>NC_133126.1:81393240-82636574 GCF_048418815.1 Hemitrygon akajei
CGGGGGATGTAAATGTTTTTGAATCTAGTGGTCCCGGTGTGGATGCTATGTAGCCTTTTCCATAACGAGGGTGGGACAAACAGTCCATAAACAGGGTGTGTGGGATCCTTCATGATATCACTGCACTTTCCTGGCACTTTTCTGTATCTATGTCCTTGATGGTGAGTAGGCAGATGCTGGTGATACATTGATGTATGTATTGGTTTGTGAAGAGTGGAATAATAGAAGTTTGAGCAAGACCTCCTTTCTTTGATAGTGCAATGTAGATGGGTTCCTGCTTGTCACTGGAAGATGATAGGCCAAAGTGCCTGATTCTACACTGTATGGCTCTATAACTCTAAGGTTTGTATGACCTTCACAAAATTATAATCCTAGGAACTATTGTTGATCTGATTTCAGCAATGAGATAAAGGATAAGGTGTAGTAACCACACACAAAATGCTGGAGGAACTCAGCAGTCCAGGCAGCATCTAGGAAAAGAGTACAGTCGACGTTTTGGGCTGAGATCCTTCAGCAGGACAGGAGAAAAAAGATGAGTAAATTTAAAAGGTGAGGGAGAAGAGAGAGAAACACAAGGTGATAGGTGAAACCGGGAGGGGGAGGGATGAAGTAAAGAGCTGGGTGGTTGATTGGTGAAAGAGATCCAGGGCTGGAGAAGGGGGAGCCTGATATGAGAGGACAGAAGGCCATGGAAGAAAGAAAAGGGAGGAGGAGCACCAGAGGGAGGCGATGGGCAGGCAAGGAGAGAAAATGAGAGAGGGAAAAGGGGATGGGGAATGGTGAAGGATGGGTGGAGCATTATCGAAAGGTGGAGAAATCGATGTTCATGTTATCAGGTTGGAGGCTACCCAGACGAAACATAAGATGTTGCTCCTCCAACCTGTGTGTGGCCTCACCTGTGAGTCAGTCGGGGTCATATATTATGTCTGGTGCTCCCGGTGTGGCCTCCTGTATGTTGGTAAGACCCGGCATAGATTGAAAGGCCACTTTGTCGAGCACTTACGCTCAGTCCGCCAGAGAAAGCAGAATCTCCCAGTTGCCACCCATTTTAATTCCACTTCCCATTTCCATTCTGATATGGCCATCCTCTACTGTTACAATGAGGCCACACTCAGGTCGGAGGAACAACACCTTATATTCCGTCTGGGTAGCCTCCAACCTGATGACGTGAACATCAATTTCTTGAACTACTGGTAATGAACCCCCCCCCCCCCCCCCCCCACCACCACCATTCCCCATTCCCTTTTCCCTCTCATCTACTCCTTGCCTGCCCATTGCCTCCCTCTGGTGCTCCTCCCCCTTTCTTCTATGGCCTTCTCTCCTCTCCTATTAGATTCCCCCTTCTCCAGCCCTGGATCTCTTCCACCAATCAACTTCCCAGCTGTTTACTTCCTCCCTCCCCGTCACCCATCACCTTGTGTTTCTCTCTCCCCTCCCCACCTTTTAAATTTACTCCTCATCTTTTTTTCTCCCCGGTCCTGTCGAAGTGTCTCAGCCTGAAATGTGACTGTACTTTTTTCCAGAGATGCTACCTGGCCTGCTGAGTTCCTCCAGCATTTTGTGTGTGATGCTTGGATTTCCAGCACCTGTAGATTTTCTCTTGTTTGTGATAGCCTTGTAGGCTGGAGCTTAGCAGGAACGAAACTCTGGAGTTCTGAGTAGCTGTGGATGTAGCATTTAGAAGCACTACCAGCTCCTTCCCTCGAGCAGAGCAGAACTTGAAGGTTTGAAAACTGTCCCGTAGAGATCTACTTAGTGACTCTGTTAACTGGATTATTGCTTCCCTTTATCACATGGAGACTCCTGTAATTCTGCATGCCACAGGCCAGGCCTTTGGCCTGAGTGCCAAGTGGTACAGTCACCTGTAGGCCTACACTCCTCATTATTTTCAGTGAGAGCTGAAGAGCGATTGATTCTGTGTTAGCTGCTGGGGGAATACACAACTAATTGGGAACTGACTGGTGTTGGACTGAGTTGTCTTGAAGTATACCCATTACAAAATAATTTTGTTTTGAAGGAGCTCTACAATTCAGCTAAGAAGTTGCAGGTCCTGTCTCACTGCTTCTTTTGTGGCTTATGAGCATATAGAATGGACCTTAACTCAAAGTTGCTGTGTCATTCAGTAAGGTTATGGCGGATCTGATCCGGACCTTGACTGTATTTTGTTTTTACTTCTGTTCATCCACTTTATGCAGGCTCCAAGTGGAGCAATCCCTTCTTTCCAGTTCCTCTCTCTTTATTTCCCTCCAGCTCTGCAACCTATTTTCTCACATGCCTACTTATTTCCCTTGTGAAGCTTTGTCACTTGGGAAAATTTACATAACCCAGTTAACCCACCAGCATGAGGGAGGGAACAGGATTGCCCAGGGGAAACCTAGGGTGGAACTCTGGTCCATGGAGCTGTGAGACAGCAGTGTTAACTGCTGTCCCATTGTCCCCCATAATCACTGACTTCGTTCTCCTACAATATTCAGTCCATCAGGCTGAATGCATTCAATGATTCCGCTTCCACAACTCACTGTGGTGGAGAATCCTACAGCTTCATAAGGCCCTGAGCGAAGAAGTGTCTCCTCATCTCCATTTTAATTTGTTGACCCTTTATCATGAAGCTATTTTCTCTGGTTCCTATTCTGTCAGAAACAGACTGGAACCTTTACCTAGAGGGACAGCAGAAGGAAAAGAATATTAACAGGAGTAGCAATTTCAAAGATGCTTCCAATTACTCCTTTAATCCTGGATTTCAAGAGATTTTTTGCTGCAAATCATGAATAAAGAGTCTAAAATTTAATTTTAATGAAATTGAACTGTGAGGTTTCTGCACAAACAATAGAATCAAGTCAAAATCTCCACATGACCACAAATGATGCTAAAGAAATATATATTGTCTGTATTTCCTACTTTTATAGGATGGATTCTGGAATATACTCTTTTAATGTCTCCTTCCCTAGTGGGACCTTGTTTGTATGTAAATGCTGTTCCTTAAAACACTGGGAGGAAATTTACCCCAAATTTCCTATTGGGAAACTGACAAAATCAAGTAGACGTCTGGTTTTGTTTTTAGTGCCTACTGTCTTGCATTTTAGTCAAATCATGAGGCAGTTTATGTGTCCAAATTAGAAATCATTGACCCTAAGTAGCATTGAACATTGATTAAATTTCAGAAGAGCCATGAAGACGTATCTATCTGTTGCTGAGGTGCTGGGATGTATTAAGTCTTTCCATGGCCTGTTTGAAAGTGATCAGTGCGTTAAATTGAAAAATAGCATTGTTATCCAGACACAGCATCGCATTCGGTTGAGTTTTGCAAAGGAACTCAGAAAGCTGTTCTTCCACAATAAGAATGAGAATCAGATTTATTATCACTGACATATGATGTGAAATTTTGTTGTTTTGTGCAGCAGTACAGGCAAAGGCATAAAACACTTGATTACAAAAAAAAGTGCAAAGAAAAAGGATTAGTGAGGCAGTGTTCAGAAATCTGATGGTGAAGGGGAAGAAGCTCCATCCAGGAACTTGAAGCTGCTCACCCTTCTCACTGCTGACCCCTCAATGAGGACCAGTTTGCGTTCTCCTGATTTCTACTTCCTGAAGTCCGCAATCAATTCCTTGGTCTTGCTGGTGTTGAGTGCAGCATAGTTTTCATGACACCACTCTATCTCATTCCTGTTGGTCTCCTCATCACTATTTGAGATTCTACCACCAATAATTGTGAAGGAGAAGAAGAAAGCCCTTAACTCCGAGTGGAGTCATCGGGACGCCGTCGTGACAGGCTTTCTTGTTTTTACGAGGCCGAGTTGCTAGCTCGATGCTCAACTCAGCACAGAGGGAAAGCGTGCAAGGGAGCTGGCTGGATTTGAACTTGGGAGCCTTCGCTCCGAGGTCCTGCGCTGATGCCACTACACCACCAGCGGGCACCAATAATTGTGTCATCAGCAAATTTATGGATTGGTGTTGGAGCTGTGCTTAACTGCACTCTCCTTTTTGGACAGCCTGTGTGGAAACTTGGCATGAAAATCTGGGTTACTTCATGATTTTTTTTGAGCAAGGAGGTGGAGAGATTGAGATCATTAGTGTAAGCATGGAGGATGCACCCAAAGCTGCACTGATGATACAAGATTAATATAGAGGTGAGATTCAAAGATGCCTGTTGTGGGTAACAATGAGAGGGCAAATTCAAAACTCATATCATAACATAATGTAGTCCAGTTAATTGGGAAGCAGGCCAGTGTGGTCGCCCTGAAATGGGTAATGATGGAGCAGTTGAGAAAGGTCCTCTGCACACGCCACAGAGAGATTGTTGAAGGAAGTGATACCAGGAGGGAATTTGATTGTATCTGTTTCTGTACAATACCAAGGTCAGTAATCTGTTTGAAGAGATTTAAACAGATTTGTGGAAAAGACAAGCACAGATTTGAGATGATTCTGGAGATGGAAATATAGTTTGCAAGCAGACCTGACAGCTGCCTGTTCTGGGGTTTTTTTGAGGAATGTCAGATCCATGCACAGGAATTTAAATATGCTAGGTTTTGGAGTGGAATGGGGGTAAATATGTGCCCAGTCCATAACCTACTACACATATTTTTTGGATGGTTATTATGGGGAAATGCCCTTGCTACCCTAACCTTGTGCATGCTCCTGAGGACTGCAGTGGTTATGAGTTTAAGGATGAAAGGAAAATTTGGCCAGCTTATTGTGTGGCCTTGGTTAGTAACTGCAAATATGCACTAATTCTGAGCGGAATCAGAAAGGTAGAATGCTGTTACCTATTGCCTGGAAACCACATAAGATATCAGAGGAATAAGGCAGTCTGCCAGTAACCAGTGAATGGTGAGAATTTGACAGGCAATCAAATTTGTATTTAATGGATCATAAGCACTGAGAAATAACTGAGAAAATAAATAGTAATACATATGGGATGAAAATAAAAAAGGATCAGTGATAGAAATTGGTGCAATGTAAGCTTTGAGCCGTGTGATTAAACAGTCAACTGAGAAGCAACCAACTAAGGGAACAATTGGTATACTAGGCTAATTAAAATAAACATTTTGAGGAGTGTAGCCAGGGAAGACAATGAACAAATATCGATTGAGAGCGAGGGAATGATGAATGTAAATTGTAGACACAAGGGAGGGATGGGATTAGTGACTAACATTAAAAGGAATTATTGATGGAATAATGGGAGACAGTTTTAGCTTTCAGCTAGTGACAGTACCTCAGGAAGACCGGATCGAGGAGGCATTTGAGCGTAAGAAAGCCAAATACCAGGAGCTGGTAGAGCAGTGCCAGAGGCAGGGGTGGAGGGCACGGTGCCAGTCTATGGAGGTGGGGTGTAGAGGTTTTGCTGGCTGCTCTCTGTGCAGAACCTGCTCTCCTTGGCATTGCGGGCTCTGCAAAGAAAAAGGCCATCAGGACTGACTCAGAAGCTGCTGAGGGAGCTTCCAGATGACTACGGATCAAGAGGTGTGATCTGTAGACCAATGCTGTTGGGACACAACCCTGGCTGGGTTACCTGGGTGAGAGTGTCTGATGTTGAAAGACCCGAAACACCCAATGACCCCCAAGTTATCTTAGGATGTAGCTCAGCATCATAGGAGCCTGTGTTGTAATAAAAGTTCACATTAACTGATGAAGTCTGTTTACTATGTTCCCACTGTTTTATGGAAGTCAGACCCACACGACACAATTACTAAAATTACAGTTGCGCTTTTAATTTTTACACACACAGATGAGTTTAATTCAGACAAAACCCTTTTCCTCAGCTTGCTACATCCTGTTGAGCATGAGTTAAAAACTGCAAGGTTTCAAAGACAGGAATAGTAACGACTTTTCTGCTTGCAATGGGACAGATTGTCTCTGTTTCACTTCAGAGTAGTTTTTAAAAAATTCTATGAGTTTATAGTGGGATAAAGATAATCTTCATTGTGGCTGAAGGAGATCACTGAAGGAATCATTTAGTTGTGGACTCTGAACTGAAGGTTAAACATTTCTTGGATAGATGTTAAGATAAATGGTGAGGAGCTTAAAATGGAATAGCTAACTCTGAAGTAGAGTGGAATGCACCAATGATGAAAGTGTTTGATGTTTTTATTGCATTATTATTCATAACAAAAGATGCTCTTTCAAAAATAAATATCTGCAGAGAAGTCTAAAATGGAATCAGAAAAAGGGTGCATTGAGAGATGCTTTCTCAGATCGAAATAAAAATACAGTGATGCCTACACAGTCTGATATAGGAATGAAATTACACATTTCAGTCTGACATAGGGATACAATGATATATACACAGTGAAATTAGAATACAGAGACATACACAGTCTGAAAGCGAAATACAGAAACATATACACAGTCCAAAATGGAAATGACTCAGGCAAGTCTCCATGTATAAAAACATAATATGCTGTCCAAAATTACTGATGCATGCATACGGAGTCTGACAAGGAACTACGTATATATACAGAATGCTTATATACAGTCTAAAGTAGAAATATAGAGGTATGTATGTACACAATCCAGAACAGAAGTACCCAGACATGTTCCATACACATTCCAAAACATAAATAGTATAAACATGCATAGACTGAAATGGTAATGCTAAGTCCATGTACGCACAGAGAGAAATAGAAACACAGCAACACTTAAAAGCACAGTTTAAATTTGAAATACATAGATGCATACACAGACAAAATATGAATTCAGACCTGGCCATTTTATCATGAGCTGATCCATTCTCCCATTTAGTCCCACTCCCCCGCCTTGTCATCATAACCTTTGATGCCCTGACTACTCAGATACCTATCAATCTCTTTCTTAAATACACCCAATGACCTGGCCTCCACTGCTGCCCGTGGCAACAAATTCCACAGATTCTCCACCCTCTGGCTAAAAAAATTTCTTTGCATCTCTGTTCTGAATGGGCCCCCTTCAATCCTTAAGTCATGCCCTCTCGTACTAGGCTCCCCCACCATGGGAAACAACTTTGCCACGTCCAGTCTGTCCATGCCTTTCAACATCCGAAATGTTTCTATGAGGTCCCCCCTCATTCTTTTAAACTCCAAGGAGTACAGTCCAAGAGCGTTCAAATGTTCCGCATATGTTAACCCTTTCATTCCAGGAATCATTCTAGTGAATCTTCTCTGAACCCTCTCCAACATCAGCACACCCTTTCTTAAATAAGGAGCCCAAAACTGCACACAGTACTCCTGTTGAGGTCTTACCAGTGCCTTATAGAGCCTCAACATCACATCCCTGCTCCTATACTCTATTCCTCTAGAAATGAATGCCAACATTGCATTCGCCTTCTTCACCACCGACTCAACCTGGAGGTTCACCTTAAGGGTATCCTGCGCAAGGACTCCCAAGTCCTGTTGCATCTCAGAACTTTGAATTCTCTCCCCATTTAAATAATAGTCTGCTCATTTATTGCTTCTACCTGTTACGAAGGATGAACAACTTTGATGGGCAGAAGGGTGCAGAGTCGCCCATGCCCCCGCCCCCTTTTGGAGAATCGCAAATTGCTACTATTTTGATGCTGTTATCAAGGAAGTAAGAGAGACAAAGTAAATCTGCCAGGGCAGTTGTTATTGATAACAGCTCATGAAAGTTAATGAGAGAGAGGGACACAGCTAACAAAAGAGCGGAACCATTGATTACTGCTATTGTCTTTTGGAGAAGGATTGTTTACTTGGTACTGTTCTATTCATTGAAACCCCTCAGGGGGTAACCAGAGTGGGCTGGTTTGATGGGTTACATCATCCCAACCTGATTGACACCTGAGACCCCGTGAGTGGGGATAAAAGTGAGGTTTGGGGTAACACCCCTCAGACGCACCAGGAGAAACGCTAGTGAGCATCAGAACCCCCACGAGACAGGGTGGGAGACCGGAGACCGAACGAAGTAAATTTTAACTCACAGTGTTTTGTAGCGAGACTGGTGGGGGCTTGTGTGTGTGTCCACCCTTGCCTGGGTGACGAGTCCACCACGGAAGAACGGTCTAGCTAAAGGACGGAGGGGTCATACGTGAATGGCCACAACAACAACGCATTGACAGATCAAAATTGTAAAGGAAGGTTGGCAAGATAATAGCTGTTACTATTCACACGTTTTCTCTCTCTCTCTCTCTCTCTCTCCCCAACAATTGCAACACATCGACAAACAACTACCGCAGCCTGCATGAACTGAACTGAACTTTATATTTCCATCTGACAATTCATTATCCCCTAGACAACGATAGAGCTTGTTTCATTAGTGATTATTATTATACCCGCACTTTTAGGTTTAGTATTGCTCACGTATATTCGCGTTGATATTATTTTGTATATTTTTGCTAATAAATATTGTTGAAACTAGTATCACCAGACTCCAACGGACACTTCTCTCTTTGCTGGTAAGACACCCAGTTACGGGGTATGTAACATACCAAAGTGCATGACTATACACTTTCCAACATTGTATTTCATTTGCCGCTTCTTTGCCCATTCTCCCAATCTATCCAAGTCTCTCTGCTCTCTGTTTCCTCAGCACTACCAGCCCTTCCACCTATCTTTGTATCATCATCCTGATGAGGGAACAGAGGAGAGGAGGGAGTGAATCAGATGAGCCTGGCTCCCACATTAGCCACATTAGTTTTAGAGTGCTCAATCTGTAACCCTGGGCTTTGATACTTTTCTGAAGTACTGAGAGATTGGGATATTGTTGGAGAACAGATGCAATGCCCTTTGAAGTGGAATTATCCAGACAGGTGTGGCAACCCATTTCACCTAAAGCAAATCCCCGATAAAATCTACCTCCTGCACAAACTTTCAGCTGTAGAGATGGACTGATAGTCTATGGTCATAGAACACTGGAACAATTCTTTCAGAATATTGAGGCTATGTCAGCTGTCATTTACAGTCATCCTACTCTAATACCATTTAATTCCGCCACATTTTCTCCCAGTCGTGCCAATTCTACCTCTCGCCTACACGCTAGGGGTAATAGGGAGTGGCCAATTAACCTACTGATATGTGTGTCTTTGGGATATGGGAGAAAGCAAAACACAAACACCCTGAAGAAACCCACCTAGTCACAGGGAATGCACAAACTGCATTCAGAGAGCACTGAAGTACTGGGCTGTATCTGGGTCATTGGATCTGTGAGGCTGCCAGTGGCTCTAGCAACTAGACCATTAAATGAAAAATATATATCCAGGTTGAACACCCCTTATCCAAAATTACAAAATCCGAAAACCTGTGAAATCCGTAATTTTTTGAGGGCTGACATAATGTCATAAATGGAAAATTCTACACTACTTTGATTCATGAAGGCCAATAAGCCAAAGCTCTCTTTATGACCTTATCTACCAGTGATGCCACTTTCAAGGAATTATGGATCAGTATTTCCAGATCTCAATAGCGCTTGACAGTAGAATGGTCATTGACTCAGGGTAATGTCTCATTTTCAAAGGTTCTTTGTGCCATAGAATGTCTTCACTCATCCATTGAATCCACAGCCTCCATTCTTCCACATTGTGACATAGTCTCCCTTTTGTGATCAAGCTTGTTACTTCGGCAGTAAAGTGCTGACATGTGGCCACCAGGAACCCAGCCGAGATTACCTCAAGTTCAAATTTATTGTCGTGGGCATAAATAACCATAATATAAGTTCAATGAATTTTGGAGCTTTTTGGAGCAGCAGCAGCAAAATGCATCACAAATATGGCAAACGTAACATCATCTTAAATTAACCTAAGTTATGCATAACTTACATGGCAAAAGTAAACGAACATATTTGTGCAAGTTGAATATAAAATCCTGCAAACTTCAGGAAGAGGAGACGTATTCCACTTAGCCATCCTCTTAAATAGCATTAACCTCTGACAGGACCGCAATGTGACACATGGTGTCTTATAGCTTGTGTATCTGAGCTAGAGGCATAATTGAACTAGTCTGTTCCCTTTTGCATAAAAATAGTAATAAACCTCACGGAATTACTTCCACCGTTGTAAGCTTTGCTGTCTGTTTGAGGTGGTAAGAAGGGATTGTAATAGCAGTGAAACCTTACATTTCAATCTCACCATTGTTAGCTTGGCCCTTCCTGGGTTTAATAGAGTTGGGAAAAAGTGAAAACCATTTTTGGGAGGCCTGCAATCTCAGGTTCTCTTTTATTTCTTTTTAACATCTGAGTGTTGTTGGCAAGGCCAGCGTTTAACACCCATCTCTAAATAAGGAGGTGGTGGAGAGCACTGGAGCCACTGGGGTCCCTTTGGTGAAGGCACTCCCACAGTGCTACTGGGCAAGAAGTTCTAGGATTTGGAGTCAGGAGTGATGAAGAACTGAGAATGTATTTTTAAATCAGAATAGTGCCAGAGTTGGAGGGAAACCTGCTGGTGGTGGAGCACCCACCTATCTGCTATCTCCTTAATGGCCACAGTCAGGTCTGGGAGGCGCTGTCAGATTAGCCCAGATAAGTAGCTGCAGCATATTTTGTCAATGATGCACACCTAGGCCACTTTCACCCAGCTGTGCAATGTTTAACGTGTTTGATGGACTGACAATCAAACAGACAGCTTTCTCCTGAATGATGTCAAGCTTCTTGAGAGCTGTTGGGCAATACTTATTCAGCAATTTGGAGAGTAACTCCATCACATCCTTTTGTTGAGTTTCCTCAGCCTTTGACCTGCTGGGTTGGCCACTGCCCCATTTAGATTTCTGGTCAAGGATATTGATAGCGGGGAACTTGGCAAATGAAATGGCATTCAAGTCTCAAGAAGAAATGGCTTGACTCTCCCTTGTTTGGCCATTTATTGCTTGGCACTTCTGTGGCACCGATATTATTTGCTCCTTATCAGCCCACGTTTGAATGTTGTCTAGGTCTTACTGCATTGAGTTGAATTTTGTCAAGGAATTACTGATAGAATCAAACATTGCTTAATTTCCAGTTTCCGATCTATTGATGATAGGAAGTCAATTCTGAAGCATCTAAAGATGTTAATGTCCAGGATACTGCCCTTAGGAACACTTTAGTAACCCTGGCTGACCAGATACCCGAGACCTGGGGAGACATGGCAGCTCAAAGAAGGGAGAAAGCATTGGGAAGAAAGTAATTTTCTTTACAGCATTGCAGAGGAGCAATGGCCTGGCTTTCCACTCTTGCTCTGTAGATTGGGGTAACCATGCGGGCAGAGTCTAACTCTACAACTATCCAGCTTACCTCTTCCCAGTAACTGCTGTGTGCTCCCTTCTGCTGCTGGGACTTGCTATGGAATGTTTTGATCCCGACCGAAAGACAAGTCTGTGTGACTTCTGGCAAGAAACTATTGGGATTCCATGTGACAGAAAGAATATGAGCCCTTCTTCTGAAATGCCATTCCTTCTCTAGGCCACTAAGCCTGTCAATCAATATCAGTTTGTGGACTGAGACTAAGTAAAGCAAGGTACTTTTTGATGGAAGTCACTGCTCAGTGTTCTGAATGTACTAATTCAGAAGAACATAGCTTCACTTTGCCTTTACATATGTTGTAATATCTGAACTTCTGTCGTATTTACTCACAGCTACAAATTGGTTGAAAATGCTTGAGCAGCAAAACACAGCTGCAGTTTGGTTTTGTCTTTGTTGTGGTTTGTTGTGCCTTTCAACTGCCTTTGAAATAACAACAGCTTTTTTATAGTGCCCTTCTTGAAAACAAGTATTGCAAAGTACTTTCCAAATCACAGTAATGCGATTGGGTACCAAATGCATTCACCGTTTAGCGTGTTCTATCCTTGACTGTGCGGTAGAAAGGGAATCAAGATTCACCCTAGTCTCGTGGAAGGATGCTGCTTTTCACAACAGCCATTAAACGAATTAGACTGTGGAAAATCTCACAAGCTGTCATTCCTCAGTAGAAAATAAGTACCAGGCAAAAGTGAAGAACAGTCAACCTCCTATGTCAATTGACTATGTGGATCCATTAAGTGAGATTGACAAATGCAACAACCTGATGCTTTGTTTCATGGAAATATGTGTCCATTAGTATTTAAGTCAAGCTTTCCATCTATCCCAACAACCGACAAACAACCTGCCTGAATCCAAACTTAGATCCTACCTGAGGTGCAAAGGGAAAATGTTGATCTATCGTGGCAAGAGATATTTTACGAGTTCAAGTTTAATTGTCATTCAACCATACACATGAATACAGCCAAATGAAACATTGTTCCACCAGGGAAAAGGTGCAAAATACAGAATCCACAGTCACACACAGCGCATATAGCACTTATACTCTAATTATATTCACAGAAAAACATAGTTACTAAAAAAAATTAAAAATAATTATATATCCCAAGCCTCTGAGTGTCATGGCCTGTAGATTATTGGTGCATGGATGGTGTACTTGGAGCTACGTTTCTGTAAGAATAGCTTGCAGCAGTTCCTCATGTTGCAGCTGAACACAATGCAGTTTGTCTCTGAGTGAGCAAACACTGGAGGGCAGCACTGCCAGGAGGGGCAGGCACCAACCCAGAGGCACGCAGCCAGCTCTGACATCTCCTTCTGTGGTTGCAACAAGCCTGGTCCGCGTCACAACCGAGACCATGCAGCTCCTCTGCCGTTGAACTCGCCAATGAACCAGTGAATTGGACTCTCAGTATTCTACCTTACCAATATCCAGTAGGGCCTGCAATCACAAGAAAAATGTCCAAGACAATCACCCTCATCCTTCTCTAGGTGACTGATGCAGGCTGCAACACGCTGTACAACAAGTCCATCTCCATTGCTATCCAGAAACTTGCACATGGGGTGGACCTTCAGTACTTGATGTCCTCGATAACCAGCAGTGTCTTGCAGTCATGAAAAAGATGTAAAGGACAAACTTTTCATCTTTGTTTGGACCCAGAGAGAACGTTGCATCAACGCACCACTATCCTACTGGAAGAAACGTTCCTTGAAAATTAACCGGCAAGCTCAAAGGATGAACAGAAAACAGAAGTTGAAAGTGACGAGAAATCTTTTCTGCAGAGAAATTCACTGTGAAGCAGGTGATCTGTATGAGCATGAAGGGGTGATATTTTAGTGCTCAAGTTGTGCAGTTCTAGTTAGAACCCCAAATCCCAGAGTTTCTACACATAGTTGCACACAATCCGCAAGTTGGCAGTAAAGTCTGCATGAGAAGTGTGAACTTTGGCCCTTGATCTCCTATGAATGTGGGAGCTTTTAAAGCAACTATTTTAGTGGGGGCACATTGGACCATATTGTGCTCAATGGCAGGTGAGTCATGGCAATGGAACACTGATCCAGGTCTAGACATAGAGAGGGTGCTTCTATAGTGGGGGAGTCCAGGTCCAAAATACAACCTCAAAATACTGGGGCATTCCTTTAGTACAGAAATGAGTAAGAATTCCTTTAGCCAGAGGATGGTGAATCTGTGGAAATCATTGCTGTAGATGGCTGTGGAGGCCAAGTAATTGAGTACTGTATATTTAAAGCAGAGGTTGATGGGTTCTTGATTAGTAAGGGTGTCAAAGGTTATGGGGAGAAGGCAGGAGAATGGAGTTGAGAGGAATAATAAATCAGCCATGATAGAATGGTGGAGCAGACTCGATGGTCCAAATGGCCTAATTCTGATCCTTTATCTCATAGTGTTGTGACTCTGGTGGGACGTGGAGGTGTCAGAAGCTGGCGTCCAGGCAGGTATCCCAGTGGTTAGAGACTTCACTGAACAATGATTCATCTCTCAGTAGGATGGCATTAGGAGCATCTGTGAGGAACTAAATCATCGCCATAGCTCTGGGGATGAATGGACTTCCTATTACTACAGTGATAGGCCTTCATCCCAATGTTAAGGTCTACTTCAATGGTCAAGACACTTACGTTTGTGAACAGCTGCAAATCCTTTGCTGGGACATCATCAGTGCGTTGCATACTGTGCTGTTATGCAGATCGCTGCAGCATCATTATGTGCACATGGGGTCTGCAATATGATTTCCCATCACTGATGCCTGAATTGCCAAGAGCATCCAACAGTTTATTTTTCAGGTGAAGTTAAATTAGACAGCTGGTTAAAATCTTGTATTAAACAATAGAATCTTCATGTAAATAATTTCACTGATAAACAAAAGCAACTGAATTATTTTGTGACAATATTCTAATAAATGCATAATTACTGTGAAGCACGTAGAGTTCCAGATTAATTGATGATGTTTTGTGGTATTACTTGACATTTATTGGGTTTAATCTGACTTTACTGGTTATTATTAATATGCCTGCATGCTCCCTGCAATTTTCATGCTGCATATTTCTACTTTATGATAATTTTCCATTCTTTGCTGCTTTGCTTAAATTCAGTCATTACTTACACCACTGCATTTCATGGGTCGTTTGGAGATTTTGACGTTTGATTGAACAGTTGACAGGGACTATTTGAAAGAACAGTAATTAGTCTCTCCATCCACAGTAATTCCATTGTTATAGCCAGCTCAAGTTTAAAACAGAATTCACACTTTAAACTTACGCTCATAAACAACATCGTCTATCAACATTGCCCATACAGTTTTTGAATTACAGAAGTAGGCTACATCGACCATGAGGCTAGTGTTGGTAGTTTTCTTCATCTGAGCTACAACATGTCAGGTCTTTTTCTTGCCCACTGTTGAAGCTTCAATATCCTTTCCCAAGGAAAAGCCCAATTCATCTATTTATAAGGGAGACTTTCAAATTCTAATTACCTTTGGAAATATTTTTCAAATTTCCTTCGCATTGGATTTATTTAATGGTGCTCTTTATATTTATGTTCTAATCTATGAAAGTAATCAGCTACTTTGTTTTAATCTTTTTAAACCGTATCTCTGCAGTACACATGGCATGACATTCATTGGATGCGACAAGCGAGCAGCATCTATCATCAAGGACACCCACCATCCTGGCCATGTTCTCTTTTCACTGCTGCCATTAGGAAATAGCTACTGGAGCTTAGGTCTCACACCACCAGGTTCAGGAACAATTACCCCTCAACCATCAGACACCTGAGCCAGTGGATAACTTCACTCACCTCAACACTGAACTAATTCCACAGCCTATGCACTCGTTTTCAAGGACTCTGCAAATCATGTTCTCAGTATTCCACCAGCATTTTGTGTGTGTTGTTGTCTCAGTATTTATTTACTCACTTTTCTTTGTTTTTGCAGATTGGTTGTTTGTCAGTCTTTGGGTGTTGTGTTTGATCGATTCCATCAATTTTCTTTGTTCTTCTGTGACTGCCTGCAAAAAATGGTGACATACACATATTTTGATAATAAATTTACTTTGAACTTTAAACTTTGAGCATTCAGTCTCTCTCCCCTAGGCAGTCTTCCGTGAATTATATAAACAGGAATGTTTTTTTCACGATCTGAAATCAAATCTTATGATTGTGCAAATTGATGGATGCAGCACTATAAACACTGTCAGTGGAAGAGTACCCTCAAGTCTTTTATTTTAGGAAAAATGCTCTGAGATAAAATGAAGTAAAATGAGGACAATTATAACTCATTAAGTTGATTTATCTTATGTATACAATTAAATGAACTATTTCAGTTTTAACAGACTTTGTAATGATCCTTTTAGTACAGAAAATCTTCAGATGTCTTTATAGGATCCTATAATATTCCACTGCCCAGAAATTCAGTTATTGGTTGCTCTGTTTTTAATGTTATGTGGTTGAAAATCTCCCAGAGGGGACCATTTCTAGTCCATTTTGGGTCTCACTAGAAATTCACCTGACACATCAAGACAAAAACATGCTTTTCCAAACCTGATGCTAATTCCATTCAGTGGGGAATTTTGGACTATGACAGGGATTATTAAACTAAATTGTGAGACTAAACACCTGGATTGGGACGCCAGTGAGCTAAATCACGTATTTCCCATTGTACCACCTGCTTCTCAAGCTAAATGACACCTTGCAATGCCAAGATATCAGTTTTGAGTCCCATACCCACTCTCATAGAAGTCTACAAAATCATGAGGGCCCTGGATAGGGACAGTGTGCAGAGTCTTTTCCCTAGGATTGGAGATATCAAGAATTAGAGGCCATAGGTCTAGGACAAAAGGGGAAAGATTTTATGGGAATCTGAGGGTGGTCAATACATGAAATGAGCTGCTGGAAGAAGCTACATTAACAAAATTTAAAAGATACATGGACGGGAACATGGATAGGAGAGGTTTAGAAGGATATAGGCCAAACATGGGCAAATGGGTCAAGCTTAGATGGGAATGTGGTTCAGCATGGACCACTTTGGCAGAAGGGCCCCTTTCTGTGCTATATGACTCTACAGCTCATTCACCCTAACTACTTATGCCTCCTCCTGGTCTCAATTCCTCTCCCACACCCTTGAAGGAGATCTCCTTTCCAGCCATCAGACCTGGCCTTGGTCCCCAGTGGAAGCTTTCAAAGGGTGTCATGTCTGTTCAGGGCTGAAGGTCAACAAGAAGAACGGTTTGGAGAACCCCACTGTTGTATCCATTTAGCCTTGGATTTAAGAACTATGTTTTCATCCTCAGATGAAACCAGTTTTGCTATTGAAATTTCCTATGAACTGGGCATTTATTCCTGAAGAAAGTTTGGAAGGTAAGCCATGGTCTTTGACACATAATGTGTCCAAGTTTAGAGAATGGCTGCCTAGCCTCTCAGCTACTCAACTTCACTCTGCCTTTGCGGCCTCCCTCACTACAAGAGTCAACTCAGTGGCATAGCAGTTAGTGCTGCTGTCTCTCAGTTCCAGGGAGGTAGATTGATGCTGGGAGTTTGTATGCTATGCTTGAGGCAGTGCTGGATTCTGCTACGTGTCCCGGTTTCCTCTCACATCCCAAAGACATGCAGCTTGGTTAATCACCTCTCGATGTGGTTCAATGGCAAAAAAAGATCAAAAGGATGGAGAACATGTATGAGTAAAACTGACTCCAAGAATACAGAATAAAAAATAGAGTGTTCAGGACTGATTGGATTGTCCTTTTGGAAGTTGGCATAGGTTGGATGTGCTGAATAGCCTTTTCTTTTTCATTGAAAGAAATTGCACAGATTAATTAATTCTGATTCCTCACTTGCAACTATCACTTGGAAGTGTTTTAGCACATTATCAGTCTTCCCATTGCTTTGAATTGATACGAGTGATTTTTGTTACCTCCTGGTCCATTAACTCTCAAGACAACTCATCAAAATATCCTGACTCCCTTGGTTTCAGTAGGTCCAGGCGTTATCCTCTCAGTTGTATTTAAATCTTTGAATTTCTTGGAATGTAATCCTAGAATAAGAAAGAACTTATTTTAAAAACATAATAAATCAGATCAAAATTACTATGGGCTAATTAGTAGTACACATTGAAAATACAAAGACAGCACTTCATAATCTTGAAAGGCTCTCCCAATTTTACTACAGTATAGGAAAGACATAACTCCTATAAATCCATCTCTGCAACTACAACTGCTTATTCCTACTAAATTATTGGTGAGTTTGTCGGCTTTTTGAATGTTTAGAACTTTATGCGGTGTTCTAACTTGCAGTACAACTTCAAATGACCTTCGTAATGAATTTTTAACTGTGGATCTCATTTAGTTATTTAATCTCTGCTTCCACTAATAACCCTTGAAAGAGATCTCCCTTCCAGCCGCTAAACTTCCACTGCTCTGATCTCTCCTCCTCCCCAACTACCAGACCTGCCTTGGTCCCCAGTGGAAGAATTTCAAAGGATGTTATGTCTGTTCAGCAGCACCCAAACCCCATGGCTGAAGGTCAACAGGCAGAATTAAGGGGAGCTATAGATTTTTTGGGTATCTAATACCAACTCATATGACTTGCAATTTCCAGCACTCAACCCATTGCCTTCTTTGCTACGGCTTTTCAAATGTTTTTCGAAATACTTCTTAAACATTATGAGAGTTCTTGCTTGTAGTAAGCCTCAGGTTTGTGCATCCCATATTTCAGCTTCCCCAGGTAAAAATTTCTTCCTTAACTCCTCTCTAATTTTCTTTAAACCTGTGCTGTCCTGTTAACACCTGCACCAGGGGCAAAATGTTTCACTATTGACTAACCTATGCCACTCATTTCTTTACCTTAGCTAGGTCACTGTTTGCCTTCTCTGTTCCAAGTCACACCCAGTTGAAGTTCAAAGTTCAACATATATTTATTATCGAAGTATGTACAGTACTGTGCAAAAGTCTTAGGCACATATCTACTGTATAACTAGGGTCCTAAGACCTTTGCACAATTATATGTATTTCACTAGAATTTGCCTCGAGAAGAAATGACTGATGATAAACTTAATTCTAATATGGGTCTCTGTTGTGGACTGAGAGTGTGAAGAGGGCAGGGAGAGGGGAATCATTATTAGGAAATGGGGAAGGGAGAGGGAGGGAGTGGGAGGCACCAGAGAGACATTCTGTGAAGATCAATAAGCCAATTGTGTGGAATCAAGTGACCTTGCCTGGTGTCATAGGTCTGGGTGTGTCTGCATACGCACCAAACACTGCCCCCTCGGCACTCCTTTGCCAACTGCCCCCACACCCCTCCCACGGCACACCACCCTCGCCAACATCCTTTGCTCTGTCAGATTTATAAACTCACTCTCCGCTCCACTTCGACAAATACAGTACCTTGCAAAAGTCTTAGGCACCCTAGCTATATATATATGTGCCAAAGACTTTTGCTCAGTTCAGATATGTCGCCATATACTATCCTGAGATTCATTTTCTTGCAGGCATTCACAGTAGAACAAAAATGTAGTGGAATCAATGAAAAACTGCACGCAAAGACTGACAAATAACCAATATGCAAATGAAGACAATTAGCATATACAAACATGGAGTAATACTAGTAATAAATAAATATGTAAATGATACTGAGAACATGAGTTGTTGAATCTGGAAAGTGAGACTATAGGTTGTGGCCCCAGTCTATCCAATCTCCCTGTATAAATGAAAGGCTGCATCTCAGGCAACGACCCGGTGAATTCTTCTGCACTCTCTACGTTGCAGTCTGGCAGATGGTCGTTCAGTTGCTTTATATTGTTATACCATTACCTCTGTGCTCTGATATTCCGTGCCCGGGTGACGAAGCCAAGTAAGCTGCATGCCTTCTTTGCCACCTTATCTCCTTGTAGCACGGCCGTCAGGGATCCTTAGAAATGTATGTTAATCTCAAAAAGCAGAGCAGGAGGATCTGCCTGGCAAGTCCTGTTGGCTCAGCTTGTTCGTCGTTCTTTCTGCTGATTTCCTTCTGGGAGTGGAAGACAAATCCTACCCGACCTACTGAGCACACTTTCCTGCTCTGCGCTTCTCACCTTCTTTTGTCTGTGTTCTCACGTTCACTCATTGACCAGACAACCTTTACATTTACATTATTTGATACATCCCTTCCACCCCCCCCCCCCCCCCAATTTCCCACTGTTTATTAAGCTTCTTTTACCTCCTTCCCAGTTTGGGCAAGGTTAATGACTAGGCTTTGATTAAATCGGGGGATTGCTGGGTGGCGTGTCTCGAAGGGCTGGAAGGGTCTACTCTACTTCGTATCACAATAGATAAATAAATAAAAGATAGATAAATAGATAAATAAATGAGATCTTTGACTGTAAACTATAAACATTAGCTCTGTTTCTCTTCTCAAGCCATGTGTCCTGACCTGCTGATTATACACAGCATTATCTGTTTTTATTTTATGCAAAAGGAAAATATCCAGAGTTGAAACCGATGAAGTAATAAAGGAAGAAAATTGGACCTTTTGTCTTAAAACAAAATCATTGTGGGGATATGAACATTGCTCTTAAGGCTGACATCAATTGCCTATATCTAATTGTCTTGAGAAGGCAGTGATGAGCAATCTTCTGTAACCACTGCAGTGAGTATAATTAACGTACTGCTAGAGCACTGGTATTCAGAGGCTAGGCAGTGTAGCGAGGTACCTTTGTGTTCAAACACTCCAGTATCAGATAGTGGAAGTGGAATTCTTTTATCTGAAGCCAATTTAAAGAAGATGAGCATCTGTCAGCAACGATTGAGGTTTCTGATCATTACCATTTACTTACAGGGACACGTGTTAACTGTCTGCCTTTGCGCCAAAGGGAGACACAAGCAGCATTACCCATCTTTAGATTTCATCTGCAGGGCATTTCAAAGCGTTCTCATTTAATCCCAATGAGGGTTTCACTGCAGCTCTGCACAGTGCCCAGTAGACCTGCACACAGTGAAATATAGAGAAAAAAGAGTGGTGACTGCATTTCCATGAGAGTGGCCATTGTAATAGATTAGGATTGTGAAGTGTGTTCCACATACATCAATTACTTTGCTATTTGAGAGCTCTGTAAAACCTCATGTTATAGATTTAAGTGAATAACTAAGCACAGTGAAGCAGAGGTTTGTTTAAATCAGCCTAGCTAAAATTAAGAGAGAGATTGACTGGGGGCCAAGGGGTGCCTGCTCGAGCAATTGTCAGGGTCTGTATCTTCTGCTGAAGAGATGTTCCATCCCTGTTCTTCTTTCTTGCTGTGCCATTCACTCACTCCATTGGAGAGGATTGGATCACCTGTTCGCAGACTTCATTCATGGCCTCTGTGAGCCAGATGTTGGCAATTCTTTTCCAGGGAATGGATGGCATTAGCTGTGATTTGCCACTCCCCTCTCACCTGCTGCAGATGGTAGGGATGTTGACACTCGTCCATAATGGCATGGCAGTAACTGTTAAGAATCCAGTGTGGGAGATCTCAGAGGAAGGGCATGCTCTGACATCTTACTGTGGATAACATGGAAACTCGGCTTAGTTTTCTTGTTGCCATGCATGTAACTTACTGTGTTCGAGCATGACTTTGCTTACTTAATAACATTGCCATAGCATGATCCATAACATTCATGGCAGCTGTTCACAGAATTCTTAAGCATTGTGATAATTATTAATATATGAACAGAAAATGCTGGAAATGCATAGCAGGCTGCATCTATGGGAGGAGAAGCAGAATGTGGTTGACAAAGCATTTAATTCGGGAAGTGATTAGCAAGTGTTTGACTTGACAGTGATTTCCGCTCCTCATGAACAATGATCCCAGGGATGAAAGGGTTAATTTATGAGGAGGATTTGAGGGCTCTGGGCCTGCACCCGCTGGAGATGAGAAGAATGGGGGGGGGGGGGGAAATCTCATTGAAACCTATTGAATATTGAAAGGCCTAGATAGAGTGGACATGGAGAGGATATTTCCTTTAGTGGGAGAGTCTAGGACCAGAAGTCTCAGCCTCGGAATAGGGGGATGCCCTTTAGAATAGAAAAGAGGAGGAATTTCTTTAGCCTGCGAGTGGTGAGTCTGTGGAATTCATTGCTACAAAAGGCTCTGGAGGCCAAGTTATTGGGTATATTTAAAGTGGAGATTGATAGTTTCTTAATTAGAAGGTTGTCACGTGATGATCCTTGGGATTTATCAACGTTCAGTCTCACCAGCTCTTTAAGTGCTAGTTCACATTCATATCTTTTAATGTACTTCCCCAATCAACTGCAGTCTATTTGCCCCTCACACCTCTGCAGCTTCCTTTGCCTAAATTTCAGAACCTAGTTCCAGATTGGACCACATTGTTTTCAAACTTGAAGTAAAATTTTATCACACCAGAGTGATTCTTCCCAAGACTATTTTACAAGAAGCATTTTACTATTCCTTTCTATTTCATAATGCTATATTTGTCTTGTCTCTTTTTAACCTTGCTGGTTCCTCTGCCTGTTGATCTAAAAGATAATCTATGAAGATGGTTATGGCCAAGGGCTACACTCATGGCAAAACCTTACAAGATTTAGTAAAGTCAAAGTCGAGTTTGTTGTCAGATACACAATACATTATGGCACAGGTGTATTATAAACCTTGCTGGCAGTAGCATCACGGGCAATTAACATGACATAAGCAGCATTTAAAGGAAAAAATATGAGCATAAATTGCACACAATCTTTTCAGAAAGGATATAATTAGAACAAAAAAGTAAGTCCATTTTAATGCAAATTGATCAGAGTGGCTATGGTTATTGGGGTAGCGTTTCAGAACACGGTCCTGAAGAAGAGTCTTGGACTGGAACGTTGACTGTTTATTCTTTTCCATGGATGCTGCCTGAACTGCTGAGTTTCCCCATCATTTTGTGTGTGTTGTTTTGGATTTCCAACATTTTCAGACTTCTCGTGATTTTGGTAATGTTGATTTGCCAACTTGTTCCAAACCTCACTTTTTATACCCATCTTCACAGCTAGTACATTTCAGATCATAATATCATTAATATTTAGTTATTATTGAACTTTTTTTGCTGTGTCATTGTAGCCATAGATACTATTTGCCATTAAGATCTTCTAGTTGAAGGAGAGCTGGATGAGGGAGTGGAGGGATGGGTTAGTAAATTTGCTGACACAAATGTTGGGGGCATTGTGGATAGTGTGGGGGGCTGTCAGAAGTTACAGTGGGACATTGATAGGATACAAAACTGGGCTGAGAAGAGGCAGGTGGAGTTCAACCCGGATAAGTGTGAGGTGGTTCATTTTTGTAGGTCAAATATGATGGCAGAATATAATATTAATGGTAAGACTCTTGACAGTGTGGAGGATCAGAGGGATCTTGGAGTCTGAGTCCATAGGACACTCAAAGCTGCTATGCAGGTTGACTCTGTGGTTAAGAAGGCATACAGTGCATTGGCCTTCATCAATCGTGGGATTGAGTTTAGCAGCCGAGAGGTAATGTTGCAACTATATAGGATCCTGGTCAGACCCCACTTGAAGTACTGTGCTCAGTTCTGGTCACCTCACTACAGGAAGGATGTGGAAACCATAGAAAGGGTGCAGAGGAGATTTACAAGGATGTTGTCTGGATTGGGGAGCATGCCTCATGAGAATAGGTTGAGTAAACTCAGCCTTTTCTTCTTGGAGTGACAAAGGATGAGAGGTGACCTGATAGGGGTGTATAAGATGATGAGAGGCATTGATCGTGTGGATAGTCAGAGGCTTTTTCCCAGGGCTGAAATGGCTAGCACTAGAGGGCATAGTTTTAAGGTGCTTGGGAGCAGGTGACAGGGGAGATGTCAGGGGTAAGTTTTTTATGCAGAGTGGTGAGTGTGTGGAATTGGCTGCCGGCGATGGTGGTGGAAGCGGATACGAAAGGGTCTTTTAAGAGACTCCTGGATAGGGACATGGAGCTTAGAAAAATAGAGGGCTATGGGTAACCCATGGTAATTTCTAAGGTAAGGACATGTTTGGCGCAGCTTTGTGGGCCGAAGGGCCTGTATTGTGCTGCAGGTTTTCTATGTTTCTATGAGATGGCACTGTGGTGGAAGATTAGACTTGAACAGTACTGCATGTGAGACAGGCACAATGCCTTTACCTACTCCTTTTGTTCATGTTCTGCTATTCTCAGCCAGGTCCATTTCCAAGTCCTCCTAACCAAGGGATTTGTTGTACTATGTCTATGTTGTGCATAAACTTTAAACAAACAATTTCCCCATATTATTCTATTCCATTTACAAGTATGTGTAGGCTTATTAGTGCTTAATTATTAGGATGACTATTTACTATGTTTACTGGACTGTCCCTTTATTATTAATAAAAACTAGGCCTAACCACTTTATGATTACATTTTCATACCAATGGTCTCTCTTAACTGGTGAAAACTAAAGGATAATGTTACTACCTTTAGGTAGTGAAGTATGTTATGTATTTATTATTTCAATAATATTTGAGTGATCGTGTGTGTGTGTGTGTGTGTGTGTGTGTGTGTGTGTGTGTGTGTGTGTGTGTGTGTGTGTGTGTGTGTGTGTGTGTGTGTGTGTGTGTGTGTGTATGTATATATATATAGAGAGAGAGAGGTTTGATAAAGCATTTTTGTTGCTTTAATAATTCATTACAGGTTATAACTATAAATATGCAAATTGCATACAGCATCACACTGCCAAGTGATATTTGCGCGCCTTTGCTTAACTCAAAATTAGACCCGTATTTTCTGACTCCTGTTCCTTCCTTTGTATTAGTTTAATGTTTTGAAGTTTCAAAACATAACAAAGGACATCAAAGTTGGTTTTGGTGACTCTTTTGTCTCAGATACCCAGGAATCCTACACTGGTCATCATCACATCAGGATTTGTGTATCACCAAAAAAAAGTTATAGCAAAATGTTAAAAAGAAGTGATCCAGCACTTTCCTCACAGTCCCTTCCACCAAATTCCTAAAGTTCAAAGATTGATCTACAGCTAATGAGGAGAAAGTTCATGGAATACTCTAGCCACAGGGGAAGTACTCATTGCAGTGAAATATTGATTGAGAGTACTTTCTAATATCCCCTTTCTGTTTGACTATTTTGCTTCATTCCCCTCCAGGCTAATTACTGATGGTGACAAAAGTGACTGTAGTTGCTGGAACCTGGTACAAAAATGAAACAAACCGTTGGAGGAACTCTGCAGTCAGGTAGCATCTGTAGAGGGAAATAGACAGTCGAAGTTTCAAGTCATCAGCACAAGTATTGTTTGGGCTCAAATGGTTCTCCCTCGCCCGGTAGCAATGAGACGTTCTAAGTGGGATGAATCCATTGACTTTAATTTATTTCTGCTGACCCCAAGCCACTGCGGTTTAAATCCTAGTTTTACTAAAGCTTCATCTGAGATGAATGCATTGAACGGTATGTTCCTGGCAACCACCTTTGCGTGGGGAACTCCTCTGAAGACGCCAGTGTTAAAAGATGTGCTGGTGCTGCATCATTTCTCTGGCAGCTTGCCAGGAATTCCAATGACCTGAAGATGTAATGAGGTGTCTTATTTGTGGAATGTTCTGTGCTGTTCCTTTGGAGGAAGGCTCAGCTAGGCAGTGTCTGTTATTGCCTTCCCAAGGGATAAAATGGATCCACTTTTCCGGCATCTATCTTTCCCAGGAGTAAACAAACTAATTAAAATAAATCATATTTTAAAAATTTTATCTTTAGTTTCTGTTTAGGAACTCTAAAAATCAGATGCAGTTAACTTTTCCTATTATTTAGAACCACAATGACAACCTCCACTCTTTCAAAGACTTAGTTTTTGGTAGTTTTAGACAAAGACTGGTGGAGAGATAACTGTGATGAGTGCAAAAAGACATAATTTAGGACATTCAAAGAAACACTCCTGACCAGAAAATGCATGCATAGGGTAAGAGACAGAATTCGAGGGCATTGGACCAGGGATGTCCAAGAAAGCAACACAAGGTTTTTATTAAAGACAGCCTCAAAAGCAATGGCATTCTTGCAAGTGAGTCATGTAACCAGGCTGGTGTGCTTTGACCAAAGGGGCCTACATTAACTTTGAAGGCAGCTGATGGGATCAAGTATCGAGGACCAAGAAAACAGGAAGGCCTTGGCAAATTCAACTGCCACAACATCTTTCTTATGCCCCCACTGTCCCTGAGTGTGAGCCTCTAGGGACTGACTCGCCAGCTCTAATTTGGCTCACCAACGAATGATGTCATCGGACATGTCAACCGGAATTGTGATATGGACTGTGGACATGGGATTAGGTTACATGTGACTGAGCAGGCAGTAAACACAACACTGTGAATTGAATTAAAAGCTACACATCAGAAATCTGCAACAGAATCAGGAAATGCTAGATACTGTCAGCAGGTAAAGTAGCATATCTTATTTCCAAGTTAAAAGTTCAAAATATGTATACCATATAGAATCTTGAGATACGGTACCTTGCAGTCTTAGGCAAATAGGGTGCCTAAAACTTTTGCACAGTACTGTGTTTGTCAGCATGGAGCAGAGAGCGAGTTTAAAATCTGGTGGGAGAAAAGGATATTGAGAATGGTGAGGGTGGTGCACTGTGGGAGGGGTGTAGGATGGGTAGTAGAGTAGGGGTGTCAGGAGCAAGAGGGTGGCGTGGGTGCAGATATATCCAAAACTGAGACACTAGGCAAAGTGATTTGAAACAGTTAGTTTATTGATCATTACAGAATGTCTCTCTGGTGCTTCCCACTCCCTCCCCCCTCTCCCTTCCCCTATTCCCAACCATGATGCCCCTCTCCCTGCCCCCTTCCCACTCTCAGTCCTCAACAGAGACTCATATCAGAATCGCGTTTATCACCACACATATATCGTATGTCATGATTTATTTTTTTTGCAGCTGTATGGTGCAACACTCCAGCACTGTGCAACATTAAGGGAGACTGTTTTAGACCATTGAGTCTGTCTACACCAGCTCACAAAATGATTTTGTAAGTTCCATTCCTCCACATGCTCATCAATACTGCATTGACTCCACCCCCTCTCCTAAACTAGGGGCAATTACGATAATCTACCAACTAGCACGTCTTTGTGATTTGGGAGGGAAACCAATATGGCATAATGAGGGCATGCAAACTCCACACAGAAACTACCCAAGGTCATATTTGAACCCAGGTTGCTGGATCTGGAATGCAGCAGCATTAATTATAACATTAATTGTTGTGCAGCCTGGTTTGGGTCAACACCCTTCTTCAGAATTAGGAAAAAAAGACTGTTCTTTCTCCATAGATGCCACCCGCCCGACATGTCGAATTTTGTATTATTTCATACAACGGTATCTTGCGTCTTCAAAAACTGGTTTTGATTCCACTGCTTCTCTCCTCATATAATTTAATATTTGTTGAATTCCTAGCTGTGGTCTATGCCCTATCTAGTTGTAAAAATGGATGTTATTAAGGCATAAGTGGTATGTGCTTGTGAATGTATACAAAGCACAGTCAAAGACAGCTGGGAGCCCTGTCTGGATGATGTAAGTTATCATGAGCAGTTCAGTATTCCGCACTATCAAGCTTAAGCAGCAGGTACTCTAGGTCTGATTGGACTGAGAATATATCTAACACACCTTCTATTTGTACTCAGCAGTACAATGCAGAGGATCCTCCTCTGCTTGAGCAGTTTATAAAAGCTGTGTGGGGTTTGAGGGAAAGAGGAAGATTAATGCAGCATTTCCATCTACTCACTAATAACCATATAATTCCGTGTCTGGCATCTCACTGAATGAATTGTCCAATATAATCCCACACTACAACTTTTTCTCCACTTTTCTACATATTAATCCTCTCTGAGTGCACGTTCACTTGCTTTTCAAAAGTTGTCATGGAATTTGCTTCCACTTAAAATGCATCACTTCATTGTTAATTTCATTAAACTGCATCTGCCTACTTAATAAACACCAGAGATTCGGCAGATGCTGGAACCCCAGAGCAACACAAACAAAATGCTAGGGGAGCTCAGCAGGTCAGGCAGCATCTGTGGAAAGGAATAAATTGTTAGCGGTTCAGGCCGAGACCCTGCTTTAGGAGTGTGAGTGAGTGAGTGAGTGAGTGTGTGTGTGTGTGTGTGTGTGTGTGTGTGTGTGTGTGTGTGTGTGTGTGTGTGTGTGTGTGTGTGTGTGTGTGTGTGTGTGTGTGTGTGTGTGTGTGTGTTGCCTAGTTAATACTTCCTTGTCTGTTAGCAACCTCCTTATTATTCACCATTATATTACATTTATATCACTCACAAAGTTATGCTGTACTTATTGAATTCAAGTCCAAGTCAGTTTTTTTTTAATTAGAAGGAAAGGCATGGTCCTAATGACAATTCCTTCGGAAATCACTGAACTTCGTCCCTCTTACTGGCTATTTTTACTTCTGACTTTTCTTCATAATGTCATAGAGTAAAGCAGCCTAACTTGTTCATGCGACCAAAGTGCCCATATAAGCTGTTCGTATTTGCATGAGTTTGGCCCATATTCCTCTCTTAAATGTTATTTTACACTCTTTTAAATGTTGTTATGGTTGTATCTACCTGAGCCACTTCCTCTGACAGTTCATTCTTTATGTGCACCACTCTCCATGAAGCAGTTGCCCGTCAGTTCCGTTTTAAATCTTTCTCCTCCACTGTAAAACTATGCCCTCCAGTTTTTGGTTCCCTTTCCTTAACCATTTTCAAACCTACTTCGTTTTGTTCTCTGGTATCCTAATGTTTTCCACTTAAACAGTCTCTACTTCCCCTACCTACCGTGCTTAATTTCCTAGAAATGTGTGATTTGCTTCGCTGCATTATTAGATCTGACACATGTTGCTTAAAAATTAAAAGCTCATGTGCGTTTCAAGAGTCCTTTATATTGGCACTTACCCCATATGAGTGTCGTTGCAGTTCTTTACTCTTATGTAATGTTTTTTACTTTTGTGGAATGGAGTCTGTAGTTCACGTTGTGGTTCCTGGTCGCTCTTTTATTTGTTGCTATTTTGGGCAGATGGCAAGCGGCACTGTGTTAGATTGAACTGAACTCATCTGAACTGAATATGCCAGAACTCTTCCAATTTTTGTGTTTTACATTCTGTTTTTTCACTTTTTTTGCTGTTTGTGTGATTGTATTTTGTCTTGCTCGTCGGGGCGGGTTTGATGTTTTCCTTTGAACGGATTCTATGGCTTTCTTTGTTTTGTGGCTGTCTGTGGGAAGGCGAGTCTTAGGGTTGTGTACTGCATAAGTACTGTGAGAATTAATGTACTTTGAACTGTCATCAGATTTATTTCCTTTCCCAATCAACATTTAGGGGCCCCAAGGAAACACATTGTATTAACCACCGACTCAATCTTGTAACCCTTTACGACTTTAGCAAACAGCACGAAGACCGACAGTGTTATGTTTTGGCATTCCCTGAATGGAGTTGCTGAGTACAGGAGCTTGTTACAAAGTAGTAATTTAATGTTGTCAGGTGGTAATATTCAAATCCGGTGGCAATCCTTGTGCAGGAAATGCCAGCCAGAAAGGTTGCTTTGTAAACATACATGTCTACAGAAAATAAATACTCAGACAGTGTAGCAATCAGTATTGCTGTCTCACAGCTCTAGGGAACCAGGTGCTTTAATGCTGCCAATATAGAGTTTGCCTGTTCTCCCTCTATCTTTACCCGAGGGGTTCAAGCTTCCTCATGGATCACAAAAGTGTGTTGTGCAAGGAGGTTAATTGTCCACTGTGAATTAGCCCTGCTGTAGTTAAGTGGCAGGATGGAGATATATCTCTGCCAAAGGAGGTGTAAGGTGCTTTTTTCCTCCGCTAGCCTGCAGGTCATCCTTGGACAAGGTGTAGCACCTGCTCAGCTCTGTGATCAGGGTTGCATAAAGCCATGGGAGCAGGTGGTGGATGGTCGTACGAGCAGCTGGTGCATATCACAAGTCCTGGTTATGCGACCACTGACACCAGGCAGACAATCTCTGAAGAGTATTGATAACGGCTGGGGTCACCCATCTTGTAAAGACACTGCCCAGAAGAAGACAATGGCAAATCACTTTTGTAGAAAAATTGCCTAGAACAATCATGGTCATAGACCGTGATCGCTCATGTCATACGACACAGCACATAGAGAGGATGATGTAGTTTAGGTAGTAAAACACCAAGGGAGAACGCTTGGGTATCTGAGAGAAAATATGTTGCAGGGATTCATGGGAAAAGGATATCGTGCAGCAAACAATCAGCTGGATTCAAGGAACTCAGTGGGTCAGACGGCATCTCTGGAACAGAATTGTGGGTATTTCTGCATTGTCTTCAGTGTAATGGCCAAGTCTGTTTATGGCCTGGTCATTTTAGCATTCGTGGTAATCTCTGACGTGGGTATGAACAACAAAGAAGTTTTCAAATGAGGAACTGAACAAGCACTTGGTGAACCATGCTCTGCAAATATGATCAGGCTCACAGATTTCAATAAATACAGTTTGCGTAATGTCACTTAGAAAAAGTATTGGGAAAAGTTGACCAGGGCGGTGTTGTTGATACGATATACGTGTGCCTAGAAATATGGAGCAGGCAGTTTCATTTGTAGAACAAATCCAAAGTTACAAAATAATCCCATTCTCCTTTTACTAAGTAGCTGCTGCGGCTTGCTCCCCTTAGAATTAAAACCCAACTGGCATCTTTAACAGTGTTGAATGAGTAGAAGTTTGTTCTTTGCAGTTTGACAGCTCATGAAGAGCTTTACCTGAGTGAGCTGCTTGGAGATGAGGCAGAACAGGAGTGGGGGTGGTACCAAGGTTGAGGTGGGTAACAGTAAGTGGATCACTGGGAAGACCCCTTCTTACCCCACCATCACCCTCCATATCTGTGGCATGCCACGATGATCAGACATGAACATCCTGTCATGGATCAACAGGTCCCAGTTAGTAGATCCTTCAGGTTATTTTAAACTACAGGTTACAGGGGATGATTTTAAACTCAAAATTGTGGAAGTCACATATGTTCATACATATATAGTTCTTTACTTTGCATTTTGACATGAGTTATTTAATAAGGTCGATTGGCCCAAGGATTTGATCCAATTTCTGTCCTTGAGTAATCACCTTACATGCAAAATATGACAGAAATGAAAGCTGGGATGAATTACAACAGGATTTGCCGAGTCTGATTTCCTGAGAGATGGAAATGGGATAAAATACTTCAGAATGGGTGAGTACAATTTTTGTACATCTTCTTCTTAAGCCTATCACCCCTACTGGGGCATAGGCTGGCAACAGCAGCTCGCCAGTCTTTCAAGCTGTCCCCAGGTGTGGCCCATCTTCAAAGACAGTTGCTCTCCCAGGGATGACTTGGGGCCAGTCCTGACGAAGGGTCTCGGCCCAAAGCGTCAACTGTACTCTTTTCCATAGATGCTACCTGGCCTGCTGAGTTCCTCCAGCGGTTTGTGTATGTTACTTGGTTTTCCAGCATCTGCAGATTTCCTCTTTTTCATCTTTGGGACTTCTGTTGCTGTCTCTGTAACTCTGGGCTTTTATGAGATGGGGTTGCTAGCCCCATGCCCCACCCTCGTCCTTTTGCAGCCAGGCTTGGGACCATTCATGGCAGAGTAACTTCTTGTACGTATAAAACACACTCAATTCCTAAGTACTTTTAAAAGATTAATGGAGATAAAATGACAAAGAAAGAAATGGAAAGGCATATAAAATGAATAGAATGGTGTACATGGTGACATAAATGTACTTGATATTAAACTTACTTTGAACTTTAAAATGGGTGGTAACAACTGAATTCATTATTGATTTACAGAAAGAACTTGCATTCATGTTGTATAATTCATGACCTTCAAATCACCTCAAAATGCTTTAAGGAGAGTGTGGCAACTGCCCCAGTGCAGTGAAGGTAGCAGTCATTTCCCTCAATGAATAGGCCGTCTCCTTTTATAGATGCTGGTTGAGTTCCTTTTATAGTCATTGGCCAGGGTACTTGGGAGACTCCCCTATTCCAAATGGAGAGAGCAGATGGGCACTCAATTTAACATCTCTTCCAAAAGATCCCTCTCTTCGAATGTGCAGCACCTCCTCAGTTGCACATTGAAATGGCAGCTCAGATAACATGTCCAGCTCCCTGGAGTGGTACTTAAAATCACTACCATCTAATTCAAAGGGAGGGGTGAATGCGACAACTGTGACACAAGTGTGTGTTTGCTTCCCTTTAGGAAAGGAAAATGAATGTTCCATACAATACTCTGGCTTTGTACATCTTGGATAGCAGGGATACAATGCTTGATGCCATCACCTCGGAATGGACGGAATCATACTAACACTATTGTCTATGCTTCCTGTTATATTTAAGTCAGCCCCCCTTGTTAGTCTTTAGTAACATGGCATTAATTGCCATTCCATGGCTCCGTGAACAGCAGCAAGGTAAAATGTCCACAATTACAAGGTAAGACAAACTTCATTGTCATGGTGGTTATATAATTTGTCAAAGAAAAATTGCAGAGTGGGGTAAAGCAGTCATAGCTGATAAAATATTAGGTGTAAGCCAAAAAAGTACAATGTGAATTTATTACATTACATAATATCCACATTAATCACTTTTTTTAATCGGTTAAATTTCAGAAGAAAGTTTGTAATTACTTCTGAAACCATGGATGAAAGCCTGGGCCCACAGTGTCCTTAATGAATCTTTCGATGCATTTGTAGTTAACCAAATCCTTGAGACCTTTCCCTTCTCAGTTGTACTTTCATAGTGAAATGCATAGCACCTGCAAGACCAAAGCAGACCATTCTGCCCATCTGATCCATGTTTCCTTCCACCTTCCTGTATCTTGTCAATGTGTCCTTTGCTCCTCCCTCCCTCACGTTTATCTATCTTTGTCATAAATGCAACAATTCTGATCCATTAAGGCCTGTCAACATCCTCAACACTTATGGTAAAGCAGTTTCTCCCGAAAGCCATGCGACATTCTTCACTTATGACTGCTGGCATTTCATTCAGCTTTGGTGTAAGAATTGCTTCTGTTCTATAAGACCATAAGATATAGGAACAGAGTTAGGCTATTTGGCCCATCGAGTCTGTTCTGCCACTTCACCATTGCTGATCCATGTTCCCTCTCAGCTCGAATCTCCTACCTTCTCCTCATAACTCTTCATGTCCTGACTAAACAAGAATCTATCAAGCTCTGCCTTACAATAACCCAGTGACTTGACCTCCACAGCTGCCTGTGGCAATGAATTCCACAGACTCACCACTCTCTGTGCCTATTGGAAATAAACTTAATACATTTATAAAGAGAAATTTTATTTAATCCAATGAAATATACATTTACTAGTTTATGTTTTATTTAAATTTAATAAAAGTAAGTGCTTTTGAAGTTTTTGCATTCAGATGATCCTGAGAATGTTCAGGTCATGGACAGCAGCTGTAGCAGTAACAATTTTCATTTATATAGTGCCTTTGATGACTCAAGGTCACATTTGGTTTAATATGGGCAGCTCTGTGGAATAGCAATTGTGCTGCTCCCTTACAGGTCGGACTCTATCCTGACCTCGTTGTTCCAGTCTCCACCCATTGTGCTGGTCAATTAATTGGCGGCTGTAGCTTATATACGTAGGTGGATGGCAAGAATATCAGTAGGGATTTCATGAGCAATGGAGAGGGAATTGGTTACAGGAGAGTAGTTGGGGAGCATAGAGTCAAGGGGCCAACTGGCCACGGTCTCTTTCAAAGTAAAGTCAATTTTATTATCAAAGTACATATATGTCAGCATATGCAGCCCTGAGATTCAGTTTCTTGCAGGCTTAAATCTATATTAGAATAAATGAAAGATCACACCAACTTGGGTGTTCAACCATTGTGCAAAAGACAACAAACTGCGCAAATACAAAATGAAAGAAATAATAATAAAAAAATAAATAAATAAGCAACAAATATTGGGAACATGAGATGAAGAGTCTCTGAAAGTGAGTCTATTGGTTGTGGGGACATTTCAATGATTGGGCAAGTGAAGTTGAATGAAGTTACTCCCTCTTGTTCAAGAGCCTGGTGGTTGAGGAGTAATAACTGGTGGTGAAACTGCTGGTCCTGAAACCTGGTGGTGTGAGTCCTGAGAGTCCTGTACCTTCTTCCTGATGACAGCAGCGAGAAGAGGGATGTCCTAGGTGATGGGGGTCCCTGATGATGGATGCTGATTTCCTACAACAGTGTTTCATGTAGATGCGTTCAATGGTCGGGAGGGCTGTTTTGGAAGTTTAGAGAAAGACACACCGTGTGCATGGACTTGCGAAGGTCTTCTATGAGGGATTCAACAAAGTTTCCACAAATTGGAAATCCTGCTTTGTTTACCTGTGATTTCAAGCCTTCCTACAGAGTATCTGATTCCTGTGTTCCCTCGTGATAAATTGTGCTATGCACTAGAAATTTTATAGCCAAGAGATAATGAAGAAACTTGCTTTTGGTTATTCAAGCTAAACAGATGGAGTACATCTGTTGTCAGCTACATTCACCTCTGCTCAGTCGGTTCATCAGAAGTTTATATTTTCAGCATTTTTAAGGATTCTGAATCTGATGAGACTGAAAATTATGGCAATAATAAACACATTACTGTTATTATCAAAGTCTAATGAAACAACAAGGGGGTAGATATTTATAAACACAAGACTTGCAGCAGATGCTGGAAATCCAGAGTAACACACACATTATGCTGGAGAAACTCAGCAGGTCAGTCAGCATCTACGGGAATAGGTAGAAATGTATGTTCTGTTGTGTGGTCCAAATATGCATTGTAGAAACAGATGATTTCTGCTCTCTGGTTCTGAGATTTAGTTTCTGAACTGAATTTACTGCATCATTCATACAGTTGCTATAACAAAGGGCAATTTTTATCCCAAATAAAAAATCAATAACAGTGCAGATGCTGGGAATGAGAAACAGAAACTAGAATCATTCTGTTTTGTGTTGTTTATACCAGGTCTGTGGGACTCACCCAGCCCATCAAGCTGTACCAACAGAGGGTGCAAAACTGAATTGGTATCACAGAAGTATGACTTACAAGTTTTTACCCCGTATGTTTTTCTCTCAGGCCCCTTACATTAGGGTTATAGCCTCCTGCTGCTTTCTGTGTATTTAGGGTGCTGTTTAAGCAGTGTCTGTAGAAAAGTAGATAAAATATTTTTTTAAACTAGCACAAAACTTACCACAGGAAATTTCTGCCTGCAGGAGATATGAAGTCATTGAGTAATACAGCGCGGATAGATTCCATGCTGACCAAGTTCCCACCCAGTGATTCCCAATTTCCTGTGTTTGGCCCATACCTCTCCAAGCCCCACCCCTCCATGTACTTATCCAAGTGTTTCTAAAAACGATGCTATTGTACCTGCCTCACCCCACTTCCTCTGGAATATCACTCAACTGCTCACCACCTTCTGTGTGAAAAAGTTCCTCCGCAGGTCACTTTCAAATCTTTCCTCTCTCACCCTAAATTTGTGTCCCCTAGTTTTGGCATACAATATATCAATGCTTCTCAATTTTAAACATTGTTATAAGGTCACTCCTTATTCTACTATGATTCAAAGAATAAAGAACAAGCTTGTTCAACCTCCCTCTATAACTTCTCAGCTTCTCTAGTCTTGGCAAAATCTTTTCTGCCATCTTTCCAGTTTAACTGCATCTTTTCTATTACAGCGTGACCAAAATTGTACACAGCACTCCAAGCACAGCCTTACTAATTACTTATATAACTGTAACATAATCCTCCTGTGCATTCTTAAACATCAGTTCAACATAGGACTTAACTATGAATGGTATGCCACTAAGGAATGATTGTCTACATACTTAGTGCCTTTTTTGCCACCCTGTTTGTCTGTGATCTTGCTTTCAACAAGCTATGCACATGTATCCTTAGGTCTCATGTTCCTTTAAATTCCTTAGTGGCTGCTATTCATAGTGTAAGTTCTATGTTGAATTGACTTTTGAAAATGCATCAGCTCACATATACTATTGAAATTCATTTGCCACTCATTGGCCCACTTCTGTCACTGATTAAGCTCCCCTGTCATCTACGATAACCTTCATTAGAAACGCCACCGACTAATTTTGTGTCTTCCTCGTACTTGCTGATTCAGTCCAGTGTATTCACATCCAGATTATTTACTGCATATAAATAAGGAATAACAGGGGTCCCAACAGCAGTCGCGTATGTCACATCACTAGCCACTGGTCTCCATTCCAGAAACAACCTTCAATCACCACCCGTTGCTTTTCAACCTCAATCCAATTTTGAATGCACTTAACTTGCTCTCCCTGCGTTCCATGCGTCCTCACTTTCCAGACCAGCCTACCATGCAGGACCTTGTTGAAAGCCTTGCTAAAGTCCAAATAGACAACATTCATTGTCCTGCTCTCTGCCATGTTGGTTACCTTTTCAAAAGACACTAAAATTTTGTCAAGCATGACTTTCCATGCACAAAGCTTTGCTGACTACTCCTAATCAGACTCTTGACTATACAAATGATAGTAGATCCTTTCCCTCAGAAATCCTTCTGGTAACTTCCCCACTACAGGCTGCCTGGCCTGTAGCTTCTTAAAGGAAGAGTCAGAGAGCAGCTTGAACATTAGATCTGGAGATGACATGACAAGTCTTGAGCACTAGTAATTCTCTTAAGTTGCCAGTGCCTTCAGCACAGGTCATAAGCTCCTGTGAATAGTGATGCAGTGGACTTGTACCATAGTTGATTGGAGATCAGAAGGATGTTGCTTGTAATCCATACAGTCGCTGGCATGGGATTGTAGTTCAATATTTCATACAGGGTTTCCCTAGTTGGAAGAACTTTTCAGTTCTCAGTTCTTTTCCTCTGCAATAAAAATACCAAGTTTCTGTTTTTCAAAAACGAAAACAAAATTGCAATCCTTTTTCAGAATTCTATCCCAATTTTTAGGACTGAGACATCACTGCGAAAAAAAAAGCTGAACTATTTTAAAGGATCAGTATGAACTGGGAATGCACGGGGCTATAGGTGCTGTTTCTTTGCAGGAATACATGAATGCAACATTCATGTTACTGAGCAAGTGTGTGCATCACGTGCCTGGCCTCAAAAATTTTTGTGAACCTTGATTGCCTTCTCTTGAACACATCCCGGATGTGAGTGATGCGGGAGTACCAGGATACCGTTTGCCTGCTTATGGTCTACATAAACTCCCTCCTTTCTTTCCTGATCTACCTGGAGCAGCATCACCTTTTCTCCCTCCATATGCTTACTTACCCTCCCCTTAGTGCTTCTCTACCTGTGCCTACACCCTGTGGTTCAGATTTCTCTTCTCAATTTTCATTCAATTTCTTTAGAATTCCCTATTTGATTTCATGATTCCTCTTGCATGTTGACGGCTTCTTGATCTAGCGCTCCCCATAGATGGTAACATTCCTTCTGCTCCATCCAAATCCTTCATAATTTTGAAAACTTATGTACAATTTCTCTTTAGCTCCCTATTTAAAAATAGGCTACTAATTATTTGTTAATTAGAATCTCATGCTGCTTGTAAAATCTAATTTTTACCCTCTGTAAACTGTCCATATACCCTATATGATTAGATTTGTACGCATCAGTGTGGTTTAGCAAAGTTCAATTCAACTTCAGAGTAACTTTTCAGTTCAATTCCTCCAGAAGTAAATTCCATGACATTTTTTATGGTCTTATTAACCTGTGTTGTTTCTTGCAGTGATTTTTGTACTTGTCCTCCGAGATCCATTTCCCCCTCTGCTCCGTTTAGATTCTCATTTTCAAAGTTATACATGGCTTCCTTATTTTGCTTTCCAAACACTTACTGTTGAAATTCATTTGCCATTTATATGCCCATTCTGAAAGTTTTTCAGTCTTTTTTTTCCAAACAAGGTTAATTGCAGTATTGACAAGTGTTTAATTTGTTTTCCATAGCATTAAGAATGTAGACTCTCACCTTCCTCCCCATCCCATATATGATGTTACACACAAACTTGTAATTTGTTGCTTTGATTGCAGCATCCAATTTGTTAGTTGAATTGTGAACAACGCTTGTCCCAGCACTGATCCCCCTTTGTACCTACTCCACTCTAGACCTCCTTCTCCCAGCTTTCTATATGCAGCATTTTAGCTCTCCGTCTTGCTGCATGTCTTCAGCCTCTGCATGAGCAGTTCCCAAAGCATCTGTTGATGGTTGTGCGTCAACTTCACCGTTAATTAGTGAACAGTTCTCTGGCAGCAGGCTAAGCAACTACATTCAGGGAGAAAGGTAATTAAGCAGAGATGGAGACCTCGTAGCTCACCAGGCCCTTTCTGTCTTTTTGCTCCAGGATTGAAATTAAATTCCATTATCTTTCTAACCTATGGTTTCTTCTGCAAAATGGATTTCCCTTCATCTGGTCTTTCAGTCAAGCATCCACTCAGAACATGAAGTGAAAGATCGGCCACTCACCACCCTGTGAATGTTCTTTTTCTTTAGCATCGTTCTCTGGCATCTTGATTCTCTTAAACTCCAAATATTACAAACTATAGTAACACTCCTTCCTTTTTGAATTCAGTGAAAAACCAAGCAAAGGATATGCTGATAAATCAACCATTGGTGTTCCGTTTTGCGGGCAGAGTTCAGCAAACTAAAACGGTTTGTCTTCAGAAGAAGTTATTCTTAGCTTGCTGCACTCTTGCTGAGGTAATTTACCAGTGCTTATGTCATAGAAATAATTATGTTTAAATGTATTCCTGCTATTTACTTCCCATTTGATTGGTAATTAAACTTGATGCTCCAGTGGGGAGAATGCAGGAGATAAAAGTCATTGTGGCTATTAATCCATGCATCAGAAACCTGCTGTCAAAAGCTGCAGATTTATTGATACAGTGTTCCTGTCTCTTTCCAATTTATATGCAAATGAAATTGAAATCACTGGGATTGATCAGGTGGATGTAAAGACTTCCATTTCCTTCTCTCCGATTCTTCAACAATTTTCACTGCAGAATCAACCATTAACGATAAGAGTGTGAACAGACGTGCATCCCAGAATGACAACAAACATCTGGACATGAATTGTAGCCCTACATAAAAGCAATAGGGAACATGGGAAATACAGTTATCTCAGTATTAATTTTTATATTTCTCCAATGCTGTGCACGCATGAAGGGTTAACTCTACAAATTTGAGGAAATCTGCAGATGCTGAAAATCCAAAGCAACACACACAACGCGGGTGGAAGTCAGCAGGCCAGGCAGCATCTATGGAAAAGGGTAAACAGTAGACATTTTGGGCACAGAGACCCTTCTTCAAGACTGGAAAGAAAGAGGAGAAGTCAGAATAAGAGCTGGGAGGAGGGGAGGGCAAAGTACAAGGTGGCGGGTGAAAGGTGAAACTGGGAGAGGGGGAGGGATGAAGCAAAGAGCTGGGAAAGTTGATTGGTGAAAGAGAAGGGGGAGGGGTCTGATGGGAGAGGATAGAAGGCCATGGAATAAAAAGAAGGGGGAGGTGATAGAGGGAAACAAGAATGGGGAATGGTGAAGGGGGAGGAGCAGAGGTAATTACCAGAAGTTTGATGTCCATGCCATCAGATTGGAGGCTACCCAGATGTAATATAAAGTGTTGCTCCTCCAACATGACGGTGGCTTCATCCTGGCTGTAGAAGAGGCCATGGACTGGTATGTTGGATTGGAAATTAGAAGTAAAATTTAAATGGGTAGCCATCGGGAAATCCCATGTTTTGTGGTGGACAAAGTGAAGGTACTCGATGAAGTGGTCTGCCAGTCTATATCAGGTCTCACCGATATGCAGGAGGCCATACTGGGAGCACCGAACTCAGTATATGACCCTAACAGACTCTCATCTTGAGAGCAGATACAGCAGAGATGGAGGAACTGAGAAAAGGGAATGGCATTTTTGCAAGTGTCGGTGTGGGAGGAGGTATAGTCAAGGTAGCTGTGAGAGTCCGTAGGTTTGTAATACGTAGACATCAGTAGATAGACTGCCTCAGAGGCAGAGGCAGAGAGATTGAGGAAGGGGAGAGAGGTGTCAGAAATGGACCAAGTAAATTTTAGGGCAGGGTGGAAGTTGGAGACAAAGTTGATGAAGTTGACAAGCTCAGCACGGGTGCAGGCAGCAGCACCAATGTAGCATAGGAGGAGTTGGGGGCATTGTCAATGTAGACTTGGAACATGGACTATTCCACATACTGGAGTAATTTATTTTCTCCTCACATTATAAGCATGAAGTTTTAAATACAGATATATCTTTCTTCTATCCACATTCTGTTAATCTTCTACTCAGCTTTAAAAAGTACTGTCATTCTAATGAATGGGAGTGAGTTCTTCCTTGTAAAGAGGGAGTCCGTTTGTTACACCCTCACTTGCTCTTCTGCTCAGACAGTGTGGTTCATCTGCCTGACGCAACCTGTGCCACATTGTGTCTGTGCTATATACTTACACAATTGTTTCAACACTGGCATGCTTCTTTTCAGAAAATATCTTATCACTTGGAAAGCTCAGAGTTTGGACACAAAGGCTGTACACCTTTGGAATAACATGAAAAGTAGCACGTTCTTTGGAAATGCAGGACCAAGAGCTGCTACCTTTTGAAGTTTTTGACAGCTTCTGATTTTTTTTTGGGAAATATAGCCATTTTCTTTGGATGAATAAAAATCTTGTTCCATTGAGAAGGATAAAACCACAATCAGCCACTCTGAGGTATAACTGATTACAGCAGAGCAGAAGAGACTGGGCTGACTTTCAGTAGGAAGAAAACAGTTCCAAATGTAAATGCATCCAAATGTAAAGCAGGTGAAAATACAAATACATTTGAGATGTAAAACTGGAAGAGCTCAATGATTAAGAGCAGAAGGAAAAATAAGAAGACAATCCATGAGCTCATCTGTCAACTTAATATTCAATGATATTTCAACTCACCTGCCTGGCATTCATGAAGTATACTAGATTTCTTTCGCCTTGTTGTTTCAGTTGGATTATATCTAGGTATTTCTGGACATCTTATTAAAGATTTTTGTTTCCAAGGATCTGTCTCATCTGTTGATTTTTTTTTCTCTGATTTCATTAGCATCATCAGGTGCCATGCCCAGTTTGAGCTTTGGCTGCCATGGCCCACACACTCCTGTTTCAGGTCAAGTGGATCAATTCATTGATGCTCATTTCCAGTTCTCTGGCTGCTGTCTCCATCATCGTCTGTCTTTGCCTTCCTCTTGCTTTTCTGATTTATTTCAGTGATATTCTGAGTTTGCCTTTATAATGCTGTCCACCTGAGAAGGGTAATCTTTAATTACCTCTTGTCAAGACTTCACTTAGCCCCGTATTACTTGGGTTATTCCTCTCTGCATGCAGGTGGCTCAAAATTATTTATTTATAATGTGATTTTGAGCACTGCATACAGAGTTCAAAGTAAGGTCTGGCAAATCGACTCTAAACCCTTAAAATACATTTGCATTGAATGAAGATCCTATGGAGTCTGGACAAGGTGGATGTAAAAAAGATTAAACTTTTGTGGGAGGATCCAGGACCAAGGATTCCTATTTGAAAATAAGCCTTTGTTCACTTAAGTTCAAAATAGGCTTTTTTTTTCTCCCAGATGTTCTCAGAGGGTTGTGCAAGTTGATCCTCTGAATTTTCTTAATGCCGAGTTACTTAGGTTTCTGATTATGCAAGGGGTGAAAGGTTACAGGGCAGCTAGGATCATAAGATTAAACTTACCATCAGTTTAGCCATGAATAGTCTTTTCCTGTACCTAATATTTGTGGTTACCTCTACCTTTATATTGTACCTCCCTATCACATTGCCCGCTCATTTTGAAAATGATGACTCATAACACTGCACAAGAAATTTTTTGAAAGTGTTGCTTCCTCAGAAATTTTTTTGTTTATGATAGATCTCTTGAAGCTGAACACAAATATAATTTCAGACCACTTGTATCATGTAGGAATTTGGAGAAACAAGAAACTAACTTTTATTGAATATAATGTGTTAATTGCATAACAGTGCTGACACTTTGCAATAGTTCAGCTAACCTAAAAAAATGTTTTGTTGATGATTTTCATTTGTACTGTGTCTGAGGCTTCCCGCTTAAGTGTCCAACAATAATCAGCCAGCATCGATGGATTCCAGTTGCCCTGATACAGTCTCTCCATGAACACAATGTCCCGGTGAAACCTTTCACCATGCTCGTCACTGACAGTGCTATGATTTATAGGGAAGAAGTCTAAATGGGAATGCAGAAAATGAGTCTTTGATGACATGTTGCATTTTATGGTTTTGTATGCTATAAGCATATTGTTAACCAGCCGCATGTAATTTCGTGCTCTGTAGTTGCCAAGAAAAATTTCAACAACATCCTTGAATGCCTTCCATGCGATTTTCTCTGGTCCCACTAGAAGTTGTTCGAATTGCCTGTCATTGATGACCTGTTTGATTTGTGGACCAACAAAAATACCTTCCTTAATCTTGGCATCAGTTATTTTGACTTGAATTATGAATTGAAATAACAAATATAGGCGATTTTAAAAATGGGTCATGTTAGGAAAATTTCACGGTCTGATTTTCATGGTCTGCAGCCCAGAATCCATAAGGTACACCTAAAAGTATTCAGGAAGCAAAATCTTTGATGTGCTGTGTAATTGATGTCATAGGCACAGGAACAATAAGGATTATTATTAAACTGATTTGATTAGATGTCCGTGGGGAAGGGGTGGATGCCGGTTGCACTGGGTCACTGATCCCTTAATTCATTAGAAAGTAGCATATGAAACATGAACTGAGCCTATTTTTAAATCAGAATATTTAGAACATTTAAAGCTAATGAAAAATAATTAAGTGGAAAGCAGTGAGCATTTAATAGCATTTGGCTTTTTGCAAAATTCCCACTTTGTAAATCTCATTTCATTCCTGAAACACATTTGACTCATCAGTGTGTTGATTGGTGCAATGCTGGTACTGTCTGGGTTCCTCTTAACGGACGTTATGTATTAAAAACATGAAGCACAGAACCTGTTGTCTTGCATTATACTGGCTGAGAGCAACTGCTGCTTTTTACAATAGGCCAGTATATGCCTTTTCCTCTGCTTTTCCTTCCTTCTATTGAGTGCTTTCTCCCATCCATCCAGCTATCTTCCTCCCCTTTCTCCTTTCTTCATTTCTCTCTTCCTTACAATTTTATGTTCCTCATTCACCTTGAAATACATTTCAATGGAACAACTTAAGCTTTCCATGTATGTAATGTGTATAAGTTAACATATATTCTAAGATGAGCGACAGACTGGTCAGACCTTTTTGTATCTAAGTACAAAATTACTAAAAGAAATGTGCAGTTGAATATTTTTGGTGTCCGGCTTTTTATCTAAGAAAAAATGCACAGAGTACCAGAGTACCTCAATACTGATTCCTAAACACCTCTCTAATTGCACAACTCCAACCCAAAAATTAGGTTTGTGCCTAATGCCTTTTCTCTCCAATACCTAACCCTCAATCCATGCCAGTATTTTACTAACAGTCCCTTGTGATCTATGCTTGTCTAATTATTTCTTAAGTGCTTCTCAGAGTCTAAATACACCATCCACTGGTTTCTCCTCAGCTTTTATCAACTGATAACCTCAGAAAAATCCTAATCAATTTTGCAAATATAATTTCTCTTCCATAAATTCATGTTGCCACTCTTAGTTCTACCATTCGTAGAGGGCCCTGACTCTATTTATCTATTTTTTAAATCATGAGTTCTCGCGATAACTTATCTGCAGGTCCCCGTTTTCCCTGTTCCTTTTGCTTGTAAATAGATTGTTACATTGACTATATTACAACCTGTGAGAACTGTTCTAGATTCTGTATAATTTTTGAAGATGACAAGTAGTGTAGCTACAGCCTCCATCACTGCCTCCTTCAAGACCTTGATGGTCATTGAGTCCATGGGATTTATTGACGTTCAATCCCGTGAATACTCTAGCAGCACTCAAGAATCTGGAGGAACTCAGCAGGTCAGGCAGCATCTATGGAGGGGAATAATTAGTTGACGTTTTGGGCTGAGACATTTCATCAGTACTCTTATTTATTTATCTATTACCTTTTTTACACCCATCTTATCGTCTTTCAACTCCTCATTCACTGTAGGCCCTCTTTCTGCTATTTCCAGAAGGGTTTCAATGTCTTCTGTGAAGGCAGATAAAAATGCCGGTTACATTTCTCTGTCATTTCTATCTTTCCCAATACACAGTAATTTTTCCTGTATAGGTAATCAAGGGTGTCTCATTAACATATGCTAACCTTTTTCTTACATATTTATAAAAGCTTTTACAGGGTACCTTATGTTTCTTATTATAGTACAATTGCATTCTTCCTCTTTCTTCTTGAACTTCTCTGTGCTCAATTGCCCAATTCTAATGTCTTTCTCTTTCTTTTTGAACTACTTGGTGCTCTATTGCAAAATTCTAATGTATTCCTGATCCTTAGGCTTGCTATTCTTTCTGGCAGCAGTATGCTGTAAATCCTTTCCCCTGATCTTAAACTTCTCTTGTAAGGCACGCCTGGAACATGGTGTGTCAGTACAACTACATATCAAATAAATAAAGGCACACACTCAGAGGTGAAGTGAACTTTTATATTCACTTTGCAGAGAGAGCAACAAATCAATGCACTAGGGTAAGTTATCAGTCAATGATTAGTGCCAAGGGGAGTTATTGTGCTGAAGGAAATAGATCCATACAGAACACTTCCTCCCCCTTTAGATTAACGTGACAGAAAACTGTATATGTACAAAACATTCAATTTTCCTTTGACAGACCATGTTCAAATAAACATGCATTCACAATTACAGTCCATAACTAACATCACTATACTAAAGGTTTTGGATGGCGCTCTGTTTCGTTCAGGAGAGCACCTCTGGACCTGTGGAGTGGTAAGAGGTTTGGTAGATGTCTTGTCAAAGACAATGCTGTCGGTTGATGGTGTTATGTTGCTGTCAGTGACGTGATCGTCACTGAGAAGTCTGGTGGCTGTAATGTATCCACCTTCTTGGATGCAATTGATTCAGATGTGTTCTTCAGCTGAGCATCCAGTATCTGGTCCACATGACGTCTCCATGTCTGATCTCCAACATCCACTGTGTACATCAGTGGCCAAGTTCTTGTAGCTGTCCTACCTGATGTCCACATCTAGGCAATCACGCACTAGGACTTCCTGTCCGACCTCGAAACTCCTTATTGATTTACTTGGCAACTGGCTGAACTGTAATTCGCTACAGAGGTCTGGTTTCAGGAAGTTCATGTGAGCTTTGCTAGTTGTGCATCTCTCACTGTGTACTGTCACACAGGCATCTGTGTGCTAGCACCCGTGACTGTCTTCTCTGTACTGGTTCACTCTTTCCTCTTGCTGTCTCCCTCCCTTCCCCCGAGTTCTGTCATCTTACTGTTGGTGCATTTGGTGATATTTGCTGACATTCAGGTTCATACTCTTTGCCAATTCTTTGTGTCTGTGCAACTACATACCAAATAAATAAAGGCACACACTTGGAGGTGTATGTTCCCTTTGCAGAGAGAGCAACAAATCAATGCGCGTGGGTAAGTTATCAGTTAATAATTAGTGCCAAGGGGAGTCATTGCTCTAAAAGAAATAGATCCGTACATTACATTTTACTTCTTTGTTTTATATTTATTATAAACCATGTATTAATTATTTAAATGTTAAATCTTTTTTCTTTTCCGTTTAATGCAGTATTCTGATCTACATTAGGCAATGTCTTCACAGTTCACTCTGTTTTATTCAAATCTCAGAAACTACTTTCAGATTGAACTAAATTACTGTCAGTTTTTGAATCCTTCAGTTTCGATCACCCTTCCCTAAAGGCCCAGGTTATTGATTAATCCGTTCTTCTTGCACAATAACAGATGTCAAATGGTCTGTATCCCTACTTTTTCATTAACATGTAGATCCAGAAATTATCTATTGGTACACTTCATAAATTCACCTTCCACACTATTATTCTAAGCTTGGTTGGCCTCCATGTTTCTAATGTAGGTGCCCAATTATTTAGCATTACTGTTTGAGGGCTCATAGCCATAATGGATTTGTGGTTATCCAAAATCTCTATAAACCATTAAACAGGAATGGTAGTACCATATACTCTCATTACTGGTTACAATCTTTACTGTATCTCCACCCAGATAATTTCTGCTGAATTCTGGAGACATAATGGATTCAAACAGCACAGAGCCAGGTCCTTTGTCTCAAAATGTCAATGCAGACCAGTCTGTATTATCCATCTGTATTATCTATCGCTGCACCTTCCTATCTGCACCCCCACACTTACTTGATTCACTTTAATTTGCTACTTTTCTGTACAGTTGTCCAGACCATCTATATCTTCCTCATTGTCGGAAAGCATTTCTCACTGTCAACCACAAGGCCGTTTTCTATTGTTTGAAAAAATCTAATCTCTGCAATAGATGGGACACAATAGATTTACAGATTGTTTACAGTACTGTGCAGCATTGGTTCGTCAAATCTGCCTCAGCCAGTCCCACTCCCGCACTCTCTCTCCATAGTTTTGCAGATTCATTCCTTTCAGGGACTTACCCAACTTCCTTAAGAATGCAATTACTGAGCTCGCCTCCAGTACTAACTCAGACTCGGCATTTCAGAGCAGTGGAGCAATATTTTTTCTCCTTGTGTTAGTTCTGGTTTTTAATAACTTTGTTGGCTCTTTTTGGCACTATGCTAATGGCTTATTCTGTCTATATCTCTCATGATTTTATATATTGATCAGATCCCTTGTAACCTCTGATGTTAGAAGGGGAACAACCCTCGCATTACCGCTCTACCTACATAGGTACAGTCCCTCATTCGGGCAGCACTGTAGGGTAGTGGTTTGCACAACACTTTACAGGACCAGCGACCCAGCTTTATTTCCCACCGTTGGCTGTACGTTCTCCCCTTCACTAAGTGGGAATCCTCTGGATGCTCCGGTTTCCTCCCACAGTCCAGATGGGAAGTTAATTGGTCATTATAAATTGTCCTGTGATTAGACTATGGGGTTGCTGGGCAGTGTGACTCAAAGGGCCAGAAGGGGCAATCATGCACTGGATCTCCATAAATAAATAAATAAATCCATGGCATTTGTTCAGTAAATCTCTTCCGCGTAAGATGTGTCACTTAAAATTGTACGTAATACAGTACTCTAGTGGTGGCTGAACAAGTCATTTACAAAGGTTCTTTATGATTTCATTGCCTTTGTATTCTAGGTATCTCATAAATCCCTTGACTAAAAATGCTTTTTGAAGCTTTCACTCATCGTGTCCTGCTACCTTCTATTAATATTGTACACCTGGCTCCAGATTTCTGTTTTAGTATGCTTTTGTATTGTGGTCTATCAGTTATACATTCCTCGTTCTTTCTACCAAAATATAACACGTCACACTTCTCTGGATTAAATGATGAAGGGTCTTGGCCCAAAATGTAGACCATTCAGTCCCCTCCCTAGATGCCGCCTGACCTGCTGAGTTCTTCCAGCATTTTGTGTGTTGCTCAAGATTTTCAGTATCTGCAGAATCGCTTGTGATTCTGCATTAAATGTTATCTGCCACTTATCTATCTCATCCCTCTGACTTCTCTTTCACTCAATGATATCTGTTGATATCCTCCTCACAATTCAGCTGCAGTTATTGCAAATTGTATTCTGTAGATCCAAGTTCATTGAGGAGAACCTTTGGCTCAGTATCAGCTCCGGGGGATCTCTATTGAACACTTATCTCTCGTCAGTGAAGACTTTCACTACAGCTCTCTGCTTCTTATAACTCCCAATTTTCTATACTGCTAGTCATAGCTACTTTCATTCCATGAAAATTTGAAAGACCATTTATACCATATCAACTACGTCCCTTTGTCAACACTCTTTGTTTCATGAGGCAGCGGTCACCCATGGAATGAAAAACTGGAGCACTACTGTTTACATGAGGTTTGTGTGTGCTTATCCCAGTAAACTAGCATAAGAGGATTCCATTACACTTAAAATGTGTGTCTTGCAATTGAAGAGTAGACTTCAGTGAGTTAAGAGCTAACTTATTCACTCTAGAACTGACATTCTTCAGCTCTCACAGAGCATTTATACGGAGTTTATAAAGTTAATTTAAATAGAAAACAGGGCATTAACAATAAAGGTTGCTCCAAGGGATAAAGGTAAAACCATTATTTGGATTCACCATGCATCTATAACAATACAAATTAATAGCATAGGTTGAGATAAATGGGTGTCACCTTGGAGCCATTAACAGTTTGAAGATGTGGCGTATGCAAGTTGGGCACAAAGAATTCTCAGTATTCGACCTCTAGAAAAGATTGAGAGAGTGGAAAAGGAGATGGTGTAGTGTTGACAATGAAGGGGAGGCCTTCTTAGCTCAAAGACAGGGATGTCAAATTAATATGAAGTTTTGAATTAGTGGGATGCAGAATACAGTGATGGGAGTGAATTAATCCAATGAAAGTGAATATCAGGTACAGAACACAACCAGTAGCCAATTCTGCACTGTGTGTTCAGGGCAGATACTGAAGGTGAGTTTCTATCTGACAGAGGTGTGTATGACAAGCTGTTTGAGGTGACCTTGAGAAAGGATGTGGTCGGCCTAAGTTATGGGAAGAAAAACATAAAGTAAAGAATGATATTCTTTCGTGAATATGGATTCTTGAGTAGCTCTGCTTTATGTCCACATTTAACCAAAGAAACTAAAATGTTATTTGATCAAAAGAGACTTACGGTATTGCAAAGAAAGGGATTGAAGTAAACACTCTACAAAGGATAACCAAGGAATTGACAGGAAAGTAGAAAATAAATAATAATGGACTAATAAAAAAATCAAAGGTTCAAAGGTTCATTTTTATTACTAAAGCATGTATGCAGAATACAACTCTGAGACTCGTCTTCTGCAGGTAGCCATGGAATACAGAAAACCCAAGGTAGTCATAGAAAGAAAAGACATCAACCTGCCCCCCAATACGAAAAGAAAAAGAAACAAAACTCGCAAACACCAAACCCCCAACTCCTCCCTTGCACAAAAACTAACTGATCACCCGGAAAATGGTAGCCAAAACATCAAACCGCCCCCAACTCCCCTTTCTTGTACACAAAAAACTGACAGATTTCCCACATGGAAAACACCAGCAAGAACTCAGACCACAAATCCCCAAATTCCCCAGCCCCTCCCAGGCCCAAACAGCAATATATTGTTCACTCGCTTATTGGTAACAAGAAGGAAAACACAGAAAACTGAAGGAGACCATATCAACTACAGCATATCTAACAGCATTATAAAAACTTTGTTATAATCTACCAAACATGGACTGAGATTAGCAAATGTACACTAAGAGCCAAGGTAGGAAAATTACAGTGGAGAAAAAGGGAAGACTTAAACTATTCGGTCTTTGTCAGAGACAAATAGAATTCAAAGAAAAAAAACACGAAGATAACCATGTGTATGAGGGATTGATTGTAATCAATACATAGAATGAAAGATCATCGAACCTGTGAGAATCCGGATGAAAGATCCAGCTGTACAAAGTATCAGGGAGAACTGGCTATCAGATCTTTTAAATACATTAATTTGCATTGCAACTCAAGTCACTGTATCATGACGTACAATTTCAATGGTTCAATAGTTCCATTTCATATCAGAGAATGTATACAACATACAGCCTGAAATTCTTGTTCTTCCCAGACATCCACGGCAACAGAACAGTGCCCCAAGAAATGAGTGACAGTAAAAACGTGAGAACCCCAGAGGTGCCTACTCCCCCCACCCCCGCCAAGCTCAATCAGCAGCAGAGCAACGACCCTCCTCCTCCCCCCCATTTACTTCAGCAAAAAATCATCAGCCGCCTCCACCCACCAAGCAAGAAATAGCAAAGCCCCAATTCACCATTGCGTGAATTGTCTTCTGGAGCAGAGGGAAATGAGGGATCATCGCATGGAAAGATTTTTAGAGCAGTTGACAAGGTGGATGCTGACAGATTTTTAGTCCATATTGGTTGGCAAATTGGAGACGTAATCAGCCACAAACTCACTAATCATGCAGACTCAAGAGACTGCAGTTGCTGAAATCTGAAGCAACAGATAATCTGCTGAAGGAACTCGTGCAGAGAGGCGTCAGTGGGATGAAAGGAATGTTGAGGCTTTGGGTTGAAAACCTGCATCAGATCGCAGCAGATATTCAGCCCAAAATATCGACTATTTCATTCCCCCCACAGACGCTGGGTTCCCACTGGGTTCCACAGGCAGACTGCTGAGCATGCATTTGGCTTGGAGGCCGCATGGCGTGGTGCTGTCCTTGTTCCTTATGCTCACATCTTCTGGCTGGCATTGTGGACCCAGCCAAGGTTATGAACAGTGATCCAATATTTTAATTCAACTACTGGTGTGGAATTCAAACTGATTAGTTTCTGTGCTGGTGATGACCATCAGTCTGGTAAAACAGTGAACCAACTATCCATATCCTAGGCCCTGAAGTCGGCAACAAAGGCTGCAAGTTTATAGAGAGATCTTCTCCTTCCACTTGTTTCCCTTCCCATCCAAATAATGGACTCAAACTCTTAACTCCTTGCCACAAATCAGCCCCCTATTTTGTAAAGCAGAAGTAATTTTGCCACTAACTGCAAAATTGACTGATCTTTTCACTCAAAGGTTTGAAAGAGAAATTGCCTTTGCTAACAAACCAACTTCACCTTGTCATCCCTTTGATGAGCTTCTGCTTGTCTCCCAGATCTAGAAATTGTTTCTGCTTCTTTGACAATGCTAATAATTACAGCTTTGCAAGTAGATTGAAATTCTTTGTCCCTCGTGAATGAGCTTCACAAAGTAGACCAAGATCTAAATTAAATCTGGCACTTTATTGGGTACATCAATATTAAAGTTTGACATTTGCACTTTCTTTCATATATCTATTTTTAAATTAAAATCTGACCCTCACGGGATTCAGCCTGGATTATATACATTCTAAATGAAGTTTGTTTTTGCACAACTAATTTGGAAATGTATATTTAAGTGCAAATTGGTTGTAAACATAGTGAGGAGAGACATTCATGAGGCACGATGGCATGATAATAAAATGCTAGGGAATGTAATTTAAATACACTGTGCGTACAACATGCTTGATGATTTCTGGCACTTTTTTCTTAAAGGTAAGAGGCTTCAGGTCAGAAATGCAGGAAACGCTGCAGATGCTAGGGCAATACACACAAAATGCTGGAGGAACTCAGCATGTCAGGTAGCATCTATGAAAGTGAATAAACACTCAAAGTTCCAGGCCAAAATTCTTCATCAGGACTGGAAAGGAAGGCGGGGGAGACGGGGCGGAGGGGGGGTGGGGGGGGGGGGGGAATGGTGGTGAAGGTGCCAGGTGGAGGAAGGGGGAAACTCACGCTCAAAGCTGGAGTGTGTGTCATCTGCTGCTAAGACTTCTTTGTGGGAGGATTTCTGAGGGATTTCATTAGGTAACATTTGCCAAGCTGTGTGTAAGAGCGTGTGCTTTATTCTGTGTTTCTATATGACAAAGTGGAAGAAAAATGTAGCTACTTCGATATTTAAAGAGGCATTTTGTCCATAAAGAGCCCTTGCAATTTTCTGCCAAGTTTTATATTTCAATCAGAATCTTACTGATGTTTTCTTTTTAGATACACCCAACACTGGCAGGATTATGATGGTTGCATTAGCGTATAATAACAAAATGTCTGGTTAGAGATTGCCTGGCGCCTTGCCTAGAATTCCTAGTGCACCATAAAGCAAGGGGCAGAAAGGGAGAGAGATGTCTGACTCTCAGTGTAGGATACCATTTGCATTTTGGATGGTTGGGCTGGCACTAGGGGGGGAGGTCTTAGCTAATGGACAGGGCAGAAAGAAGGTGACATTGGGGCCTGCAATTTGGGAAGTTGAAGGTTTGAAGGTACAGGCGGGTGGGATTGCACCTGGTAGGACATAAAGTTAGGATTATAGATTTGGGGTGAAGATCAGGATTTGATAGGCATGGGGTTGATGGACTGGTGCTGTAGGAGAAGATGCTTTGGGAACTAAGGATCTGAACAAGAGGGGACTCACCTAACCTAGGTCCTAACTTGGGGCTGTACCAGGAAGACCAGGATGTACCATCAGTGGTTGCTCCCTGGATAATGTGGGCTAAATATCCCTGCAGAGCTCCAAACAATGTGTTGTATGGGAGTGAAACCAACTTATTGTCCCTGACCAGGAAGTCGCATACTGTCTTACCAGCCTCCGCATCCAGCACATAATCCTTCACAACTTCCGCCATCTCCGACGGGATCCCACCACCAAGCATATCTTTCCTCCCTGCCACTTTCTGCTTTCCACAGGGATCGCTCCCTATGCTCCTTATTTCACTCCTCTGCCCTACTGATCTCCCTCTTGGCACTTATCCTTACAAGCAGAACAAGTGCTACACCTGCTCCTACACCTCCTCCCTCACTACCATTCAGGGCCCCAAACAATCCTTCCAGCTGAGGTGACACTTCATCTGTGAGTCTGCTGGGGTCATCTACTGTATCTGATGCGCTCGGTGAGGCATCCTGTATATCGGTGAGAGCCGACATGGATTGGGAGACTGCTTTGCCGAGCACCAATGCTCCATCCACCAGAAAAAGCCAGTGGCCACCCATTTTAATTCATCTTCCCATTCCCATTCCGGCAAGTCAGTCCATGGCCTCCTCTCCCGTCGTGATGAAGCCACACTCAAGTTGGAAGAGCAACTCCTTATATTCCGTCTGGGTAGCCCTCAACCTGACGGCATGAACATCGATTTCTTGCACTTTTGGTAATCCCCCCCACCCCTTCACCATTCCCCATTCCCATTTCTCACCATGTCTCCATACCTGCTCATCACCTCCCTCTGGTTCTCCTCCCCCTCTCTTTCTTCCATGGTCTTCTACCCTCTCCTATCAGATCAAATTCCCCCTTCTCCAGCCATTTATCTTTTTCACCAGTCAACTTCCCAGCTCATTATTTCAACCCTCCCCCCTCCCGGTTCCACCTATCACCTACTACCTGTACTTCTTCGTCCCTCCACCACCTTCTTCCTCTGACTTTTCATCTTGTTTCTCCGGTCTTGATGAAGGGTCTTGCCCTGAAATGTTGACTATTTAATCCTTTCCATGCCTGCTGAGATCCTCCAGAGTTTTGTGTGTATTGCTTGGAGTGTGTGTGTGGCTTGCCCTGGGCACAGCAGCCCACACTCAGTCTCACACACGTGTTAACAAGAGATGGTTGATTCCAATTGTGCTTCATAAACTGAACTGTATGCCTCCCATCTGTTCCCCACATTGGTTAAGAATACTCACAAACTGGAAATATGTTGTTATAACACTGAAGCAAAAAATAAAATATGTAAAAGATTGAAGAAAGTGAAAATTTTAATGTTCTTATGAAAGAGTTCAGCATTGGTTCCTCAATGATTTATGACATTAAATCATAAAATGCAAAGCTTAGAGAGTTCTTCCTAAACTCAGAGAGAGATAAAATACACTTTGACAATGTATTTAAAAATTATACATAGAAAACGAGTGTATGACGCACTGTAATTTTTCTTGGAGCAATTATCATCCAACCACCATTTTGGTGCAGCTTGCACCCTCATTCCCCCGGGCACCACAGATGGCTCTGAGTGAATCCTGACGCTTTGAGCCAGGAGTAACTTCAAAGAGGTTGCAATCCATGCATTCACTTGCTGACAGAAGCTCAGGCCCTATTGACTCTTTCGATTGGACAGAAGAAGTCTTTTGATGCAGTTCAGAGAAGAGTAAAGACCTTATCTGAATGTTCTGGCCAGCAGTTATCCCTCTCATATCTGGGTGCTTAGTTCACTGGCATTTGTTGTACTTGCTATGTGATTAATAATGGGTTGTCTCAAATACGGTTGGTGGTGGTCAAATAGGAAGATACTGTTAAGGAAAAGGTGTAGGTTGTTGGAATTAACTGGCTTAAAGGATTGTGGACTGAAGCTCTTAAGTACTCAGTGCTAAGATCAATAGTTTTGGACATCATGAGGATGAGGTAAGAAAGTGGATGGAGCACAGAATCAAACCTGATCTTATTTACCCACGCAACACACACAAAATGCTGGTGGAACGCAGCAGGCCAGGCAACAACTATAGGGAGAAGTACAGTCGTGTTTCCTCCTGTTTGCTTATTTGCCCACTCCTGCTTCTATTTCTGTTTGAAATGCCTTTATACTCACTGAGATTGGGAAGATGTAACACAATGCAAATAATGGTTTCCTGCTGGATATCTGTGTATACTGGGGTTTCTGATTATATTGTTAACTACTGCTTATGAAACTAAAGTGCAAACCTGTGTAAAAACTCAATCTTCATAGCACTGTACAAATCAGGTATAAGCAAAGTAGTCTCATCTTTGCCAAATGTACTCATACAGTCTGTGAAACAAATCATGCCTACTGTATTTTTACTGTGGTTATTCCTTATTCCCACTGTAGTCTGTCATCAGAATGTTAATTTTCTTTATGTAATCCCTCCCAGTGATTGTTATTTCATTTATGATTGCTTTCAGCGGTCATAGTTTTCTATTAAGCTTGCTTGGTTGCATAGGAATGGAAACGATGAAAAGATTAATGAACAGAAAATGGATGTGTCCAAGGGTAAAGCAGCCCAATTGTAACTCAGGGATACAGGACTGGAATATTATATTTCTACCAATTTCACCTTTTAGGACTTTGGTTTTCTAATGAAATTCTGGATTAAAAATAATCCTTTGACATTCACCGACATCAGTAAGCGTGGACAAACTGGGCAGCTTTATATTCTGCTTCACAGACACATTTATTAAACAATATTCTGTAACCGTCACTATAGTAGACAAGGTAAGAGAATAAGGGGCTTACAAATACCCTTGTAGCTGGCTACAGTGTAGTTCACTTTGTAATGAATGTGACAATACAAACATCCATTACATGGATCTGTGACTGAGGAACACACGTTCAAATTTTTGCTTTGTTTTGCTTGATGAAACCAGTTTGCAGCCTGTCACAGAAAGAGTACACAATTCAGATTCAGTGTGAACTGCTGAGCTGATGAAAGCTGTTAACGTGGAGTAATATCCTCTCTACAGGGCTGATTGTAATTTTAAGCTAGAAGGATTTTCCACACTTTCAGAAACTTTTCTCTGCCTTTAAAACAATGTTGAGAAATAGTTTCTAATTTCTGTGTGTCTAAGTAACATTTGATAGACCTTGTTGGTGAATATTGGTAGCTCAGGTTGAGGCATTTGATGTATCTGTGTTTGCTGATTTTGGCAATAATTTGCAGATGTTTCATCACCAGTCAAGCAAAATGCCAAGCTCGGAAAACACTGCAATATCAGCGATCTTCCCTTATTCTATCAATGGAGTGAATTTGGTTCTTATCAACATGGCACACCTTTTCTATATTTCTCATGTCCATATGAGTCTCACTTGCCTTTGAATTCATCACTCTCCCTGTTCCATCTTCTTCCAGACATTTGCTGGGTCCAGTCCTTACATCAATTGCTTCTTTCTCAGGGTCTAACCTCCTGTTCTTCATCACTGTTTTATTGAATCACTCATTATTCTTCATTCGACACTCAGATGTTAGCATATTTCCTCACAATATAGAAGGAGGCTGTACAGCCCATTGAGTCGATGCCAGCTCACAGACCGTTCCCATCCCCACTGTTCTCTCTATTTTCCTCTCTCCATGTTGCATCATCGCTAAGCTTTTTCAGAACTTAATCTAAGGCCCCTGGCAACGACCATGAAGTCTTAATGCTACACAGTGGAAATGGGTCATTTGGCGCAGCTCATCTGTGCCAATCAAGTTGCCTAACTGATCTAGTCCTATTTGCCTGCATTTCGTTTCCTTGCTAAGGGAGATAGGTCCTTCCTTTTAATCTTTCCATTATAGATATTTCAATTAAATCCTTTTTTACTCCTTCATTCTAATGTTAACACCCTTGACCTAATCAGCGTTTCTTAATAATAGTAATTCTCCAGACTTGGCAACATCCTTGTCAGTCTCCTCTGCGCTCTCTTTAATACTTCACATGTTTTGTGTAACGTAGCGACCAGAAGCATACTTAATACTGTGTATTATGGTCGAACTAACATTTCAGAAAATTACTTCATGACTTCTCTGTACGTTGGTCAATAAAACCAGCCATCACCTATGTCTTATCCTTGTGACCCGTGACTTGTGGATATACACTCCGAGACTCCTCTGTCTTTCTCTGACTCTGTACCCCTTGATATCCCAAAACACATTTTCCCTTTATCAGATTTCTTTCAAATTAATTTCTGTGCCCTGTCCTTTTGTGGTTGTCACTACAGACGCATACTCTACTCTGAGTTCCAACTCCATTGCTCATATTTAGCTAGTATGTCCTGTTTCCATTGTTTCCTTTGGGTTAGTTCATTCATTATCTACCACTGACCCAGACTGCCAGCAACTTCTTCAACTCTGTCTGTAATGGTGAATCAAACCACTTTTGGTGATAGACATTGAGGTCCCCCTGTTGTGTCCCTTTGCCTTTTAAGGCACTTCTTCCAGGGGCTGGTCAACATGGAGGAGTAACATGGTGGCAGTCAGAAGGCTGTTTTCTTGCCTGTGTTTGACTTGATGTCTTTATGGGATTAGGACTCGCAAGACTACTTCCATCCACTCTTAAATGTTGCATGCAACATCCAGGCTCTACATGAGCAACATACATTTGCTTCCAGCTCAGCTGGCTCTGGTGCTCCATTCACACCTCCAGGGCATGGCCCTAACTTGCATGTTAAAGGCAGTTCACCTGCTTTGGATGTGTGCCTGCCCTGGATAAGGACAACCTGTCTGAGCTAATAAGAAGATCACCGTCAGGTGGGCTTACAGTACATCAAGTGGCATTTTACAACAGGCAGAAATAAATCATACAAGTTCTTAAGTAGATTGGGGAATGGATTATTTAAAGTGTGTGGCCTATGATGCTGGTGGTGGTGGAGGCAGAAACTGATATCAAAGTTGCTTTGGCCCAAGGGTGTTTTTGAGCCCAGTGGCCAGGCTGTTCCCGAACAAAAACATTCCCCTCGTGGACATCTCCATGTTTAATGTCCACCATCCCATTTCCAAGTTTGTTGGCTCAAAGAACTGTAAAACCCATACATTTAGAAAAGTATTATTTAAACAATTACCAGTCAGAGACACCTCTATACTTTATGTGTATAAAGCAGGTAATGTTAAGACCAAAGTTCACAGTGAAATTTTAAGCAGAAGTTAATCTGGTAATGATTAGCCAAAAATTGGTCACTGTCGATCTGGTTAAATATAAAACAAAGTTATAAGTCAAAATAACATACAAGTTTTGTAGGACAGCTGTCACAATACTTTTAAGGCAATGTACAATACAGCCCAGAGGTAAAAGTGGAACAGCTGGAAAGTCTCACACAGGTATTGTCCCCATTCCCCCTAACAGCTTTAATCCTTTGATGTTGTAATTCCTTTTGGAAATATTGTAAGACTCTTTAAGTTAAAGTTAAATAGTTAAATATTATTCAACTCTTCTCATCACAGAAGTAGCAATATAGGTTTTCTTTTAATTTAGGTTGCAACCTGTTTGCAATAGCATATATTAAAATGGACATCCCCACTTCTAGAATTAATCTGGAGTACTTCTGAAAATACTTACATAACATGTTCTACATATTCATTAACATCATTGTCTCCTGTCCAATGCTTATTTTTATGCCAATCTACAGTGTGAGGGAAACATTTTCTTAGGGCTCCTACTGGATCAGCTCAAGATACACTTAAATCCACATTTAAGTCACTCACCCCTTGCACCTCGCTGTCTCCGATCTCCTGTAGTGCTATTGGGAATCGTTGCCTGTGGCAGGATGCTGACAGACACTGGCCTCACTGAGTATGCAAGAGGCACTACTTGACCTGGGCCTTGTTGAAATTGTGCCTGAGTACAGCATCTAGTTCATCCCCAGACACTGGTGCTATTGGTTTCTTATCAAACACTGAGGTAGACACTATTATACCTTGTCTGTTTTTTCTGTGTCTTTTCCTTCTTCAATTTTTGTTCACTTTCTCTGCTTTTTTACAAGATTCACATTGAAATTGAACAAACTCAGGTCACCCTACATTCTTCTCACATTTTCATTTCTCTAGCAAGTCTGCAGACACTCACCTAGTCCATTTTACCCCTGCTTCTCAACAGACTTACTGTTTTCTGATACAAACACGCACAGTGCTAGAGTCCGTTAGAAGTCTAGGACAGGGGACTTTTGTGCTATTATTCACACACACACACACACAGACACGCACGTGGGCATGCATGCCTTTTTTTAAACACACCCTTGCCGAATTTTCTTGTGCTTCGTGCGGGACCCGAGCCAGACCACAGCAACCTCACGCAGGACCTGACCCAGCCCTTGGCAACTCCATACAGTACCCAACCTGGACCATGGCAATCTCATGCAGGACCTGTACCGACCCCGGCAACCTGCTTTTAATGTTGCAGCTTCACTATGTCGGTGACTAAGGTGTTAGTGTACCTCGACTACTCCACACAGGAGGGAATTTGCATACCAGCAGTGGACTCAGTTCCCTGGTCAAACATGAACAGCCAAAGATTTAGGACTGATTGGTTACTATATTCTTCAGCTGTGAAGTCAGGGGTTAGCTGTCTTAGTAGAGCCTGCAAGTAACTATTGCCACCAATAATAAAACAAAATAACTAAAATCACCAGGCCTAGAACACTCACACTCTTAAAACATATTTTTTATTTAACTTGTACACAAGGAGAACAGCGTGGCCCCTGTCACCCACATTTTTCTAAAGTCTGAACAGAAAATTGCTATTTTTATATAGAATTGGCTTATCAGTCATGGATACTGGGCATTTGGTAAATTCTTTATTTTCAAGATCAATCGCCATTCACAATAGAGGTGCTAAAAGTCAATTGAAACTTCGAGCAGACAGCTGATGATATTTTGAAGTTGGTAAAGTAAGTGTCCATTAGTTGTCGGGTGTGTTTCACATCCTTCCGTTATTCCTATCTCAAATTCCAGCTCCTCCAGCAGGGAAGCTGTTCTTCTACATTGATTGCTCATTGCCATAGTCTTTCTCACCTATCTGTCTACAATGGGCAAGGTTGGCTCTAGCTGTCTCACTCCAAAGGTCTCCTTTGCTTGGGTTTAACTACACACTGTTGTAGTCATACTCGCCTGGATGTTGCCTTTAATCCTTGCCTGACCACAGTTTTCACACTACATTCTTGAATCATGTTTGCATGCTGAATATCTCTATGATTTTTGTTTTCATATGTAAGAGTCTAAAGTCTGTGTAGTCCTTTTTCCCATCAGTGTCATTGGATGTGTGCAATATTTCAAAATAAGTTTTCTCAAGATCCCACTTACTGGACTACATCATTGCTTTTGACATTTAATGTCAAATTAAATTTTGTTTAACTAGAGGTGACTTTTGAGTAAGTGCATCTCAAATGGACTTTCTAATGGAACTGTATCCAAATACTTTAGACAGTAATTCATAAAGTAATGAATTACCCTGTTAGACTCACAGTAACATTGCTGTCAGTGTCTCCACCTCCTTGCCACCAGCACACAATTGAACCTCTTCCTGATGAAGGGTTTCGGCCCGAAACGTCGTTACTACATCCTCCCAGCTGGCTGGCCTGCTGAGTTCTGCCAGCATTTTGTGTTTTTATTTAACCTCTTCCTCTTGCTGCTTTTGCCTCTAGCTGGTCCTGACATAGTTCAGCTTTTAGATGGGTGGGCTAACCTGACACTCTGCTCCATGCCAGCATATTCACGTGAGTTTAAGGTAATGGTTTAGAATTTACCGTGAACTGCTGGCAATTCTGTCCCAAACTGTTCTTGTATTTCCTATCACTTACCTGAGAAGTTCAAAGTACATTTATTATCAAAGTACGTATACATTGAGATTTGTCTTCTTACAGGCAGCCACGAAACAAGAAACCTGAAAGAACCCATTTTAAAAAATCCAACCAACACCCAGTGTGCAGAGAGAGAAAAAAACAAATTGTGCAAACAATAAAAGGAAGCAACAGCATTCAGAGGTGTTAGGAAATTCAGGAATGTGGAATTCCCAACATTGCTAACTAGGATCCGCTGCCCATTTCCTGGCCGTATTGTGAAGTTGGACTCCTCGCTGAACTCCCAGAGTTATGCTGAAGAGTTTGCCTGCGAACCTTTACGGTTAGATTTGGTACAAGGAGAAGAGTAGAGAGGGGAGAGGAGGGTAATTTAAAGTAATTTCATTTTTTGGGAATAAATAGGTTTGCTTTTTTATCTTTTTCAAAGATTTATAATTTTTGAAATTGAATTAATGATTCTGATGAATGGCCTCGGCCCGAAAGGTGGATTGTACACTTTTCCATAGATGCTGCCTGGCCTGCTGAGCACCTCCAGCATTTTGTGTGTGTTACCTATAGTGATTTTATTATTTTTTTCTTAGTTTTCAGTGTTTTTTTTATTTTTAGTTGACATGTCTGACAGCTGTCATAGCCTGGAGAGACGTGACTATGCTGGTTGACAACACTTTTCATTTGTGGACAGGGCATTCAACCTGAACCACGTTCTGACCTCATTCAAATGTCAAAGTCAAAGTCGAGTTTATTGTGGTACATGTATGCACAGGCACATTGAAAAATTTACTTGCAGAAGCATCAAGGCATATAGCATCAAATGCACAACATTCATAAGAAAAGCATAACATAAATCATATTGAGCATTTACAGACAGAACTTAATTAGGAAAAAAAAAGTCCATTGTAGTGCATAGTCATCAAAGTGGCCGTCGTGTTGTTAAACCGGGTTCTGCTGGTAGGCTTGAGAACCAAGTGGTCGAAGGTGTTCTAAATCTGGTGTTGTGGGACTTCAGTCTTCTGTATCTCGCGTCCAATAGTATCTGAGAGAAGATGGCATGGCCCAGATAGTGGAGATCTAGATGTTGCTTTCATGAGGCAGCACCTCCTGTAGATGGTACCGATGGTGAGGAGGATGTGCTGTTGGTCTATTGGGCTGAGTCTACTACTCTCTGCAGCTCCTTAGGTTCCCGTGCATCAGATTGCTGTACTAGAACGTGATACAACCAGTCAACAGTACACCTGTAGAGATTTGTTGGAGTGTTTCAAAGGTTCAAAGGTCCAATATTATGTCAGAGAAATGTATACAATATACATCCTGAAATGCTTTTTCTTCGCAAACATCCACAAAAACAGAGAAGTGTCCCAAAGAATGAACGACAGTTAAACGTGAGAACCCCAAAGTCCCCCACCCTCAGATTCCCCCCCCCCCGCACGTAAGCGGCAGCAAGCAACGATTCCCCTCCTCCCCACCAGCAAAAAAAAAGCGCATCGGTACCGTCACTGAGCCCAAGTGTGTGCTAAGCAATAGCAAAGACACAAAGTTCCCCCAAAGGCTTTGCATTTCATCCGACATTCGACAAACCACAGGTTCTCTCTCCCCCTGGCAAGGGAGAGGGAGGTGTCACCCATTTTCACAGCGAGCGGGAGACATAGCAGCAACCCGCTGGTTTATGATGTTAAGTGTCAAACTGAACTTCCTTAACTTCCTAAGAAAGTAAAGATGCAGGCAGTGCCTTCCTTGTGTTTGCATCTAAGTTCTGAACCCTGGACAGGTCATCTGATATGTTCGCAGTTCTAAGTAAATTTATGATCAGAATATTATATATATGTCATCATATACAACCCTGAGATTCTTTATTTTTGCAGGCATACTCAAAAAATCCATAATAGAATAATAACCATAATAGAATCAATAAAAGACCGCACCAACTTGGCTGTTCAACCAATGTGGAAAAGGCAACCAACATTGCAAGTACAAAAAGAAAGAAATAATAATAATAAACAAATAAGCAATAAATATCAAGAACATGAGATGAAGAGTCCTTGAAAGTGAGAGTCCATAGGTTATGAGAACAGTTCCATACTGTGGCAAGTGACTTTGAATGAAGTTATCCCCTTTGGTACAAAGCCTGATGGAGGATTGATCATCATGGTTGTGTTTCTGCATTTACAATCTAAATGTAATATTGTGCACCTGATTTCTGGCTGTTACTCCACACCACATTGTGGAAAGTGCTGACAGTTCCAAGTTAATCTTGAATGGATTCTGTTTGCCATGACTAGTCCTCTGCTTCATGTCAATGAATTACTGAAAAGATTTCTCTACAATCAGTACAGCTTGGCTAGTACAATGGGCTTTGTGCTAACACTCACTGGTTAGCGAAACAAGACATTTGACGTTAGTTGCAACGCATTAGCTTGGACAAGAAAACATGTTCTCACTTGTGGGATATTTATGCCATTCAAGTGTGAGGCAACGGCCACCTCCAACATTTCACTGCCTCCCTCTGACACTCAGTCTTGCCTCAGCATCAGCAAATCCTCCACCATCAGCATTATGGGAGAATCAAAGTTAATTGGACAAGGCATTACAATACTGTGGCCACAAGAGCAGGTTAAATGGTTCACATTTATAGAAAATAGAACCAGAGAGACTTATTGGAATTGGAATTAGTTTATTATTGCCACATGTACTGAGATGCAGTGAAAGCTTGCCTTGCAAACTGTTCACACAGATCAAATGACACAGTGCATTGAGACAGAACAAGGTAAAACAATGACAATGCAGAATAAAGTGCAACAGCTAAAAATTGCAGTACAGGTGAACACTAAGGTGCAGGAATATAACAAGGTAGACGTGAGGTCAGAAAACAAAAACACTTCAAGCCATTTCTCCCTTTCAGGAAGTTTATCTGTTTATTGAGATACAGCACGAAATAGGCTCCTCTGACCCTTCGAGCCACACCACCCAACCCCTGATTTATTCCGAGCCTAATCACTGGACAATTTACAATAACCAATTAACCTCCCAACCGAAACGTCTTTGGACTGTTGGAAGAAGCAGGACCCCCCCCCGGAGGAACCCCACGTAGTCACAGGAAGAACGTACAAGCGACAGCAGGAGATGAACCCGGGACTCTGGTATGGTAAAGCGTTGTGCTAACCACTACTCTACCCTGTCACCCTTTCAGTGTAAGACTTATCACACCCTACCCTGGGAGAAAAAAAATTCCTCTTCATTGACACTTTCATTAAAGTACTGAAGGTCAGTGATCCTAGAATAATTGGTTCAATCATAGAGTGAGACTTGACCTCAATTACCTGCTCAAAGGAAGATGGGAAGGGAATCCGATTATAAACCAGGGTGACACCCCTCTGTCCTGTTCAGTGGTGTGTTAAATTGTAAAACGATACTTTAAGTAAATATGTCTAATTGGAAAGATGCAGAGTGTGAATACTGGCTGATTCATTATCATTGGTCCCTGTTGCCAAGTCATTTGTGCCATCCAGATGTGCCATTTCTCTAATTCCTCATTGAACGCAGCTTTGTATCTGTCAGCTAACAGATTGCTGCTTTCTTCCAAAATTCAAACAGCATATGGACTATGTCTGTTGGAATACAGCATTTATGTAAATGAATCATACCAGTGTGTTCCACAGAGCAGTAGGGCCACAAGATTTACTCATAACAGCTTGGCATATGCAGCCCCTCCTGCAACAGAGTCCCCTATCAGACTGGCCTCCCAGCCTCCATTCATGGCAATTACACCTGTGGGATGTGTCTGTTAGAATTCAGCGCCACCTTCGCCCTATAATTCCTCAGCAGAAGAATAGAAGGGGAATTTTATTAAAGGGGAACATTAGTACATGCGGTATAATCGGAAACAGAATCAGGTTTATTATCACCGGCATGAGATGTGAAATTTAACTTAGAAGCAGCAGTTCAATGCAATACATAATCTAGCAGAGAGAGAAAAAATAATAATAAATAAAATAAAACATGACAATAAATAGACAAGTAAATCAATTATGCATATTGAATAGATTTTAAAGAATGTGCAAAAACAGAAATAATGCATGTTAAGAAAAGTGAGGTGGTGTACAAAGCTTCAATGTCCATTTAGGAATTGAATGGCAGAGGGGAAAGAAGATGTTCCTGAATCGCTGAGTGTGTGCCTTCAGGCTTCTGTACCTCCTACCTGATGGTAACAGTGAGAAAAAGGCATGTCCTGGGTACTTTGTGGGCTAGTGCCCAAGTTGGAGCTGACTAGATTTACAACCTTCTGCAGCTTCTTTGGGTCCTGTGCAGTAGCCACTCCATACCAGACAGTGATGCAGCCTGTCAGAATGCTCTCCACGGTACAACTATAGAAGTTTTTGAGTGTATTTGTTGACATGTCAAATCTCTTCAAACTCCTAATAAAGTATAGCCGCTGTCTTGCCTTCTTTGTAAATACATTGATATGATGGGACCAGGTTAGATCCTCAGAGATCCTGACACTGATGAACTTGAAGCTGCTCACTCTCTCCACTCTGATCCCTCTATGAGGATTGGTATGTGCTCCTTTGTCTTACCCTTCCTGAAGTCCACAATCATTTTACTGTATTATTTCTCCAGTGTTTTTCTCTCCCAGACAGTGAGGAATTGTCTGGCCTCATCTTGGTCATTATGCAGCCTTGGGGATCTCCTCATATTTACAGCACCAACGCTATCAATTCATGCTGAAGTATTTCAAAGAGGAGCCTTCAGGCAATAGAGTTGTTAGCATTGCAGGCAACAACAAAAACTCTTGGAAGTTGTACCGCAGAGCTGAAAACACCAGGTCACCATAGCAGATTCTTATGTAACCCTTTTATGTAGGGATTTCCTCCATCTCAAGCTTGCTTGATGTCATTTCCAGTAAATACGTGTAAAGCAGAATGAAATAATTGCTACTCCAGATCCATTGCAGAGCAAGCAAAAGCACAATAAGATAAAGAACACAATAATAATAAAAATACACAATAAATGTAAATAGGTAAGATCGCTTATACAGTGGATCCTGCTAATTGGTCCATCAGTTAATTGGGGTGGCCGCTTATATGGGACAACTGTTAAAGCAGAAAAACTAATTGAGAAAATAGCCAGGATTCCCTTTGTTTGTACACTACACCAATTAACTGGGACAGAAGACTGTTGACAAATAGTTTCTAACCAGCTGAACTTGTGTGGCCATTAGACACAGCGCCATGCTTAAAGTGAACAGTTTTTAAATAGCACACACAAAATGCTGGTGGAACACAGCAGGCTGGGCAGCATCTATAAGGAGAAGCACTGTCGACGTTTCCTGACGAAGGGTCTCGGCCCGAAATGTCGACAGTGCTTCTCCTTATAGATGCTGCCCGGCCTGCTGTGTTCCACCAGCATTTTGTGTGTGTTGTTTGAATTTCCAGCATCTGCAGATTTCCTCGAGTTTTTAAATAGCCTCTGTTGCGTGTGTCTGTGTTCAAAAAACAGTGATACCCTGTGTGATTTGTAGCATAGTTCATAATCCTCTGATGCCAAAGCAATATCGGTTATCTCTGTTTAGTCCCTCGGGGAAACCCTAAACTTCCTGCTAACTGTAATTTAATTCCCCATTCCAATCCCACTCTGAGCTCTTTGCTTCAAGCTCTTACACTGTTCTAAGGTAAGCATGTGGAGCGGTACCTGATCATTGATCTGGGCATTAGGCAGATCTCAGGACTCAACAGTGAGTTGAAAACTTTCAAAAAGCAAATTCCACAAATGTGGTTGTACTGTACATTTCAGTTTCAAATTGTTTCTGACTGTGCTCCTACCTGCCAGTTTTTAATATAATTGTTGCCTGGACCCTTATGATCACAGTATCTCTAACAGTTGTTTCGTTGTCTCTGCCACTCCCCTTCTCGGCAACGTAAAATATACGGTCTGAGTTCCAATTAAGGGTACTTGAGAGAAAAGATTAGTTCCATTTCTCTCCTGATGTTTACTGCCTGATCTACTCTGTGCTTCCAGTATGTTCTGTTTTTTGTAAGAATTATGCCAGCATTTCACTCTTTTGTGTTCACTCCAGTAATTTAATATTTTATTATTTACTAACTGACACCTCAAGTCTTATAGCCTGCAGAGTCAGCCCATGATCATAATACCAAGTTTAACCCTTACCTCAATTTTGCAATCCGTTATCATTTCCAGACAGGTAATCTCATGAAGGTTTCAGGCAGGAAAGATGGTGATTTTTTTTTCAGACAGCACAATGCCTCAAAGCCCCAGGTTCGAACCTGACCTTTGGTGGTCCTTGTGTGGAGGTCGTCCGTTTTCCCTGTGACCATGTGGGTTGCATCCGAATATTTTGGTTTCCTGCCTTAGGCCATAGACATGCAGGTTGAATGGTTAATTGGCCACTGTACGTTGCCTCTGGTATGTAGGTGAGTGGAAGTGAAGTGACTGTGGGGAGAATGGAGTACAGAGAAAATTACTCGGGGAAAGGAAGCCGATATTCATGGCATTTTTGCCCTGTGAATATTGCCTGTGACAATAAACTTGAACTTGCAAATCGGACTAGGAATTGTTCTCTGAGTCAGATAGACTTGGTGGGTTGAAATTGCCTCTGTTTGTGTTGAAAGCAAATATGGGAAAAAAAGTGAGAGTTGCTCTTAAGTTCAGTGAATCAGAAAGTGAGACAGATGATTTCATTGCATATGATGTGGAGAGCAGATGGCACTCTCTATCGATGGAAGAGCAATGCTTGAAGATAAACAAATGCAAAACTGTTGTGGAAGTTGGTCCTATGCCTATAATGCTGGTGCATATCAGAAATGAACCTAACTGAACTTTGAACCCAGCAGTCTATATCCTGGTGTCTTATGACAGAAAACGATTACTTACCACGTGAAGATGAGAGGGCTGTGTGACCAGTATAGTCAAAAACCAGGGGTATTCTCAGCAGCTCTGTCTGTGGTAATTTGCTTGTGGCAGTCCTCATTTGCATTCTGCTCTCAACCTGAATATCTGATGCTATTAAATTTAGATGCTTGGTATTCAAGATTGATGCCATCTAAAACAGTTGCAATAAAGGGCAGAAATCACACTGGCACATCTTCTTGACAGTGTTGTTCCTTGAAAATGTACGGCTTCATTTTTTTTATACACTTTAGTGGAAAATAAATCCCTGGCAATGAAGATTGGTTGCAGTTATATTTGTTCACTTCACGCTTAAGGGGTTTTAGATTCCCTCATTCAAACATACAGATCTATTTCTTAGATTAAAAAAGACAGGGATTGAACACATAGCTCCTAAAGCAGGATCATTTCTTCAGTTCTTCTGGAGGCTTTCAAGATCTTAATGTAAATACAAACCAGGAAGGCATTATGGAGAAGTTAGCTCCTTTCCTCAAGGAAAACAAAATCTACTTTTCTACATCAAGCTGAAGACTTGTTCTTGATTCGAGTCCCTCACCTGCCACAAAACACTAAACACTCTTTCTGTTTACCAGACTTCCATTCTGTTGGGAGTTTCTTGTCGTGCTAAGTTAATGGGGATAGTTTCTAAACGAAAGCACAAGCCCCACTGGTCCAGTCGTAACTCCAATTTCCTTGACTTCAAATATTCAAATGATTGTTTACTGAGTGGTTAAATCAATACCACCTGCGTTACACTGTTCTCTGGTAAAATTTACTCTAAACTCTCCTTTTTATTCCTAATTAATTAACATCTCTGGTGTGACATAATTTGGCTGACAGTTTTGTTTGTCTTTAAATCTTTAATCTTATTTTCTTACATGAGAACCAGAGCTCTTCAAGTTAAAATCCAACATGGCCTTGTTCAATCCACTCTGAACCCGAACCAAGTCCGAGGATAAGTTATTTTCATATACAATCCAACCATTGCCCTCCAGAATTGCAGCTCAGTCCCAACACTCACCTACTTTACATGGCAGTGCAATGCCCAGTATCGTCCCAGATGGTATCTAAAACGTGTTCATTAATTAGGTAATGCATTGACTTAGCAGGTCCTGAGCATTGGTTCCCTTGTTTACAAAGAGCTGGCCAGGATCGCTCCGAACTGAGCACAAGGACATAAGATGTTTTTGATTATCCAACCTTAACCCTACATATAGTCAGGTCTTGTCAGATTTTAGTTGGGAAGCCAGAATCTAATGAGAATGGAATAAGGGGATTTGTATTCATAGAAAAGACATTCTGCTGCCAGTGCAAGTATATAAAGTAGCTTTCCATTTGGTGAGGTATATGATTAACCAGATAAGAGTGACAACACAAGGGACTGTTTATATTGGGATCTGGAACAAAATGTGAGCTGCTGGAGGAACTCAGTAGATAAGAGTGAAATTTCCCTACATTTCCCTCATCGAAGGTTTAATCGTAACTTCAAAAGAATGTCCTAAAATGCCAAAATTTAATAATGCAGATATGCTAGTCTAATAATTTTCCAGATCCCTCAGAGGACTTCCTAATTTCTCTGAATTAATTGAAAGTTAGGCATGATTTGTTCTGCAACTTAATGCCTTGGACAAGTCAAACTCATACAGTAATGACTTTCAGAGCTGGTTTATAGTTGGGGGTGGCTCTGTGGCTCGGCTGGTTGAACTGCTGCCTCAGAGTTCTGGTAACCCATGTTCAATCCTGACCTCTGCTACTTTCTTTGTGGAGTTCATACAATCTCCCTGTGATCATGTGGGTTTCTACCCACATCCTAGGAGGCATGGTTGGTAGGTCCATTGTAAATTGAAGTCAATCACCTGCTGAGTGTAACTATGAACCTGAAGTGTAGGTTAGTGATAGAATCTGGATGGAATAGCTAAGAATGTGGGGAAAATAATCATGATTAGTTGCAAATGGGAGTTTGATGGCTTGATGGGCAGAGAGCGCTATTTCTGTGTTGTGTGACTCTATGTAGGACCTTGGTATTGAAGGATTGTTTAAAAGAAAAATTACTTGAAGATAACCGAATGCTGAAGAACATGTTAAAGTGAAATTGTGAAGCTTTAATTCAGTTTATTTATTTAATGATTCTTTAGCTAAGTTTTAATGTTGGAACATGTACAACAGGTTGTTGAAACGTTCTACTGTTCAAGGTCCCAGAGCCTGATTTTGGTTAATTTTATTGGCTCTTGGGCCATTAGAGTTAGTCATTGGAAGGACATGAAATGGAAGCAATGTACTGTAAGATAAATAAAACAATACAGTCCAGTAATGAGCATAGCAAGAAAGCTCTGATGACGAAGCATCTATGTACTGCAGATGGAGAATGATGTATGATGGGTCACGAGGTAAAAACTGGAAGTAAAAATTATTAGTAAAAACAGATAAAGAATGGAGTGCCAATGTCATCCAATAATGCTTAGGACTATAACCTGTGAGTTTTTTTATCACCAACTGAAGAGAGATGTTCTAATAAAACCAGAATTCAACATGTTAATGGACAAAACGGAGGCATAAACTCTTCTCTAAAGCTCAATGCACACATGGACTTTTTGAATGTGAGTGTGACATTACAGATGGTGAAAGTTAATTTGGCTGTTCGCTTGCAAATGGACACGAGAGCTTCGTAGCAAGTCGGTATCCAAATGTGGAATGAGTCTAAGTTACCCTTCTAGGCTCTCAGCCAAATAAATTTATAATTTTAAAAGCACAGTTATTCAGACACTGGTAGAGTAAGAAGTTGTTTAACCATAGCTTTACAAATTCAGTCCTTTCAGGAACTTATCCAACTTCCTCAAGAATGAAGTTAGTAAACATTCCTCTACTACAAACCTGGACTCTACATTTTATAGCCGTTGAGCAGTATTTTTTCACCTGATGTTAGTTTTGGTTCTTTGTTGCCTTATTTTTGACACTGTGCTAATAGTTCATTCTGTTTATACCTCTCATGATTTTATATAATGAACAGATCCTTTTGTAACTTCCTCTTTTGGAAGGAGAACATCCCTAGCATTACCACTCTGCCTACATTAGTACAGTCCCTCAACTGGGTAGTGTAGTGGTTAACACAATGCTTTATCGTACCAGCGACCCATGTTCGATTCCCGCTGTCGCCAGTAAGGAGTTTGTATGTTCCCCTCGTGACTGTGTGGGTTTCCTCTGGGTGCTCCAGTTTCCTCCCACACAGTGCAAATACGTACCAGTTGATAGTCATTACAAATTGTCCTGTGATAAGGCTAGGGTTAAGTCAGGGGTTGCTGGGCAGCACTGCTCGAAGAGCCAGAAGGGCCTATTCTGCGCTGCAACTCAGTAAATAATGCAATTCTTAAATATGCAACATTTTTTCCTGTATTGCACAGTGAGTTGGCTAACTTGCACAGTAGAGGGTTTGGAAGTATAATCCATTTTTAATTGCAGGGGAACTACGTCAATGAAAAGGTTATTGCCTGATCTTTAATTAATGCTGTATATTTATCAAATAGAATGCAATTTATTATAAGGCAAGGAAGAAATCAGCTATAATTTCTTAACACAGTGGTATAGAGATTCTAATGCATAATAATAATAAAAACCTTTGAGAGACTTAATTGAATGTAAAGGTTAGGTCAGAAAAATCTTCTGATTATTTTCATTTTCAAGCAGTAAACTCTTGCATTAACACTTGTTGACTTGAATCTTTATTGTAAGGCCAAAGTTCGTTAAGGGAATCCAGCACTGTAAGAGTGCATTCAGCCTTTAATCCACATGACTTGCTCTTAACTCCTCGTGATTGCCACTTCAACTGTACACCTCAACAGTGCACCTAGCTATTCATGGGAAGTGATTGATGATCATCACTGCAAGTATTATTTTTGTTTCTGTGATAAAAATAGATTATTGCTCGTGTTGAATTTTGAACCTGCATGATGTATTGCTGGGAACAGTGTGCATTGGGTTATCAGCCAATATCACACAATGTACTTCGCAATGGGATGGCAGCAATGTGAGACCAAAGAATCTAGTTTCACAAGGTTCAAAGGCTTAAGGGAAAGCTCAATAGGGAGCCCAGATGTTAATTTTTTATGTTTGGTGATTTCAGTTTAAGGCAGATTTTCTTGCCATTTTCAGACACAAGGAATGTTATTTTTACAAATGCCATTTAGTCTAATGTATTAGATTACATTCATCATTTGAATACATAATAATACATTCATCTATTCTCTTTTTTTCATTTCCATCAAAACAATTTGACAATATTCCTTTGGTCATCCAACTCAAAGATCAATGTTGTAGCAGCTGCTAAATAATTCAATATATATAAACTGAGGTAATGTTGCAGCTCCTTAAAACTCTGGTTAAACCGCAGTTGGACCATTGTATTCAGTTCTGGTCACTGCTTTATAGGAAGAATGTAGAAACTTTAGAGAAGGGGCAGAGGAGACTTTAGGATGCTGCCTGATTAGACAGCATGTCTTATGAGGAAAGGTTGAATGAACTAGGGTCTCTTTCTTTTTGGAGCGAAGGAGGAAGACAGGTGACTTGATAGTAGTGTATAAGATGAGAATTGGCATAGATAGAGTGGAGAGTCAATGCCTTTTTTACCCCGGGTGGAAATGGCTAATATGAGAGGGAATAATTTTAAGGTGATTGGAGGAAGGTATAGGGGGTACATCAGAGATAGATACTTTACACAGAGAGTAGTAGGTGCATGGAATGCGCTGCCAGGAAAGCAGAGTGGACGGGGCTTGGTAGAGACGGATACATTAGGAACATTTAAGAGACTCTTAGATAGGCACAAGGTTGGCACAGCATTGTGGGCTGAAGGGTCTGTATTGTTCCATGTTCTGCAGTAGAACATGGAACAAACTTCCTGTCAAGCCTTACAGGAAAATATTCAGAAATGTCAAAAGGATTTATCAAGAGGATCTTTCAAATGTCTGGCCTCTTTCTGAAGTGAGACTAAGGACTGAAATTGTTTTCAATAATCAATTTATTCAATGTGTTTCAGTAGAGATTAGAATTTTGAATTGCAGTCCCAATTAAAATGACAATTAGTTGCTATCACATTTTTTGCTGCATCCCAAATTGCAACAACTCTCTGGATGAAGATAATCTTCCTCAGATATGCTCGGGCTCTCACACTCTTCCCCTGTGGTTTCAGATATCTCAATACTAACTAGCACTCTTCAGCAGGCCCCAGAGCCCGACCCGTTTGCTGAACTGGGGGAGCATGATGTGGCAGCATCTGTCCTTCTTCCCATTCTGACCTGCTCTGCAATAAAAAGGCTCAATAAGCTGTTTCTCGTCAAAACCATGCTCCCTAAAACTGTCCCCTGTGCCTAATGAAATGGTACAAATGCTCAGACGAGCCCTCTAGGCTGAAGGACCTGATTTAGTGTTGTATAATTCCATGACTTCCAAATTCTTCTCAACAACATACCCTGTCTTCTGTTTTGGTGCGACTCCAGCATCTTAATACAATATCATGGATTTTAATTTTGCTGCCGCACTGATTTTAGACTGTTTCTCTGAGGCATGGCACGTTTGAACCCTTGAATAGTGCAAATCTAATTAGTTGTTCTGAAGGAAATAAAATCTGCAGTTGCTGAAAGCCTGGAAGAGAGTCAGAAAATGCTGGAGATACTCAACAGGCCAGGCAGCATCTGTGGAGTGTATGGCAGAATTTATGTTTGGAGTTGACATTTCTTTGAGACTTTGCTATTAGCTTGCTAAGAGGATGGATGTTGCCCTTGGAACATGAATAAATCTGTTAAATTTCAAGTGGGTGAAACAACCTGTAATATGTTTCCAGCACGTCTTTGTTAACACAGTAGTTTAACAATCACATGTCAACATCAAACGCAACTTTCATGGACTGCTGTAGTGATACCTCTGGGATATCTTGTACTGTTGCACATTGAAGCTGTTGGCGTTCTTTCCCTTTCAAATCTGGAAAAGACTGCTCTGAGGAGATTCTTTACGGAGATCTGTTATTAGCCGAGAAGAAGCTCTGCTGCGTGAGTGGGACACATCAAAGTTTTAAGCCAATCCATAACTGTCAACATTGAGAAGTGCAAAAAAAACTTTCCAAGCATATGCTATATTTGGGTGATTTACAAAGTCATTCCAACTGCTTTACCTTGAGGGCAGGGAACTTTAAAATAATAATTGATGTATTCAAGTTTGTTAAATTTGACAGGCAGTAACTGGCTTTGCTCAATATCAAAGTGTGCTCTTAGCTCTGTAAGCTTAAATCCAGAAGAGAAATTTGCATCCTTGAACTATTCATGTTTCTTTGAAAAACAGTGATTTGTTTCTGAGCCAGGCCAGGCAGTTTCCCATTCAAATTAGCATTTTTTTTTAGCACGAAACATGGATTTTCCTGACTGTCTTTGCATTAATTACATGACTTTGAACCATCCGATTAGATCTCCACCAATCATGTAGTCTAAGTGATTGATGAATCTATCCATTGCACTAATTTAGTGAGATGTTGCTCGCTTCCCTCTCTCTCGTCTCTTCACCCATTGCCTTCCTTCCTCTTGAGTCCAAGTACAAAAGAATTAAAAGCAAAATATGTACTGCTTCAAGGTGGTGGTCTTTCTACCGTACCCCAGAATGACATTTGCAGGAGACAATTAGCAAAATTCCCCGCAATATATGTAGCCATCATATGAAAACTACTTTAATGCATGCTATTATATGAACATATTAATTCATAATTTAATCAATAAATATCTTTCCTAAGTAATCTTTTAATTATCCAGCACAATTATCCATCTTAAAGATATGTGGGTTAGTAGTTTAATTTGCCACTGAAAATCGCCCCTGGTGTGTCAGTGACTGGTGGAATCTGGGAGGAATTGCTGGAAATGTGGGGGAGAATTAAAAATGAGATTAATGTAGGGTTGATGTAAATGTGTGGTGGATGGTTGGTGAGGATTCAATTGTCTGAAGATCCACACTCATTCAGTGAGTTTTTGCTTGTTTTCCTTCCTTTCAGCTCTCCACCTGCCACAATAATGATTAGCTCCTGAGGTCCACACCTATCAAGCCACACCCTCCTGATCCTTGCAAGACCCTTAGTGACTTGCCATTCATCACGTGTGACTCTGGATGGTCCTCTTGTGAGAGCTCAACATTATGGAAGGAACTTCCTCAGTTCAGTAGAGTGAGAGAGTCATGCAGAAGACAAACAGGCCCTTCAGCCCGTCAAGCCTCTGACAGCCATCAACCAACCATTTACAGAAATCCTACACTAATCCAGTTTTATTCTCCTCACATTCCCATCAACTTCCCATAGATTCTACCCCTCACCTACACACTGAGGGCATTTTACAGTGAATGGTTAGCTTACCAATCCCACTTCTTCCTGCGATATGGAAGTATCTTAAAAATATCTTTGAATCACCAAGGTCCGTGTGACGATAATAAATGAAGTTACCAGTTCATGTGATCAATATTTTGCCATTTAATCTGTCTTCCATGTGTCCTGTCTCAATTTTGCAGCAAAGAAGGCCATTTGGTCCATTAAGTTTACAGCTTTACGTGGAGTACTCATCCCTGATTCAGATGGTTGTGAGTTTATCTTCATCTGCAAAGAGATGTAGTTATAATCTTCAGGCTCAGAAATTCCTTTGAATGGTACTTGTAAATGGGCAATATGGTAGTGGGAATACCTTACACTCTATTTTTATCACTTGATATGCGGATGGCACTGGGGCTAAAAGTTGCAAGTGACCCAAGATCACAACGTGCAGTCTCTACCACTTTACAAATTCATCTCCAGTGACTGAGGATGAATATCTGTTGTCTTCAGAGGTTTTGTTTGACTTTCTAGGTGGTCATTAATGCCAGTATTCAGAGTGGGACATATGTGTTCTCCCCAGTGACAACAAGCCAACATCTAGCATCCAATATCCAAAGAGATAATTTGGTTTGAATTTCATTCCTATTTAGTGGGATCTTGCTGTATAGAAATTGAATGCCACGTCTTTCCCCACACTGCAATGAAAAATATACTGTACTTTTGAAGTTCTGTTTTTGCCCTGAAGTATGTTACTTAAACTTGCAATGATGAAAATAACTTTACAAATGCCATTTCTTTACTTATTGAGTGAATATTGGGCTGAGTGAAAGGATTCTCTTAACCTGAGTTTCTCAAGGGCAGAAAGATGGTGCAGAGTCTGAGAGCTATTCCACATTCCTTGACAGCCTGTTAGTTTTAGTTCCTCCCTGGAATTATGGGAAAGGGGTACTTTCACCCATTTCCACTTTTGAAAGCCAACCATGCTCAATCATAAAAGCATCATTTACATTCTCCCAGAGAATACAGACGTCAACATTATTCAGCCGGATTTCCCCTGTGGGACTGCAGCAGCTGAATAATTCAGTGTTGGCCCCCTTAACCAGCAGAAAGCACCAGTGTTAGTCACAAGAAGAATAACTTGCATTTAATCATATGGTGCCTTCAAGGTAGAAAAGCAAGAAACTCGTAAAGGCAGACATCAAAATGTAGTTGGGAGGTATTCCTTCCCGATATTAAATCCATCAGGAACCTTTCTGCCAGCTTCAAAACCACTCACAGATATCCACTGATGAATGCCAGAAGAGCGTTTCACCAATAAGTGGTAAATCATAGCAGGGTGACGCAGTGCAATCACTTTCAGCTAAAGAAACAGAAGCTTCGGGCAGAAGTGGCAACACCAATGACTCTATTATCCTGTGCAGTCTCACATAGAACATAGAAAACCTACAGCACAATACAGGCCCTTCGGCCCACAAAGCTTTGCCGAACATGTTCTTACCTGAGAAATTACCAAGGATTACCCATAGCCCTCTATTTTTATGACCTCCATATGCCTGTCCAGGAGTCTCTTAAAAGACCCTATCGTATCTGCCACCACCACTGTTGCCGGCAGCCCATTCCACGGACTCACCATTCTCTGCGTAAAAAGCTGACATCTCCTCTGTGCCTACTTCCAAGGACCTTAAAACTGTGCCCTCTGGTGCTAGCCATTTCAGCCCTGGGAAAAAGCCTCTGACTATCCACATAATCAATGCCTCTCATCATCTTGTACACCTCTATCAGGTCACCTCTCATCCTCCATTGCTCCAAGGAAAATAGGCCAAATTCACTCAATCTTTTCTCATTAGGCATGCTCCCCAATCCAGGCAATATTCTTGTAAATCTCCTCTGCACCCTTTCTATGGTTTCCACATCCTTCCTAACATATGGATCAAAACCTAACATCTTTTACAGTATGGTCCAAATCTGAAAATAGTAACAGCCATAATTTTCATCCTTCATAGCTAATACCTAGAGTCAGATTTCTGAGAAGTTGATGCAATATTGCCTTCCTATTTAGATTCTTTGATATAAAGTTGACATGCTATTAATATGAAATCCAAAGGTAATCATTGGTTTCACATATCTACTCCAGAATCCACTCCACCATCAGAAGCAAGGGTGCAGTAAAAAAAAGGGGGTTTAAGCAGACTGCTCATGTAGGGAATTTTGGGGGTAACTTAATCATGGCAATAACTACCCTTTGAGGAAGTAGGAGTTACATTGTAGCTGTTGAACTATTGTCTGAGGTTTCTTGAGAAGTGGATTGAGTCATGTTCATATTATTTGTAAAGTGGCAAGGCTATTTCAAACTGATTAGACAATATCACCTCAGTAGTTGTGTCATAGTTTCATTAAAGAAAGAAACAGGCTGTTTGGCCCATCATATCCATGCTGGCTGTTGTAATATGAGTAAAGTCCCTTGAGAGGCACCGAGGCTAGTGGATGTAGAAGTGTTTTATTTAGCAAAACTGAGCAACAGGCATTATATTCAGACACTCTTGGTGGAAAAGGCCGGCTCGACCCAATATTAAATGACTTTTTTTTTATGCTAAAGATCAAAAGTAACTGCAAGACAATTCTTCAGTTACAATTAATGTTCCCTCTTAGGTGTGTGTGTGTGCACACATCTTTTGCTACTTGTGCACAAAAGAATTTAAACCTCGCACAAAAGGTTGTCACCCTCTACCTCGCTGGCATGTTAAGTATATTTCATGATCGTACACAATCACATTTCCTTTTCTGGTTTCTGGTCTCTAACTTCCGTTAATGCCCCTCCTCCCCTTCTTACCCCATCCCTGATATATTTAGTTCTTTTTTCTCTCTCTGCCCATCACTCTGCCTGTTCTCCATCTCCCTCTGGTGCTCTCCTCCCCCTTTCTTTCTCCCGAGGCCTCCCATCCCATGATCCTTTCCCTTCTCCAGCTCTGTATCCCTTTTGCCGATCACCTTTCTGGCTCTCAGCTTCACCCCACCCCCTCCGATCTTCTCCTATCATTTCGCATTTCCCCCTCCCCCCACTACTTTCAAATCTCTTACTATCTTTCCTTTCAGTTAGTCCTGACGAAGGGTCTTGGCCCAAAACGTCAACAGTGCTTCTCCCTATAGATGCTGCCTGGCCTGCTGCGTTCTACCAGCATTTTGTGTGTGTTGCTAGTTCATTTAAAGTGGAATGGCTTAATGAGACTGTAGAAACTACTACACTGAAAGGTCATGTGATCAGGAATGTGCAGAGGCGAGAAATATTTATGTGCAGTATAGAAACTGGTGTTAACTGTGAGCATTGTCGTGATACAAAAGTTGTTGGAGAATTTGCAAGTAGGAAGAAATGGAGCAATATCTGGAAACATTTTAAAGCATCATTTCGCAAGCAGACCACATATGGACAAGTGTGCAGAAGCTCAGGCAAAAAAATGCTTCATTACCCGCTATAGGCCTGCTATGTATGTTTTGTAAGAGTGCAGATGAACGAGAGCCAAAATGATCAAAGTTCTTATTGACAGTGTTTTGCTAGCTATTGAAATGAATACCTCTATATATAAGGTTCAGTGCACACATGTGAATAGTCGTGAATAGCACGTTTAGTGAGTTGGCACCGCAGGTAAAGGCTACACAGGCAGAAAGCGAAGTGGTGGTCACTAGACAGCGTAGCAGTAGGCAGGTAGTGCAGGAGTCCCCTGAGGTCATCTCCCTCCTAAACAGATATACTGTTTTGGATACTGTTGGGGGAGATGTCTCATCAGGGGAAGGCAGCAGCAGCCGAGTTCATGGCACCATGGGTGGCTCTGCAGCACAGGAGGGAAGGAAAAGGAGTGGGAGAGCTATAGTGATAGGGGATTCGATTGTAAGGGGAATAGATAGGTGATTCTGCACCCGCAAACGAGACTCCAGGATGGTATGTTGCCTCCCTGGTGCAAGGGTCAAGGATGTCTCTGAGCGGCTGCAGGACATTCTGGAATGGGAGGGTGAACAGCCAGTGGTCGTGGTGCACATAGGTACCAACGATATAGGTAAAAAATGGGATGAGGTCCTATAAGGTGAATTTAGGGAGTTAGGAGATAAACTAAAAAGTAGGACCACAAAGGTAATAATCTCTGGATTACTACCAGTGCCACGTGCTAATCAGAGTAGAAATAGGAGGATATTTCAGATGAATACGTGACTTGAAAAATGGTGCAAGGGGGAGGGATTCAAATTTCTGGGGCATTGGAGCTAGTTCTGGGGGAAGTGGGACCGGTATAAACAGGACGGTTCGCACCTGGGCTGGACTGGAACCAATGTCCTAGGGGGAGCATTTGCTACTGCTGTTCAGGAGGCTTTAAACTAATGTGGCAGGGGGATGGAAACAAGTTCAGAGAGACAGAGGGGTGTAAAATGAGGGTAGAAGCAAAAAGTAGTAAGGTGAAAAGTAAAAGTGGCAGGCAGGCAAATCCAGGGCAAAAAGCAAAAAGAGCCACTTTTCAACATAATTGTATAAGGGCTAAGAGTATTGTAAAAACAAGCCTGAAGGCTTTGTGTGTCAGTGCTAGGAGCATTCGTAACAAGGTGGATGAATTGAATGTGCAGATAGTTATTAATGAATATGATATAGTTGGGATCACAGAGACATGGCTCCAAGGTGACCAAGGATGGGAGCTCAATATCCAGGGATATTCAATATTCAGGAGGGATAGACAGGAAAGAAAAGGAAGTGGGGTAGCATTGCTGGTTAGAGAGGAGATTAATGCAATAGAAAGGAAGGACATTAGCCTGGAGGATGTGGAATCAATATGGGTAGAGCTGCATAACACTAAGAGGCAGAAAACGCTGGTGGGAGTTGTGTACAGGCCACCTAACAGTAGTAGTGAGGTTGGGGATGGCATTAAACAGGAAATTAGAAATGTGTGCAATAAAGGAATAGTAATTATAATGGGTGACTTCAATCTACATATAGATTGGGTGAACCAAATTGGTAAGGGTGCTGAGGAAGAGGATTTCTTGGAATGTATGCGGGATGGTTTTCTGAACCAACATGTCGAGGAACCAACTAGAGCACAGGCCATTCTAGATTGGGCATTGAGCAATGAGGAAGAGTTAATTAGCAATCTTGTCATGCGAGGCCCCTTGGGTAAGAGTGACCATAATATGGTGGAATTCTTCATTAAGATGGAGAGTGACATCGTTAATTCAGAAACAAAGGTTCTGAACTTAAAGAAGGGTAACTTTGAAGGTATGAGATGTGAATTAGCTAAGATAGACTGGCAAATGATACTTAAAGGGTTGTCAGTGGATATGCAATGGCAAGCATTTAAAGATCGCATGGATGAACTACAACAATTGTTCAGCCCAGTTTGGCAAAAGAATAAACCAGGGAAGGTAGTGCACCCGTGGCTGACAAGGGAAATTAGGGATAGTATCAAGTCCAAAGAAGAAACATACAAATTAGCAAAAAAAGCGGCACACCTGAGGACTGGGAGAAATTCAGAGACCAGCAGAGGAGGACAAAGGGCTTAATTAGGAAAGGGAAAAAAGATTATGAGAGAAAGCTGGCAGGGAACATAAAAACTGACTGTAAAAGCTTTTATAGATACGTGAAAAGAAAAAGATTGGTTAAGACAAATGTAGGTCCTTTACAGTCAGAAACAGGTGAATTGATCATAGGGAACAAAGACATGGCAGACCAATTGAATAACTACTTTGGTTCTGTCTTCACTAAGGAGGACATTAATAATCTTCCAGAAATAGTAAGGGATCGAGGGTCTAGTGAGATGGAGGAACTGAGGGAAATACATGTTAGTAGGGAAGTGGTGTTAGGTAAATTGAAGGGATTAAAGGCAGATAAATCCCCAGGGCCAGATGGTCTGCATCCCAGAGTGCTTAAGGAAGTAGCCCAAGAAATAGTGGATGCATTAGTGATAATTTTTCAAAAATCCTTAGATTCTGGATTAGTTCCTGAGGATTGGAGGGTGGCTAATGTAACCCCACTTTTTAAAAAAGGAGGGAGAGAGAAACCGGGGAATTATAGATCAGTTAGTCTGACATCGGTGGTGGGGAAAATGCTAGTCGGTTATCAAAGATGTGATAACAGCACATATAGGAAAGAGGTGAAATCATCGGACAAAGTCAGCATGGATTTGTGAAAGGAAAATCATGTCTGACGAATCTTATAGAATTTTTTGAAGATGTAACTAGTAGAGTGGATAGGGGAGAGCCAGTGGATGTGGTATATTTAGATTTTCAAAAGGCTTTTGATAAGGTCCCACACAGGAGATTAGTGTGCAAACTTAAAGCACATGGTATTGGGGGTATGGTATTGATGTGGATAGAGAATTGGTTGGCAGACAGGAAGCAAAGAGTGGGAGTAAATGGGACCTTTTCAGAATGGCAGGCAGTGACTATAGGGTACCGCAAGGCTCAGTGCTGGGACCCCAGTTGTTTACAATATATATTAATGTTTTAGACGAGGGAATTAAATGCAGCATCTCCAAGTTTGCGGATGACACGAAGCTGGGCGGTGGTGTTAGCTGTGAGGAGGATGCTAAGAGGATGCAGGGTGACTTGGATAGGTTAGGTGAGTGGGCAAATTCATGGTAGATGCAATTTAATGTGGATAAATGTGAGGTTATCCACTTTGGTTGCAAGAACAGGAAAACAGATTCTTATCTGAATGGTGGCCGATTAGGAAAAGGGGAAATGCAACAAGACCTGGGTGTCATTGTACACCAGTCATTGAAGGTGGGCATGCAGGTACAGCAGGTGGTGAAAAAGACAAATGGTATGTTGGCATTCATAGCAAAAGGATTTGAGTACAGGAGCAGGGAGGTTCTACTGCAGTTGTACAAGGCCTTGGTGAGACCGCACGTAGAATATTGTGTGCAGTTTTGGTCCCCTAATCTGAGGAAAGACATTCTTGCCATAGAGGGAGTACAGAGAAGGTTCACCAGATTGATTCCTGGGATGGCAGGACTTTCATATGAAGAAAGACTGGATCGACTAGGCTTATACTCACTGGAATTTAGAAGACTGAGGGGGGATCTTATTGAAACGTATAAAATTCTAAAGGGATTGGATAGACAAGATGCAGGAAGATTGTTTCCGATGTTGGGGAAGTCCAGAACGAGGGGTCACCGTTTAAGGATAAAGGGGAAGCCTTTTAGGACCGAGATGAGGAAAAACTTCTTCACACAGAGAGTGGTGAATCTGTGGAATTCTCTGCCACAGAAAACAGTGGAGGCCGGTTCATTGGCTATATTTAAGAGGAAGTTAGATATGGCCCTTGTGGCTAAAGGGATCAGGGGGTATGGAGAGAAAGCAGGTACAGGGTTCTGAGTTGGATGATCAGGCATGATCATACTGAATGGCGGTGAAGGCTCGAAGGGCCGAATAGCCTACTCCTGCACCTATTTTCTATGTTTCTATGTGTTGTCACCGGGCAAAAAAATTGTGCGGCACAAGATATTTTGTGCACTCTGGTCATTACAACTAGAGGGAACATAGATTACTCTGCATCTATAATGCTTCATTTGAATTACATAAAGTTTTCAAACACTTTGTTCCTAGCACCCACTCTCCAGACACCCAAAATGAATGTTAATTCCCACCGACTCTAAGCCACATTTGTGCATATGCAGGCATCTGTGGTCTAGTTGCTCTGAGCTGTGTTTTAAATTCAATCTGCAATCCATGTTCAAACCTTAATATTGGTTTCTGATGAAATTAATATCTGGCTACACATGAACTCCAGAATATGATCTAACAGTACCCTTGTATCTCTACGACATAATTTCCTGCATCCCTGAACCCACACCTTTGTTGCTTCAGTCTATCATTTCCCCTTCAGGTCTACATGAACTCCATCCACCCTTTACGGTCTGCATGAGCTCCACCATGCCAGATCCGCTGCAGATCATCCTACTCCCTTTGCATTTCCCTCGGCTGCCTGCTTCCACCGTGTCTCACTCTTCGCTCTGCTTTCCAAGTCAGTTCATGCTTCAGTCTGCTTGGTACGCTGGCTTGTTGTCCTGCACCTCTTCACGTTGCCTTTCATGTTCGCACATCCCCGCTTCACTCTGGTCAGTCCTCGACCCGTCCACTCCTGCTCCCAGTTCTCCCTATACAGCCTGCAGGAACTCCATCTTGCTGCATTCCTCTCAGCTCCGCATAAATCCCATCCTGCCTTCACCCTTTCAAGTCCGCACGAGCTCCACCCTGTCGGGTGTGTATCCCATTTGCCAGAACCACTTTGGATCATCCTGCTCCCTCTGCACTTTCCTCTCGCCTGCTTCGGCTGTGTCCCATCCGATGCGCTGAGACATCACCCTATATCTCTTTGCATTGCCCATCAACCTTCATATACCCTACCCGCTCTGCTTCAGCCTGCAGCTGATGACGTGGTTATTTACTTTTTGTTCTGTTCATTCCTGTTCCTGGTTCAACCTACACAGTTCACGAACAGTCCGCACGAGCTCCACTCTGCCGCATTCCTGTCAGGCTCACATTGGCTCTCTCTAGCCCTCTATTTTTCAGATCCGCATGAGCCCCACCTAACCAAGTCTGTAGCCATTGATTTCAAACCAAAGCAGATTTTTAAATGCCCATGAAAAGTAGGAGGAGGCAAATTCAATGGGCTGATCGACTCCTTCTGTGGTTAACTGTGCGGTGTTTCTTTCAGTGACTGAGGAAAGAAATCATTTAAACGACTGGAAAGACGTCAGGAATTAACAGTTGATGTGAATGTCATCAGTATAATACAAATACTGCGTGTAAGTGCATATTGGTTGTTTGACCGTCCTTGTTGAGTGTGGGGTTTTATTGATACTGTTGTATTTACTGTGAATCCCCACAAGAAAGTGAATCTCAGTGTAGTATACGTACTTAGATAATAAATTTACTTTGATCTTTGAACTTTTTTCAGTTTTAAGTTGATCAAGAATGTTGCATCTCTTAGCTAGGAGTTCCTTAGAAAGAAAGCAAAGCTGGCCTCATTCCCTTCCCTGAAGTGAGTCGATTAGCAGAGCTCGTGGACTGAACAGCCACTGGGGTTTGAACTAGGCTTTTTTGGTCTCCTGAGAATGGCATTTAATTGGCTTTTGTGTCCAAGTACAAAAGAATTGAAACCAAAAGATGTACTTCTTCAAGGCAGTGGTCTTTCTACCATACCCCCAGATGTTACTTGCAAGAGACAATAAGCAAAATTCTCTGAAGTGTGCGTAATCTTTATATGAAAAGCACTGTATTTCATGTTTTGTATGCACAAATTAATTTATAAACTTTAATAGTTGTATAGCATAGCTGGTGGACTTGCTGCCTCATAGTGACATAAACCTGAGTTCAATCCTGGCTTCAGGTTCTGTCTATGTGGTGTTTGCAGGTTACCGATCTGATCATGTGGGTTTCCTCTGGGTGCTCCAGCTTAAACCTATATCCCAAAGACATGCAGGTTGCCAGTTCAGTTGGCCATTGTGAATTGCCCTTGGTGTGGTGGAATCTGGGAGGATTTGCTGGAAGTGTGGGGGAGAATTAAAAATGGGATTAATGTAGGGTTGATGTAAATGTGTGATGGGTGGTTAGTGAGGACTCAGTGTTCTGAAGAGCTACACTCTTTCAGCGAGGCCTTGCTCACTTTTCCGTCTCTCATCTCTCCACCTCCTGTGTCCCTTCCACATGGCACATTTATGATTAACTCCTGAGGTGCACATCCAGCAAGCCACACCCTCGGGATCCTTGCAAGACCCTCAGCAACTTGTCGTTCATCTCGTGTGGTGCTACCTCTGGCTCCGGATTGTCCTCTTCTGAGAGCTCAGCATTATGGAAGGAACTTCTTTAGCTTTGTAGAGTGAGAGAGTCATACAGCAAAGAAGCAAGCCCTTCAGCCCATCAGTTATCTGCCAACCATCAACCAGACGTTTACAGAAGTCCGGCACTTTATTTATTTATATTTTGAATTTAGCACGGAATAGCCCTTCTGGCCCTTTGAGCTGCACCACCCAGCAATCCTCCGAATTAACCCTTGCCTAATCATGGGACAATTTACAATGACCAACTAACCTAAAAACCCATACGCCTTTGGACTGTGGGAGGAGCAGCTCCCAGATTAAACCTATGCAGTCACAGGGAGTAGGTACAAACACCATACAGACAGCAGTGGGAATTGAACCTGTGTCGCAGGTTCTGTAAAGCGTTGTGCTAACCACTACGCTACCATGCCACTAAGCCAGTTTTATCCTCCTCACATTCTCATCAGCTCCACAGAGTCTACCCCTCACCTACACGCTGTGGGCAGTATACAGTGAACAATTAGCCTACCAATCCCTCTTCCTCCTGTGGCACGCTAGTACTTAACACGTGATGTGATCATTATTTTGTCATTTATGTGCGCAGTTTCTATCACTCTATGACTCTAATACTAATCTGAAAAATAGGGGCACAGTTAAAGACATTTTGCACTCGTTTTAAATAGATAACTCTGTAGTCTAAAGCTGACTGCTTGCTTGTTCAGTAACAAGGAAAGGACGATTTGTTCAGCCTTTGTGGAAATAGTTCCAGTTTTGGTGTGCGTTAAGAAACTGCAGGGAGTCTTACTGATGACTGCAGGATATTTGACAGCCAAACCCTGCCCTCATGGAGTTGTGTGGGGAGCCAGGATTTTGGAAAGAACGAGTTGAATTGCTGGAAGTATTCATTACAAATATTTGTCAGCGGTTCCAGACTGTGGATGCGGTGGGGGGCAGTGTCAATCAATTTTAATTGTTTACCAGAGTTTGTCGCAAGTCACGATGAAGTCTCTTTTACTGGAAGAAGCTGGTGCAATCCTAACTAACGGTGAGATGAGCATCATGCAGATCTTGGATACTGATGTGTCATTCTAACCTGAATTGACAGGGTGCACGAAGATGCCCTGGAAGCCATGCTGCCATATGTTGCCTCAGTCATCCCCCTGGCAAACAATGTCAGCTCCCAAATTTGAAGTCGGCGGATAGACAGGTGCACGCATCGAACCATGGGGGAGGCGTTCACCTTTCAGCAAAGAGAAGAGAGATTTTTAGTTCAGATACCTTTTTGTTATATTGCAGAATTTTTGTATATGCTGACTGTTGAGTGTTGGCTAATACCTTCTGGCTTTCCACGGCAACAGTGTTAAAATCAGGAGTACAAATTACTAGGTCCAAAATGGTACTGTGAGTAATTCTGGTTATCCCTTCAAAATCAGACCCCAAGGACTCCCTTATGAAGAATGTACTAAATGTAGATGGGCCATTTTGTAAATCCATCATTTTTATCCTTGAAGACAGCAAGGTTCATAAGCCCTGCCACAGATGACTGTTTGTCCTGTTCCTATACCACCTCTCTAGGTTGCGATTTTTTTTCTGGTATGTCACTCTTTCCCCCAACCAATGACATTTGGAGCTTTTGAGAATGAGGTTGATCTCCTTCTAAAAGAAATTAATAAGAATAGAGAAATAATAAACAAGTTGGAGCCAAACCGTGACAATATGGCAAATATGCACAAGTAGAAAGTGGTGATAAGCTGATTGGAGACTGATGCAAGAAGTCCCTCCAACACCACTTTCAGTGAAAGGCAGTGACAGAACAAATTGATTTGCTCCATGTCCATCTATGGCTTATTTCACCCTTTCTCATGTTTTAATTCCATATGTGCTTCAATAACTCAGTATATTGTCCCTCATCCTCTAAAACAGCACTCAGTTATCTGGTCTTGCTAGTTGTGGACCGACACTCAAAAAAAAACTTGGGTAGCTTACGGTACAAAAAAATGTAATTCTCTTCTTGTCACTTGTGTTCACAGCAAGCACTCCTGGTACATGATAAGTCATCCTGTTAGAAGGAATTCTGTCTTATCATGTGTTCATGATAAAGCAGTGCTTAAGACCTGTACACTTTAGTGATATAAACACAGGAGATTCTGCAGAATCCCATTCATAGACGTTGTCCGACCTGGCTGAGCTCCTCCAGCATTTTGTTTGTGTTACTCAATAGTATAAGCTCACAGTCCAGTTAGTTTATGATTCAAAGTCATTAATTTGGAAAATGGATGACATTTCATTCTGTGTGTTATTTGGAAATACCTTGCTAAGGGAAACTGGTGTTACACAGTGTTAGCTCAGCACTCTGAAGTTATGCCTGATTTACCTTTTGAGCCGGTTAACAACCATTAGAAATTTTTGAATAATTTAAAGTAAGTTGGGTGCAGACAAAGTCACTGGGCTTCAAAGCTGAATGCTTTCTATAGAGTTCTTTACATTTAGATAGGCATATCTTTCTTTCAAAGAAACAATATTCTTGTGAGATGCTGTGCTCTGAATTGTTCTCCTATTCATCTGGGATCTGAATATTGCTGGTGAGGAGTTTTGTCCCTACTTAATTCCCTTGAGAACATGATGTGAGTCCTTTTTTTAGCTGCTGTAGTTTTTCTGGTGAGGGCATCTCCAAAATGCTGTTGGGTTAAGGGGTTCCATGATTTAGTCCTAGTGTCAATGAAAGAATTGTTACATATTTTTGAGGAAAGATGGTGCATACCTGTACCTAGTGTCGGCTGCCCTTGACTTTCTGGGTGGCGTAGGGAGGTGTTGTTGGAACAGCATGGGTGAGAACTACGTGGGATTTTGCAGATGGTACACACTGCGGCCATTATGCACTGGTGGTGGAAAAAATGAACATTGAGTCTGTACGTTGGGTGCCATTTTGTACTGGATGGTGAAGATCTGCTTGAACATTGCTGTAGCTACACTCATTCTGGCAGATGGGGAAAACTCCATCACCCTCAAGCTGTGGAAGAAACTTTGGGTATCAGGTGTTGAATTCCTACCCAGGATACCAGCCTTTCCTCTCCTGCAGTTCATTCGCTATGTGCTGTGTTGGGTGACATCATTATTACGTGCCGTGTCATATGATGTTGGGTGATCATGGTATTTCCACGACCATGATTGTTCCAGATAAATTTTTCTACAGAAGTGGTTTGCTATTGCCTTCTTCTAGGCAGTGTCTTTACGAGACGGGTGACCCCAGCCATTATCAATACTCTTAAGAGATTATCTGCCTGGCATCAGTGGTCGCATAACCAGGACTTGTGATATGCACCAGCTGCTCATACGACCATCCACCACCTGCTCCCATGGCTTCCTCTGTAGCTATAGCGTCTATGTGATTTAGGCCACTTGAGTTTCCACCAAATTGTCCAGAGGACAGGGACAGATGACATTAGTGTGGAAAGCCTCCCATCTGTACCTAAGACTGTCAAGTAATTAATTGTGTACTGCCTGTCTCCAGGCAGCCACAAGTAAGGAATTCAGTTGGAAAGAATGAGCCAGCTAGATGGAATAGTCATAAGATTGGACATGCAGGCGAGAGATGCTGAAGCAAAATGTTCTGTAGTACAGACACTTCTGTAACCTCAAATGACATAGGGAGTACGTTTTATTTTATTTTGTTATCCGCTTATACATGTCTTTAGTACCATCCATGAGTAGAACATATTTGCTAAAGAAATTATGGAATATTTAATCAATCAAGCTACACTGTTATTATACCGTTCAGATATTCAGAAATTCTATATATTCACTCTGTTATAGAAAGGCTATATGTCAACTGGAAAGAGTGCAAGAAAAATTAAGGAGGATGTTTCCAGGAAAGCTCGATAGACTGGGCCTTTAGTTGGAGCATAGGAAATTGAGTCGAGATCTCATAGAGATAGGCCTTTTTCCGGGGAATGGGGAGCCAAAAACTAGAGGACATAGTTTTAAGGTTAGAGGTGAAAAATTTACCCTTGAGGGACAGCTTTTGGTAGATATATGGAACCAGCTGCCAGAGGAAATAGTTGAGGCAGATACATTAGATACATTTAAGATGTGGACAGCTGTATAGATGAGAAGAGTTTGGAGGGAAATGGGATGAGCTGAACATATATCTGGGTCAGCATGGACACATACAGGCTGAAGAACATCTTTCCATGTTGTTCAACTCTATGATTGTATAGCATTTAAAGCCTAAAGAAGGTACTGCTACTTTGTAAGTTCATCATCTGCTGTTGTAAATGGCTTTTTGCATTTCATATGTCACAATTAAAAGTCTAAATACTGAATTTGTGTGGTCCATCAATATAATCATAAACAGCTCAATGACTGTAGGTCCTTTTTCCCATCTTCCTCACTAATTTTGCAACCTTTTGAACCATAGCCCATTCAGTACTTTAATCTGAATGAAAACAGAGAGCAATGAATAAACATCATATATTTGTTTAAAAGTGATTAGATTAAAAAAATGTATTGCTGTCCTTAGCTGCAGTTTATCAATGGCTTAATTACATTCAGTGTGGAAAGCATGCAGTGGGAAAAATGGATAATTGGGCATTTGTTATGTTGCAACACAATGGCACACACTCTGCCATCCAATTTCTGAATGGACATTGAACCCATGAGTACTATCTCACTACTTAAAAAAATATTTTTGCACTATTTTTTAAATTTATCTATTTAATATAAATATCCTTCCTGTAATACAAGTTTTTTCCTCTATTATACGATAGGGTCTTTTAAGAGACACCAGGACAGGTAAATGGAGCTTAGAAAAATAGAGGGCTATGGGTAACCCTTGGTAATTTCTAAGGTAAGGACACATTTGGCACAGCTTTGTGGGCCGAAGGGCCTGTATTGTGCTGTAGGTTTTCTATGTTTCTGTGTGTTGCATTGTACTGCTGCCTTAAAGACAATAAATTTCATGGCATATGCCAGTGACATTAATCCTGATTCTGATTCTGAGGGAAGATAACATATAATCCTAAATGAATAGTTTTTCCATGGCATATTCTCTCTGCTCAATACTGATACCTATTTAAAGTTTTGGAGTCTGGTTAACAGGCAGGGAGTTTTCTTTATACTTTCCACATGGAAAGAGGATTTCTGTATGGCATTCCGATACATCACTGTCTTTTTTATAATCAATCTCAAAGTTTAATCTTCTTCTGTTTGAGCTTCACTTTATCAGGCGTTGTGGTAACCACACCCCTAGCTCATGAATGCATTCCTCTGTAATCCTGGGAGTGAGAATATTCTCCTTCTATGGTTGAACGTTGCCCCTGTTTCCACTGACTCGTTTCATTGGCACATTTGCACTAATTCAAAGATTCAGTGTACACTTATTATCAAAGTATCTATGCAGCATACAACCCTGGGATTCATCTTCCCACAGACAGCCATGAAACAAAGAAATAACATGGAATCCATTGAAAGAAAACATCAAGCACCTAACTGCAAAAAACAAGAACGAATCGGGCAAACAGCAAAAAACGAGTGAAGAACACCGGACATCAGACAACAAAGTTGTTGAAACTGTCTGGAATGTCCAGTTTAGTCAGGCCAGTTCTGCTGCAGCTGACTTCCACATCTGGTTAGTTGCAGTCTGAGTGTGAGTCGAGCACTGGCTTTCTTTCTCGTCTTCTCCAAGGGGCTATCTTTGGCCCAGTTTTCTCCCTAAATTACACAAGACATGTCCAAGCTTCCGTTGATCTTCTGACTGCACCCAGCTCTATTTTTCAAATACTCCCTCACATCTGCAACTAACTCTATGCTGCTTTTGACTCTTCCATGTGCCGCAGAAATTTCACATTTCAGCCCTTAACTGAAAACACTGAACTTATACTGCAACCTGACCACGGTAAAGATGATCGTTGAAATTTTCTCTCAATCTGTGGCAAGGTTTTGAAGACCACCTATTACCTGCACTGACTAATTGACCATGTCTGACCTCTGATCTTGCACCGTTGTCCAAGTTCTCTCACCCAACCCTTGGCACCTCTAGTTTTATCGGTGGAGAAATTTGTCCTTTGACACTTACACAAGTGCACTTGCAAATATCAGCCTTCACTTGCACACTACATTGTGTGTTTGATTTCAGTAGCTTGGTAGAGTCATTGAGTCACACAGTACAGAACAGGTCCTTTAGATCCTCGCATGTCATCAAATACCCATCTACACTAATCCGATTTATCAGCATTTCTGAGGCCTGGCGATTCAAATGCTCATGTTGGTACTTTTTAAATGTTGTGGGAGTATCTCTATCTACCACCCCTCAGGCAGGAATCCCACCTTCAGCCATACTCCAGCTGAAAGAATTCTTCCACAGGTCCCCTGTATTACAATTGGTGGGGAAGATCCATTGTTCGTATTGGTTGCTATGGCTGTTGCAATAATGATCCTCTTGCTCCTTTCCGTGATATTTTTAATCAATTCCCACTGGTAATGACGAGGAAGTTCTGCGTTCTCTGTAAGATGCACCACAAGCTGTATTTACTGAAACACAGCAACAGCTCAGCGGCGATAGGCAATGCACTGACATTTTGTGGGTTTACGCTGGTCTGCACAGTAAGGTTCTCATGCTCATGATGCCTGTGATCCCTTCCTGTCCGATGTGTTAGAGCAAGAAAGCCAGCATAGCAGTATTCCCAGTTCTCTCTGACTGGAGCGACAGACACGACGTGGTGAAGCAAAACAATGGATCAAACAGCATCAATGGAAGGATTTGGACAGTCGATGCTTCTGGTCACGATCCTTCATCCGGACTGAAGGTTAGAGATGAGATAAAGATGCAAGACAGATGGGACAAGAGCTGGCAGATTCTAGGAGGATCTAGTTGAGAGGGCACGATAATAGGCAAATGAGCGAAGGGAGGATGAGAGTTGCCCCAGAAGCCAATAGGTGGAAGTGACAATATGCCAGAGATGATGGAATCTGACAGGAAAGAAAGCTGGGGCATGGGATAAAGGGAGAGAGGTGGGGTTGGCAGATTGGGTTGGGGGATAACAACCAGTGCGAAGAGTGGATAGAGAGGCTGGAAGTGGGGTAAGAGACAGTGACAAGGTATAGGTGGTTCAGAGGTGAGGAAAAAGGGACAGAAGGGGAGCAGTGACTGGAATCCAGGTAAAGGGTGGGGTTGATAGGCAGAATGGAGAGTGGAATCGGGTCACTTCTACGCCATTCTTTTGTAAATGATGATAATATTAAAGCCACAGAATCAATATTATTTCTACTCGGTGCTTTTTTATTCTAAGGATAGCGTGGATCCTGACCTCAGCTGCCATCGTTGTAGAGCTTGCACTTTTACACTCTGACCACGTGGTTCTCCACAGTTGCCGTGGTTTCCTCTAAGAGACAGGCTGGAAGGCTTACTGGCTACTTTGGAATGTCCTTTGGTGTAGGTGAGTGGCTGGTGGTTATCTGCTGGTGCAAAGGAGTTTTTGATGTGCCGCGGTGAGCTCCTGTGTGAGTCATAGAGCAGCGGAGAAACGGGCCCTTCCGCCCATCTAACTTATGCCATCCTGGTCTTCTATTTTGTCTCATCTACCTGCACCCAGACCTGAGCCTTCCATAATCTCTCTTCTCTGTCTCTATCCAAGCTTGTCTTAAATGTTGCAATTGAACCCGCCTCTACCACTTATACTGGAAGCTTGTTTCACACTCACACCGCCCTCTAAATGAAGTAGTCCCCTTTAAATATTTAACGTTTCCCCCCAAATCTATAACCTCTCGTTCCAGTCTCACCCAACTTGAGGGGTTAAAGCCTTCATGCATTTTCTCTATCTACATCCCTCATAATTTTGTAGACCTCTAGAAAAGCTTTCGTTATCCTCCTGTGCTCCAGGGAATAAAGTCCTAACCTATTCAACTTTTCCCTATAACTCAGGTCCTCAAGCCCTGACAAAATCCTTTGTAAATTTTCCCTGCGCTCTTCCAAGCTAAATGCTATCTTTCCTGTAGGGAGGTGACCAGAAGTGCACACAATACTCCAATTTCTGCCTCACCAATGCCTTATACAATTATGACCCAAAATACAGGCAGTTCTTTGACCCACAGATGCTGTTTGAGCCCCCGAGTTCCTCCAGCAGTCTGCAGGTCATTGTAGAGGGTGGATAAGAATCATCCTTATTGGCAAGTCTAGAGTTGCACGTTTCCCAGTCCAGGTATTGACAGTCAGATCCCTTGCACTTCAGGATATTTGTCAACTAAATGGGTATTAGTGATGGCCAAGTCATTTCACAGTCACTATCAACAGCACCAGATTTTTCAATCCACTGAATTTAGACTCTTGGACTTCCACAATGAGACGTGAATTTCTTTCTTAGCCTCATTAGTCCCCGTGTCAGGGATAACCAGTCCAGTGATGTATTACAAAGTCCTTCAAAGGACCACTGCCAGTACGCCAGGATGCCGAGGTCTGGTAAAACATGGTAAAAATGAGCCACTACCTTGACAATCAATCTCAACCTTCTGTAGCACTTTTCCTATTTCTTGCACCATTCTAGGTGAGTCAAGGTCAAGTTTATCATCGATCTGCACAAATACATGTATGCACAGGTGCAAAGAAAAACTTACTTGCCTCAGCCTCCCATGCACGTAGCATCGTATAAGTAGCATTCATAAGGGAAATGTAGATTAATCGTAAATCATGCATAATTTGTATAAGAAAGGACACAATAAAAACAAGAAAAAGTGAAATTTCATTCTAGTACAACATTGTCAAAGTGGTCACGGTGCTGGCAAGCAGTCGTGATTAGGTTTGTCAACTTCGATGCAACTAGAAGACTTATCAATCAGCAAGCAATAGATGTTACAATAGATACGTTCTCAGCACTGTGGAAGAGAACTGTAAAGTGATGGAAGTTAATTGCTACATTCGACTTACCATATTGGTTGGAGAACAGGTGAGAAGGAAAAATGGGGAGGGTCTCCGCGAATCAGACCGCGAATCAGCATCAACACAAAAATCCAAGAGGCTCTTCAGTCCTCAGGCTACGGGTGCTGAAATCCCATGTTGTCAGTTCTCGGCCAAACCTCAGAGTGGGAGGGGGATAGGGGAACCAATGAGTGGGGCAGCCAGAACAGATTTTTTAAATATATATATAGATAGTCGAGTTTTCGACCTTCAGGCTTAGAATTGAATCAATTTGTTGTTATTTCCCAAAAAAATTCAATCATCTCCAAAAAAAAAGCTAATTCTTTTCAATTCAGTGGTGTGCCTCACGGATCTGTTCTGAGACCCCTGCTCTTCGTGATTTTTATAAATGACCTGGATGAAGAAGTGGAGGGATGGGTTAGTAAATTTGCTGCTGACACAAAGGTTGGGGGTGTTGTGGATAGTGTGGAGGGCTGTCAGAGGTTACAGTGGGACATTGATAAGATGCAAAACTGGGCTGAGAAATGGCAGATGGAGTTCAGCCCGGATAAGTGTGAGGTGGTCCATTTTGGTAGGTCAAATATGATGGCAGAATAAAGCATTAATGGTGAGACTCTTGGCAGTGTGGAGGATCAGAGGGATCTCGGGGTCCGAGACCATAGGACACTCAAAGCTGCTATGCAGGTTGACTCTGTGGTTAAGAAGGCATACGGTGTATTGGCCTTCATCAACCGTGGGATTGATTTTAAGAGCCGAGAGGTAATGTTGCAGCTATATAGGACCCTGGTCAGACCCCTCTTGGAATATTGTGCTCAATTCTGGTTGCCTCATTACAGGAAGGACATGGAAACTATAGAAAGGGTGCAGAGGAGATTTACAAGGATGTTGCCTGGATTGGGGAGTATGCCTTATGAGAATAGGTTGAGTGAACTCGGCCTTTTCTCCTTGGAGCAACGGAGGATGAGAGGTGACCTGATAGAGGTGTACAAGATGATGAGAGGCATTGATCATGTGGATAGTCAGAGGCTTTTTCCCAAGGCTGGAATGGCTAACATGAGAGGGCACAGTTTTAAGGTGCTTGGAAGTAGGTACAATGGCGATGTCGGGGTAAGTTTTTTATGCAGAGAGTGGTGAATGCGTGGAATGGGCTGCCAGTGACTGTGGTGGAGGCAGAAACGATAGGGTCTTTTAAGAGACTCCTGGACAGGTACATAGAGTTCAGGAAAATAGAGGGCTATGGGTAACCCTAGGTAATTTCTAAATTAAGGACATATTTAGCACAGCTTTGTGGGCCAAAGGGCCTGTATTGTGCTGTGGGTTTTCTATGTTTTCTGTGTTTAATTCAATGCAGAGTGTTGCTATATATACCTTTTTAATATAAATATACCAAGACATGCAAATATACTATTTTGTATAAATAAAATCAATGCAAGTGACCAGGGTGGCGTAGCGGTTAGCCCGATGCTATTAAAGCTTGGGACGTTGGAGTTCAGAGTTCAGTTCCGGCTTTGTCTGTAGGGAGTCTGTGGAATGTGTGGGTTCTCCCCAGGTGCTCTGGTTTCCGCCCTTCGGTCCAAAGGTGTACTGGGTGGGTTAATTGGTCACAGTAAATTGTCCCGTCATTAGATTAGGGTTTTGTGGTTGATGGGTTGTTGCTGATGTGGTGCGGTTTTATTACTAAAATAAAAAAAACCTCCTCTGATAGTAATTACCTTGTTTAACTTTTGATATGTGCAATTAAACAAATGACAAACTAAGATCTCTCTCGAGTGTTTGTATTAAAATGTTGGAAAACTCCGACCCTCCCTAACTATACAAGAAATCAGATGCTTTCATCGGATTGCAACGAAGGGGTACACCAATCCAAGGCCACGCAAGGTAGAGGTGCTAAATAGCAGGGTCACATCGTTATTCTCGAAAGCCTTTTGGTTGGTTGCTATAGGAATTGTGTGTGTGGGTGTAAGTTAATGGAAGAACCAAAAGGACATTAAAAATACAAAATTGCAATGGGAATAAAATATAGGGCTATCAAAATGAAATAACTGGAAGATTGTAATCTCTTGAAAATTATGCCAAGGACTCAGAGGTATCTATCTGTTTATTACTGATGGATCTCACTGAACTGCCTACTGTTTGCTTGCATCATTCTGTCTAGAGCAGTGGACTTTATTGATAGACCATTGAGAACAGAGTAAGTGTCTGCTCATCGATCAATCACTGGCTGACAGCTTCATTACCATCCCTTCACTTATATGGGACTTTGCTTCCTTTCAGGGTCATTACTGTATTGCTTGGACCTTAGCTATTCTCAGTCTACCGTAGATCAACAGTTTGATTAAGGGGACCAAATGTCACATTTCTAAGTTTGCTGATGATACAAATCTTGAAGGGATTGTAAGTAAATCGACTTCAAGGTACAGGCGAGATGAGTGAGTAGGCAACATGGAAGGCTATCAAGTTATCCACTTTGATGAATAAAACAGTTAAACATGGCATTTTATTTAATGATAACAGGGTATTTTTTAAATGGACCTGCATGTCCTTGCACACAAGTCACTGAAAACCAACACACAGCTACAACAAGCAATTAAGAAGACAAATTATATTTTGCCCTCATTCAAAAAAAATGAGTACAGGAGCATAGATGGGTCAAGGAGTATTGGATGCAGTTTAGGCCTCTTTATCTTAAAAAGCAATACACACAAAATGCTGGAGGAGCTCAGCGGGCCAGGTAGCATCTATGGAAAAGAGTAAATAGTCGACATTTGGGGCTGAGACCCTTCTTCAGGACTGGAAAGGAAGGGGAAGAGGTCAGAATATGAAGGTGGGGAGGAGGGAAGGAAGAAATACAAGGTGGCAGGTGATAGGTCCTACTCTCTGTGCTAAGTGTTTTATATCGTCTCAACTACTGGAAACTGTTGCATATTTCTAATCTTTTCCAGATATATTAAATCACATTGTAATTTGTGGTGTTCTAAAAATGAATTACTATTTTCTTTTGTTACTTTGCTAATTCTTCACTCAGTGGTCACTTTATTAGGTACACATTCTCGTTAATAGAAATATCTAAACAGCCAATCATGTGGCAGCAACTCAGTGCATCAGAGCATGCAGACATGGTCAAGAGGTTCAGCTGTTGTTCAGACCAAACATCAGAATGGGGAAGAAATGTGATCTGAGTGACTTTGACCGTGGAATGATTGTTGGTGTCAAATGAGGTGGTTGAGTCTCTCAGAAACTGTTGATCTCCTGGCATTTTCATGCACAACAGTGTCTAGAGTTTACAGAAAATGATGCAAACAACAAACATGCAGTGAACAGCATTTCTGTGCGTGAAAACACTTTGATAATGAGAGAGGTCGGAGGAGAATGGCTAAGCTGACAGGAAGGTGACAGTAACTCAAAGAAACACATGTGACACCCGTGGTGTACAGAAGAGCATCTCTGAATGCACAACGCAGCGACCCTTGAAGTGGCTGGGCCCCAGCAGCAGAAGACCACGCCAGGTTCCACTCGTGTGGCCACTTTATTAAGTGCATTCCTATACCTAATAAAGAGGCCACTGCATGTAATTGGCCCTAAGAAGTAAAGAAACCTTTCAGGATTGATCTTATCTTTGCCAGTCATGAAAAGGCATTGAAAAGGGGGATTGCTAGAGTGTGTCTGTCCCATGTGCCTAGATCAAACGAGGGGTTCAACAGAGCTCAGGCAGTTGGCTTTTTTATTGGTTAAAGCCGAATGTGCTTTGATGGCCTGATGATATATACTGAAATAAAGCAGCTGGTTTTGCTTGCAGATCACGAGTGGGGAGCTAAAATCTAGATAGGACACAGTGCTAACATTAAAACAGCTGGTAAAACCAGGGAGAGTGCATCACACTATCCTAACCTATTACGGCTTATCCTGCTTCAGGAGTGGTTTGTAATAAGCTACTTGGCTCTATTCACGGAGTTGTTGCTATGCTTCAAAGTATGAGCCATTACATGCGTCCTTCCCACTTACAAAACATAACTACAAGGATGCGACTTCAATTAGGGCTGTGAAGAAATTTAGCGGCCAAGTTATAACAATTTCAGGTTTTGCTCATTAATCCTCATCAGTAATATCATGAGCCTATGATTACATCTCCATAACCAGCAACATTTCATTGATGTAGCACACAGCGGTTTAAATAGAAATGAGGTTGCAAGGTAAGGGTCATGGAGCAGCAAAATTCTTTCAACATGAAAACCATCATTGTAGGTTATCCGATAATCTGTCAGCAAAGATATTAGTTCTGCAAATCTCTCTGTGCTGGTTGATTGCAGTACAGAGGAAGCAAATAGAACCCGTCTTCTGGTCTGGGATCAATTCAGATTCATTTAACCTCATGTCAGCATGAGGCGCGGGAGTAAATGCGGTGGAAATAACTTAGAATGATCTCACTCTCTTTAGTACGGTTTGAGAGGAGAAAATCTCCTTTGCATTTTGAATGGACGATAATGAATTCTCTGGAATGATTTGCAAGGCACATGTCTCTTTGAGAGTGTCCAGTAGTATTATAGTAAATCAGGGTGGTGAAGCGGGGGATTTGTTCAGCTATCTGAAGACTGATCAGCACTTTGAAACTGAATCTGCTCAACCCTATCACATGCAGCATGGAGCCGGGCTGCCGTGGAATGTTTTACCCTGTGAAAGGTGACGTGTCCAGTTGTTGTTACATTGGACAGGAGATTTGGACATGAATTTAGAATGTGTAGATGTTACTTAGTGTACCACAAAGTCAAGGTGGTATTTTCAGATGGCAGCGTGTACAAATGCGACCCCTCGGGGGCCAAACAAAGGTGCACTTTGCTTTTTAAAATGTGTTTTTTATGATTTTAGGAGTACGTCAGACACCAATAACAACAGGTACAGCAGGTCTGCTGCATCAGTGATCTGTTTGTTGTTTCGAGCAGCTGGCCAGGGCGTTAAAGGAGCTGACATATGAGTCGGAGGAGAAGCCAGCGGGCAGGCCGGAGAAGGAGAAGCCAGCGGATAGGCCAGAGAACAGACATCCCACCCTGCAAAAGCTCATTTCAGGGAGGTAGCACCATCAATTTGCGGAGACTCCCGGAACTCCCGGGAGAGGTGGGATGTCTGCAATAGAGTAGCTCCTTAGCAGCTAGCCAGCTAGTTTAAATAACTTTAGCTATGCTAATGAACAAATGACACCTGTTAAACTCACCTCAACAGTGATTTAACCCACCATGAGCAATAGAAAAGTCACTGTTGCAAACAGTTCAGCGAGCAACACTGTCATTATTTTTGACCCCTATTTGGTAGGAGTACACTTTAATGTAGTCTGGGGTGAAGTACGTTTTATATTTTCTTTTTTTGGAACACTCTGTCATGGTGCTCTCTCTCTTGCTCCCTCTCACTCTCTTGCTCAATCTCTCTCTCTCTCGCTCTCTCCCACTCTCTCTCTCTCACTCTCTCTTGCTCAATTTCCCACTCTCTCTCACTCTCTCTTGCTCAATCTCTCTCTCTCGCTCTCACTCTCTCTGGCTCGCTCACTCTCTCTCACTCTCAAAAATATTGATTTCCGGATATTGTATATAATTTGCGGGCATCAGGGAGCTGCTATCAATATGTGGGAGACTCCCGGAACTTCCGGAGGAGGCGGGATGTCTGGGAGAAGGAGAAGCCGGCATTCGGGCCTGAGAAAGAGAAGCCAGCGGACAGGCCAGATTGTGTTTGGAGAAGCTGACCCGTGTGCAGACCGTGCTGCTGCCCGCTACTCAAAGGCATCGGAGTTGGTGTGTGCGATCACAAGACCCTGTTGGACATTGATAATGTAAGATGCCACAGGTAGTTTCCTGAATTTGGTGGTGAGACAGACGACAAGGTAGCAGTGTGTCCTCAGTTGCAGCAAAGACTAGGCCTCAAGCTGCAGGCTCGCCTGCTGCTGCGGTCCAGGTGAGACGATGCTGGACTGGTGTAGAGTGGAGTGTGTGCTCAAATGGGAGCTGACCGCTCCCGTCAATGCTGTCCTCCAGTGTTCAATTGGTGGAATAACAGGCTGGATTGTCGAGCTGTGTGTCGCTCAGGGACTTGACTATACATGCGCTTCCTTGTGTAATGATGTGTGTTTTTCTTTCCTATTCTCTCTGGCTATTTTGAATGTATATTATACACCTAGGTCCCAGAGAAATGCTATCTTATTTGACTGTATCCATGTATGGTTTGAATGATAATTAAACGTGATTAGATTTGATTCAGAGTCAGCATATGTCATGAAATTTGTTGACTTCGTGGCAGCAGTAGAATGCAATACATAATAATCGAGAGAAAAAATTGTTAATTACAGTAAGTATGCATATTTTAAATAGTTAACTTAAATAAGTCGTGTAAAAGAAAAGGAAATAAGAAAGTAGTGAGCTTGTGTTCATGGGTTCAATGTCCATTCAGAAATTGGATGGCAGAGGAAAAGAAGCTGTTTCTGAGTGTGTGCCTTCAGGCTTCTGTACCTCCTTCCTGATGGTGGTAGGGTTTTGACAAGATGGATGAGTCCTCATAAAGGGTCTTGGCTGAAAGGTCAGCTGTTTATCTCCCTCCATAGATGTTGCTCGACCTGCTGAGTCCCTCCAGTATCTTGTGTATGTTACTTTGGAATTCCAGCATCTGCACTATCTCGTGTTTATTGACAAAACTCATTGTTTCTCTTTCACTAGAGGCTTCAGAATTGTATTATTTTGGCAATATGTTGTGTACCATAGTTTGATCACTGAATGTTACCCTATTCTGCAGATCCAAATAAGGAACTGTAATTATGAATTGAGAAATTAGGGCTGTGTATTTCATTTGATGAGTAAAGTGTTCTATGGATGCTGCAGTACACTTAGGGATTCAGACATAGCACAGGCTCCAGTCTTCTGGCTAAATTTGACAAGTTTTATTGGGACCAGAAATCAACAAACAGAATCATGAAAAAGGGAAGCATTTATGAAAGTAAGTCAAAAAAATTCTGCTATAAAATAGTGATGTCCAGCTTCTTCAAAGAAGAGCCAGTTTGCTAATCGGAGTCATTACAGAGAGTCGTTCAAGTGAAATATATTTTCACCATGCCCTGCCAAATACTGATAGTTAATCATGAATATAATACCCAAATGTCAAAACTTATCTTCCACTTGATTTCTACTCAGATTTTCCAAATCAAGCCACTCTACGAATGAGACAGCATGTGGGTCCATTCTTGGTCAAGTTGCAGTTATCTGTACTACCAGGCACAAGTGAGGTAGCCTTGCTGTGCATTTTACTTTTCTTGATCTATGCTAGGTTTGTCACAACTTGGCACCATCTTCAGTCATAAATTGAGCATTGGGAATTGTGTCCAGGTATTTCTCAATTTACTAAGGAGATGAATTCTGTTCAGAGAAATCTCGTAAGTTGAAAGTGCTGGACAAAATGCATATAGTATAATTTTTTATACAGCTGTGTGGACCAACCATTGCTCTGAGCAAGAATGTTTCATTTGGTAATATGCATACTATGAATACTTAGAATGAAAACTGAAAATCACATGTTTGATATTATTCATTAATTGAAAGGTATAATGAAATACTGTACACCAATCTTTCACGTTTCATAAACTTTTCCTTGTCTGTCTTTATTACAAGTCCATTGTCTATAAAGAGTGTCCAGATTAAATTTGCATCCGGCTGCAAGATCTTAATCCTCATTAGATCATCCAAATGTTCCACTTCTAGTCTGTTTCTGGATTTACATTTGACCGATTTCATAAGACTGAATCCATGACACCACTAGAAGCTTGAAATGTTCTAACAATGTCAAAAGAATTGACAGTTTTCAAGTTGTTTGTTTCTAAGCACGTTCAACATACCAGTGAACATCTTAATTGAACCAGTCTTAACTTTCTCAGAAACGACAAAATTGAAATCACAGTATTGCTGCGATATTTTTGAGGCAGTGCTTTCATCATAGTTCGCAATAGTAGCTGAGTTTTTTTGTCAGTCATATGACATTCCTTTTCCCAAACTCAATATTGGTTGAGATTATAATAGCAACAACAAGGTCAGAAGCTTGTCATTCTCGTAATGCATTATCAGGAAATCTAGTATCCAAGTGATTACACACACGTTGACTATGAGCTACTGACTACCATTCTGTGTTTATTGTTACAATTTGTAACAGCGTTATAATTTGAAACACTGACAATGTAACTACATTAAGGCTTGGAGTAAAGGTTGTGATATGTTTATTATTTATAAAATTTATGGATTAAATTCATGAACACAGAATTAATTACAGGATATTTCATAATTATATTAACATTATATAAAAGACAATCCCAGTTGAGTGGCAACAAAGGCTATGTATCTGGGGGTATTTTAGTTACTGCAAGGCCACGCAACCTAGAAGGAACAGTGGTGTTCATCGTCCTGATCCAGGCCTGGTGGAAATATTGTACTGCCTGCTTGTGGCCTCAAGCTCTATGCCATGTACTAAGGCAAGTCTACATGAGGATTTAAGGGATGGAAGTTGGAATCTGCTAGTAATGCTTTCAGGTCTACTCTGATTTTATGAAGATTGTGGCTGATCCTCTGATTTGTCTGCTTTAACCTCCTATCTTCATATTCCCTAAACTCTCTTGAATGGCTAAACAATCAAGCATTAGGGAAGCATTCAATTCCCTTTGTAATCAGTATTTAACTTTTTGTTTCTATGCCTTTTTAGCTCTGCTACCTTATCTATATCTTTGAAGCTCTTTTTGTCCCTAGGCTTAATATAAACAGCACAGTTCCTCAGACTGAATAAATAGAACCAAGCCAAATCTCATAGTGGTTTGTTTATAAGAACAGGCTGGACATGGTGAAGACAGTCTGTTCCCAGTTGTATGCTGGCAAGCCATTCCCTGACATCAAGTGGATAATTATTACCTGCAGAGAGATAAATGCACCAAAATAGGCTGACTTTTGCCAAAGAAGGTGAAGGCTTGTACGTAGTCTAGATGTTTGTATTCTGTGAAGTAGATACACCAAAATGTTTGGTAATTAGATTTTTGTTGTTAGAGTTGTTATAAAGTGTGGTAATGAATGATAGACATAGCTCTGGGTACAATCTTATATGCGTTCCCTAAGAAATTCGTTAGTGAGGGTATCTAACAGAATGAGCAGTTAATCATTTTGAGCATTTCCCTTCTGGGAGCAGTGTCCTTAAATGTGAACTAACCTTTCAATTTCTGGAGTGACTGCAGACATCACTTGATGCTTCAATTGGTGATACTATCAACATAGACTTAATTGCTGTTGAATCAGTCACTAATAACACCCAAGTTCAATTGGAAAATATCATTCTTGAATATTCATCCATATTTGTGATTAAATTTATAGTGCATTAAACATTTCTCTTCAGCTAGTTGCTGAGAGCAAATGAGCAAATCAACACAAGCCCTCTTATTGCTAACTCCCAGATGCAAATTTACATTTTCCCACTGGTCCTGCACTGCAAGTAAGTATGACGATAAGACCATAAGACATAGGAGCAGAATTAGACCATTTGGCTCACTGAGTTTGCTCTCCCATTCCATCATGGTTGATTTATTATCCCTCTTAACCTCATTCTCCTGCCTTCTTCACGTATCCTTTGACACCCTTCCTAATCAAGAACCTATCAATCTCTACTTTAAATACACCCAATTATTTGGTCTACACAGCCATCTGTGGCATTGATTTTCACAGACTCACCACCATCTGGCTAAAGAAATTCCCCTCATGTCTGTTCTCAAGCGACATCCTTCTATTCTGAGGCGCTGCCTTCTGGTCCTAGACTCTCCCACTACTGGAAACATCCTCTCCACATCCACTCTATCTAGGCCTTTCAGTATTTGAGAGGCTTCAAAGAGATTTCCCCCCCCATTCTTCTAAAATCCAGCAAGTACAGGCCCAATGCCAGGACATCGCCTGCAATAGAGCAGCTCAGTGATGAGGAGAGATTGGAGAATGTGAGTTTGTTTTCCTTGGAGCAGAGGGGGTTTATGGGTGACGAATTAAGTATACAAAATAATGAGGAGCATGGACAGGTTGGATTGTAGGTAACTGCTAATAGAGTTGTCCATAGCTTTACGGATAAGGGGCTTAGAGGGGATCTAAAGAAAAATCTTGTTGCCTAGGTGTTTGGATCCTGGAACTAGCAGCTTTATATTTATTTACCATCCATTTGTACACCACTGTCTGAGTGGGTGGTGGAAGTATCAAGATGAGCACTTGAAATGCCAAGGCTAAGGAGGCTGCACAGCAGGTATTGGTAAATAAGATTAGATGGGCAGTTCATGGTTGGCATGGATATAGTGGGATCCTGGCTCTGTGCTTCTATGACTCCATGACTCCAACGTTGTAGCAGTTGTTTACTATGGTCTGGGAGAATCGATAGCTGACAAACTGACCTAAGAACAGAGAGTGCTGGAAATACTCATCATGTCAGGCAGCGTCTGTGGGAAGAGGAAAAGAGACTGAATTTCAGCTCAAGCACTCTTCAGCAGAACATTAACTGTCTTTTATTCCATGGGTACTGCTTGGCCTACTCAGTGTTTCCAGCATTTTCTGTTTTCTCGTCAGATCTGCGGCACCTGCAGCTTTTTCTTTATTTACTATTCAGATGTGCAGTGTATGCATCTGGTTGTAAAATATTTAACTTGGAGGACGTATGTTATGCCCAGGTTATCACTGTGGAGAATGCATTAAACATGAGATCTGATTTAGACTATAAAGGGCATAACGATAGAAGTTACATTGACTTAGTACTTTGCGTGATGCTTGGAATGTTGCAAAGTGTCCTGCAGCCAGTGAAATATCAGGTTCACGTTTATTATCACCAGCATATGCTGTGAAATTTGTTAACTTAGTACCAGTGGTACAACGTAATACCAGTACATGATAAATATAGAAAAAAATTACAGTAAATATATATGTATATGTTAAATTAAAAGTGCTGCAAAAACAGAAATACAGCAATAAAACTAGTGAAGTACATAAGAACATAAGAGATAGGAGCAGGAGTAGGCCAATCGGCCCCTCAAGCCTGCTCCGCCATTCAACAAGATCATGGCTGATCCAATCTTAACTAATGAGGTAGTGTTCATGGGTTCAATGTCCATTTGGAAATCAGATGGCGCAGAGGGGAAGAAGCTGTTCCTGAATCGCTGAGTGTGTGCCTTCAGGCTTCTGTACCTCCTTTCTGACGGTAACAATGAGAAGAGGGCATGTCTTGGGTGATGAGGGTCCTTAATAATAATGATGCCTTTCCAAGGCACCACTCCTTGAAGATGTCTCAGATACTACGAAGTAGTATTGGTAGTAGTTCTGAATCAGAAAGATGGTTTTAATGTGGACATTAAATTTATGAACAACAAGATCCCAGCAGCAGGGATGAAATAAACTTTCTATAAGGCACTGGCTGAAGATTAAGTCTTGCTTGGGACACGTGGAGATTTTCACTCCATTCTGTGAATAGGAACATAGGAGCTTCACGTTTGTATTGGAAAGCAGATGGGCCTTGCTTTGGTAGATCCCTCAAAAGCAACTGACCCCAGTAGTTCGCTACTCCCTCACTATCGCCCTGGCAACTGAGTTCAGAGTTTGGAGTGGGATTTGAATTTACAAGAGAACCCATGCTATTGCTGAACCAGTATTTGCTGCTGTATGTATTAACGGCAAGGAACTGTCAAGTAAGCAATAATAATGCTTACGTTTTACTTGAACCTTTAAGGGCAAGTGATCCATTAGAATTTAATCTCTAGCCGATGCAATTGATTTGCTCAGATTAAAAACAAGGTAGTCCACTATTATTCCAGTTTGAATGACAATCTACATAAAAAGTCATATTAAAATGATGTATAATAGCAATGAATTCATGAAGTAGTGCTCCTTTCGATTTGGACGAATAGTAGCATTGATAGGGGAATGATTTATATTTTGGATTTATTTAAGAACTGGGTTTAATTGAAATTGTTGAATAGAATCAAACAGAATTATTCAGGGAAACTGGAGAAAATCCAGCAACGTGCACATGGGCCATTCAGAATCCAGAAGGTTTCTTACTGTGTGGAGCTGGGTCCAATTAGAGACTTGAGGCAGCAGGCTTGGCAGGTCATATATGTGGGCACAGCAAAGCAAAATAGGACCTGCAACTGCTTTCAGTGTCCCTAATCTCACAAGTTTTGAACTCTTGCAAGTTAGCCCTCCTCCTATCTCATGGATATAGCAAACTTCATCCTTGGAATTCTCTTAGACCTCCTCTTAGGTTCTGACTTATTTACTTGATAGGCATTTCTAGCCATTTGGGCCTCTTCCTCCTTCAACATGTCTTCCTACAACACAACATTCCATAGCACTGTTTTGAGCCAATCTTTGGGCATCACTATCTGTATTATACTTTTTTAAAGCCACATGGAGTCCAGTAGAAATGCAAGTCATGGCTGTTTTAAATGAAGTGAGAATATGATGATGCTGTCTGCAGACCACTTCTCAGAATAATGCTGCTGATTGATGAAATAAACATCTATTACTGGGTTTATCATTAAGGTTCAGGATGAAGACTATGATCTAGAGCTTTACTAAGGTGGAAGGGGACTGGATAAGGAATGCAAGGTGCTGAGAAATAATGTCAGATCTAGTTTAGGTTTCTGAAGTGTATGGATCGCTGAAGGAAGGGATAAATGAAGTGATGTGGAGTCATACCACAGTGAAAGTCAGGGGGGGATGAAATGGGGTAGGAGTCAATGAACTGAACAAACTCCGCAGGAAATCAGGAACTCCTTCCCGGTGGGTACCTAAGGACAGATTCAGTATGCAAGTCTCTAGTCAGGAGTGTTAAGAAATACACTCCTGGATGAGTGCAGTACCAGTCACTCTCAATGTGCACAAAACTTTTCTAGGAGAAAGTAGTCCATTTGATTGTCAGACACCTTTAAGCATTCATTTCCCCGTACCAACAGTTCATCCACAAAATGCCCTGTAGCTATTCACCCAGACTACTGGACTCCACCCACTCAAACCCACAACAAATGCACCAGGTGTATCACCTTCAGGCCCACCGCTGTGTCACACATTACATCAACTCAGAGATATATTGTCATTGTCGGTTCAAAGTCTTGGGACTCGCCACTCAACAGCACGATGGGAACATCTTCCCCAGAGGATTGCAGTGGTTCTAGTAGGTCGCTCAGCACCACTTCTCAGCGGCACGCCAGGATAAGCAATAGATGTTGAACTTGCTGGTGGCACCCAGCGTACATTGGGAGACTGCTTCACCAAGCACCTACACTCTGTCTGCCAGAAACAGGAGGATCTCCTGGTGTCCACCCATTTCAATTCCATTTCCCATTCCCTTTCCAACATGTCAGTCCAGTCCTACTGAGGCTACACTCAGGTTGACGAAGCAACACCTTGTATTCTGTCAGGGTAGCCTCAAACATGATGGCATGAACATTGATTTCTTAAACTTCCTGTGATTGCCCCCCCTTCACCATTCCCCCATTCCTGTTTCCCTCTCTCACCTTATCTCCTTACCTGCCCATCATCTCCCTCTCGTGCTCCTCCCCCTCCCTTTCTTCCATGGTCTTCTACCCTCTCCTGTCAGATTCCCCCTTCTCCAGTCCTTTATCTCCTTCACCAATCAACTTCCCAGCTCTTTAGTACCGTGTTGTACTTATTCTCCTCTCCCCACCTTCTTCTCATCTTTTTTTCCCATTCCTGATGAAGGTCTCAGCCCAAAGCATCGACTGTTTACTCTTTCCTATAGATGCTGCCTGACCTGCTGAGTTCCTCCAGCACTTTTTGTGTGTTAATGGCATCCTGATCCTGGAAATGATCATAAAAAAATAATCACTTGACCAGACTCCAAATTAGTGAGCATTCCTGAATTAAACAGAAGAACTTACTACTAGCACTCGAAACAAAAACCCTAGGAAAAGCAGCTTCTGGGGAGAGAAAAAGAAAGTTAATGATCTTTTGTTACTCCATCATTGTCAGCAGCCAGGTTGATTCACCAGCAGAGTAAACCCGTAAATCCTCTGCGGGCTGGCATCTCTTCGAGAGTCGCAAATGTGGTGGTGGAAAACTATGGTTGGGATTGCAGGTGGAAGCACTATCGATGATTAAGTTGCCTATCTCTGGTGCTCATGACTTAGGATAAACCTGTAATAGTGCCACTAATGGGAAGGGGCACTGTGGCTCCTTCTTCATAATTTCATACATTATTTGAAACTGATTTAAATTAGCAGTCTTAACGTTTGACAGCACAGTTCACTCAGTCATGCCAGGATTTGTCCCAGAAATGTGAGAGGTGATTGCTGCAAATTTACATGCCCCCCCACCCCCCCACTGAAATGCAAACATTAAGGCAAATCTGCAGCTCTACTCTGATCAAGATTGCTGCAGCCTGATGTCAGGAGGCCATGAGGCCAGAAGCATGGTAAATGGAGATGTCACACTGATTCCAAACAAGTTTCCCAAGACTGGCGCTGAGGTGCATAGATAACAGAGTGCCTCTATTTAATGCGCGATTATCTGATGATGGTAGGCTGTGTTGAAAGCATGAAACATTCCTTCAGTATGTTGACTGCTTTTCTTGACAAACAGAAAAGTCCTCTATTGTTAAAACAAATCATAGATGCTGCACACACACCAGATATACATAGACAACTCACACAAATCCTTGAGAGATGTCATTCTGACCATTGCAAAGTCTAGAGGACGAATGTTCAAACTGAATGTTTTATTCATTAGCTCTAATGGTGTAAGGGTTGCAAACTTTGCAACATTAATCTTCAAGGTCAATTACAATATAAACTAAATGTGATATGGACTCTTAACAAAATATCGCAACATGCTTCCCTGCTGCATACAACACATTAAAGGTCTCTTTCCTATCCCAGCTGACCACAAGATTGAGTATAAATGACACTATTGGGGCTCAGTTACGAGCAGTTTTGTGCTTAACTCTTACATCTGCTGGCAGCTGTAATTAGGCCGAAATGGCGAACTGGGATTCTCAACGAGTCATCAGCCATTTTGCAGGAAACAAGATCACTGCAACAAATATCAGAGGCGAGAGTATCAAGGTGACTTGGCAATTGTTTCGCATGTTCCCTTTTTTGGATATTCTTCATCTATTACCAATTCATGTCCTTGAAAACCTGAAAAATATATTTCAAGCAGCTTGATCCTCCCCAATTCTTTCTCACCCCTTCCCCCTTCTCACTCTGGCTCTGCCTCTCCCTCATTCCCTCCCTTCCTGGAAGATGCCTCCTGACACTGGCTCCCTAATGTGGGAGTTTATTGGTTTCGACTTGGACTTTACCATACAGAAATAGGCTGTCCATTGTATCCATTGATACTGATACCATTTACTTGCATTGGGGCCATAGCCTTCTATGCATTTCTGTACAGGTCATTATCTAGATGTCTCTTAAATGTCACATGTGAAGAAAGAAGCAAAGATTAGCTGTATTTGTGACATGTAACGTACATCAAAACATTGAAATGTACCGTGAAATGCATTGATTGTGTCAACAACCCACACAACCCAAAAATGTGCTGGGGGCAGCCCGCAGGGTTGCCACACTTGCAGCACCAACTTGGCCCACAACGTACTAACACTAAGTTGTACATCTTCCTTGTGATGTGTGAAGAAACCGTAGCACTGTGTGGTCAACAGGGAATGCACTGTACAAGCTCCTTACAGTCACTGACCCCTGATCTTTACAGGCACTGTAAAGTGTTATGCTAACATGCCACCCTAATCTACCTCCATCACCTTTACAGGCAAAGCATTCTAGATTGTATTCTAGTCTTTGTGAAACAATTCCCCACCGCCTGATCTCCTCTCAACCTCCGACTTCTCACTGCAAATCAGTGCATTCTTGGCAAAGGCAACCAAATGATGGAAAAATGATTTTTATTACTTTGTCTATCTATATTCCTCATAAATTTTGTGTACCTATATCAAGTCAAGTCTCAGCCCCTTCCACACAAGGGAAAGCATCCTGTTCTGTCACCATTCCCGTCTCAGCACATCTTTAGTGTCTCAATCTGGACAAGATTCTGGTTAATAAGATTGGAGCCTTTATTAGTTCTAGTTCCAATGTGCAGGGACTTTACACGCTGATCCTCAGTAACTTAACTTATCTTTCTGTTATATTCACATTCATCACCGATTTTATTATCTGGGACATTAAAGATAGTGTTATCAACAGTAATATCTATGAACAAGCGATCTCTGCAACCTTTCTCTTCTCGCACTTTCAGCCTGATGTCGGTCAGTTAAAGTGTTTCTTCAATTAGCAAAAGCAGTGCAGGTTAGAGTTACAATGAGATTTAATTTCAATGGGATGAAAATGTTCGTGTAGACGTCAGAATAATAGCCCAATACATAACTCAATTTGTGACTAATGCAGCTGTGTGCCTGAGTAATATATCGGAAAAATTCAATTTAAACCTTAAATCACACCTTCCTAATTTCAAAGAAAAACAATACCTATTTATGTGGGTGATATTAACTCATTTATTTCAAAGCTGACAGTGAGACTGAGTAAGATTACAGATGCTCTCTGTTTATATTAATTTCCTAATTTCTTAGAGAAAATTTTCTGCACTTTTGAAAGACCCTCATAAATAATATGGGATAGGACCATTGGTTAGATTCCTTTCCTAAACTGTTTGAGTGTCACGTGACATAGTTAACTGTTAGTCACTGCTGGGTGAGTAGATACAGTATTTGTATCAGTTAAGTACTGGCAAGTGCTTGGTTTCATCCCTGGCCAATGTCTCCACCCTTCTCCCTGGCCACTGTTTGGAGGTAGTCCAGACTATTGGTAACTTTGTAAGTATTTTGATCCCATGCTGTAATGTTGATTTGATATCATAAACTTCTGCCTCCGGAGCTTCACCCTAACTCATTGAATTCAGGGGCCACCTACCCAAACTCCCACTCCTCACTCCCCATATATCTTTGAGTTTGTACCTTACATTCAGTGATTTTGGTTCTGGGCCAGCAATACAACAACTTCAATACTTTCGTTTTTGTGCTCATATTCCTCCATGGCTTAGATCGTCTATACTCTCAAATCTCTTCCACCTCTACCAGCCTCAGATAGATAGATAGATAGATAGATAGATAGATAGATAGATAGATACTTTATTCATCCCCATGGGGAAATTCAACATTTTTTCCAATGTCCCATACACTTATTGTAGCAAAACTAATTACATACAATACTTAACTCAGTAAAAATATGATATGCATCTAAAATCACCCTCTCAAAAAGCATTAATAATAGCTTTTTAAAAGTTCTTAAGTAGTTTACTTAAATACATTGAGTCTTAACCCCGGCACTTTAACAGATCTTAATCCTGGCGGTTGAATTGTAAAGCCTAATGGCATTGGGGAGTATTGATCTCTTCATCCTGTCTGAGGAGCATTGCATCGATAGCAACCTGTCGCTGAAACTGCTTCTCTGTCTCTGGATGGTGCTATGTAGAGGATGTTCAGGGTTTTCCATAATTGACCGTAGCCTATTCAGCGCCCTTTGCTCTGCTACCGATGTTATACTCTCCAGTACTTTGCCCACGACAGAGCCCGCCTTCCTTACCAGCTTATTAAGACGTGAGGCGTCCCTCTTCTTAATACTGCCTCCCCAACACGCCACCACAAAGAAGAGGGCGCTCTCCACAACTGACCTATAGAACATCTTCAGCATCTCACTACAAACATTGAATGACGCCAACCTTCTAAGGAAGTACAGTCGACTCTGTGCCTTCCTGCACAAGGCATCTGTGACTGTGACTGGTCTCCTCGGAGTCTGATCCCTTGCACGAGATCCACTACCGCCAGTCATGTCCTCAGAAACCTAATCACAAGTTGAACACGAGGAAATCTGCAGATGCTGGAAATTCAAGCAACACACACAAAATGCTGGTGGAACGCAGCAGGTCAGGCAGCATCTACACGAAGAAGCACTGTCGACGTTCCGGGCCAAGACCCTTCGTCAGGACTAACCGAAAGGAAAGATAGTAAGAGATTTGAAAGTAGGAGAGGGAGGGGAAATGCAAAATGATAGGAGAAGACCGGAGGAGGTGGGGTGAAGCTAAGAGCTGGAAAGGTGATTGGCAAAAGGGATACAGAGCTGGAGAAGGGAAAGGATCATGGGACGGGAGGCCTAGGGAGAAAGAAAGGGGGAGGGGAGCACCAGAGGGAGATGGAGAACAGGCAGAGTGATGGACAGAGAGAGAGAGAGAAAAAAGGGGGAGGGGGAAAAACTAAATATATCAGGGATGGGGTAAGAAGGGGAGGAGGGGCATTAACAGAAGTTAGAGAAGTCAATGTTCATGCCATCAGGTTGGAGGCTACCCAGACGGAATATAAGGTGTTCCTCCAACCTGAGTGTGGCTTCAACTTGACAGTAGAGGAGGCCATGGATAGACATATCAGAATGGGAATGGGACGTGGAATTAAAATGTATGGCATTCTGATGCGGTCATTTTGCCGGGAGATGGAGAGATGAGAAGATTGGGAGAGACGGCTGTAGGATTCAATCCAATGGGAAGACGTGATTGCAAGGAGTGCTTTGTGAATTGAAGTTGGGAAGTCCTATCGTTGATTGTTGATAAGAATTCGGCATGCCCTTAGTAACGGTCATACCCAACTTTTGGAAGATATGAGCTCCAACTCTGTGCATATTTAGACTGGTTTAATTGTGTTGTGTACAGTTGGCCCTCCTTATCCGCGAGGGATTGGTTCCAGGACCCCTCGCGGATACCAAAAAATGCGGATGCTCAAGTCCCTTATTCAACCTGTCTCAATGCGGTGGACCTTAGGACCCAGCAGAACCCCAGACCTTATTTAACCTGTCTCAGTGCGGTGGACATTAGGATCTGGCGGCAGAGCTCTGAATCCGCAGTGTTTCTGTTCACAAAAATAATCCTGATCATGATTGAAAATAAAGTGGAAATAATAAAGCGATCAGAAAGAGGTGAAATGCCATCGGTCATTGGAACAGCGTTAGGCTACAGTCGGTCAACGATCGGAACAATTTTTTAGGATAAGGTGAGAAAGGCCCTACCCTGATGAAAGCTACAATTATTACTAAGCAACGCTCTTCTTCTTTGTTTTGTGTTATTTGTTGCATTACTGGCCACTATCAGTCCTTTACCATCGGCATAATGTCCAAATGAGGTGATCTCAGACCGAGCGTAGTCGGCTCCATAAAGCATTGGAAGAGGGGATTCTGGGTTTCTCCATTCTCATCAACTAATGTTAAACTTACTTTCAAGATCCATATGCTCGTCTCCACTATTTTGTATTTGCAACCTATCTTAGTACTTAATTAGATAGTGCATATATAATGACTTGACACTTCATGCTCTGAACGTGACTTCATTTCTCATTCTCGCTTCCATGCTCCCTCATATCACGTGTTCTGTCCCAGACTGATGACATCATCACCGTACTTGACAAGTGTCAAGCTACGTTAACAGACCTTACCATTTCAATGCACAACAAATTGTTTTGGGCCCTTTTGTTTTTTTTTCTTTTTCTTTTCCTCTTCATAACTGGTTGATTAAGCTGAATTTAGTAAATACACTTTCTTTATAATTGCATGCAGTGTACAACCTGTTATTTCTTGTTGACAGATAATTTACACAGCATTCGCTCAGATCAGGGCTCCCAACTTTCCTGTTTGGTTGGACCTAAATCATAGCGACCCTAGATGTATATTGTTTGAGTCCAGTGGCTGTTAGCAGAGCTGGCTAACGAGCCAAGTATCTATGCAAGCCCAGTGAAGGGGCTTCGTCTGCTATGAAGTACCTTTAAACAATCTTAAAGCAGCTCAATGAATCCAAGATGTTGTAGTACATTTGTTTTAATCACTCTGTTTTCGTATGCAGATGAGTTACTTTTATGGTGATGCTGGTGAACAAGGCAGAGGACTTACGGACTAACTGCAATGAGGTGAAACTTTCTTCAGTGTGGTATGAGTAAAGAAAAGTTGGCCCTCACCTATTAAAGAGCAAAATTAAGTAAGATAAATGTGCTGATGTGGACTGGGCTGAGGAGCTGCAGCATCTTCCAACAGATGAAGGTGAAAAGCCTTGAGTAGCGATTTTAGGCTTTGATAGAGGCCTTTCAGGTTATGGTATCCTGGAGTTTAGGCTAACATCTCTGGAGCTCCAGCAGCCATTGTAAATGATGAGCTACTCTGGATAATATCCAGAGCATTGCCAGGAATGGGTTTGGCAAGGACCTAATTAAGGCTGACTGGTCCATGTGGGATAACAAGATAAGAAAAAGAAGCATGATATTCAGCCCATGAGACTGCTGAGTCAGTGAACCAGATCAGGTGTATTTGGTCTTTGGTTTTAGTTCCATTTTATTGCCTGGTCCCCACAATTCTTGATATCCTTTACAACCCATTCTGAGGCTTGTGCATTGGCCTCTACAACTGTCACTGTAGAAAAGACTCCAAATCTTCACAACTCTTCAGGAAGGAAAAGGCACAATTCCCCTTTCCAATCTTAAATAGGCCTAATTTCTGACCTGATGCCCGACATGACATTTGCAAGTTTTGCAGTTTGCCTTGCAAATGTTGCTCAGAGGTGTCCTGTTGAAACCTTGACCCTAACATGGCAACAGCACCAGTGGTTTATTCAGACAGTGTCGTAAAGGGCCTTCGCTGTGGAATTTGCAAGTTTCTGCATCAGCTTTACCTGAATTCTCCAGAAGCTCTTGTCTTGAAGCCTTGGGCTGACAGACTATAGAAACTGGTGCTGGAGAAGATGCAGCATCCACTGAAGCCAATCCTTTGAGAACCTGTTGCTCTAGGATTTATGCATTCAACCTTAAAAGGATGAAATTAATTGAGACAATTTGTAATGTGATGCATTCATTCCCCCACTGACCTCAGAATTTATAAATTGGTTTGGAGGAATTCTTATCTTTAAGTAATGTTTCATTTCTTTCAACATGATACCCTTATTTATTAGTTGCTGATCACTGACTAACCGTAACTCAAAGGAAGGAAATATAGTAAAGGCAGTCTGCAACCTTTATCCAGCGCTGTTTGCTGACGTCAATGAGCTGGTCTGTTAGCTTTATTAGGTGTACAGATGGGTTTGAAGGGGAAGGATTTATATGACAGCATTGGCTGCTTTTTAGGGAGCGAAGTTCCAAGTGAATAATTTGCTTCCAGAACGCAATTGGTCATTCCAGCATACATAAATTATGGGGTGCAGACAAAAGGCTCTTTAATATATTGGAGAGCTTGCATCCTCAGCATAGGCTGCAATTTAGAGTTGGCTTCATTTCTAAGGAGTATGTCTAGGATTGTTTCCGCAGAGATTCACTTCACAATAAGCAGCAGCAAAGCAAGGCCAGATCTGTGTGCTATTTCCTGTACTCTGTCAAGTGCAGAGTCGCCACTGGCAAGCAGATTAAAAGAGTTCACTGGTCTTTTCTCCTTTGCTGTCAGGGCAGCAGCTGAATAATTATAGCACTGCCGTTGTTCATAGGCTTAGACCCAAACCACGAGGATGTTGCAGGGAAGTAGATCACTGGACGTGCTCTGAGACAACAAGTTAGATGTAAATCTTTACAGGTGAAAAGATATTTAGGACATTTCTATAGAAGAGTATTTAAATATTGAAGTTTGCTTTGGGCTTTGTTGATAGCAGCTCTAGAGCTGTTCAGAAAAATCAGCGATAATTGCTGCTGTCTGTGAATATGTGTGGGCATGTATATTAACTTCCTTCTCCAATGTTCGACTTCTTCCTTTTCTTCCCTTGCTGCCCCAACAGGCAGCATCTTCAAACAGCCCAGTGCTCCAGATTTGCCAGATAAAGTGGTGCTAGGCTTCTTCAAAGGTTTCCACAAACCTATCTCTCACACATCTCTGCCCCAGTGCCCCTACATCGGAGCCATGGATGGGTACAGGGAAGTGGATAGTGGCAGATTGCTTTCTTATAACTAGACGTGTAGAATTTTTGCTTTCTTCGTAGTTTCCGAGTATGAATCATTCACGGCTACTTAGGTCACCAAGAACTGCTGTGGCAATATTCATGGAGCTAAGGTGAAGGTCCTGTGACTGTCGTTTAGATTTACTAAGGCAGATGATGTCTGCTTGTTTTATGATGATATCGCTGCACGTAAGATTAATCATGTGCCTGACTAGAGGAATGGCTACCATGGCAAGGTCCAGACCATTCATGAGATGTGGACATTGCTGGCAGGATTTGCAAAATTTGTTGTCAATCCCTATTTACCCTCTGAATGTAGAGGCTCATTGGGTGATGACAAAACAGCTATATTGGTGGGTCTGGAGTCACACGTTGTCCAAAATGGGTGAGGTTGGCAGCATTTCTGGCCCTGAAATTATTTTAGAATTCTTCTTTGGTCACAGGTGATACCCAACCCAACCTGAAGCATAAATGATCTCCATGTAATGAGCTGGCAGTCCATTTGGAAAATTTATTATTCTCTGAGCAAACTCTATATATTGCTTTTAAAACTGACCTTAAGTTTAAATCACATCGATTCATAACATCTAGTTTTTACTTTAGTTGGAAGCAATGGCCAAGTTGATCACAGTTTAATTATTGTACTAATCTTGATGTGATCTCCCCAGTGTTCATACATCGCTTAACTGCTAACAAGTTTTTTGAGCATATTGATAGGTAAAGTGCTCAGTGACATTCTTCTGCAGTTTTTTCTAAGCTTTATGTGAGGTGGCCAAAACCTAGACACATTCCATTTGAGGCCTGGCCTTTGTTTTTTTATACGGATAAATGACAACTCTGAGCCTACACCTGGTTGTGCTCCGAATCTACCCACTCTCTCTCACTTTTGCCGAAAAATATTGTTTGGGTCTCAGCCCAAAATGTTGATTGTTCGTTCATTTCCATAGATGCTGCCTGACCTGCTGAGTTCCTCCAGCATTCTGTGTGTGTTGCTTTGGATTTCCAGCATCTGCAGGCTTTCTGGTGTTTCTTGTTTGTGTTTCTGGTGTTCCTTGTATCAGTCGCTTGCCCCTGAGATCGGAGGGTTGTAGGTTCCAATCCTGCTCCAGAGACTTGAAACTGGTTGCCATTACATCACATCTTCCAGTCAAGGTGTAAGATTTTGACCCGAAATGTCTACTGTTCATTTCCCTCCATAGTTGCTGCCTGTCTCGCTGAGTTCCTACAACAGCTCATGTTTTTAATTCCAAAATCCGGCATCTGCAGTTTCTCGTTTGCAGGATCATTCTTTGATCAAATTGGATACTGTCTTCCCTGCATTACCAAGGAGACTATATTTCAATTATCCATGAACTGCTTTACAATGTTCTGCAACTAAGAAAAGAACTATTTAAGTACAAATATTATTTTTATATGAGTATGCTGGCCAGATCTTTCATCCCCATCTTCTTTAATTCCTTTCCCTGAACGATTACGCATGTCGTGCACTCATGATGCCTGTATGCGTAGCACTGCACTTCCCAAAATTAACTATCTTTTGCCTCTCATGAGTCCAACCTTGCAGCACATCAGGGCTGCCTGAAGCAGTAGAACATTGTTGTAATTAGAAAGAACCCGTAGTGTTGTATGGCCTAGAAACAGGCTCTTCTGCCCTTTGCAATACGAAGGAATCTTTCCAGGGTTTCTGCGAAGTGCAAATCTCGGAATGTTTGCACTCAGCTTTCAATAGTAGAAACCTTAAAGGCCAGTCTTTTAGATGAGGGAAAGTAGCTGGATGAATAACATGATTTAATGTGCTCGTCTGATGTTTTTCCAGTTCATCTTATACAGTAAGAGAAAAGCATTTGCTGGATTCTGACTCTCCAATGCATTTGCCTTTCTTGTCATGTATTGCACCCATGTCTTTGTGTTGCAAAGCAGGTAACACAAAGAACAAACCTCTCATTAGTAGTGTAGCTTTGTTTTGTTTTGGTTCTTTTCAATTTCCTTTGCCGGTGATTTGTCATCTTCTCAGAGTAGATCCGGCGTGTCATTTGTATTCAAGTGCGTTTATAGACTGTAACAGGTTAACCTGGCAGTAAATCTGATACTCTGACAGTCTGATGTGGTGCTCTGAATTTCTGTTACAGCCAATTCATCTTCTGAGGACCTGGAATTATTTTCAAGCACTTTGGGGATGGATGCTATCAGGGCAAATATCCCGTATCATTACTGGACACTCAGTAGCTGGGCTCAGTGTAACAGGCTCTTGGGTGCATTGTTTAGGAGGAAACAGTGCTTTTGGCACTTCGAAAGATTTGAAATGCATTGAACAAGATGTGTCTCAGTTGTATTTACTGTATACATTATGAATGATGTCCATTTTTGAAATACAAAATGTTCAAAATTCCTCCCTCTCGTCAGTAAGAGAGACTCCAAGAAATTAAATTTGGTTTAGAATTAGTTGTGTATTTCATATTTCATCGATCTTGCATATACAGGTACATTGTTTGATTAGTATTCTTGTTTGTTTAATTATGGGTTATATGTAAAAATACATTAATTGCATATGCCATTCTGCTACCACGTGATACATGCATACCTCACTTAAAGACGGTTATACCTGCAATTTTTGGCTCCTGTTTTTTCCTTTGAATTAGTTTAATGTTTTGAAGTTACAAAACATAACAGAATTCCTCCATTTTTACCCTTCCACACTCCAGTAAGAGAGACCCCAAGAATCCCCTACTTATTATTTTCTCTTTTTCTTCTGTCACCTTGCTAGATAACAAAATAGCAGAACACAGTCTGCTGACTTATAATTTGGACAGAAATTCTTTCAATCAATGGATAAGCCATTTGATAGATGAGGGGATCCGGAGAACCTGGCAAATTGAGCGGAGCTTTAGCTCAGTCTTGTTATGATTGAATCAATGAGCTAATTTGAGAGAATTGAATGCTTTATACTGCTGTCGTTCTCCTTTTATCACTTTGCACCTGACATGTGCCCTCTCCCATCAAGAGGACAGAAAGTGAGGGAAATCCTAGCATAATAGTCAGAGAGAGAATAATAATATTCAGTAGCTCTCGTTAAGTTTCTTGATTCTGTTTTCTCTTTCCGTATATCTTGTCATACAGATGCTTACATCATCACTGACTCTGCTTGGCCTCCAAGGAGGTACGTGAAAGAAAATCTTGACCATGTGGTTCACTGGGAAAACAACCTGTGGCATTTGCTGGCCTCGCACCAGTATAGTAATGAGGCATGAGAAACCTGCTGGGAGGGGATAGCCTGTGGGTTACTAACAGAGATCTGTTCTTAACCACAGGGAAGTGTGGTTATTATTTTAATTGCAGAAGTCAGAATGGAATTTCTTTTTATGTTTGTTCCAGACTTCCTCCTTGATAAAATTACCACATTGATGTCATCAGCTGCCCACAACTGAAAACTATATCAACACTTGTCAAACCGTATAAAGTTTTGCTTAATTCTTGATGTGACACAGGTCCAGGACGATTAGAAAATCGTCAGGTTGGTTGCTATGGGAAATGTAGAGTTCATCCCTGTCCCCCCCCCCCCCCACTATTGATAGCCAGTAAACAAAAATCTCACATCAATTTCCTTACTAGCATTACATTCTTGTGTAGTAGCTATGAAAGCAAATACATCTCAAAATTCATTCAGCAAAAAGCTGTGATCAGACATTATGTAAATGTGCTTCCCATACAGTTTAACAAATTAATATTAATAAACTTAATCAGCATCAGAATAAAATGGATCAGATGTGTTGAAGTAATGTCCTCCTGAACAAATAACTGTAAAACACGGTGCTGGCATTGACAAACCCAGCTCTTCAGTGTGCACTAGGACAGAAGCATATCCATTTTGCTCCATGCTGAGCTTTGATCTTCATCACTACTGTCATGATAATTCTTGTTTCAGACAGATTGTGCCTGATGCTTGGCTCAAGTATCAACTGGACAATAGTACTACCTACATTAGGCTGCTGTTTATTGATTAAAGCTCAGCGGTCAACACAATCGTACCCTCAGTTCTAATCAAGTTCTGCCATTACATTTTGTATTGGAAAATAGAGCATAGATGTTTTGAATTAAAAATAAACAAGCATTCCAGCCCTGCACTGAGGAATTTAAACCTTTCAGAGGCATAGATGCATGTGATGATGATGAAAGGGCGTGCATACAGTTGAAATCCATGTACGGACAGGTACGCCAGTGCATTGGTTATTGACTAATGTTCTAAGGATGCGATGTTAACTCCCACTATGGCAGCTGGGGGATTTAAATTAATTCAGTCCCATACAAAACAAGTCAAAAATTAAAAGTTAATTTGTGCAAAAATGAACATAAGTCCACTGAACTGTAATAAAAATCTGCTGTATTACTAATATATTTAGGGAAGGAAAATGGCTGTGCTTATCCAACACACACAAAATGCTGGTGGAACACAGCAGGCCAGGCAGCATCTATAGGAAGAAGCACTGTCGATGTTTCGGGCCGAGACCCTTTGTCAGGACTAACTGAAAGGAAAGATAGTAAGAGATTTGAAAGTAGGAGGGGGAGGGGGAAATGCGAAATGATAGGAGAGGACCGGAGAGGGAGGGGTGAAGCTAAGAGCTGGAAAGATGATTGGCAAAAGGGATACAGAGCTGGAGAAGGGAAAGGATCATGGGACGTGAGGCATGCATGAACATTGATTTCTCTAACTTCTGTTAATGCCCCTCCTCCCCTTCTTACCCCATCCCTGATATATTTAGTTTTCCCTCCCTCTCCCCTTTTTTCTCTTTCTCTCTCTGCCCATCACTCTGCCTGTTCTCCATCTCCCTCTGGTGCTCCCCTCTCCCTTTCTTTCCCCCTAGGCCTCCCGTTCCATGATCCTTTCCCTTCTCCACCTCTGTATCCCTTTTGCCAACCACCTTTCCAGTTCTTAGCTTCACCCCACCCCCTCTGGTCTTCTCCTATCATTTTGCATTTCCCCCTCCCCCTCCTACTTTCAAATCTCTTACTCTCTTTCCTTTCAGTTAGTCCTGACGAAGGGTCTCGGCCCGAAACGCCGACAGTGCTTCTCCCTATAGATGCTGCCTGACCTGCTGTGTTCCACCAGCATTTTGTGTGTGCTGCAGAGAACCCAGAAGCTGGGGTCTCTGCATAATTATAGATATTTTATTGATCACAAAAGAAATGACAGTGTCACAGTAGCATTACAAGTGCACAGGTATACAAATATTAGAAGAGAAGTGAGAAAGAATACAAATTAAGTTACCTCAAACAGTCTAACAGGAGGGGGTCATCACTTCCCGGCTATAGTTTGACTCATTATAGAGCCCAATGGCTGAGGGTAAAAATGACCTCATATACTGTCGTGCTCTTTGGAGTAGTGCAGTTGTCTTAGTCTATTACTGAAAGTGCTCCTCTGTTCAAACAAGTTAGCATGCAGAGGGTGAGAAACATTGTTCAGAATTGCCAGGATTTTCCGTTGGGTCCTTTATCTACCACAGACCGCAGTGTGTCCAGTTTTATTCCTATAACACAGCCAGCCTTTCTAATCGGCTTATTGAGCCTAGAAGGTTGTACTGGCGACAACAGACTGGTAGAACATGTGAAGGAGAGGCCTGCATATTCCAAAGGACTTCAGTCTCCTCAGGAAGTAGAGGCAACTCTGGCCCTTCTTGTACGCAGCCTCTGTGTTGGTGCTCCACTCAAGTCTGTCATCCAGGCGCACCCCCAGGTACAGGTAGGTCCTCAGCACATCCACATCCTCACCATCAATAGCAACAGGGAGCAGTGCAGGCTTGGTCTTCCTAAAGTCCATCACCATCTCCTTTGTCTTACTGATGTTGAGCTGCAGACGATTCAGATTGCACCATTTGACAAAGTCCTCCACCAGGGCCCTGTATTCATCCTCCATCCTCCTTTAGTAAGAGTAATGGTGAGTGAAGTTATCCGCGATGGTTTCCAGTGCTGTTCTGTTCGAAGTCTCTGTACATTCTCCCCATGGAATGCATAGGTTTTCCCCAGGCATTCTGGTTTCCTTCCACAGTCCAAAGGTGTAGCGGGGAGGTGAATTGGTCATTGTAAGTTGTCCTGTTAGGGATAAATCAGGGTTGTCAGGGATTGCTGGGGGCAGCATGATTTGAAGGGTTGGGAAGGCCTACACCACACTGTATCTCTAAACAAGAAAAATTTCTTTGAGACACTGAATATAACAGTGGGGGAGCAAACATAACAGTTAAATTTTACTAGATGCTAGTAGATTATGGTGACTAAATTACCATATATAGTTCCGGTACCATATTGAAGAAAGGATGTGGCAACACCCAAGAAGTACCAGGGAAGTGGCCAAGGTCAGAACATTTAGCTCTGAGGAGGAACTGGCTGAGATACGCTCATATTCTCTGAACTACTGGAAGTTTGCAGGAGGTTTAATTAAAGTGCATATGTTATGGCATGTCTAGAGCAGAAGGGAACTTAATTCCATTAGCAGACAGGTCAATAATCATTGCAGAGGTTAATAAAATTAATAAATTGTTTTTATTTCATTCATTCATTTCCTGAATATGGGTATCTCTGGGAAGGGCAGTATTTATTAACCATCAGTAAATGCCCTTGACAGGTGGTGGTGAGCTGCTTTCTTGAACAACTACAATCCTTCTTGAGAAAACTGCGCGGGACTTTAATAAAACATTATATAAAAGAAAATCCCAGCTGTGCGGCAACAAAGGCTATGTGTGTGGGAGCATTTCAGTTACTGCGCGGCTACGCACGCACGCAGCTGAGAGGGAAGAGAGCCTGCCATATAATCTGTATTCCCTTGCCCCGCTTGCTCTCAATGAATGCATAGCCTATACTTCCCTGAACTGACTTTCGTTTGTCGGCCGTGAATGGTATCAACAGCATTATGCAGCAAAGGCACAGATCGTTCGGTACCTTTCTTTCCTCAATCACACATACTTTAAAGAGTAAAAGACAAATTTCTGGAGGGACTCAAGTCGGTTGAGCAACTTCTATGGGGCGAGCAAATTTGTTGATGTTTTGGGTCAAGATCCTGCATCAGTCCTGTCAATTCCTGTTCCCTCCCACCCCCCCACCCCCAATAATGCTAATGATCCATTTAGCTCCTCTAGCAGTTTGTCTTTTGCTCCAAATTTCAGTACCTGCAGTTTTACTTCTCTGTTTCTTCAAACAGATATCTAATGACTTTGATTTTAAAGGTCTTGAGGTTAGCTATCATTCCATAGACCTAACCACCTCATCTAGACTAAAACTCCAGTAATGCTTTGTGCACATCTCTGCAATTTCTTGCATCTTGGTCATCTTTCCAATCATCCCCCTCCCTCCATTCACTCCTCTGAGTGCAACTGCCCACCACAGCTCCTAACTGACCTCCTGCTTGATTGTCCCCTCCTTCAGTCATCTCTACCATCATCATTCTGTCACAAGCCCCGCTATGATCATGCCTTTCCAAGTAGCCACTTCCAATAGTCCACCCTCTCCAATGCTTAAACTGATTTCTTCATAGCTTTCTGTCCTCAGAAATCACAAACCTTAGATTTTTTTTGATTCAGAGCAAGAAGGCTGCGGGTGAACGGCTAAGGATTTCTGGAGCGAAGGCAGTTTTACTACTTGGGGTAGAACAGAGGCAAAACTGCGCAGGCACATGACGTCAGCCGAGAGAGTGGGAAAAGTTTAAAAAGAAGACCACCATATTCAGCAGGCAGTGGAGTGAGAGGTGGCAGAGTGATAGGGCTTTGGCTCAACGGGCTTAGGTGGTAACGAGGCGAGGTAGGTCTACCTGTGTAAATTGCGGAAAGGAGGTAGTATGTGTGTGAGGCCGGTTTTCTGTGCTCAGTGTCAGATGTGGGAGGTCCTGGAGTCTCCCAGCCTACCAGATGGCCATATCTGCACCCGGTGTGTGGATCTGCAGCTCCTAACGGACCGCATTAGGGAACTGGAGATGCAGCTCAATGACCTTCGTCTGGTCAGGGAGAGTGAGGAGGTGATAGAGAGGAGTTACAGGCAGGTGGTCACACCGGGGCCACGGGAAAAAGGCAAGTGGGTCATGGTTAGGAGAGGGAAGGGGAAGAGTCAGGTCCTAGAGAGTACCCCAGTGGCTGTACCCCTTGACAATAAGTACTCCTGTTTGAGTACTGTTTGGGGTGGGGGGGACAGCCTACCTGGGGTAAGCGACAGTGGCTGTGCCTCTGGCACAGAGTCTGGCCCTGTGGCTCAGAAAAGTAGGGAAAGGCAGAGGAAGGCAGTAGTGATAGGAGACTCTATAGTTAGGGGGTCAGACAGGTGATTCTGTGGACGCAGGAAAGAAACTCGGATGGTAGTTTGCCTCCCAGGTGCCAGGATCTGGGATGTTTCGGATCACGTCTATGATATCCTGCAGTGGGAGGGACAACAGCCAGAGGTTGTGGTACATATAGGTACCAATGACTCAGGTAGGAAAAGGGAAGAGGTCCTGAAAGGAGAATATAGGGAGTTAGGAAGGGAGTTGAGAAGCAGGACTGCAAAGCTGGTCATCTCGGAATTACTGCCTGTGCCATGCGACAGTGAGAATAGGAATAGAATGAGGTGGAGGATATATGCGTGGCTGAGGGATTGGAGCAGGGGGCAGGGATTCAGATTTCTGGATCATTGGGACCTCTTTTGGGGCAGGTGTGACCTATACAAAAAGGATGGGTTGCACTTGGATCCCAGGGGGATCAATATCCTAGCGGGGAGGTTTGCTAAGGCTACTGGGGAGAGTTTAAACTAGAATTGTTGGGAGGTGGGAACCGAACTGAAGAGACTGGGGAAGAGGCGGTTGGCTCACAAATAGACAAAGCTTGGAGACAGTGCGTGTCACAAATAGACAAAGCTTGGAGACAGTGCGTGAGGGAGGATAGGCAGGTGATAGAGAAGAGACGTACTCAGATGGAGGGTTTGAGATGTGTCTATTTTAACGCAAGAAGTATTGTGAACAAAGTGGATGAGCTTAGAGCGTGGCTCAGTATTTGGAGCTATGATGTGGTGGCCATTACAGAGACTTGAATGGCTCAGGGACAGGAATGGTTATACCTCAAGTGCCGGGTTTTAGATGTTTCAGAAAGGACAGGGAGGGAGGTGAAAAAGGTGGCGGCGTGGCACTGTTGATCAGAGATAGTGTCACAGCTGCAGAAAAGGTAGACATCGTGTAAGAGTTGTCTACAGAGTCTCTATGGGTGGAGATTAGGAACAGGAAGGGGTCAATAACTTTACTGGGTGTTTTTTATAGACCACCCAATAGTAACAGGGATATCGAGGAGCAGATAGAGAAACAGATCCTGGAAAGGTGTAATAATAACAGAGTTGTCGTGATGGGAGATTTTAATTTCCCAAGTATTGATTGGCATCTCTCTAGAGCAAGGGGTTTAGATGGGATGGAGTTTGTTAGGTGTGTTCAGGAAGGTTTCTTGACACAGTATGTAGATAAGCCAACAAGAGGAAAGGCTGTACTTGATTTGGTATTGGGAAATGAACCTGGTCAGGTGTCAGATCTCACAGTGGAAGAGCATTTTGGAGATAGTGATCATAATTCTATCTCCTTTACAATAGCACTGGAGAGAAATAGGAACAGACAAGTTAGAAAAGCGTTTAATTGGAGTGAGGGGAATTATGAGGCTATCAGACAGGAAATTGGAAGCTTACATTGGGAACTGATATTCTCAGGAAAAAGTACGGAAGAAATGTGGCAAATGTTCAGGGGATATTTGTGTGGAGTTTGCATAGGTACGTTCCAATGAGACAGGGAAGTTATGGTAAGGTACAGGAACTGTAGTGTACAAAGGCTGTAATAAATCTAGTCAAGAAAAAAAGAAAAGCTTACAAAAGATTCAGAGAGTTAGATAACGTTAGGGATCTAGAAGATTATAAGGCTAACAGGAAGGAGCTTAAGAAGGAAATTAGGAGAGCCAGAAGGGGCCATGAGAAGGCCTTGGCGGGCAGGATTAAGGAAAACCCCAAGGTATTCTACAAGTATGTGATGAGCAAGAGGATAAGACGTGAAAGTATAGGACCTATCAAGTGTGACAGTGGGAAAGTGTGTATGGAACCGGAGGAAATAGCAGGGGTACTTATTGAATACTTTGCTTCAGTATTCACTATGGAAAAGGATCTTGGTGATAGTAGTGCTGACTTGCAGCAGACTGAAAAGCTTGAGCATGTAGATATTAAGAAAGAGGATGTGCAGGAGCTTTTGGAAAGCATCAACTTGGATAAGTCACCAGGACTGGATGAGATGTACCCCAGGCCACTGTGGGAGGTGAGAGAGGAGATTGCTGAGCCTCTGGCAATGATCTTTGAATCATCAATGGGGACGGGAGAGGTTCCGGAGGTTTGGAGGGTTGCGGATGTTGTTCCTTTAGTCAAGAAAGGGATTAGAGATAGCCCAGGAAATTATAGACCAGTGAGTCTTACCTCAGTGGTTGGTAAGTTAATGGAGAAGATCCTGAGAGGCAGGATTTATGAACATTTGGAGAGGCATAATATGATTAGGAATAGTCAGCATGGCTTTGTCAAGGGCAGATCGTGCCTTACGAGCTTGATTGAATTTTTTGAGGATGTGACGAAACACATTGATGAAGGAATTTTGGGCAATAGATGTAGTGTATATGGATTTTAGCAAGGCATTTGATAAGGTACCCCATGCAAGGCTTATTGAGAAAGTAAGGAGGCATGGGATCCAAGGGCACATTGCTTTGTGGATCCAGAACTGGTTTGCCCACAGAAGACAAAGAGTGGTTGTAGATGATTCATATTCTGCGTGGAGGCTGGTGACCAGTGATGTGCCTCAGGGATCTGTTCTGGGACCCCTACTCTTCGTGATTTTTATAAATGACCTGGATGAGGAAGTGGAGGGATGGGTTAGTAAGTTTGCTGATGACACAAAGGTTGGAGGTGTTGTGGATAGTGTGAAGAGCTGTCAGTGGTTACAGTGGGACATCGATAGGATTCAAAACTGGGCTGAGAAGTGGCAGATGGAGTTCAACCCAGATCAGTGTGAAGTGGTTCATTTTGGTAGGTCAAATATGATGGCAGAACATAATATTAATGGTAAGACTCTTGGCAGTGTGGAGGATCAGAGGGATCTTGGGGTCCGAGTCCATAGGATGCTCAAAGCAGCTGCGCAGGTTGACGCTGTGGTTATGAAGGCATACAGTATATTGGCCTTCATCAATCATGGAATTGAATTTAGGAGCCGAGAGGTAATGTTGCAACTATATAGGACCCTGGTCAGATCCCACTTGGAGTACTGTGCTCAGTTGACGTCGCCTCACTACAGGAAGGATGTGGAAGCCATAGAAACGGTGCAGAGGAGATTTACAAGGATGTTGCCTGGATTGGGGAGCATGCGTATGAGAATAGGTTGAGTGAACTTGGCCTTTTCTCCTTGGAGCAATGTAGAATGTGAGGTGACCTGATAGAGGTGTATAAGATGATGAGAGGCATTGATGGTGTGGATAGTCAGAGGCTTTTTCCCAGGGCTGGGATGGTTGCCACAGGAGGACACAGGATTAAGGTGTTGGGGAGTAGGTACAGAGGTGATGTCAGGGGTAAGTTTTTTACTCAGAGAGTGGTGAGTGCGTGGAATGTGCTGCCAGCCAACAATGGTGGAGGCAGATACGATAGGGTCTTTTAAGAGACTTTTAGATAAGTACATGGAGCTTAGACAAATAGAGGGCTATGGGGAAGTCTAGTAATTTCTAAGGTAGTGACATGTTCAGCACATCTTTGTGGGCTGATGGGCCTGTATTGTGTTGTAGGTTTTCTATGTTTCTATGTTTCCAAGCCTGAGTGAGTCTGTATCAGCTATGATGCCTTGGGTCTTAAGTGCATTGGGATGTTACTGCCTGGATCCTACCACACCAATAAAACTAGTGTATGCTGTGGATGCTTTGGTACGTTAATAAGCACAACAATTTCTAGGTCAGTAAATTTTATTTCGTTACTTTAGGCTGGATTCAGATTTACCCTCAAAGAGGTGAAAGTTGAGTTTATTACAGGTATCCAGCAATCCATTTAGATTGGAAAATTTGTGAAAGCATTTTGACTGCATAGGAAGGAAGCCAAATATCAGAGTAGCCATTTTCTTTTGAAAAGGCAGCAAAATTGATCATGTATTTCCTGAATTGCAACACAGAAAATAGTTTGTGCAACTCACTTGTCACACAAGGTTGATTAATCTTGTTTTGCTGTGCAGATTATATTTCTGCACAATCAAGAATGTGGATTTTGTGTTGATAGTTTCCATGAAAATTGAATCGTCACAACTTTGTAATCTCGTGAAGCATCCTTTGCTTTTTTTTGTTTCCATGTATGTCAATAGTGTATTATGTGGATTAATATATTGCTTGGTTTTGCAACTGCACTGTCCTGACCCTTAGGCATTAACAATGGAGCATTCTTGAACTTGCTGGGATGTCTGGATCTATTTGGATCAGCCTCTTCCTTTGAAATATTCATAATGTTGTGTCTCTCCTGTTTTTGTGCAAGTCTCTCAAATAAGCAGTAAGAGACTATTTCCTGCTTTCTGCTTTTATTTTTGTGTTTCTTCTTCTTGCATCTCTTTCACACTTGAATCATTTTGGCTTGACTCTCTGTCCCTTTCTCTCTCTGTCTGTCTCTCTGTCATTCTTGCTCTCTCGTCTGTCTCTCTCCCTCTCCACCTCTCTCTCAACTCCCCTTCACTTCTCTATCTCAGCCATTAGTACGTTACTATCCTACAATCTAAGTATGAACTGCTTTTGTCATTTGCTTTTCAACATCAAGAAATCAGAGGAGCTGCTATCATTATTTTAGTTCAGAAATTCTACAAACATTTTGCAACCCTTTCTTGGTGATTCTGTCAGTTTAAGTTTACTAAAAGAAGGTATGAACAGTTCGACTTTGCTGTCTTCATCCTGCAGATGCAGTCGGATTAGGTGTCAGGAGCCATAAGGATCATTACATATACAGGAGTAAACATTCTTACCTGAAATTTCCATTTGTTTGAAGAGCTTCTCTGACACATTTCAAAGGAAATCAGTATAACAGCTGCTAAAGGTTACAGAATTTTGAGCACATATTGTAATCAGGTTTCTGAATCTTTTGCAATTGTTTTAGAAGGCTCCAGCTAAAACCTGGCTTGACTGATGTGATTGCTTTACTTTCTGTTTGCATACAATGTAATTGTACTTTACTGCTTATTGCACTCAAGGAGGCTTTAAAAATTAAATATCCTTTTGAGCCCAAAGATATAATGATACATTTTAAAGGTATGGTCGTATACAAACATCCTCTCCAGAACCCATAAACAGAGAACAGTACAGCACTGTACAGACCCTTGAAATAATAAGGTATCAGGTCAAAGATAAAGTGATCTCCTATTTAATATCTCCTATCACAATGGATGCTGGCTCTCTTGCATGTTGGATGCTACTTGGAAGAAGCACTAAGAATAGCAAGAATGCAGTAGGCTCAGGGTTGGGTACTTGGAATAACCATATCAAACATGATCTTGTAATGCCAGTACAGACCAGACTGGTCAGGTCCTCAGGGACAAGACTATTAGCTTGGTCCAGTAGTAGGTTGTGAGTATACTAATGAGGATAAAACCTCTTAACATTGCTCTCACTCGTCTTTGCTGTATTGTTGCCTGCGGCATTTACTTTGTACTCTGCCTTGGAGTTTGTCTTTCCAAAATGTACCATTTCACACTTCACAGGTTGAACTCCATCTGCCACTTCTCAGCCCACTTCTGCATCCTCTCAATGTCTCTCTGCGATCTTTGACAATCCTCTACACTACCCACAACAACACCAACCTTTGTGTTGTCTGCAAACTTGCCAACCCACACTTCTACCCCCACATCCAGGTCGTTAATAAAATTCACAAAAAGTAGAGGTCCCAGAACAGATCCTTGTGGGACACCACTAGTCACAACCCTTCAATCCGAATGTACTCCCTCCACCACGATCCTCTGCTTTCTGCTGGCAAGCCAATTCTGAATCCACCTGGCCAAACTTCCCTGGACCCCATGCCTTCTGACTTTCTGAATAACCCTACCTTGAGGAACCTTGTCAAATGCCTTACTAAAATCCATGTAGATCACAACCACTGCACTACCCTCATCTATATGCCTGGTCACCTCCTCAAAGAACTCTATCAGGGTTGTTAGGCATGATCTGCCCTTCACAAAGCCATGCTGACTGTCCCTGATCAGACCATGATTCTCTAAATGCCCATAGATTCTCTCTCTAAGAATCTTTTCCAACAGCTTTCCCACCATAGACGTAAGGCTCACTGGTCTATAATTACCCAGACTATCCCTACTACCCTTTTTGAACAAGGGGACAACATTCACCTCCCTCCAATCATCCAGTACTATTCCTGTGGACAACGAGGACATAGAGATCCTAGCCAGAGGCTCAGCAAATTCTTCCCTCGCCTTGTGGAGCAGCCTGGGGAACATTCCGTCATGCCACGGGGACTTATCCATCCTAATGTATTTTAACAACTCCAACATCTCCTCTCCCTTAATATCAACATGCTCCAGAACATCAACCTCACTCATATTGTCCTCACTGTCATCAAGTTCCCTCTCATTGGTGAATACTGAAGAGAAGTATTCATTGAGGACCTCGCTTACTTCCACAGCCTCCAGGCACATCTTCCCACTTTTATCTCTAATCGGTCCTACCTTCACTCCTGTCATCCTTTTGTTCTTCACATAATTGAAAAATGCCTTGGGGTTTTCCTTTACCCTACTCGCCAAGGCCTTCTCATGCCCCCTTCTTGCTCTCTACAGCCCCTTCTTAAGCTCCTTTCTTGCTACCCTATATTCCTCAATAGATCCATCTGATCCTTGCTTCCTAAACCTCATGTATGCTGCCTTCTTCCACCTGACTAGATTTTCCACCTCACTTGTCACCTATGGTTCCTTCACCCTCCCATTTTTTATCTTCCTCACCGGGACAAATTCATCCCAACATCCTGCAAGAGATCCCTAAACATCGACCACATGTCCATAGTACATTTCCCTGCAAAAACATCATCCCAATTCACACCCACAAGTTCTAGCCTTATAGCCTCATAATTTGCCCTTCCCCAATTAAAAATATTCCTGTCCTCTCTGATTCTATCCTTTTCCATGATATTGTTAAAGGTCAGGGAGCGGTGGTCACTGTCTCCCAGATGCTCACCCACTGAGAGATCTGTGACCTGACCCGGTTTGTTACCTAATACTAGATCTAGTATGGCATTCCCCCTAGTCGGCCTGTCAACATACTGTGACAGGAATCCATCCTGGACACACTTAACAAACTCTGCCCATCTAAACCCTTGGAACTAATCAAGTGCCAATCAATATTAGGAAGTTAAAGTCACCCATGATAACAACCCTGTTATTTTTGGACCTTTCCAAAATCTGCCTCCCAATCTGCTCCTCGGTATCTCTGCTGCTACCAGAGGGTCTATAGAATACTCCCAATAGAGTAACTGCTCCCTTCCTGTTCCTGGCTTTTACCCATACTGACTTAAAAGAGGATCATGCTACATTAGCCACCCTTTCTGAGCTGTAATAGTATCCCTGACCAGTAATGCCACCCGTCCACCCCTTTCTCCCCCCTCTCTATCCCTTTTAAAGCACTGAAATCCAGGAATATTGAGAATCCATTCCTGCCTTGGTTCCAGCCAAGTCTCTGTAATGGCCACTACATCATAATTCCATGTATGTATCCAAGCTCTCAGTTCATCACCTTTGTTCTTGATGCTTCTTGCACTGAAGTACACACACTTTAGCCCTTCTACCTTACTATCGTTATACCCTTTATTCTGCTGCTCTTTCCTCAAAGCCTCTCTATGTGTTAGATCTGGCTTTACTCCATGCACTATACTTGCGGTTCTCACATGACCTTTATCCTCCTCCACCTCACTACCTGCTCTAACACTCTGAACACTCTGGTTCCCCTCCTCCTTCAAATCTAGTCTACCCCCCCCCCCCCCCAGAGAGGTGCTGACAGTTGCAGGTACTTCCACAAAGGTCAGTTCTGTTAGCAGCCATTCTACGATGAACACACTGGAGCCAACCTGCAACAGTATCTGTGCACTATTTGGGCGTGCATGGGAATGTGACATTCACTAGACATAACTTTGTAGCAATGACCATTTCTAGCAAGTGAGAGTCTGACCCTATACTCTAGATAATTCAATGATGTTGCTTCTTTGACTGTCTCTCTGACATTCTGGGGATCATGATTAACTAGAGATAAGTTGGATAGTCATACTAATATATTCATATTGTGGCTGCAAGAATAGGTAGGTGTTTGAAAGTAATTCCCCTCCTGACTCTTTGTAACATTTCTTTTTATCATCCACAAGACATGTCAGAAAGGTGATGGAATACTAGCTGCCTGCCCTGGATATGTGCAGCCTCTGTAATACCAAAGAAGCTGAACAGCTTCTAAGATAAAGCAACCCTTGATAGGCACCCTATGCAACATCTTGAACACTTGATAGGCACACTATGTAATGTCAATACAAATAATTGATGTCACCACTTGATGATGTCACCATTTTAATTGATGTTACCACTTTGAAAAGATGTCATCATTTCAACTGCAAGATGATGTCACCACTTTGATGTCAGCACTTGATAGGCACCCCATGTAACATCTTGAGCACTCACCTCTTACATTATTGTCCCAGGAAGGAAGGAACGTGTACCATATACAGTCTGCACTGCAACATCACCTCCAAGTTTCTCCCAAATCACCTAAAAGGACAAGGATAGGGCATATAGGGGATTGCAGTTACCTGCAAGTGCCCTCCAAGTCACACACCATCCTGGCTATGATGTTCCTCACACATGTTAAGAGCAGGAATTGGCCATTTGGCTCCTCAAGCCTTCTCTGTCATTCAATAAGATCACGGCTGTCGTGATTGTAATCCCAACTCTACCTTCCCAACTGCCTCTTCATCCCTTTGCTTATCTGGAATCTATCTAACGCAGATTTAAAACATTCAAAGAGTTTGTTTTTACAGCTCTTTCAGGAAGAAAGTTCAAAAACTCTCATAGAAGAATACACAACTCATCTGTGTCTTAGATAGGTGCTCTGTTAAGCAAGGATCTGTATTTCTTGATTCTTCCAGAAGAGGAAACATCTCAGCATATCCATGTTGTAAAGACAATCCCCTCTCCCACCCCACACACACACACCCTCCGGGATTGTTGCCAGTTGATTTCTGTTAAATTGCCTCTCACAGTTTTAATCTCTAGCAGAGTTCCTTCTTCGTCACTGGGTCATTAACCAAGAAAGCCTGATCTAAGAGCGTTATAGAGTCCCTTTAGCATATGCAGTGCTGTTCGAGAAAGTGGCACACCACCTCCTTTCCAAAGGCAGTCATGTCTAGACAATAAACACAAGCCTTGTCAGTCACACAATCTTGTGAATCATTAAACATTTAAGCATGATTTGTGCTATAACTCATACATTGATACATGTACATCAATAAAATGAAAAGCTAGACTCCATATTTTTAAACTGTTATTTGGCAATTTAGAATCTTACTTGAAGGATTAGTATTTGATTTAAAATTTTTATTAATACAGATAAGCCTATTTTCAGAGCCACTGAGTTACCACTTTTATTTATGAGTAGACATTCCTTTATGTAAGCTTTTAAAAAATGAGATGTGCTTATAATGATGTCAGTGGATCCCAATATTGGAAGTACAATACACAGGCTGTATTCTTTATGTACGTTTAGCATAAATGCCCAAGGGTGGATTCCTACCTTTGCATTCATTGTGCTAGTTCGTGGCAGGTTTGTGGATGATGCAAGTGAGCTTAAGCAAATCATTTTTGAAGTGGGCATAATAAAGCCTTCCTTCATGGCAGCATCAGCAAATCTACTCTTCAATATAGCAGCTCTTCACATTGTATTACTTCTTCTGAACATCAAAAGGAATGTTAAAGTGGTACTGTGGGGTTCAAGGTTATAGGATGCAAAGGGATTTATCAAAAAAATTGAAGCCTTTGAGTTTCTGTTCAGATTGAAAGCTGGTAAGAATCTGCTTTACATAATTGGCAGGTAAGGACAGTAAGTTCTCTTTCCGATTTCCTCAAGGACAGGTTAACCAATTCGATTTTTTATGACAGCCTGACAGCTTCATTGTCACTTTTACCATTGTCAGCCTTTTACTCCTGGACATTTTATAAACTTCAGTGGTAAGATTTAACTGGCATTTTCAGTTAGCCCAAACGTTTGGTTTACTGTTTGCAATTTTCTCTGTGGTGTTTCCTTGAGATCAAAGATAACTAGCATCCATTCCAGTCCGAGGTGACTGATGAGGCCAAGACAGACGGACATACTTTATTGATCCCGAGGGAAATTGGGTTTCATTACAGTCGCACCAACCAAGAATAGTGTAGAAATATAGCAATATAAAACCATAAATAATTAAATAATAATAGGTAAATTATGCCAAGTGGAAATAAGTCCAGGACCAGCCTATTGGCTCAGGGTGTCTGACACTCCGAGGGAGGAGTTGTAAAGTTTGATGGCCACAGGCAGGAATGACATCCTATGACGCTCAGTGTTACATCTCGGTGGAATGAATCTCTGGCTGAATGTACTCCTGTGCCTAACCAGTACATTACGGAGTGGATGAGAGACATTGTCCAAGATGGCATGCAACTTGGACAGCATCCTCTTTTCAGACACCACCGTCAGAGAGTCCAGTTCCACCCCCACAACATCACTGGCCTTACAAATGAGTTTGTTGATTCTGTTGGTGTCTGCTACCCTCAGCCTGCTGCCCCAGCACACAACAGCAAACATGATAGCACTGGCCATCACAGACTCGTAGAACATCCTCAGCATCGTCCGGCAGATGTTAAAGGACCTCAGTCTCCTCAGGAAGTAGAGACGGCTCTGACCCTTCTTGTAGACAGCCTCAGTGTTCTTTGACCAGTCCAGTTTATTGTCAATTCGTATCCCCAGTTATTTGTAATCCTCCACAATGTCCACACTGACCCCTTGGATGGAAACAGGGTTCACCGGTGCCTTAGCCCTCCTCAGGTCCACCACCAGCTCCTTAGTCTTAGTGGAACATGTAGGCAGAAGATGCTTGACAGTAAAGCTGGGTGGATAGTGTATGAGGGGATCTGTTCCTTGCACCATTTATACTGTTCTTCTGTTTGGTCCTGCTATTTGAGGCTTACAGTACCATCCCATAGTCTGGAGAGAATGGGGATGTTTCCATTAGTAGAAGAGTCCAGGAACTGAGGGCACAGCCTCAGAATTAAGAAATGCCCCTTTAGAATTGAGATGAGGAGGAATTTCTTCAGCCAGAGGATGGTGGATCGGTGGATCTTTGCAAGAGAAAGCTGTGGAGGCTGAGTCAATTAGTGTATTTAAGGCAGAGATTGCTACGTTCTGTCTTGGAAAGAGGGTTAAGGGTTACAGGCAGGAGAACATTGAAAAAAAATTCCTGATAAAAGGTCTCAGCCTGAAACATTGACTGTTTATTCATTTCCATTGATGCTGCCAGATCTGCTGAGTTCCTCCAGCATTTTGTGTGCATTGTTCTGGATTTCCAGCATCTGCAGAATCTCTTACTTTTTTGAAAAAAATACATCAGCCATGATTGAATGATGGAGCAGCCAGTTCAGATTGGCAACAATATCTCCTCCACAATCTCCATCAGTACCGGTGTACCTCAAGGCTATGTGCTTAGCCCCCTGCTCTACTTGATTTACACTTATGACTGTGTGATTAAGCACAGCTCCAATGCCATTTTAAATTTGCCGATGAAAATCCTGCAAAAAGCAATGGATACAGCCTAGTCCATTGCAGGCACAGTGAAGCTCTCCCCACCTCTGAGCAAATCTACATGGAGTGTTGTTGCAAGAAAGCAGCATCCATCATCAGGGGCCCCCATCACCCAGGTCATGCTCTCTTCTTGCTGCTGCCATCAGGAAGAAGGCACAGCAGCCTCAGGGCTCACACTACCCGGTTCTGGAACAGTTATTACCCCTCAACCATCAGGCTCATGAACCAGAGGAGATAATTTCTCTCAACCTCACTTGCCCCATCACTGAACTGTCCCCACAACCTATGGAGTCACTTTCAAAGACTCTTCATCTCATGTCCTTGATATTTATTGCTTACTTATTTATTATTATTATTATTATTACTACTGTAATTTTTTATTTTTTCTCAGCTCAAGCTGGTAAAGCCTGAGGTACAGGCATAGCTAAAAACACTCATTTCTCAGTTGCTAGGAACTTTCAAACTGTTCTAGTGGTGTTGTTATTATTATTTATTTTTCCCATTCTTTTTATATTTGCACAGTTTATTGTCTTTTGCACACTGGTTGTCCATCCTGTTGGTATGGTTTTTCATAGATTCTATTATGGTTTTTGGATTTATTGAGTATGCTCGCAAGAAAATGAATCTTAGGATTGTATATAGTGATATACAATATATGTACTTTGATAATGAATTTACTTTGAACTTATGGAAATTGTATGAAATGCTCATGTTCTATCATGGAGCAATGAAGAAGCAATCGATGCCTTGGGCCTCGGCTTCAAAGTGTACATAGACACAAGGTTGTGGTGACTTTGACTGGATTGGAGATGTGGTACTTCCAAAGTTTTCCATTAAATCCCTGGATCAGTTTCATTGGGAAGTTTGTTGGACATAAGATACAAGTTGAAAATTGATGGGCCTGTGATAAGGCATAGCTTGACACTAGTGTTCTGTGAGTCTGGCCTTGTAATAATCATATTGATTACATGTACCAATGTAAGATGGAGACACGCTTCTACAGATAGTTGTTTCTGAGGAGTTCCCCTCGAGAGACCCCCGAGTCAAAGCTTTTGGCGACATCAAGAATGGTTGTTGTTGCTGCGCCCTGCACCCATGTAGAAGTACTCGCTCAGTCAAGTCCACAGAGCCTGGAGATGGACACGGTGATTTGGGTAAGAGGTTGTAATTCACTGGGAATAAGCGGCCAGGCAAGACCCCAACAATGGCTATTTATAATTAACTTGAGTCTGATTCTGAATGCTGATAATAAGATCAGTTCATGTGAAACTGGCGGTCAAATTCCCATGGTCAGCAAGTCCTGGGCTCAACCCCAGAGGTCAGAGACTGAAGATGTCGAGGCCTGACAGTTGTCGTTGTTGGAAGTTGGGATTGGAGGTTGGAGGCCCAAAGTAGCAAGAGCCTGAGAGTCTGGGGCCAAGGTCTGGAGGTCAGAGTCCTGGAGGTGGCCTGTCTGTGTGAATGAGTGGATGGGTGGGAGGGTGGGAGAGGGATTTGTTTTGATGCTGTTGCTTGTGTTGTTCTGCTGAACATTGTAGGGCATGCTAGGCTGGTGCTGGAACACGTGACGACACTTGCTAGCTGCCCCCAGTGCATCCTAAAGCTGTGTTGATTACTAATGCATATGACACATTTCATTGTATGTCTCAATGTATGTGTGATAAATAAATGAATCTGAAGTGCACCTGAATAAGAAGCCTTATTAGAAGTTATATAGGTCCCTCCATCCAGGAGAGGTTGCAGAGCACTCTCAAAATAATGGAGGATAAAAAGCAAGGATACATTTCTTTACCTGAAGTATCCTGATCTTTTGGTTCTCTCTCCCCAGAGGGCTGTGAGGGTTCCAACATAGATTGATAGATTTCAGAATGCTAAAGGAAACAGGGACATGGAGATAAATCTGAGTTTTTTTTTGATGTGGAGGATCAGCAATGCTCTTGTTGAGTAACAGAGCAGGCTTGAAGGGGCCTCATGGCTCACTACTGCTTTTCCTTTCTCTTTTTCTTATATACCCATCTTACGATCCTTCAGAGGTTGCATAAAAAAACACACATTTTCTCTGGTGAAGTATGTTAAATAGGAGGGTGTTTGTATACTGCAAATCATGTACATGAATCAGTCCCAGTTAGTTACGACTGTCCTGTCTTTTGACACGATTGACAGGAGAATTATCTAGCCGTCTCCAATAGAGTTGTTGCCGTCTGTAGCCAACAGGGCTTCCATCTCCATTGTGATTTTCGTAACAATCTGTCTTTGTTTGTTTATTGAGATACAGTACAGAATAGACCCCTGGAGCTGCATCACCCAGCCACCCCAATTTAACTCTAGGACAATTTAAAATGACCAACTGGTACATCTTTGGAATGTGAGAGGAAACCAGAGAACTTGGAGGAAACCCACGCAGTCACGGGAAGAACACACAAACTCCTTACAGACAGTGGTGGAATAAACCTTGGTTACTGGTACTGTAAAGCATTGTGTTAACCACTACATTACTGCTAACTACTATGCTACCATGCTCTTAGTCTATCCAATGGCCAGTTCATGTACGCTAGACTAGAATTGTAATCGTTACTAATGGAATGGCTACCACCTTCTGAGAGGCTGACATAAAAGTGAGGTTTTACCATGCGTATGTTTGGTCAGCTTATTAGCAGAGTTTTAGATGTAAGCTTAGGCAAACCTTTGAAGCAGATGAGTGATGGAAGAAGATTGTCAATGTTAGGTTTTAGAGGGTTATCTCATTCAGGAGCTTGTCCCAATAGGTGCGGGACAGTGGTTGAAAGTGCCATTCTGTAGCACCAGTGTGGACAGATTGCATCGTGGCCGCACACACAAAGTGCCAGAGGAACTCAGCAGGCCAGGCAGCATCTATGGAAAAAGGTACAGTCGACATTTTGGCCAAAACCCTTCGCCAGTTGTGTGCTGCTCGGATTTCCAGCATCTGCAGATTTTCTCTTGTTTGAAGCTGCATGATATCTAGTTTTCATTTCTGATGTGTTATTGCAATGCATTGCAATTTCAGTTGCCCTCATATTTAACAGTAAAAATCAACATTCATCAAGGAAAAGTAACTCTCAGCCAAGTTAGCCAGGGCTTGCTTATTTTAAGTTTTTTTTAATAAGGTCATTTTGACAGATTATTATCCAGTCTAATAGAATGATTATTTTTCTAATTGGTGAAATCCTAGTAGGATGCAAGAGGACTGATTTCAAACTGTGGGAGCACCTTGCAGTAAGGTGTTCAGATGCTTAGTTTAGAAACTGGTTGACAGGGCCTGGGGTTGTTCTTGGAGTGGTTATTGGAGTTATGCCAGAGGTACAGTTGGCTGCTTCATACCAGGTATCTGTTTGCATAAAGAAAGTATGACCATATCTGCGACCAACCTTAAAAATGTACCGTTTGGGCCAATCAAAACTAAAGACACAGCATGTGAAATGTTTCCAACACAGCACAGGATAACAACATGTTTCTTCTGTTAAGGCAACGCATAGTGGTTAGCACAATGCTTTACAGGACCAGCAACCTGGGTTCAATTCCCGCCACTGCCTCTAAGGAGTTTGCATGTTCTCCCCGTGACCGGGTGGGTTTCCTCCGGGTGCTCTGGTTTCCTCCCACAGTCCAAAGACTGTGTTGGTAGGTTAATTGGTCATTGAAAGTTATCCTGTGTTATGTGTTGTAACTTCAAAACATTAAAGTAACTCTAAAGATGTAGGAGCCTGGCAATGCAGGTGTAACTTTGACTTACTGTAAGTGAAGCACGCAAGTGTCATGTGATGATGACGTATGCAATTAACATATCTTTGCATATAACTTGTAATTAATTATTTAATGCTTAATGAAACTATATATATATATATATACACACACACACACACAAGATCGCTCAAATACTATTGAAATAGTAATTACACAACATGCCGTGATTAGGCTAGGGTTGAACCGAGGGCTGCTGGGTGGAATGGCAGAAAGGGCCTACTCTGCGCTGTATGTCAATAACCAAATAAATTAGTAATTTTGCTTTAAAAGGGATCAGACTCAAGGCAAGATGAGCATCTATAACCCATAATTATGTTACCAAACCGATTGTTCTAAGTGCCCTAGAAGTATGGATTTTCATTCTTAGTAACATATTTCAGTAGCGAGTCACTTGCAGGAGGACAGCTTGTAATATCGGGAGGCAGCCACTGAATTTTGCACTGGAAGTTAGGTTTGAATTCACTTTGGCCCTTGGTACTGATGAACTCGTTGATATGCCGAGGCTGACACATGATGAATGAGAAACCTTGTTCAAGGTCCTGGAAGGCAATTTCGGTTTCTGAAGGCAAACTTGCAAACTTCACAACTCTCAGGGGGGGAGAAGTGGAGAAAGGAGGGGAAGGGGGAAGCAAACACATTAAGTTTCATCCATTGTGTTCAGCGAGAACAAAGACGAGGGGAATTTGTATTCCATTAACACTCTCAATTGAAGAGGAGAGTTTGAACTCTACATGTACGTATGTTTTATCTATCTATTCCCATTCATTTAGTGGGTACATTTTGGGGTGGACGGAGGGAGATTCCCTGAAGAAGGATCTCAGCCTGAAACGTCAACTTTTTATTAATGTCCATAGACACTTCCTGACCTGCTGAGTTCCTCCACATTTTGTGCGTGTCCTTGTAGTCCTTGTCAACCATACCCAGACGCTGAAATTGAATGACAAAGAACACTGTCACTTCTATACAATCCTGAACTAGCAGTCTGAGGGGTTTTAACACAGATGTCTGTGCAATGGCGGGAGGTCCTTAAACCATGGAGATGCTGCAGCCGACTTCATTGCACGTAGTCCTGGGCCTAGAGTGTGTCGGGTTGGAGTACTCAGTCCCTGACCACACCTTGCTCTGGGATACCGATGAGTTTGGGGCATACCTGAGGTTTGCCTTTCATCAAGCCAGTGGTTCTTCAGCAGCAGTGGATGCTTGCCTCAGTGTTCGTCTGTGGGAACAGCCTTAGGGCATGGAGTCCTCTGCAGCTTCAAGTGATGGACCTCAAACAGTTTCCTTGTATTTCCTCCAGACCTTCCAGGCAAAGCTACATTCTGGAAGGTGATGAGGAATAGTCTTGTTCCCAGTGCAGTGCCCACAAGGGCTCTTCTCACCAACAGCTGATAGTATCTTGGCGCTCTCTTGTTGATGAGGCACTTGGCCTAAACGATGTTGATTATGAGGTATCCTATGTAAACGATGTTTACAGTCTGCTTGGGACACCGTCCCTCCAGCAAGTTTCTCCAAATTTCATGCAGAAAACCTGGGGCGGCCCGGTAATGTTGTGGTTAGCGCAACGCTTTACAGGACCAGAGATGCGGGTTCAATTCCCGCTGCTGCCTGTAGGAGTTTGTACGTTATCCCCCTGACCATGTGGGTTTCCTCCAGGTGCTTCGGTTTCCTCCCATGTTCCACAGATGTACAGGTTGGTAGGTTAATTGGTCCCGGGATTAGGTCCGGATTAAATTGGGGGATTACAGTGTGGTTTGATGGGTAGGAAAGGCCCTGTATCTCAGTAGATGAATAAACAAACAAACAGTGCACAACTGAGTTTGAGAATAAAAGTGTTCTCTAGATAAAGTGATCGACATGAACCAGGAGATAAGCACAGTCCAACCAAAGACAGCAGCACTTGTTCCGAAAATGCTCGGTTCTAGATTAGACGGAGTTTGGTTAAGGGATAGGCATTTGGATATTAGAGAAGGGGTGGAGGCCGCTGATTTAACTCTGTAATGTTATTCCTGGTCAGCTAGCAAGGAAGAGGGAAAGCGGTTTGGAGAAAGAGCAGTGGCTGTATAACACTGCTTACATTTCGGGAGCGCATTCTGCCCGTTTCAAAAAGTCCAAAATTGTGCAAAAATAACATTCACAAAATAACAAATAACATTTTGGACAAACCCGAGAAGGAAGTGACAATGCCCTCAAATCTGTACAAGTGAGATGTTGAAGGTTGTAGTGACTCACCGCGTTAGGATCGTCATTTCCTTCCTGAGACTTGCCTAGCAGGTCGATGGGACTAGACAGAGTAATGGTTTGGCATGGACTAGGTGGGCCAAAGGTCCTGTTTCTGTGCTGTAGTGTTGTACGACTCTAGTTGCATAATTACCAGCAAAGTGAAGCACACATTGTTAACATGAACTTGCTCCACAAAAACAACTCAAAATCCATTAACACAGCAGCGAGTGTCAGGCTATTCAGCCCATTTATCACCTTCATCATTAAAATGAAGTGCTCTCGGTGAAACACGCTTGGAAGAAGGGCAAGGCTGAATATATTATTTGATTGGTGTCAATCATGTGCTAGTGGTAGTACTCTGATCTCTGTGTCTAAGCACGTGGATTTGTACTCATATGAATTCAGAGCGTTGGACACTTATTCCAGCCTGGAAACATAAAACTGAGGTGCTCTGTGGGAGGATTCTTGTTTCATAGGGAACTTAATGTAAGAATGATGAAGGTCCTTGGTCTGAAATGCTGACTGTTTATTCCTCTCTGTAGATGCTGCCTGACCTACTGATATCCTCCAGCACTCTGTGTGTCTTCCTTAATGTAAGGACAAATCCCTTCTTTTGGGTTGAAGTCAAATGTCAGAGGTTTGCTTATATAGTATATATTTATATAGAGATACACCGGGAATCAGGTCCTTCTGGCCCAACAAGCTGCACCATCCAGCAATCTTACTTCATTAAACCTTGTGTAATCATAGGACACTTACACGTGGTACGTCTTTGGAATGTAGGAAGAAACCGGAGCACCCAGAGGGAGCGCATGCGGTCATGGGGAGAATGTACAAACTTCTCACTGACAGCGTCAGAACTGAACTCCAAACTCTGACGCCTCAAGCTGCAATAGCATTGCGCTAACCATTTCACTAACCAGCCAACAACCAAACAATTTCACTCAAAGTGGTCAAACGTGAAAACAGAAAACTGGAATTACTCAATGGGTCAGCTTCATCTGTTGAGAGAGAAACAGAGTTTCAAGTTTCACATCAAGGAACTATCCACATCAAAAGTTAGTCATTGCTTGCTTCAGTAACCAGAACACTGATTTTACTATCATGCAATTTTACACTGTTTTATCATTAGGAGTCAGACCATGTATCTACTGTGGACTACAGACAATGAGTTAAACTATTAGTAAGCTGCAGGTTTTGAATTTAAGGATTCATTGTGAATTACTGCCAGACATTAACAGTAAAGATCTTCCCTGTAATGTAACTTGTTTAATAGAGAACTCTTTAAACCTTGAATCTGACACTATGTTAAATTAGGTCACATTGATTTCTGTCATTTTGGAACAAGCTGAAGTTCTTGTTTGTCATTAACGTTTAATGGTGCAGTTTGGCCAGATAAGATGGAGCCTGTTATTAGGTAGTTCTAAGTAGAGCAAGTTGGTGAAGCTAAGGAAACGTAAAGGTTTACAGTGGCTGTGCCATTTCCTGGTACAGAATTCCATTTTAAGGATTTATTTAAGCCTTGGTCATGCCCATGAAGCCATAAGGAGCAGATTAGATACTAACTAGGTAGTGTGCCACTCTGATCTCTGTAAGTAATGACTTGCAACTGAGCTTAATAGTCCTTTGTTGACATGGCAACTGTATGCACTGAATACCTTAATGTGTGTGGACATTGAAATTCTCTGTATAAATAAAAATGACAAAAGGTGGATCATAGTCTGTAGAGACTAGAAGTTCTTTTTTGTGGACTGTGATATCTTAAGCGAACAAGCTTTAAAAATGGGGCTGCTTCACTTTATCCAGCTTTAGCATAGAGATGTTGGGATGGATATTGGATTTGTCGGAAATTTTCTGTTGGAGCTTAATCCTTCTCTGCAGCGTAGAGCAGAAGGCCAGATGCTCTGTGGGCTCTAGGTCTTGGCTGCGCTGATCTTGGCAAGGTGAAGAGAGTGTTGGGCTTGAGCGTGGTGCTTTCTACAGTTGAATAGTCTGACACTTCTCAATATTAAAGTGCATGGATTTATCAAGCCTGGTTAATCTTGGTGATAATCTGGATAATCTTGGATGGCATGGTAGCGTAGTGGTTAGCACAATGCTCTATGGTACCAGCGACACAGTTTCAAATCCTGTTGCTGTCTGCAAGGAGCTTGTACGTTCTCCCTGTGACTGCGTGTTTTCTCCAGGTGCTCCGGTTTCCTGCCACAGTCCAAAGACGTACCACTTGGTAGGTTAGTTGGTCATTGTGATTAGGCTAGGGTTAAATTGGTGGTTGCTGGGCGCCGTGGCTCGAAGGGCCAGAAGGACCTGCTCCACACTGTATCTCAGTAAATAAATATGGATCTGCAGTCCAAAAGACACTTGCGAAAAGATATAGGGAGAGTCAAGGAAGCTTGGCTGTTTCACATCCAAGGAGGAAAAAGGCAAACAGCCTTGCTTGGAGTTGCCATCAATGTGCTTCTAGTCGGATATGCTGAATTGCAAGGAGAAAGGTGCTGAGGCAGAAGTTTTCATTGTTGCCAGCACTGTAGTGTTCTCGCTCAGGTGTAAGAGAACGCTGAACTAAACACCGAGGTAAACCGTCGTCAATGAAAACAGGATCGCAGTAAGATTAACCGTTTACTGTTCACTCTTCCACGTTAACATATGGTGAAAACTGTTGATAAAACAATACAAGATTGGTACAGTGTTTGTTTCCTTCTAGATATCACATTTACATCGTAAATACTTGCAAAAGTAAACTACAACAACTACATTACATTAAAATGCAGCATACAGTCAGAATCTACCGACGCCATTGACTGCTTTAAATACACTTCAACACAAACTATCCGCAACTCTTTAACTAACGAAAACATAAACCTTATCGACCGTCGTTACTTTTAACAGAATCAGCGTTAACATTTTAATTCAACATATCGATTATCTCATGAACTTACGGCGTTGCTTCACTATGTTTCTAATGCGTAGAAGACAACTTTTCTTGCGCTGATCTCGCACATGTGAGCCCCCTCCTTCCCGTTTCTCCAAACCGGTATTTTCCCACAAGACGCGGCGAAACCGGATGTGATGTCATTGCATGCCGCGATATATCACAGACAACGAATTTACCGGTACTTTAAACAATCCTAACTTTAACTAAAACATGTTAACAAACGAATTACTAAAGCGAAAATATTATAAACTAAACAAATGCCATAAAGGCAACACACTCCCCGCTTGACCTTCGTAAGGTCACAATGAACATAATACAAAACTTCAGTCTCTAAATCAGTCCTTAGGTAGAAGTAGAATGACTTCTGTAGCTGGCCTTTGGTAAATTTTCACATCACCTTGGTCGGTAGTTTTCAACTCAACCTTCCTGACATGTCCATCCCTACTAGGGAATGTGGCAGTGATTCTGGCCATTGGCCAGCAGTTGCGGGCGATTTGCTTGTCCCTGAGCAGGACTAAATCTCCAACTTGAAGATTCCTGCAGGGTTCTGTCCACTTCTGTCTGTGTTGCAACAAAGGTAGATATTCCTGTCTCCAACGAGACCAGAACCGATTTGCCAGAGCCTGGACCTGTCTCCATTGCTTTGTGTACAAATCCTTATCAGAGAAGTCCCCTGGTGGAGGGGGAGCTCCTGCCTTCTGCGTAAGGAGCATTGATGGCGAGGGTATGAAGGGGTTTTCCGGATCAGAAGACACAGGTAGGAGTGGTCGTGCATTTGTAATGGCTGTGACCTCTGCCATTAGTGTGCCCAGTACCTCGTGGGTCAATCGGGTGTGTTGCTGCATCTCAGGTTTCCTTTTCAGGGTTTTTTGCGAGGACATGAACCGCTTGACTGCCTGCTCTTTGTTGTTTGGCAAGCACTGGCGTGGTTCTCTGAAAGGTAGTGGGACGACCCCATTATTTGCTTCATCTCTGAAGACCTTGGTGTCCTCTGTTTTTAAGAAAATGGCGTCTTGAGCTGATGGAGCAAGTTTATTATCATGCTCAGTTTGAGCGAAGACTGACTGACCCAGCGTCTCGTCAGTTACTTTACGCTTGTTAAAGCCTTGTCGTGCTTCCTTAATACACATGACACTTGTGCGGGGTTGAAAAATTGAATGGCGGCCACTCTCTAGCACATTGGTCTTGAATGTGTTAACCGTTGGTTTATGTACATTGCCAGGACACACCTCTCCTATCACCACCCAGCCCAGATCCAGGCGTTGTGCAAAGGGGGCGTCGTGTGGTCCATTGATCTGCTGCCTAACCTTGTGCACCTGGAGAACATCTCTTCCTAATAGCAGGAGTATTTCTGCTTCTGGATCCAGCTCTGGGATGTGTTTGGCGATGTGGTGGAGATGTGGCTGGTGTAGCACCGCACTTGGCGTCGGGATCTCAGTGCGGTTCTTCAAGATTTCATCGCATTCTAAGAGTGGAGGGAGACAGATGATGACTTTACCATCCAGGGACTCGAGCTGGAAGCTCTCTGCCTTCCTTCCATAAGTTTCCACGCTGCCTGAGCAAGTTCTAAGGTAGTATGGGAACTGATTACTCACCAATGTGGAACAAGTTAAAGAACTCTGGACTGACTAGTGAGCGATTGCTCTGATCGTCTAGAATTACGTAGGCTTTGATGGCCTTCTCTTTGGCTCCCTTAGGGTACACCTTGGTGAGGCAGATCTTTGAACAAGAACGGCTTGACTGAGCTTGACCGGAAACTTCTGTACAGTTCGAGCTGACAACAGTTGTCCTGGAGTGAGCTTCTCCCTCCCCGCCGTCCTGTTGTGGGGGTGAAGGAGCGTTGTTGATTTGCGGTAACGGGCCAGGATGCATGGCCCCATCGTGATTAGTGCTATTACATTCCGGGCACTTCACGGCAATCGTACACTCTCTAGCAAGGTGAGAGGTAGAGGAACAACATTTAAAACATATTCTTTTCTCCTTGAGAAGGGTCAACCTCTCTTCAAGGGGTTTTTCCCTAAACGTTCTGCATTTCGTGAGGGGGTGGGGTTTGTTATGCAATGGACAATTCTTGCTAGGGTCGTTGTTAGTTGTAAAGGCTTCAGTCTTAAGCACTGAGACTGGTTTATTAATGTTGAAATTATTCGAAGAGGATTTATCTGGCTTGGTGTAAATTGTACTGCTTCCTGGACCCATGAGGCTAGGATCGTTTCGCTTCTTCGCCTCCTTGCACACAAACCTAGTGAAATACTCAAAGGGAGGAAATCGACCTTTGTGGTCTTCCTTGTACTCTGAGGCAACAGACACCCACCTTACCTGCAGCCCAAATGGAAGTTTGTCCACGATTTGTCTAATCCCGCATGGAGTATCTAGGTATACTAGACCAGTTGAGTAGCCATCTTCTTTGGCGCCTTGAATCTCCATGAGTAAATCTCCAAGCTCTCTTAACTTAGTGTGGTCCTTGGCTGACACCTTAGGAAAATTTTCCAGACGTCGGTATAGCGCCGCTTCAATAATTTTGGGGGCTGCATAGCCCTCCCGAAGTCTCTCCCATGCTTTGCTTAAGGCTAGCTTGGGGTTGTTGATGTACACTGAGCGTATGCATCTCACCTGTTCGCATGATTCTTTTCCTAGCCATTTCGCCATAAGATCCAACTCTTGGGTTGGTTTGAGCTGGACTCCGTCGATAGCGTTGGTGAATGTGGAGTACCATGCACGGTAATTTTCAGGTTTATCGTCAAACTGGTATAGTCCTGAAGTGACGAGATCTCGTCGTGCTAAATACTGTGCCATGGGTTCAACCGCAAGTGGCATGCGGGCTGGGGAAATATGACGGCGTACATCTGTTATGGAATTTGCTGTTCTGAATTCGGTCTTTGCCTCTCTTCTCGCCAAATCTGGTAAGTTTGGTGTCGAGAAGTACTTGTCATCAGCCCTTTCATTCTTGAATTCATCGCGGAGTTGCAAGGGTAAATTGTCTTCCTCGGATGGATGTGATGCAATCGGGCCTCTCTGAGACTCCTCATGACAGGGGACGTTATCAAATAAGTATGGAGAGGAAGAATGAGTCTTCCAGTCTATTTGAGATCGGACATAGTCGCTTGTGCGTTCCAATCTGATCTTTTCTGAAGTAGATTTTACGTCAACCAGATCATGCATTTCTTCAGCATCTTCTATGAACTCTGCTTCCACCCTGGCAGCTTCTGCTTCTCGTTCTAGCGTCAGCACTTCTAACTCTGGCGCTATCCTTGCCCTTTCCAACTGGTTTTTGGCTTCTCTGGCAGCCTTTTCCATTTCTCTGGCAGCCGCTTCCTTCTGGTTTTCGGCTTCTCTGGCAGCCGCTTCCATTTTCAATTTTGCTTCTCATTTGGCGTAGAGCGCTCGCACCCTGGCGGATTCTGCTTTAGCTCTTGCATGGGCGGCCTTACTTGATGATGCCCTACTGCCCCTGTCGCTGGATGGCAATGACTTGATGCTGGATCGAGTTGTCACTGCAGCACTTGAAACACCTGATAATGCCGCCTTTTCACTGTAGTGTTCTCGCTCAGGTGTAAGAGAACGCTGAACTAAACACCGAGGTAAACTGTAGTCAATGAAAACAGGATCGCAGTAAGATTAACCGTTTACTGTTCACTCTTCCACATTAATGTATGGTGAAAACTGTTGATAAAACAATACAAGATTTGTACAGTATTTGTTTCCTTCTTGATATCACATTTACATTGTAAATATTTGCAAAAGTAAATGTAACCCCTGGGTCGCCTCAGGCATCGCTCAAACTCGTTCTAGTCTAGGGGGAGCAGCCTTCGGCCCCGCCAAACTGGGTAATCAGCTGGTGTGGATGCTGTGTGATGTCCCCGCCTCGCCCAAAAAAACAGACAGTACACCTTATGCGATTAAATGAGTACAATTTATAAAGATTACTATAACTAAGCGATTACTAACGATACAGTATATATGAATAAGAGAAAAAAAGAAAACTTATCAAAGTCCAAACCACTTCGTGCACAACCGTTGGAGCTCAATTACTGAAGTCTTCTGGCCACCATTCGATCCCCTCCGACTTCCTCGACCCGCCTCCTGGGACCCCCTGGACCAGACACCTCCTGGGACCCCCTGTCGACCAGACGCTCCACACTCCTCTGTCTCCGTCTCCTCTCATCACCGAAAACCTTGGGCCAGGGACCCCCCACTCGGGGTCCGTTCTGTCGCCCAGCTTCCAGCATCCCGTCCTCTCTCTCTCACTCCATCGCGCCGACTCCCCAAAATCCCCGCCAACAATCAGTTTACAGTCCCAAACAAGCTTCCAGCACTTATCATAACAAAGACGCTAGCATTCCTACTATTAACACAGGCGCCAGCATTCCTACTTTTAACAAAACAAAGACGCCATTTTGATTACATACACAGTAACAAAGAAAAAGAAAAAAATCCCCCGTTACATAAACTACAACAACTACATTACATTAAAATGCAGCATAGTCAGAATCTACTTACGCCATTGACTGCTTTAAATACACTTCAACACAAACTATCTACAACTCTTTAACTAACGAAAACATAAATCTTATCGACCGTCGTTACTTTTAACAGAATCAGCGTTAACATTTTAATTCAACATATTGATTATCTCATGAACTTACGGCGTTGCTTCACTATGTTTCTAATGCATAGAAAACAACTTTTCTTGCGCTGATCTCGCACATGTGAGCCCCCTCCTTCCCCTTTCTCCAAACCGGTATTTTCCCACAAGACGCGGCGAAACCGGATGTGATGTCATCGCATGCCACGATATATCACAGACAACGAATTTACTTTAAACAATCCTAACTTTAACTAAAAAATGCTAACAAACGAATTACTAAAGCGAAAATATTATAAACTAAACAAATGCCATAAAGGCAACACAAGCACTATGAAAGTCAAAGTATTGGTCACTAGTTTTGGTAGGACCACAGTGGAGTATTTATATCAATATCATGAGCTTTGCTGAGTCAGAGCTTTGTGGAGACAAACCAGGCAATGAGTCTGGAGCACTGAGCTTATACTGCAGTGCATTATTGAGGGAATACCATTTTGTTTTATATTTTCCAAGGTCCTGTCTGTTCTATAGATTCGTGTGAATATTTCATGAGATGTTTTTGAACAAGAGTTGTCACTTGCTTCTGGCTCAAAGTGATCAAAAGGGAATAATCATTAATCCTGTTTGTTTGACATTAGGCTGCACAACAACACTATCTGTACTTCAGGGATAATTCATTGTCCGTGCAACACTGAAATATGTACTGTATAAATATATATCCAAACTGTCAAAAGAGGAAACATATCTGGTGCGGTTCGTATCAGTAGAGCAGTGTCCTGAGGCAATAGATTGAATTTAGAGAGTGCTTGAGCAACACAGACTAAGAAGGGAGATTTGAATGTTACTCTGGTGATCTACACATCTCCCCAGAAAGGGTAGGAACAGTCGTTGGACTTCAGCCCCTCCTAGTGCTGATGATTCACTATCAGAAAGTGCTGGTGTGTGCAGAACATTGGCAACAGGAGCAGGATTAGGGTCAGGCAGTCCATGGAGTCTGCTCCAACTTTCATTAACATTAGGCCTGATCTGTTCTTGGCCTTTTTCCTGCTCTCATGTCACCCTTGAAATTCAAATCATGTCCCGCTGCTAAATAACTCAACATTATGTATAGTATGTATTTTTCAGCACACTGTAACAAACTCAAACTCTGCTTGAAGTCAACTCTTTCTACAAAGAATGGGAGAAGATGGACAGGAAACACAAGCTTAATTCATGACTTTTTCCTTGAATATGTACAGATCATCAAATCCTAGATAGAAAGCTTGTGCTGCCCTTTTTGTGGGCCTATTGTTATACAGGTGTTTCTCAATTTAGGGTCGTGATTTGCAAATTCTCAGTATGATGCCATCGACTCCTTGGGAGGTGCATCTTTGAGTAACGAATTTGCTTTTTGCTTTAACAAAAAGGGCCAGGATGGTAGCCTAGTGGTTAGCACAATGCTTTACTGTACCAACAATGCTGGATTCAGTTCCTGTCACTGTCTGTAAGGAGTTTGTACGTTCTCCCCGTGACCGCATGGGTTTCCTCCGGGTGCTCTGGTTTCCTCCCACTGTCCAAAGACGTAACGGTTGGTACACTAATTGGTCATTGTAAGTTATCCCATGATTAGGCTAGGCAAAATCAGATTTACTGGGTGGCACAGCTTGAAGGGCTGGGAGGGTTTATTCCGCGCTGTATCTCAGTAAGTGATGAAATAGGGTGTTACTCTCCAACCACTGAAATATGCAGTATTGAGAGACTCTTTCTGCTTTTCATTCAGCCTTATCAATTTATTAATTTTTACTTGATAAAGCTTTTTCTAGGAGCTTATCCTTCTTGTGATTTGTGGAATGACTGCAGAACCATATGGAAGACTGTGTACAAAAATTCTTTTTGTTTGTTTGTTTATTTATTTATTTATTTACTTACTTACTTATTGAGATATGGCACAGAACAGGCCCTTCAACCATGCCATCCAGCAATCACCTGATTTAATGCTGGCCTAATCACAGGATGATCACCTCAAGAGTCTCATCTGGCTAGTAACCCTATATGGCTGTGAAACATGGACCATAAAAGCAGCTGATGAAAAGAAGTTGACTGCATTTGAGATGTGGACATGCAGACAGATCCTCAGGGTATCATACATTGAAAGGAGATCCAACAATTTCATCCTAAAAAAGACTGGCAGGAAACCAATACTTCTGGAAACAGTTATCCAAAGGAAACTTCGTTATTTTGGACACAACTCAAGAATTGACGACACACTGGAACGCACTGTGCTTGAAGGCAGAGTAGAAGGAAGCTGCTCCCGAGGCAGACAGAGGACAACCTGGATCGACAACATCAAGAAGTGGACCAGCCTCACTGCTAGAGATGCAAGAGGTTTGACTGCCGTCAGATGGCAGTGGAAGAAAGTGGTCACCGAGGCTCTGGCAGAGTATGGCACATGATGATGATGAGGAATCACAGGACACTTTACAATGACCAATTAACCTACCCATCTACATCTTTGGACTGTGGGAGGAAACTGAAGCACTCAGAGGAAACCCATGCGGTTATGGGGAGAATGTACAAACTCCTTACAGGCAGCTGCAGGAATTGAACCCGGGGTGCTGGTACTATAAAGCATTGTGCTAATGACCATGCTGCCATGCCACGCAAGATTAACCAGATTCTCACCAAGGTTTTGTTTATTTTCCAAGTCTTTAGTCTCAACATACAATATCCTGCTTCATCCATCCAAAACAGGATTAGATGGCGTTGGAGGTAAGGGAAGTCCCTAGTTTTCTTTGCTTAGAATAATACGTTCCCAGAGCGATGTTATTTACGACATGAAAGATTGGAACAGGGAAAGACCATTTAGCTTGTACCACCATTCAATAAGATAGTGACTGACCTATGATTCATTAATTACCATGGCGATGCCTCAATCACCTTCTTTGTAGCTACACAATCTGTTGTCCTTGAAGTTCTGAAGAATCATCCTTCAATCCTTCTGCAGTCCAGCAAGTATAAACCTAATTTGTTTAATCTTTCCTTATAGACTGATCCTTGGAGCCTACTTGCTCTATTCACCTTAGACAGAAGATGGTGGGAATACTCAGTAGATCAAGTGGCATCTATAGGAAATAAAAGAGAATTAATATCTCTGGTTGAAGACCCTGCAACAGTTTGGAAATGTTCCCTCTGTTTATCTTTGCACGGAGGCTGCCCGGCCTGCTGACTATTTCCAGCATTTTCTGTCTTATTCTAGGTTCTGCCCTTCTGTTATGAAGGAAAGCACATCTAATGCAAATACTGCACTTCACGGCCATTGTACAGTACTGTGCAAAACTCTTAGGCTGCCTAGGACTTTTGCACAGCACTGTATTTGTCAACATGGAGTGGAGAGAGAGTTTGTGAATCAGACAGGAGAGAAGGGTGTTGTGAATGGAGAGGGTGGAGTGCCATGGGGGGGTGTGGTTCGGGTGGCAGAGAAGGAGTGCCAGGGCTGGCAACCCACCCAGCCCTAAGACACCAGGTATTGTCATCTGATTCCAATCAATTGGTTCATTATCATTAAAGAATGTCTCTTTTTTCCCTTTTCACAAACATGATTTCCCTCTCCTTGCCCCCTTCCGATTCTCGGTCCACAATAGAGATCCATATCAGGATCAGGATGTTCAGCACTCACATGTCATGAAATGTCCTTTATTTTGCAGCAGTACTGTGCAGTCCATAAAATTATTACAGTGCTGTGCCAAGATTTTAGGCACCCTCGCTATCTATCGATATATATATGTATGTGCCTAAGATGTTTGCACAGAATCAGAATCAGGTTTAATATCGCTGGCATACGTCATGAAATTTGTTAACTTTGTGTCAGCAGTACAATGCAATACATGATCATTAAAAAACTGTGAATTACAGAATATATATGTATATAATAGTTTTATTAAATAAGTAGTGCCAAAAACAGAAATAAAAAAGTAGTGAGGTAGTGTTCATGGGTTCAATGTCCATTTAGGAATCAGATGACAGAGGGAAAGAAGCTGTTCCTGAACCACTGAATGTGTGCATTCAGGCTTCTGTATCTCCTTCCTGATGGTAACAGTGAGAAGAGGTCATGTCCTGGGTGATGGGGTCCTTAATGGTGGACAATAGTGTACAGGAGACTGATGACCTTCAAAACAAGATAAATTAACTAAATGAGTGTACTGAAGAGTGTAAACTTCACATGGGTGAAAGAAAATTCGCATTACTAAATGTGTATCTGTTCGCAAATGTGTAAAACTGAAAGGATAGTTTTGTGAACATTGGCCACTTATAGTATAATCCCTTCACTACAAGACTAATAGCACTGAAACAATTCATGTGTATTGGGCTCATTTCAAGGCATTTAACCTTCTTCTTTCAAATGTATTTAAACCTGTCAAAATAACTGATGGCACAGTAACTGGGTACTTTTGGCCACTTTACTTTGTAAAGGACATTGATGCATTGAGAAGGATACAAATCAAACAAGGGTTCTGGCATTTGGGACTACATGTTGAAAAGATAAATCCCCAGAACTTTATCCATATAAGAAGGTAGAAATGAGCATGCTTTGGATCCTTTGTGTAAACTCAAGAAGGATGGATAATGTTGTTGGAAGGGATAAAAGCGGATTATCTATTATAGACTGTCAATCTTGGACCAGAGGACACAAATTAAAATTATTAACCTCCCTTTCCATTAATAGTGACATTTTGCTTCTTTAGGTATGCTGAATGGCTTTCTATACATGAGAGGCATTCCTCATTCCTGTTTCCCTCTCTCACCTTATCTCCTTACCTGCCCATCACCTCCCTCTGGTGCTCCTCCCCTTCCCTTTGTTCCATGGTCTTCTACCCTCTCCTATCAGATTTTCCCTTCCAACAGCCCTCTATCTCTCACCAATCAACTTCCCAGCTTTTTACTTCACCCCTCCTCCCCTCCCAGTTTCACCTTCCACCTACCACCTTGTTCTTCTTTTTCCACTCCCCCCACCTTCTTACTCTGTCTTCTCAACTTTCTTTCCAGTCCTGATGCAGGGTTTTGGCCTGAACGCCAACTGTTTACTCTTTGCCAGAGATGCTGCTTGACCTGCGGAGTTCCTCCAGCATCTTGTGTGTGTTGCTTTGGAGTTCCAGCATCTGCGGTTTTTCCTGTGTTCATGAGAGACATTCGCTGGGTTAATTGCTTCTGTGATACAGCTCAATAAAGAATCCATTTATGATTAGATTGCTGTATTTCAGGGTAAATGTACAGAGCCATAGTTAAATACTCAAAAGAGCTCAACGGTGACCCTTTGACACAAGACATAAGGAGTTCAGAGATTGCAGTTGGACAGGGTTCAATTGAATAGGCCATGTAACACAATCAATAGTTGTGATTACTTGCCTTTGATGGGGGAGAAACCAATAGTTTTGAGGTTTATCTTGCAGGTTCTATATATGAGTAATTCTTTCCTATAATAGATTTATTGGGTTAGAAAGAATAAACATATAGGGTTTGTGGAGGGAAAGGGCTTCTTTGCTCATTCCTGTCTTTACTCTGGTTATTTGTATCTATGTACAGATCTAGTACAATTCCCTCTGGCATTTACATGTAGACTACGGCGATTAAGACAGAGAAAAATAGAATTTACAAAATTAGCTGCGCAAAATCTGAGTTCAATCCATCTACTCCTTACCTCTTCTGCATTATGTGGAGATCATGTAAACGATGGACATATACATAATGGATGAAAGTTATGGAGAAATCGCCATATGAATATAATACATAGTAGCAGAATTAGGCCATTTGGCCCATTGACTCTGCTCTACCATTCTAACACAGCTGATTGATTACCCCTCTCAATCCCATTCTCCTGCCTTCTCCCCCATAACCTTTGATGCCCTGACTAACCAAGAACCTATCAATCTCTGGCTTAAATATACACAATGATGTTGCCTTCACAGCTGTCTGTGACAATGAATTCCACAGGTTCATTGTCCTCTAGGTAAAGAAATTTCTCCTGCCATAAGCTCTTATCTTGTTAAGCAGCCTCATGTGTGACACTTTGTTAAAGGCTTGCTAAAAATCCAAGCACGCAACATCCACTCGCTTTCTTTTGTCTATCCTGCCTGTTATTTCCTCAAAGTATTCCAACAGATTTGTCAGGCAAGATTTTCCCTTTAGGAAACCATGCTGATTTTGGCCAACTTTATCATGCGCCCCCAGTACCCCAAAACTTCATCATTAATAATGGACAGCAATATCTTCCCAATCACTGCTCAGGCTAACTGGCCATTAATTTCCTTTCTTCTACATTCCTCCCATCTTAGGAGTGGGATGGTGTTTGCAATTTCCCAGTCCTCTGGAACCATTTTAGAACCGAATGATTCTTGAACGATCACCACAATCTTTCCATAATCTCCTCAACTACCTCTTTTGGAACCCTGGGGTGTAGTCCATCTGTTCCGGTGACTTATCGACCTTCAGACCTTTGAGTTTCCCAAGCACATTCCCATGTTCTTCGGCCATTTCTTTGTCCCCCATTACTACCTCTCCAGCGTAATTTTCCCGTGGTCTAATATCCACTCACATCTCTCTTAATCTTTATGTATCTGAAGAAAACAGTTGATACTCTCTGATATTATTGGCTAGCTTACCATCATATTTCATCTTTTCTCTCCCTAAGGTTTTTTTTTAAGATGCCTTCTGGAGGTTTTTGAAAGCTTCCCAATCGTCAGACTTCCCACTAATATTTGCTCTATTATATGCCCTCTCATTTGCATTTATGTTATTGTCTTAATTATTTAGTTATTAGTTTATGCGGTCTCATTGTGCTGTTGGAAATTTTAAATTCTAATTTCAAATATGCATATGCTTATAATTACATTTTCAACATAACAAATCTAGATCTCAATAAATTACATTAGGCCCTCAAACCTTCAATGATTTCCTGTCACCTTCAATGACTGTAAACTTTAAAGAAAACATATCTTTGCTAAGGAAGGGTCATTACAAGTAGCTTTCAAACATTCCGCAGGCCAACTTAATACAATAGAAGTAAAGCTGAATTCTCTCACCTATCTGCTAGAATGTTGAAATACCTTTGAAAGTGTCCCATATCTCTTGCCCCTTCAGCCTTGTCACCTTCTCAATCGCTGGGTTTTTCAGTCTCATGCATTTTACATTTTCATTCTTCGCCAGCAGAGCTTCCTAAAAACAAAACACATTGCTGCCGTCACATACGGGTTCACATCCACAGCCACTTACTACATGTTAGTGCAAGCTAAATCTTCATTGCACAAGGTTAGGCAGAAAGAAGGAGCTTCTTTGCAATCATCTCTGCTAACTAACCTGTTAGAGCTTAATATCAGCATGCAAAGTCAATAAATCTTACTCCTATGTTGATTTTTTTTGTACAAAACATATATTTAATCAAAAGCAAACTCTGCAGATGATGGAAATCTGAAACATAAAAGAGAAAGGGCTGGAAACACAGCATATTAGGGAGCATTTGTATAGAAGAGACACTGATCTTAATGCGTTTATTAAATTAGATTTGTTAATCAGGCAATTTGTGAGCTGTGATTCTATGATTGAGTGATCATTGTCAACATATACCCATCACTTCCAAGGGAAATCCAATGTGGAAGTCTCATTCCCTGTTGGAATCATTGGATTGTGCACAAACTCACTTTGGAGCCATAGAGTGATGCAGTATGGAAGAAGATCTTTAACCCATCAAGTCTGCATTGAGCGCTCACTTACACTAATCGTAGACTGATCCAATTTTATTCTCCCCACATTGCCATCAACTCCCCCATAGTTTTAACCATTCACCTACACACGAGGTACAATTTACAGTGGCTGATTAACCTACCAGCTTGCATGTTTTTGGGATATGGACAGAAGCCACAGCACCCGGGAGAAAACCCACCAGGCCACAGTGAGAACATGCAAACTCCGCAGTGACAGCACCAGAGGTCTGGATTGAACCAGGGTCACTGGGGTTGTGTGGACAGCTCTCCTAGCTGCGTTTACTGTGCCAGTGTTGTGTTGGAGGAAAATTTGCATTTATTTCAGTTATATCTTGAGTCTGGGCAATTTGAGAATGCATGAATGAATAATGTATTTGTTACATTGCTCTGTGCACTATTTTTATCAAGTTAGCATTGTATTTAAGAATAAGGAGTTCCAGATTAGCACATTGAGGATTCATAACCTGATGTTCAGAGTGCTGGGTTTCAAGGTGATCTTTAAATGCCCTTTCTGTGGAGGCTGAAATATTTGCAATGGGATATTTTCCTTTGTAGAATGAGAGTCACCGCTGTCAAATGAAATGCAAGTGCATTAGAAAATCAGAAAAGCAGGGGGAATTTAATCAAATAACTAGATAATATAACATAGTACAACAGAAAAGTGGTGTCACAACCAATGTAAATTTAGAATAACGTTGGTTTGATTTAGCCGCCAGCATGTAGCAATTTACCACCGATTCTCCAGCCTGGTAACAGATTTTATAACAGTTGATGAGCACAGTGACAAATGCCTCACTTGACTGTCTGCCATCTTTATTTTGTAGCCACTAGGGAAATGATTCCAAAGGGCTCCTCTGTACTGGGAGTATCATCAAGCATACAGATAATGCAATTTGTTTTCGACATTGTTAACCATGCCCACAAAGCTGCAAATAGACACGATCCCGGGGATTACAGTGTTTTAATACTTAAATATTCTGGTGAAGTGGCAGCAGGATAGAGGAAAATTAATTTGTGTTGTGCGTGGTCTAATCCAATAGAAGATGGCTGAATTCCTTTCCAGTTAATAAGTCTGAGCCTTGCTTCAGTCCCCAGAGGGTTTACTTCCAACTGCATTAATGCTGGTGCTTAGTGGATTGCATCTTTTTTGCCGGCTTGTTTAGAATTTGGGAGGTAATGGAAATTTTGAGGAGAGGTTTAATTATGATTGAGCTGGCCCTAACTGATCAACCAATGAATACTTAACCATTTGGCATGGAAAATCAAAGTTGTCGCAGTGTATATTAGCAGGAAAGGAACATATACCTTTTCCTTGTGTACTGAATAAGCATGCTTGGTAATCTCATTATGATCGTATTATCTACATAACTCGGAAACTGTGGCAAGGGTTTAATGTGTAGTACTTTAATTTCACTCGGCTTACTGAAGATGGTTACTCCAAAAAATGTGTCTCTAATTTATCACTTTCATTCTCATCCCTCAAAAAAAATCTATTTTGTCTTATTTCATTTTTTTTCCCAAAGGCCCAGATAGTTGCATGGGTCAATTTGAATTGCTTGTAATATATTGGCCCTCTTAAATAATTTAACTTTAAAGATTATTGCGACAGAGAAGAATCCATTAGATGAAGGAGCACATTCATTATGGACTTTGAATGATAATTGCTTTCTACGTTGAGCCATTTAACATTATTTTACATTATTCTTGCAGTGTTGAATTATTGTTGCACTTTCAAAGCAACAGACACAAAATGCTGGAGGAACTCAGCAGGTCAGACAGCATCTATGGAAATGAATGAACAGTGGACGCTTTGGGCTGAGACCCTTCATCAGGACTGGAAAGGAGGGGGAGGACACCAGATTAAAACGGTGGGGGGGTGGAAGGAGGATAGTCAGAAGGTGATAGGTGAAGCCAGGTGGGTAGGAAAGATAAAGGGCTGGAGAAGGAGGATCTGATAGGACAGGAGAGTGGACCATAGGAGAAAGGACAGGAGGAGCGGCATCAGGGGAGGGGAGAATAGATAAGAGGCCGGAATATGGGTTCTTTGGAGATGGTGGAAGTTGTGGAGTTAAATGTGGAGCCCCGTGGGGTTGTAGGTAAGGACACGAGGAACTCTATCCAGTGTTAAGGTGGTGGGAAAATGGGGTGAGCCCAGATGTTAGGGAAATGGAGGAGATGCGGGTGAGGGCATCATCAATGGTGAAGGAAGGGAAACCCCATTCTTTGAAGAAGGAGGTCATCTTTGTCCTGGAATGGAAAGCCACATCCTGGGAACAGATGTGGTGGAGATGAGGGAACAGAGAAAAGGAAATAGCGTTGCTGCAGGAGACAGGATGGGAAGAAGTATAGTCAAAATAACCAAGGGAATCGGCAAGTTTATAAAAGATGTCGGTTTGTCTCCGGAGATGGAGGTAGAGAGATCCAGAAAGGGGACGGAGGTGTCAGAAATGAGTTGACAGTTGACTTCAGGAGGGCACGGAGCAACCACTCCCTGCTGAACATCGACGGCTCCTCGGTAGAGATCGTTAAGAACACTAAATTTCTTGGTGTTCACCTGACGGAGAAGCTCACCTATCCCTCAACACCAGCTCCATAGCAAAAAAAGCCCAGCAGCGCCTCTACTTTCTGCGAAGGCTGAGGAAAGTCCATCTCCCCCCCCCCCCGCCCCCATCCTCATCACATTCTACAGGGGTTGTATTGAGAGCATCCTGAGCAGCTGCATCACTGCCTGGTTTGGAAATTGCACCATCTCGGATCGCAGAACCCTGCAGCGGATAGTGAGTTCAGCTGAGAAGATCATCGGGGTCTCTCTTCCTGCCATTATGGACATTTACACTTACACGCTGCATCCGCAAAGCAAACAGCATTATGAAGGACCCCACGCACCCCTCATACAAACTCTTTTCCCTCATGCCGTCTGAGAAAAGACACTGAAGCATTCGGGGTCTCACGACCAGACTATGTAACAGTTTCTTTCCCCAAGCTATCAGACTTCTCAATACCCAGAGCCTGGACTGACACCTTACTGCCCTATTGTCTTGCTTATTATTTATTGTAATGCCTGCACTGTTTCGAGCACTTTATACAGTCCTGGGTAGGTCTGTAGTCTAGTGTAGTTTTTTTTCTGTGTTGTTTTTTACATAGTTCAGTCTAGTTTTTGTACTGTGTCATGTAGCACCATGGTCCTGAAAAAACGTTCTCTCATTTTTACTATGTACTGTGCAAGCAGTTATGGTCGAAATGACAATAAAAGTGACGACTTGACTTGCCTTGACAGTTGTTTTACTCTTCCCATCCATCACAGACTCTGGAGTGAGACACAGGGTAGATACATAACAAGGTAAGTATGGTTTTGCCTCTGGCCAAGAAGAGAGTCTCCTGTTGCAGTGCCACTGAGACTCTGATTGTCTCCTTGGGCGATGTTGAAAATGCCTGCATAAATATACAAGTGAGGAAGAGGAGGCCTTTGGTCTTCCAGCCTGTTTCACCATTTAATTCCATCTATTTACCTCTACATTCAAACATTTAGAGTTTCTGCTTCCTCTGCCCTTCAAAGTGTTCTAAAACACTCATGGCACTTTGCATGTAAGAAAAAAAATCACCCCTTCTCTGTCGTCTTAACTAGGTGAGCCCTTGATTTTCAAGAGCAACCTGTAGTCCTAGATTCTCCCAGAGGAAGTAACATACTTTCCTCATTCCAGCCTTTTCAAGCTCAATAGTCAAGTCACTTCTTACAGTTTGTTTTAAGCTCCAGCCATTCCAAGATTTTCTCACAAGAGAAAAAGTCTTGAGAGAATGCTTGAGTCAATTTTTTTCTGAACTGCTTTAATACAATTAACGCCTTCCTTAAATAAGATTAGTACTATAATTGGGATCCCAAGAGTGATTACACAAATGGCGCATAATCTCCCGCTACTATATTCAGATCCCTTCAGAATTCTTTTGCAATGAACAAATTCTGTTAGATTTCCTATTGACATGCTGTACCCGCATATCAGCCTTTGGTGAATCATGCAATCGGCAGCCTAGCTCTCTCTACATCTCAGAACTCTGCAATATCCCATAATCTAGATCATTTTTATTTCATTTTCCTGCTAAAATGGACAGTTCTATAAACTCCATTTACAGATCTTTTCTTTCTTGCTTAATCTGTATTCCTTTGTAGCAGCCTTTTGTCTTCTTCAATCCTGTTGATCTTTGTGTCATCAGCAAATATAGCAATCATCCCTCAGAACCTATATCCTTGGAACATAGAACACTGAGGGGAGATTTGACAGAGCAATACAAAATTATGAAGGATATACATTAATGCAAGCAGGCCTTTTCCACTGAGGTTGGGTGGGACTACAACTAGAGGTTAAGGTTGAAAGGTAAAAAGTTTAAGGGAAACATGAGGGGAACTTTTTCACTCAGAGGATTTTGAAGTGTGGAATGAACTGCCAGCACAAGTGGCGCATGCGAGTTCAATCTCAATGTTTAAGAGAAGTTTGGATAGGTATATGGATGGTAGGAGTGTGGAAGGCTCTGGTCCAGGAGCAGTTCGATGGGACTAGGCAGCTTAAATGGTTCAGCATGGACTAGATGGGCCACAGGGCCTGTTTCTCTGTTGTATTTTTCTATAACTCAATGAATATATCTAAGTATGTTGTGTAAATTGTAAATGTTGAGATCCCATCACTAATCTCTGTATTTCACCATTTGTTATTGAGTCATGAAGAGTAACACAGAACAGGAACAGGCACTTTTGCCCATCTTATCTATGTCGATCAAGATGCCATCTAAGCTAGTCCCTTTGGCCACATTTGGCCCATATCTCTTTCAACTTTTTCTCTCGTATACCTGTACAAATATTTTTTGAATCTTGTTTTTGTACTGGCCTCAACCACTTTCTCTGCTGCTCAATTTGTATATGGTCTCAGACATAATGACTCATTTGCCTCTAATCCTTAGCTTTTATGATCTTATCCATAGAAAAAAAAAGATTGATGAGAATCGTTCATTAAAATCTGACCCGTCTCCTGTGGCTCTACGCATAGACAATCATACTGATTTTTAGAGGACCTATTTTATCCCTGGCCACTTCTTTACCAGTAGAATCTGTTGGAATTTTCCTTAACCTTGCCTGCTAGATCCATTTCATGCCCTCGTTCTGCTCTCATGATTTTCCTCTTAAGTGTACTCTTAGCTTTCTTATACTCGTCAAGGAATTCACTTGATTCCAACTAGCTAATCCTGATATGTGCCTCCTTTTTTCTGACCAGACCTTCACTCTCTCTTTGACCAGGTGCCCTAAACTTGCCAGCCTTGCCATGCTTCTCTGAACTCTTGTTATCACACTTTGAACAGCTGCCCGCTTACCAGACACCTCTTTGCCTGCAAGCAGTCTTGCCCAGTTGATCTGTGACGTTTCTGCCGAATGCCTCCAAAGCTGGCCGTGTCCCAGTTTAGGGGCTTAATTTATGAACAACTCCTATTTTCCTCCATAATTATTTTAAAGCTAATAGAATTATGGTTAGTGATGCCAAAGTGCACCACCACTAACACTGAAGTCACTTGCCCTACATCATTCCCTAAGACAATGTAAAGTATAGTGCACTGTCGAGTAGGGCCCTCCATTTATTGACAGAGGACGCTTTCTTGGACAGATAACACCAGCAGATCATCTGTCTGCACAACTAAGTTAACTCCTCCAACATTATTTTCTGCAGTGACCTTTGATATGACATCTTATCAATTTCCTTTTGGAAATCTGAGTGCAATATACCCAGTGCTTTTTGCTTTCACCAAATCATGTTGACTCTGCCTGATTACCTTGTATTTTTCTAAGTGCTGTATTACATCTTTATCAAGAGTTTCTAACATTTTCCCTGTGACAAATGTTACACAAACTGGCCTATACTTACCTGCTTCCAGTCTCTCGTTTTTGATTAAAAGAATTAAGTTTGTCATTTGCTTAAATTGAAATCCTTGAAGTTAGGGAATATATCACAAATTTTAAAAAAAGCCCAACAACTATCTCACCAGCCACTTTGTTTAGATCCTAGAATGACATAACCTGTAGATCTGTCAGCCCACAGCACCAAAAACTGATTCAGTCTAACTGCCATGGTGATTGTCATTTCCCCTTAATTACCCCCTCCCTTGCAGCTCCCTACTTATAGCTGTTTCCAGAATCTTCTAATCCATGGTGAAAAGCAATGCAAAATATCTCTTATCATTCATCTGCCATCTCTTTATTTCCTATTCCAGACTCACATTCTACAGCACCACTTTGATTTCTGTATAGATGGTGATGGAAATGGTTGTGACCTGCTTTTTCAGTTTTCTGCTTGGCTCTGCCTTGTGCTCCAGAACAACAAACAGTCTGTAGGAGAAACTTAACGGACTGAGCAGCATCTGCCCACATTTCATATCAAAACCCTACATCAGGACTGGGACACAAGAGATGACAGCTACTCGAATAATAAGCAATCAACTGGAGGATTGGGGGAGGAAATGTCAGGGTTTTGAGTCAAGAATTGTGTTCAGGACCAGTGCAGGATTTTGATTTTTCTCATGGACAATTCCTTCCCTCCCACAGATTCTGCCCAACCCACTAAGTTTCCCCAGTAGATTGTTGTCTAGATTTCAGCATCTGCAGTCTCTTGTGTCTCCATTGTCTTATACACTAATGTTTTTTCCTTCCTTATTAGGAAGTTCAAGTTTAATTGTCATTCAACCACATACATGTGTACAGCCAAACGAAACAGCAGGGCCAAGGTGCAAAACGCAGAACATACAGTCACACACAGTACATAATTACAGTAGCACACACAGTCACAAAATAATTTCAGCACAAGTCCCTGAGTAGCATGGCCTGAAGATTGATGATGATGCATGGGATGTTGTCCTGGAGCCAAAATTTGGCAAGGACAAGCACACAGCATTCCTCTTTCTGTGCTGGGTCAGCCACAGACGAAGGCAATCCAGCTCGTCTCCCAGAGAGTGAACCATGGATAGGAACACCAGTGGAAGAGCCAGCCCCCAGCTCAGCACAGATTTCAGCACGCCCACCGCCCCTCTGTTAACTCCCACGTCACCTCCGCCATCTGGGTGGCTGTAACAGGCGACGCCACGGCATGAGAGCCTGGCCCGTGCAATAACCCCACCCCGCCGTAGGAGTCACCAATGAATGGGACTTGCAGTATTTGGATTACCAAAGTCCAACAGGGTCTTGTAATCACAAGATACACATTTGTACCATTTGTTGGATTGCCGAATGGTACATTCATTATACTTGTTTTCTTTAGCCGCACAGCTGAGAGTTTCCTGCAATCCAGTTTCCGATTCCAATACAGTTGCAGTGCTGCACTTTACAAGATTTTGCGCAGTTAGGAAACCACGATGAGCTTGATGAGGTGTCATGCCAGTGCTGAGGCCCTAGTTACCCTGTGTCGCCTACACTGGAAAGACCATGTTGTTTACTCAGCCAGCATCAGGCTCCCTAAGCTAAAACAATGCTGAGTGGGGTCACGGGAAGAAGTGAACAGAAAAAAAGATTTAATGATTTACTCAATGCTTCCTTTAAGTAAATCATTAAACAAGTACAACAATCCCACCAACTTCTGAGTATCTCTGGCTTGTGACCAAAGTGAAGAAGGAGCATTAAAAAAGGCACTGAGTTCATACACCAGGGACACACAGAGGCCTTGTACTAAAGTCATTGTGTTTACTTTGTTTATTTTGCCTTGTAAGTTATGGATCATTTATATTAATTACATTTCTGTTGACTTATATTTGTCAAGTTTATAATGGTTGTTGCTACAAAAGTCTAATTTTCACAGCACTCGCTTCCTGAGTATTTCTTCCTATGTCAGTAAACTTGAACTGGAACTATTCAATAATGTTATATGTTATTATATCATTACATGAATGTTTGCTGTACTATGGCTATATTGTTCATCCAGTAGAATGAATGTTAAAGGTAGAGTGTAAATGGTAAAGGCCCAGGGTAGTGCTTTTGCACTACAGATTGGGGAATGAATTTCCAAACATAATGGTACTAATACAAGATTGGTAAATTCCTCTCCTGTTTCCCAGTAATGGAGCACCATATGTAATAAAATCATAATCTACAAATTGGGGCCATTTTTTGTAATATGGATCCAACTCTCCGAGAATCTTAATTGAGACTAATACAGAAGTCGTTTAAATACTTATTAAGCTTGGCTCTAAATATGACAGCCTCTGAAAATAGTTGCCAAGTCTGCGATACATGATTAACCCTCAGCCACTAATTACAATGTAAGTAGCATCCCAAAGTCCATTTCAACACTTGTGGAGCTGCCCCTGTCGCCATATCTAATTGCTTCTAGTACAGTACAAGAAGCAGCCTCCCAGTCTCGGAAGTGTGCAGTTAAAACTCAGCCTGCTGCCCTGAAAGCTAACGCAGGTCTGTTGATCTTCTGACCCAGACTCGAATAGCACCAGCCAGCTAGGCCTAAGGCAATCCCATCCATTTAAAACATTCGACCCCACAAAGCCTCCGATACCGAGAGCTAAATCTCAGACCACACCAGAACGGCCAACACAGACACCCGTCCCACACTGTATATTCTTCTCGCTTCCATCTGGTAGAAGATACAGAAGCTTGAGAACATGCACTATCATGCACAATGACAGTTTCTATCCCATTGTTATAATAATATTAATATAATAATAAAAATAGCAGTAATAGTGACTTATTCACAGAACACTTTTCGTACAGGTAATGTAGTTCGAACTGCTTTATGATAGGATAAAGTGCAAGTATGAAATAAAAGATAAAAAGCTATCAGTTGAAAGATGTTAGTTAAAAGCAAGGTTAAATAAATAGGTTTGGTGCTGGCATTTTAAAGTGAGTCTCCATCCCTTACAGCTTCAGGAATTGAGTTCTTTAGTTCAGGAGTGTAAATCAGAAACGCTGATCTGCCAATTATTTTTGAGGGAGATTGTTTAAATTTAAGGGACCTGAGAGGTCAAGCAGGATTATAAAACAAAAGTGATTCTGTGATGTAGTCCGGGCCCAGACAATTAGGAACTGTAACCGCAATAAGAGAACTTTAAAATCAATTTCAAAAGGTGTAGGTAGCTAGCTAGGATGGTAGTTGTATGTGACCTCATCCTGGTTTCAGTTAAAAGTCTAGCAGCACTGTTTTGAATGAGTTGAAGTTTGTCAGTGGATTGCTTCGGAAGGCCAGTAAAAAGTGGATTGCAGTAATCTAGAACAACACACAGAAATTGCTGGAGAAACTCTGTCAGAATCTATGGAAATGAATTGTTATGACCGCAGCCCCCTCCTTCTTGAGAATCACAAGATCGCTATTAATTCGGGTCTTGGACGCAGGAACTGAGAGAGAATCCTCAAGGTTTTGGAATGTGTCCTGGCCCCTCAGCAAGACAAAGCCACAGATAACGGCCATTGTCTCTTGGAGACACCTTTGTGGATTGGGGACTGGGCTACGTGCAAGCCCTCGGGGCACCGTGGGCTGGGGGACGGGGAGAGATTGCATCATCCCAACCTGATTGAATCTGAGACCCCGTGAGTCCAGATAAAAGAGGGGCTGTAGAGACGGCCCCTCAGACACACCAGAAGAGACGCTAGCGATCCCGTAATAACAGGCAGCCATTTGAAGGAAGCCACGTGTGTTCGGTTCCCGTGCCTGGAAGCCGGTGGCGGCTACCACAGAAACAATTTTCTTGAACTAACAACGGGGAACCAACTCCCCCGAATCAACGGATTGACCTCATCAAAAGACCCGGGCAAGTTTCTTTTCTCACAAATCTCTCTCTCTCTCCAACAAGTGAAAACCCAGCGGTCCCCCAAAAGCCAGAAGCCTGCAGGAACTGAGTGACTCTTATATTTCCAATGGACAATATAGTACCTCTAGACAAACGATAGAGCTATTTCTTATTGATGATTATTACTATATCCGCGCTTTAGATTGAGTATTGACAACGTATATTATCTGAATGTTTGTATTAACCTTATTTTTGTGCCCCTTTATAAATAAAGACTTTAAAAAATAGTACCATCTCGGACCTCTCTATCTTTGCTGGTACGTGACCCAGTTACGGGGTACATAACAGAATAAACATTGGATGTTTCAGGCTGAGACCCTTCATCAGAGCTGGAAAGGAAGGGGATATGAAGCCAGAATAAGAAGGTGAGGGGCGGAAGGGGAGAAGGGGAAGCTTGAAGCTGATAGGTGAAGCCAGGTGGGTGGGGGAGGGGGATGAAGTAAGAAGCTGGAAGGTGATAAGTGGAAAAGGCAAAGCACTGAAGAAGAAGGAATCGGATAGGAGAGGAGAATGGATCGTGGGAGAAAGTGAAGGAGGAGAGGCACTGGGTGAAGGTGATAGGCAGGTGAGGAGAACAGGTAGGGACCAGATTAGGGAAATGAACAAGAGGAAACTGGGAGCAGTAAAATCACTGGAAGTTGGGGAAATCAATGTTCATGCCATCAGGCTGGAAGCTACCAAGATAGAATATGAAGTGTTGCTCCTCCAACCTGACTCATCATGGTAGAAATGAAATGACGTGTCATAACGGTAATGGGAATGGGGACTGAAGTGTTTGGCCACCAGGAAATACCCTCTTTGGCAGATGAAGCTGAGGTGCTCATCAAAGCAGCCCGCCAATCTCAGGAGGGTCTTACCAATGTAGAGGAGGCCACAACGAGAGCAATGATACAGTAGATGACCTCAACAGAAGTGCCTTGCCTGAAGAAATTTAGATCTTCTCTTTGACAAGACTTTAGTGAGACTCTGTCACTGCTCTCTCTGTGATCTCTGCTGCCCTCCGACTCTTCAGCCATGTGCTGACCTGGACTCGCTACCTCAGCCAGGAATCCTTCCTGCGAATTTGCTTTCAGCACCATCTTGTACCACATTGCTTCCAGCTCCGTTTTCAGACCACCCAGTTTGGACAGACAGAGGATCCCAGAATCTGAGTTTGATCGACAGCTTCTCCTGCCACTTTTCTCTCCATATTATACATGCCACCCTCTCAGATAACTGCTGACCCTGTGTCAGTCTCTGCCACAGCTCTGGGCCTCTCTCTCCTCCATCAGTCATAGCCTCTCTGATATTTCAACTGCTGCAGGATTTATGGCGTCAACTGCCAGTTCCTTGCCTTCCTCACATGGAAGGATTGGAAGATTGCCCGGATCCTACCTTCTCTGATTCTAGCTCCAGAGGCACTGGACATCACAGACCACAGACTTCGCCGCTTCCTGCTTGGACCTCGATTCGTTTGGACGGCCCCCAGACTGCGGACCCACCGTGTCCAGCTGTGGTTCTGACAGCCCGGGGCACCACCAGACCACAGCACCTACCACTTGTTGAAGCAGCTTCCTGAGGGGCTCCTCAGAACGTGGATCTGTGGGGAGAGGGCAGAGCGTCCTCCCACCCTTACTGAACCCTTTAGAATTTACTTGCAATTCAGCCAACCCGACTGTTGCTGCCAGCATTCAAATGGCACAACAGAAAGCCACATATTTTGGACCCAAAGCAGCTTTAGGTCATGCTCCACAGGACTCAAGGAACATTATTATGGAGTGGTGTTGAGTAGATGTCTTCTCTTCTCATCAGAGCATAGGAGAATGAGGCTGATCTTATAGAGGTGTGTACCGTATAGCCTACAGTATAATAAGGGACTACTTTATGTTTTAGTAACACGTCATTGCATGCGCTATTAGGTGCGTATTGATCTGTATGTGTGTGTTAAAGTTCGGACTCTACCGGTAAAGAACCATGAACCTTAGCTCCCGTCTCCAGCATTTTTATTACCAGTAATAGCATTGTTGTGTAACCAGGCCACATTCACAGCAAGGTGCATGAAATCCTGAGAGGCAGAGATAGGGTGAGTGCACGCAGTCTTTTCCCCAGAGTTGGGGTATCCCGAACCATCCAGAGGGCATAGATTTAAGCTGAGAGGGGAAAGATTTAATGAGAACTTACGGGGAAATTTCTTCACCCAGAGAGTGATCGGTATATGGAATGAGCTGCCAGGTGAAGTGGTTGAGGCGGGTACATCGTCAACATTTAGAAGGTACTTGGATGGCTAAGGAAACAATTGGAGGGATGTAGTCCAAACAGGGGCAGGTGGGGCTAATTTAAGTAGGGATCTTGTTGACATGGACCGATTGGTCTCAAGGGCCTGCGTCCATGCTCTGTGACTCCAGGCCGCAACATCTGCAAGGTTAACAGCAACCCAACTGCTATGTCACAGCCTCTGGGTATCAGCAGGGCAGGCAATGTTGGAACGTGGCATTAAATTAATTCACGAGGAGACGTTGACTTTGCGATGCAGTGTACCATTATATTGTTTATGAATTAAAATTCGAAGTTTTATTTTGAAGAGATAATCTTACTTTTCACATGAAGTGGCTTTCAATGGTCATCGACAGAGCATGCAAGGAATGGGACTAGATGGAGTATCACAAGAGAAAATACTGCAGAAATTGTAATAACAGAATATTTGGCAGGTCAGGTGGTTTCTATGAAGAAACTGTTAACCTTTCATCAGAAGAGTTTTGGTGGGGTTATTGATATTTCACTTAGTCCAGCTGACGAACTGCCATTTGTTTTCCTCCCCAGTGCTCTCTAGCTCCACAGCCATTTTCCATGTTGCTGGTGACAAAGGGTGATTGCTCGTAATATATGCAGCGACTGTCATGAATCTTAAAGACTGCTCTGCAGAGTATGGGTATGGGTCCTCTTAGAGTTGTCCAGGTAAAGAATGGCTGCTGCATGAATGATGTTTCCTCTGACAGACTGGTTTTCAGTAGACTTACGAACATGTTCTCTGAGCCATCTGCTGAGAAACCGGTGACTTGTGGGCCAGAGGGTTAAACGTGGTAAAATGAAGTCATCACAGCTGTCACTAGAAGAGCTTGCAACAGCTTCATCTTCTTGCGTGTGGCAACAGCAGTGTTCATAAATTGAGCTCGACTTCTTTGTAGAGGGAGTTTATCTCACAGGTATCTCCATTGATTTTGTTGTGAGGGCAGGATGCAATGATAATTGTCCACCAATTTGTTCAGGACGACTATGTCCACAGGCAGAAGAATGTTTGATGTACTTCTTGCTCATATCCTATTCAGAACCAGTCATGGTCCTTGAGTCTGGTGAAGCCCAGAGAGCCTTGCTGTTCGGTGTCAAATGAGATTCGTATAGAGCCACATCATCTGCTTATTATGTCTATAACCATTCTGTATATTGATTCCTGTCAGTACTGATACAGGACAAAGTTCATACAGTGTGGTTGCCTGCCTTAGTTCATGCAGACAGTGACATCCGGCACTGTGAGAAGCCCGACATCATATTGGAGCCAAGATGTGCTCTTTCCCCACCAAAAGAAATAAGTCGTGATTAACTCTGATTGAATAGTGATTTAACCTGCACATTGCTAGAAAGCAAATAGCTAAATATTTGCAGTTACTGATCAGAAAGTGATATGAAAGTAAGTAGCCAATAAAATAAAATAGGAGATTTTTCAGATATACTGTATAAAGAGTGAAAGAAAGAGGAGAGTGGATATCAGACCACTGGAAAATGATGCTGGGGAAGTAGTGATGGGGAGGACAAAGAAATGGTGGATGAACTTAATAAGTATTTTGCGTCAGGTTTCACTCTGGAAGGCATTAGCAGTATGCCAGACATTTGACAGTGTCAGGGGGAAGAAGTGACTGTAGTTATTACGAAGGAGAATGTGCTTGAGAACCTGAAGAATATGAAGGTAGATAAGTTACCTGGACCAGACAGACTGAAGGAGGTAGCTAAAGAAATCATGGGGGCATTAGTTGTAATCTTTCAAGAACCATTAGATTCTGGAATGGTCTGTAGGACTTGAAAATTGCATATCTCACTCCACTCTTTAAGAAGGAAATTATAGCCTGTCAGCCTGACTTCAGTGGTTGGAAAGATGTTGTTGTCCATTAAGGATGAAGTCTCGGAGTAGTTAAAGGCACATGATAAAGTAGGCCAAAGTCAACATGGTTTCCTCAAGGGGAAAGCTTGGCTGGCAAACCTTTGGAAATGTTTGAGGAAACAACAGGCAGGATAGACAAAGGAGAGTCTGTAGATGCTGTTGACTTGGATTTTCAAAAGACCTTTGACAAGGTGCAGGTAGTTTTGAGGAAGTAGAGAGGCTACAGAAAGACCTAGACAGATTAGGAGAATGGACAAAGAAGTAGCAGATGGAATACAGTGTCAGGAAGTGTAGGTTGGTTGAAAAAATAAAAACTTACGCTATTTTCTAAATCAAGAGAAAATGCAAAAATCTGAGGTGCAAAGGAATGTGGCTGTCCATTTAAAACAGAGATAAGCAGGAATTTCTTTAGCCAGAGGGTGGTGAATCTGTGGAATTCATTGCCACTGATAGCTGTGGAGGCCAAGACTTTGGGTATATTTAATGTGGAGGATGTTATGTTCTTTATGAGTAAGGGCGTGAAATGTTATGGGGAGAAGGCAGGAGAATGGGGTTGAGAGGGATAATGAATCAGCCAGAGGAATAATCATCGATGGGCTGAATGGCCTAATTCTGCTCCTTTGTCTTATGGTTTTATGGAAATACCTACTGAGGACAACTTGTCTTTGTAGAAGCCTTCAAGCCAGCAAAGTATCCATTAGCAGTTGACACTTTGCCAAACTGAGAGAGGGACAGAAACTATGAAAGACCCATTGAATTGTCACAGCACCGTATTAGAAGCATCTTGTCAGGTGAAGTGTGGTGACTACAGTGATGCTGTTCTGACTGGACAACTCCCAACGACCCTTGCTCATACTCAGCATCAACCAACAGCAAGAAGTACTGGGGAAGAGTTCTCCTTGTTGTTCACCCAAGGGATGCAGAGCGTGGCACAAATTGCAGGATGACGGTGGTTGCACGGCAACTAACATCGCGTCTGGCTGGACTACATGCTTCCAGCAGGTGTTCATTGCACATCAATATGGAATCCAAAATGATTTAGTCTAGAATGTGTACATGAAGCAGAAGCAACTGTGGAACACAATGTGCAATCATTGCTTATAAAATAGGCATACTAATGATCCCATTTTCTCCCCCTTTAACATTTTAATTCCCTCTATGCACCAACTTAATTGAACTCAGTGTTTTTGCATAAATTTCTGTCTCTACCACTTTTATTGCAGACAAAAATTCATGTAACCGTGTTAACAAGTGCATTAAAAAATAATGTTCAGGGGGAATTAAATCCATTAAAGTAATTAGCAGGAGAAGACATTTCATCTCACCGGCTGGGTCTGTTCAGAATCCCAGGTGTAGAGAGGAGTGTGCTCGAACCTTCTGCTGCATTCAGATCCCCAATGGACTGTTTATATGCTGAAGCACAGTGAGAAGTGTGCTTCATTTGAGCAGAATGATCAATAGTCGAAACACAGTTGTGCATTAGTCTATTGGATTAATTTTACCTTGGACTCTGGCTTTGATTGTCAAAGTTTATCTTGGGAATTTATGTCTAGGAAAGATTGTTGTTTTTCTGCTCTCTCATTATCCTGAAGGAGTTTCAGAACCATATGTAGCATTGTGTCTTGAAAGGCATCTAACCTCTAGCAGTGGTTAACTAGTGTGAAAAGCAAGTTCCTTCCTAAGTATCTGCTGAGAGTGTATTTAACTGAAATGATAGGGTGACATACCACACTGTATTAATCAATTACTGCCTTTTATAATGGTTTAATTAATATTTTGGAGCATTCAAAGATAAGATGAAAAGGGGCTTATTCACATTTCTGTCATCTTTTTTCTGAAATCCCTTTATATCTAACTGTTAGAGAAAAAAAGATTTTTCCATTTGATCTCATTAGACCTCCTTTAGGTCTCTAGTCCCCTTCTGAGATGCTCTGAAGCAGCTCCTTTCATCCATGGGAGTTCTTACTCGTCGACCAGCTTGGTAAACAGTCCCGCTGACAGTACAACAGATGCTGTCTATCCAGATCTGTGTGTGATAGATGGCACAGAGGGATAGTGTTTGAGAGCACATAGCTCCAGTGGAGTAAGCCGCAGTGGCACTACCTTCAGCACCAGAAATACTAAGGGACGGTGTTAAATGACTGGAAGAAATGCAAGTTGTCAGCTGCTTGAGATGAGAGGAATGCTGGAAAATCCGAACTGGCCCTTGACCCACTTGGGCAAGATCCACCTGATGCAGAGAAATTCATCTGCAGTCGGCATTGGGGGATGGCCTGTAGCAGCAGGAGTGCGTCGACCCCAACTTCAAAATTGGGTCCACTGATTTTAGAGGCAAGTGAGAGCATGACTGTGTAACGTGTTTAGACTTACCAACAGGGATGAGTCACCAATCGATATCCATTGTCTAAACATCTTCACGTTTGGTATGTACTGAAAAATATAGGAGATCTTTTACCAACTTGTGTGATTATTGCTGCCTCCATAAGTCAAGTTCAGCTTTCAGTCCTTGTTTGATAGCCAGCTGAATGCATGGCAGAGGGCATACTAACATCTGCTTATTGTCATTCATTTCTGGATAGTGTTTTCTTAGTTTTCAGTTCCTTGAAAAACATCTACAAATCTATCCAACAGATGTCACCTGTTCAGTGTAGAACCTGTATCTGTAGGAGACAGAGATCTATCTGCTGTTACCACTTCTCTTGCACGGTCACTGGAATATGGTTTTCCAGTCATTCTATTCTTTGGCTGTTTCACTTCCAACTTGCATTTAGAGTCATACACCAAAGAATCAAGCCTTTTGGCCTACCAACCTCTTGCTGAACATTGAACATCCATTTAAGTCAATTCTGTGCTAACCCCATTTTGTTCAACCCACATCACAGTTCATAGGCAGTGACAAGTCAGCTCAAAAGACTGAGGTAGACCATCTGCTTAAATGGTACCGCCATAACAGCCTCATGGTTGACATCAACAGATTCAAAGGGTTTAATCAGTTGTCAGGCTGATGAACACCCCTACCCATTAACCCACCCGCCACTACTTTATAATGTCCTGTCAGTCACTTTCTGTACAGGTACTCCTGTATTGAGCATCACTTAATGGACGCACAATCAGCCTATGTGTACAGGTTTCCCACGCTATTCGAAGGTAGAGCATTCCTATGAAACCCTTTGTAAGCCGAAATGTCGTAAAGCGAAGAAGCAATTACCATTAATTTATATGGGAAAAATTTTTGAGCGTTCTCAGACCCAAAAAATAACCTACCAAATCAAACCAAATAACACAAAAACCTAAAATAACCCCAACATGTAGTAAAAGCAGGAATGATATGATAAATATACAGCCTATATAAAGTAGAAATATTGTATGTACGGTGTAGTTTCACTTATCAAAATCGGGAAGACAGCGAGCCAAAATTGATTTGGGAAAAAAAATCGGCATGTACACGCATGCGCCCACAACTGCCTGCACAAGGCTTCACGGTCATGGTAGTCTTTCTCGGGGTAAACACACGTGTAAAGTGGGCGTCTTTTTCTCGTAAAAGTGAAAATCCTCTTTGGTTAGCGAAATCAGGTACTAATGTAGGTCTTTCGTAACAGTGAGCTGTCGTAAAGCGAACGTTCGAAAAACGGGGGCCACCTGAATCAGCTAGCCTTATGTATTTATATTTATTTTGCTTTTTATTCTTTATGTTTGTGTTTTTTTTTGTTGCATCAGATCCGGAGTAACGATCATTTCGCTCTCTACACTAGTGTATTGAAGAATGATACAGTTTCAAATCCCTGTGTGTTATCATCTTGAACGATTTGTCCTGGGCCCAGCACATCCACACAATCACAAAAGAAGGCACACCAGCACCTCTTAGGAGTTTGAGGAGATTCGGTGTGCCACCAAATACTCTAACAAACTCCCGCAGATGCACGCTTGAAAGTGTCCTGACTGGTTGCATCAAAGTACGGGAATGCAAGAAGCTGCAGAGAGTGGTGGGGCCAATGGACCAGCACAACCTTAACCCTACATCAGCAGCAGAACACCTAGACCACCTCTTGCATTAATGTGGATTTTTCTCAACAATGCCTTATTTTGCAGTCTTTTCCTCTTCATTGTCTTGTGTATTTTAGGTATAATTTATACTCCATGTGTTGCTGGTGCAAGGAGGCTTTTCATTGAAGCTGTACCTCATGGTACTTGTGCAGTGATGATAAACTTGACTTCCCATCAACCTCTCCCCGAATCTTCGACTCATCTACATGTTAAGGACAATTTGCAATGATCAATTAACCTACCTTTCTTAGAAATTTAAGGAAATTTGGCAACCCTCTTTGGGTTGTGAGAAGAAGGCAGATCACCCAAGGGAAACCCAAGCTGTGACAGGGAGAACATGCAAACTCCGCACAGACAGTACAAAACCAAACCAGTAAAGGGTCAAGGCCAAGAAATAAGTCAGATCAAAGCTAGATGACTGGAGCCGTGAGATAGCAGATCTACTTGCCGCCCAGTTTACATTGGTATGTTTGCACAATGTATCTTGTCTCTCCCAGTTCCTTGAAACCATTCTTTGGGATGATATTACAGTTGCACCACTCTCTATCTGGAACTGTATCTCTTCCTTCCACTTCCATTATAGCAAAGCTTGGTGTTAGATCTTTGGCCTTCTCTCCACTGTCCAATTGTCCGTTTCCTCCCTGCCCCATACCATGTTATAGCTTTCATCTTTATCACTTCCTCTCACAGGAACTATGGCCAAATTGTTACTTGGCTTTGATCCTTTACTGGGTTGATTTCATTTGCTTCTAGTCTTCCTTCCTCCATATTGGGATGAAAAGTAATCCACTGTTCTCATGTAGCATGTGCATCTCATCTCACAAGCCTGGCTTTTCTCTTTCTCCTGTTCAGGGTACTTGGCACAATATTTACATCCTTTAAGCTATTGCTGTTCTTTGCTTCAACTTGACTGCCTTTGCTAGAATGGTGCAGCCCATATCCACTTCATTACAGCTCTGAAGCCCAACAGGATTCCATACATTTATTTTCCAGGTGGAAATTTGTCTCTCTCAATGGATGCTCCTTCAATCCTGCATCCCATGCAATCTTGTCATGGATCAATGAATCCCTCAGATCTCTGAGGTTATAATTTCTAGCCAGCAATTTCAGTTCAGGGAAGCATGTGTACATATCTTCCTGTTCACATGACAATTCATGAAAAAACATGAATCTTCCCACCCTTATCATTGAATGAAAGGATCAGTAATTCACACAGGTTTCTTTTTGATGGGCCTGTTTGCTTGCTGAAGCTCTCTGCCACAGTGACCAGTGAGGTACAATGTCATCTTTACTTCGGTTTACTCCTTTTTATCAGTCATTACCAACTCATCATGAGGAGGAAAATCCTTCTGCTTCAAGGTTCAGTTGCTGGGGTGGCTTTAGTTAGTTTGTCCTCCAGCACACAGGACAATATTTCACTGTCTGATGGAAGAAAGCGAACTCCGAGCATGTCCAGTCACTTGATGGGTCACTTAGCACAAAAACCTGTCTAGTCAGATCTCACCACAGAACATCTTTTCCACATAGTGTTTCCAAAAGCAATTGCTCCAAGCACAACCACACAAAATTGATTTAATATGCTCAATACATCTTCTGCCACCATGCATTCTAATGTTCCTAGTTGCATTCTTTTTTTTTAAGTGATCTTTTTACATCCTGGGATTCTTGAAGAGTTGTGTGGAAGAACAGTCACTTAGGTATTCATAAGCCTGTAGCTGGTCTTCTGCCATCTTGGCAACACGGTCTAATCTGTAGCCTCGGGCCTGGAAGTGCTTGATACTGACCATTGCAAGTCCTGTTCCAAGAACTGGTCATTTTCTTAAAATCATTGACCTTTCATATTATATTTCCTGACACTTATAATGATATGTATACTTTAAGAGTTCATTGTGTCCATTCTTTCTAGAGGAGTAGATGGATGCATTGATGTTTGATGATACAGTGAGTTAGAATCGTCCAAACATTCCAGATGTGGGGAGGGTACCATAAGCCAAAGACATGATACTGTTGTTGTTTATCATTATTTTGTCCAACAGTCCACAACCAGGTACGGATGATAAAACATACCCCCCCTGAAATTATGATTTAATATCTATGTTCCTATGTAATATAGTTCTGGGTGCCTTAGACTTTTGCACAGTACTATATTTGTCAATGTGGAGTGGAGAATGAGTTTGTAAATCTGGCAGGAGCAAAGGATGTTGGAAATGGTGAGGGACAGGTGGCAGAGAAGGACTGCTAGGGACAGGCGGGTGGCACAGTTGCAGACACACCCAGCCCTGAGACAAATGCTCTTCTTTGTTTGTCTCTTCATCTTCGTCTGATATATCCAGAGAATCTGATTCCACCTCATATTCACTTTCACTTTCAGTTCTGATCATAGCTGGGATTTGTAGTTTGGGTTGCTCGTGTTTGCGCATGCCCCTTCCATCATGCATGCGCAATTCCTGTTGCTCTTTTTTTTGGAAACGGTTGATGTTGCCGCAGTTTCCTGTTCTGTATCGCCGGAGGTAAAATGCACTTGAGCCCGAGGCTCTTTCATGGTGGCCGGCCTTGATTCTTTTCCAACTTGTGTTGTCTTCAAAGTAGTAGTTTTCTTCTGCTTCTGTTTAGGAGACATATCTTAAGACAATCCTGAGTAGTTTATAAGTAATTTTAAAAAAGTATTTACTAACTTTTCTTCACTTAAACATTATTTTACTGGTTTTTTACGGGAGAGCTGGATTTCCGGGTCTCGATCCTACGTCATCACGTGACGTCCCTCCCTCATACAAACACTTCTCCCTCCCTCATACAAACACTTCTCCCTCCTGCCATCTGGGAAAAGGCACTGAAGCATTCGGGCTCTCACGACCAGACTATGTAACAGTTTCTTCCCCCAAGCCATCAGACTCCTCAATACCCAGAGCCTGAACTGACACCAACTTACTGCCCTCTACTGTGCCTATTGTCTTGTTTATTATTTATTGTAATGCCTGCACTGTTTTGTGCACTTTATGCAGTCCTGGGTAGGTCTGTAGTCTAGTGTAGTTTTTTTTTCTGTGTTGTTTTTATGTAGTTCAGTCTAGTTTTTATACTGTTCCATGTAGCACCATGGTCCTGAAAAACATTGTTTCGTTTTTACTGTGTACTGTACCAGCAGTTATGGTCGAAATGACAATAAAAAGTGACTTGACTTGACTTGACTTGAGAAGGCAGATGCTCTCATAAAGTTTAAGAAGTATCTAGACCAATTACCAAGGCATAGATCCTAACATGGGTAAATCAAAGTTAAGTTCGTTGTCATATACATAATATATATATGCACAGGTGCAATGAAAAGCTTACTTTCAGCAGCACTACAGGCACATTGCATCGGATAAACTGAATTCACAAGAAAAATGTAAATAAACACAATTTTTACAAGTACAAAACAATGAGAACAGCAAAAAACAAAATCCATTTTAACGCAAAGTTTTCAAAGCGGGCATAATGCTGTTAAATCCATGATCAGGGTCCTCCTGGTCCATTCAAGAACTGTACGGTTGAAGGGAAGTAGCTGTTCTTGAACCTGGTGGTGTGGGACTTCAGGTTTCTGTCCCTACTGCCCGATGGTATGTGGGATTAATGTAGAGACAGTGTGTGTATGGTGGACTGAAGAGCCTCTTTCTGTGCTGCACAACTTTATGCGTAAATAAATTAATTCTAACCTTAGTGATCTGCGTTGTTCTCCGGTCTAGGCCCATGCATTCTCACACTAACATATGGAGGTAGAGGTTTTATAAAAGGGGGAAAAGGGTACTTAAAAACAGCACAGTGCACAGGCCTTCAGCAGTTTTGAGCTGAAGCCACACGTTGCAATTGGTACACATTGAGGTTGTCCGGAAGTGGACAAAGGCCTTATGACATGGACAGGGAAGGGGGGTGTGGAGGTGGTGTGCAAAGAGGGCAGGTTAATAGAGGATGCTACGTGAAGAGAGTGCGTACCTTCCACGACCAATACTACTTCTGAAAAATCAAGATCAAGCAAGCTTTGCCCTTCTCCAGGAGGTTTCTGTCACCCCTGAGCTTGCCCTTGGACACTTGAGTTAGGTTGTGATAGGTGTACCGCCCTAGACAAACTCCTCACCATCCATTAAATCCGGACTCTTCAGGAGCAAGACAGACCTCTGAACTCTCAGGTTAAGACATGATGCTGTGCTTGAAGCCCATAAGTTGTACAATGGAGTTTCACAGTGGTGACAACCAGTGTGCATTTCATATTGTTTGATGACATCGTGTATGCCCAGCAGCCTTTGTGTGTTTGCAGAAAATAAGCTTGGAGAATGCAGGTCAAAAATCATTTTGTTTAGTTGTGTTGTATGGTAAATTCATTCAGGTAGTTGCTAAAATTCTTATCACATGATACATAAGCACATTGATTGAATTCCTAGACTATAATTTTAATGAATTCTCTGTGTCATTGATCATTCTCATATAGCTATTCATTAAGAACAGAGGAATTGTTGTAACATGGTCAGTACAACGTTGTGGGCCGAAGGGCCTGTAATGTACTGTGGATTGTCTATCTTCTATGTTTACTGGACTGTATGACGTCTGGTTGTTGTTGTTTTGTGTGGCATTCACACTTGGAACTGAAGTGTGGCCTGGGAGGGGCAGAAGTAATTCTGTCCACTCCGGAGCTGAGGTTGGATTGACCTTCGCCTGTCGTCTCGTCCGTAGCCATTCCAACATGGGTGGCCCTGAGATGGCATCGCCCGATGGAGTCCTTGAAGCTTACAAGCCTTCACACAACATCAACGTGTTGATCCAGTTGGTGGAGGATAACATGTAGTTATTCCTAAATAAACACAGACTTCATTATAACTTAGTAATATCAGCTTACAGGTCATTATTTTATCTTTCTTTAGGAATTACTTATATTTGTAACCACAGCAGATAATCAGTTTATATTAGTTGGATTTGGTTGAATTTAGATGGAAGATTTTTTATTTTTCTCAGCATAAAATGAAATATTCTCTTGATGGTTAATGAAAATTTTAGAAATTCCATTTGGACAGGCCATATCTTTGAGTTTTTAAACAAATTTTAAAACATCTAGTTTGTTGGAAATCAGTTGTATGGAGTATTAAAAAATATTAGTCCTAACCAGCCAGTAGAGTTAATTTCTTCCCGCCAACATAAGCTGCCTGTAGTTTTGATTTTGCCATCTATGTGCCATTTCTGCTTTGTATCAGCTGTGACTCTGACCACTCATGTACTGTTGGCCTCCCAAGGTCTGATATCCAGCTGCCTGCCTCAGAATCTTGTGATGGTCGCATTGCATTCATTTCTAAAGAATGGGACGGAAAGTAATCCCTCGCCCTGCATGATACTGCAGGCGATGGGCTTGTGGAATAAAATGAGTGATGGATGATAGCTTGAGAAATGGAAAAGTGGAGAGATTATAAACTAAGTAATTGTGATTTATAGCAAGTAGAGTTCCATGAGTTATTATCAGTAAATTGTGCTCAATAAACTTCATTTACACAACATTTTATTGAGTCTGATGGTCTTTGACCTGGAAAATTAGCTCTTTTTCTCTTCCCACAGATGCAGTCTGACAGGCTGTGTATTTCCAGGATTTTCTATTTTAATTTCAGATTTCCTACATCTGAGCATTTTTTTTTCATTTTCAGTCATAGAGTAATGCGGTTCAGAAACAAATCTTTCAGTCCACTAAGTTCAGTCTAGCAAAATTCTAACGCTCACTTTTTTTGTTGTTAATCAGGTATGAATATCAATACCTTTTCGTTAATAGAATCAAACAAAGTGACAATGTCTTCCATAAGGCAATGATATCAGTTGGGCTTGGATCTCTGATGGAGTTGCTCTACATTTGTGCTTGAGAACATAATACCGTCTGTTTTGCTTGAAATATTAACACTGTCCTCATTGCAAAATCTCTTCATTATAATTGTATAATAACCACATATTTGTTTTAAACTATTTTGCTGTACTGTATGTGAATTGGCCACTGTGTGTCCTGACTTACAATGTTGGAAGTTTTTGCTAAGTTTAAATAGTTTTGGGATGTCATGCAGTTAAAAAAGCATTATTATGATGCAAACCTTTCCTTCTTTCGCTTTTACTATTCTTGTGTTGATTTTGTTTCCTCATGCCATTGGTGTTTTAGACATTCTAAATGAAAACACTTTAAATTAGATATGAAGCATGGAATTCAAAGGTCTTTCGTGATTTGAATATTTATAACCAGATTAAAATTACTCAAATCATGAAGCACATTTAACTGTGCAGCTCTACATCCATTTAAAAGTAGCTGGTAATAAAATGCATAGTTTTTTTTAATGAAGTAGACAACAGAGAGGAGATTCCAGTTTCTTCCCAACACTGGATCACAGAAGTAACGTGCAAGCTCCACACAGAGAGCTTTGTAGGTCAGGGTGGAATCTGGGTCACTGAAACTATCAGTGAACAACACTAACTGCTGCACCACACGGGACTGTCTTGTTCATCTCTTTCACTCTTTCTCGCGTAAGGGTCTTCCATACTGCATCCCATAGTTCTCCAATGGATGTTTAGTTGTAAAATAAAAGCAAACATCCTTCAACTTTTTAATCTTCCTGTATTTCCATACAACTGTATTTCCTCAACTCTGGCTCAGAAAATGAAAATACTGGAAACACTCAGCAGGTCAGGAGACACCTGTGAAGAGAGAAATGGTTAATATTTCAGGTCCAGGAAGAAAGAAAGTAAGGTAAATTAGCTTTCAGTAGCAGAACAGCTGGGGAAGGAGTAAGGGAAACAAAGGTTTCTGGTTTAAGATGGCGCTACTGAAGCCAACAACAGCTTACTGGTAGTTCAGAAGGCAAGAAATTTGACTAAAAACATTATTAGTAGTACCCGTTCTGAAGTAAATTGTGGCAAACAATGAAGAGGTGAGCAAATTTGAGGGATGTGCGGTGCTGGTGCACTGCAAAATTGCAAGGTTGGAATAAGCGAATCGGAGAGCAGGATTTGAGGCCAAGGAGCTTATCCAACTAGCCTGGGTGTGAGGTTGGGTTGCTCTAAGCGCCGAGCTGATTTGGAGGGGTCGAGAACGGCAGCGTGATCTAGGCCCAGGTCCTAATGCAAGGCACAATCCACTGTTAGGACAATTTAAACACTGGCCAGATAGATTGGAAAAGCAGGATGTTGGGACCCAGAGGCAAGAGTTGCTTGCTGTCCCGCAATCTTCCCTCTTCTGTCTGTGGTGTTTAGGCTGTGAGGCTGCCCTGGCTGCTGTGCTCCATGTCTGCCAGCTTCACAGCAATTTGCCTGGCCAACATGATGAACTGAGACCAAGGCTTTGGGCCTACTCCTGGCTGCTCTGGCAATTTGGATCTAAGGATTCAAGTTGGTTCATAATGCTGTTGCTTGCTTCTATTATTTGCATGATTTGTGTTTTTTTTCTCTCTCTCTCTGCACATTGGGTGCTGGTCTTTAGTTTTTTGAGTTGGGTTCTTTTGGGTTTCTTGCTTTGTGACTGCCTGTAAACAAACTAATCTCAAGGTTGTATAATTTATACATTCTTTGATAATAAATGTACTTTGAATATTTGAATACCTCTGCTAAGGGAAACCAAATGGGATCATGGGGGCGGTTACCGGCAGATTATGCCTCTTTGTCTGTGTTTGGAGCAAATTTTTTTTGGTAATACTGGATTATTTCAGTCAAGCCACATTTTCTACATGCAAACAGGGAAGCAAACAACTGGACATCAAGTCACTGGAATTCTAGTAACTGCAGACATTAGCAATTTATCACACACCACTTTCCTTCCCTCTGCCTTCACATCATAAGTAAGAACAGTTACAAAATTACACACTAATAGTTCGGGGCATCCGTGATTTCCCTGAAATTTTACAACATGCCACCAAAGCTCGATCAGCCATTTTGTATTCATCCACTGAGAAACATTTTCAAATACTTTTGTTTGGGGAGCATAGTTGTGCTTGCTCCGTGGAGTGCTTAATGCTTTGCAAATGATTTTTGAATGCTTAGCAATTTTACGGATCCAAAATTAATAGAGAAGAAAACCCTTAAGGTTGGTCAATGACAAATGCCAATTATATTCTGTCTGTTTTAGCTAATAATTAGACCTTATGTTCCCATGCTGTGTATTGTGTAATTGCACTCTATCTCAAATCCCTATGTACTTAAGTCGGTTTTGGAATTATAATTAAGTACAATTTCTATAGTACTGTCACGATTGTCTGTGATCCATGATATTTGCCTACAATCTCCACGTTGCCAAAAATACTCAACCTTTTGCTTGTGTTTTATATTCTAACATTCATGCAAGTCATATTGCTTGGAAAATTATAGTGCACGTTTCAAAAGTCTGTGTCGTGTACGAGTTTTGAAGCGAATTATCACCATGAGCAATATGACTGTTCATTTTACTGTGCTCTGACTTTTGAGGCGTGAAATACCTGATCGGGATTGCACAGGCATCCACACCCTGGAGGTGACAAACACCCTGGATGAGGAAAGCCTGTCACTTCTTTCATCCATCCAGTGCGATGCTAAGTTATTATCAGACCAAATAAAGTGTGTTAGGTAAAGTTACTACACCAGTGTAATAAGCACATCAGGTTCACGTGGAGATTTCAGACCAGCTATACAAATACCACAAGCTCAAGTAAAGCAAATTGGGTTAAATAAAATGCTAAAGCAGTGATTTACACAAAGGTCTACACCCTCCTTCCCTTATGGACTAGACACTGGCCCAAGCACACGTGGGCAGCACACTTTGAAGGCCACCTGGTGAGGAAGGTCCCACACTATTTTTCCTCCAGCTGGAAACAACAGGCACAATTCTCTGTTCCATCTGGTTGCTATAAGTAATATAAGCATAAAGCACGAGAGATCAGCTCTCTAGGTTGAAGAACATTCTGCCTCCAGTTTTCCTACAGAACCTGGGCCCGGTTACTGGTGATCAGCCTTTTTGGTGTTCTCTATGCTATTCTAGAGCTTCTCTCCTATTCTCAATGGTCAGGACTGGATGCAGTGTCCTAGCTTTCGACTGACAACTTGATCCATATTTCCACTATCTTGAGTGCTTACTTCAGGAATGTAAGCACCTGTTGCACTCCAGTGCTTTCATTGCCATGCTGAATATTTTGATCCCCTCTATTGTGACTACATAGGCCTTTCTTGAGCCTGCTCCTGGAGGTTTTTGCTTCTTAAATAAGATGTATACTTTCCGTATATGATTCACCAGCAAAACATCAAATGTTGGAGGAACTCGGCAGGCCTGGCAGCATCTGTACAGACGATGACCTTTCATGAAGATTCACCAGACTGGTTTCAGGGATGGCAAGTTTGTATACGAGGAGAGATTAAATAGATTGGGCTATATTTATTAGAGTTTAGTAAAGTGAGAGGGGATTCTATGAAACTTACAACATTCAGCGGTAAGCATGTTTGCCCTGGTTGAGGAATCTTGAACCAGAGGGCACAGCTTCTGAAAAAGGGGCATTTAACTGTGAGTGAGGAGAAATTTCTTTGCTCAGAGGGTGGTGAACTTTTGGATTTCTATACCCAGGAGAGCTGTGAAGGCTCGATCATTCAGCTTATTCAAAAGAGAAATTGATGGATGTCCAAACATTAAGAAGATGAAGAAATATATTAATTTAGGAATACAGCGTGGAAAAGCCTCTTCCGGCCTTTGAGCCATGCCACCTGGAAGCCTCCGATTTAGCCCCAAGCTAGCCACAGGACAATTTACAATGACCAATTAACCTACTAACCGGTATGTCTTTGGACTGTGGGAAGAAACCAGAGCACCTGGAGGAAACCCATGTGCTCACAGGAAGAACGTACAAAACTTTCTTATAGAGGACGCGGAAATTCTACTCTCAACTCCGGCACCCTGAGCTGTAACAGCATGGCTGTGGAGGGTTGTGGAGCTCAGCATTCAACACAATCATACCCTCAGTCCCAATCAACAAGCTACAAAACTTGGGCCTCTATACTTCCCTCTGCAACTGGATCCTTGACTTCCTTACCAGGCGACCACTGTCAGTGTGAATCAGAAATAATACCTCCACCTCACTGAAAATCAACACTGGCATTCCTCAAGGACGCATACTTAGGCCACTGATCTACTCTCCCTACACCCATGACTGTATGGCTAGGCACAGCTCAGACACCATCTATAAATTTGCTGAAGACACAGCTGTTTTCAGAGTTTCAGATGCTGGTGGGGAGGCGTACAGGAGTGAGATAGATCAGCTGGTTGAGTGGTGTCAGAACAACAACCTTGTACTCAATATCAGTAAGACCAAGAAATTGATTGTGGTTGTTGGGAAGGGGAAGTCGAGGGTACGCACGCAGTCCCCATCGAGGGATCAGTAGTGGGAAGGGTAAGCAGTTTCAAGTTTCTGGGTGTCAACCTCCCTGAAGATTTGTCCTAGGCCAAACATGCTGATGCAATTACAAAAACAGGCATGACAGTGGCTATGTTTCACTAGGAGTTTGAAGAAAACTTGGTGTGTCACCAAAGACACTCGCAAATTTCTACAGATATGCTGTGGAGAGCATTCTAACTGGTACAGAGGAGCCAGTGCGCAGGATCAGAAAAAAAGGCAGAAAGTTGTAAACTCACTTGGCTCCATCTTGGGCACTAGTCTCCCCAGCATTGAGGACACCAAAAAAAAGGTGATGTTCCAGAAAGGTGCCGTCCATCAATAAGGGCCTCCAGGACATGCCCGCTTCTCATTGCTACTATTAAAGCAGAGGTACAGGAACTTGAAGACATACTGAATGTTTCAGGAAGAGCTCCTTCCCCTCCGCCATTAGATTTCTGAATGGACAATGAATGCATGAGCACTCCCTCAGTTTTTTTTTGCTCTGTTTTTGTACTACTTATTTAAATGTGCCGTTCACCTCCTCCTTCAGCTCCATTTAGGGCCCCAGGACGTCCTTTCAGGTGAGGCAGCACTTCATTTGCGAGTCTGCTGCGACCGTTTATTGTGTCCGGTGCTCCCGTTGCAGGTTCCTGTGTATTGGTGAGACCCGTCGTAAATTGGGGGGAACCACTTCGTCGAGTACCTGCACACCATCTGCCACAAGTGGGACTTCCTGTTGGCCAAACGTTTTAATTCCCATTCCCATTCCCATTCCAACAATGTTGATCCATAGCCTCCTCTTGTGGCAAGATGAGCATGGCCACAGGGTGGAGGAGCAACACCTTATATTCCGTAGCCTCCAGGATGTTGGCACGAATATTATCTCTCCCTCTGGTAAACAAATTCCCACCCCACCTTCCTCTATTCCCCACTCTGACCTTTTACCTTTTCTCACATGCCCATTAGTTCCCCCTGGGTCCCCTCCTCCTTCCCTTTCTCTTATGGCCCACTCTCCCCTTCCTTCAAATTCTTTCTTCTCCAGCCCTTGACCTTTCCCACCCACCAGTCTTCACCTATCACTTTCCAGCTAGCCTCCTTCACCCCGACCCCCATACCTTTTTATACTGGCATCTTCCCCCTTTTTTCTCAGTCCTGAAGAAGGGCTCGACCGAAACGTCGACTATCGATTCATTTTCATGGATGCTGCCTGAGCTGCTGAGTTCCTCCAGCTTTTTGTGTGTGTTGTTTTGGAGTTCCAGCATCTGCAGTTCTTCTCATGTTTATTGTTATTTTTAGGTTTTAAAAAAAAATATATATTGTTATTTATTGCAAAGTACTGCTGCTGCAAAATAGCAAATTTCACGACATATGCCAGAGATGTTAAGGCTGAGTCTGATTCTGCCAGCTCCATAATGGGCAACCCTTCCGATCATTGAGGACATCTTCCTGAAGTGCTGCTTCAGTAAGGTGGTATTCACCACTAATCTTCACTGTCCAAGACATGACCCTTTCTCATTACTAACATCAGAAAGGAACTACTGGCACTTGAAGACTCACTCTCAATGATTTAAGAACAGTTTTTTTTCTCCTCCACCTTCAGAATGGCCCATGAACCCATGAGCACCACTTTGTTATTCTTGTTTTCCCACTATTTAATTATTTTTGTAATTTATAGATGTTCTTGCCCTTGCCTGTACTGCTGCAATAAAACAAAAAAATTCACATCATATGTCAGTGATAATAGATCTGATTCTGATTCGAGAGGACTAAAATATAAAAGCAAGGATGTGATGCTGAGGCTTCATAAGGCACTGGTCAGACTGCACTTGGAGTAACGGGAGCAGTTCTGGGTTCCTTATCTAAGAAAGGGTGCTCTAGCTTTGGAGAGGGTGTAGGGGAGGTTCACAAGAATGATCGTTAGAATGAAAGGGTTAATATATGAGGACCATTTGATTTCTCTGGGCCTGTACTTGCTGGAGTTTAGAAGAATGAAGAAGGATCTAACTGAAACCTGTCGAGTTTATATAGAGTGGATATGAGGAGGATGTTACCCATAGCAGGGGAGTCTAAGGCCAAAGGACACAGGACACAGCCTCAGAGCACAAAGACAGACCTTTAGAACAGAGTTGAGGAGGAATTTCTTGAGCCAGAGGGAGGTGAATCTATAGATGGCTGTGGAGGCCTAGTCATTGGGTATACTGTATTTAAAGCAGAGGTTGATAGGTTTTTGATTAGTATGGGTGTCAAAGGTTATAGGATGAAGGCAGGGGAATGGGGCTGAGAGGGGTAATGAATCAGCCATGATAGAATGGCCTAATTCTGCTCCTATGTCTTATGGTTTTCTCTCACTATCTCAAAATGAGACAGTCCAGCATCATTCTCTATTACCCATGTGAAGATTTTCCCAGAGGCAGTTTTAGACCACTGTGGTGAACTACATATACCTGTCTGGACACGCCCCCTGCTGACTGCTCCTGTGGCTCCTCCCACTGACTGTGGCTCCTCCCACAGACCCCGGTATAAAGGCGATTGGGGCCTGAGCTCGGCCTTCAGTCTCCAGGATGTAGTATGGTGGTCAATTGCTGCTTGTTCTTTCTTCCAGTCAATAAAAGCCTATATCTCGCCTCACGTCTCAGAGAGTTATTGATGGTGCATCAACCACCAACAAAAATGTTTTATTTAAGGCGTTAAAAAAAATAAACTTCATTCCAAAATGTGTTCTGAAAGCTGAGCAATGGACGAGCTCTGCGTGTTGGTATTGCACCAAAGTCAATGTCATGTGCACAAGCTCGTATATGTGCATGTTGAATGAAGAACTTACTTCATCAGCAACACAGGCACATTAGACCATAAGATATAGGAGCAGAATTAGGACATTTGGCCCATTGAGTCTGCTCTGCTATCTCATCATGGCTGATGCATTCCCCTCTCAGACCCAATATCCTGCCTTCTCCCGGCAACCCTTCATGCACTGATTAATCAAGAATCTATTAACCTCTGCCTTAAAAATATCCAATGATTTGACATAGCATAATATAAATCGCATTCTCAAAAATTTAACATTAATAAAGAACACAATTAAAACAAAAATAAGGCCATTGTAGTGCAAAGTGATCAAAGTGGTGCAATGTACACACAAAATGCTGGAGCAACTCAGCAGGTCAGGCAGCATTCATGGACATGAAGAAACAGTCGACATTTCAGCCTGAGACCTTTCATCAAGACAAGACCTGAAATCTCGACAGTTCAATCATTTCCGTAGATGCTGCTTGAGTTCTTCCTGCATTTTGTGTGCAGTGCTCTGGATTTGCAGCATCTGCAGAATTTCCTGTGTTTGTGGTGTTGCTACACTGATTGAAAGGAAGTAGCTGTTCTTGAACGTGGTGGTGTGGAACTTTGGGCTTCTGTACCTCCTTTCTGATGGCAACGCAAGAAGGCAAGATTCTGTTAGTGGGCAGTTTTGATGATGGATGTTGCCTTCTTGAGTTAGTACCTCATGTAGATGCTGCTAGATATTTGATTGCAGTTTTGGTGGTTAGACTTTGTTTTGCTCTCTTTGATCATTAGGGTAGTCCATAGTGATCTTCAGGTGGCTCTGTATCTGTGTGAGTTAATGGACAGCAATATACTATTGGTGGCTGATCTGCTCCTGCCAGTTTCTGGCTCAACAAATTAGCTTAAAGTAACTCACTCCTCTCCCAAACTTAGGAACCCCTGACAGTTTGATTGAACTCTCGGAGACAGGGCGCCCCTGCTCCCCAATTTATAGATTTCCACATACCTGGCTTTCCCATGGCAGGCATTGGAGACATTTCCTAAAATGAGGTATAATGGTGCATGCTATGGAAGAGATTACATTGCTGGGCTAATCCTGAGGCACCAATTCAAATACAGCATGGCAGATTTACAACCATCCAATCGACACCTGTTCACCGATCCATTCTCTTACTTTCCCACACCGTAAGGGTATTTTATAATGGCCAATTAACCTAGCAATCTGCTTTGTGAACTGGGAGGAAACTGAAGACTTCTGGAGAAACTCCAACCATTCACAGGAAGAACATGCAAACTCTACACGAACAGCACTCCAGCTCAGGATTGATCAAATGTCTTTGGCGTTCTGAGGCAGGAGCTTTACTGGCTGAATATAATGTAAAGTCACTGAATAAATTAGGAATTAAATGTAGTCTCAAATAACCATGTAGCAGCCAGACTACTGTCAAACCCACCTCTTTCTCTTTCAGGAAAGTAATCTTTACCTGCTTTAGCTTATCTGGAGTTACTTACCCATCAGTGTGGATGACTCTGAATTGCCTCCACACAGCGGGGAAAATTAGGGATGGGAAATAAATTCTGGCAATGTCAGCGACAGCTACACTGTATAAGTAAAGAAGTGACAATGCAATTGTGAATAATAGATAGTAATAGTCTGGTATATTAACTGCAGAAATTTGTTGAGTGAAAAAATGTCCAGGACATTAACCACCCAATATACTGCTTCCATCAGCATTTGTGAATTTGCAAGTTTCATGTTAAATTCCTTGCACTGTTCCTCTCACAATCCCTTAAATTATATTGCAACTTTTTTAAAAAAGAAGTCCATCACTCTGCATCCCTTGTATAGAAGGTTAGTATTACCACAACATCTGACACACAGTGTATGAGTGCAGAATTTAGTGAAATGAGTTATAGCTTTCTGGAGCTTGATAAAATTAGTCAGTACTTAAAACATGGGCTTCAAATGAATTGGATTGAGATTTCCCTTGAGTCTCGAGTGCTTTGAGTCTCTGTACCAGGGAGCATTAAATTATATGTAATATGTATTGTGACTTGTTTTTTTTCCCAGCACATATACTTATTAAAAATAAGGAGATTGTGTTGCCTTAATGAATGTGTGCAAGGATGGTTGCCATAGATACGGTACAGGATCATGGGTTCCAAATCTAGAATCTGATGGGGTGGTAGGCCATCAGTGTAGTTCCTCAGTAGAAATGCCTAGAGCAGGGTACACTGCACACTAGCAGCAAATGATTGCCATATTATTATTTAAATGTTATTCTAAAGGGAAGACTTTCTTAGTTTCGTCTGTGCTGTATTAAAATGTTTCAACACTGATAACTCTGACAAGAGTGTTAGGATGTCTGCAAACCCTTAATGTGCGGGGGCAATTTAATGGGTATTCCACGTCAATATATCATTCCTGTGCAATTATGTTTAATTAAAATGAGTTGCAAGATCCTCTGATTGCCACTGAATATTAAACTACTCTTCCAACAGCCCTGCTACTTCCTCTACCAGTAATTGCTGGTGAGTTTGAAATATTATAAACTTCGATTGTCATGGTGGCAAGCTGTCTCATTTGTTTTGCTCAAGTTAGTGGCCTGTCAAGCCCCCGAAGAGTATCTTGTTCTTTTTCAATTGTCATTAAATTAATTTATAAAGGAAAAATTATGTTTTGCTATCAGCTCTTAGCAGCTGAACTAAAAATAGACAATACTGTTCTGTCTGAACGATGCGTCATTGCAAAAGAACGATGTGCCATTTTCGAATTTGAACCCATCGCGGGTATACATGAATTTATTATAAGAGAGCACACAAAATGATGGAAGAACCGGGTGAGACAGCATCAGTGGAGGAAAATAGACAGTCAGCATGTCACCCATCAGCCCTTATTCCACCCCTCCCCCCCAAAAAAGTATTTCTTATACTGGCTCTGATGGAAAAAAACGAGAAGGGAGAAAGCATAAAGTGTTGAGGGAAAGGGTAGAGCAGGAGTTGCTGGGTGATAGATGGATCCAGGTGAAGTGGGAAGGGGATTGATAGGCAGGAGAGGGAAGGGAAGAGTGAGAACAATGTACGAAGCTGGAGGTGATAGGTGGAAGTACAAAGGGCTGAAGAAAATAGAATCTGATAGGAGACGACCATGGACCATGGAATAAAGGGAAGGAGGTGAAGAGAGGAACCAGGAGAAGGAATGTTGTGAGTATTGAGTTGATTGAGAGTGTGGGAGGGGGAAGGAGATGGGGTAATGGGGCCAGTGGATTGTGGGAAAAATGGGGACAGAGTGGTTAACATTGTGAAGATATCCCTGCTCCACTCTAATTTCTGCAGCAAAAAGCAAGATGTGCAGTCAGGGAGGGACTGGATCCAAAAGGGGACTTATCCTTTGAGATTTCAATGAGAAATGTTGATATTATAAATGTAGCACCATGGGATCATAAAAGCTCAAAAGTTGACATATGAATAGTGAATTGTTTGTAGGACAAAGGACAGAGTTGGATTAAATTGTTCTGTTTAGGTTGATAGTTGGTGGGGTGCCACAGAGCATATTACCAGTCCTCATTGTTATTCTTTGGATTTTCTAGTCAGTTACTTGCATATATTCAGCACAAGATAAAAAAGGATTGGAGAATGTTCTCAAGGGATCACAACATCCCCACTGAGTCCTTTGAATTTATGTCTCAAAGTGGTGAAGAAGCATTTGTGATGTCAGTGAAAACCCAGGGGCCAGGTTTTGTGATGGTAATGGGTTTGCTGACCATAAAGTTCTAAACCCAAATGAAGATCTTAAGCTCTATCGGACATAAATAGCTACAAGTACTCTCTCTAAAGGGAGGTTATACTGTAGGTACCCAATCTTCAAAGCCTAGTTCACTTCCTTGTTTTTTACTCCAAGGCAAGTTTAGCTGTCAATACCCACTATTCAAGTGCCGGTGCCCCTCTCCTTCCCAGTGATACACATTTGAATCCAAACAACACTCTTAAAACACATTTAAAACTCACAGAGGATTTCTAGCTTAAACATTTCTAAATTACAAACCATTTTGAAAACCAATATACAATTCTTATAAGCTAAAGAGACATAAAAATTATGTGGATGAACAAGTCATCCATTGCAGAAACTGAAGCCGAGAAATGGACTCCAGTTCACCGCGTGTTTCTTCCATGCTTTCTTTAACTCCACTCCTAATAAGCCTGAACTGCTCTAGATATCTGTATCCTTTTTCTACCATTTTATTTCCTCAGATATCCTTCTAACAAAAATGGTCCAAAGACCTAGACATACGGTAGATATTAACTAATGCTGTAAAGCTATCATTCTTGAGTACATGAAGCTCCCAATGTTAATAGACCAGTTATTTGAAATGCTAAATGATTGCTTCCATCTGGTCTGCCAGCTTCCTTGAACTAAACAACTTAGTCAGCTTTATTTGTTTCCAAACAAGCCAAATTAAATAACCCACTGTCTTATACTGCACTCTTGAGCAGCAAGGCAGTGTAATACGCTCTTCAGGCCTGTGTGGGGAGCCAGATAGCATTGGGCTCTGAGGTTTTTAGAGCATCTGAATAGGTTAATTGTTGTTTAATGAGATTCATTAATTGTAAAGAGTTCTTTATGTTATTTCAGGAGTCTCTCCCTTTTCGTAATGCAGAGTCCTGGTACTTTCTGTTTAAATAAACTTGATAAGTTTATTTTGTTACTTGTATTATTTGAGTGTGGCCCGATTAGCGGTAATCACGGAGTCCTAGTTTTGAGAATGTTACATCTTGTGGCGTTTTTCAGCTGGGGCACTGATGTTCTGTTGGAATTTTCCTGAATAAACTCTGGTCACCATCTCTACAGTGGAGCCTGTCTTTCCTCTGCACTTAGGTTCCGACATTGCCCATGTACATCATGACAAATGGGGGCTATGTTTTTAACTTCAAGCTGATTACTGCTTTCCATTTACATTTTAAGAACTGGAGACTGACTCCCCTTTACGACCAGAAGTCAAGTGAAACATATAGTTGAATGTTTGTGATCTAACCAGTGGCAGCTGCTGTGTTTAGAAAGCGAGCTTTGTGAATAACCATCACAGCCTTGCACATATAGCATCCCTGGGGTGCACATCTTTACAAACTACATGGCCACCCTGTCAGCCGCCTCCTGCCCCATCTGTGGATGAATTTGTGGCTTCTACACAGGCTTCATTAACCCTCTACAAAACTGGAGTGGAAGTAGTATCTTTGATTCTGGGACACTTCCTTAGAAGAAGGTTTCAAAACTAGTCTTTTGGAAGCCAACAGCACCAGCATCAGCAAAGGCAGGGGTTTGGCGCGGGACATCACCGGGCACACTTCAGGAGTTACGTTTGTAGGATTTACGATCTCTATTTTTTCTCTTTTTAAAATGTTCCCCAGAAGAGGTCAAACTTAACTTCCTCCACCTGCACTTAATAGAAAATAACCCTCTATAACATGTTAATAGATTGGTGGTTTTTGTATCTAGGAAGTTGGAATACATTAGGATTGGAGTCATGCTATAACTGTACAAATTCCTGCTTAGACCACCTGAAGTAGAAAGAGCAATTGGGCACCATACCTTAGGAATGGTATATCGACCTTGAAGGAGGTGCAGTCCAAGTGTATTAGAATATAACTTGGACTTCATAAGGTGACTTCTTGGGACCAAAGCTTTTTCCTTGAAATTTAGAAAGGTAATTCTATTGAAGGAATCAAGATGTTAAGGGGAATGGCAAACTATCTGCTTAAGGAACTCGACAGGTCGAGCCAAATAGGAACTGTTTGGGTGGAAACTCTGCATCAGGACTGTGCATTATTCCAGGTTCCAGCCTCTGCAGTCTCTCGTGGCCTTGTAAAGGGGATCTTATGGGTTAACAGAAAGTATTTCCGGTGGGTGGGGTATTTGGGCCAGAGGTCTTGGACTAACTATTAGAGCCAAACTTTGTCAGGAGTGAAGTTAGACAAGCACTTGGTAGAAATGAGTACTTACTTCTGCAATTATGATTACCGCTCAGTTAATTTTTAATACTAGATATAATAATGTTCTAATTTGATAACCAGAGGATTTGAGAACTGTGAAGAAGGGGTAAGTAAATGGAGTTGGATCATATACATTTCAGCCATGTTCAATTTGAAAAATAATCTCAAGGAGCAACATGGCCAACATTTCTATTTTCTGGTATACATTTAGTTAATGGCACTTATGGGAATATTCTAGAGATACAGGTGAAGAAAAGTGGTCGAAGTAATATAATTGTAGTACAGAAAGCCAGCATAGAATTAATGAGCTGAACATTTTTTCTGTGTGGCAGTATTCTGCAGCCCTCTGAATCTGATGTTCTTGGCAAAGTTTGATGGGACAATTATCTCCTTTGTAATGCTGGTGGCATTATCACAGGGTATATGGATAGGGCTACATCAGAAAGTGGAACCACTACAGTTAAATTTCTCCTCACTTCCTCCCTTATCAATTCATATTTTCTCTGTTGAAAAGGAAGGTAAAATATGTAATCATATCACAATTTATAAAAATGATGAGAAGCAAATGAAATTATCATTATAAATGACAAACTTTGTTCCCACCTCTAACCCCACTGGTAATTTTGCATGCAACAGTCTTTAAATGCAGGAGGAACTCAGCAGGCCAGGCAGCATCTATGTAAAAGAGTTGACATTTCGGGCTGAGACCCTGCATCAGGCCTGCCTTTTTGCGTAAATGGTTAAGAGTGCTATTATGGATTTATGGAGTATGCCCACAATAAAATGTATCCCAGGGTTGAATATGGTGACATATATGTATTCGATAATAAAGTTACTTTTTACTTTGAACTGGGGGTATTGTGCACTTCTGAAGAAGTTTACCTTTTCCCAGAGTGTTTTGATCTCCCATTTAGGAGAGTAACTCTGATGGATTTAATTCTCCAGAGCTGTGGGATAGTTTTTAAAGTACTATTCAATGGTTTGGAATAATGTTCTAGTCATTTTTTTTAAACTCACATGAGTTCCATTAAAACCAAATATTATTGTGTGGTCTGGTGTTCTTACAACTCCACCATACAGTTAAAATTGGGATAATTTTGATGCAGTCTTTTGGAATTGTGGTGAACTACATATACCTGTCTGGAGATGCCCCCCCTCCCCCGCTGACTGCTCCTGTGGCTCCTCCCACAGACCCCGGTATAAAGGTGATTGGAGGCACTGCTCCTCCCTCAGTCTCCAGAATGTTGTGTGATGGTCTCTTGCTGCTGATTGTGCTCTCTTACAGCTAATAAAAGCTTATATCTCGCCTCACGTCTCTGAGAGTTATTGATGGTGCACCAGGAATTCAATTGGAATTTTAACTGAAGTTGTACAAAATAGTTGCCCTGATACCCAGCTTTGAAATTTTGACTGGTTCATACTAGAGCTGCTTGAATCTTCTATTTATTGGTGTGGGTTCAGATGAAGTTAATTTATGATCTTCTGTCCACAGTTTAATGCGGAACTGGAGAGAGTACAAGGTTGCCCAAAATCTGGTAGAAGGAAAGAAATGTCATTATTTGGCTGGTTCAGGCAATTTGAAATTAAGGTCAATGTGGATTTGCTTGCAAAATTTTCAGAAATGGCTGCTGCTTACACTAAAGTTTGCAGGATAACAAATGGATGATTTGTATTGAGAAATGTCCTAAGATTGTCATTCTCGGCCTGTTGTTGGTACAGGAAAAGAAAGTTATATCTTAACCATGACATGTAGAAGCAAAGAGTACTTGGCGTTGACATATGATACAAGGAGTTGACATGCTTCCATTTTTATTTATTTGTTAAGAGATAAAGCACATTATATGTCCATCCAGCCCAATGAGCCTGCATCACCTAATCACACCAATGTGGCCTATTAACCTATGAGCCTGTATGTCTTTGGCATTTGGAAGGATACCAGAGCACCTAAAGGAAACCCAAGAAGTCACAGGAGAATGTGCAAGCTCCTTACAGATGGCAGCGGATTTGAACCTGGGCTGCTGACCCTGGAATAGTGTTCTTCTAATACATCCCTGAATCTTTAGTAAGTTCAAGTGTTAAAAAGGAAATAAACAGCTTGACTTTCAGAACTGAGTGAATCATGAAGCAACATGTAGCTGAGCAAAGGTTGAAGCTGGGCCATCAGTCTGCTCTGTCTCATTTACGTTGTGCGTGTCACCCACAAAATGGAACTGATTATATTTTCTGCACGTGCTTGTGAAGTTGTTTTGAACAGCTCAATTTCAAACATCATTTACTTGCATTCAGATTCTTACTCCTGGTGTCAGTCTGTCCGATCTTTGTTAACTCAAAACACCTGAAATTGTTTTGTGATAGCTACACTCTGTGAACTTAATCAACTTTTGTTTTCATTGCTGTATCACTGGCCGCCCTGACTACCCTCCACAAACCTCAATGTCCTCTCCCCCACCCACCTTCTGGAAGATGCCTTCTTAAAGTCTACTCCTTTAACCAAACTTCATAAGCACGAAGTATTTCCTTATATACTGCAAATGTGGCAAATTTTGTTTGATAATACTGTTGGGATGCATGTTGCCTGTTGCTTGTGTTACATTGCGAGCTGCATGTATTACTTAATTGTGAACATCTCCTCCTGTTGTCTTTTAAGTCTTTGTATCCTGAAGTTTAAGTTGGATGAGCAACATGCTGTTGCAAATTTTGTAGCTGCTCAGGGTATTCAATGGCAAACAGCAGTGCTCATCGCTGTGGCAACTGGTTGAAGCAGTTTACAGTTAGTCTATACCAGTCATAGTCTGTGGTACAAGTTTATTGTGGACCATGCAGCAATAGGATCACACTGTAGATCCAAAAATGCACTGTGTCTTCAGGACATGTTCCCACCAAAGGTTAAATTCAAAGGGCAGTGAGGTGCATTGGATTGATTAACACTCACACAAGGCATCAAAAACCAATTGCTTTATGCCATTATAGTTCTTTCAGCCACTTAGATATATTCGGCTGTAAAAGTTTTTCCATTGCACCAACAATGTCTGCTTAGATGGTTGCCTTGTTTGGCAGCCAGCTCATGTAAATATTCAGAGAGAAAAGACCAACAGAAGCCCCATGGATAGTTGGTTGGATTATAAACAGGGGACTGTGGGATGTAAGAAGGATATCAGGGCTTGCAGTTACAAATTGTCCAGAAAGGGGAATAATTCCAGAAAAATTAATTGGCTATCTCAGATTTATATCACATTGAAGTAAAACGGTCTGAAGGAAATGGGATTTGTTTTGACTGATCCTCTTTGTGTTCACTTGCTGTTGACTGAATAAGGAAGCTCAATGCTGTACCTTGTTCTTTACCTCACTAAGGTGTTCCTAGTTCCTCTCTCTGAAAGACTGGGGAAATCATGCACAAACTCATGGTCAAAAGGCACATTTCGGGGATCCCTGTGGGTCTTTACTCTTCCACTCCTGAGTCATGCTGTAAAACAGTATGAAATTCGCACAAGTGACCCAGTCCAAAGCTTAAGTTAGTCGGATCTCTTATTAGAGTGCTGGTTGCAGTGTGCGTGGGCAGTGTGAGAGAAGCTCAGCTGGGGATTAAGCAGACTCACAAATTTTCCCTGAAGCCATGTCCTGAGAAGGAAATGAAATCAGTTAGCAAGGTACAGGAATTGGTGAGAATAGCTGGAAGTGACTGTTTCAGGATAAAATAAAGCTAGTCAAAGTGTGAGAAACAAACTCCATAGTGTCAGTGGTGTGTTGAGTAAGTAGTAGTAAGATTGAGCAGGTTGTCATTTCTGCCTGTGTAGACGCCAACCCCAAGCGTATGAATGCGGCCTAGGCCCAGGCCTCAGACAATTTTATTTCAATTATTGACATACAGCACAAACAAGGCCCTTCGGGCCCTTCGAGCTGCACTGCCCAGCAGTCTCCCAATTTAATCTTAGCCTAATTACGGGACAATTTACAATGACTAGTTAACTTACCAACTGGACTGTGGGTGGAAACCAGAGCACCCCGGAGGAAACACATGCAGTGTCGGGGGGAGCATAGAAACTCCTTACAGACAGTGGCAGGAAAAATAATGTAAAGAAAAAGAGCAACTAAAATGTTTCCTTGGCGATTTCAGAGTTGATGATATGGAGCAGGAGAGACCATTGCTGGAGTTGCGGTGGGTACCTTGGATAGTTAAAAATGAACCTAATCAAGAACAGTCCCCAAAGGTGAATAAGAGTGATCGTCACCAGAGGGCCACAACACTGAGTGCCTCAACGGAGATGAGAGGAACAATGTACCATGGTCACATGGAGGTTGCAGATAGGATAGCCGTTAGTGTTTTTCCTCTGGGAGCTGAGAAGCATAGCTTTATCACTGGCTGAGGTCCAGTTAGAATGCATAAGACCATAAGATATAGGAACAGCATCAGTCCATTTGGCCCATCATGTCTACTCCACCATTCAATCATGGTTGAACCTTTTTACCCCTCCTCAGCTCCACTCCCCAGCCTTCCCCATAACCTGTGATGCGGGGTCCAATCAAGAATTTATCAATCTCTGCCTTAAATACACCCAGCAGCCTGGCCTCCACAGCTGGCTCTGGTAATAAATTCCACAAATTCATCACCCTCTGGCTAAAGAAATTTCTCTGCATTTCTGTTTTAAATGGACGCCCCTCTATCCTGAGGCTGTGCCCTCTTGTCCTAGACTCCCCCACCATGGGAAACATCCTTTCCACATCTATTCTGTCTGGACTTTCAATATTTGAAAGGTTTCAATGAGATCCCATCTCATCCTTTCAAATTCCAGAGAATACAGACCCTGAGCTATCAAACGTTCCTCATATGATAACCCTTTCATTCCTGTAATCATCCTTGTGAACCTCCTCTGGACCCTCTCCAATACCAGCACATCTTTTCTAAGATGAGAGGCCCAAAACTGTTCACAATACTCAAGGTGAGGCCTCACCAGTGTCTTATAAAGCCTCAGCATCGCATCCCTACTCTTGTATTCTAGACCACTTGAAACGAATGCTAACATTGCATTTTCTTTCCTCATAGCAGACTCTACCTGCAATTTTAACCTTCAGGGAATCCTGCACAAGGACCCCAAGTCCCTTTGCATCTCTGATTTTTTGGATTTTCTCCCTGTTTAGAAAATGGTCTGCACATTTATTTCTTCTCCCAAAGTGCATGACCATGCATTTTCCAACATTGCATTTCATTTGCCACTCTCTTGCCCATTCTCCTAATCTGCCTAAGTCCTTCTGCAGTCTACCTGTTTCCTCAACACTACCTGCCCCTCCACCAATCTTTGTGTCATCTGCAAACTTGGTGACAAATCCATCTGGCATGGTCAAGGAAACGTACTGTAAAGACATCAAATTCAGACATCGGGAAACGTAGGATGCTTTTGAGGTGGAGGTATTATTTGGTTTGGAAACCAAATAATTCCTTCTCAGAGCTGGATCTTAGGAAAGATGTCACTGAGTGAGACTTGAAGGCAGAGTGGACAATGAGGCAGTTAAAGACAAGAGATGCCACTGAAGGAAAAGAAATTAAGGGGCCAAGTATGCCTCAGCTGATAACTGTCACGTAGGGTAAACTATTATTTACTCTCATTGAATGACATCGCTTCTGTCTGGATTTTACAGGGATACCCAATTTGGGGTCCATGGACCCCTTCCTTAATGATATTGGTCTGTGGCGTGAAAAACGTTGGGAGCCCTGATGCAGATGAACTTTAATGATTTGTCACTAGGAAGAAAGGGACTAAGCTAAAATTCTTCAGTCCCAGACTGCTCATATCAAAGAGGCATGACAAGGAGACCCCATGCCGGCTTTGACTGAGATCATCAGGGGTTCTTCTTCTAGTGCATACAGCTTCAAAAGGGTGTGTGTAACATATCTGACAAGTACCAACTTTGCATGAACATTCAAGCACATCTCAGGCACTAGAACTTGTCTTTGTGATCTCTTGGTATAGGTGAGAGAGGGGATTGAGCTGCTGATAAGTGAAGACCAGTTATAAGCAGAATAAAATATTGTGGAGGAGATGGGCGGGGTTGGTGGGAAATAGCGGGGGCCCAGGGAGGAGATCAGATGAGGGATGAGTAACAATATTTGGGGAGGAGGAGGGAATAAGAAAGAGGTCATAGAGAAGGAGGGAGTATAACGATGATCAGTGGGAGGGAATATGTAAAAGACTGCTGGACGAACGGGAAGAGATATAACAACATACCTCATTGATTCTGCCTTCATTGAACATTATTAAACAAGAAATGGCATTACATGCTATTTTTTGACAGGAAAATTGGAGCTCATTGATATTGTCTCGAACAGCATATGCTGCCTTGAAACCCATTTGCTTTGTTAGTATTCTGTGTAGGTTCTGTGATGAGGAAGGCAAGACTGGAAGCAAGCATCTGTGACTCTTAGGTACTGGAGATTGATGAGAACAGATATTAGATGGATAGGCCTGTACAAAAACTGGCCTTAGAGGTTAGTTTGTATGTTAAGATAGAGCCTAGCATTTATGCAGCAATTCAGGCTGATTGCAAGGATTTTTTTTTAGGCGCTTGCGGTAATTGTTAGGTCTACGTGCCAAGAAGTTGATATTGCTCAAGCTGGAACTGAAGTAACACAGAATGTGTTTAGACCTGCCCCTTTGCCAGCTCTGGTGGAAAAATGCCAGCCATTTGGCAGGTGGACAGTGGCAGGGTATCTGTGTGAGTTCAGGCGTGGAGAGGTGGTGCTGATGTGGGGGGATATCTTTGTCCCGGTGTTGATTCCTTCCACCACGCCACAGGATGAGTTCCGCAGTACCCTGCTTTCAAAGCATGGCTTATCACTAATGGAGATGGTTTCCATTCTGCACAGTACGGTGGCCTTTGACACACAGCAAGCCTACAGTGGATAGATTTCTCTTACTGCCAATTGCTAGAAAAAAGAAATAGATTCAATTAGGTCTAGGTGGCACCATGGAGTGAGACATTCTTACATACAATTTATTTTTCCTTAATCTTTCTAACAATGCCCTCCTATTGCTGGCAGAGGTAGTCAAAGTCAAGGTGGAATTCACAAAAAAAAATGCCATAAAGTAATTTCAAAAATAAAATGCTGTCTGAGTTTTCCTGACATGGGCAAAGTTACAAGTGTAGAAAAAGTAATCTTCACAACCAGAACGTCACTTGAAGAAAACTGTCCTTGTCGGTTGCAATGCACACAAAACACTGGAGAAACTCAGCAAGTCAGGCAGTGTGTGTGGAGGAGAATAAACAGTCATTGTTTCGGGCTAGGAGCCTTCATCAGGACTGGAAAGGAAGGAGTTAGAAGACAGAATAAGAGAGTGGAGGGCGGAGGGGGAGGATTACATGCTGGCAGGTAATAGGTGAGAGGGAAAGTGGGGGATGAAGTAAGAAGCTGGGAGGGTATAGGCGGAAGAAGTAAAGGGCTGAAGAGGAAAGAATCTAATAAGAAAGGACAGTGGACCATGGAAGAAAGGGAAAGAGGAGGGGCACCGGAGAGAGGTGATGGGCAAGTGAGGAGAAGAGGTGAGAGGGGAACAAGAATGACTACCGAAAAAAGAGAGAAAGCAGGATGAGAAGAGGAAACGCCAGAAGTTGGAGAAATCGACGTTTGTGCCTTCAGGTTGGAGGTTGCCCAGACAGAATATGATTTGTTGCTCTGCCAGTCGGAGTTTGGCCTCGTTCGGGCAGCACAGTAGCACTGCAGCTGGCATAACACCTTCTGGTGCCAGTGATGGTGGTTCAGTTCCTGCCACCCTCTGTACAGTGTTTGTATGTTCTTCCTGTGGGCTTCCTCCCATATTCCAAAAATGTACAGTTAGTAAGTTGTGGGCATACTGCGCTGGCGCCGGAAGCACGTTCGGGGACTGTGCTGGTCACGGCGCATTTCACTGTTCTCTACGCTTCGATGCACATGTGAAAAATAAAACTGTTTTCTCTGAACTGCTCATGGTGGTAGAGGAGGCTGTGGACAGGCATGTCGGAATGGGTATGGAGTCGAATTGAAATGTGTGGCCTCTGGAAGATTCTGCCGTTGGCGGTGGACAGAGTGGACAACTGCCTTTGTCGGTTGGCCTGAAACTCAAAGTGTGACTCTTCTCGATCGTGGGTATTTGCAGTTTGGTGCTAAGCAGCTGTCGATCAGATTTTTTTTGGTCTGATGGTCTATGTTTGTTCAGTGATCGTACTGGCTGGGTATTTCCACCCCTGCATTTGCAAGCCTTATGATTATTCTCTCCATTAACATCACTGAGCTAACACTTCAGCCTGACAATTGTGTAAGCAGAAAACACCGACCTTCCAATCCTGCAGGGGCATTAAATATTCCACACCTTGGATCCTTGCCTGGATCGTATACTATCAGAAGTATCCAGATGGAGAAAAGTGCATCAAGTGATTTAACTGGAAAGAAAATGACACATCTCCAACAGTGCAATAAACAAAATCTTGCGAATTGGTTAATTAAAGCAATAAACAAAAGTTATTGTTAATGCAAAATACACCAAATAACTTAGAAAACTGTGCTAGTAATCAAGCAGCCAGTGCCTCACAATCAACCAGAGGTTTTAAAGGGTTTTAAGTTATTTTCCCACTAAATAATTGGATAAGCAGTCAACAAGCTCTACTGTCCTGGAAAGAGAGGTTATGAGATTATTAATTCAGAGAAATTAAGTGAACAGTGGTTAATAACATTGCAATATACATTACCCTCCTTGCACGACTATTAAGAATATTAATAATCAGAAATTATATCAAATAAAGAGACACGTCTAGAAATGTAAACATGAGGATATCTGCAGATGCTGGAAATTCAAGCAACACACACAAAATGCTGGTGGAACGCAGCAGGCTAGGCAGCATCTACAGGGAGAAGCACTGTCGACGTTTTGGGCCGAGACCCTTTGTCCTGATGAAGGGTCTCGGCCCGAAACGTCGACAGTGCTTCTCCCTATAGATGCTGCCCAGCCTGCTGCGTTCCAACATCTAGAAATGTGGTGGCACTGCAAATCAAACAAAAAACTGCAGATGCTGGAAATCTGAAATAATAACAGAAAATGTTGGAAAGACTCAGCCAGTTAGGCGGCATCTGTGTAGGGAAAAGCAGAGTTAACGTTTTTTAAAACATTTTTTATTAGTTTTTCAAAACATTTTACAAATTAAAAACCCCAAATCCCAATGAGGAGCATTAATACAGTGCAAAATTAAGCGTACAATAACAATATGCTACAAAGGAAGAGAATTTAACAAAAAAAAGCACCTAAATTAAAGACAGGTAAGCTTAGTGTCCTCCCCAAGCCCCAAAACACAAGATAAAAAACAACAGCAGAGTTAACGTTTTAAGTTGGAGACACTCTAAAAGTGTGACTAAAACTGTGCACAGTACTCCAAACACCTTGTACACTTGCAACAGAACATTGCAACTCCTATACTCAATGCCCTGACTTTGAAGGCCAGCATGCCTTCTTTACCACCCTATCCATCTGTGATGCCACTTTCAGAGATTTATATACTTGTGTTCCAACTCCTACTGTTCCATAACAACAGGTGCATAGCTATTCACAATATTCCAATGAGAGTCACTCACATAATAGATATGTTGTTGATGAGCTTGAAGGTTAAACATCCCATATTTGCAGAACAAATTCTGAATCAAGGTGACTTGCAGCACAGAGTGGGTTTCTATCTTTCCTTCCATGAATGAGTCATGGGTGAATGATGTAAGTATGTATTCACTGCTTCAGTGTCTGCCTTACAGTACATCACACCTGAAGGGCAAAAGCTCAAGATTTACTGGATAAGATATGAATAATACTCTCAGTTCACTGCACTCTTGCTCCAACAGATTATTTTGGATAATGCTTGATACAATTGGTCATCTCTCTGATAGAGAATTCAAAATGCAAGGACTTTGCTGGGTGATTGGGAGAAGCCTTTAGAAAGTGATTAATCCGATGGTCATGTCTCTAATTGGGAACAAATTATTGGATTAAATTAATAACTTTTTTGCTGCATATAATCCCAGTAGGACTTTATCAGTAGTGATAAGAACAAGAAGAATAATGGATCATAGTTGAAGGTATCACTGCTGCTGACTGACATACTAATTTGTTAGAGTGTTTCAAAACGTAATTTGTAGTGCACATCTACACAAGGTTAAATAAAAGACTATGCTATAAAGAATGCCCCGATATTTACTGGAACTCAGGCAAGGATGAGAAGTTCTGGTCTGGACTCCAGTGAGTTAATGCTTTGGCTAAACCTTTGACCATGTACCCCCCATATCTCCACATGTGGCTTAGTCCCCATCTTGACTGTGTACCTGAGTACCCCATTGCAGCAACAAAGGTCTTGTTTAAACTAGTGGGTTTCTTTTTGCTAGTATCCAGCACAAGGTGAAAAGCTTAGTTCTGTTTGGGCAGAGTCTGATTCTGCAGGCAGTTCTGGCCTTGAAGATTTATCACAAGCAAAGCAGTGTTGCCTCTGTCAAATCTGTTGTTGAATTTTGCAAGAGCAGCTGACCTCATTAACTGCAGGTTCCCTAGGAAGAGATTTTGTGTGGATTTGCGTGCAGCTTGGTATGCCTTTTAATGTCCCACGGTGGCAAGGCTAGGAACTTTTAGTGAATAGAACTTTATGGAATGTAAACACCCTGCACATATACTCAATTAAGGCTAAGTAACTTCTTTGAGACTATTTAAGTTAAAACTCTAAAATCCTAATTTTGGAAGTATTTTGAATCTTGAATTGGGAAACCTTCAGCTAGTGTCAGCAGGTAATTTCTTCAAGAGCAGGAAAAAGATGCTCTGAGCTTCAAGCTCGAGAGAGCTACACACTTGATATCAAAATCCTGAGTCAGTCAGCCTGTTTCATTATTCTTTCTAATTGTATAGAATTATCATTTCGGAGTTGCTCCCTTGACATCAAAGCATGAAAATGAAAAAGAACTGCAGACGTTGGAAATCTGAAATAAAAGCAGAAAATGCTGGAAGCACAGGTCAGGCAGTATCTGTGGAAAATTAACATTTCCAGCCTGGGACCCTTAATCAAAACAGGGAAGGAAAGAAAGAAGATTGATTAGGCAGCAGAGAAATTTGGGGGAGGGTGAGCAAAGGAGTGGAGAGAATTTCTCTGAAAGGGTGAAATAACGTGGCATTTAATAGGTAATTAAGTTCCTTTGTCTGTATGATGTGTTGCTAGTGTTCAAAATTCAAAGTACATTTATTATCGAGGTATGTATAAATTATATAACCTTGAGATTTGTCTGCTTACAGGCAGCCGCAAAACCTGAAAGAACCTGTTGTGCTGTGTATAGTTTGTGCAATCTGGACATGGCCAGCAGGCTAAAATACTTAAGTGAAGACATTTTTTTTGAAAATGGTGGGAGGGGAGGAGGCAAAAATACAGTTTCTGACAAAAAGTGAGTCTTAATACAGTTAGAAAGGAAGAATGAATTTATTTCAAGTTGGCGAATTCTTTATTGAGCCCCGTCCACCATTACCTAGGCTGCTGAATGTTTTGGGGACTGTAGACTTTACCCTGCCTTACTTTCATGAGGTTGTTAGTTCACTAAACTTTTCCACAGTAAATCAAGTGGAGGGTGAATTCACAGAGACTGCCTCCTCTTTCCATTATGCCCCTGGGGAAGATCCTGTGCTGAGGTACAGTATCAGAATTGATGATGAGTCAGGCAGTCACAAACTAACCCCCAAGGATTAATACCCGGCCAGTGTGGTTGTTAACTACTTTTGCATAGATATCAGTTAATTGTTAAAAATAGACTGGAGAAGATTTGAAAAAAAAAACAGCCTGTGCTAGGTGTCTGCCTGAAAACTGTTGGAAGGAGAGATCTTCACCACATGTGAAGAACTTGAATTGCCAGATCCTGTAGGGTTGTGGATTTCAGTAGGCTAAGTTAACCCAACGTCTATTTTTGGCTAGCTTGGATATGAAGGGCTGAATGGCCTCCCTTAAGGTTTTAAACTTCTCCGGTTTCTACATTTATGTAGGCACCATCTATGCTCATTGTTAAGCTATTTACAAGGAAAATAAGCCACTTCTATTCCTGGATATTCAGTTTGTAGCTTTCTCAGATCACTATCATGACACTTCCCAACACCTCTGAGTCCATGGACATTTACTTTTGTTGCACGTTACTGCTCACATTTGGTATCTTCTCACTCTCTGATCTCCAACCACATGATGAAAGTTGGCAATGAACAATAGGGAACAAAGTTGCCCATGAACTCCAATGCAGTGGTTTATGTGGGAAGCCGTTGAGATTCTTCAAGAATATTGGTTAAGTACAAGAGCAGTGGCTGAACGTTCTATGCATAATCATTATGTCATTATGTGTAGCTGTTTGATTTGTTCAGAAATAGTGGAAAGACCTTAAGAGATGGAAGCAAGTCTTTAAGATGATGAAAGGATTGACAGGTTAAAGAGAAACTATTTTCCAGCACAAGAGGTTTAACCTTGAGACTGAAACAAAATCATTTAGATTTGTGGTCGGGGTCACTTATTCACACTGTGAATTGTGAAACTCTGGTACTAGAAGACCATGAGAAATACAGTACAGTGCAAAATTCTTAGGCACTTATATATGGTAAGAATTTGGCACAGTACTGTAGTAACTTTATATATTACACTGCACCGCCACCGCTAAACCAAAAAACAAATTTCCTGACATACATATGTAAGTGATGATAAATCTGATTCTGATATGGCTCTCTAGTGGGGACTGAGAATAGGAGGGGGCAGGGAGACGGGAATCATGGTTGGGACAAGAGGAAAGGAGAGGGGAATGAGAGGGAAGCATCGGAGAGACATTCTGTGATGACCAATAAACCAATTGTTTGGAATCGAATGACCTTGCCTGGTGTCTCAGGGCTGGCTGTGTCTGCAACTGCACCACCCCACACCCTGGCACTCCTTCTCTGCCACCTGCCCCACACCCCCAACATCCCAACAGCCACTGCTCCTGCCAGATTTACAAAACTGGCTGTCCGCTCCACATTGACAAATATAGTACTGTGCAAAAGTCTTAGGCACCCTAGCTATATACGTGTGCCTAGGAATTTTCCACAGTACTGTAGGAACAAAATCAGGCTATTCAGCCATCGAGTCTGCTCTACCATTCCATCATGGCTGATTTTATTAACCCTCTCAACTCCACAGGGAAAAAATGCAAAAGCTGGGAGTTAGTGGAAAGGGTGAAAGGTGAGATTGTCAACCAATGGCTTTAAGGGAGATGGTATGATAATGGTGTTAGGGTACACATGAACCATGATGTGTTTAAACACAGAGTCTGAATGACCCACTCCTGTTCCTGTGTTTGTAAGAGACAAAGGAATGTCAGGAAGTAGGGTGATATGAAAGGGCAGTAATGAAATGCCACTGTTGATACTGTTCTGACTATTAGGTGTTGGCGGAGCTACTGGTACTAGCTGAGGAGATCCCCTGAGCATCATGTGCATCTATTAATAGTGACAGGGGATTAAGGAGATACTTGATAACATGTTGCAGCTGAAAGGAAAACTCCCAGTGGAATTTTGCAATTTGGTAGAATGAGTTCTGCACAGGCAGCCACTGATCTTTCCTTAAGTGCGCCGTGCTTTTACACGCTGGTCTTATTTAACTACTTAGAACCATAGAACCATAGAATATTACAGCACAGAAACAGGCCTTTTGGCCCTTCTTGGCTGTTCCGAACCATTTTTCTGCCTAGTCCCACTGACCTGTACCTGGGCCATATCCCTCCAAACCCCTCTCATCCGTATACATGTCCAAGTTTTTCTTAAATGTCAAAAGTGAGCCCGAATCTCCAGTAATGAGAGCAATAAACACAGGAAGGCAGCTACGATGTCAGTTAGGGCTGTGATAACTATCTCTGGATTACTCTTCAATGCCATACACTAGTTAGCTCAGGAATAGAACGATATAACAGATGAATGTGTGGCTAAGGAGATGGTGTGTGGGTGGCAGAGTTTCTGGCTCTTGAGTCTTTGAAACTTCCTCTGGGCCAGGCATGGCCTATAGAAGAGGGATGGGTTGCACTTTAACTGGAGGGAAGCCAAAATCCTGTCTGGGAGGTTTGCTAGTGCTACTTGGGAGGGCTTAAACTAGTTTGGCAGGAGATGTGAACCAGGGCACCAGGTCAGAAAGTGGAGTGACTGAGAGGAAGTTAGATGTCATGTCGAGTAAGAACAAACAGGAGCAAGGTAATAACACAATGGGCTAGATGGGTTGAAATGTGTTTAATTTACTGCTAGGAGTATTATGGGTAAGAGTGATAAAATTAGAGCATGGATCAGTACATGGAACTCTGGTGTTGCGGTCACAATGAAGACATGGTTGAAGGAGGGTCAGGAATGGATGCTTAATTCAATTCAATTCAAGTTTAATTCAACCATACAGGAATCCTCACAAATACAGCCAAACAAAACAGCTTTACTCCGGAGTCAAGGTACAAAACACAGGACCCACAGTCACACACAGCACAAAGCACACACAAGACAGCAAGCACAAGTGGTATCACAACCACACAATAAGAAAGTCCCAAAAAGTCACGCCATCAATCCACAGTCGACCACAATAGAACCCCACTGGGGGTGGCAGCACCGACTCCAGGCAAGTGTTTTTTTATCTGAAGAGTGGTGGGTGCCGGGAATGAACAGGTGATGCCTGGAGATGGAGACAAATACGACAGTGAACCCAAAACGTCGACAGTGCTTCTCCCTATAGATGCTGCCTGGCTTGCTGTGTTCCACCAGCATTTTGTGTGTGTTGTATTGGAGACAAATACGTTAGTGGTGTTTAAGAGGCTCTTACATGAACATGCAGGAAATGGAAAGATATGTGCATTGTGTGGATAGACGGGCATTTAATTATTAAATTAGTTTGGCACTGTGTCATGGGATGAAAGGGCTGTTCCTGCGCTGTGCTGTTCTTTCTTCCATGGGAGTGAAAGATTTACAAGACCTTGTGGATTTTACCGAGCTTGGAATGCATGACTTGTTTGAAATCCATGACTGAGTCAGGATATGATCTAGCACGTGATTAGTGAACACATAACCCAATGAGTTTACCATCAAATTGATACGTAGCACTGAGTCATTTATTCCATATGTGCATCTGATGTTAAGCATAGCTGCGTCGACAGCTAGTCAGCCTGGGGAAGATTCAACATTGACCTGTTAATATGCTGGCTAAGGTAGTATGTTGGGTCTCAGCAGGTGATGGATACTCTCGGAAGATGGTAGATCCAAGCAAATGGTGGAGGTAACAGGGCAAATGTGGAGGCAGAAGATGAGCAGTGAGAGAGTGAAGAATGCTGTACGGGAGCCGGTGGTTGAGGGATGTTATGGAGGTACTGGAAAGGTGAAGCTGAGCAGTTTGAGTCAATACCCCAGAAAGGTCAAATTTATGCCTCTGTTAGTAGGAGCTGGTTGTGTGTGACCTTTCAGGGCTGGGTTCTGACAAAGGGTCGTAGATCTGAAATGTTAACTCTGCTTCTCTTTCCACAGAGGCTGCTAACCTGCTGAAAGTTTTTCCAGTATTTTTTGGTTTTAGTTCAGAATTCCAGCATCTGCATTTCAATTTGTTTTTCATTAAATGCTACCTCACCTCTGTTCCTATGAATCTGATCTGTGGCTCCACTGACAAGTAACAGAGATACGTAGTGAACCACGTAGCCCAGTTCTGGCTGCAGTCGGACACCAGTGAACTCTGTAACAGGAACCTACCCTGAAATGTTGAACAGTGCACTTGTGCTGGGGAGTTATTATATATTTCCTGTGTGCTATATTGGATAGTTAGGCACCTGTATTAGGCTACTATCATATTTCCTAGCCCAAGTCTGGAGTTGTTCAGCCAGATTGGGTAGGTCTACTTCTCAGTTAATTTTATGTATATAGACCTTGTCTCTGCTTTATTAGGCTTGATGCAGTGTAGGCACTAGTAATTCACACTAGTAATTTGGGTGTGCGTGCTTGTTTTTTCGGAAGGACTGAGCATTTCCCTTATCTCAGCCCCTTTACATGTATTCCTAGCAACTCAAGACTGTTGGAGGCTGCAGAAAGGAGCTGAATGCCCAAGCGAATCCTGACTTGGACTCTAATGTTAATCAAAATGCATTGAACTATTAAATAGCTGAAGTGTTCACACAGTGTGGGTGGAGTAAATATTAACATCTGTGGTACATACTGGATTTGGGCTGCTGGATTGCTCAATCCGTCGAGGCCAGAACTCTCCATTGTAATGGAGTAAAGTTCCATTTCTATTATCTGTGTCAGTGAGGTAATCTATTTCTTTCTGCGTGGGAGCTCCAGTTACCTGGCTGCGAAGCCACCCACCCTCCAGGAACCTCCCCCCTCAGGGTGCGGTTCATCTTCACGTCCTCTTGCCACCTGAACTGTGGTGGGACACACCAGTCAGAAACTGACAAACAGCTGTAGAAATTCTGGGGTGGCGTAAAGGGTGTGCTGGGTGGTTGGGTCAGGAGCCTGTTTCGGTAGTGCCTAGTGTGTCTGCCACTGTGAACTCTAGTTGTGACTAGGCCACAGTGAAAATATGCATCCTGAGATAGAAGCTGGTGGGGGGGGGGGGGGCGGGGGGAGAGGACCTTGAGTTACAGGATTGATTGTCGACTGTAACTGGGGGGAGATGGAGATTGTAACCTCCAAGGGGAGCCATTTGGGATTGGAATGCCAGAGGGGAGGTTGCTGGTTAGAACCTGATTTGATTATTGGGTCAACAGGAAGGTTACTGAGTTAAGAATTCTGAAAATTGGAGGGTCAGGGCTTCATCCGAATTGGGAATGTAAGGGGCAATCTATTTGGGAGGGGCACTAAAGAACAAAATGAAGTATGTATCTTACATATAATGGGGTTCCTTTTGAGTGAGGGGCTGAAATAAAAATGGAGGATGCTGGAGATACTCAGCAATTTGAGCAGCATCTGGGGAGAAAAAAGTTAAGGTCAACAGCCTTTCATCAGAATTCCCAATGATATCACTCCTGAAACACTTTAATTTTCCTTGTGAAGTTCCAGAAGGTGAGTTCCGTGTAACTTGATGGGGGAATGACTTCAACTGAGACCAGTGCAGAATGAATGGAAATAGTGATATCATCTTTATTTCTTCAGCGGTTTGAATGGGGGATGACCTGGCAAGCACATGGAGGTCAGCCAGTGAGAACAGCGAGAAGAGTTTAAAAAGAAGACAGATTTATACAGCGGGCGTCGGAGTAGAGGGAGACAGAGTAGGAAGGCTTTGGCTCAACAGGGCTTCAGCGATAAGGGGTCAAGGCGAGGTAGGTTATCTGTGTAGAATACAGACAGGAAGAATGTGTGTGAGGCCGGTGTTCTGTGCTCGGTGTCAGATATGGGAGGTCCTGGAGACTCCAGCCTCCCAGACGGCCATATCTGCACTAGGTGCATCGAGCTGCAGCTCCTTAGGGACCACGTTAGGGAACTGGAGCTGCAGCTCGATGACCTTCATCTGGTCAGGGAGAGTGAGGAGATGATAGAGAGGAGCTAGAGGCAGGTAGTCACTCCAGGGCCTGGGACAACAGAGAAGTGGGTAACAGTCAGGAGAGGGGAGGGCAAGTGGCAGATGCTAGAGAGTACCCTAGTGGCTGTCCCCCTTAACAATAAGTACTCCTGTTTGTGTATGGTTGGGGGAGATGGCCTACCTGGAGGAAGAAACGGTGGTCACATCTCTGGCACAGAGTCTGGCCCTGTGGCTCAGAAGAGTGGGGAAAGGAAGAGGATGGCAGCTGTGTTAGAGGACTCTATAGTCAGGGGGTCAGACAGGCAATTTCGGTGGAGACAGGAAAGTAACGCAGATGGTAGTTTGCCTCCCAGGTGCCAGGGTCGGGATGTTTCTGATCTCGTCCACGATATCTTGAAGTGGGAAGGAGAACAGCCAGAGGTCATGGTACATATTGGTACCAATGACATAGGCAGGAAAAGGGAGGAGGTCCTGAAAACTGACTACAAGGAGTTAGGAAGGAAGTTGAGAAGCAGGACCTCAAAGGTAGTAATCTCAGGATTACTGCCTGTGCCACATGACAGTGATTATAGGAATAAAATGGGGTGGAGGATAAATGCGTGGCTGAGGGATTGGAGCAGGGGGCAGGGATTCAGATTTCTGGATCATTGGGACCTCTTTTGGGACAGGTGTGACCTGTACAAAAAGGACAGGTTGCACTTGAATCCCGGGAGGACCAATATCCTGGCGGGAAGGTTTGCTAAGGCTATTGGAGAGAGTTTAAACTAGGATTGCTGGGGGGGTGGGAACAGTACTGAAGTGAAGGAGGAAAGGGAGGTTGGCTCACAAATAGAGAAATCTTGGAGACAGTGCGAGAGGGAAGATAAGCAGGTGATAGAGAAGGGATATGTTCAGTCCGATGGTTTAAAATGTGTCGGTTTTACTGCGAGGGGTATCACAAACAAAGCGGATGAGCTTAGAACGTGGATCAGTTCTTGGAGCTATGATGTTGTGGCCATTACAGAGACTTGGATGGTGCAGGGGCAGGAATGGCTACTTCAAGTGCCAGGTTTTAGATATTTCAGAAAGGACAGGGAGGGAGGCGAGAGAGGTGGGGGCGTGGCACTGTTGATCAGGGATAGTGACATTCTGCAAAGGTGTAATAATAACAGGGTTGTTCTGGTGGGAGATTTTAATTTCCCAAATATTGATTGGCATCTCCCTAGAGTGAGGGGTTTAGATGGGGTAGAGTTTGTTAGGTGTGTTCAGGAAGGTTTCTTGACACAATATGTAGATAAGCCTACAGGAGAAGAGGCTGTACTTGATCTGGTGCTGGGAAGTAAACCTGGTCAGGTGTCAGGTCTCTCAGTGGGAGAGCATTTTGGAGATAGTGATCACAATTCTATATCCTTTACCATAGCATTGGAGAGGGATAGGAACAGACAAGTAAGGGAAACGTTTAATTGGAGTAAGGGGAAATATGAGGCTATCAGGCAGGAACTTGGAAGCATAAATTGGAAACAGATGTTCTCAGGGAAATGTACGGAAGAAATGTGGCAAATATTCAGGATATATTTGTGTGGAGTTCTGCATGGGTACATTCCAATGAGACAGGGAAGTTATGGTAGGGTACAGGAACCGTGGTGTACAAAGGCTGTTGTATGTCTAGTCAAGAAGAAAAAAAGAGCTTACGAAAGGTTCAAAAAACTAGGTAATGTTAGAGATCTCGAAGATTATAAGGCTAGCAGGAAGGAGCTTAAGAATGAAATTAGGAGAGCCAGAAGGGGCCATGAGAAGGCTTTGGCGGACAGGATTAAGGAAAACCCCAAGGCATTCTACAATATGTGAAGAGCAAGAGGATAAGATGTGAGAGAATAGGACCAATCAAGTGTGACAGTGGAAAAGTGTGTATGGAACCAGTGGAGATAGCAGAGGTACTTAATGAATACTTTGCTTCAGTATTCACTATGGAAAAGGATATTGGCGATTGTAGGGATGACTTGAAGCAGACTGAAAAGTTTGAGCATGTAGATATTAAGGAAGAGGATGTGCTGGAGCTTTTGGAAAGCATCAACTTGGATAAGTTACCGGGACCGAACGGGAGGTATCCCAGGCTACTGTGGGAAGTGAGGAAGGAGATTGCTCAGCCTCTGGCGATGATCTTTGCATCATCAATGAGGATGAGAGAGGTTCGGGTGGATTGGAGGGTTGCGAATGTTGTTCCCTTATTCAAGAAAGGGAGTAGAAATAGCTCAGGAAATTATAGACCAGTGAGTCTTACTTCAGAGAAGATCCTGAGAGGCAGGATTTATGAACATTTGGGAGGCATAATATGATTAGGAATAGTCAGCATGGATAGTCAAAGGCAGGTCGTGCCTTACGAGCCTGATTGAATTTTTTGAGGATGTGACCAACCACATTGATGAAGGTAGAACAGTAGATGTAGTGTATATGGATTTCAGCAAGGTATTTGATAAGGTATCCCATGCAAGGCTTATTGAGAAAGTAAGGAGGCATGGGATCCAAGGAGACCTTGCTTTGTGGATCCAGAATTGGCTTGCCCACAGAAGGCAAAGAGTGGTTGTAACCATATAACCATATAACAATCACAGCATTGCAGAGTGGTTGTAGACATGTCATTTTCTGCATGGAGGTTGGTCACCAGTGGTGTGCCTCGGGGATCTGTTCTGGGACCCCTACTCTTCGTGATTTTTATAAATGACCTGGATGAAGAATTGGAGGGATGGATTAGTAAATTTGCTGATGACACAAAGGTTGGGGGTGTTGTGGATAGTGTGGAGTGCTGTCAGAGGTTACAGTAGGACATTGAGAGGATGCAATGCTGGGCTGAAAAGTGGCAGATGGATTTCAACCCAGATAAGTGTGAGGTGGTTCATTTTGATAGGTCAAATGTGATGGCAGAATAAAGCATTAATGGTGAGACTCTTGGCAGTGTGGAGGATCAGAGGGATCTCGGGGTCCGAGACCATAGGACACTCAAAGCTGCTATGCAGGTTGACTCTGTGGTTAAGAAGGCATACGGTGTATTGGCCTTCATCAACCGTGGGATTGATTTTAAGAGCCGAGAGGTAATGTTGCAGCTATATAGGACCCTGCTCAGACCCCACTTGGAGTACTGTGCTCAGTTCTGGTCACCTCACTACAAGAAGGACGTGGAAACCATAGAAAGGGTGTAGAGAAGATTTACAAGGATGTTGCCTGGATTGGGGAGTATGCCTTATGAGAATACATTGAGTGAACTCAGCCTTTTCTCCTTGGAACAATGGAGGATGAGAGTTGACCTGATAGAGTTGTACAAGATAATGAGATGCATTGATCGTGTGGATAGTCAGAGGCTTTTCCCCAGGGTTGAAATAGCTAACACGAGAGGGCAGTTTTAAGGTGCTTAGAAGTAGGTACAGAGGAGATGTCGGGTAAGTTTTTTTACGCAGAGAGTGGTGAGTGCATGGAATGGGCTGCTGGCGGCTGTGATGGAGGCAGATACGATAGGGTCTTTTAAGAGACTCCTGGATTGGTACATGGAGCTTAGAAAAATAGAGTGCTAGGGGTAAAGCCTAGGTAGTTCTAAGGTAAGGATATGTTCGGCACAGCTTTGTGGGCTGAAGGGCCTGTATTGTGCTGTAGGTTTTCTATGTTCTATCTTTCTTTCCTGGATTAGTCCATTTTCAGTCACTGAAATAAACAGAACTAAACAATCATGGTCTGGTTCGGGCAACAGTATTCACCGCTGAAGCTTGCCTCTTAATCAGAAGCAACATTTGACAACATTTTCCAACCTAGATGGATGTGGAGTCCCTCTTGGGCTATTAACCATATATTACCATTGCACACTTCCTTTGGGATCAGTACAGTGCGATTGATCACTCTCTGCCCCATAGATCTTCCCTGTCAAACGTATTGATCTTTACCTTTTAACTTTACCAGCACACCCTGGCTTTGGAGATATGGTTAATATAATGTCGACTTGTGGGGTCAGCTGCAATCCTTAAAGCAAAACCATCTTTGTGAATACGTGCCCATTATTTTATTGGAAAGTTACAGTGTAGTATTTATGCTTGTGCTATTTAATACTTGAATCAAGTCCACAATGTTGATGTGCTAGTAATCCTATTGAAATTGTACAAGCAATGGTGTCACATCATCATCTATTTTAAGCCTAACAAGAACTTTGAAAGTCATGGAGGTCATTTTCTCAGGTGTCAAACAGGAAGCCTTTGAACGGCTGTAATTGTGTATAGAATGAAAAGCCCAGTTGCTCATGGTCAGATTGCATTACTGAAGGTTTAGCCGTGTTAACACCAGTTGCAAATTAAACCGGTGGAACTGTTCTTGCGCATCTGCCACTATCCCTTGCTTCCTTTTACTGAGCTGATACCCCATAAATCCAAGAGCTTCCAACTTCTCAATCTATCTCTGTGGTAGGGCTTTATGAAATGCCTTATAAAATCCTCCACTAGCATCAACTGTGGTACTTTGATCGACTCTCTGTTGAGTAGCATTAAGAAGGTGCAGTCTAATTAATTTGACTGAATATACACTGGTTCTTATTTTTAACTCATACCTTCTGAATATTAGCTTATCTTGCTCCTATTGATGGTTTGCAGTGACAGTTGTTCCACCAGTGTTTTATCGGTGAACCTGTGGTTTCTTGATTATTACCCCCTCTAAGAGCAGTTTAACGTTAGCAACCCTCCCCTGCTCTGCAATCCAGTTTGAGATCAGAAACTGAGGCCTGTGCCTCTATTACTTCTACCTCTGCTCTCTTAGCAGACTTGCCTGTAGACTCTCCCTATTGCAATTCTGTCCATAAACTTGTAGAGCCAAAAAAAAGCAGGTGCTGGAAGTCTAAAATAAAATTAGAAAATGTGGGGTAACACGTCAGGTCAAGCCAATGAGATTTCACCTTCTGCATGAAAGGTCATCAACCTGAAACAGTAACTGTTTATCTTCCACAGGTACATCCTGGCCTGCTGAATATTTCCTACATTTACTGCCCATAAATTTATTCTCTTTCTTTGTAACCCTCACATCATCCGGATCCTCTGTGAAGACTCATGCTGAATTCTCAGTTTTGTCTTCTGTCTTTGCAGGAACATTTTCCTTGAGAACTTTAATAATAGCCCATTTTTCTTCCATTATTCTCTTCTATTTTATTTTGTATATAAATTGTTTTAAAGTTCAACATTGCCTTTTCATTCTTATATTTTTTTATTGCATTCTACACAGATTAAACTTCTTAGTTTTAACTTACTCTTACTGCTGATATTTGCCACAAGGCTGCATTTTTTACTATTATGTTTAAACTTTTGTTTCCAGGGCAGATTAACTTTGGGTAATCTTCCTTACTCTTTGAAAATAATATGCCAAGTTGAATCCAAACTATCTCTTCCCCGAATGTTTCTTAGCCCTTACCCCTGCATTCACCTTTTCTTCACTATCACTCCAGATGCATGCTTGTCATTAATACGCTCTGACCTAATTAACACAAACTGTAAAACGTTGTATTCACCATTAGCTTGAAAGCTGAAGGGCTGCATCAGGGCATACTGTGATTTTTCCAGTCTGCACTGAGATAATTAAACCCTAACCCTAATCATGCAACTTAATTTTTATTATGCTTCTTTGTAATGTGCCAACTGATTTGCTCAACCATCTTCTCACTGTGTGGAACTCTAATAAATAAATACAGCCTCCCTCTGTATTCATCATATCCAGCCAGATATTTTCAATCCTCTTACATGTATCCCTTTTATTGATTAACAGTAACATCATTCTTAACATCCTTCCAATACTCCCGCTGCTTCCTTCTTGGAAACAGGATTATGAAGAAACTATTCCTGACCTTGTTTGAGAAATTTATGCTGCAGCTCTGATAATCTGTGTAATTTAACACCTCCTTCACTGCATTAGATGTTTTCTCATTCTGATCTTCGTACTCTGTAGGAGGTTATTAATTTTTCCTCAAACCTGATGGCAGGAATATTGGTTTCTCCTTCTGGTGAACAAACGTCTCCACCTACCCCTCCCTCTATTCCCCACTTTGACCTTTCACTTCCTGTCACCTGCCTATTACTTCTCCTGGGTCCCTTCTGCTTCCCTTTCTCCTATTGTCCACTCTTCTCTCCTGTCACATGCTTTCTTCTCCAGCCCTTGACCTTGCCCACCCACCTGGCTTCACATATCATTTTCTGGCTATCATCTCTCCCCTCCCCCCCAGCTTTTTATTCTGACATCTTCCCCCTTCCTTCTCAGTCCTGAAATGTCAACTGTTTCTGCTGAGTTCCTCCAGCATTTTGTATATGTTGATTCTAATTTTTCTCCTGTTTCTATAATACCTGCAGTTAGGATCACAGAATCAAAAAGCATTAAATAAAACCTTCAGCCACTCAGTTTGCACCATCAAACACTCATTTATCCTGGTCTGGTCCCATTCTAATCCCATTTTATTCTTTCCAAATTTCCCATCAGTTCTCCTATATTCACCACTTACTTCTATACATTGGAGGCATTTATCTACCAACCTGAATGAATTTGGACTGTCAGAGCACCCAAAGGAAATCAATTGTTTCGGAATCTACTGCAGAACTATCCGATGGGCCTGAGTGTAATTGAAGCCTTGATGCTGGGGAAGTTGCTATGAGAAAAGATGTTGATGTTGAATTTGGAGGTTTTGCCAGACATGCCATTGGTTGTATCTCTCCAATCCTTTGACTTGTCTGGTGTAGGTTCCATGGCTATCACACATACAAGTTTATTGGGATCACAGCCCAGTAGACTGAGGTTTTGCACCATATTAGAGGACTCTGGGAATACTCCTTTTGTCATAAGGACTGCACCCTATGACAGGCATTCCCTCAGCTCTCCCTGCCCCTCCCCTCCCCTCCCTGCAACCTAATATGCTTACTTGCTTGCTTTACCTCTTCTGAAGAGGGTTCTGAGGGTGCTAGTACTGCTTTACTATTTGACTTGATTTAATTTGTTTTTTGTTCTCTTGATAAGCTAGTCACAATTTAGCCTTAGGGATGTTATCGGAGAATGGCTGAATTCAATGTATTGTAAAGGTCTGGAGAGGATATTTGTTTTGTTTACCCTCAGAGAAACAGCAGATTGCTTAGTCCTGAGGCATTAATTCACTACCTGCATAATGTGCAGCTTGGTACAGAGCGTGTTCTGTTATGCGGTGAGCAAGAGTAAAGAGACAAATCGCAGCATTCGTAACCAGCTGTCCCTCGTGTATCCAGTTCCATTACCCCACCTGACAGATCATTCCAAAGACAATTTAGAAAGAGCAAGACTCATTGAAAGCATGTGTGGAGTTATTAGTGCCCCTGCAGTTGAATGCTTTAAATTGAATTAAAATAATCTATAATCATTACACTCAAAAAAGATTAAGCGGTTGCACTCCAAGAATGAGAAGGGTTAAAATGCAATTCATTTAAAAACAATGTGAGTGAGACGTGTTGAGAGAGAGGGAGAGAAAAAAAATCACATTTTAAGTGTCATTTTAACCTGCCCCCCCTGCGGCGAAAGCATAAAATTCAAATCCAATGAGCTGGAACACAAGGGGAGATGCCAGGGAGTGTCATTCACATTATCACAGCCCAGGAAGCTCCGAAGCTCAGCAGTCTCTCTAGTTCAGATCTGATGCTCATTCATGGAAAGTGAATAGATTCTGTCTGATTTTCTAACTGGCATTCCTGGCAAGAACTGTTCCTTGTTCAGAACGCCCCGTCGGAAGTCAGCCTTCCAAACTCAAAGTTCAAAGTGAAGTTTATTATCAGAGTACATACACGTCACCACATACAACCCTGGGACTCTTCTTCTGCAAATCTATAGAACAGTAGCTGTAAACAGGGTGAATGAACAACAAACTGCACAAATGCAGATATAAATGAATAGCAATAAATAACGAGACTGAAATAACAAGATACAGAGTCTTTAAAGTGAGACTATTGGTTCTGGGAACACCAAAAGTAGAATGAGTATATCCCCTTTTGTTCAAGAACCTAATGGCTGAGGGGTAGTAACTGTTCTTGAACCTGGTGGTGCAAGTCCTGAGGCTCTTGTACCTTCTACCTGATGACAGCAGCAAGAAAAGAGCATGGCCTAGTTGGTGAGGAGCTTTGATGATGGATGCTGTTTTTCTATGGCAACGTTTCATATATATATGCTCAATGGTTGGGAGAGTTTTACCCGATATATACTGGGCCAAATCCACTACCTTTTGTAGGATTTTCTGCACAAAGGAAATTGGTGTTCCCATACCAGGCCGTAATGCAGCCAGTCAGCACGCTTTCCACCACACATCTATGGAAGTTTGCCAAGGTTTTTGATGACATGCCGAAGCTCTGCAGACTCTGGAGGAAGCAGAGGCACTGCTGTGCTTTCTTTGCAATTATATTCAAATAATGGGTCCAGGACAGGTCCTCTGCGATAGTAACACCCGGGACTTTAAAGTTACTGACCCTCTCCACCTCCAATCCTCCATTGATTAGTGGCTTGTGGATCTCTGGTTTTCCTCTCCTGAAGTCCACAATCAGTTTCTTGGTCTTATTGACATTGAGTGAGAGGTTGTTGTTATTACACCACTCAGCCAAATTTTCAATCTTGTATGCTGATTCATCACCACCTTTGACACAGCCCACAACAGTGCTGTCATCAGCAAACTTGTACAGTCCCTATAAAAAGTATTCACCCTCCTTGGAAGTTTTTATGTTTTGCAACATTGAATCACTGTGGATTTAATTTGGCCTTTCTGACATTGATCAACAGAAAAAACTATGCAGTGCCAAAGTGAAAACCGATCTCTACTGTTACAAACCCCGTAACTGGGTCACTTACCAGCAAAGATAGAGAGGTCCTTTGAAGTCTGATGGTACTATTTTTAACAGTATTTATTAGTAAAAATACACAAAAATATTATCAATGCAAACATACAGATAATATATGTCATCAATACTAAATCTAAAGGTGCGGGTATAATAATAATCAATAAGTAATAGCTCTATCGTTGTCTAGGGGATAATGTATTGTCTGATAGAAATATAAAAGTCACTCAGTTCATGCAGGCTGCAGCCTTGGGGACCACTGGGTTTTCAATGGTTGGAGAGAGAGAGAGATTTTTGGGACAAAAACTTGCCGGCTTTTCCTTTTATGATTTCGATCCGTCAGGAGTCCCGTTGGTGTGGCCATTCACTTGTGGCCTCTCCTTTAGCTAAAGCCGTTCTTCCGTGGCGAGGCCGCCAATCCCAGGCAAGGGAAGGACGCACACGAGCCCCCCACCGGCTGTCGCTATTAAACGCTGTCATGGGATTTCTAGCGTTTCTCCTGGTGCGTCTAAAGGGGTTGTTCCCCAGACCCTCTTTTATCCTTACTCACGGGGTCTCAGATGTCAATCAGGTCGTCCCCTGAGGGCTTCAATGAATAGTACAGTACTCAATACACAATTCTGTCTCCAAGAGACAATAGCCGTTATCAGGGGTTTTTGTTTCGCTGAGGCCAGGACACATTCCAAATCTTGAGGATTCTGCGTGTCTCTCTCTCATTTCCTGGGTCCCAGACCCGAATTAATAACGATTTTGCGATTCTCAAAAAGGAAGGGGCGACTTCGTACCCTTCGGCCCCTCAGAGTTGTGGCACATTCGTAACACTACAAAGTGATCTAAATTAATTACAAATATAAAACACAAAATAATTAATTGTGTAAGTATTCACTCCCCTTCAATATGACTCACCAAATCATCACTGGTGCAGCCAATTGGTTTTAGAAGTCACATAATTTGTTACGTGGACATCATCACCATGTGCAGTCAAGGTGTTTCAGTTGATTGTAGTAAATATACACTTGCATCTGGAAGGTCTAACTGCTGGTGAGTCAGTATCCTGGCAAAAACCACACCGTGAAGACAAAAGAACACTTGAAACAACTCTGCAGAAAGGTCATTGAAACCCTCAAGTCATGAGATGAAGACAAGAAAAGTTCCAAGTCACTAAACATCACTGGAGTACAGTTAATTCGATCATCAAGAAATGGAGAGAATATGGCTCAGATGTAAATCTGCAAAGAGCAGACTGTCCTCAAAAACTGACCGACCGTGCAAGACGAGGACCAGTGAGGGAGGCCACCTAGAGACCTATGATAATTCTGCTGGAGTTACAAGTTTCAATGGCTGAGATGGGAGAGACTGCGCATTCAACAACTGTTGCCTGAGTACTGCACCAGTCACAGTTTCATGGGAGAGTGGGAAAGAGAAAGCCAGTGTTGAAAAGAACTCACATGAAATCTCAGCTAGAGTTTGCCAGAAGGAATGTGAGAGATTCTGAAGTCAGCTGGAAGAAGTTTCTATGGTTTGATGAAACCAAAATTGAGCTTTTTGGCCACCAGACTAAATGCTATGTTTGGCATAAGCCAAACACCGCACATCATCAAAAACACACCATCACTACCGTGAAGCATGGGGGCTTCATGCTGTGGGGCTGCTTTACTGCAACAGGCCCTGGAAGGCTTGTGAAGGTAGAGGGTAAAATGAATACAGCAAAATGCAGGAAATCCTGGAGGAAATCCTGATTCAGTCTGCAAGAGAACTGCAACTTGGGAGACGATTTATTTTTCAGCAAGATATTGACCACAAGCATAAAGCCAAAACTACACAGGAATGGCTTAAAAACAACAAAGTCAATGTCCTGGAGTGGCCAAATCAGATTTCAAACCTCAATTCAATTGAGAATTTGTTGTTGGACTTGAAAAGGGCTGTTTGCTCAAGATCCCCATGCATTCTGACAGAGCTTGAACAGTTTTGTAAAGAAGAATGGGGAAAAATTGCAATGTCCAGATGTGCAAAGCTGCTAGAGACCTATCCACATAGACTCAAGACTGTAATTGCTGCCAAAGGTGCACCTACTAAATACTGACTTGAAGGGGTGAATAATTACACAATCAATTATTTTGTGTTTTATGTTTGTAATTAATTTAGATCACTTTGTAGAGATCTGTTTTCACTTTGACAAGAAAGAGTCTTTTTCTGTTGATCAGTGTCAAAAAAGCCAAATTAAATCCACTGTGATTCATTGTTGTAAAACAATAAAACATGACAACTTCCAAAGGGGGTGGTGAATATTTTTATAGGCATTGTATATGATGTTGGAGCTGTACTTTAGCCACACAGTCATAGGTGTACACAGGGGCTAAATACACACCTCTGTGGTGCAGCTATGCTGCTGGAGGACGTGGAGGAGATGTTTTTGCCAATCTGAACTGACAAATGAGGAAATCCAGGATCAAATTGCACAAGGGGGTATTAAGGCCCAGGTCTTAGAGTTTACTGACTAGTTTTGAGGGTATTATGGTATTAAGTGCTGAGCTGTAATCAATAAAGAGCATCCTGACGTATGTATCGTAGCTGTCTAGATGTTCGAGGGTTGTGTAAAGAGCCAATATGGTGGCATCTGCTGTAGACCTTTTGATTCAGTAGGCGAAATGGAGCGGATCCAAGTCAGGACCCCGACAGCCTCTCAGAATACTTCGTCGCTGTGGATGTAAGTGCTGCTGGGCGATGGTCATTGGGACAGGTTGCCACTCTCTTCTTGGATGAGAGTATGATTGAAGCCTGCTTGAAGCAGGTGGGTACCACACACTGCTGGAGTGAGAGGTTGAAGATATCTGTGAATGCACCAGCCAGTTGGTCAGCACACGTCTTTCGTACTCGGCCAGGAACTCTTGTCTGGACCGAATACTTTCCTTGGTTTCACTCTCTTGGAGGCAGCTCAGGCATCATCTTCAGATACTGAGACCAAAGGATCATCAGGAGACATGGGGTGAATGATGGTTCCTCCCTGTTCTCGTGATCAAAGTGAGCACAGGAGGCATTGAGCTCATCTGGAAGCGAAACTCTGCTGCCCCCTATGTCCCAAGATTTAACTTTGATATTTAAACCCTGCTACAGCCGTCAAGCATCCGTCATTGATTCCAGTCTAGTCCAGAAGATGTAGGTAGATCTCCACTTTGTGCAGAGGTCACACCTGCACTTCTTGATCTCCGGACTTTAACGCCTCTGATCTAGCTCTCAGCAAGTTCTGGATTTCGTTGTTCATCCCGGGCTTCTGATTGGCAGAAGCTCTGAATGATTTTGTGGAGACACACTCATCCGCAGCTGTTTAAATAAAGTCTTAATAAACTCTTAATCTGAATGCTTCTCAGCATCATTTAAAATTCTTGGCTTCTCTCCCCAACCCAACACACAAACAGAAGCCCTTTGCCTCAGCAGGATTTTATGACACTTGGACTATTTGATATGGGATTGATCAGTCTGCAGGTACTAAGCCTATAATTTGCTTTTTGGCAGTTCCGATGGTTTATTGGTGAAAGAACAAACCTGTGTTAGTCAACAGGGAGGAACAAAGGTGTTCTGGGGCAAACCAAGATGCAGGATGAGTTTCACCCTGCTGTTAATTGAAATCTGACTTTGGAACTGCCATAATTTCATCTTCTGGTTGGCTTAAAATGAAGAGCTGCTGGATATCTTATGAAAATGAGTTAACCTTTAGTGAGGCAATCAAGATTATGTTTTAATCAAACAGGAAGAGAGAAGACAAAAGTTAATTACTTTCCTCAATATATTGTGTTGTTAAAAACGAGCAGCTTTTACTGCTAAATGCAAGATATATAATTGTTACTATTTTCTTCTATCAGTAGATAACCAATGGGCATTCACGTAAAGGCATGTTTCAATACTCTAACTGAGTGTGCTGTAGTTTGCAAAACTGAAAGCAGCTAGAGAAAAGTGAATCTATCCATAGCTAACTAAGAACATTTAGGAGAGGATTAGATTCAAGTAAGATGCAGTAGATGACATTTGAGGAAGCAGCAATAAATATTCAAAAATAATAGAAGTTAGATTGTGAGAACAAATTATCAAAAGCTGGAACAATAGATCGACACTTCTTGCTGATTTATTCCCACAATCGAAATTTAAGAATTTGTACAGTTTAAAAAGGAAGATCAGCTAAAGGTACACAAAAGACTCTTCAAATAGTTAATAACATTAATAAAATACAAATTATATTTTCAAATTTACTGAAGAAGCATATCAGCCTTCAAAGAGCACACACAAAATGCTGGTGGAACACAGCAGGCCAGGCAGCATCTATAGGGAGAAGCACTGTCGACGTTTCGGGCCGAGACCCTTCGTCAGGACTAACTGAAGGGAAAGATACTAAGAGATTTCTAAGAATATACACTCACTATCAAGGACTCTTCATCCTATGTTCTGAATATTTTTTGCTCGCTTGTTTATTGGTTATTATTATTATTTCTTTATTTTTAAATTTGCATAGTTGTCTTTTTTTCACCAAGTTGGTGCAGTCTTTCATTCATTCTATTATGGATTTATTGCGTATGCTCTCGAGAAAATGAATCTCAAAGTTGTGTGTATATATAGGTTTACTTTGAGCTTTGAACACAATGTTATATAAGCAACATATGATACACACATCGTTAATAAACATGAGCTCCTCTTCCTTTTCTTCTCTGGAGCCTGAAGAATGGGCTTGTGAAACATACCAGGCTTAATAGCAGAGCATCCAAGAGCAGATTTCCCAACATAATTACTGGGGAAACTCAGCATCATCCGGCTGTGCCAATGACCTCCATGGGGAGCTCAGCTGGGAAATGGCTGGAGGATCTTGGCCAAAAGTGCTGAAACTATCTAGTAATTAGGATGACAAATGTCAACAGTTCCACACAGGAATCGTAGTTTAAAAAAAATCCTGGCCTGCGAATAGAAGTAAGTGGGTTGTATTCATATTGGTGGATTCATTAGTAGGGTACCGCAAGGGATTGGTTCAGGGCCATGAGGTATTCAATTTTTATTAAATTATTTAGATGAAATGGCAGATTGTATCAAGTTTGTTGATGAAACAAAGCTGAGTTCACTATTGAGCTGAGAGTCTGCTAAGGGATAAATGCGGATTAAGAGAGTGCAATGTGACGATAGAATACAGTGTGGGGAAATGTGAAGTTATGCACATTGATTATGACTCTCATACAGTGAGAAACATGACATTGAAGTGAATAAAGACACAGATACAGCAAGCAATTAGGAAAGCAAGTGATTTGTTGGTCTACACTGCAAGGGGTTGAAATAAAAGTTCAGGAAGTCGGCCTGATATTGTTGAATGCTGTGCAAAGAGTTTGGTGTTTTCACATAAAGAAGGATAAGCTTGCCTTAGAGTCAGTGCAGAGTAGATCGATCCCTGGGTGGGACGAGGAGGTTGCCCACTGTGAGGGATTGAGTAAAAGCGGTCTGCACATTAGAGTCCACAGATGAGAGCGGAGATCAATGACAAATAACTGTGAATAAACTTGCTTACTGGGCAGACTGTCGTGAGCAGGATATCACTGAATCGGCTATTCGTTGTTTGCATTCAATTATTTAGACATGTTTCAGAGGAACCTAGACAAGCCTCCTGGCACTTACCCCTGCAAGCATGGCAAGTGCTACACCTGCCCCACATCTTCTCCCTCACCACTGTTCAAGGCCCCAAATAGTTCTTCCAGGTGGGGCGATGCTTCGCCTGCGAGTCGGTTGGTGCTCCCAGTGTAACCAGTGAGTCCTGACGCAGAGTGGGGACCATTTTTGCGCGTCTTTGTTCTGTCTGCTGCAAAAATCAGGCTCTCCCAGTGGCTACCCATTTCATTTCAACTTCCCATTCTCACACCAACATGTCTGTTCATGGCCTCCTCTACTGCCACAATGAGACAAATCTCAGTTTGGAAGGACAATACCTCATATTCCATCTGGGTAGCCTCCAACCTGATTCGATGATTCACTAACTTCCATTAATAAGTGCCCTCACCTCCCTTCTCACTTTTTTTATTCCCCTTTCTAGTTACCCTCTTACTGTTTTTCTTCTCCTCACCCGTTCATCATCTCTCTCTGGTTTTCCTCCTCCTTTCCTTTTTTCCATGGTCCATTGTCCTTTCCTATCAGATTCTTCAGCCTTTTACCTCTTCTACCTATCATCTCCCAGCTTCTTACTTCATCCTCCCCCTTCCGCCAATCACACATCTTCTCACTCACCTGGTCTTAACTGTCATCTGCTAAATTGTAATCCTTCCCCTCCCCCACCACCTTATTCTGACTTCCAACCACGTCCTTTCCAGTCCTGATGAAGGGTCTCAGCTCAAAACATTGACTGTATATTCCCCTCTGTGGATGCTCTCTACCTTGCTGAGTTTTTCCAGCAGTTGTGCATGTTGTTCAAGATATCCTGCATCTGCTGGATCTTGTGTCTACTGTCCTCTTCTATGCTTTGAAGTAACACTTTAGCGGCTCTTGAATGTAGTAATTGTTTCTGATTCCATCACCTTCTCTGACAGTGTGTTGCAGCTATCAACCACTCTCTTTGTAAAAAGTTTCTTCTAATATACCCTTTAAATCTCCTACACTTCACCATAAAATAATATCTTCTTGTTTTTGACAGCTCTACCATGGAGAAGACTTTGCCTATCTATTGTATCTATGCCTCTCAAAGTCTTTTATACTTTCAGATCAGCTTTCTTTGATCCAGGGAAATCAAACACAGCTTATCAAATCTCATCCCATAACTGAAGTCCTCCAATCCAGGAAATCTTCACTCTCTCCAGAGTTACAACATCCTTCATATAACGTGGGGACCAGAACTGGATACAATACTCCAAGTATATCCAAACCAGTTTTCCCCAAAATTGTGATCTAATGTCCCATCTCTTATATTTGATGCCCCAACTTAGAAAGCCAAGCATGCCATATGTCTTCTTTACCATCTAATCTACTGTATCTGCATGCCTCTTCCACTGAATTACAGATTTGGAGCCTGAAGTACATCTGCTTATCAATATTCCTTAGTGCACTACCAGTTATCGTATATGTCCTACCTCTATTTGATATCCAAAGTGCATCTCCTTGACTTGTCAGGTTCAAATTCCGTTTGCAAATGCTCCACCCAACTTTCCAACTGTTGTAGCCTTAGGTAACTTCCTCACTGACTACAATACCACCAACTCACAGCATCAGCGATGTGGGTTCAATTCTGCTGCTGTCTGTAAGGAAATTCTCCCTGTAACTGTGTGAGTTTCCTCAAGATGCTTCGCTTTCCTCCCACATTGCAAAGACATACACGTTAATTAGCACACGTTAATACACGATAACAGGTTAATTAGTCACATGGGTGTAATTGAGCAGCCCAGGCTCACTGAACCAGAAGGGCTTGTTACTGACCGGTATCTCTAACTAAATAAGCTTGCATACAATCTAATAATTATTCCTGCTACATTCACATCCAAATCATTACCATATATCACAAACACACCATTGATCCCTTTTGTATACCACTAGGCACAGAAAAAAACATCCTTCTACAATTACCCTTTGCCTCATATTACCAAGTCAATTTAAGACGCAATTAGTCAGCTTGCCTTGAATCTCATTTCTTAATCTACTGGGCCAGGTGGGATCTTCTCAAATGCCTTCCTAAAGGTAATATAGACAACATTTGCTGCCTTTTTTCATAAATCTTCTTGGTTAATTCATCAAAAAACTCAATCAAATTAGTGAAACAGGATATTCCCCTCACAAAGCTATGGTGCCTTCCTGATCTAAATGAACTTGAATATTTTCTACAGTACTTTCCCTATCACAGATCTAAGTAGGGCTCACTAGTCGGTAGTTTTTTGGCGTACTGCTGTTGCCCGTCTCAAATAGAGGAACAAGTTTAGTTATCCACCAGTTTGCTTGGTGTTTTGCCTCTGCCACAATGTGCACTGGTAATGTTGGCACCAAGTACGGAGGAAAGACAGGCACCGCAGGGATGACAACTAGAGTTTATTCATAAGAGTTCCAACAGAACATTGATGGCTTGGTTAAGTGACACGTAACATTCTTAAAACTAGGGTCCCGCAATTAGTGCTAATCAGGCATCCGCTTAAATAATACAAGTAACACAGAATCCCCGAGTTTTTCAAAATAAACTTAACAGGCTACACCAGGAGACTGCATTACAAAGAGTGAATCGCTCGAGGAAAACACAAGGCACTCTAAATGATTAACAACTCTCATTAAACAACAATTAACAAATTCAGGTGCTCGAACCTCAGAGCCCAATGCTCGCCAGCTTCCCGCACAAGCCTGACAAGCTCATTACAGCCTACGGCCAACAAAAATGCCAAATCTCCATCAGGGCCCCATTTATTTCCTATCTCGTTTCACATAGCTTTGTGATGCTTCAAGAGTTCACAAAGTGAGTGGTTGTTTTCTATAGCTAAGGAATTCAGAACTAGGTTCCAATGCCACAGGGTAAGTGACAGTCACTGAGGATTGAGACAAAGTAAATTTACTTTACTCAGTTTTGCTTCCCTGGATTCTTAGTCACTGAGATTACAGCATTTCTGGATGGAAGTGCTGGATGGAGGGCAGTGGGGAAGAGGAGAGGGGAGGAATCAGTGAGGAGAATGGGCTTGATGCACAGAATCAGCCATGATCTACATTGAATGGCAGAATAGAGTCAAGGCACTGTATGACAAAGCCTTGTTTATAGTTTATATGAGATTCTGATCACCACCCTCCACACTCCCTCACACCCATCATCTCTTGCTATCCCTGGCTGGAGTATTCTTGCTACTTGTGCTGCCGGGGTAGTGGTAGAGGCAGATACATCAGGCTGATTTAAGAGACTCTGAGATAAGCTAATGGATGAAAGAAAAATGGAGGGCCATGTGAGAAGGAAGTGTTAGACTGATCTTTGATTAGGTTAAAAGGTTGGCACAACATTGTGGGCTGAAGGGCCTGTACTCTGCTGTGCTGTAGTGTTGTACGTTCAATGTTTTATGATATTCATTTTATATTGTAGGGCACTCTTCAGCTTTCCTCATTCATCTCCTCTATACTCCTGAGCGTTTCTAATGAAGAGCAAGGTAATTCACACATTAAGCTCTCACATCACAAACAGCAATGGGATAATGGAAAATAATCTGTTTTGTAATAACATATACAACATTTCCTCATGACTAAAAAAGTGGCCATTTTGACAGAGACTCTGCCTGTTCACAGAAGTATCCCATTCCTCCTTTAATTTTCCCTGTAGCTTTCCATCAGCTCGCCCTGTATTCTACCAATCACCTACACTATTGGCATGTCTTCAACCTACACAGTCTGAGGGAGAACATGCAAATTCAGTGCATACAATGGTCAGTATTGAACCTGGGTCACTGGAATGTGAGATAGCAACTCTATTAGTTGTTTCACTGGATCACCCAAATGCAATGTATGTGGGTTTTGCACTTCAAGATAGAACTTTGTCTAAAAATAATGTAATTAAAAAAGAAGACAAAATATACGGCCTGTGGCAGGATAGAAGTTGGGGAAGTTTAATTGACAAAAATGATGATCCTGGAAGGTGAAACAGGGTGGGGATGCATCAGGTAAGGAAACAGATGAGTCAATTGTTAAATGTGTTGATTTCAGCATTTCTAAAACATGCAACAGAAGGGTGAGAGACGTGCACAAACTTCTGTTGTACTGGATTGGAAGAGTGTCAAATGCAAAGACGAAGATCAGAGCAGTAGTGTGACCAGAGAATTAAAGAGATGAGTGACTATAAATTCAAGGTTGCACTGAAGGCTCATCCATTGAATACCTTGAGGAGTTGGAGGTTAATTATCACACTGTCTGATATCTCGGAGCACCAATAAGCATCATAATGATTTTCAGGTGTCACAGAGGGAACGTGTGGCATGCCTTCTACTTTCATTGCATTGAGTGCTGTACACGAAATGGAATTGAATAAAGAAATACGTGACAGAAAGAGTGTCAGCCATGAATGATGATGCTAAGTATAGTGGCTTGAGAAATGAACATGGGTGGGTTATGCATTAAAAATATGACCACTAAAAAGACTATCTTTTTATGGTTTGTCATAAATTGCTCTCATGTTCACACCAGTTGTTTGTTTTCAAGAGGTTCGGGAATAAATTCATGGTTTAATCTCATTTGATTGTACATTTGATAAAGGTAAAACATAATGTGTAAAGAAGTGTAATTTTTAGACAGTTCTATTGGAGTTTCAGAAGGTTAATAGGTGGGCCTGATGTGTAAAGTATTAGTAAAGTCTGTTTCATTTACTCCACCATCAAGTGTTTTGTACTCAGTTTTCTCCCTTGAACCAGAAAGGCAGAGAATTTACTGACAGTTCATTCTTAATATATAACTTCAGAGGTTAATCAAATGCACGGAGTATCTGAGCAATAGATCAATTATTGCTGACTTCACTTTGGAATGCCTAGAAAATCTATGAACTTGCTGCAAGTTGCAAATGCAGTTTCTATTTCCATAGATCAAGTCACTTTGAAAAACTTCCAATAAACTAGCCAGTGCTCTTGCAGTTGACTTAGGAGAAGGGACTGTCAATATTTAATGAATGTAATAAAATAGTCATAAAACAGTAAGAGCTTAGGAAAACATAAACTGCAGAAGGTCGCAGATGAATCTGTGCACTTTTAGAAGGTTTTAATCCTGGGTTACAAGAAAGGAAATATGAATCAAATCCTTAACAAACTGTAAATACAGGTCGGAGCTTATTTTGAACTGAAGAATATACATGAAGGATCACAATGGAGGACAACATTAAAAATAAAAGTGTGGAATCCAAACCAGGTCAATTGGGATTGAGATTTATTTCAAGTTCAAGGTTAATGGTCATTTAGCCATAGCACCAATACTAAGTGGAAAGAGTGAGCAGCTTCAAGTTCCTGGACATTAACATCTCAGAGGCTCTATCCTGGGCCCAAGCCATCAATGAAATCAGGAAGAAGGCATAACTGTGGCTTTACCTCATTAGGAGTTTGAGGAGATTTGTCAACAGTGCCTTGTACAACTTTATTTAGATATGCTGTACAGTCGACAGGAAGCGGCTCAATCAGCTCTATCACAGGCACAGCCCACCCCACCAGCAAGGATTTCTTCAAGAGGCAGTGCCTCAAGAAGGCCCTCTCAATTATTTAAGACCCTCACCATTCAGGCATGTCTTCTTTTTATTCCTACCATCAGGGAGAAGGTATGAGAGCTTGAAGACCCCCACTCTCTGATTCAGGGGCTCTTCTTCCCTTCCCCATCAGATTTCTGAACAGTTCATGAACCCACAAACACATCCACTTTATTCCTTTTATTTATTGATGTCTTGTAATTTGCAGATTTGCATGTATTTGCATTGTACAACAACCAAGTTCATGTCATATGTTAGTGATAATAAATCTAATTCTGACTCTGAAATACCTTAAGATCTACGGTAGATAGTTCCAGTTGTTGCTTCTGCTGCAGCTCCCCATTCCCCTGAAAACTGATACCATTCACAATAATTTGCTTTGCAGAGGTACTGGTAGGAGCAGTGCAATGCTATGAGACTACCAGGAGATATGGTGTGGTGCAATGTTACTAGAAGAGTAATGTTACCAGATAATGCTACCAGTAAGAAAGAAGGTGCAGAGTGGTGACATTAGCTGGAATAAGACCATAAGACCATAAGATATAGGAGTAGAAGTAGGCCATTCGGCCCATCGAGTCTGCTCTGCCATTCAATCATGGGCTGATCCACTTCAACCAGTCATCCCCACTCCCCTGCTTTCACCCCATACCCTTTGATGCCCTGGCTAATCAAGAACCTACCTATCTCTGCCTTAAATACACCCAATGGCTTGGCCTCCCCCGCCGCTCGTGGCAACAAATGCCACAGATGATGCTGTGGGGTATTATCAGCACAGCGTATTGATGCTACCAACGACACTTGCATGCCAGGCAGCACCTACACGTGTGCCCATTAATGTGTGAGTATTAATTCCCCTGCATCAAACCCTAGCATCTAGAGATCTTAGACCACCTTGCCACTGGATCAGACTAGATCTCTGTAAAGCTCTGGTGTACAGAAGCCTGTGAAAAGAAGCAATGCACAGGCAAAAGATCATTGCACTCTTCAATATGGTTTTGGACCCGGAGTGTCAGGACCATCACAACAATGGCAGAGTTGTTCTCAAGAGCTTGATCACTTTTTTACCAATGATACTGTACTGAGTGATACAATTCAGCCAGGAGCTGGCCAATTTTCAAGCAGAGCAGAGGCTAAACCTTCTGGAGGACACTCTAGTGGAGGACTGTCATCTTCATGAAGCCATCAAGAATTAGCTGGTCTGGTGTCTTAGCAACACTGCCCAGAGTCTTGGTAAATGCCTCATGATTTTTCTGCTGTGCAGCCCATGGTGGACCAGCTGTATAGCAGAAGGTTCACAGTGCCGCACAGACAAACCCCTTCAGTCATCTTCAGCCCCATCTGTTGAAGAGTCTGCAGTCGCCTCATCAGCAACGTCAGAGCTCACAGAATTGGAGTGAAAGCAAGACATTCTTCATCCCGAGAGTCTGCCTGAGAAGAATGAATTTACAGCAGTGTTGTTGCTGTGTGGAGGTACCAGCTGGGGTGGTAGGGAGGCAGTGACACAAGTAAGGACGGGGCTGCAGTTCAGTCATACTCTACAAGCAGAAGTAATGTTGTGATGAAATCAGCAGGAGTGGCAGTAAATCAGCCTTTAACCCCCAGGCTTCCTAAGAAGAGAAGAATAATATTTACAGCAGTAAGAGAGCAGTAGAGCACTTCTAGCAAGCACGACAGTTCAGTATAATGATGCCAACAAGAGCAATGGTGTATTTCAGTGATGGTGGCAGAGTTAATAATGATCCTAGCGGGGGTGGGATGTGGTGTCTTCGTGAGTCACCCACCTATGGACAGTAGCAGGAGTTATGGCGGGTTTTGGCGATTCTGGAGAGACTAATGATGCAGCCTCAAGTTACTAGGAGTAATGTTCTGGTGTTGTGAAGCTAACAGGCATAATTGCATGGGGTAGTGCTCTAGATGGATTCACAGTGTAGTGTGGCGATGGTCAGTAGCTGCAGCAGTGCAGTGTAATTACACCAGCTGGAGTAGTGGCCCCAACCACCGGGCCGCAAAGCACGTGCTACCGGGCCACGAGGAAACGATATGATTTGGTGATATGAAACGATATCTGTTGAACCTTTTCTCATTCCCTGTCACACCCACTGTTGAACTTGAACGCACGCAAGGTCATCAGCCGGTTATTAACCCACAACTACTCTGTGAGTAAAAAACAAACGTCGCTTGAGAGTTTCTTCGGAAGAGGTGGTAGGGGACATAAAAGGCCTAACGATGACGATAACACAGAGACAGCTGAGGCCGAGACTGCAAAAAAAAAGCTTCCTTCAACAGAAGATACAACGAGTTGTACATAAAATACGGCTTTAATGCGACTGGTGACTCGCACGCTCCAAGCCCCCTGTGTGTGATATGTGGAGACAAGCTGTCTAATGAGGCAATGAAGCCCTCAAAAATGCTTCAGCACCTCGAGTCCAAGCACCTCAGTAGTGGTTTGGTCTTGTGATTGGTGACTTGAGCCTCCGAGAACACCTTGTGATTGCAGAAGCTTTGATGTCAACAAAATCTTCTAATCCCTGGCACACCGTGCTCTGTACGTAGCCTTTAACAGCTTGATGGATGTTTAGAACCGTCAACCATGCATTGAACATGAAGCAACACACCCCACTAGTGAGTTATTAATGAGCCGGGTGATAATGGAAAATTGCTTTAAGGAGGAACATCCAGCTGCTGAACGCCTGCTTAGCTCTTCATGATTTGCACACAGCGCAGGCGATGTCTTTGACGTAGTGTTGACATAACATTCATGTTACGTACTGATTGTCACCAGTGTCTCTATTCCACATGTTGTCAGCTGTTACTGCCACGCTCTCGATGCCTTTCCCAGCATTGCAGCTGGCCTGACCTCTCCTATAAATGATGCATGAGCTGGACATCTTGTTGAAAACCAGTCGGCGCCTATTTATTTCAGCAAGGGAAAGTGGACTTTTCCGAAAGTGAAGTGAGGTGACACCCATTTCTGGGCGGAATGACTCCAGAAATGTACCTGGATTCCAGTGAATTCTGACTGTGATTTCAGCTCAGAATCAGGTTTAATATCACTGGCACATGTTGTGAAATATGTTATTTTGTGGCAGCAGTACTTTGCAATGCGTAATAAAAAACTATACCATAGAAATATATATAAAAAATAAATTAAACAGAGAGCAAAAAAAGAAGGAAAATTAGTGAGATGGTATGCATGGATTCATTATCCCTTCAGAAATCTGATGGTGGGCGGGGGGGGGTGGTGTAGAAGGTGTTCCTAAAGCATTCAGTGTGTGTCCTCAAGCTGCTGTACCTTCTCCTTGATGGAAGCAATGAGAAGAGGACATGTGCTGGGCGATAGAGGTCCTTAATGATGGTGTCACGTACCCCATGACTGGGTTACTAAACCAGCAGAAATGGAATGATATGTTGGAGTCTGGTGGTACTGTAACTAAAGGTGTTTATTAGTAAACTAAGTAATACAGTATCAAAAAATGCAAATATACATATAAAACAGGTTAGCAATGATAAATACAGAAGTGTAGGAATAAGAATCAAAACCAAGCTATATCGTAGTGTAGGGGTAAATGAATAGTCTTAAGATAATGCAGAGTTCAGTTCAGTTCAGTTTAGGTCAAGGTAGTTGCTGTTGTGACGTTGGAGAGAGATAGAGAGAGAGAGAGAGAGAGATGAGCAGCTGCAGCAGGCAAACCTTCCGTCGTCTTCTTGTTCCATTGTACCATTGTGGTCATCGATTATGACCCTTCCGTTCCCGGCTACACCGTTCTTCAGTGTGGACTCGTCACCCAGGCGAGGATGGACACACACACATAAACCCCCACCAGCCTGCCTTCACACACACTGTGACCTACTGACTGAGTCCCCCGAATCGATCCTCCAAGCCCCCACCTTCCTGTGGGTGCACAACACTCTTTCAGTGTCCAGTGGCGTGTCTGCCTGTGTCTCAGCAGACTTGTCTTTTATCTCCCCTGACGGGGTATCAGCCATCCATCAACTGACCATGTCCATCAAACTAGCCACTCCCTCCTGTCTCAGCAGGCACCTGGCATCACTCTGCTGTGTCAGCAAAGATTCACACAAGCAGGCAAAGTCATTGGGAGTAAAGTCAACAATCAGCGAAGAAGCCATAATTTTAAATCCTTGTGTCTCTCTCATTATCAGCATGTGTAGCTTGGCACCTCTCCCCATCTTTATCTCTCTCTCTCGTTAGCAGCATAGTTTGCGGGGGGGGGGGGGTCAACTCTGGACCCCATCTCCATCTGGTTTTCTCATCGCACATAACAATGGATGCTGCCTTTTTTGTGGCATCGCCTCTGGAAGGTGTCCTCGATGCCGGGGAAGCTGGTGCCCGTGATGGAGCTGGCACAGTCTGCACCTTTCTGCAGTTTGCATGTCGCAGGATTTCCGAGTCAGCAATGCAAAATTCTCTATGCAGTTGTGAAGTTGTGCACATGATCATTGAAATCCCAGGCTGCGTCCGAGGAGCAGATTATCTGAGATTTTCCAAGACTTGCCTGTGGTTGTGTCATTCCTGGGGTAGCAATGTTTTCTGATCCAGCTGGGATCCAGTTAAGGCAAAATCCGTTGCCAATGCCTTAGGCGCCCTAATAACCCATTGATAATATCCGCAGTGCTGTGTTGTTTCTCTGCAATAATAACGAATTGCAACTCGCCATCACTCCAGGTCTATCCCTGCTCCCTAAATGAGTTCTCCTTCCTACAAACAAAAGGTTCAGGCTTGGCCGGCTAGCCATCCCACCAATTCCAGACGCTAATCCGCCCCGTGGTCTTCCCCACAGTCCCACAATCTCCGCACCACCTCACAGACTTGACACGTTCCTTCACATACGCCATGGTGTGCGAAGATCAGCAGCTTGTGCCTCAGGCTTCACGGAAGCTTGTGGCAGCAGATCGGCCACCAATATGATGGTCAGTGCACCGCACCATCACTGAGTGGTGGGTCCTTTGGTAAACCAGTGTGCCAGCTCTCATTTCCACATTTGCTTGTTTTCACCAACAATGATGAGGTAGCATTAGAATGGAAATAATTCTCAGCGGATAATGGATGTGCCAATTTGTGTGTGTCTACAACATGCACGAGGCAGATGAAAGTAAGCGTTTAATAAATCTATTACATTTTTCAAACACACGACTTCCAGCTTGAGAAGTGCAAATATTATGAGCATTATACATACAGTAAGTCAGGGCTCTGGTGGTAACGTCTTGCTGTCACAAGACTACATTGAGTCATAATTGCTGTGACTAATCCACTGTAGTTCTTGCAGCTGGGAGCTGATGTGACTCCAAATGGCGTCAGAGAGGCACCAAGGAAGCCCAGGCTGAGTCTCAGCTGGGAGGAGGAGGAGCAGGCAGCCATTTAGGCCTCTAAGAAGGAAAGTGAGAGCCTGATTCAGATACACAAGGCTCTTCTGAGTTGTTGAATTTCACTCTGAGAGCAACATTTATTTGGTATAAAAATGGTACTCGCTGCACAATGCCTGTCATTCAGTTTAGTAGCAAGACCAGGCCAATACATTGTATAAATGTTGAGGGAATAGCGCCAAAGTTCAAAGTAAAATTTATTATCGGAGTACATACATGTCACCACAGACAACCCTGAGGTTCTTTTTCTGTGGGCATACTTAACAAATCTATAGAACAGTAACTGTAAACAGAATCTGTAAACTGTAAACATTAGGAACTGTAAACAAACTGTGCAAATGTAGTTAATAAATAAATAGCAATAAATAAAAGGCATGAAATAGCATGATAAAAGAGTCCTTAAATGAGTGTAGTTATCCCCTTTGGTTCAAGAGCCTGATGGTTGAGGATAGAAACTGTTTTTGAACCTGCTGGTGTGAGTCTTGAGGCTCCTGTATCTCCTATCTGACGGCAGCAGTTAGCCTGAGCATGGCCTGGGTGGATGAAGAATGCTATTTTTCTTCAGCAACGTTTCATGTAGATGCACTCAATAGTTGGGAGGGTTTTACCCGTGATATACTGGACCAAATTCACTACTTTTCTGCTCAAAGGCATTGGTGTTCCCATACCAGGCCGTAATGCAACCAGTCAGCACACTTTCCACCACATAGCTGTAGGAGTTTGCCGAAGTTTTTGATCACATGCTGAATCTCCACAGACTCCTGAGGAAGTAGAGGCACTCTCGTGCTTTCTTTGCAACTGTATTTATATGATGGGTCCAGGACAGGTCCTCTTAGGAAGTGACACCCAGGAATTTAAAGTTACAGATTCTCTCCACCTCTGATCCTCCAATGATTACTGGCTCATGGACCTCAGGTTTCCCTCTCCTGAAGTCTGCTATCAATTCCTTGTTCTTATTGACATTGAGTGAGAGGTTGTTGTTATTACACCACTCAGCCAAATTTTCATTCTCTCTCCGCTATGCTGATTCATCAGTACCTTTGATACAACCCACAACAGTGGAGTCATCAGCGAACTTGTATATGGTGTTGGAGCTGTACTTAGCCACAGAGTCATTGATGTAAAACAAGTAGAGCAGTGGGCTAAGTACACATCCGTAAAATGGATCAGAACCCCAGATGAATCTGGTGAAAAACTGCCCATGTAATGATAACAGGCAATTATTTACATGTTTATAATGACCACTGCGGAAAGATTTTGTCATTATTGTATCTGTGTGCATTTGCCACCAGATTAATTAGGTAGTACAATGCCCACCTCTTACACACCAGCTCGTGTGTGTGCAAATATGATTAGGTAATACAATCCCCACCTCTTACACACCAGCATGTGTGTGTGTAAATATGATTAGGTAGTACAATGCTCACCTCTTACAGAGCAAGCATGTGTCCAAATATAATTTGCAATGACCAATTTCAATGTGCAAACGATGATTTTGAGGTAGGGTACTATCGTACAGCACAATTACAAACCTGCCTTGGGGAAAATACATTCTACATTCGTAAGAGGGAAATTATGGGAGAAATAAGTTTTGACAACATAGGAAACTAATAGTAAATAGAAAGGTATAGTTTGTCCTGCCACCTGTTTCCTACCTTGCTTTGGTGAGCTTCTGTGTTCTTCATCAGAGCTGGCACGTCAGCTTTAGTACCTGGCACTGTGGTATTTCAACCAAAACTCAAGGGAAGGATTTGACTGTATTTAATACTTTATATTGGAACAAGTAATGGGACTTAAGGCAGATAAATTTTCAGGATCTAATGGCTTTCACCTAAGTGTGCTTAAAGGAATAGGTTGCAAATCTGTAGTTACATGAGTAGCTTTTCAGAGTTCACTGAAGCTTGGTACGTTTCAGGTAACGGCTTCCGTGCAGGCAGCTTCGTAGAGAACTGTATCCTAGTCACAGTGTGTCAGCCAGTGGATCCCTAGCATCAGCATCAGCACTTCACCACCTGACGTTGGAACCGAGCAGAGTCAGTGAGCTTGATCTCCAATTCTGCTGCAGGAATCCAGAATACTCAGGCACGTGTGACATCCTGGGCTCAGTGGATGGACGCATTTGATACTTAGCTCCTCATCTTTACGCCAGTCGTGGCTGGATTTGGTCTGGCAGCCCTGACGGTTGGGCAAAGTGCTGGTTAGTGGCGGTCGAGAGGGCATCAGGGCAGTTTGTGACAGAGCCTCAGGATCCACTACCATAGACCCGGCTGTTAATGGCAGACTGTTCCAATCCATGGAAACAAGACTTGGAGGACATTTTGGGCCCATTTCAGCACAAAAACTAAATACGGCCTCAGGAATAAAGGAACAGACAAATGCGATCTGCTCCGAAAGTGAAATCCGGCACCCAGCTGGCATGTGCACGAGGTGACATCACTGTGATAGGTAGCATTCAGTCCACAACATGTATTTTAGAGACAAACGGAACACATCTCTCTGACCAGATTCATTTCGTGCAAGTTTCTGACTTCCAATTGACTGCAGTTTAGAAGGCAGCTGAAAACGTTGAGGAATAAGGAAGTATTGGGTGGATATCTGTTCTGGGGTACAATCTGGAATCCGATCTCAGGCTTATTCTACTGCAGAGGCAGTAACGTGCTGTGACTCAGAAGGAGGTTAAACAGATAAATTCACCAGATGGTGGAGAGTAATGAATAGATCAATAGCAGCTTACAATGGGACAGTAAGTCTTCCGGTTTTGTGTAGCAACACAGACAACTCACTTATGAGGTGCCGTGGCGCTGCAGTAAAGAGTGGATATGGTGCACAGAGAACACTCTTATTTATGGTGTTTGCTCTACATTAGCTTTTATTTATTCCTTCATTATTCCCAATCCCTCTGTGAATTTATCTTTCTGCCTCCTTTATATGATTTCTGAGCTCTGCCCTTTTTGTAGTAAAATAAATCCCTGCTGTAAGGTCAATGACTTCAGTTTAATACAATATGAAATATGTTGATCTCCAGATTTCAGCTTTCGGCAAATAGAATCATTCCTGTGAATCACCACGTATGCATCATCCGATGGAAATTAATGTATAGCTTTAGTATCTAAACTGCGGGATCAGTATTGGATTGGATTTCTCCATTATCTTCATTTGGCGTGCCATCATGGAACTGGCTGAGTAGACTCGTCCAAGCTGATTTTACAAACATCCCCATCCAGGTCCTCTAGTAAGCCAATCTCTATGAATAGCAGACGACACTCAGCAATATCACCATCCAAGAATGTTCAAGGAACTTTTGTCTTGTCAAACACCATTTGCAGAGCGGCCACTGGAAAATTCTGTTGCACCGTAAGAAAATGCAGTCACCTCGTCGATGCTGTCACGTTGACCTTCCCAAGTGCCAAGTCCCACTCTTCTCTGGATATTGATGTTGTTCCTCCTCAACCCCAGATCAGAAAGGAATGGCGTCTTAGCTTACTCCGCTGCTCGGAGTACCTCGGAGATTCGCCTGGACGTTACCTGGAACGGGGTGTTCCAGTTATGAGGAAAGATTAAGCTTGTTTTTCTTGAGGCAGATTAGGCTGATGGGAGACTTAATTGAGGATTACAAAATGATAAGGTGCAGTGATAGTGCTGATGGTAAGAAACTTTCGGTTTAGCGGAGATGTCTAAAACCAGACAGGGAAGGGGTACTTGGCTTGGATGGCATCTCAGGAGGCCTTTTTTCATTCATAGGGTAGTTATGAATCTGCAGCACACTGCGTGAAGGGGTGATGGAGGCAGGGTCTCTCACTACATGTAAGAAGTAGCTGGACTACCACTTTAATCACCTAGACAGGTGGCCTCGGGACACTGTTAGAAAATTACATTAGAATGGAGAGTACTTGATGATCAGCATGTACATAGTGGGCCAGAAGGCCTATTTCTATACTCTTTGACCTGATAATCATGTCTTTAGCTGCACTGGCAACATGACTGGATGAGATTCGGCAATATTCAACAAACATTAGACCTTTCACCATTATTTCATGCTGGCTGCTGATATCTTTTACAAAAAGATAAGAAAAACATAACATCTTCTGGTAAGATGGAGGCATGCTCAGGCACAGTGGCTTCTACAGGGCCAAGCAAAGGTAGTATTGTCTTTCTAAAATATATTTTTTATGATTGCAAAAACCTGCTGGACATTAAGAACTTAAAGCACCATGGGTGTGCCCCATCAGTTCATTGGCGGAGAAGCTGGAGGAACTGGATGGTGCAGATTGTACTGCTGCCGGCCGGCATCAGAGTGGGGCACGAAGGATGTGTGCAGTCCTTAACAGCGAGTGATCATCTTGGTCGCTTTCCTTGTGACCCTGTTGAATGTTGGTGGGTGTGGAATGCTGCAAGTCTGATTCACTGGTTTACTGGTGAACAGCAGGGGAGAGGGGGGGGGGGGCAGACAACGGCAAGGCTTTGCATGGGCTCAGTCATAGTGAGGTCTAGGCCTCAAGCCACGGTATCGCCTGTTTGCTGTTGCCCAGAAGAGAGGTGCCCTCCCTGGGGTGACAAAAGTGGTGTGGCGTGGCCTACAGGCTGGAGTACCGGTGCTGCCCTATAGTGTTCACTCGGCAGAAGACAAGGAGTATTGTGTTCGACTGTAGATTTGCCACAACGTTCATGGACTCGAGGACTTGGACTATATATTTTTTGTGTGACAGTATTTTACTGCTGCCTTTTATGTGCTATTTGTGCCTGGTGCTGCAAATGACTGTTAGTTCTGTGTTTTGCACATTGGCCCCAGGTTAGCACCGTTTCGCTTGGCTGTATTCATGTATGGTTGCATGACAATTAAACTTGAACTTGAAAGCAGCAGTATCCCCTATAAAATAGGTGGAAGAATAGGTTAAAACAGCAGTATGTTTGTCTGTTGGGATCCTGCTAGTAAACAGGCTCGCATGTGATCTTAGATGTAAGCGTGCTTTGTCAAAGAAATTTTGATTCCTATCTCCTGATATCTGGAGGCTGTACAAACTGCCCAGAGACTGGCAATTTAAGAAGGAAGATTGGTGTGCAATGTGAAAAAAAAAGGTCAGAACAGTTTAGTAGGAGTGTGACATGAAGTTCTTGCTAAAAAGTAAGTTTCTTAAGTCACAGTGGAGAGTATTATGCATCCAGTCCTGGCCACAAAGCAAGGCTGGGAACTGCTGGGAGCAGTGAGTGGACAACAAGAGCATTGTAAATCCTTCGTATGGGAGAAATAGACCCATTGGCTGTACGGTGTCTATAAAATTTGTTGATGTCAGGTTGCTTCTTGGATAGTGTTGTATAGATAGGGGGCACCTTCCCCAGCCCTTCTCCACCTGCCTTGAGTTGCAACAACACAACACTGTAATTTCACGCTGTCAGTTCCTGCCAGCTCAGTCCGAATATCTCAGGAGTTACTGGTGAAGGAATCCTCCTGTAAGTGACATGGCAGCTCGCTGCTGAAAAGGGAGAACAGCCACCCCCAGCTGTTAAATTAGCTTATTGCATACATTTATAGCAACAAGGAACACTTAAACATAATCTAGTCTCACTTTGCTAGAACAGTTAAGAACAAGATTAGTCTCTACAAATGCTAAACAGCCCACATAGATATGCCTCTTTTTTTCCAGGAGTATCTGTGTTGAAATCCAGCTTTGACCAAAGAATAGATTGGTTAATTTTCTGTTATTTTTTTAATGTTAATTAGAAATCATTAATCAAGTTAAGTCTTTTATTTTGTATACAAAAATTTCATTTTTATTTTTAATGCAAAAGTACTGGCATGCTGTACTACTTCGCTGTAATGCAGGGAGCTATAATTTCTGGCCTCTTTGTTTTCCCTGGAATTCTTTCATTCCAAATGCTGATCTTTACACACGGTGGCATTGCGAATGAAAGAGTTCCGGAGAAAACAAAGGGGCTGGCAATGACTGTTTCCTGACACCACACTTTGGATGGCCATTATATTGCCAAATTGGTACATCCACGCTTTCGCTTCCCATCAAGGGCACTAATTTACAGTCAGAATTAGGGCCATGGTAGATGTGGAAGTAAGGAACCTTGCAGTTATTCAGTCTTGTTCCCTTTATAAATGATGTAAACTTCCTGCCAGTATCGCCTTGTTATTCAGAAGGAGCCCTGCTTTACAATGATGTAACCCCTTCATGCAAATTGTGAATAACGTTGGAGACTGATTAAAAGCCACAAATCTGATTGTGATTAAATCTCCGTGCCGACATAGAGCAGTTTTATTTTATGATTTTGGTCCAACATAACAACTAGATGTAGGGAAAAAGGGACTGAGGCCTTGAACTGATATAAATATATGCTGCAAATTCAGTGAGATTTTGGTGATTTCTGATTTCATCAAAACCTGATCAAACTCCAGTCTGGTTATTAACATCTCTGTGGATATTTTAATCAAATAAAGGGAAGCTACGGCAGAAGTTAACATTTGCAAAACGAAATTACCTTATTATTTCAAGTAATAAAATGCATGAAAACATTGGGATATCATATTTTTATTTTATTTCAAATTTTATTTTTACTTTTTTTACTGATGTGAAGTTTAACATATCTCAGAATGAATAAATATGTCAGGTTTTCTCTTGTGCCAGCCACAGCCTCTGAGAGCCTTTCTAGTGATCACTGTGTTGAGTTGTGTGTGTTCTGAATCACTGGCACCTTTACCATTATTACCCTGAAGAGGCTTCGTGTCATTGTAATAAAAGTGTTAGTGTGAAACTTCTTTGACATCTTAACACGGATCTGAGCTTACCTATTTTTTGACATTTAAAACAGCCAGGCAATTTCATACAGCCACTTTACTGCGATGGTTACTAATACGCAAAATGCATCCAGTTACCAGGGTGAAGCTTTCCAAGCTTTGTATGTTATTTATTATCCACAGGTGTAGTGCATTTCCTCACCAGCAATGCAATCTCTGCTCTGCAGTATTAACAAACTGCCCCTGTTGGGCAGTGCTCATCCATCACTGCACCCGCAGTCCCACCCTCTCCCTGCCCACCCTTTGCCTTCCATCCCCTGCTTCCTTTCCCTTCCCTTGTGACATTATTGTTTTTAATTTGCAGCAAAAGAGCTCAGATCAAAATAATTGATGATGAGGAGTATGAGAAAAACAAGAATTTCTTCATTGAGCTGAAGGAGCCACGCATGGTGGATATGAGTTCACAGAAAGGTGGAGTACTCACCAGAATGAGCCGCTGCTGAAGGCCGCCCTCTCTCCTTTCTTTCCCCTTTGTCTTATTTCATCCCTCCTCTTCTCTTTTGTCTTGTTTGAATGCTTGATTCCCAAGAGATACTTAACACTGGGGCCCCCCCGCAGTCAGATTGGTGATGTGCCACCCATTTCAGTCTTGGCTTGTTAGTGAGTCGCTAATCAGGCCCATCTTCATGGCTGCAGTAACCTGCCACCCCAAGCCCCTGTTCTTGATACCCTGCCCTTTCCTGCTGTTAACAGCTAGTATCCCAGTAGCCTGTGGAACACATGAGGACAGGTCTGGTTGTGTGCTAAGTAACATGCTCTTTTGTTATACCTGAACTGCTTTGACTGGTGTGGGGAGTCCATTCCATGAGTTTTCCAAAATGAATTCTACAGAGAAGCTAGTGAGGAAGAGCTATCAATTGCTTGTGCAGAATGTACATTATATGTTGTGAATTGTGACTTCCGGCTCTGGGAGAGGTGATGTATGAATGTAGGTGAGCCACATTTCTTATGCTAAGCCTGCCTTACATAGGTTGCACTGTATTTCATAGGGGGCACGATGGCCTTGGAGGAGAAAATATGGCAAGAAACAAAAGCTCTGGTCCCCCCCCCCCGCCATATTCAATAAAAACAGAATTCTCTCAACTATGCAATATCAAGCAACAAATGCACATAGTAAATTCAAAAGGAGTATACTGACGAAGAATTTTGTTTCAAATGTATTGAGTCAGTCCTTGCAGGCATCACCCTCTTGCTCGGAATCAGCACCTGTTTTCTGCCACAGGAACAAATTACCTGGCTCCAGTGTAGATGATCTCCTTAGACTGGAAGTATGTCAGAATCCATCAATAAATTCCGGAAGGCTGCGCACCCTCTGGTGACTCCATGAAAAAATTCCATGCCCTAAACCCTCTGGAAAACTTCTACATCCTGCCAAGTCCCACCTCCTTCTGACTATTGTAAAACGATGTGAGCAACTTTTAATAGTGTTTAAAAAAAATCACTGTGCCATTCAGAGGCATCTGAAAAGAATTGAGTCAAACCAAATAATAAAAGATAAATATGATTTTAAACTTGAATGATGAATCAAAAACATCAAACTTAAAGTGTTAAAATATTCCAAATTCTGTGTGATTTTAAAGTGCTGATTAAACAACAGAGAGAGGAATAGTTAAAAGGTAGGGCCATTGAGGAAGTGTGAAATGAAAGCCGAGAGAGCTGTAATTACTCAGCTGATTATGCAGGTTCAGTGGAGCAAGGAACAGAGTTAACTTCTTAGATCTTTAATCTTGTATCGGAACAGGAAAAAAAAATTGAAGTCAAATATTTTTACTAATATTTATTTGTAGTGAGAGACGGTGTAGTAACAGGCCTTTCCGGCCCAACGAGCCCACACTGCCCAGTTACAACGAAGTGATCAATTAACCTACTAACCCCTGTGTGTGGGAGGAAACTGGAGCATGCAGAGGAAACCCCCTATGGGCAAACCCGTTACATGCAACAGCGTGAACTGAACCTGGCGCTGTATAGCCTTACGCTAACCGCGACACTCCCGTGCTGCCCAGATGCATGAAGTTACAGGGAAGAGGGGGATGTGGAGAGGAGAAAGGGATTGTCAGTGGCAGGGTGGGGACTGTGGGAGACTAAGTGCCACAAGTGGTGGTGGTGCTGGCTGCGAGAGGGGGCTGAGGGCTTGTTAGACATAGCTGATCTGTCCGGAGGAGATGTAAGTAGAAGATGACAGAAATCCCATCAGAGAGAAGAGCAGATCCTCTTCAGGGGAACTCAGTAAGTTCTGGATGGCTGCAGTAACCCCGCACTTGCCCCAATATCGTTCTAGCAACTGAGGGTGAGCAGAGACACACCGACCTCTCTCCACCTTAGCAGAACCCCAAAAGCACTGTTGTTGCAGTACTGCCTGATTGGCAAAGCGGAGCAGTAATTGCCACTGCAACACAGAGAGGATGCTCGCACACTCGGTCCACAGGCTGCAGCTGTGGACGTGAATAGAGAGTTGATGTTTCAGTCCGAGAACCTCCTTCAGAATTAAGAAGGAAGGGGGAAGATGGCAGAATAAAAAGGTGGGGGAGGGGAACAAAGCAAAAATGAAAGTGATAGGTGAATCCAGGTGGATGGGAAAGATACAGGGCTGGGGAGGAAGGAATCTGACCAGAGAAGAGAGTGGACCATAGGAGAAAGGGACCAGGAGGAAATAATAGGCAGGGAAGAAGGTCAAGAGTGGGGAATAAAAGAAGGGAGGGGGGTGGAAATTGGTTTACCAGAAGAAGAAATCGATGTTCATGCACAAGAGGAGGCCATGGACCAACGTGTCAGAATGGGAATGGGAATGGGAATTAAAATGTTCGGCCGCCAGTAAGTCCCGCTTGTGGTGGATGGTGCAGGGGTGCTCGATGAAGCGTCCCCCAATTTTCAACGGGTCTCACCAATGTAGGGGAGGCCGCATCAGGAGCACCGGACACAATACATGACCCGCGGGTGAAGTGTTACCTCACCTGGAAGGACTGTTTGGGCCCTGAATGGTAGTGAGGGAGCTGGTGTAGGGGCAGGCGTAGCTGTTAGGCCGCTGGCAGGGACAAGTGCCGGGGGGACAAATGGACAAGGGAATCGCAGAGGGAGAAATCCTTGTGGAAAGCGGAGGGGGTAAAGATATGTTTTGTGGTAGGGTTCTACCACCGGTGCCTCACCTGGATTTGACTCCATCATCAGGTGTCATCTGCGCAGAGTCTGCAAATTCTCTGAGAAACCAGTGAGTTCCTTCTAGCTCCTGTTTCCTCCCCCACACCTCAAAGATGCACAGGCATGTTAATTGGCCAGTGTAATTAGTCACCAGTGCAGGTTCAGACAAAGGAGCGAAAGGGGAGTTGATGGGCAAGTGTACGAGGAAGACATTGCAAGAGTATACTGGGAAATAAGGAGGGGAATGTGACTAATGGGATTGCTCCCCTGGGAGCTGGCATTGAGCAAACGGCCCTTTATGTGTCATTACAAATATAAACGGTGGTGCCTTTTAACATGAATAACTCAAATTCTGAAAATCGAATTACCTCACAATCCGTGCAATCTGCCAATAAATTAATAATTAGCAAACTGGGATCCATCACCTTTAGAAAGAAGATTAAGGTCTTTACAAAGTGGAAAAAGGCAGCAAACAAATTTGGTTGTCTGGTGGTTATGTTACTGGTTCAGCAAGCTAAACTCAATAAGTAATAGTCCTTATAATACGAATTTAATTCTCGTTATGGAAGTTGTTTGAACTTGGTTAGAACAATTGTGTAAGTAAGCTGGTTCACTAAAATGAGAAGGGAAATGTTTACTTTTCTAGTCTACATCGGGCCCCAATCGCACACCAAGTGGTTGGTTGTCTTCAGTTGTTTCCAAGGAGGTCTAGCAAGTGACCAGCAGTCAGATTTCAATGCCAATTGTCTGCCAGCCGAAGCTTGCCTAAACCTGGCCTAGAATTTGACTTGCTGCATAAGGCTTTCAAAGCAAAGGACGTGACAATGAAAGGATGTCACGTGAGCTGGGATCCTGTCCTTTCAGCCGATCTTTGCATTGCCTATAGACTACACAGTGACCGGCATTCTTAACATGTCAGGTGCAACCTGTCTGTTTTACATGTAGTGCAGTGCAATTTCACCAGGATACTGCAGCAGTGAAGGCATTCTAAATAAAGACCCTATCTTTTTTAAAATGTGTTATATTGACTTCAGCATAGAAGAACTGAAGGGTTTGGCAGGTTACATGAGCTCTGTCTTTACCACTGCCTGTTAGGTAGTGGAGGGTGGGGTGGGGATCAAGGTCCAAATGTAGCTTAACTCAGCCTCCTAATAGGCCAAGAAAATGGTGGCATGTGACATCACTATGGTTGCGCTACAGGCCCTTCACTAATCAGCAAGCAAGTTTGCAATTAAAAGTAAGTCGCATGTCTGACTGCAGTGGTTTTCGAGCAACCCATTGTACATTTTCTCTCTTATATCCTTACAGGAAAACCATAAGCGTTAAAATAAATGATGATGAGGAATACGAAAAGCAGGAACATTTCTTCATTGTGCTTGGTGAACCGAAATGGATGAAACGAGGAATATCAGGTGTGAGATCCTGAGACGTAACGGCTTTTTTTTTGAGAAAATCTATTACTTTTCCTCCTGTATTCCCGCTCTCACCCTGTTTCGGTCATCTATGCCTAGTGCTTTTTTTGGTTTCTCTCCCAGATCATGTGCACTGCATTTTCTCGGCCTGGTCTAGTATTTGCGTATAACATCTTGTTGCCGTAAACCATGCGATGGATACTGGGATTCCGAGGCAATGCACATGACTTCATTTTCCTGTATTCAGCTTAATCCTCTTGCTATTTTATTCGTCATCTTTTTTTTTGGGGAAAAAATAATACATTACTTTAAAATTAGCATCTTGGAGGGATGCTTTCCAGGCAGTCAGTCATACATATTCATTATTAAGGACACAGCAGCCTCTTTGTTTGAGTGGCAAAGAATGTTTTTCAAATACATTTAGTGTGCGTGTGCGTGTGTGTGTTTGTGTGTGAATAAGGCTGGAAAGAATGGGTCGACTCCAGCTGAATCCCAGGCACAAAGTAGCAACCAGTTTATTGTCTTCGGTTTGCTTCTATTAATCAAATGCATTTCTCCAGTTTATATACCTTTAAGTTACTCCATTCATCTTGATGTATATTTATCCTGTCTCCATCCTACCCATCCTGTCTCACATTCCAGCCCTCCTCTGTCATTGAGAGATGAGGGAAGTCAAGAGTTATTCTCCTTGGATCAGGGAAGATTAAGTGGTGGTTAAACGAGACGCTGGAAATGATGAGGGGCTTTGGTGAGACACAGTGACTATTGGCAGGAGCACTGGGCATAGACTTCAGGTGACTGAGACATAAGTGTCAAGTGGGAGATGATTTTTCTGTTCCAATAAAACTTAACGGGTGATGGACGCAGATTTAATATAATTTTTGAAAGGGAAGTACTTTAGTCTTGAAGAGGCAAAGTTTAAAGGGGTTTGGGAACAGAGGAGGTGAGTGGGACCAGCTGGCTTCAAAAAGCAACACAAATTCCCTCCATGAGCTGAGTACATCCTCATGCTGAGCATTTCCCAGCGACTATCAATGGGCCCTTCAAGTGACGTTGCTACAGAGCCTGGTGTGGTCTTAGATCCGTGTCCAGAGAGATTCCAGTCTAATTTGCCTCCATGCTCCACTTCCCTTTCTACATTTATAACTTGCTGATGTGATCCCTGGCCACGCTGTGACACAGAAACTTTAATGCTATCTAGCATGAAGAGCCGATGTCACGGCACAGTTGCGATTCAAGGGGGCTCCATCAGTTCGCAGCTAGTGGTCAGTCACGAGGAATGGCTTGGGTCACTTTTCTTGTTCAGTTACCTTCCCATTTTACTGAAGTGCTATTTAAATAAATCACCTTGAGGGCTGATTCGTGAACTTGAGTGGGACCAAATCCTTGTGAGCAGATTTGCTGAGCTGTCAGAAAAGGTTTGAACTAGTATGGCAAAGGGATAGGAAACAGAGTGGTAGGTCAGAGGATGAGGCAGTTGGTGTACAAGTAGATGCAACAAGTAGGGAGTTGGTGAGGACGGCTGGGCAATTTAAAGGGTAAAGTTGCAGTCGGTAGGATGGGTTGAAGTATGTCCATGAGTCTATTTTAATGCAAGAGCTTTTTGAAGCAAAGACAATGAACTTAGAGCATGGACCTATGGTGTTGTGACCATTATGGAACTTGGGTAGGAATGGCTGCTGGATGCTCTGGGGTTTAGATGTTTCAAAAGGGACGGGGAGAGGTAAAAGAGTTGGGGGACTGGCAATGTCAGTTTCACAACTGCAGAAAGAGAGGATGTCATGGGTGGATTGTCTATTGAGTCAGTGTGGGTGGATATTAGAAACAGGAAGGGAGCAATCACACTATTGGGAGTGACACTGAGGAACAGATTGGGATGCAGATTTTCAAAAAGTGCCAAAATAACAAGGTTGTTGTCATGGGGGAGTTCAACTTCTTTAATATTGATTGGCACCTCCTTAGTCTAAAAGGATTGAAAGGGCGGAATTTGTTATGGGTGTCCAGGAGGATTCCTGACACGGTATGTAGACAGGCCAACTAGGGGAGAGGCCATATTGCATTTGGTTCTAGATAATGAAACAAGTCATGTGTCAGATCTCTAAGTGAGAGCGCATTTCAGAGATAGTGACCACAACTATCTGACCTTTACTATAGCCTTGGAGAGGGATAAGATGAGTCAGTATAAGAAAGTATTTAATTGGAGGAGGGAGAATTATAAAGTTATTAGACAGGAACTGGGATGTCTGCAGGGAAATCTACACGTGGAGATTATTTTGGAAGCATTTGCATGGGGTTCTGGATAGGTTTGGCCTAATGAGGCAGGAAATGATGGTAGGGTGAAGGAACCCTGGTAGACAAAAGATGTTGAACATCTAGTCAAGAGGAAGAAAGAAGTCTACTTAAACTTTAGGAAGCAAGGATCAGACAGAGCTCTAGAAAATTACGAAGTAGCCGGAAGGAGCTTGAGAATGGACCTTCAGAAGGTCAGGAGACATGGGATCCAGGGAAATTTGGCTATGGAGATACAGAAATGGCTTGCCCAGTAGAAGGCAGAGGAAGTAGTAGATGGAGTATATTCTGCTTGGAAGTCAGTAACCAGTAGTATTCTGCAGGGATCTTTTGTGGGACCTCTGCTCTATGTGATTGTTATAAATGACTTGGATGAGGAAGTCTAAGGCTGTTCAATAAGTATGCAGATGACGCAAAGGTTTGTGAAGATGTGGATACTGTGGAAGGTTGTTGTAGGTTGCAAAGGGACATTGACAGGATGCAGAGCTGGGCTGAGAGGTGGCAGATGGAGTTCAACCCAGAAAAATATGAAATTATTTATTTTGGAAGGTCGAGTTTGAAGGCGGAATAGAGGGTAAATGGTAGAATTCTTGGCAGTGTGAAGGAAAAGAGGGTCCTAGGGTTCACGTCAATAAATCCCCCGAAGTTGCCATGCAAGTTGATAGGGTCACGAAGAGGGTGAATGGTATGTTGGCCTTCATTAGTCGAAGATTTGAGTTCAAGAATCGTGAAGTAATGTGGCAGTTCTATAAACCCTGGTTAGACTGCACTTGGAATATTGTCCTATGAAGATAGGTCGAGCAAGCTAGGGCTTTTCTCTTTGGAGCGAAGGAAAATGGAAGGTGACAATAGAGGTGTTCAAGGTGATAAGAAGCATAAGTAGAGAGGATAGCCAGAGACTTTTTCCCAGGGTGGGATGGATAGTACAAGGGGGCATAGTTTTAAGGTGATTGGAAGGAAGTATAGGGGGAAAGTCAAAGGTAAGTTCTTTACACAGGGAGTGCTGGGTGCGTAAAACGACCAGCTAGGGTTGGTAAAAGAGAGGGATTTAAGATAGAAACATGGATGATAGAAAATCGGAGCATTTTGTAGGAGGAAATGATTAGATTGGGCTTACAGTGGGTTATCATGAGTTGAAGAACCTGTACAGTGCTGTAATGTTCTATGCTTAATATTATTCTGTGCATGATGTGAGTAGGTCCCAAATCCATTCTTAACATAATCTTAGATTATGAGTTTGCACAGAATGTCTTTCATATTTTATGATGATTAATGTGGTCATACCCACTCATTGTTGATGGGGAAAACAATTATTTGAATGGACTGTGCAGAAATATATGAAAATGAAAACCAGACACTATAAGTCATTTTAAACGAAACTTTTCGCCTGATAGAACAATAGAAATGGTGTTCGATTAGACAACTCAGATCAATATTAAAGTCCCATATTTCTTTTGCCCAGTTTAATACTGTTTACCTCTTAATTTTAAACATGACATACATAATTTTGAGCTGTGGCTTATGAATGATTTATTATTTCTCTTTCCTTCCTTCTCCCAATTAATAAAACAAGGTGGCCTTCCTGTCTGGGATTCAGTTGGGTGACACTTTAAGCTTATGTAATGCTGAGTAGTAAATACAAAGTGGATGCTGTTCCTTTAAGCATACTTTTCCTCTATGCTTGTAATATGTTCAGCCATACTGTCCTTTCTGTTGACGTGTTTGCTCTTCTGCTGCTGCCCTGCATACTGAATGACCAGCTGTGTTGTACTTTGCTTTGGTTTGGTTTAAGAAGCATGCCGGTAAAGCTGTGTGACTCATCGTGACAAGCCAGCAGCAAAGTGGAGGCTCTGCAGGTTTGGCAAAGCAATGGTATCATTCACGTGAATGGCACAAACCGGATTCAGCTCCACCATCCTTAACCTCTTCTCCCTTAGTAGCTTTGGCTGAAAGGTGGTTGGCAAAGTTACGAAGTGGAAGGAGCTGTTGATACATTTGCGAAGACTGGAAAGCAACATATAAAATGTTAAGCATAGAAAGTAAAAATGGTTTTGTTCCCTCTTATGGCATCTGTTATTGGAGAAAGTAACACATGCTGGAACAATTTGATGGGGGGGTTGGGCAGGGGTGAGTAGTAGACTCTAGAGTGAGTGCAGTCTTCCTGTTTCACAAGAGCAAGGGTCTGAAACCACTGTCGTTAATAAAGAAGTACAGTGTTGGCATTTTAAGAAGTGTATATAAAATGGAGGCTTGAGGGCGTTCTTGCTGCATTCTGATAAACAGTTGAGCTATGACAAGGACACCTCATGGACAGCCAAAGGTACCTGAACCAGGCATTCACCTCAGAATGGAACAGATTTGGGTTTTCACTGGAAATGAACTAATTAGTCCAGCAAATTTTCACAAATGGCTTGGGTATAGTTAGGTCCTTCTGAGTTAAGTACTAAGTTCAGGAAGAGAAGGCGCAGGGTGTGTGTGTGTGTGTGTGTGTGTGTGTGTGTGTGTGTGTGTGTGTGTGTGTGTGTGTGTGTGTGTGTGTGTGTGTGTGTGTGTGTGTGTGTGTGTGTGTGTGTGTGTGTGTGTGTGTGTGTGTGTGTGTGTGTGTGTGTGTGTGTGTGTGTGTGTGTACACATGAGATGGGGATGGGAGTATTGTTGTTGGAGAGGCATAGGCCACTTGTATCTAACTCGCAAGTTAGATACGGCTATACAAATGTAGACTATTTAGTCAGTCTCATATTTACAATGAATACGGAATCAGAACTAGAAGCCTTCTCCCCAACCCCAATGTACACCCTGTTCTCCACTATTTTCCCACCCCTACCCGTTGCCCCCACAGTTCCATAGCTAGTTAAGATCCTGGGAAACTTATTTAAGGTAATAAAGACTCTGGGGGGAAATAATTCCACTTCAAGTCTCTCAAGCAAACAAAACCTCTTTCAGAAGGGTATATTTATCTTTTGGCCATGTTCCAATATTAAGTACTTTGATACTTAAATATATGTTGCTGATTTTTTTTATGATTACTAGGAATTTAAATGTAAGTTAGTATATTTTAATGGAGTGGGTTTAATTCAACAGATAGTTTATTTTAAAATCGTTTCACAGAAATTAATCTGTGTTATTAAAACGAAGCACTGCAGTTGAGTTGTCTTCCCCAAGTTGTCAGTAGAATTGTTCACATAGCAGGTAACTTAACCCAGATTATTACAATTATTTTAAATTAGATGCCAAGGAGAACTTCTTGCTACCTTCTCCCTTCATCGAAAATATGATTAAAAGAGGTTATAAATTATTACAAGATAGGATGTGCATCAGTGCAAAAACTACCTAGCACTGTTAGCGGGGCTCCTGTTGTGTACATTTTATATTGGGTTGCTAGAAATCCGGTCTGTGTACATTGAACTCAATGGATACTGTTGACTTCCCATGGTTTTCTTTTTGGCTCATTACATAAACCCAGTGCTCAGCAACTGTTGGCATAAGGAGCATTTCCAAAAAAGAATAAACAATATCAAAAAGAATGTGGGAATAGCTGATGTGGAGCAGAACCCAGATGTTGCTTCATTGTGGGACTCAAGATCCAATTTTTGTTAGAGTGATTGGAATTAATGATTCAAATTCCAGTCTGAGAGAGAGAAAAAAATGATCCATTTGAAAATCCTGCCTTAAAACAAGGTCCCAAAGTGTTGGACAACATTTCCTTCGCCCTTGTATGTAAATATTCTGATCAAGTCATATTTGTCGCAAAAGTACATTGAAGCCAGTGTACTCCCTGTTTGGCGATGTGATGTAATTTGCATTTCATCGCACCTTATTTCACTTTATTCTCCAAATTTGTAACTCTGAAGTTCAGTGAATATTGTCCTTTCTGATCTGCCAGCCACTCTGACTGAGGCACATCATCTTAAGAGCATTGCAGTGATTGACATCTATCTGCTCTCTTCATGTTGCATTATGTTGTTAATGCAAGCATAGTGTGCTGACCAACAAATGCATCAATAGTCTTAACCACTATATCCCATTAAAGGCCGTCTGTGGATTCAAACTGTGAACTCGTATGTAAAATAAAAATGCTGCAGACACCGGACAACATCTATCGAGAGCGATAAACAGAGTTCCGAACAAATGTATACAGATCCTCTCCATCACAATTTCTACTTTCCTTCACGCTATAATGTCATCATTCTCACCCTCTTTAATGTTTTCATTAGTTTCCAAAGTCCCCAAAACTCTCGCTAACCGCCACTGGTCCTTTCCACTCCTCGACACTGCAAGTTATCTGGATTGGCTTCCAGTCTACCAAGGACTCAATTTTAAACTTCTCTTTCTCATGGCAGGGATTCCTCTGTGGCAGGGGTTCCCAACTTGGGTCATGGACCCCTTGCTTTATGGCACAAAAAAGGTTGGAATGCTCTATGGATTTATCCTTCTTGTTTTCCCATAATTTCCGACAGACTCCTGGGAGCTCTGTATTCCTCTGACTGTGCATATCCACCATTAAGCACCTGACTCCGATTTTCTGGATTTCCCTCCCCCTATCTCTTCCCCTTTAAGACACTATGCCGCCTTCCTTCTCTATTCATTACGCAGGGCATCATTGGCATTTAATGCCCATTCCTAAATGTCATTTTAAAGATTGATGTCATGGAGTGACTCTGGAATTCATTTATTCCACCAGAAAAAAAATCGTAATTCAGACCTTTTTGTTACAAAATCTCACAGAATCTGTGGTCATCATTGCTAAGACTAGTTGTTGTACCCAAATTGTTAATACAGATTAAAATTTCAAAGCTGCCGTAGTGAGATGTGAACTTAAGTCTCTGGATTGTCAGTCCAGTTATTTGCACTTGACCACTTGTAACTATCATCCCCATACTTTCTTAAAATCAATAGTAGGAACAAATCTATCAAATCTTTGCTGTGTCATCTACAAACCAATTGCAGCCTACAGTAAATAAGGAGAGCAAAACGGCATACATTTTTGAAGCTTCACCAAATCCCTGTACATAACTTCCTTACACTTGTAACCCAAACTCCATAAAAAGAAGCTTAATATCTAACTTAAAGTCATAAAATTGTAATGCACGGAAACAGACCCTTCAATCTAACTTTCCGCATAAGTCTACAAAATATAATTCACCCTCAAGAAGCCCACATTCCACTTCATTGTATTCCAGTGAGCAACTATTAAGTTGAAGTGCCTCAGGTGAGGCTCAAATTGGATGTCCCAGACCTCGATCAGGATATTGCATAATGACATAAGGTAAATGTATTTCTCTCTGATTCCTATCCTTAAGACATATTTTTGGATCATCCAATAAAGTACATCTTGGTGTATGCTCTGCAAAAGCCACAGAATGGATCAAAACATGAGATATTTCATATCAGGGAGATGAAATGAGTCAAGAGTGATTGCTGACTGCAGACCACCCACTCTGTTGCAATGAAAGATGCCTCTATTCTTTCTGAGATTTGATCCTTTTCCTCTCTTTCTCCACAGCTCTCTTGTTGGCACAGCCGGGTAAGCAGATCTTTCCTGATTTTTCTAATTTGCCTTTTTTTTTTGTAACCTATGCTACGTGTATGTACATGGAGATCTATTATGGAGAGAAAAATTCCAGCAGGACGGTGGGAAGCTCAAAGTACAGAGTTTCTAGAAACATGGGTTTGTTGATGGAACTGAATGTCAGAGGAGTAATTTAAGAGCCCTGGTTGCTGCCAGAGTTTGCCGTGTTGCTGTGTAATGGAACTTAACAGCCACATCAACTCCAGCGTTCCAATTGTGCTTGCCGTCTGTGAAATCTCAGCACAGACACACCAGCTTGAAATATAGTCACTTCCTCATCTTCTGCTGTTTGTTATAGTAAGATTAAATTAAAGAGATTGGTAAATGAATCCTCTGTTTGTAAAGTTTCTTTTGCTGCCTTTCACAATTGAAATCTCCCTCTGAGAGAGGGAAGCATTGTGCTGTTTGATGCTGCTGTGCTCTGAGAGGCTTAGGAGCTCCAAGGCTGGGACAGCCTAGTCTCCTCTCAACTATCTGCATAGTTTCTTCTTCTTTAGTTGGCATGGTGACAAGACCTAGGCAGGAGACCTCACACAACTATCAGTGTTGTTTTGTGATCAGTTTTCAGAAGCCGAGCTCCATGGGTTAAAACAGGGAACATAATAACGGATAAATGATGGAAAGGCCATTTAAAACTACTTTTAAAACAGAGGTTCCCAACCTGCGGTCCATGGACCACTCGGTTAATGGTAGACGTCCATGGCATAAAAGAGGTTTGGAACCCTTGCTTTAAAAGCATGATTAAAATTATCAGGCCAAATAAGAACAGCTTTCTGTTGGCTTAATCTGATCTCACCATACCTATCAGTTCCTTTTCTATCCAGATATGTATAATTTTTTCTCTTGATACCGTTCTCATTAATTGTCCTAATGCAGTAATTGCACTGATTACCTACAGCTGGCTGAATGGTGGATGCCCCTATCCAGCCAGAACAGGTGTAACGTTAAACTTCATTTGTAATTAAACAAACTCATTCTTGGAGCAATATGATCCAAAGTGTCAATATTACAGCTTCTTCAGGGACAGTCCTTTATTTTCATTATTTATTTCTTGAAATCATTTCTGAGGGCACATTGGTTCAACAGTTACAATATTAATTCTAGGCTCATTAACTTCTATTTGGGTAGGACTACAAACTAAAATGGCATCCGTAGCATCCCACATTTTAAAACCAAAATGTTGTAAAACCATCTTGAGATCTTTCTTTGCGTTTCCTGGACAATCGAGCTCTATTTGTGTTTTTCTCTCGCCAAATTTTTTATCATTATTTCTTTCCAACCATGATGAAAATTGAGAAGTGGCTGGAAAAAGCCTTGATAAAATAGTCAAAATGCTGTTTTGTTCAGGTCATACCTTACTGAATGGTGCAGTGAATGAAGCTTTATGCTAGTATTGTTATGTACTTGTTTTTGTGCACATGTTACACAGTTCAGAGTAGCTTCACTCCTGCATGAAGTGGGATGTGGATTACAAATTACAGCAGGAGATAGAAAAGGCGTGTATGAAAGGCCATGTATGATAATCGTTGGGGATTTTAATATGAAAGTGGATTGGGAAAACCAGGTCAGTACTGGACCTCAAGAGAGAGAATTTGTAGAATGTCTAAGGGATGGCTTTTTAAGAACAGCTTGTTGTTGAGCCCACTAGGGGACCGGCTGTGCTGGATTTGGTGTTGTGCAATGATCTGGAGGTGATAAGAGAGTTTAAGGTTAAGGAACCCTTAGGGAACAGTGATCACAATATGATCAAGTTCACATTGAAATTTGAGAGGGAAAAAATAAAATCCAATGTGTTGGTATTTCAGTGGAATAAAGGAAATTACAACGCATGACAGGAGAACTGGCCAAGGTTGACTGGAAAGGGACACTAGCAGGAAGGACAGCAGAGCAGCAATGGCTGGAGTTTCTGCGAAAAATGAAGGAAGTGCAAGACAGATATATTCCAAATTAGTAGAAATTTTTGCAGGGAAGAAGGACACTACCGTGGCTGATAAGTGAAGTCAGAGCCAAAGTACAAGCAAATGAGAGGGCATACAAAGAAGCCAGAGCTAGTGTGAAGATAGAGGATTAGGAAGCGTTTAAAAACTTGCAGAAGGAAACTAAGAAGGTCATTAGGAAGGAAAAGATTAATTATGGAAGGAAGCTGGTGACTAATATCAAAGAAGATATTAAAAACTTTTTAAAGTATATAAATGGTAAAAGAGAGTCGAGGGTAGATATAGGATCAATACAAAATGACGCTGGAGATATTGTAATGAGAGGTGCAGAGATGGCAGAGTAACTGAATGCGTATTTTGCATCAGCCTTCACAGTGGAAGATGTCTGCAGTATACCAAATATTCATGAGTGTCAGGGAAGTGAAGTTTGTGCAGTGAAAATTACGACTGGGAAGGTGCTCAGGAAGCTTAATGGTCTGAGGGTGGATAAGTCTCCTGGACCTGATGGAATGCACCCTCGGGTTCGGAAGAAAATAGCTGTAGAGACTGCAGAGGCATTAACGATGATCTTTCAAGAATCAATAGATTCTGGCAATGTAACGCATGACTGAAAAATTGCAAATGCTACTCCGCTATTTAAGAAGGGTGGGAAGCAGTAGAAAGGAAACTATAGACCTGTTAGCCAGATATCAGTGATTGGGAAGTTGTTGGAATTGATTGTTAGGGATGAGATTACAGAGTACCTGGAGGCACCTGACAAGATAGACCAAAGCCAGCACGTTTTCCTGAAAGGAAATTCCTGCCTGACAAACCTACCGCAATTCTTTGAGGAAATTACAAGCAGGGTAGATAAAGGAGATTCAGTAGATGTGGTGTACTTGGATTTTCAGAAGGCCTTTGACAAGGTGCTGCACATGAGGCTACTTAGCAAGATAAGAGCCCATGGAATTACAGGGAGGTTACTAGCATGGGTAGAGCACTGACTGGTTGGCAGAAAACAGAGAGTGGGAATAAAGGGGTCCTATTCTGACTGGCTGCTGGTTACCAGTGGGGTTCCACAGGGGTCGGTGTTGGGACCACTGCTTTTTATGATGTATGCCAATGATTTGGACAACGGTATTAATGGATTTGTGGCTAAAATTGCCACTGATACAAAGATAGGTGGAGGTGCGGGTAGTGTTGAGGAAACAGAGAGCCTGCAGAGAGACTTAGATAGTTTAGAGGAATGGGCAAAGAAGTGGCAAATGAAATACAATGTTGGAAAATGTATGGTCATGCACTTTGGTGGAAGAAATAAATGGGCAGACTATTATTTATATGGGGAGAAAATTCAAAATGCAGAGAAGCAAAGGGACCTGGGAGTCTTTGCAAGATACCCTAAAGGTTAACCTCCAGGCTGAGTCGGCTGTGAAGAAGGCGAATGCAATGTTGGCATTCATTTCTAAAGGTAAAGAATATAAGAGCAGGGATTGATGTTGAGGCTCTATAAGGCACTCATGAGATCACACTTGGAGTATTGTGTGCCGTTTTGGGCTTCTTATTTTAGAAAGGATATATTGACATTGGAGAGGGTTCAGAGAAGATTCCAGGAATGAAAGGGTTACTGTTTGAGGAACGTCTGGCAGCTCTTGGGCTGTATTCCCTGAAGTTCAGGAAAATGAGGGGGGATCTCATAGAAACATTCCGAATGTTAAAAGGTCTGAACAGATTAGATATGGCAAAGTTATTTCCCATGGTAGGGGATTCTAGGACAAGAGGGCACGATTTCAGGATTGAAGGACGTCCATTTAGAACAGAGATGCAGAGAAATTACTTTAGTCAGAGGGTGGTAAATCTGTGGAATTTGTTGCCACAACCAGCTGTGGAGGCCAAGTCATTGGGTGTATTTAAGGCAGAGATAGATAGGTTCTTGATTAGTCAGGGCATCAAAGGGTATGGGGTGAAGGTAGGGGAGTGGGGATGACTGGAAGAATTTGATCAGCCCATGATTGAATGGCGGAGCAGACTCAGTGGGCCTAATGGCCGCCTCCTGCTCCTATATCTTTTGGTCTTATTTAGCAGAAGGCTTATTTCAAATCAGTATTTTTTCCTGTGTTGTTACCTACATTGGAAAGCTCTCTAAATGCCAGCAACACTCAAACTACCAGTTGATTCAATAAAATGGATTGAGATTTCTTGTTTGATGGTGGAGAAACAGGCAGAGCATCAGTTCTAGCAGTTTGTATAATCGACTTCAGGGGCCCTCCGGAACAAGGGGGACTTAATTACAAAATAAAGGACCAGTCATTTAAAATGGAGGTGGAGGAAATTTCTCATCATGGAGTCTCTGAAATACTCTACCCCAGAGAGTTGTGGGGGCTAGTTTACTGGAAATATTTAAGTTGGAGGTAGATAAATCTATGAAAGATCAGAAAGTAGCAGACTGTTGGGAAATGAGGAGCTGATACCAGCGTTGGGCATATTGAAAGGCGGGTCAATCTTGAGAAGTCACTGTCCCAACTCCTGCTCCCATTTTCTGGTGTTCTATGTGTTCGCATAGCTGCAGACTGGGAAAGGAAAGAAAAGGAAGGTTACATTTCCCCCACACGAGGGCATGGGAGATGGAGAAAGCTGGAAAGGAAAAGATGTTATGTTGAATTAATTTGATTAAAAAAGCAAAGTAGAAATGAGGAGGTGATACAAATGAAATGGAAACCACTGCCTGAAAGTCTTTTGGTAACTCATTCAGTGTTTATTTTTTAGAAGGATCTTGGATACGTACTTCAAAAAGAACATCCTTTGCAGGGCTTTGGGGAAAGAAAAGAGTGGGATTAGCTAGAAGCTCATTCAGAAAGCTGGCTGGAAGCCTCCTTCTGTTCTGCGTGAGTCAGTGATTCCTGCACTGTGGAGTGTGCTACTACAGCAGTTCATAAAGCCAATTTAATCACAATGTTTAAGGAGGAGCTAGATAAGAAACATGAAGGTACAGGTAAAGAACATCAAAACCTGACAGAAATATGTAAAATTATTAGAAGCATAAATAGTGTAGATAGCAGGTGTCTTTCTTTCCCAGGGCAGAATTGTCAAATTTTAAAGTGAATAGGCTTCTTTGGGAAATGGAGGTGAATAGATGTCAAAACTTTCATATAATGAAACACATTATGTCCTATTTGCGACTCCTTTCATTTCTCAAATCAACCAATGTCTGTAGTGGTGGATTGAGGGGATGGTGAATGCTATCATAGATGCCTACCTTTACCTAAAGAAAGTAGTCCATAATTCAAATGCGCCAAAGGCTGCTGTTAAGCAAGCATGCAATGTATTGAGTGCTGCAATTAGCAAGCAGGTAACAGCGTACTGTGATGCCTTTCAAATTGTTGTCAGGGGTTTCAGTCAGGCTTGTTTGGAGAAATCGCTACCCAATTACTATCAACATATCACTTGCAGCACCAGAGTTCCCAACACACTCGGCTACTATTACACTTAGGAATGCCTACCCTTGAATCTCTGGACCTCGTCTTGGGAAATCTGATCATCTGGCTCTCCTCTTACCTGCATAAAAAGAAAGGCTCCAGAGATAAGAATAACAAAGAGGTGCTCGCGGGAGGCAGTGGAGTGGCTCCGCTGTGATCTCAGTCTCAGAAGCTGATGTGAGAGCACCCTTCAGAAGGGTGAACCCTGGAAAGCATCTGGCAAAGGCAGGGTTCCTGGCCGGATACTGAAGACCTGTGCAATTCAGCTGGCTGGAGTGATACCCGATACCTTTAACCTCCTGCTTCAGCAGTCTGACATACCCACCTGCTTCAAGAAGGCTTCAATTATACCTGCGCCCAAGAAGAACATGCTCAAAGCCACTTAGATCACATTTCTTCCCCATTTTGATGTTTGGTCTGAACATCTGAACCTTACATTCATGCTCTTATGCATTGAGTTGCTGCCACATAATAGGCTGATTACTATTAATGAGCCAGTGTACCGGTGAACCTAATGAAATGGTCACTGTGTGTCATGTTTTCTTGCATCAGCTAGCTTTGCCTTCTGTCAAAGTCTGCAAAGTCTGTTGTGGTATTTTAGGGGTAGTGTTTCTGCCCAATGCCAGGAAGTAGTACCTTGGGATTGTTTACTTTTTAAGATTCCTATTTAAATGCAGTTTTTTCTATCAACTTTATTTACTTAAATATATTAATTTTTAAAAAAATAAATTATATTAACCTAAGAGTGTATATATATTGATTCTAACTAGTGTCAGTTGTGTGAACCGTGTGGCCATTGGACACTACACCTTGCTTAGGGTGAACAAATTTTAATAGCATCAGTTGCGTGTGTCTGTGTTCAAAAAAGCAGTGATTTTTGTCACTGGTAGTTGGTGAGAAATAAGCAGTAAGAAAATTTAGAAACCTAAGAGATTCTGCAGATTCTGGAAATCCAGAGCAATGATCACAAAATACTGGAGAAACTCAGCGGGTCAGGCAGCACCTCTGGAAATGAGTAAACATTTGGGCTGAGACACTTCATCAGGACAGGAAAGGAAGGAGCCAGAATGAGGAAGTGGGTGGAGGGAGAGGGGAACAAGTCGGAATTGTTTTGTTCACCGCAGTTTCAAGCATTCATGCTTGGAGATGCCACAAATGGCTGGGAGTCAAACTGAAACGATTTCACTGCTTCAACAAGTTAGGAACTAAAAAGAATTTGAAGGCATTGACAATCATGTTGAATGCTACAATGAAAGTGAAGATTTGGATGATGCAATTGTTGAAAGCATTGTATAATGCCAGACTATAATCTGAACTAGGTGCCTACACTAATTTTGTTCATTTAGTCAATTAAAAGAACATGACAATGTGTTGATTGTCCCTTGTCCGGATGATGACAGTGAAACTTGTGTGGGAGAGTTTTAAAGTGGAAAGGCCATTTCATTGGGGTAATTCCAGTCTCTTGATCTCAGAAATCTAGGTCTAGTGGTACGAGTAGTCATCGCAAACTGGGGTCTAGGCTGCAGTGGATAACCATGACCTCATCCGTGCCTTATTATACCCCTTTCCAGATCTGCATTCTTGGCCATTGGATCTCATTTGTTGATTTAATCTGACCATTCTGCCAGAACAGACTTCCCATGGTAGGACAGGCATGTCCCTTTTTCGCCGGTTTATGAGGCACACCGGATATCCATGCCTTGTTTAGCCTGCGTGTTGAAGCAGTGTAACGGCGTGTAGCCACTATCGCATGCAAACAGATACTTGGAGTCACAAGTGAGGGCTGAGTGTCCACTGGGGACCAAAGGTGAGTGAGCTGCCCCAGAATGGACCTGATAATCCCCTTGAGTCCTGAAGAAGAGTCTCAGCCCAGAACATCGACTGTTTATTCACTTCTATAGATGCTTCCTGATCTGCTGAGTTCCTCCAGCAGTCTCTGTGTGTTGCTCTGGATTTTCAGCATCTTCAGAATCTCTTGTGCTTACAGGCCCCTTCACCAGAGGTTCTACTGCTCCCTGGACACCCCATACACAGCAGCATACAGTGGATGATTACCCTTGGGAATTGCAACATATATATTTTCTACCATCAAAGCCAATCAAGGATTTCTCATATGGACTGTTTTACAAACTTCCTGATCTGACATTTAACTTCAGAATCAGAATTAGGATTAATATCACTGACATATGTTGTAATTATATATAATTAAAACACAGGTTCAGTGCCCCTTTTCCAAAACTCCAAAATCCGAAAACCTCCAGAATGCAAAATGTTTTTGAGTGCTGACATGACGTCACAAATGATTACTTCCACAAGACGCTGGGAAGGTTTCCAGGTGATGCATGGGTCTCTGTGCACCATAGACAGTTCTGCGAAGTAACTTCACGAACAGAAGTTAATGAAAAATAGAAAAACACTGCATAAAGTGAAAATGAAGATCACAATTGTGTATTGAAAAAATGGAATTATCAACGTTAGTATATGCTGCATATGATAATGCTGATCATGAAACAAGCAAAGGTCTATCATGACAAACTGAAAATTGAGGTAATTGTGAATATTCAGCAGGCTGGCTGCACAATTTAAGAAAAGGCACAACATTATATTTTTAACGATTTGTGGTGATAAAGCAGCTGCTGATCATGACTTTGGTAAATTAATTGATGACTTTGTCATGATCGTTGCTGATGAACATGTAGCATGCGGAAGGGATACACCAGTACATATGTGTGATGAATTTCAAATGAGGCATGTTCAACCTGTAGTAGTACAAAAAGAATTTAAAATAGTAAGGTAGTGTAGATGGGCTCACTTTCCAGTCATAAATCTGATGGCAACGGGGAAGAAGCAATTCTTAAAATGTTGAGTGTGAGTCTTCAAGCTCCTGTACCTCCTTCTTGATGGTAGCAATGAGAAGAGGGCATGTGTAGGTGATGGGGCGTCCTTATTGACAGATGTCACCTTTTTGAGGCATTGCCTTGTGAAGATGCCTTTGATGTTCTCGATTGGGAGGCTAGAGCCCATGATGATGCTGACTGAGTATGCAACTTTCTGCAGCCTTTTCTGGTCCTATGTTGTGGCCCCTCCATGCCAGATGGTGATTCAACCAATTACAATGCTCTCCATGGTATATCTGTAGAAATTTGCAAGTGTCTTTGGTGACATATCAAGTCTGCTCAAACTCCTAATGAAATATTGCTGCTGTTGTACCTGCATTGTATTTGCTTCAATATGTTGGGCCCAGGATAGATCTCCAGAGAGGGTGACACCCAGCAACATGAAACTGCTCACCCTTTCCACTGCTGATCCCTTGATGAGGACTGGGGTGTGTTCCCTTGACTTCCCCTTCCTGAAGTCCACAATCAAGTCCTTGGTCTTACTGACATTAAGTGCAAGGTGGTTGTTTGAACACCACTCGACCAGCTCATCTATCTCACTCCTGTACACCTCCTCATCACCATCTGAAATTCTACCAACAATAGTTCTGTCATTGGCAAATTCATAAATGGCGTTTGAGCTGTGCCTAGCCACACAGTTGTGGGTGTAGAGAGTAGAGCAGTGGGCTAAGCACACATGCTTGAGTTACACCTGCGTTGATTGCCAGTGGGGAGGAGCTGTTATTTCCAATTTGTACCAACTGTGGTCTCCCGATGAGGAAGTCAAGGATCCACTTGCAGACAGAAGAACAGAGGCCCGGGTTTTGGAGCTTGTTGATTAGTATTGAGGGTATAATGGAGTTGAATCCTGAGCTATAGTCAATAAACTGTCGCCTGACATAGGTATTTTTATTGTCTAGGTGATCCAAGGCTGAGTGGAAAGCCAGTGAAATTGCATCCACTGTAGACCTATTGTGGTGATAGGCAAATTGTGTATGGTCCAGGTCCTTGCTTAGGCAGGATTTGATTCTGGCCATGACCATCTTCTCAAAGCACTTCACTACAGCAGATGTGAGTGTAACTGGGCAATAGATGGTGAAGCAGCTCACCCTGCTCTTCTTGGGCACTGATATGATTGTCACCCTTTTGAAGCAGTTGGGAACTTCCGACTGCAGTAGTGAGAGTTTGAAGGTGTCCTTGAACACTCCTGCCAGTTGGTTGGCACAGGTTTTCAGTGCCCCACCAGGTACACCCTCAGGGCCTGATAACTTATGAAGGTTCACCCTCGTGAAAGGTGTTCTGACATCGGCCTTCAAGTCAGAGATCGCAGGGTCACCAAACGTTACGGGGATATGCATAGATGAATTTTTATTCTCCCTTTCAAAGCTTGCAAAATGACAATTAGTTCATCTGGGAGTGAAGCATTGCAGCCACTCATGATGTTAGGTTTGCTTTGAGGGATAGAAAGGCCTGAAAACACTGCCAGAGCTGACGTGCATCCAGTTCTGTCTCTAACTAATTTCAATCAGATTTGCTTTTTCACTCTTAAAGTAGCCTTCTGTTGGTCGTACCTGGACTTCTTGTATAGTTCTGGTTCACCGGCCTTGAATGCCACAGATCTAGCCTTCAGCACACTATGAATCTTTTGGTTCATCCACAGCTTTAGGTTTGGGTATGTCTGGTATGTTCTTGAAGGCGCACTCCCATCCACCCAGGTCTTGATGAAGACGGTAATAACTGTGGCATATTCATTCAGATCCAAAGGCGAATCCTTGAATATTTTCCAGTCTACCAATTGAAAGCAGTCCTATAAGTGCTCCTTCATCTCCCTTGACCATACCTTCTTGGTTCTCACCACTAGTGCTGCGGTCTTCAATCTCTGCTTATACGCCAGGAGTAAAAGTACAGCCAGGTGATCGGACTTTCCAAAGTGTGGGCATGGGTGGCTCAGTAAGTCTTCTTGAGGGAGGTATATAAGTGGTTAAGTGTGTTGGCTCCTCTGGTTCCACAGGTCTTATGTGGTGTAGTTGTTCAGAGGCTTCTTCAAGCTGGCCTGGTTGAAATCCATGCAATGATAGGGAAGGCATCAGGTACCTGGATTACAATCCACAGCTCCTTCAGTATCTGCCTTATGATGGCTTGAGTTGGAATGTTTACTGATACCAGGATGATGGCAGAAAGTTCCCTCAGCAGATAAAATGGACAATACTTGACTGCTAGATGTTCCAGGTCGGGTAAGCAGGACTGAGGCAAAACCATCACATCTGTACACCACAATGTGTGCCATGAAGATAACTTTTTGTAGTTGTGCATCTTTAAGCTCAACTTTATTTGCGCATTTACAGATTAAAAACAGCTAACCTAACTTTAAGAACTTGAAGGGCAAATCTTGAATTGTTGAGGATAATGAAATAACTAATAAATTTAATTAAATTTATGGAAAAAAACTTGCATTTAAATACCATCTTTAATATTAAAAAGAATCCTCAGGCCCCACTTCCTGGCATTGTGCAGAAACCTTATCCCTAGAATACCCTGATAGGCTTTGACAGAAAGCAAAGCTGGGGAAAATCTTTTTCTCCTATCAAAGCAGTCGTGGCACTTAACTGTAAATGCCTCTGATAGTGAAAAAGTGTTAATTTGAAATAATTAAATAATATTCAAAACAACTAAAAACAATGATAACATATATAAGATGTAGGATTAATTAAATAGTATCAAAATTATTACAAAAATAAACCTTCCACTCCCTTTGCTTCCTAATGAGCAGGCTTAGAATTCAGTACCAGGGAACCCCAGCTAGAAAAGGTCTCACCAAAGGTAGACATGTGGAGTTCAGCACTGAGGCTTCTGGATTAGGGATAATTAGACTATTAGATAGGCATGTGGATGAAAGAAAAATGAGGGCTATGTGAAAGAGAAGAGTTAGACTGATCTTGGAGTAGGTTAAAAGGTCGGCAGAACATTGTGGGTGTAAGGGTCTGTACTGTGCTGTCCTTTTCTATGTTCTATAAGCATTGTGACAGAATCAGAACCATGTTCAATATCACTGGCATATGCCATGAAATTTGTTGTTTCAAAACAGCAGTACAGTGCAATACATAATAAAAACTATAAATTACAGTAAGATATATATATATACTGTATATGAAATTAATTAAATAATTAGTGCAAAAAGCGAACAGAAAAGTTTGTGAAGTAGTGGTCATGGGTTCATTGTCTGTCCAGAAATCTGACAGCAGAGGAGAAGGAGCTGTTCCAAACTGCTGAGTGTGTGTCATCAGGCCCCAGTACCTGTACTTCCTCCTTGATGGTAGAATGAGAAGAGGGCATGGCCTGGGTAATGGGGATTCTTAATGATAGATGCCACCTTTTTGAGACATCTCCTTCTGAAGTCATCCTCAATGCTGGGATTTTCTTAATGGAGTGAAGTTCGGTCCCAGGGTGAATGGGGGCTTCCAGGACTTAACTACGGATTGAATACAATTACATTCAGAAGCGCAGGGTACAGGCATCTTAACATATTTCATTAGCTCATTATCTCTAAAAACGTCCTCAAGTCCAGGCGGGACCTTTCCTTCTTGGTACTGACCTCTATTGGTCCTTTGCTTTTGTTGAAAATAAAATAAATAATGGGCTTTTATAAGCGGAGCCTAAAACATGGGGTGTTGCAATTTTCATTTCACACCCCCGTCATGCATTTTGTTTCAATGCTCCTGCCAACAGGGTCACTTGGTGCACAATTTGTCAAGGCAGTTGGTTTTGTTCTCACCATTTCACCAGCCACTAGCGGGGTGATGTCAAGGAGTTGTTTCATTATTTGACAAATGGGGTTGTGGATGGAAGTGCTTAGTCCAGTTTTAATTTCAGTTAATGTACTTATAATCCTATTGCAAATTAAGGTATGGGCTTCCTCTGCATGCTGCTGATGCAAACTGGTGCGCTGTGCTGGCTCACGTTTGGGACAATAAGAACTATTGGACACTGAAGAAGGTTGTCAAATGATACTACAAGATATAGTTACAGATATGGGTGTAGAGATGACAGCTGGAGCTTAAACCAGGCAATGATGAGGTGATGCACTTTGGAAGGTCAAATGTATTCAGTTAATGGCAGGACACTTAAGAGGATTGATGTAGACAGAGATCATGAGGTGCAAGTCCAGAGATCCCTGAAAACGACCATGCAGATAGATATGGTGGTAGAGGAGGCATACAGTGTGCTTGCTTTCATTTGACAAGACATGGAGTGTAAGAGTAAAGAAGTTGTGCTTGTAGCTATATGGAAATTTGGTTAGGATGTACTTGGAATATTATGTGCCATTACAGGAAGAATGTGGAGGCTTTGGAACAGATAGAGCTGAAGGATGCTGCCTGGATTATAGAGTATGAGATTGAGGAGAGATTGAACAAACTTGGGTTGTTTTCTCTGAAGAGTCAGAGGCTGAGGGGAGATCTGATAGAAGTTTGTAAAATAGTGAGTGGCATTGATAGGATAGACAGTAAGAAGTTTCTTCCAAGGATAGAAATATCACATACCAGAGGACATGCACTTAAAGTGAGAGGGGCAGGTTTAAGAGAGATTTTGGTGAGTCAGTTTTCTGTTGAGTTTCGGTCACCCCACTGTAGGAAAGATGCTGTTAAACTGGAAAGAGGACTCAGAAGATTTACGAAGATGCTGCTGAGCATTACTGGGGGAGGCTGGACAGGTTGGGATTTCCTTCATTGGGTATAGGGGTGATCTTATGGAGGTGTATAAAATTATGAGGGTTTTTCCCTTGGGTTGGGGAATCAAGAACTAGAAGGTGTAGGTTTCAGGTGAGAGATATAATAGAAACCTGATGGGCATCTTTTTCACCCAGAAGTTGGTCTGTAATTGGAATGAGTTGCCAGAGTAAGTGGTTGAGGTAAGTACATGAAAAGATAAATGAATAGGAATGTTTAGAGGGAAATGGGCCAAAGCCAGGCAAATGAGACTAACTTTGGTTGACATGGACCAGTTGGACAGAAGAGCATCATTCTGTGCACTATAACTTTATGACTCTATGTGTGGGACAGTATTTATGCGCAGATTAGTAGACAAGCTGTTAGGTAATTGTGAAAATAGATCTGATAGCTGTGTTTAAGAGGCTGTTAGATAGACACATGAGTATGCCAGGAATGGAGGGATATGGACCATGGGTGGGAGGAGAGATTTACTTTAATTTGACATTGTGTGTAGCACAGACATGGTGGGCTGAAGGGCCTGTTCCTGTGCTGTCCTGTTCTGGGTTCTATATTCTATGTGTTATAATCTACGTATGGAGAACAGGAGCAATGCAGTCTCATGAGAACTGCATTTTTTTGTGAGCAGCTCTGTCCCTGAGCAGTTCAGAAAGATAAATGTTGGGAACGTCTCAGATATTTCTCGCAGTGGCCTCCTGTTGACCTTTAAGTACACACAGACAAGCACATACACAAAAGAGAAACATGCACACGCAAGTATGCATTGACATGAACAAAAAACACACTGAGATACACACACAAGCACGTAGATTCACACAAATTCACACTTACAAAAACCTCACATCCATGCGTGCATGCATTTGTGCACACGTACAGTATATAGGAATGGCACACCTCCTGACTCACCCATGGCATAAACTGTGCCTTGCACTGACTTACTTATAATACCACTTGACCAGTTGCTGTCACATTGGGTAAGATCATAAGACCATAAGTCATAGGAGCAAAATTAGGCCACTGCTATTCCATCATGGCTGATTCATTATTCTTCTCAAACCCATTCTCCTGCCTTTTCCCCATTATCTTTAATGCCTTGACTAATCATGAAGCTATCAACATATGCTTTAAATATAATCAAGGACTTGGCCTTCACAGTAATCCGTGGCAACGAATTCCACTGGCTCTGGCTAAAGAGATCTCTGTTCTAAAAGAATGCCCCCTATTCAGAGGCTGTGTCTTAGATGCCCTAACTAGGCTTTTCAATGTTGAATAGGCTTCAATGAGACGCCACCTCATTCTTCTAACTCCAGCAAATAAAGGCCCAGAGCATCATATGCTCCTCATATGCTAACCCTTTAATTCCCTGAATCATTCTCGTAAACCTCCTCTGGACCCATTCAAATATCAGCCCATCTTAGATAAAGGATCCAAAACTGCTCACAATACGCCATGTGTGGTCTGACCAGTGCCTTATTAATCCTCAGCATTACATCCTTGCTCTTATATTCTAGTCCTTTCAAAATGAATGCTACCATTGGATTTGCCTTCCTTGACACTGACTCAACCTGCAAGTTAATCTTTAGGGAATCCTGCACAAGGTCTCGCAGTCCCTTTGCACCTCTGAATTTTGAATTGTCTCCCCATTTAGAAAATATTCCACGCCTTTATTCCTTCTACCAAAGTGCATAAACATACACTTCCCGACACTATATTCCATCTGCCACTTTCTTGCCCATTCTCCCAATCTGTGTAGCTCCTCTGCTAGCTCCCTCAACACTACCTGCCCCTCCATCTATCTTTGTATTGTCTGCAAACTTGGCCACAAAGCCAGCAGTTCTGTCATCCAAATCAATGACGTATAATGTGAGAAGAAGCAGTCTCAATATCGACCCTGTGGGACACCACTAGTCACCAGCAGCCAACCTGAATAGGCACCCCCTATTCCCACTCCTTGCCTCCTGCCAATCAAATAATCTTTTATCAATGCGATGATAGAATTCCCTGGGCTCTTAATTTGGTTTAGCAGATACACCTTGTGGCGCCTTGTCAAAAGCTTTCTGAAAATCCAAGTAAACAACATCCACTGATTCTCCTTTGTCTATCCTGCCAGTTATTTCATCAATGAATTCCAGATATTTGTCAGACAAGATTTCCCCTTAAGGAATCCATGCTGACTTTGGCCTACTTTATCATGTGCCTCCAAATATCCCTAAGCCTCATCCTTAATAATAGACTCCAACATCTCCCCACCCGCTGAAATCAAGCTAACTGGCTTGTAATTTCCTTTCTTCTGTCCACCTTCCTTCTTAAAAAGTGGAGTGACAGTTGCAATTTCCCTGTCCTCCAGAACCATTCCAGAATCTAGTGATTCTTGAAAGATGGCTACTAATACCTCCACAATCTCTTACGCTACCTTGTTCAGAACCCTGGGGTGTAGTTCAACTGCTCCAGGTGATTTATCTAACTTCAGATCTTCCAGGTTCCCAAGTGCCTTCTCCTTAATAATAATAACAACAGCAGTCATTTCTGCCTCTTGACACTCTCAAGTTTCAGGCATACTGCTAATGTCTTCCACAATGAAGACTGATGCAAAATGCATATTATGTTCGCCTGCCATTTCTTTGTTCCCCCATTACTACCTTTCCAGAGTAATTTTCAAACGATCCAGTATCCACTCTCACCTCTCTTTTACTCTTTATATCTTTTGGTATCCTCTTTTATATTATCAGCCAGTTTACATTCATATTTCATCTTTTCTCTCCCAATTTGTTTTAGTTGCCTTCTGTCAGTTTTTTAAAGTTTGCCAATCCTCTAACTTCACAGATTTTTACTACATTACATGCCTTCTCTTTAGCTTCCATGCTGCCTTTGACACTTGTTGTCCGATCCTTGATCCTGGACAGTTGGAATTGTGTGCCTTTTATCACACCATGTGGCACATCTGGATCCTCTACCTTAATTAGATGCTCTAGCAGCCCACTGTCAGGATCATGTCCAATGTAGCAAGCTAAATGAGACTGCATGTCACTCTTTGCAAGGCACTGCCACCGGCTCTGTGTCAGTAAGGCCCTCGCGGTGATTGAGTGATGATGCCTGTGAAGTAATTACACATACAGATTCGCCTTGCATTTCAGAGTTAAGTACAGCTAATGATATTTTGCTTTCTGATTTTTACTACAAAGTTTGGACCTGCAGCAAAGTAATTCAGGTGCTCAGGAAACTGTATTGATTAGGCCCACATTTAAAATTGCAGAAAATGAATATAGCTCAGTTGCTGAATATGAGCTTTGATTAACCTCAATGAATTCTCAGATGAATTATTATCCTTACAGTATTTAATTGTTCTAAATGGCTTATGATAAATTATAAATCCAATCTGCCACATCCAACTCGCCTATACTTCCATATTCATCTCAGGTGGCGTGTATGTAAGTCCATGTTTGTACACGGTGACTTCATCTACCTAAAGTGTCTATGTCAAAGATGGGGTATTTTTAGTGAACTGTGTGATTTGTAAATGTTCTGGCTTCCACAGTTTGGATTTCCTAACTAGGGTAAAGTGAACTGCTGGTGAAAATAAGCAATCAGAGGCGTAAGATGTTGGACGTTGATAGGGCCAACCTCAGGGTCACTTCCAGATTGAACAGCAAATGCGTCAGAACGTGACATGGGATGCTGGCCTGAAATTTAAGTCCACTCTAGAGGACGATGATGGCTAGGCAACATGGCATAACACAGAGGGGTCATACCTAGTATGCAGCAGATCTCTGAGCTCTCATCTCTGCCTGCAGAATATGGAACTCACTGCAAGTGAGGAATGAATTCGATATTAAACAGTGATATCATTTACAGGCTAGCTGTAGCAGTAGTCTGGCCTTGTACAGATCTCTGATAGACTGGTCTGAATACACAGTGATGTCGATGTGATCTGCCAGAGACAGTTACAATAATGAGCGGCTAACAGGCTAATCCTCTTGTGTATTAAATATTTCAGTAATATTTGAGTAATATTGTAAATATAAGTTTGATTAGCCATTCTTGTTCATTTAAATAATTCAATACAGGTTATATGTAAAAATACATAAATAACATATGTCATCACGCCACCATGTCATATGTGTTTATGCCACTTAAAGTAAAAACAAGGTACATGAGTTATCCTGGCTCCTTGTTTCTCTTTTAATTAGTTTAATGTTCTGGAGATACAAAACATAACAGTGATGGCAATATATTTTAAAGACGTACCTGAGTTGACTACCTAACTATCGAAGCGCAGCGAGACATTTATCTTTAAAAAAAGCAGCGCAACACATGTCTCTTGGAGGGGAGCGAGTGAACATGGGCTGAGTTAAAAAAAAACAGAAAATGGGCAAATTTCATGGGTTCATACTGGGTGATAATAATCATAAATTTAAGAAAAGAGCAGAAATGGCTGGCCACGTTGGAAAGATAGACATGTTCGGATTCACAACAAATAGCTAGATTTTGTATGCTGAGCAAATTGAGCTGTATTTTGAAGCAAATGAAATAGCCGATGAGAAATGAATGCCAGTTTTGCTGAGTGTAATTAGTGGAAGAGCATTCAGTTTGCTTAGAAGTTTAACTGTTCCAACCAAACCAGCTGAAATAAGCTTTGCTGATATTGTATAAGTAATGCAGGTACATTTAGAACCAAAATTGAAAGTGGATTCAAAAGAAAGGGGAGTTCATTTCAGCATATGTAGATGACTTGAAGAAGCTGTCTAAATGTTGACAGTTCAGTGATGGGCTTAATGATGCACTGAGAGATTGTTTAGTTTGTGAAATCTGACAAAAATAAACTTTCAAAAACAGCTCCTGACTGAAGCACAATTAAAACTGCTCTTAAAAGAGCAGTTGAAATAGCTGTATCAATGAAAACAGCAGACAGAGATGCAATTAAGTTTCAGTCGGGAATTAAAGTGAGCATGAGCAAAATTGTAACATCTGAACAGGAACCTACCTGGCCACACAAATTGTGTTACTGTTGTGCCAGAGACTCAAATACGCCAGACCAATGCAGGTTTAAAGGTGAAACTTGCAGAGAATGCAACAAAGTAGGGCATATACAGTATTAGAGTATGCTGGGCAGACAAAAATAAATGGACCACACAATAAAAAGATAAAAAGTCAAATTGTAGTTTCAAAAAGAGCACCGACCTTCATGCTGTTGATGAAAAATCTATAATGATGAATGAGAGTGACACAGGACTGAGTAGCCTTGAGATTTATAATGCGAAAACTAATAATAGACAAACAATATAGCTTACATCAAGTGTGAATGGCAAATTAGTTAAAATTGGATTGGACACTGACTTGGCTGTTTAAGTTATTCCACAAAAAGAGACTGAACTGAAGTCTGCAGATATTCAACTAAGAACTTATACTGGAGAAAAGATAACTCCTGTGGAAATGACATCTGTATCAGTGAAATACAACAACTTAAAAGCCACATTGTGCCTGTTTCTGGTAAAAACAGTAAGGCCAGCATTGAGGGGATGTGATTAGCTGAGACAACTACAACCTGATTGGCGATCCATCCACCATTTGAATGCCACATCTCCTGCAATAGAATCAACAGAAAGCAAATTAAGAAAGGTACTGGATGATGCTACAGCAGTGTTCAGGTATAGCCCTGGAAAATTCAAACATATGAAGCATAAAATAGAGTTAAATGAAAGTGCCACACCCAAGTTTTACAAAGCCTGTTTGGTTTCCTTATACCATTCACGATAAAAGTAGCCAGTGAGCTAGATCACATGGAGGCTGAAAGAATTCTTTCCAAAGTTGAGTGGAGCCCATGGGCAATGCCATTTGTCCCAGTAGCCAAGAAGAATGGGTCTTATCAGGATCTGTGGTGATATTAAGGTCACCATCAACCCAGTACTGAAAATAGATCAGTATCCTCTTCCCAGGAAGGAGCATATCTTTGCACAGCTTTCTGGAGGAAAACACTTCAGCAAAGTGGACTTAGCTGAGGCCTACCTACAGGTAGAGATGGAAGAAGAGTCCAAGGTGTTCCTCACCATAAACACTCACAAAGGGCTTTATCACTATAAAAGGGTTACTTTTGGAGTAGCATTTTCACTTGCATTCTGGCTGAAAGCAATGGACCAGGTGCTGGAAGGCTGCCCAAGCTCTCAGATGAGATCTTTGTTACCGATAATGATGACAAGGAATGTCTCTAAAATCTCAAGACAGTGTTAAAAATATTAGAAGATTATAGGCTCAGAGCACAATGCAACAAATGTGAATTCTTTAAACCAACCATCATTTACTGTGATCACACCATTGACACACAAGGTTACACGAGTGTGCTGAGAAAATTCAGGCAGTGGTGATTACCCAAGGCCAAAGGACATGTCACAGTTGTGGCTCTTTTTAGGATTTGTCGATGATTATACCAGGTTCCTGCCAAACCTGGCTGCTGTGCTCCATCCTTGGAACTCATTACTACAGATCGGGAAGAAATGGCAATGGACAAAGCAGTGTGAGGTGGTTTTCAAAAAGGGAAAGGGAATGTTGACATCAGACACTGTACTCAAACATTATGATCCACATCATCCAGTGAAGCTTGCCATGTACTGTTCAGCAATGCATTACATACAGAAGAAGGGTGTCCAGAGCTATCAGATGCAGTTCCTGTAGTTCCAGAGTCAACACTTCCTGTAGTCCCAAGTCAACGCCTACACGCACCATGGAAGAGGCCTCAGAACCTGGTTGTTTTACAGCCACAAATCTCACCTGCCTAGCAGAGTGACCCCACCCACCAGGAAAGGCATTATCGCACAAGTCTAAGAAATCCTCCTCAATGGTTAAATCTTTAGGTCTGAATGGGACAAATTAAAGTTTACTATGCTGTAGATGTCTGTATAGAAGTCGCATTGTGTAGTATACTGTATATAAACAGAGAGGACTGTTGTTTATTTAATATTTCAGTAATATTTGAATAACATTGTAAATATATTGTTTGATTAAGCATCTTATTCATTTAAATAATTCATTATGATTATATGTAAAAGTATGTAAATGGCAGATGTCATTATGCCACCGTGTCATATGTGCTTGCCTCACTTAAAGTAAAAATGAAGTACTCAAGTTATCCCGGTTTCCTGATTTTCTTTTGATTAGTTTAATGTTTTGGAGTTACAAAACATAACAGCTCCTCTTAACCTTTTGGGTTTTCATCAATTAATGCCATATTATGGAATGCTCTGTTACATGCACTCCTGTCCACATGACCCCATGTCAAATTTATCTACTACATCTAGACTAGGCCCTGTGATGATCTCTACAGTTTAATAACTTCAGTACTCAGAAATTGGAGGTACAAAGGAACTTGGGAGTCTTAAGTCTGAATTCCCTTAAGGGTAACTGGTAGTTTGCGGGTTAACTCAAAATTAATCCCTAAGCTCCAATACCTAAGCCTTGATCCCTCCCTGTGCAACTGGATCCTCAATTTCCTCACTTGCAGGCCCCAGTCAGTTCAGATTGACAACAGCATCTCCTCCACAATCTCCATCAGCACAGGTGCAGCATAAGGCTGTGTACTTAGCTCCCTGCTCTACTCGCTTTATACTTATGACTGTGAGGCGAAGTACAGCTCCAATGCCGTGTTTATGTTTGCTGACGACACCACTGTTGCTGGCCAAATCAAAGATGGTGACAAATCGACATATAGGAGGGAAGTCGAAAATCTGCTGGAATGGTGCTACAACAACAACTTCTCACTTGACATCACCAACACCAAAGACTACAGTACATGAGGAAGAATTTGGACATCCATAAGCCTGTTCTCTTTAGGGTCAATAACTTTAAAGTTCTTGGTGTTATCATGTCAGAGGATCTGTCCTGGCATCACAACGAAAGCAAGAGAGCACAAGTTTGTGTAGATTTGGCATATCACCTAAAACTTTGACAAAGTTCTTTAGATGCACGGTGGAGTATATCCTGATTGGTTGCATCCTGGCCTAGTATGGAAGCACCAATGTGCAGGAATGCAAAAGTCTACAGAAAGTCATGGATACAGCCCAGTCCAACACAGGAAATGCTCTCCCTGCACATGTACAAGGAGTGCTGCCACACGAAAGCAGCATCCATCATCAAGGCCCCCCGCCCCCCCACCATCCAGGTCATGCACTCTTCACACATTACTATCGGACAGGAGGTACAGGAGCCTTAGGCCCCATGCCACAAGGTTCAGGAACAGTTATCACCCTACAGCCACTAGGCTGCTAAACCAGCATGTCTAACTTCATTCACCTTAATTCTGAAAACAATTCCATAACCTAAAAACTCTCCAATTATTGATTTATTATTTATTGATTTTTATTTGTGCAATTTGTTTTTCTTTGCACGTTGGTTGTTTGTCAGTCTTTGCTTATGTATAGTTTTGCATAAATTCTATTGTGCTTCTTAATTTTTGTGTAAGTGTCTGCAGGCATCTCAAGGTAGTGTATGATGACATATATGCACTTTGATATTAGTTTACTTTGAATTTTGACTTTAGTAAGGTAGGCATACGCAATGTTTACACATTGTGAGATGACTAAAATTTAAAAGCAATATGTACTGCTGTGACTTCATAAGCCATTGGCCAGCTTGTATTTGGTCTATTGTGAGCATTTTTAGCGAGATGCCAGGAAAGATGTGTCAAATTGTGAAGGAGGGGGAGTCTTGGAATGTGGGGATGGTGGTGGAGCACTGGTGAAGTTAAGGAGGGGTGGATGATCGTGGTGCAATATGTACATATTGAGAAATAAAAGCAGAGGGTCAGATACTCAGCAGGTCAGGCAGCATCTGTAGTGAGAAACAGGGCCTCAGATCAATGACCAGTCACCAGATTCAGATAAATTAGAAATAAAACAGGTTTTAATTTACAGAGAGAGAGAGAGAGAGATGGATAGAAAGGACAAAAAGGCGGTCTGTGATAAAGTAGAGACCAGGAAAGATTGTGTGGAAATGTGGATCTTTGATTAGGTTGGCCAAGTGTGAATGGCAGGTTAACATGAAGCTTGGCCACAGCTATTTACAATCGACAGTTATTGGCCACTTTATTAGGTACCCCTGTGTGCCTGCTCATTATTGCAATATCTAATAAAACCAATCAAGCGGCAGCAACGCAATGCATAAATGCTTGATGACATAGTCAAAAAGTGTAGGTGTTGTTCAGATCAAACATCAGAATGGGGAAGAAGTGTGATGTAAGTGACTTTGACTGTGCCAGGGTGGTTTGAGTATCTCAAAATCTGCTGACCTGGGATTTTCACACACAACAGTCTGTGGATTACAGAGAATATTGTGAAAAACAAGACCCATCCAGTGATCATCAGCTCTGTGAGTAAAAATGCCTTGTTCATCAGAGAGGTTACAGGAGAATGGCCAGACAAGTTCAAGCTGGAGGAAGGTGGCTGTAACCCAAATAACCATGTGTTACAAAAGTGGTGTGCATTCCTTAAAATGATTGGAGAATGAGTAGTGTTGATGTTCAAAGGGGGTGTGGGTATCCTTGTGCACAAGTTACTGAAGCTAGAGATGAGGAAAGAAAATGCTATATTTGCCTTTATTATAAAAGAATTTGAGTTTAAGCGTAGAGATGTCTTGCTGTAATTTTATAGTGCCTTAGTACAAATATACCTGAAATATTGTGCATAGTTTTGGTTCTATACTTAAAGAAGGATGTACTTATCAGAGAAGAAGAGTGTAGTGAAGATTTACTGGACTGATTCACAGGATGGCAGGCTTGTCTATGAAAATAAATTGGTTTCATTAGAACTGGTTATCCAGAGTTTATAAGAATGAGAAGAGATCTCATTGAAACTTGGAAAATTCTTACAGGATTGACATACTGAATGCAAGGAAGATGTTTCTCCTAATTGAGGGCTGTAGTGCCAAAGGTTACAAACTAAGGATAAGGCATATGTCATTTAGGATTAAGATGAGGTGAAATTTCTTCACTCAAATGGTGACAAATCATTGGAAGATTCTATCCTGAAGAGGTATGTTGGCTCAGTCACTGAGATCAAATGATTTATGGATATTAGGTGAGTCGGGGACAAGAGTTATAGAGGAAAATGGTGTGAGGCAGCAAATCAGTTGCAATCTTTATTGGTGTATTATTGTCATGTCTTCAGTGAAAGCTTGTGTTGCGTACAGTTCAGTCACATTAAATCATTACACAGTGCATTGAGGTAGAACAATAACAATACACAATAAAGTGAAAGAGCTGCAGAGAAAGCACAGTGCAGGTAAACAAAGTGCAAGATCATAACGTGGTAGAGTGTGAGGTAAAGAGTTCACCTTAACGTACAAGAAGTTGATTCAAGAGTCTGAGATAGAAGCTACCCTTGAGTCTGATAGTACGAGCTTTAAGCCTTTTGTATCTTCTACCCAATGAGACAGGGGAGAAGAGAGAATGTCTGGGATGGGTGGGGTCTTTGATTCTGTTGGAAGCAACAAGAAGTATTGACAGACTCCAGGGGAGGTTGGTTTCTGTGGTGTGCTGAGCTGTGTCCACAACTCTCTGCATTCACGTGCAGAGCAGTTGCCATACCAAGCTGTTACACATACAAATAGGATGTTTTCTATGGTGCATCAATAAAATTTTGTCAGGATCAAAAGGGATAGGCCAAATTTCTTCAGCCTCCTGAGGAATTGGTGAACTTCTTTGGTTATGACATCAATTTGTTTGGACCAGGTTAGGCTGTTGGTGATGACTACACCTAGGAACCTGAAGCTCTCAACACCGTTGATGAAGACAGAAGCATGTGCACTAAACCCCCCCCCCCCCCCCGAAGTCAATGACCAGCTATTTTGTCGACATTGAGGAAAAGGTTGTTGTCATGATGCTATTGCATTAAGTTCTCTATCTCCTTCCTATATTCAACTCATTATCTGAGCTATGGCCCACCACAGTGGTATCATCTGCAAACCCGGAGATGGAGATAGAGTAGATGTAGATGGAATTGGTGCTCCTATTTCTTGTGTTTGTACATTTAACGAGAGAGTGAAGCTGAATGCTGGAAATGTGAGACTCAAAGCTGATTTATGGAATAGTATTTATTATTAAGTCCAGAGGATTTAATGTGTTCACTCAGATTTTAAGTGGTTTGACCTTGAGTTTATGTTGAACTTTGATGGAACAGTGGAGAAGGTCAGACAGCAGAAGTGTGATGGGGAATTAAAATGACAGAATATTGGAGGTTCAGGGTCACCCTTGTGGACAGACCATGGAGATTCCAGACAGTAGTCACCCAGTCACTGTTTCGTTTTCCCAATGTACAGTACAATATATGCCTAAGACTTTTGCACAGAACTGTAGTAATTTTATGCATTGCACTGTACTGCTACCACAAAAAAACACAGAACAAATTCCATGACATTTGTGACTGAAGATACGGGTCTCTGTTGTGGATTGCGAGTGGCAAGGGGTCAGGGAGAGGGGAATCAGGGTTGGGAAAAGGGGAAAGGAGAGAGGAGTGAGAGGGAAGCACCAGAAGAACATTCTGTAATGATCAACAAACCGACTGCTTGGAATCAAATGACCTAGCCTGGTGTATCCGAGCTGGGTGTGTTTGCACTCGTGCCACCCTCCACCCCTGGCACTCCTTTTCTGCCACCTGTCCCACACCTCTCTTGCTGTGCTCCACCCTGGCCATTCTCCAACATCCTTTGCTCCCACCAGATATACAAACTTGCTCTCTATTCCATGTAGAGAAATACAGTGCTGTGCAAAATTTTTAGGCACCCTAGCTATATATGTATGTGCCTAAGACCTTTGCACAGTACTATAGATGAAGGCATATCTTGAGCACCAAAGAAGTGGACTTAGTTGAGGGAATACGAAGTTTTGCTTGAGGTTAACACAATCAATTATTCACGTCTAATTATTTTACATATTGCTGCTTAAAACAATCAAAGTTAATAAACTTTCAAAGTTGGTGTTCCTGTTACATCAAGCAGCTGAGTAAATTTGGCCAGACCAGGGTAGAGGACATGTAGTGAAACTGGAAGCAATTTCATATGATCCTCTGTGTAATTGGATTTATTATGTATCAATTTATTAAAGCCTACAACATGCTGTACTTTAACAGTCTGAGACAGCTAAATGTAAAAATAGTACTGTACTGCATTCAAGTTGTTGGGATTCCAATTATCCCTTTGCTTTTCCCATGTCAGTTCCCTTCTTGTAAAGACTTGCCAATTTGCAGCCCTTACTTTGTGAGATTGCATATTTTTACAATGAAAGGGCTGCAAAGCTAGGAATTCTAAGCAGTTAGGGCTGAATTCATATTGTTTTTATTATATAAGTAGAAATATTTCTGGTGACCATTAGGTTTAATGTGTTAAGAGTCCTATCAGCTGACAAAAAAAGCAACAGAAGCACACAGCTCCTCAAGATAGAAAGCTGCTTCCCTATCTACTTTAAGTCTTGCCTTTGTTTTACTTTGTTTTACTCCCCTCTTGCAAATAGGGTTGCAAGGTAACAAGGTCCGTAAGCTTTTTGTTGTCAATATCGTCACGCAGATAGCTGCTGTAAATACGCTTCCTGTCAGTGATGCACTATCAGTAACTCCAAAAGACTGGAAGTAGAGTAAATATTGAAAGGCTTTTATTAGCAGTAAAATGGACCACGTCCATGCTGTATGTCTGCCCTGGACAGTGGGAGGAGCAGTGACACAATCACCTTTATACAGGGGTCTGTGGGAGGAGCCACAGGAGCAGTCAGCAGAGGGGCGTGTCCAGACAGGTATACATGGTTTACCACAGTCAGTCTGCTGACAAATTTGTTTTGATGCCCCTCTTGTGCTCTTCCAACATGGTGGAACACTATTGACACACCACCACTCACCAACTGTGAGAAAGCTGGGAAGGTAACAGAGGCCAGTTGTCTCATTATGAAGAGACACTGCCATATGTTTTAAGTTTCTGTGCTTAATTACACCTTATATTCCTTTTTAGGTCAGCTATTCTTTTTCTAGCGTAACATTGCAATACAGTAAGCATAATCATCTGACAAATTATTTCACATCAAAACAAATAATGTGTGCATGGCCTGTACATGGTGCAGCAATTATTTTGTGAATGAACAAGCCTTAAAAATGTCTACACAATGTCTGATCTCAAATGATGAATTTGTCCAGTTTAACACAGAGAGGCCTCTTCCACCCCCCCAGCCTGGTTCATGGTGCTCAAGTGAACCACTAAATCATTATAATTGTATGTGACTTGTTATGTGATTAAATATACCGTTACAAATTATAATTCATCGAACAAATTATCACTTTGAGCAGAATTACATTTCACCTTTTAAATATTGATTTTTTTCAGATTGCTTTGTAGAATCTTCTCGAAACCGGCTGAAACTACTGTATGTACATGGGGACAAAACATACTCCAGTCCTGAGTTTCCACATAAATGCTGTTCAGTGAGCTTCACAATCACCAAGTTTGGTCTCTGCCCAAAAATTTACTTTGGTATTTGTTGAAATGTTTCTTATCCTGATTGACGATTTAAATACATTGGACCAAATCTTGCTGACCCGGTCACAAAACTTGGAATTACCAACCACTACCTCCACATGCCTCACCTTACCTTGTTTAGATGCTGGGAGTTTACAATGTTGGCCTGAAGTATACCAGATTCCTTTTAGATAGATAGATAGATAGATACTTTATTCATCCCCATGGGGAAATTCAAAATTTTTTCCAGTGTCCCATACACTTATTGTAGCAAAACTAATTACATACAATGCTTAACTCAGTATAAATATGATATGCATCTAAAATCACCCTCTCAAAAAACATTAATAAATAGCTTTTAAAAAGTTCCTAAATAGTTTACTAAAATACATTGAATGGTAACTTAAGCTCAGTCCAAACCCCGGCACTTTAACATATCTTGCCCCTGGCGGTTGAATTGTAAAGCCGAATGGCATTGGGGAGTAATGATCTCTTCATCCTGTCTGAGGAGCATTGCATCGATAGCAACCTGTCGCTGAAACTGCTTCTCTGTCTCTGGATGGTGCTACGCAGAGGATGTTCAGGGTTTTCCATGATTGACCGTAGCCTACACAGCGCCCTTCGCTCTGCTACCGATGTCATACTCTCCAGTTCTGTGCCCACGACAGAGCCTGCCTTCCTTACCAGCTTATTAAGACGTGAGGTGTCCCTCTTCTTAATGCTACCTCCCCAACACGCCACCACAAAGAAGAGGGCACTCTCCACAACTGACCTATAGAACATCTTCAGCATCTCACTACAAACATTGAATGACGCCAACCTTCTAAGGAAGTACAGTCGAATCTGTGCCTTCCTGCACAAGGCATCTGTGTTGGCAGTCCAGTCTAGCTTCTCGTCTAACTGCACTCCCAGATACTTGTAGGTCTTAACCTGCTCCACACATTCTCCATTAATGATCACTGGCTCCATATGAGGCCTAGATCTCCTAAAGTCCACCACCATCTCCTTGGTCTTGGTGATATTGAGACGCAGGTAGTTTGAGTTGCACCATATCACAAAGTCCTGTATCAGTTTCCTATATTCTTCCTCCTGTCCATTCCTGACACACCCCACTATGGCTGGTCTGGATGCTGACATGACTTCCAGAAGTAAAGAAGACCTACCCCAGTGCCCCTAAAGGTTTTGATTACCAGCAAAGTCCAGTCCTTGGCTTTTTCACTTGTCAAAGTTGTGTGGATAATTTAGTAGCTTTTTTAATGTCTCTCACATCAGACAGGTTGTTACTGAAGTAAGCATTACAGAATAATTAAAATGATTTGAAATGCAATGTTTACAATTTCAGTAGATTTTTGCCCCCTGAAGAGAAGCAATGTTACTAAAACAAGCTGATAAGTTTCTGCAGAACATACATGCAGAAAGTCGGGATCCTTGGTTTTAATGTGTGCTTAGAATATTGTTCTCCATGATTCAAAGCCCCTGAAGTGTGCAACTAATACAACACCACTTTGTATTAGTAGGACTATATACCAAACAGGTATAGTAGGACTATATACCAAAGAAGGCTTAAGGCGCTCCTTCACTCCACTAACCTGCAGGTGACCCTTGGGCAAGTTGTTGTACCTGCTTACACAGCCCCCCAATCAGAGTCATGAGAAGCCATGGGATCAGGTGGTGGATAGTCGTATGGGCAGTTAGTTTATAATCACAAGTCCTGGTTATGCGACCACTGACACCAGGCAGACAATCTCTGAAGTGTATTGATAATGGTTGGGGTCACCCATCTTATAAAGACACTGCCCAGATGAAGGCATTGCAATAACTTCTGTAGAAAAGTTTGCCAAGAACAATCATGGTCATGGTGACCACGAGCACCTAAATCAGTGTTTCCTAATCTTTAAAGGCCAACACCCCCCTAAAGCACCTTCATACTTGCCAGTGCCCCTCTTAGGCACAGTATACTTACTAAAGACCCCAAAGTGTAAAAACACATCTACCATATGCTAACAAGAAAAATGATTCTGCTTTAAACTTTTATTTGTTTTAAAACCTAGCTTACACAGTACCTGTGTGCTGTACAGCAGCTTCGATATCTATGTTACCCTTGAGCTTGATGGTTTTTAGCAAGAGTTGAAATATCTGGTTCAAGTTGTGACAGCAAAAGCCTCAAGTCCCCACGAGCAACAATGTCCAAGTGGTTTCTGTTATTTGTGAGTATGTGGTTCATTGCACTGAAGCCTCTTTCAACATGGTAGGAGGATGGAAATGCAATGAAGAACAGTTTGGTTCTTCTCCAAAGACCAAAAATCTTCAGATCATAGTGTAGCCACATACCACAAAAGCAGACGTTTTTGAAAAACATGTTTGCTTCTTCATCATTCTGAATTTCAATCAGTTCTTCTAGCAAGCTTTCTTTCTGTTCTTGCACCTTGCAAAGAAATGGGTTAATTGTGCAGTCTGGATTTTCCAGATCATTCAAATCCTTGAATCAATTCTGAAAATCCTTCTTCAGTGACTGCAGGTGTAAGCGGTACTCTTGCAAATCACCATCGATGAAAGAGAGTGGCATAATTTCCATGCAGGGAAACTGTGAGAACATCCTTCTCCTAATGTTTTGCTCATTTATTTCCAATTTTCAGATAAAAGTGGACACTGCACTTCTACCTTGATTAAATTGAAATTCTCACCCTGCAGTTTCATATTTAGGATGTTCATTTTCTCATACAGATCAGCTAGGTATGCCACATCTCCATGTAGAAATTCAGTCTTGTTTCCCAACCTCCTGTCAACTTTCAGAAAAAATTCAACCACAGTCAAAAAGATCAAATAAATATTTTAAGCTGCAGCTTTTTGACAGCCAACGCACTTCAGTGTGAAGGAGCAAGTGTTCCAACTCTTCAACATTATCTTGGCATAACTGGTAAAATATTCTGCTATTTAATGGATGAGCTATAATTTTTCTGATAGCCGTTATTACAAGAGTTATGCTTGAAAAAAGTCACTGGCTGAGGCTTTTGGTTGCAAGATGTTGATGATGAATTATACAATAGGTTGCAAACAGGCTTGGAATTCTTTTCTCATAAATGCCACTAAACTAGCATGGTAACCTGTCAGATATGGCGCTCCATCTGCTGCACAACCAATCATGTTCCTAATTGGAATACTTTTATACTTGTCATTTTGAGCTTGTTGTAGATTGATTCTCCATTGATATTTGTTTTTAACACTTTACCAAAGAGAATCTCTTCATACACTTCTCTATTTTTGATAAACCGTACATATACCATTAGCAATGTCTCATTCTCTAGCACAGTTGATTCATCCAGTTGTATCCCAAATTCTGTTTTTGTAGCTCTGTGCATAGCTGATACTTAATGTCTTCACTCATTTCGTCAATACAACCAGCTACAGAGTTATTGCTCAGAGGAATTGATTTCAAAATACTGGTATCTATTTTTAGAACAGTATTGAGCATTTCTGGTACAGCAAGCATTATTAATCTTTCACCAATTGTATGAGATTTTCTACACTTTGCTATCACTTTGAAAATGTTATAAGAAGCAATAAGGCCACTATCAATATCATTTTTACCTTGGAAAATGACTTGAGTGTGCAACACTTTTCAAATGCTTCTCTGGAACTGAGTAATACCATAAGTAGCCTTTTCAGGGTGTCTTTTATGGAAATGTTCCTGCAGTCTTGATGGTTTCATGGCTTCATTAGACAGTACAGAATTACAAATAGACGCATGGGGCGTCGCTGGTCTATGGGGAATGAAATGAAACCATACTCCAGGTACGTAACATTGCATTGATACACTTTCTGGAGTTTCTGTTTTTCAGCAGGATAAGAATTCAAGGCTTCTCTGCCTTCAGACTCATAGAGATCATGCCATACATATTTATCCATCATTAAAGGGGCTAAATTAAAATAAAAAATTAACACAAACTGTGAATGCCTATTGGATGTTGACGATGGCAGCAAGTTGACAGGGATGGAACAATGGTAGTGGCACACAAAGGAATGGCAAGGTGAAGATGAACACAACAGCAAAAATTACATTGACAAGGATTCAGATTGGAATCTGAATGTTAGAGCTGGTGTTTGGCAAGCTACTTTTATAGTACTCCAGTGAGTGTGATTGACCAAAGATGGTTCTTGGCCGTATATGAAGCTGAAGTCACTTTGAAAACTTCAAGAGGAATCCTCTGTGTTGGCAGGTTCACTGATTGGCTCTATTTCACCATTTGGTTCTGGGTAGCGCTGTATCATTGCATGACCTGTTTTCCGCAGACCTGTAGAGAAAGTTGAGAGGGTGTTCTTCACTTACCACCTGTTGAATTGCATGACTCATTCCATGCCTCGAGTCAAGGGGAACTGTTGGGCACCCTGGTTGCTAATTTATGCATCCCCAATAATGTCTGTTTGGTTGATAAGGTCGGATGAGATTGCTGAGTTTCAGAAGTGTTGTGACAATGAATGGTCACCAGATGCAGAGCTGAGGTTCTTTCTGTGTTTCAATGACTCATGCTTGCTTTTGGAAGTGCCTGCTGTACCAACAGTCAGTGAGGTCTTTTGCGTGAAGTTAGGGCACCACTTACTGCCCCATCAAGAATCTCGAACAACAACTTCTATTTCCCCTAACACCTCCTTAGGACACATAACCGCCCTACATCAGTTCTTCTTACCCCTTCCCCTCTTCTACAGCTTCTTCCCCTCTGCTATCCAATTCCTAAATGGACATTGAACCTGTGAACACTACTTCACTTTTTAAAAATATATATTATTTCTATTTATTGCACTATTTTTAATCTATTCAATATACGTATACTGTAATTGATATATTTATTATTATTTTTATTTTATTGTATTTTTTCTTCTTCTATATTATGTATTGCATTGAACTGCTGCTGCTAAGTTAACAAAATTCACGACAAATGCCCGTGATAATAAACCTGATTCTGATTCTGACATCATCAACATGACACATAATGTTGATGATGATTGTTATGTAAAGTTCAATGAGTTTATCTACAGAAAACCTCATCTATGGCCTTGGAAGTCTTAATCAATCAGAGAGTCTCATTTAATTCCAAGTTTAACTCATTAAACGTGAATCACGTCCCCAGAATGGTGTAGTGCTGAAAAGATTAGTACTATGCAATCCTTTTCTGATTTTGCCCAGAGTAAATTATGTTAGCTATTTTTAAGGGTAAAAACAGGCCATTCACAAAATTAGACCAGACGCTTGCATTCCTGATCTGTACTTGTGTGTGTGACCATTTCTTGCCCTCATCGAATGATGCTACTATTTGCAAAAGTCTATTTTTTATCTTTGAGAAAGCTTCACAGAGCAGTCTCCCTCAAACTGGAACATACAGATTACCATAAATAGCTATGAGGTACAAAGTTAATAAAGAGTGCAACAGAAGGGAAAATGTAGAGTTCATGGGTTTATGGACTGTTCAGAATTCTGATGGCACAGGGGAAGTTGATATTGTTGAACTGTTGAGCTTGCATCTTCAGGCCCCTGTACCTCCTTCCTGATGGTAGTAACGGCAAGAGGACATGGTGTGGATGACGATGATGGTCCTAAGTGATGGATGCAGCTTTCTTAAAGCACCACCTCTGAAAGACGACCTCGATGGTTGCAAGGGCTGTGCCCATGATGGAGCTGGCTGAGTCTACAATCCTCTTGCAATCCTGTGCACTGGATCCTCCGAACCAGCCCGTGATGCAAACAGTCAGAATGCTCTCCACTGTACATCTATAGAATTTTGCGAGAATTCTTTGTTAACGTGCCAAATCTCCTCAAACTCTTAAAGAGGCAGAGCTACTGGAATGCCCCTTCATGATTGCATCAAGATTTTGGGCCCAGGATCTTCCGATCCTCCAAGGTGATACCTGGGAACTAAGGTCTGCTCACATTCTCCACCACTGACCCCTCAGAGAAGACCCTTATGTATTTTCCCATTTTCCATTATGATACATGGAAACTAGAAGAACATTGTGTTAGTTTGTGGCTGTTTAATGGGGGGAGGGGGAGGAAGGGATTGGAGGGAAGAGGATGATCAATTGGCATCAAAAAATCTGAGTGGGCCGCATTAGAACTCCCCGCAAGCTGCCAGAACACTTTTTTCCCATTGCATGTGTTATTATCAATAGTGAGCACTTTCTCCTTTGTGGGGTTGCAGAAATGCTTGTTGCTGTAGGGGGAGACAGCCTCTGGCGTGGCCAAACTTGAGAAATCTTGTTTGGGTGGATACTGCGTGATGTGTTCCCCTGTTACAAATCAGTACCATGAAATAACAAACAGTGCACAATATGCAATTAAATGATTGAGCTTTATAATTATTAATTTGACTATAGGGTTAGTAATGAAACAAAAGAGAAAAAGGGTCCATTCTCATGAAACAGTCTAAAGCACAACGTTGGAATTCATGGTTTTCCCGTCTGTTCATTCGCCATTGAAGTCCCCCAGGTGTTGTCAATTCCCAACCCCATCCCATGTCCACTCTGTCCTGCAGACTATGACTTTCCCGTTTGGGCATCTTCTCTCTCCATCTTTCATCAAACAAAAGACTGTGAAACCTTCTCTCGGGCACACAAGAAAGAAAAACACCTCCCCTCATTGGCCAGTGCACGTTCCAAAGCCCCCATTATCTCTAGTCATAACCCAAACTCTGCGCTACAGAGAAACCATTACATTAGCAGTGAAACGTTTCCCAGGGCGTTACATTTGGATGACACTGTCAGCAATGGTCCATCAGTGGAGATATGACTGAGGCCTGAGCTAGTGTTGAGCTGGGCTCTAGTGCCAGGTCTGCTCTCTCCATAGAGGTCAGAATCACCATGACTCTTAACTCCCTCACCACTGGCTTCTTGATGTCTTCCAGTGTGGCTCCACCACTGTATTTAAGGGAAATCATTTCCACGACCTTCAACTCAGTAAGCAACAAGTGGCATTTTGGGCACAGGAATTCTCCAGCTACACTGTACTCCTGACAAGCTCTGCAGCCTCTGATTGCCATGTTGCACTCCAGAACAACTAGGTGTGATGTCCATTGTGTCACACTTTGTGACCAAGCCATCTCATTTGGTAAATGCGCTCACCATTGGCTGACCCTTCAATTTTGCACACAAAGGAAGGCTGCCAAAGGAAGAGTGGCACTGAGTATATATAAAAACAGAAAATACTGAAAACACTCATCGGGCCAGGTGACATCTAGAAGGAAGAAATAGTCAACGTTTAAGATCCAGGAATCTTGGCCATAACTGAAGAAGTGAGTTCCATGTACATATCTAAGAGTCTCTTAAAATACCCTATTGTATCCGCCTCTAGCACCTTCGCTAGCAGTGCATTCCACGCACCCACCACTCTCTGTGTGAAAAACTTACCTCTGACTTCCCCTTGTACCTACTTCTAAGCACCTTAAGCACCTCATGTTAGCCATTTCAGCCCTGTGAAAAAGCCTCTGGCTATCCACACGATCAGTGCCTCTCATCATCTTATACACCTCCATCAGGTCACCTCTCAACTGCCGTCACTCCAAAGAGCAAAGGTCAAGTTCACTCAACCTATTCTCATAAGGCATTCTCTCCAATCCAGGCAACATCCTTCGTAATCTCTTCTGCACTCTCTCTATAGTATCCACATCCTTCCTGTAGTGAGGTGACCAGAATTCCATGGGGGGGGGGGTCTAACTAAGGTCTTATATAGCTTTAACATTACCTCATGGCTCTTGAACTCAGTCCCATGGTCGATGAAGGCCATCACACCATACGCCTTCTTAACAACACTGTCAACCTGCACAGCAGCTTTGGGTGTCCTAGGGACACAGATCCCAAGATCTTGCTGATCCTCCACACTGCCAAGAGTCTTACCAATAATATTATATTCTGTCTTCAAATTTGACCTACTGAAATGAACCATTTCACACTTATCTGGCTTGAACTTCATCTACCACTTCTCAGCCCTGTATCTTATCGATATATGGTTGGGTTGTTATACTCTCACAATATCATGACTTTATATTTACTGGACAGCTCTGTATTTTTTTTTTTGAAGATCTATTCATCTCCCTGTCCCTACTTACTTCACCTGTGTGATTAGAATCTATTTCAGGTTTTCGTGATGGTTCTGTAAATACTACAGTATTTTGTGCCTTGATTCTCTCAGGAAACTTTGGTTCAGGTATAATTAAGTTCCTTTTCAACACACAGCTTTTGGAATGCATTTCCTGAATGTCATTGATATCTTTGTTTTCTGGTGACCCGATAATGAATTAAAAGAAATGGTTAGAAATGTTGCATAAAGACAAGATCTACACTCAATCCATTACCTTCTTATTGAAGGTAAATTCTGCCAAATCCATCTCTATTGTTCTATGTTTTCTGCTTTTATATGTGAGTGAATGAGTACCTTTCTTGATTTCATGAGCTTGATACCTGGTCGGATAGATGTATGCATTATCACTGATAAAGACTGTTACTGATAAAACTGATTATTTCAGTCTTCTATGTGCCAAGCCCTTAGCTGAGAAAAATCCAACTGCAAGTATATGAGAAAGGCTCGATGGTATCATGCAACATGAAGGGTATTAATGACTCCATTAAACAGTTCAAAGTCCTGGCTAAGCTAAACTCTTTCTAAATAATATTTAGGGTTATTCTACTTAACATACATGGTTGCTAGAGAGAGCATCAAGTTATGAGAAAGTTCAGTCGACATTGTTTATTGTTTTATGGAGAAATTTGATCTTTAGGAAACTCGCAGAATTCAGATTTGCTGAGATGTATTTTTCTAGCAAGATTGCAGCACTTAATTGATGATAGTAGGACAATTTATTTCTATGTCTGCTAACCTGAATGACTTTCCCATTTACTCTATAAAAAGGTAATGGGGTCCTGCTTTATATCCTGACAACCAAGTTTAGCACAGCTCAACATTAAGAGCACACCACAAAAGCATAATAGGTTTCCTTAATGTGAAGTTCATTCCTATTCTCAGAGTTAAGAAATGAAAGAAAAAAATTAAGAGACCATTTAAAACTGCAAGAGTTTTGCCTCAATTATCACTGATCCATTTAAACAGCTAAAGGTTACAAAATCTAAACTGAATTCAAATGTCTTCAGGTTACATTAAAGGCAAAGGAATAAATTGGAGATGCTGCTACTGGTCTATTAGCTGAAACAAAGAGATGTTGCCAGCATCACACTACCAGCAACACCTATAATTCATTCCTCTTTCAGTTTTAGTGTCACCTGGATGTGTTCTCTTTGTCAAAAAGACCACGAGGTTTCCTAATGATGGATTTACCCTTTTTTTATATTAGGATTACCATGCCACACTTTTCAAAAAATGTTACTCAGCTGAGAAAAAAACGAAAAATGAGAGGTGGCCATTTGGATCTCGTTGTCTTCATCATCCTTGCTGACTTTCACTAGAGTAAGCCAGGATTAGTCCCAGTGCTTCCAATTAGTAAACTGATTAACTCAAAAGACTGAAGAGGGATCTTCCAAACCTAAAAATAAAAATTGAAGCCATTCCTTAGTGACTGAAAATGAATGTTCCATGATGATCATGGTCCCACGCTTGTTATATTTATATCTGTAATTCAAGAACAGTTAGCAAGGTTCATAGTGTATGTTCTCCACCTTTACGCCTTTACATTTAAAACCTCACCAAGCTTAATGTTAGACAGATAGATAGATACTTTAATGATCCCAAAGGAAATTGCAGTGTCACAGTAGCATTACAAGTGCACAGATATACAAATATTAGAAGTAAAGTAAGAAAAATTGTTAAAAAATAGGTTACCTCAAACAGTCTAACAGGAGGGGGTCATCACTTCCCCGGCTATAGGTTGACTCATTATAGAGCCTAATGGCCGAGGGTAAGAATAACCTCATACAGTGCTCTTTGCAAGTCATATTTTAGATTTTCCAGGCTTCAAGAGTAATTGTCAAGTAATTAAAGTTTAGAATACAATTATGAAGTAAAATTTTATGAAACAAGGGTGACCATTTCAGGATATTATACAATGAGAATAGTTAGTTTGTACTGAAAGTTCTTGTCTTTGTACTGATGGTGGAGATTACTTTGGAAAATGTTGTATACAACACCTTCCGTTATTTAATACCATAAACATATTCCATGGTTTCCAGTTTCACAAGTTAATGATGGTGATCACTGACAGTTTCTTCAACCTCACAACTACACTCAGTGGCCACTTTTTAAGATACCTTCTCTACCCAATGAAGTGGCCACTGTGTGTATGTTGATGGTCTTCTGCTGCTGCAGCCCATCCACTTCAAGGTTCAACATGCTCTACGTTCAGAGATGCTCTTCTGCACACCACTGTTGTGACATGTGGTTATTTGCGTTACTGTTGTCTTCCAATCAGGTTGAACCACTCTGGCCATTCTCCCCTGACAAGGCATTTTCACCCACAGAACTAATGCTCACTGGATGTGTTCTGTTTTTCACACCATTCTCTATAAACTCTGTTGTGTGTGCAAATCCCAGGAGATCAGCAGTTGCTGAGATACTCAAACTACCCCATCTGGCACCAGCAATCATTCTGCAGTCAAAGTCACTTAGGATCCATTTCTTCCCCATTCTAGTATTTGGTCTGAACAACAACTGAACCCCTTGACCATGTCTGTATGCTTTTCTGCATTAAGTTGCTGCCACGTGCTGGACCAATTAGAGATTTACATTAACGAGCATGTGTTCAGGTGTACCTAATACAGTGAGAACTGAGTGTTTCACCTTCAGGCAGTTACTTTGGTTACTCCAAGTAATCAACAAAAAGCAGAGAAGCAGTGGTGCTCATTCTCAAGACCTTAAAGCAATAATCGTTCCTGTGAGACACAGAGGTAGTTAAGTTTCAAAAGGTTATGCAAAGGCTGGGAGGTTCAGATCACGGAAAGTATGCATCTTGCATACCTTCTGTAAGAGAAGTGCTCAGGAGATCAAATGTCAACTTTGGAAGCAGAGAAGAAGAGCTAGGCAGCACTTCATATGATAAATTATTCTGTAACTGTCTGAATCACAGGCACAGGATATCAACATTGCCGTCATAACACTCTACCTCATACCCAGTGAGAATAATCTTCACTGGCCCTTCAGAAGAAATATATCTTCTTTATCGGAAAAGGCAATAGGAATTATACGTTGGGGCAATAAGGAGAGAAAGAAGCAATTTTATTGCACATAGGCATAAGCTTTATGTGTCTTCAAAAATGAAAGGAATCAAACATTTAGCCTAATAGTTTAACATTCCATTTTCCGTAAATAAAGCTGTGCCCAGGGAGCAGCTTATAACTTTGGCCAGCATGTGGGTGAAAAATGGAAGTCAACAGTTAGAAGACCTGCTGTTAAACTCAGCAGAATGCTTGTGATCCTTGCATGAACTGTCTCTGTCAGCTCCCTGTAAATAACACTCTTCATGAATTCTTGTCCAAAGTTTCAGTCAATGCTACAATAATCTAGAGATCTGGAGGTTTGCTCTTGTGAAACAGGAGTTCAAATCCCATCGTTGTAGCATAGAAATACTGTACGTTCAAGTATTTTAGTAAGTTTGAAATAAAAACTAGTGTCAGTAGGGATGATCATGTTAGACATAAAACATTTATCTAGTTTATCAACACCTTTGGATAAAAGTAATCAGCCATCTGTTACCGGGGATTGGCCATGAGCAACACAAGGTTCAGCACTATTGACTTGTAGGTACTCTTCAGTTAATAGTCATCTTGGGATGATCAGCAAATGCCCTGCCACTGACATCCATTGCAAGGATGCATTTTTCAGCTGCATATTTTACAAACGTATAATGTGCGTAATCTGTGGTGGAATGATTTGTATATTCATTAATCTTGCTCACCAAGTACTGATGAGGAATTTATATTGCACTGCATAAGACCATAAGACATAGGAGCAGAATTAGGCCATTTGGCCCATCGAGTCTGCTCCACCATTCAATTATGGCTGATCCTTTTTTTTCTCCTCCTCAACCCCATTTCCCAGCCTTCTCCCTGTAACCTTTGATGGCATTTTGCTCGTGTCTTCTGCAGTGAAGGTTGATGCAAAATCCTCATTTAGTTCATCTGCCATCAACTTGTCCCCCATTATTAATTGTCCTGCCTCATTTTCTCTAGCAGTCCTATATCCATTATCATCTCTCTTTTTTTAGCATACTTGATAAAGCTTTTATTATCCACTTTGATATTATTCGTTAGCTTGCTTTCATATTTCATCTTTTCCCTTCTAATGATTCTTTTAATTGCTCTCTGTAGATTTTTTAAAACTCCCCAATTCTCTATCTTCCCACTAAATTTTGCTTTGATGTATGCCCTCTCTTTTGTTTTTACAATAGCTTTGACTTCCCTTGTCAGCTACGGTTGTACTATTTTGCCATTTGAGTATTTCTTCACTTTTGGAAACACATGTCCTGCACCTTCCTCATTTTTCCCAGAAATGCATGCCATTGCTTTTCTGCTGGCATCCCTGCCAGCAGCTACTTCCAATTTACTTTGGCCAACTCCTCTCTCATCCCACTCCCTTACTCCACTGAAATTCTGCTACATCAGACTTTACCTTCTCCCTATCAAATTTCAAGCTGAACTCAATCATATTGTGATCACTGATTCCTAAGGGTTCTTTTATCTTAAGCTCCCTAATCGCCTCTGGTTCATTACATAACACCCAATCCAGTATATCTGATCCCCTAGTAGGCTCAACTGCTCTAAAAGGCCATCTCTTAGGCAATCAACAAACTCACTCTCTTGAGACCCATTACCAACCTGATTTTCCCAGTCAACCTGCGTGTAAAAATCTCCCACAAGTATCATAGCATTGCCCTTTTGACATGCCTTTTCTATTTCCTGTTGTAATCAGTGATCCACCTCCCAGCCACTGTTGGGAGGCCTGTATATAACTGCCATCAGGGTCCTTTTACCCTTGCAGTTTCTTAACTCGACTCACAAAGATTCAACATCTTCCTACTGATCTGATGCCATTCTTTACCAGTAGAGTCATGCCCTCTGCCTACTTTCCCATCCCTCGGATACAACGTGTAACCTTGGACATTCAGCTCCTAACTAAAACCATCCTGCAGCCACAATTCAGTGATGGCCACAACATCATACCTGGCACGTTTATTTCTGAATTAATGCTTTGTGATTAACCATTGTGAAATTAGTTTGAACCATAGTAAAGTTACAGTATTTTAGTATTTCAGCATTATGTAATTGAGAGGGATTTTTTTTGCAGAACTAAAATATTTCTTTTATTCACCATGAAGAGTGAATTGCAGTCTTTGCTGTATTATTGTTCAGCAAAACCTACTAGATTTACGATGCAAGAAGGAAAACCAATAAGACAGTAGTTCAGGTTCTGCTTGGAACCAGCAGATCGCTGCTTCAGAATGATTGATGAGCTAATAGCTGGAACATTACTATGTCTATCACTGTACCAGCAGTTGAACAACCAATGAAGTGTTACGTGGTATAATGGGTCACTGTGGTTCTGTTCACTACGAGGACATAGTTTTATTGCTCACTTAGAAATAGCTATCCTTAGCGATTATGTAAAGTAAAATGGAGTTATCAGCAGCCACGGAGATGTCATGCATAGAAGGATTTATTCCAAAGCTTTTAGTTCTATTATGAGCAATTCCTTGAAACAGAGATGTGCATATAAACCGTGCCCCAAGAGGACAATGTGAAGGAAGTCATACCACAGCCAACGTACTGACCTATCAAGGATGCTACTAAAGTTGTCAGTGAGATGTCATATGCTGGAGTATGCAACCATACTTGAGATTTAATCCCAGAGGTGATTTGTTTACTTCGCAAGATGGACCTCAAACAACATGAAAGAGAAAAGGCACCCTCCATGCACTGAAAGTAGAGTCAGCTGATGCTGGTGAGGATTCCTCTGCAGGACAGATGACGAATGAGAAGACACTTGATCAAATCGCAGGGAAGGATCAAATATTCCAGCTTAAGTCATATATCAAACAATGCAGGGACAGTTTCAAGTTCCCTACAACATATTGTACACTGTTGATGGATGATGTAACAGAGAGTTAATAACCAATTGTTTACGGCCATTCAGTGTAAAGCAGTGGTCCATACAGTGTCAATGTTATAAAGAATGTTAAAACAACCGGAATAGGAATTTATTTACTGCCGTTAAGAAAAGTACAACTTGCAGCTTTCAAGTATAAAAGATGACAAGCATTGCTGATATTTTTAAAGTTATACCGTACTGCCTGGATCATTTGACCTTTTGCTTTTTTACAGCTGTACATATGTAGCAGCTACAAATCTCCTAAACCATTTGGTTCAACTTTTTTTTCCACTTCCTACATTCCACCGATTAAAGTTTTGGTGTAAATATCTTTGTTAAGCTATTGAATTCATTATTAAATAATGGAGAATAAAATGGGAATTGTGCATTTCTGCACTCAGTAGTTTTATTTTAATCTGACTTAAAAGCTCATTCCCCAGCATCAAGCAGGATGGTGATCACTGATTGGAGGAATAAGTACAAAAAAAAAGCATAAGATAGAGACATGGTAATGTAGTGGTTAGTACAGTGCTTTACAGTACGGGTTCATTTTCCACTGCTACCTGTAAGGAGCCTGTACATTCTCTCTGTGACTGTGTGGATTTCCTCCAGGTGCCCTGGTTTCCTCCCACAGTCCAAAGATATACCTGTAGGTAGGTTAATTGGTCATTGTAAATTGTCCCATCATTAGGCTACAATTAAAATTGGGTGGCACGGCTCGAAGGACTGGAAGGGCCTATTCCACACTGTATCCCAATAAATAACTAAATCAATCAATCAATCAATTAGTAGCCTTAAGGTGAGCACATGAAGGATTATGTGAGCAATGAAGCACAAATGGAAGATTGCAGAGGAGGGGATTTCAATCAGGTCCACTGTCCAAGGATAAAAGGCAGGAGCAGGTCAGGGTAGAGTAATAGAGCTTTGACCAGCAACCAATCCAGACATCGGATCTTTGAAGAGAAGGGGATTTCAATCAGGGTTCATACTTCATGCTAGTGAGGCTAGAACTAGGAAGATTATACGGTTTAATACATGGCTAAGGAGTTGGTGTAGGAGAGAGGGCATAAAATTTTTGGATCTTATTTTGGATTTTTGGGCATAAGATTTTGGTCTCTTCCAGGGAAGGTGGAACCTGTACAGGAGAGGCGGCTTGCATCTGAACTGGAGGGGGACTGATATCCTAGCAGGAAGGCCTGTTAATGCTGCATGGTGGGGTTTAAACTAGAGTTGCAGGGGGATGGGAACCAGAGTGCCAGAACAGTTAGAGGAGAGTTTGCGATGGGAGATGTTGCTAAGACCTCAGACAAAGTTAGGAATCAAAAGGTTGAGCACGGTGTGACTAGTGCCCTGAGCTGCCGATACTTCAATGCAAGAAGTATCGTAGGAAAGGCGGATGATGGTGCTGAAGATGAGGTAGCTGGTTTACAGACAGAGACAATGTGTAGTGAAGAGGGGCTGTTGATAGGGTAAAACTGCAGTTGACAAAATGAGTTGCAATGTAGAATGTGAAGAAAATGGAAAGGGGTGAATACAGGACTGAAGGTGTTGTATCTGAATGCACAGTGTACAGAATAAGGTAGATGAACACAGCACAGTAGCAGATTGGCAGACATGATGTTGTAGGCATCACTGAACCAGGGCTGAAAGCAGATAACAGCTGGGAGTTTAATGCCTGAGGATACATATTGTATTGAAAGGACAGACAGGAAAGCAGAGGGGGCAGCATTGCTCTGTTGGTAAAAATGAAACCAAATCATTAGAAAGAGGTGGCATAGGGTCAGGAGGTATTGAATCGTCGTGGTTAGAGCTAGGGAACTGCAAAGGTAAAAAGACCCTGATAGGAGATGTACAGAGACCCCCAAACAATAGTAGAATGTGGCCCACAAATTCTAATGGGAGATAGAAAATGCACGCCAAAAGGGCAAAGTTACAATAGTCATGGAGGACTTCAATATGCAGGTAGATTTGGAAAACAGGTTGGTGCTAGAGTACAGGAAGGGGAATTTCTAGAGTGCCTACATGCTGTTTATTTTAAGAGAAGCGCATGTTTGAACCCACTGGAAGATTAACTTCTGGGTTGGGTGTTATGCAATGAACCACAACTGATTAGAGAGCCTAAGGTAAAAGAACCCTTAGGGTCAAGTGATCATAATATGATCAAATTCACCCTGAAATCTGAGAAGGAGAAACTAAAGTCAGACATATCAGCATTATAGTGGAGTAAAGGGAATTACAGAGGCATGAGAGACGAGTTGGCCAGAATTGATTGGGATGATGGCGGAGCAGTAATGGTTGGAGTTTCTGGAAGCTATTTGGAAGGCACAGGATATATACATCCCAAAGAGGAAGAAGTATTCTAAAAGAAAGACGACACAACCATGGCCAACAAGAGAAGTCAACATAACAGCCAGAGTGGGCATAGAATAGAGCAAAAATTAGTGGGAAGTTAGAGGATTGGGAAGCTTTTAAAAGCCAACAGAATGCAACTAAAAAAGTCATTAAGAAGTTAAAGATGGAATACAAAGGTAAGCTAGCTAATAATATTAACAAGGATACCAAAAGTTTCTTCAGATACATGAAGTGTAAAAGATAGGCAAGAATGGATATTGGACTGCTGGAAAACGATGCTGGAGAGGTAGTGATGGGGGACAAGGAAATTGCACATGAACTGAATAAGTATTTTGCATTAGTCTTCCCGGTGGCAGACTCTAGTGGTATGGTGGAAGTTGCAGGTGTCAGGGGTCGTGAAGTGCGTGAATTTACCATAACTAAAGAGAAGGTTCTTGGGAAGCTAAAAGATCTGAAATTAGATAAGTCACCTGGGCCAGATGGTGTACACCCCAGAGTTCTGAAAGTGGTGACTGACGAGATCATGGAGGCATTAGTAATGATCTTTCCAGAATCACTAGTTTCTGGAATGGTTCTGGAGGACTGGAAATTGCAAATGTCACTCCACTGAGTGGATAGGGGAGAGCCAGTGGATGTGGTATATTTAGATTTTCAAAAAGCTTTTGACAAGGTCCCACACAGGAGATTAGTGTGCAAGCTTAAAGCACACGGTATTGGGGGTATGGTATTGATGTGGATAGAGAATTGGTTGGCAGACAGGGAAACAAAGAGTGGGAGTGAATGGGACCCTTTCAGAATGGCAGGCAGTGACTAGTGGGGTACCGCAAGGCTCAGTGCTGGGACCCCAGTTATTTACAATATATATTAATGATTTAGACGAGGGAATTAAATGCAGTATCTCCAAGTTTGCAGATGACACGAAGCTGGGCAGCGGTGTTAGCTGTGAGGAGGATGCTAAGAGGATACAGGGTGACTTGGATAGGTTAGATGAGTGGGCAAATTCATGGCAGATGCAATTTAATGTGGATAAATGTGAGGTTATCTACATTGCTTGCAAGAACAGGAAAACAGATTATTATCTGAACGGTGGCCAGTTAGGAAAAGGGGAGATGCAACGAGACCTGGGTGTCATTGTCCACTAGTCATTGAAGGTGGGCATGCAGGTACGGCAGGCAGTGAAAAAGGCAAGTGGTATGTTGGCATTCATAGCAAAAGGATTTGAGTACAGGAGCAGGGAGGTTCTACTGCAGTTGTACAAGGCCTTGGTGAGACCGCACCTAGAGTATTGTGTGGAGTTTTGGTCCCCTAATCTGAGGAAAGACATTCTTGCCATAGAGGGAGTACAGAGAAGGTTCACCAGATTGATTTCTGGGATGGCAGGACGTTCATATGAAGAAAGATTGGATCGACTAGGCTTATACTCACTGGAATTTAGAAGATTGAGGGGGGATCTTATTCAAACGTATAAAATTCTAAAGGGATTAGACAGGCTAGATGCAGGAAGATTGTTTCCGATGTTGGGGAAGTCCAGAACAAGGGCTCACAGTTTAAGGATAAAGGGGAAGCCTTTTAGGACCGAGATGAGGAAAAACTTCTTCACACAGAGAGCGGTGAATCTGTGGAATTCTCTGCCACAGGAAACAGTTGAAGCTAGTTCATTGGCTATATTTAAGAGGAAGTTAGATATGGTCCTTGTGGCTAAAGGGATCAGGGGGTATGGAGAGAAAGCAGGTACAGGGTTCTGAGTTGGATGATCAGCCATGATCATACAGAATGGCGGTGCAGGCTCGAAGGGCTGAATGGCCTACTCCTGCACCTATTTTCTGTGTTTCTATGTTAAGTTCATTGTCGTATGCACAAGTACAACTATGCACTCATACAATGAAAAGCTTGCTTGCAGCAGCATCACAGGCACATTGCATTAAAGACGGAACATTCACAAGAAAAACATGGATTAAACGTAAATTATACAAAGATGTACCGGTTGGTAGGTTAATTGTCCATTGTAAATTGTCCCATGATTAAATTGCTGAGCAGGAAGGGACTATTCCAGGTTGTCAATGATTATATAATTACATAATTAAGCGAGCACACAATAAAAACAACAAGAAAGAAGAGTAGAACAAAACAATGTAGATTTTAACTCAGTTTGTTTGTTCTTCTCAGTCCTCTGCTCTTCCATCCTTCCAAAATCAGTGTTCATTTGATTATAATCCAAGAGCAATTAGATATTTTGTCCTAGGCCAATTAATTCAGATTGTTTCTGCCTCATTTCCAGTTTGATTGAAAAAAGCAACCCTTCACCTGAAGCTTTCCCTTAGTATCACTGGAAATATTGAGAAACGATGAGGACTAATTGATCCTTGTTAGAGGAGCCATGCAGGAGGATATAACAACAGTACTAACCTAGGCAAAATTATGACCAATCTAATTGAAAGATACAATTTGCTGAGTTATTTCTCATATTTGCATGAGGTTTCAAGGTACAGATATTGGTTAGAGTATAGCACATGCAGGAAAAAATCTACTGATATTCTAATGGTTTGTCAGATCTCTCATCAGCCTGGCCTTCAGCTGTTCAGCTATAAAATATATTCCACAGTGTATACCTGTGGGCAATGCCGTCGCCCAGTTAGTGGAGGTGCTGCCTCACCACTATGGCAATTGAGGCTCAATGCTGACCTTGTGTGCTCTTTGTGTGGAGTTTGCACGTTCTCCTTAGTGTAAGGTGAGGGGCAGAACCATGGAGCATTGATAGGAATGTGGGGAGATTAAGGTGGAATGATTGTAACCAACTTGTTGATTCGTATGGAATCAGTTGGCTGAAAGTTTTGTTCATGTGCTGTGTGAGTTGATGACTCCGTAAATTATAGAATGATATTACCGGGAAAGCATTCTGCCCACTGTGGTAGAGCAAATCGGTGCCAAAAATTAAGTACCATTCACCTGCTTCTATTCTGCAAGATGTGTTTTCTCCATGCACTTCTCCAATGCGTTTTCATTTTTTAATCATATCTATTTTCATCACTATTATAAGCAGAACTTTTCTGATAATTCTTTGCAGACTAAATCCTTTGCCAATTGCTTTAAAGCTTCACCTGCTGGCTTCCGTAATCCATCAACCAAAACATTCTGTACGAGTTTAATCTTTCAAGATTTTGACATTGCTTTCAAATGTTTTAACCTTTTCTGCTTCCTCACTATTATGCTAACTTCTAATGAGTTGCTTTTGGGTTTCTTTAAGTTATTGATCGTCATTCTAAACTGGAGGTGCCCAGAACTGAATGTGTCATTTTTAGCACAGCTTCCTTCATTTTCAACTTTGTGTCCTCATTAATAAAACCAGTGGTCTCATGTGTATTTTTAACAGCTTTTCCAACATCCTGCCACGTTTGAAAGTTTGACTGAATGCAACCCCAAATTATGGTCTCCTCTCATTATTTTTACCAAACCACCCAAGCATTCCCAACAGTAAGTAGCTTCTGTCACACAACTGCTCATCCACAAACTTGTCCACATCCTTCTGGAAGTTCATTTCTACTTCTCCTTACAGTTTACCATTGTCAACTGTAGGCAGAGAAAATTATGCCTTGCATCCCTGGAGCGTGTTGATAATGTACATCAGAAACATACAGGGACTCATAGTGACTCAAGGAACATGGCAGTTTTTTTTTCATTCCAGCCTGTTAAATACTTAAGGTAGGATAGAAATCAGAGCCCACACCTTTCCATTCTCCTCTGCATTGTCAGAGGTGTGGATTTCTTTTCATTTACTTGTTTATTTCGACTCAGGCTTTGTTGGCAAGACCAGCATTTATTACCAGTCCTTAAATGCTCTTAAAAAACGGTTGGTGATTCATCTCCTTGCACTGCTGCATTCTTACTGGTGAAGAGGCTTCCACAGTGTATTGGGTGAAGAGTTGCAGAATTTAGATCCAACAGCAGTGGAGGACTGGTGTTATACTTCCAGGTTGGGATGGTGAAGGAACTAGAGGGGAAGCTACCGGTGGTGGTGTTCCTCTGTGGTTGATGCTTTTGTCATTCCTGATAGTGTCGTGGTTTCTCGTGCCCCACAAATGACCAGGAGACGCAGAAGATTCTTCAAGAAGTATTAAACTTTAATTTGCAAATTAAAGCTGAGACAGTCATTGAGCTAGTCGCTGATTGCCCACCGATCCTTTGGACATAGCATTTTTTATAGCAATCTCCTGGTCCAGTTGCATTAGCATATCTATAGTCTATAGTTGCGTATCACACGTACATCCTGCCACTATTGTTTCTACCCATTGACTTAATCATGTTCTAATCTACATCTCTTAGCTACCTCTCATTAACCCACCATTGTCTTCTACATTTTTAGGATTTCATTCTCCTACTAGCAAATAGCAAGTTTAAAATTTATACTTTTATACTCCAATAATAGTCGAGGTCATGGGTTTAGAAGGTATTGTCAGTTATTTGACACCTCAAAAGGAAGGGATATAAGTCTGTTAATTATATATTAATCAGTCTCATCTAGGTAATAGGAAAATATTTATTGACAAAATTCTAGAAAACCCTAATCAAAATAAACAATCAAATAAAGACAAACAGGTAAAAATAAAATAGATAATAGAACTATTTCCCTCCTTGTCTATAGATTGAGAAACCCCACTCAAAATATATGGGGATTCCATTCCCATATCAGGTCTGGCCATGGTAGGCTCCCATTAGCCGATTTCCCAGCATTTCATTCAGCAGCTCTGCTGCTGGAATCCATGTGTAGTAATCTGCAGAGAGTTGTAACCTTAGTCAGCTCCATCATGGGCACCAGCCTCCATAGTGTCCTGGATATTTTCAAGGAGCAATGCCTCATAAAAGTGCCATCCATCATTGAGGACCCCAATGCCCAGGACATGCCCTCTTCTCATTGCTACCATCAGGGAGAAGGTGCAGAAGCCTGAAGGCACACACTCAACGATTCAAGAACAGCTTCTTTCCCTCTGCCATCTGATTTCTGAATGGACATGAACACTACCTCGCTACTTTTTAAAATTTTGATTTTTGCAATACTTACTTAATTTATACATTTTATATATATATAAACAAATTTCACAACTTATGCCAAAGATACTAAATCTGATTCTGATTCTGACAGTTGAGAATATCAGCAGAGCACATATTTAGCTGCAAATATACAAAAGGGTTCTTCTCAGTGTTTTCAACCCACAGTCTCCACTAATTTCAGAGAGATTTAATGTCAAGCAATACAAACCTAATTTTGCACCAGATTTCATCAGTTTATCAAAGTTTAATTAAATTTGACTCCATTTGCTTTATAGCTTGGGGATAAAGGTGAGAATACCACTAATGGCTTAGAACTGGATAACTTGAAACAAGCACAGAAAATGCTGCAAGCACTCATCAGGTGAGGCAGCAGATTTAGAAAGAGCGACAGGGTTAATGTTTTTAGTTCTGATTAACATAGAATCCACTAGACCTGTTGAGAGTTTTCATTTTTTCTGTTTTATTTATTTCACATTTCCAATATCCGCAGCTTTTTGAAAATTTTAATTTACTGAGTAATTGAACATTTGTCAACCTAAAGCAGAAAGGCACACCCTTGAGTAAAGAGTGAATGTGTCATATCCATTACTCTGTGTCATTACATGAAAACCAGCAACTCTGAATGAATTGAGTAGGTCCAATAATAATTGTGTTCAGTTACCATGAAGTTAAGCAGCTTAATTATATATTCTCCACTGACTTCATTCGAAAAGGTGTTAGCTGCATTCAAAGAGATGTACCGTGCATTTATTCTTTGCTGACAGCATCTGATAGGATAACTGAACCAGCATTGCCCCAGATCCTCTGGCACTGAAAGGTAAAATGGGTCAGATTAAAGTGGATTGCCACTTTCAGCAATATTGTACCTTGGAATTGGAATCAGACTTGGAATTGATCTATTATTGTCACATGTACAGAGGTACAGTGGAAAGCTTGTTTTGCATACTGTTCATACTGATCAAATCATTACACAGTGCATTGCGGTAATACAAGGTAAAGCAATAATAATGCAAAATAAAGTGTAACAGCTATAGAAAAACAGGCAGCACAGGTAAACAATAAAGTGCAATATCATAACAAGGTGGATTGTGTATTCAAAGATCTATCTTATTATACCAGGGAACCATTTGATAGTCGTATAACAGTGGCGTTGGAGCTGTCCTCGAGCCTGGTGGTATGTGCTTTCAGGCTTGTGTATCTTCTGTGCAATGGAAGAAAGGACAAGAGAGAATGCCCAGGGTGGGTGGGGTCTTTTATTACACTGGCTGCTCTACTGAGGCCGTGAGGAGTGTAGACAGAGTCCATGGAGGGAAGACCAGTGTTCTGATGTGCTGAGGTGTATCCACGACTTTCTGCAGTGTCTTGCAGTCACTTGCAGAGAAGTTGCCATTCCAAGCTATTATCTATCCAGATAGGATGCTTTTTATGGTGCATTGATAAAGTTGGTAAAGATCAAAAGGGGCATGCCAAATTTCTGCAGCCTCCTGAGGAAGTAGTGGCATCGGTGAGCTTTCGTGGCCATGGCGTCTACATGGTTAGATGTTCACTTCCAACTTTCAACCTCAACACCATTGATGTGAACAGGAGCACGTGTACCGTCCCCCTTCCTGAAGTCAATGGCTATCTCTTTTGTTCTGCTGACATTGTGGGAAAGGTTGTTGTCGTGATACCATGTTACCCAGCTCTCCATCTCCTTCTCGTGCTTCAACTCATTGTTATTTGAGATGTTGCCCATTGCAGTGGTGTTATCTGCAAATGTGCAGACAGAATTACAGTAGAATCTAGTCACACAGCCATTTGTGTACAGGCAGTAGAATAGAGGAATGAGAGCACACTATATGATCATATATATATAACGATCTTGTGAGCACACCATTTCATTAGGGCCCATGCTTCCAGTTGTTGTTAATGAAACAATAATGCTGAAGTTTCAGTGCGAAATGGTCCTCCGATTTGTCCACATGTGTTAAGGTTCAGTGTTTAACTTTCAAAGAGTTATGCTTTGAAGTATTCTAATAATGAACTGAAGGAAGTATTTGTATAGTCAATGTTTGCTGAAGCCACAGAATACTTGAACACAAAGTGTGTAATGGTCATGTGGACATCTGAAGTTGTGGTTACCAACTTCAGGACATTCATTATTTTTCAGTTAAGAAGCCATATGAAATTTATACATTTCTTCTGAAAAGCTTCATCGGAGGTAGCACCAGTTGTTAATCTTCAATAAAGACTTAACTTTTGTGACAAGGTTTTAACAAATTTATCAAGAAATAATTCACAGATGATTAGAGAGAAATAGGAAAATGCCTTACTCCATCATTGGGACAATAATGAAGATTTAATTTTTCTGCTTTCTGAAAGATCACAATAATGTTCAGTTGTAATGAACACAGCATATCTCTATTAGTTTTTCACCAGTATGAAAGGATGTAGGTGTTTTATAAAGCAGCTGCCCAATGCAATTATTAGACCAGAAGGCATTGTAAATTTTTAATTAACCATAAAACAGAATGATCATCAATGAAATGTTTTTCCCAATGTCTTTGTTATTATTGTCCTCCAGTGCAGTGTTCTGTAGAACTGCAGGTGATTTGATTACATTGAGTTTTCCAATAGGGAGTTACAAGCAAATGTTGGTTGGTAACACAGAGAAATTGCAAATTGCAAAGTACCGTACAAAAATGTGTCAGTGACATTCAAAACCAAAAGTATCGAGCTCCACTGACTTTAGATTTCCAGAGGATGAAATCGGGTATTGTGGCACCTATGTTTTTTCTGGGTGTAGTGAAGCCCAAAGTGTCATTTGCCTTGGTACACATCCAAAGCAGAAAGCAGGATGCTATTGGTACAAGGATTGATTAGTGTTACTACAGTGACCACTGGCAGTATATTGATTGTGATACTGTTCACTGTGCAAAGCTGATTCACTGTCGGAACTAGTACTTCAGCTCTCAAAGCTCATGTATATGTGCACAATGCACATTTATGCACGATTTTAGGCAGGAAGAAGGATCCCCTTCCTCACGTTCATGGCTTTCAGAGGTTATTAGTTTAGTTGCTGGCTTATCTGTTCTGTTCATCGCTACCATTCTGTGCGTTTCTGTTTAAAGTTTCAGAAGTATAAAGGGAATGGTCTGGCAGGTGCTAAATCACTACAGCTTGGACTTAAGTGTTTCTGCATGGACCACAAATTTCAAAGTCCAAAGTAAATTTATTATCGAAGTACATACTGTGTATGTCACCATATACAACCCTGAGATTCATTTTCTTGCAGTCATTCACAGTAAATTCAAGGACCCCAATAGAATAGAGGAAAGGCTGCCCCAAATCAAACAGACAACAGACAGTGAGCCAAAGATGCCCTCGGGCGTCCATTGGAAGCCTTTATTTTGGTTCAGGAATGTGAAAGTGATCGAAGCCGCACAAAGCTGTTGCAGGGATCTGATAAGAGTGGGCCCTTAGTGTTTTGAAGCAGAGTTGCTCCTGCTGAGGTGAAGCTATGCAGTACTCACCCGGGCAAACCTGAGGACTTGTGATGGTCTGCTTCGTGCTACCTATCTCACTGTTGTGACCCTTTCACATAACTTATCGAACTCCACCAAGGAGGAGGAGCACGGGTGAAGAGGAAGTGAACAAACTGGAAAAGGCAACCCTTTTCTGGTCTGGCTAGGACCAGTGTATCCAAAGGAGCAAAAATAAACTCAGTGTCATATGTTGTACTTTGGTAGGACCAACCAGGGTAGGTCTTACACACTGAATGTTAGGGCACTGAGGAGTGTGGTAGAACAAAGGGATCTGGGAATACAGGTCCATAATTTGTTGAAATTAGTGTCATGGGTAGATAGGGTTGTAAAGAAAGGTTTTGGCACATTGCCTTTCATAAATTCAAGTATTGAGTATAGGAGATGGGACGTTATGCCAAAGTTGTATGGTGAGGCCTAATTTGGAGTATCGTGTGCAGTTTTGGTCAGTTACCTACAGGAAAGATGTAAATAAGGTTGAAAGAGTATAGAGAAAATTTACAATGATGTTGCTGGGTCTGGAGGACCTGAGTTGTAAGGAAAGATTGAATAGGTTAGGATTTTATTCCTTGAATTTGATAGAGGTAAACAAAATTATGAGGGGTATAGATAGGGTAAATGTAAGCAGACTTTTTCCACTGAGGTTGCGTGGGACTGCATCCAGAGATCATGGGTTAAGGGTGAAAAGTTTAAGGGAACATGAGGGGAATTTTCTTCACTCAGATGGTTGTGAGAGTGTGGAATGACTTGCCAGCCTAAGTGGTGCATGCAAGCTAGATTTCAATGTTTATGAGAACTTTAGATAGGTACATGGATTGGTAGGGGTGTGGAGGGCTATGGTCCTGGTACAGGTCAATGAAATTAGGCAGTTTAAATAGTTTGGCATGGACTGGATGGGATGAGGGGCCTCTTTCTGTGCTGTATGCTTCTGTGACTCTATGACGTTCATTGAACTCAGTTCACAGCTTTGGCCACTGGTTCCAAGAGCTGAACTTGAACTCTTCTCAGGGCAGTGCCAGATTCCTTTTTGCTCCTTGATAATGAATATTGAGTACCCAGCAAACACGAGGAAATCTGCAGATGCTGGAAATTCAAGCAACACACACAAAATGCTGGTGGAACGCAGCAGGCCAGGCAGCATCTATAGGGAGAAGCGCTGTCGACGTTTTGGGCCGAGACCCTTCGTCAGGACGTCTCGGCCCGAAACGTCGACAGCACTTCTCCCTATAGATGCTGCCTGGCCTGCTGCGTTCCACCAGCATTTTGTGTGTGTTGTTTGAGTACCCAGCAGGTTGCTCGGTGCCCCCAAGCATTACAGCTTTCTCCTTTCATCCATTATCTATTGTTTGGTGGTCCAAAGTCCTCATGTGAGTATTTTGCCAGAACTTCCTTGCAATTGGCTGCCAACTTCACCATCTTTTCCCCTGAGTTGAATACACAACACTTGTGGCTGATGTCACCATCAAAGCTGATTATAAAATTGACTTCACCGATACTATCTCCTCTTTGTTCCTCAGCTTTCTGGGCTGCTCTGGAATTGGAATCTGAAATCAGAAAGGAAAATGCAAGTGCATTGTGCTTAGAGTAAAATGTAAGAGTTACAATGTTGTACCACGTGCAGTTAGGGACAAGAGGTATGAAGAAGAGGATTTGTTGTGAGGATGAGGTGTTGGTGGAAAGTTAAATGAAATTTATGAAGTATACTTTTTACACAGAGATTGGTCAGTGCTCAGAGTGTGATAACAGGAAAAATGGTTGAAGCAGCTACAGTAGTAATAAAGAGGTGTTTGGACAGACACATGAACAGGCAGGCCATGTACAGGCAGAAGCAATTAGTTTAAATTAGCATCATGATCAACACAACACTAGGAGCTTGTTTCAGTGCTGTGCTGTTCTAAGTTGCTATCATCTCCACTGACTTTATTCCAGCTCATTACATATGTTTGCAGGGCTCATCGCCTATCCCAAAATGACCACCACATCTCTGTCGTGGTGGACAGTACCTGCAGTTGCACCTTTCCTTTTTTGGTGACTTACAGCAATTTCCAGTTTTTTTTTTCTGCAGAACTAAAATAGAAGTATTTCATTGAAATGTTGCACAGTTTATTTGTGAGACTGCAACGGCTGAACAGTTAAAAATATACACATGCTGTGAGTGCTACTCAGCAAACTCTACGCTTCTGTTGAATATGAAGAGTGACTCCTGATGACTGGAGGTTGTGAAAGGAGACAGACATTGTGAGGCTGTGAGAAGTGCCTGAGGCTGGTGTATTTTGGAATGTAGCAGTTGAAGATTTCCTTGGCTGATCTTAGCTAGTCATGTGAGAGGATTGAACTTCTTCAATGCATCTCAGCCCTCGGGGCATAATTCTTTGTATTAGTCTCATCGCTGATGAGATGCCTGAAGGAGTTCCTTCCCCTTGATTATGCACAACATCTCCTCAGTTTTCTACATCTTATCAAAATCTCCATTGCTCTACCTCTCCAATGACTAGCATTTCTCTCTCATTCACAGGTCATTGCTGAGCTTGTTACAAAAATTGGAGTTGATTCATTGGAATAGCTTTAACATTGTCACATGTTCTGAGATACAATTAAAAAGCTTCATTTCGCAAGATGTCCATATAGATCACTTTAAAACTTAGGAACACCAAGTTAGTACAAGATAAAAGCAAATGCAGAATATAGTGCTACATTTACGATGCAGAGAAAGTGGGGTGCAAGTAATCAATGAGATGCAAAGGCCATGACAAGGTAGATTGAGAGGTCAAGAGTTCATCTTTCATGTAGAAGAGGTCTGTTCAAGACTTTTGTATAGAAGCTGTCCTTGAGCCTGGTTATGTGTGTTGGTTAAGACCTCCATTCACAGTCCTCACCCTTCAAGTGGCGGGCAAAAGTATTAAAATAGTAAAAAGCACAGGTGTGCATTAAGAACTGTTGACATTATGGTGCCAGGCCCCCATCAGGTTGCCAATGAATAACAGTGAGTGAGCGAAGAGCAAACTGCTGGAGAACTCAGCAGTCCAAGCAGCGACTCTGGGGATCGGGGGCTGGGGAGGAGTGGGGCGAGAAGAACTGTTAACATTTTGGGCCGAGACCCTCCATCAAGATGAAGTGTGAATTGTGTTACCTGCGTGCAGAATCCATTATAATCAGCTGGAATCGCCGGGATATCACTTGCATTCCATTCAAATGTTTCACAAACCTCAGGCTAGTTTCGGAACGAACGTATTAAACCTATGCCCTCCCACCAACACTGACCCCAATCCCTCAACTGGATAGAGCTTGAAGGGTTCAATAGTTATTAGAGGTCAAGGTTGGGAGATTGCATTAGCAGCAAATTGCTTCTCAGTTTTTTTCAGTTTACTCCCTGCTATCTCGTTAAACTAACCATGGAGGAACACATACCCTGTTGACTGTTTTCCTTGTCATGGTTCAAAGGTGCTAGGTGCGACTTTGAATGCAGGATTCATTCTGGGTCAGAAGGTGCCGCAATCTCTTTCTGCCTCGCTTGATATTGTTGGAATGCGGAAAGGATAACATATTCATAAACCTGGAGCGGAAAGTCAAAGAATACCGTACGAATTTCCCAGTCAAACTTCAGAAAGTCAGTACTTCGCACGCAAACGACACTCGCACATGAAATGTAATGATGAACTGCTCACAAGGCATTCATTGCCTGGTGTGGTTCTGATCCTCAGGGACAGTCAAACCTTGGATTTCTGCTGCAATTTGAGTGATTTTATTTAACATATGCTCATATCCTCTTATTTTGAGCTCTTCCTTTTAAAATTATGATTCATTGCATTAGTTTTATTCCTTCTCAAGGTATCCGCTGCTGCTAACTGATGCATCCATGAACGGCACACAATTCAATGTATGCGCTTTATCATTTTCCTTCCCACCCCACCCCTGCCCTATCTCCTGCCCCTCCTAAACTGTGATACTCTGCAAATGTTCTTTACATCCTGATGGAGGCAAGCAAACTTCCACCTGTTATTGAAAACTGAGAGAATATCATGGGCAGGAAGTTGGTATTATAGATTCAAACGGGAATCCAGTTTGTGAATTAAATCCCCTTCACCTCATTTATCTATTGAGTTAGCGTCATCATCTCATGTGAATGTGAAGTGATTGAAGAAGTCTGTGGTTGAGGAAATTACCGCTTATCTTATGAATTGTTAATGAGGGTGACATAATTTGTCTCTTCACTAAGCCATCATCACAGTTCTGGATGGAAAACAGACGTGCATTCTCACCTGATTGTCTCCCTGAGTTATTGACCAAGAGACTACTGACGCATTTCAGATAACTGGTCATATAAATGAGCTTCTGCTTTCTTGGATGTATGTAGTGTGCTTCAGAAAACGTCGTGAAGGTATTGGAAAATAGAAACAAGGATGGTGGTTTTACTTTGAGTTGTTTGAAGATTATTGATGACTGTCGGTTGGTAAGCTTCAGGTGTCTTTATAGCATCAAAACTGATTTATGCAGTATTTTCCTGCAATCATATGCATGTAATCTGACTTGTCTAAGGCATTCATGATTGCTGATGAGGGTAGCAAGTCACAGTGACAGGGGACAGCAATGCAGACTCATTACTGGACCATCTCTGCCCCTCTCCCTCACATACACACACTAAACAAGTTTAGCCATGTCACTTTTGAATAGCAAGGGAAAGAGATGGCTGCATTGTCTGGCTACGTGAGGAGATTCAGCATATATGACTGAGCTTGAGAACGATTTACCCGAAATTTTGAACTAATGAGCATATTCTATAAGGTAAACTGTGTCGTGGTGGTTGAAGGAGAAGGAGGACACAGAGCAGTGTGATGTGCAGGTGTAGAAAAGTAATACAGTGGAAATCAGAAGCAAAGTGTTTATGAATAATTCAGCCTGTGCAAAACCTGGCTTACCTTTAACCTAACAGAAACCTATAAAGTCTGAGACAAAAATTAAGTAAGGTGAGCTTTGAGTTGTCTTCTCCCCTCTAATGTTGATTCTTGTATAAATAGCTATGTGAGGAGACTGGTAGTGAGAAAGTTGTTGAGCGTTCAAAATCTGACATTCAACTGCATTTAGAATTACTCTTTTTAAATGCTACTTAATAATCCTGGAGCATTTTATCCACCTTTAACAGCTGGAATTGGCAGTATCCACTGTCAGAGGCACGAAATAGCGTTTAGAGTATATTTTTTCATAGTTTCTTATGACAGAGAAGTGGGCTATTCAGCCTGTTGAATTTATGGTGGTTATCAGTGCAATCCCATCCATGCCATTCCCAAACTATGTCACCTACTGTCTGTTGCACGTGCATCAACTTCATTCTAATCATCCCACCATCCATCTACACTGCAGTAGCCAACTATCTTTTGGTCAGTTAGAGCTGTGCCAATGGCTATCATATGCACAGTTCTGAAAGACTACAACAGCCAAATATTTCATTTGCCAAAAGGTGGAAAGGTGTTGCTATTTCGAGGGATACAAATTGTGGAAAGTTAACACTCAGGTAAGCAAGCAGATGGAAAGGTAAACACAATGTTGGCCTTTAACATAAGAAGGTTTGATAAGAAACTGAAAAGCATTCATCTGCTGTTCTGTAGGACCATGATGAATTACAGCAATATTTTTCACAGGTTTGGTCTTGTGAAAAGATATAAGAACTGCAAAGAAGGTCCGTAAGTTGGGACAGCACAGTAGCATAGTGGTTAGCATAAGGCCTTACAGTACAAGTGAGCTGGGTCCAATTCCTGCCACTGCCTGTAAGGAGTTTGTACGTTCCTCCCGCAGTCCAAAGACGTACTAGTTGGTAGATTAATTTGTCATTGTAAATTGTCCTGTGATTTGGCTAGGATTAAATCAGGGGGATTGCTGTGCGGCACAGCTCAATGGGCTGGTAGGGCCTCTTCCACACTGTATCGCAATAAATAAATAAAGATTAGATCCTGAGATGGAGGGGGCAGAGTCCATTGTCTCTAAAGTTTGCATGAATGGAATGTATGTCTACTGAATTAATGAATGGCATTAATGAAATCACAATAAAACTTTTTAAAAATTCTTGTGGGATTTGTCAGGGAAGTCCAGAGATGATATTCTTCTCACAAACAAGAGGAAATCTGCAGATGCTGGAAATCCTAGCAGCAAACACAAAATGCATTTTGTATAATGTTCTCCTCGTTGGGGTGTGTAGAGCCAGTGGCTATGGTTTCCAAATGATCAATTGGTGATTAAGGATTGAAATAAGAAGAAGGTTCTTCACTCATAGGTAGAGAACACTTGGAATTCTGTACCCATGAGGGCTGTAGAGGCTTAGTTGAATATATTCAAGGCTAGTTATTTGGATAATAGGGGAATCAAGAGATAAGGGGAGTAAAGAAGGGCAGCTTTGAAGTAAAAGCCATAATCTTACTGATTGTCTGACGGGATATTACTGGTCACATTGCCTGCTCCTAATGCCAATTCTTCTGTTCTAAAAGGCAGGCAATCTGTGGAGCCAGAGTGAATTTCAGCAGCCATTTGAAATGCCAATAAAAATAAATGATAATTAATTTATTCAGACAAGAAAGAACTGGTTTTGTATTTTCTCAATGCCACAAATAGCAATAAGACAGATTTTCAAGTAAAGACATTGAGCATTTTAAAAAATATTGTAATGATGATGATTAAACAATCAGTGAATGAATATGTGGATTAATACTGTCACAGAGTGTTCAATGATTTATCAAGAACTTTACACAAGCAACTTCACATTGACACCAATGGTTGTGAAACAGAAAATCTATCCTAGCAAGGCTTCACAAACATTAGGACATAGAACACAGTCAGTACAATGGCAGCACTAAGTCAAAAGCCCAGTGTATGTAAGGGGGGATTGGCTAGCAAATCTCTTTACTGAAAGAATGTTTCTGCTGAGGGATACTTCAAAGTAGCTCCTTGGCTTATTGTTGTGAAGCATGAGGCAGATCACAAGCATCATATGGTACAATGAGCATATTCACATCAGGTAAGATGCAAAGCCAGTTTAGTGCAAACGCAGATCGGACCTGCAAGTTCTAAGAGTCACAATCACCATCAGCACAGGTGCATAACTTGTGCTTAGCCCCCCGCTCTATTCACTTTACACTTATGACTATGTGGCTAAGCGCAGCTCCTGTGCAATATTCAAGTTTGCTGATGACACCATTGTCGTAGGCCGAATCATTGGTGGTGAAGAATCAACATATTCAAAGTCTGGCTGAGTGGTGCTTCAGCAACAACCTCTTGGTCAATGTCATTAAGACCAAGGATCTGATTACTGACTTCAGGTGGAGGAAACCAGAGAGGTCCATGTACCAGTCCTAACCTGAGGATCAGAAGTGGAGAGGGTCAGCAACTTTAAATTCCTTGGTGTTATCAGTTCGGAGGACCTGTCATGGACCCAACAAGGAAGTGCAATTATGAAGGAAGCACAGAGGCACCTTCACATTTTTAGGAGTTTGCAAAACTTCGGCATTGACATCTAAAACTTTGACAAACCTTTACAGATGTGTGGTAGAGACTGGTTGCATCACAGCCTGGTCAGGAAACACCAGTGACCTTGAAAGGAAATGCCTTCAAAAAGTAGTGGATGTGGCCCAGTCCCTCGTGGGTAAAGCCCTCCCCACCACTGAGCACATCTACATGGAGCATTGTCACAGGAAAGCAGCATCCGTCATCAGGGGCCCCCATCACCCAGGTCATGCTCTCTTCTTGCTTCTGCCTTCAGGAAGAAGGTACAGGACCAGTTTCAGGAACAGTTATTACCCTCAACCATCAGGCTCTTGAACCAAAGGGAAAAACTTCATTCAGCTTCATTTGCCCCATCATTGAAATGTCCTCACTGCGTATGTACTTACTTTCAAGGATTCTTTATCCCATGTTCTCGTTATTTATTGCTTATTTACTGTATTTATTACTATTATTATTATTATTATTTCATCCTTTTTGTAATGGCACAGTTTGTTGTCTTACGCATTCTGGTTGAACACCCAAGTTGGTGCATCTTCCATTACTGATTTATTGAGTATGCCTGCAAGAAAATGAATCTCAGGATTGTATATGGTGATATATATGTACTTTGATAATAAATATATTTACTTATTTTGTTTATTTATTGAGATACAGCGCAGAATTGGCCCTTCCAGCCCTTTGAGCCACGGCGCCCAGCAACCACACTGCCTCCCACCATTTAATCCTAGCTGAATCACAGACAATTAACAATGACCAATTAAGCTACCAACCAGTACGTCTTTGAACATGGGAGTGTGGGAGGAAACCAGTCCACCTGGAGGAAAGCCACTCGGATACATGGAGAATGTATGAATTCCTTACAGGCAGCAGCAGGAATTGAACCCTGCTCACCTGTACTGTAAAGCATTTTTGCTAACCACCACACTACTCTGCTGCCCAACTTTGAACTTTGAATTTCAAGAAAGTATTGAAAAAGCTACAGCAAACTGCTCTGCTCTGAAAAATGGCTTAAGTGTGCCAAACCAACAGTATTTACGGTTTAAAAAAACAATATACGGGGATGTGATATGAGTGATGGTATTGGATTTGCTGACCATGAAGCTCTGAACTCAACTGCAGACCATTGCCCCGTCAGATATAAGTAGCCATGAGTACTCTCACTAAAGGGAGATTATGCTGTAATTATCAATCTTCAAAGGCTAGTTTCCTTCCCTGTTTATTCACCACGGTGAGTTTAGCTGCATATACCCACTAGTTAAGTGGTGTCCCCTCCCTGAACAAATAGAAGATACTTCGAGCTAACAAAGTAGTTTAAAACACTGCTTATTTGTTTTCAGCAATATTTGTTTAAATCCAAACAACACTCTTAGAACACATCTAAAACTCACAGAGGACTTCTACCTTATAAGACATTTCCAAATTACAAACCATTTCTAAAGCACAAAAAATCTCCAAAACACAGATAGGATTCCTATAAAGAAACATACTGACGATGCAGAAGAACAAATCATTGTTGCTGAAATCGAAGCCAGAGAAATAGATTCTTGTTCACTTCTTTCATTCGTCTTGATGTTCTTTACCCCATTCCTAATAGCCGGAACTGTTGCCTACACTTATACCCTTTGCAACTTGAGTGACTTCACACATATGTGATGGTTCCTCAGATACTCTTTTTGCACAAAAGGTCTAAAAGCTTCTTTGGAGACATAGATCTCAGTTCATGCTGTAAAGCTAACTTCCTTGAGTACATAAAACTGCCAACTATAATAGATGACATGCTAGATGTTTGTTTCCATCTGGTCTGCTACCTTTCTTGAACTAAGCAACTCAGTCTGCACCGTTTGCTTTAAAACAAGCCAAATGAAATAGCCCATCATCTTATTGCATTACAGTAATAAACCAGGCAAGGTTACTTTCTACAGACATGTTTGCAAAGCTGTTCTATAGACAGAACTTTTTAAACTTCAAACTGATTACTGTCGTGCGTAATCATCTTATTGCCTTGGGGAGACTCCAGGTCTGAATTAAGATGATTACACTTGACGTTCCTTCAGAATGGCTACCTGAAGGAAATCCGCCTTAAGCTGAAGGAAGTCAACCTTAAAAGGGCTGACAGAAAAACCAGGAAGCCTAACAATGAGGAGGAATCCATTGCTACCACTTCTCTTCCCTATACTTCCACATTTTCTGGAAGCATCGCCAGAATCCTCGAGAAATACTGGATTAATACCATCCACAAACCTGTAAGGAAGTTCAAGTCATAGTTTGTGCAGGTCAGAGATGACCTTAGTCTCAGGTTGGGTGGCATTTACAGGATTCCCTGTGAATCTGGAGCAGCGTATATCGACCAGACGGGACACATGGTGGAAACGTGCATCAAGGAGCAAAGGAGGTGTATCCGTTTGGGTTACCCAGAGAAATCGGCGGTAGCAGAACACTGCATTCACAATGGCCATAGGATTGACTTCAATAGCACAAAACTACTGTGCTGCACCAGTGGCTTTTGGGATCACCTGGTAAAGGAAGCCATTGAAATAAAACTAGAAGAATTTTGACAAAGCCAAAGCTCTCGCTCTAAGTAAGAGCTGGAATTCAATTGTAAACAAGGTGGAAGAATGAAAACCTGATTGGATGAGGACTAACCAATGAGGAGGGATGGACTATGGGGTATAAATACCACTGGACTAGACATGCTCAGGCATCATCCCTGACGATGATGGCCGAATTTGTCTTTGAAATGTCGGTTATAATTATTACCTTTACCTGACTGGAAGTATTGGAGTATAAAAGTTGAAATTGTTTGCTGTGTAACCAAAACTATGTAGTCAGCTTTGAACTTGCTATTTGCTAGAGAATGAAATCTTAAGAATGTAGAAGACAATGGTGTGTTAATAAGAGGAAGCTAAGAGATGTAGATTATGTAGTCTGAGTTTGCTATTTGCTATCCATGTACCCAATTTAGTAGGAGAATGAAATCTTAAGAATGTAGAAGACAATGGTGTGTTAATGAGAGGTAGCTAAGAGATGTAGATTAGAACATGATTAAGTCAATGGGTAGAAACAGTAGTGGTGGATGTACTTGTGATACGCAACTATAGACCGATTGGATATGCTAATGCAACTAAACCAGGAGATTGCTATAAAAAATGCTATGTCCAAGGATCGGTGGGCAATTAGCGACTAGCTCAATGACTGTCTCAGCTTTGATTTGCAAATTAAAGTTTAACCCTTCTTGAAGAATCTTCTGCGTCTCCTGGTCATTTGTGGGGCACGAGAAACCACGACAGAAGCCCGAGAAGAGTTTATTCGATATAGTTGGAAGTTTACTTACAGCTGTTTTGATCTTGACAAGAGGCAGCTGCTGTGTTTAAAAAGCATGCTTTGCAAAACATGTGACCAGACCCCCTTCTCAGAAAGTGAATATCCATCACATGTGAAGGCTACAAATCTACACTCACTTTGGAAGACCTATAGGTGATGGAATAGGATCGAAAATATTCACAGTGCCTAAGCACAATTAAATATTGAAAGGATAGTCGGCACCACCTGACTGTCTATACATGGAACAGAACACAACATCCCAGGCCTTAAAATTTTGTAAGTGTTGGATCAGTGCTTTGTTTTTATTGATTGCTACAAGCAGAGAAGATGAAAACCTCCAGATTTTGGAAGTGGTGCCAGGAGATTACCCAAGTGAATCAAAATGGAGCAGTTGCATGCTTTTCAATCAGGTGATTTGTCTCTTGGTTTGAGAATTAATGCTGGTGGCCTACATCAGTGACAAAAGATAGTAGAGGTGACCACTAATGCGTTGGAAATCGAAATATAGCAGAGAGAACACAATTCTCCTAAGTGTTGAATGACATGCTATTGCTAACAGATTTTGTGATGGTGAACAGGTCATTGTATCATTTGTTGAGAAAGGAAGAGCAATGGAAGTTGTATAATGAAGCTTAGTGTGCTTATATTGAAAGTTTAGTAAGTGAAAGCTGACACCTTGCCCAAGGGGTGAGCTGCAGAGGGAAGGAGTGCCTATACCTCCTTTGGTAGAGACGTATTTCCACCCTGCCTCCCTCAGCTTGCAATATTAGGCCCAAATATGTAGCACAGTTACAAAATCCAGGATGGAAGGTGGGCAGTAATCATACCATTGAAGACAAGAGTTCAAACAGAATGACATTGCAGATTCTCTGTCATAGCTAACATATGAGAACTCTGTTGCTGGGTGAAAAAGTGTGATCTAAACGTTTAATTCATTCAAAGAAGGTTTTCCACTAACTGTCTGAAAATCCAGGTGAGACCAACTCACAGATGCTGCTGACTCCTCTGTGCTCCTCCTGAAGATTGATTGTTGCTTTTGTGAGGAAAAAGGAAAGAACAGATTATTATTTAAATGTTAAAAATGCAGCATGCTGCTGTGCAGAGGGACTTGGGAGTGCTTGTGCATGAATCACAAAAGGTTGGTTTGCAGGTGCAGCGGGCTATCAAGAAGGCAAATGGGATTTTGGCCTTCATTGCTAGAGGGATTGAATTTAAGAGCAGGGAGATTATGCTGCAACTATACAGGGTACTGGTGAGGCTGCACCTGGAGTACTGCATGCAGTTCTGGTCTCCTTACTTGACAAAGAGTATATTGGCTTTGGAGGTGGTGCAGAGGACGTTCACCAGGTTGATTCCAGAGCTGAAGGGATTAAATTATGAGGAGAGATTGAGTCGCCTAGGACTGTACTTGCTGGAATTCAGAAGGATGAGAGGAGATCTTATAGAAACATATAAAATTATGAAAGTGGTAGATAAGACCATTGTTGGTAGAATCTCAGGTGGTGACGAGAGGGCGTACAGGAGTGAGATATGCCAACGAGTAGAGTGGTGCCGCAGCAACAACCTGGCACTCAACGACAGTAAGATGAGAGGGCTGATTGTGGACTTCCAGAACACATACCAATCCTTATAGAGGGATCAGAAGTGGAGAGAGTGAGCAGCTTCAAGTTCCTGGGTGTCAAGATCTCTGAGGATCTAACCTGGTCCAAACATATTGATGCAGTTATAAAGAAGGCAAGACAGTGGCTATTCTTTATTAGGAGTTTGAAGAGATTTGGTATGTCAGTAAATACACTCAAAAACTTCTATCAATGTACTGTGGAGAACATTCCGACAGGCTGCAACACTGCATGATATGGTGGAGTGAGGGTACTGCACAGGGCTGAAAGAAGCTGCAGAGGTTTGTAAATTTAGTCGGCTCCATCTTGGATACTTGCCTACAAAGTACCCAGGACATCTTCAAGGAACAGTGTTTCAGAAAAACAGCGTACGTTATTAAGGACCTCCGGCACCCAGGGCATGCCCTTTTCTCACTGTTACCATCAGGTAGGAGATACAGAAGCCTGAAGGCACACACACAGCGATTCTGGAACAGCTTCTTCCCCTCTGCAATCCGATTCCTAAATGGACATTGAACCCTTGAACACTACCTCACTTTTTAAAAATATATAGTATTTCTGTTTTTGCACGATTTTTAATCTATTCAATATACATATACTGTATAATGTACACTGAATAAGATTTGCTTATTTATTATCATTATTATTATTTCTTCTACTTCTATTTTATGTATTGCATTGAACTGCAGCTACTAAGGTAACAAATTTCATGTGACATTTTGGTGATAATAAACCTGATTCTGATTCTGAGATAGAAGCAGGAAAGTTGTTTCCACTGGTAGGTGAGACTGGAACTAGGAGAGATAGCCTCAAGAGTCAGGGGAGTAGATTTAAGACAGAGACAAGGAGGAACTGCTTTTCCCAGGGAGTGGTGAATCTGTGGAATTCTCTGCCCAATGAAGCAGTGGAGGCTATCTCAGTAAATGTATTTAAGACAAGTCTGGATAGATTTTTGCATAATGGGAGAATTAAGGGATATGGGGAAAAGGTAGGTAGGTGGAGATGAGTCCATGGCCAGATCAGCCATGATCTTATTGAATGGTAGAGCAGGCTCAATGGGCCAGATGCCCAACTCCTGCTCCTGTTTCTTATCCTATTATGTTCTTCAGATTCCAGCACCTGCTATCTCTTCTGTGTCTCCAGGAAAGGCCCAATGAGTATAGATATTGGCAGAGTCGTCAAAACTTGATCACTGTGCAGAGGAAGAAACTGAAACCCTTCCATTGATATTGCAAAGCTTCTTGCATCCTACTATTGTTCCCAAAGATTAGGCAGGAACAGGGTAATATATCACGCACCGTGGAAAGTGCCGTCTGTGTCCATATGTATGTTCATATTATCATCTCATTGGACAGCAAAGTCAAGTGATCTATCCAATGTACAGCAGGGTAACATTAGCACAGACATTAGCCCTGCTACAGCTTAAAGTATTAAAGACTAAATATGTAAATAGTTTTAAAGTTGTGTCAATAAAGCTTTATGTCTGTATGTAAAATATATCCAAAATACAACATTGGTTTTTGATGTGTAAATGACTAAAGACATTACGAATAACACCTTTCCCGAAGTAAATTGTGGTCGATTATCAATGAAGAAACAAGCGGAGGTGAAGCTGATTGGAAGGATGGGCCGTGCGGGTGCATTGCAAAGCCGAGGGGCAACGCGTTCAAGATGGGGTTGCAGGTGGAGATCGTATCGCTGTCACTGTTGGAGTGAACGATTTGTAGAAGAGTCAATGCAGAAGAGTTTCGACTCCTGTCCGTGAACTCTGGGTCCGAGGTGGATTGCTCCAAGCGGCAGCCGATTTAGTGAGATTGAGAACAGCTTCAGGTGTGTCGCTGCGCCAGGATGCAGGTCCTACCTGGTGCTTGGGCAATTTAAATGCTGGTCCGGATAAACTGAAAAGCCCGAGTGTCGGCACCAGAGGCAAAGGTCGTGCTGAATTTGCTCACTTGCCCGTGATGTTCATTCCTTTCTCTGGAGGCTGTCGTTCCTGCGAGTTTCACAGCATTTTTGACCTGCTAAGATGAACTGAGATGGCTAACATGAGCAGGCCTGGGCCTACTCTGGCTGCTCTGGGGAGCGGATCTAGGGAGTCATTCTGGTTCAGAATGCTGGTGTGTGTGTGTGTGTGTGTGTGTGTGTGTGTGTGTGTGTGTGTGTGTGTGTGTGTGTGTGTGTGTGTGTGTGTGTGTGTGTGTGTGTGTGTGTGTGTGTGTGTGTGTGTGTGTGTGTGTGTGTGTGTGTGTGTGTGTGTGTGTTTGTTTCCCCTCGTTTATGGTGTCTTTTTAATTGAGTTCTTCGGGTTTCTTGCCTTGTGGCTGCCTGTGAGCAATGAGGAAAGGTTAGTTAGCAATCTTGTCGTGCGAGGCCCCTTGGGTAAGAGTGACCATAATATGGTGGAATTCTTCATTAAGATGGAGAGTGACATAGATAATTCAGAAACAAAGGTTCTGAACTTAAAGAAGGGTAACTTTGAAGGTATGAGACGTGAATTAGCTAAGACAGACTGGCAAATGATACTTAAAGGGTTGACGGTGGATATGCAATGGAAAGCATTTAAAGATCGCATGGATGAACTACAACAATTGTTCATCCCAGATTGGCAAAAGAGTAAACCAGGGAAGGTAGTGCACCCGTGGCTGACAAGGGAAATTAGAGATAGTATCAAGTCCAAAGAAGAAACATATAAATTAGCAAAAAAAAGCGGCACACCTGAGAACTGGGAGAAATTCAGAGACCAGCAGAGGAGAACAAAAGGCTTAATTAGGAAAGGGAAAAAAGATTATGAGAGAAAGCTGGCAGGAACATAAAAACTGACTGTAAAAGCTTTTATAGATATGTGAAAAGAAAAAGATTGGTCAAGACAAATGTAGGTCCCTTACAGTCAGAAACAGGTGAATTGATCATAGGGGACAAGGACATGGCAGACCAATTGAACAACTACTCTAGTGAGATGGAGGAACTGAGGGAAATAAATGTTAGTAGGGAAGTGGTGTTAGGTAAATTGAAGGGATTAAAGGCAGATAAATCCCCAGGGCCAGATGGTCTGTATCCCAGAGTGCTTAAGGAAGTAGCCCAAGAAATAGTGGATGCATTAGTGATAATTTTTCAAAAATCCTTAGATTCTGGATTAGTTCCTGAGGATTGGAGGGTGGCTAATGTAACCCCACTTTTTAAAAAAGGAGGGAGAGAGAAACCGGGGAATTATAGACCAGTTAGTCTGACATCGGTGGTGGGGAAAATGCTAGTCGGTTATCAAAGATGTGATAACAGCACATTTGGAAAGAGGTGAAATCATCGGACAAAGTCAGCATGGATTTGTGAAAGGAAAATCATGTCTGACGAATCTTATAGAATTTTTTGAAGATGTAGCTAATAGAGTGGATAGGGGAGAGCCAATGGATGTGGTATATTTAGATTTTCAAAAGGCTTTTGACAAGGTCCCACACAGGAGATTAGTGTGCAAGCTTAAAGCACACGGTATTGGGGGTATGGTATTGATGTGGATAGAGAATTGGTTGGCAGACAAGAAGCAAAGAGTGGGAGTAAACGGGACCTTTTCAGAATGGCAGGCAGTGACTAGTGGGGTACCGCAAGGATCAGTACTGGGACCCCAGTTGTTTATAATATATATTAATGATTTAGACGAGGGAATTAAATGCAGCATCTCCAAGTTTGCGATGACACGAAGCTGGGCGGCAGTGTTAGGTGTGAGGAGGATGCTAAGAGGATGCAGGGTGACTTGGATAGGTTAGGTGAGTGGGCAAATTCATGGCAGATGCAATTTAATGTGGATAAATGTGAGGTTATCCACTTTGGTTGCAAGAACAGGAAAACAGATTATTATCTGAATGGTGGCCGATTAGGAAAAGGGGAGGTGCAACAAGACCTGGGTGTCATTGTACACCAGTCATTGAAGGTGGGGATGCAGGTACAGCAGGCGGTGAAAAAGGCAAATGGTATGTTGGCATTCATAACAAAAGGATTTGAGTACAGGAGCAGGGAGGTTCTACTGCAGTTGTACAAGGCCTTGGTGAAACCGCACCTAGAGTATTATGTGCAGCTTTGGTCCCCTAATCTGAGGAAAGACATTCTTGCCATAGAGGGAGTACAAAGAAGGTTCACCAGATTGATTCCTGGGATGGCAGGACTTTCATATGAAGAAAGACTGGAAGGACTAGGAATATACTCACTGGAATTTAGAAGATTGAGGTGGGATCTTATTGAAACATATAAAATTCTAAAGGGATTGGAGAGGCTAGATGCAGGAAGATTGTTTCCGATGTTGGGGAAGTCCAGAACGAGGGGTCACGGTTTAAAGATAAAGGGGAAGCCTTTTAGGACCGAGGTGAGGAAAAACTTCTTCACACAGAGAGTGGTGAATCTGTGGAATTCTCTGCCACAGGAAACAGTTGAGGCTGGTTCATTGGCTATATTTAAGAGGAAGTTAGATATGGTCCTTGTGGCTAAAGGGATCAGGGGGTATGGACAGAAAGCAGGTACAGGGTTCTGAGTTGGATGATCAGCCATGATCATACTGAATGGCAGTAGAGGCTCGAAGGGCCGAATAGCCTACTCCTGCACCTATTTTCTATGTTTCTATGTAAGCACACAAATCTCAAGGTATATAATTTATACATTCTTTGATAATAAACGTACTAGAATCTTGAATACGTGAAGACATTTTTTTTATTTTTGTAGCGTGTCTGTTCACTCACACAGTTTGCTTAGATGTAAAGTTTTTGGCTACCAATAGCAATACACGCAAAGTGCTGGAGGAACTTAGTAACCCAGCAGCATCAATGGAAGGGAATAAACAGTCATCACTTTGAGCTGAGACTCTTCATCAGGGCAGGAAGGAAAGGAGAAGACACCAGAATAAGAAGGTGGGGAGATGGAAAGGAGTACAAGCTAGTCGGTGGCAGGTGAAAGACACAAAAGGCAGGATTTCCTAGTGGCTGCCCGTTTCAATTTGACTTCCCATTCCCTTCCTGACATTTTGGTCCATGGCCTCTTCTACTGCCTATTCTGAGGCAAAACTCAGGTTGGAGGAACAATACCTCTTATCCAAGCAGCCTGATAACTTGAATTTCTCTAACTTCAAGTAATTTCTTCACCTCACTTTTCTCTCTTTTTCATTCCCCATTCTGGTTCCCCTTTCACTCATTCTCTTCATAAGAACGTAAGAAACAGGAGCAGGAGTCGGCCATCTGGCCCGTCGAGTCTGCTCTGCCATTCAATAAGATCATGCCTGATCTGGCCATGGACTCATCTCCACCTTCCTGCCTTTCCTACATAACCCTTAATTCCCCTACTATGCAAAAATCTATCCAACCTTGTCTTTAATGGAGGTAGCCTCCACTGCTTCATTGGGCAGAGAATTCCACAGATTCAATACTCTCTGGGAAAAACAGTTCCTCCTCAACTCTGTCCTAAATCTACTCCCCTGAATCTTGAACCTGTGTCCCCTAGTTCTAGTCTCACCTACCAGTGGAAACAACTTTTCTGCCTCTATCCTATCCTTTTCAAAATTTTATATGTTTCTATAAGATCTCCTCTCATTCTTCTGAATTCCAGCAAGTACAGTCCCAGGTGACTCAATCTATCCTCGCAGTCTAATCTCCTTATCTCTGGAATCAACCTAGTGAACCTCCTCCACACCGCCTCCAAAGCCAGTATATCCTTCCTCAAGTAAGGAGACCAGAACTGTACACAGTACTCCAGGTGCAGCCTCACCAGTACCCTGTACAGTTTCAGCATAACCTCCCTGCTCTTAAATTCAATCCCTCTAGCAATGAAAGCCAATATCCCATTTGCCTTATTCATAGCCTTCTGCATCTGCAAACCAACCTTCACCTCACCTTCCCATCACTTCCCTCTGGTATCCCTCCTCCTTCCCCTTCATCAATGGTCCACTGTCCTGTCCTATCAGATTACTTCTTCAGCCCTTTACCTGTTCCACATCTCACCTCCCACCTTTTTACTTTATCCCCTTCCTCCACCCACCTACCTTCACCCTCACCTGGTTTCATTTATCACCTGCCAGCTTGTACTCCTCCCCTCCACCTTCATCCTCTGGTTTTTGCCCAAAACGTGGACCGTTTAGTCCCCTCTATTGATAGATAGATAGATAGATAGATAGATAGATACTTTATTCATCCCCATGGGGAAATTCAACATTTTTTCCAGTGTCCCATACACTTGTTATAGCAAAAACTCATTACATACAATACTTAACTCAGTAATAATATGATATGCATCTAAATCACTAACTCAAAAAGCATTAATAATAGCTTTAAAAAAAGTTCTTAAGTCCTGGCAGTTGAATTGTAAAGCCTAATGGCATTGGGGAGTATTGACCTCTTCATCCTGTCTGAGGAGCATTGCATCGACAGTAACCTGTCGCTGAAACTGCTTCTCTGTCTCTGGATGGTGCTATGTAGAGGATGTTCAGGGTTTTCCATAATTGACCGTAGCCTACTCAGCGCCCTTCGCTCAGCTACCGATGTTAAACTCTCCAGTACTTTGCCCACAACAGAGCCCGCCTTCCTTATCAGCTTATTAAGACGTGAGGCGTCCTTCTTCTTAATGCTTCCTCCCCAACACGCCACCACAAAGAAGAGGGCGCTCTCAACAACTGACCTATAGAACATCTTCAGCATCTCACTGCAGACATTGAATGACGCCAACCTTCTAAGGAAGTACAGTCGACTCTGTGCCTTCCTGCACAAGGCATCTGTGTTGGCAGTCCAGTCTAGCTTCTCGTCCAACTGTACTCCCAGATACTTGTAGGTCTTAACCTGCTCCACACATTCTCCATTAATGATCACTGGCTCCATATGAGGCCTAGATCTCCTAAAGTCCACCACCATCTCCTTGGTCTTGGTGACATTGAGACGCAGGTAGTTTGAGTTGCACCATATCACAAAGTCCTGTATCAGTTTCCTATACTCCTCCTCCTGTCCATTCCTGACACACCCCACTATGGCCGTGTCATCAGCGAACTTCTGCACATGGCAGGACTCCGAGTTATATTGGAAGTCAGATGTGTACAGGGTGAACAGGACCGGAGAGAGTACGGTTCCCTGTGGCGCTCCTGTGCTGCTGACCACTGTGTCAGACCTACAGTCTCCCAACCGCACATACTGAGGTCTATCTGTCAAGTAGTCCACTATCCAATCCACCATGTGAGAGTCTACTCCCATCTCCGTTAGTTTGTGCTTTAAGATCTTGGGCTGGATGGTGTTAAAGGCACTAGAGAAGTCAAGGAATGTAATCCTCACAGCACAACTGACCCCATCTAGGTGAGAGAGTGATTTGTGCAGCAAATACGTGATAGCATCCTCCACTCCCACCTTCTCCTTATACGCAAACTGAAGCGGATCCCGGGCGTGCCTGGTTTGTGGCCTCAGATTCTGTATTATCAGCCGCTCCATGGTCTTCATCACGTGCGACGTCAAGGCAACAGGTCTGAAGTCATTCAACTCCTTTGGTTGTGGTTTCTTCGGTACCGGAGATGCTGCTTGACTTGCTGCGTCCCTCCAGCATTTTGTGTACGCTGCTCAGGATTAATCAGCATCAGCAGATTATCTTGTGTTTTTGGCTTCTAATATTTTAGAAGAAATATAATTATAGTTCCAGCCTTTGACAGCAGTAACACTTTCATTGGATGCACCTTAAGATCATTCAGATGTCAATATTTTGTGCCTGTGAGAAACTCAGCTGAATGAGTTGAAAAATCTTAAGCTTAATGCAGCCAGGGAGAAGTTTGGCTTTGAACTGCTGCTAAACTTCAAGTGAGGATCATTCTGAGGACAAAGCTGAATGAAATAAAATACAACGAAGCTCTCCTTGAAAAAATTCATTATTCAGTTCTTAATTCGGATACAAAGTTCCATAAGGTCTGGGGACCTTTTATTGAGTATTTTCATAACCTTCCTCTTAACTAAGGTTTTTTTCGGTCCCTTGCTTTCAGCTCCTTTTTTGTTGGTAGTAGGCATTAATATCTTCTGTTGCTAAGTGTATTTACAGTTTTGGGGGTTTGAATGTCCTGATGTATACTCTCTAGATTGTGTTGTGGTTGGTCTGGAGTTCTTTTTTGTGCGGGGCTTGGGGAGGATACTAATTTTACATACCTTCAATTTGGGTGCTTTCTCAATTATCTTCTTTTGTATTATATTATTATTGTATGTTTATTTTTGCACTGTATTAATGTTCTTCATTTTGATCTGGGTTTTTTAAAATCTGTAGCGATGTAGAAAATGTATAAAAAAAACTAATTAAAAAAAATACAACGAAGCTCTTTCCTATCAGGAAGATTTTACTGAGACGCAAAATCCACCCTTGATCCGTTCAGCACGTGCGCTATGGTTGCATCTTTGTTGTGGAGTAACAATTATCCGTAAGACTTCATCTCCTGTCTTTGAAGGCGGACAAAAGTCACTGCACTTACTTGTAACAACAGCTTGCATTTATATAGCACTTTAAATTAAATAAAATGTCTTAAGGGAATGTAAAGGGACTTTATCAAACTTTCGCCCTGAGATATGCCAAGCTGTGGAGAGCAGATGGCTGAAAGCTTAGCCCTTGGTTTGACGGAGCATTGTAAAGGAGTGCAGAAAGATAGGGAGACGGAGGGACCTAGGGTAGGAATGCCAGAGACTAACCTCTGAGAGATAGCAACCACAGCCACTTGGAGATTCTGAAGGGCGGAAGAGCTTGAGGAGGAAACAGAGAACTGGAGGGGTAAAGCCAATAGTGTATGATGTATGAAAGCCTCATAAAAAGGATAATTTTATGCCAATTTCTTTATCTAGCTTTCTTCAGCAGCTTCCACGGGACCAAGAAACAGCGAGATGGAAGCCACAGTTCTTACAGCACCTTAACACATTTCCTCAAACAATGGAATACCTTCTTTTAGTTTTTCCATTAATAACCCTATTATCTCTTCCCTTTAAAAAGCCATGAATGGATTTTTCCAATTCTAGAATGATGAGGGCCATCAGGGATGAATTTACTCCTGAATTCAGCAAAAATATCAATAAAGTAATTTAGTTAGTCATGTCACACCTGAATCAATGTTTCCATATCTCTAATTCTCCGTTTATTTTAGAACAGCACTGTAATTTTGAATATGGATTAGTGAGATCATTATTATATATGTAAGCTCAAATCGTGGAGTCCTGGAGTATAAGTTACCTGGTAGCGAGACATGGGCTTGCCATAGTGGATAGACTCAAAGGATAGGTGATGAGATTGAAGGGAGAATTACTTTGAATTTCTCCTGTATGCTTTACAGTGGATGGTTCAAATTTTATTGCACAAGTAATATCCTACATTGATGACGATTCAACTAATAGCACAGAAGGTAATTAATTTTCAGGATTCAGGCGCCACTTTAAACCCCAGATACTCAGTGACGGACACATCTTTTAATTTATTACTATTAGTACTGAGGTATTGAGGTATCAGACTTCAATGTCCATTTTGGATGCTCATTTTTTTCATATTTAGACTTCTTTGGTGTAACAAAGTTCTGTTAGAAGTTGTCAACTTTCAAATCTTTGTGTGAGAGAAAGAAGGAAATCAGTCATGCATGGCTTGATCAGGATCAAGTATCATAATTATACAATTCACATTGCAACAACTGATTGGTGCTGTTCATTAAACAAAAAGCATGTCCTGCTCTGATAACTGAGAAGAGGGTATGGCTGTGTTGGGGAAACATGACGAAAAGTTGTAGAGAATATTACAAATAGTAACTAAGTAAATGGCCTTTCAATTCAAGTGTAGTTTTGATTTGGTTTTAGTTCAGTTTGTTTTCACCAATATGTACTTAGTGGATGTAAGTCACTGAGGACTGCAGCTCGAAGATCACAGTGAATTCGTTTTTGTCTTTGTTTTACATTTGTAACCAACATAACTGCCTGTTAGTTAGCTTGGATCAATAGGGGAATTAAATTAAGCCATCAGAGCAGAGCAGCATCTTTGTAATTTTGCTGTCGATGTATATGTGAATGCCTTTCGAAAGGTTTAAAGGCAATGGGGTGGGCAGGTGTTATGGGATGGGCTGGAGAGCACACAAGAACAGGAAACACCACTCTGCAGTTTTAATTGATGAAGTAAACTCTTTGTTTTGCAGAGGATGCTAACCGTAAACTGACAATTGAGGAGGAGGAAGCAAAACGCATTGCAGAAATGGGGAAACCCATTTTGGGTGAACATCCAAAATTGGAGGTCATCATTGAAGAATCTTACGAATTTAAGGTAAGAAATTAATTTTATTTCATCTTTAAACTATTACAGAGTACTTTAAACCATTATAGATCCATTCATAAAGTTAAATAATGGAAAGAAGCAAATATCAATACTAGTAAATGTACAGAATAGTGAATTGGGAACAATAAGACAGTAATTTTGTTCTCCCCCACCTCCTGCCTCCCCAAGCTCTAGGCAGAGGAAGTAAGTAAAAAGGTTCTGCAGCCTCTGGGTTAAAGAAAGAGGGAAATCTTCTGGGGTCCTTGGTCCCATCAATGCTTAGTTACCCCTGTGTGAGAGGCAAGAGAAATAAGTCAGGGTTCCTGTTCCCAGTCACTATCCATTGACTCGGGTTAGAGAGAGAAGGGAATCTGCAAGGCTTCCTATTCACCATTCCCTTTGTTTTGTCCTGTCTTCTACCCTGCCTTGCCAACACACACACACACACACACACACGCATGACTTATCATTACTGAATAATGCAAATCAGTAAGTATATTTCCTGGGGAACCCCTACCCTTACATGGAATAATTTCTTCTTGACCACAATATTGCCCCTGGTAATCTGCTCTTTGAGGTACCTTTCCAATTCTGTCCTAAGCCATCTGCCCTCCAAGATTCTCATTATAAATCCTTTTAGAAATCATCCACCCTTTCAAAAACTTACAACTTACACAAAGCCCTCATATCTCCCTCATGTCCGCTTGTATGCTGGACAATTGAATTTGCTGAAATGAAACATTTTCTGTTCTAAATGGCCGAAGATCTATGCACTTGAGGCAGTAGTTGATTTACTCAGAAATCCCCAACACTTCTCACGGTAATCCACTAACTTTAGCTTATTAAAACTGGTCGTTACCAAGGTACAGGTCCCATCTTTGCTTCCTCAACTCTGATGGGTACAGAACTGAACATAAACAGAAAACACCTGGAACAGAAATGGCACAACCATCGACTCCTATGTTTGGATACACCACTTTTATGCAAGCTTTGTTTTTCTCTGCTCCACAACCCACTGCCAACATGAAGCTGTCAGTTTTACATTTGATGCATTGCAAAATAACATGGACAGTCAAGTGACAGAAAAAGTGCAGTACAAAGTATGAAATAGCGGATTATGGCATATAAAACACAAGACGTGAAAGTGTTAGTTCTAAAGAGAGTCGGGCAGAAATTAGCAGACTATAATTAAGGACACCTTGAAAATTCTCTGCGGATCAGACACAGACAGCACAAAGCAGTAAAAATTAATACATTCATGTATATTACAAATTAAGTTTTCGAGGAGGTGACTGAAGAATTCGAAGAAGAATGCCTGTAGACATTATTCATATGGGCTTCCTGAGGACAATTGATGAAGTTCCTCAGAGGAGATCACTAACTGAAGCTGAAGCTCGTGCATTTGAAGAGAGACTATTGAGAAAGAAATTAGCTCCACAGCAGGAGATGGAAGGTGAGGATTTTGGGCACATACCCGCATTGGCCGCATGTGGAGTGAGGTGCCTTGCAAGGGTGTTTTTAGACTTCAGCTTATTTATAATCAATTTGTGTGATGGGATGAAAAGTCACATTCAAGTGTTCTGATAACACAAGGGACATAAAGTGAGGTGACATCATAAGCAGCGAAGATGGATGTCGGGCTGTGGAATTCTGGAAGGTTTGAGCAGTCCAACCCCATTAGTGAGTACCGACTACTTAAATCTGACTGTGTTGAAACAAAGTTAGTAATGATCCAGTTTTCCCTTCTTCCCTCTCGCAAAAGATACAAGAGCTTGAGAGCATGTAGTACCAGACTGAAGGGCACCTTCCATCCCACTGTCACCAGGCTCCTGACCAGGCAGTACATATGCTAAAGGTGAAGTCTTGGTCTCCCAGTCTACCTTGTGATGCTCCTTGCACTTTGTTTACATGCACTGCTCTTCCTCTGTAGGTGCAACACTATATTCGGCATTCTGTTTTCTTTTTATTACCTTGATGTGCTCAGGTATGGCATGATCTGCCTGGCTGCCATGCAAATGTTGGTACACACAACAATAATAAACCAATTCCAGTTGCAGCTCCCAGTGGCTTCAGGCAGAACATCTTTGTCCCAGCTGGGGTGTGTTGATGAAACCTCTAAAGCCTTTATCATCCGCAAATGCCGGAATATAAAGCCGTGGATGAATCATCTCACTTATTTACTTTTTGAGCTTTTCTTCCTCCATCTCTAAGTTCACTTTCTCTGAGGATAGAAAGATCCCAGGTTTGTTGGGAATATTGCAGGGGGCAAAAGTGAGCTCTCCCAATGGAGAGCTGAATTACGAACTGTTTTTTTTCCACAGATGCTGCATGACATGCTGAATTTTTCCAGCATTTTCTGTTTTCATTCCAGATTTCCAGAAGACTCTAAGAAAAGGAACAGAAATACCTGTAGACCATTCCTTCACTTTAAATATATGCAATAACTTGGCCTCCAAGACCATCTGTGGCAAAGAGTTCTGCAGACTCACCACCCTTTTGCTAAAGAAATGCCTTATCATCTTTGTTTGAAAGAGACGTCCTTCTAATCTGAGGCTGTGCCCTCGGATTCTAGGCCCATGCACAATAGGAAACACCGTCTCCACGTGCACTCTATCTAGGCCTTTCAATATCCAATAGATTTCAATGAGATTCCCTCTAATTCTTCTAAATTCTAGTGAATACAGAGCCTGATCCATCAACACTCCTCATACAGGAACATTTTCAATCCCAGGATTATTCTTGTAAACCTTCTTTGGATCCTCTCCAATGCCGACATATCCTTTCTTAGATAAGGGTCTCAAAACTGCTCACCGTACTCCAAACAAGGTCTGGCCAATGCGTTATAAAGCTCCAGCATTATATCCTCGCTTTTATATTTTAGTTCTCTCAAAATGGATGCTAACGTTGCATTTACGTTCTTTACTACAGACTCAACTTGCAAGTTCACCTTTAGGGATTCCTGCACCAGTACTTCCAAACCCCTATGTACTTCTGTTTTCTGAATCTGCTCCCCATTTAGAATATAGTCAATGCTTTTATTCCTTCTACCAAAGTGCATGAACATACACTGCTAAACACGCTATTCAATCTGCCACTTCTTTGCTCATTCTCTTAATCTTCTGCAGACTCTCCACTTCCTCCACTCTACCTGCCACTCCACCTATTTTAGTATTATCCACAAACTTGGCCACAGAGACATTAATTTTGTCATCCAGATTATTAACATATCATGTGCAAAGTAATGTGCCAACACCAACCCCAGCCAAACACCACTCGTCACCAGCAGACAACTAGAAAAAGCCCCTTTTATTCACACTCTTTGCCTTCTGCCAGTCAGCCAATCTTCGAGCCTTGCTTTTTATCTTTTTGTGTTTGGCAGCCTCACGTAGGACTTCTGAAAATCCAAGTAAACAACATCTAACGACTCTCCTTTGTCTATCCTGCCTGTTATTTCCTCAAATAATTCCAGCAAATTCGTTAGGCAAGATTCTCCCTAAAGGAAACCATGTTCAGTTCAGTTCATTCTATCACGTGCCTCCAAGTACCTTGAAACTTCATCCTTATTAATGGTCTCTAACGTCTTTCCAACTTCTTAAGTAAGGCTAACTGGCCTATAACTTCCCATATTTGCCCCCCTTTTTAAAGAGTGGAGTGACATTTGCAATTTGCCAGCCCTCCAAAACCATTGCAGAATCCAATAGTTCTTGGAAGATCACTACTAATACCTTCAAATCTATTCAGCTACTTCTTTCAGAACCTTGGGGTGTATTCCATCTAGTCCAGGTGACTTACCTACCTTCAGACCTCTCAGCTTCCCAAGGATCATCTCCTTATTAATGGTGGCTACACTCAATGCTGTCCCTTGACACACAAATTTCAGCACATGTAGTTTTTGGTTTTGCAGCCTGTCTAGAAATTCTTCCTGCTAAACACTTGAGCCAAAGTCCCGTTTATATCACCCCAGTACATGCTCAGAAAAAGCACAAAGCCATAGAGATTAAAGGTTGGGATGTTTGTTGAAATATCCCCTATGAAACTGTTGCCAGAAAAGTCAGCTATATCCTGGCACAGAGAGGGGAAGAACAAACAATGTCAGACAGATTGAGTAAAGGGAAATGCCTCCTTAAGTAGCAAGGATTTTGTTGTTGCTTTGGTCCTATTAAATCCAGGCTTATGCAGCCACACATCTTGTTCTCAGTTGCAGTGGGCACGTACGGTATTATTAACCATGATGGAATCTCAAGAAACCCTTTGTAACTCCCGTTAACATTGAAAGCTGCAGAAGTTATACTGTAATGTCACTGGCAGCCCCTTCTGTGTTTCCCATCCAGCTCAGTGCCCAGTTCTGCAAGCTGTCACCAGTGCATCAGACAATGGAAAGGCAAAACAGAGACCAGTTTGAAAGAGCAGTGCACCCTAATTGGTGTCTGCCTGCAGCAGAGCTCTTAATACCCGCTGCGCCAATTAAAGCAGACTGTTCCCAGTTTTTTGTCAAGTGTAGTGTCACTCCCGCTGACCCTGACTGGTACATATGGGGAGTGCTAACTGAGCTATGTTAACGTGTTCGAGCTCACCTGCAAACCTGGCTCCAACTCCCCATGCTGAGAAAGTGAGAGGAACAATGAGGCACGCGGGACTCTGCAGGGCGGGAGAACACATGGAATTAGTCAAACAGTAATTCCTCTTCTAAAAGTAGCACTCTCTTATTGTAGCATTACAAATAAAAAAAAACAAACAGCAAACTTGGCACTCTTCTGGCTTTAATTAATGACAATAGAACCACAGCAATTAAACCTACTCACAGTGATTGCTGCATCATTTTGTCAGTACCAGTGTCAAGCAATCTTACAAAATAACAACTATTTTGCTTGATTATCATTTTCCCAGCAAGGTTGGAAGTTCCAGTTCCCAAGGCACTCTCACTACTTGCGAAGTGCACTTTAAGGTTTATGTAGAATTGCTGACCAGTTGACCAGCGTGGCTACCGTTTGGATGTTCATGTTTAAATATGCACTGGGCTGTGCCGACGGATAAAGCAAAATGGGGATATTGGAAATTAAAGTACAGGTCGAGGACTTTGGGTTTTCTAACAAATAAGGCCTTCTTAGACAGCCCCTCAGGATCAATTACAACAGGCAATCAACCTAGCAAAGCAGCATATCTTTGGGATGCAGGAGGGAGGCAAGTATCTCGGGAAAGCAATGGGCTCACAAGGGAGATCCTGAAGGTTCCACACTGACAGATTCAGGGGTCGGGAAAGAACTCAGATGGCTGGAGCATCGTCTACTGTACCACTGTGTCTTTTCTTTAAAGTGGTCAGAGGCACAGCATTAGTGTTGAAAGTGGCTTTCAGCAAAGTGGTGACTGTTGAGCCAGTGACCCTGTAGTAGATTAGAAGTACTGTACTTGTTTATAAGAGGTATGTCCCTGCTAACAAAAGAAACTTTGTTGCAATAAAGAGCACGGGGAGAAACACTTTATTTCTTCCAATGACCGCCTAATTAATAAAATTTGTTGAAATATCCTAACTTAGTCTTATTTGGTAAGTCTAGCGCTTAATACTGAACTTGACTTGGTGTTAGACGTCCATATGAGATAATACCTAATCGCAATATCTGATTCAGTTGGTTGATAGAACTTAAGGAACAAGGTGTCTCCAGAAGTAAATTTCAAAAAAAAAACTTAATTTGATAAAATGACAGAGCGTTTGGAAGAGGTTGGTTGGATAAGTCATGATGTGTGTTGACAACACCATGACAGAATATAAATAAAAAGCTTTTAACAGCAAGTTTAAAAATGAAGAACATTATGTACCTTAAGGATGGGTGAGTTTTTATGAAGTCCAAATGGCTTCAAAAAGCAAATAAGTTATAAGTAAAATGGGACTACAAGTGCTATACACAGGTAAAAATAACACAAGCTTTTATTGGATCAGCTAACAGTAGATTTGTAGTCATTGCAATAACCATATTACCATATAACAATTACAGCATGGAAACAGACCATCTCGGCCCTTCTAGTCCTTGCCGAATGCTTACTCTCACCTAGTCCCACCAACCTGCACTCAGTCCATAACCCTCCATTCCTTTCCTGTCCATATACCTATCCAATTTTACTTTAAATGACCATTTTGAACCTGCCTCTACCACTTCTACTGGAAGCTCATTCCACACAGCTACCACTCTCCGAGTAAAGAAGTTCCCACTCGTGTTACCCCTAAACTTTTGCCCCCTAATTCTCAACTCATGTCCTCTTGTTTGAATCTCCCCTACTCTCAATGGAAAAAGCCTATCCATGTCAACTCTATCTATCCTCCTCATAATTTTAAATACCTCTGTCAAGTCCTCCCTCAACCTTCTACGCTCCAAAGAATAAAGACCTAACTTGTTCAAACTTTCTCTGTAACTTAAGTGCTGAAACCCAAGTAACATTCTAGTAAATCTCCTCTGTACTCTCTTTATTTTGTTGACATCTTTCCTATAATTCAGTGACCAGAACTGTACACAATACTCCAAATTTGGCCTCACTAATGCCTTGTAAAATTTTAACATTACATCCCAACTCCTATATTCAATGCTCTGATTTATAAAGGCCAGCATACCAAAAGCTTTCTTCACCACTCTATCCACATGAGATTCCACCTTCAGGGAACAATGCACCATTATTCCTAGATCACTCTGTTCAGCATTCCTCAATGCCCAACCATTTACCATGTTGTCCTCTTTTGATTAGGCCTACCAAAATGTAGCACCTCACACTTACCAGCATTAAACTCCATCTGCCATCTTTCAACCCACTCTTCTAACTGGCCTAAATCTCTCTGCAAACTTTGAAAACCTACTTCATTATCCACAACACCACCTATCTTAGTATCACCTGCATACTTACTAATCCAATTTACCACCCCATCATCCAGATCATTAATGTATATGACAAACAACATTGGACCCAGTACAGATCCCTGAGGCACACCACTAGTCACCGGCCTCCAACCTGACAAACAGTTATCCACCACTACTCTCTGGCATCTCCCATCCAGCCACTCTTGAATCCGTTTTACTACTTCAATATTAATACCCAACGATTGAACCTTCCTAACTAACCTTACGTGTAGAACCTTGTCAAAGGCCTTACTGAAGTCCATATAGACAATATCCACTGCTTTACCCTTGTCAACTTTTCTAGTAACCTCTTCAAAAAATTCAACAAGATTTGTCAAACATGACCTTCCACGCACAAATCCATGCTGACTGTTCCTAATCAGACCCTGTCTATCCAGATAATTATATATACCATCTCTAAGAATACTTTCCATTAACTTACCAACCATTGTCGTCAAACTTACAGGCCAATAATTGCTAGGTTTACTCTTAGAACCCTTTCTAAACAATGGAACCACATGAGCAATACGCCAATCTTCCGGCACCATCCCCGTTTCTAATGACATTGGAAATATTTCTGTCAGAGCCCCTGCTATTTCCACACTAACTTCCCTCAAGGTCCTAGGGAATATCCTGTCAGGACCTGGAGACTTATCCACTTTTATATTCTTTAAAAGCTCCAGTCCTTCCTCTTCTTTAATCATCATAGTTTCCATAACTACCCTACTTGCTTCCCTTACCTTACACAGTTCGATATCCTTCTCCTTAGTGAATACCGAAGAAAAGAAATTGTTCAAAATCTCCCCCACCTCTTTTGGCTCCACACATAGCTGTCCACTCTGATTTTCTAAGGGACTAATGTTATCCCTCACTATCCTTTTGCTGTTAATATAACTGTAGAAACCCTTTGGATTTATTTTCACCCTACTTGCCAAAGCAACCTCATATCTTCTTTTAGCTTTTCTAATTTCTTTCTTAAGATTCTTTTTACATTCTTTATATTCCTTGAGCACCTCATTTAATCCATGCTGCCTATATTTATTGTAGATCTCTCTCTTTTTCTGAACCAAGTTTCTAATATCCCTTGAAAACCATGACTCTCTCAAACTTTTAACCTTTCCTTTCAACCTAACAGGAACATAAAGATTCTGTACCCTCAAAATTTCACCTTTAAATGACCTTCATTTTTCTATTACATCGCTCCCATAAAACAAATTGTCCCAATCCACTCCTTCTAAATCATTTCGCATCTCCTCAATGTTAGCCTTTCTCCAATCAAAAATCTCAACCCTGGGTCCAGTCCTATCCTTCTCCATAGTTATATTGAAACTAATGGCATTGTGATCACTGGACCCGAAGGGCTCCCCAACACATACCTCCGTCACCTGACCTATTTCATTCCCTAACAGAAGATCCAACACTGCTCCTTCTCTAGTCGGTACCTCTATGTATTACTGCAAAAAACTATCCTGCACACATTTTACAAACTCCAAACCATCCAGCCCTTTTACAGAATGGGCTTCCCAATCTATGTGTGGAAAATTAAAATCTCCCACAGTCACAACCTTGTGCTTACTACAAATATCTGCTACCTCCTTACAAATTTGCTCATCCAATTCTTGCTCCCCATTAGGTGGTCTATAATACACCCCTATAAGTGTTACTACACCTTTCCCATTCGTCAATTCTACCCAAATAGCCTCCTTAGACGAGCCCTCTAATCTATCCTGCCAAAGCACCGCTGTAATATTTTCTCTGACAAGCAATGCAACACCTCCCCCTCTTGCTCCTCCAATGCTATCACACCTGAAGCAGTGAAATCCAGGAATAATTAGTTGCCAATCACACCCCTCCTGCAACCATGTTTCATTTATAGCTACAACATCATATTTCCAGGTATCAATCCATGCTCTAAGCTCATCCACCTTTCTTGCAATGCTCCTAGCATTAAAATAAACGCATTTAAGAAATTCTCCACCTCTTACTCTCTGTTTATCCCTAACCGTGCAAACAACTTTACTATCTTCTTTTTCTTCTTTCTCCCTTACATCTTCGGTCTGAGCGCTCCCCTTCTCTATCACCTGCCTATCCTCCCTCACACACTGTCTACAAGCTTTCTCTATTTGTGTACTAACCTCCTCTCTCCTAGACTCTTCAATTTGATTCCCACCCCCAACCATTCTAGTTTAAAGTCTCCCCAGTAGCTTTAGCAAATCTCTCCGCCAGGATATTGGTCCCCCTAGGATTCAAGTGCAACCCGTCCTTTTCGTACAGGTCACACCTGCCCCAAAAGAGGTCCCAATGATCCAGAAACTTCAAACCCTGCCCCTTGCTCCAATCCCTCAGCCACGCATTTATCCTCCACCTCATTCCATTCCTACTCTCACTGTTGCGTGCCACAGGCACTAATCCCGAGATTACTACCTTTGCGGTCCTTCTTCTCAACTCCCTTCCTAACTCCCTATATTCTCTTTTCAGGACCTCCTCCCTTTTCCTACCTGTGTCATTGGTACCTAAATGTACCATGACCTCTGGCTCCTCACCCTCCCACTTCAGGATATCTTGGATACGATCAGAAACATCCCAGACGCTGGCACCAGGGAGGCAAACTACCATCTGAGTCTCCTGACTGCGTCCATAGAATCACCTATCTGACCCTCCTAACTATCGAGTCCCCTATTACTACTGCCTTCCTCTTCCTTTCCCTACCCTTCTGAGCCACAGGGCCGGACTCTGTGCTGGAGGCACGGCCCCCAGGTAGGCTGTCCCCCCCAACAGTGCTCAAACAGGAGTACTTATTGTCAAGGGGTACAGCCACAGGGGTACTCTCTAGTATCTGACTCTTCCCCTTCCCTCTCCTAACCATGATGCACTTGTCTGCCTCCTGTGGCCCTGGTGTGACCACCTACTTATAACTCCTCTCTATCAACTCCTTACTCGCCCTGACCAGACGAAGGTCATCGAGCTGCAGCTCCAGTTCCCTAACTCGGTCCCTTAGGAGCTGCAGCTCGGCGCACCTGGCGCAGATGTGGACGTCCGGGAGGCTAGGAGACTCCAGGATCGACACCAAGAACAACAAGCTGCCCTCTCACTCATAATTCCCCCTTTCCTCAAATAACAGGAAAAATTGAAAATTAAACCTACCTTGCCTCACCCGTTTCCGCCTAACCCCGTTGAGCCAAAGCCCTTAAGCCTTCACTCTGCTCCCGGCTCACTCTGCTGCCCGCAAACGATGCTGCCCGCTATATGAGGCTGCGTTCCTTTTAAATCTTCCGCGCTTCACTGCCCGACATCACATGCCTGCGCAGTCCCGCCTCTCTTAACCCCGATGAGAAGAAAAAAATCAAAATGGCTCCCGCAGCACTCCCGTTCCGATTCTCAGACTTCCTTCTCCAAGTAGCTTGCACATTCTTAGGTCATGTTGGTCGTTAACACAAATGACACATTTTCACATTTTACATTTCAATGTACATGTGACAAGTAAAATAATCTGAAATGTGAGTAGGTGAGGAGATCATTGATTATGTTCAGTTACTGAAAGGTACTCAATAAAGGAAGTCTCAAGCAATGGCAGAAAAGCCAGATGCACACTTTGACTCCTGAGAATGACCAGCAACCGGCAGCAATTAATAGTGCTGATAGCAATGAAAATGTTAATGTTTCCCAAACTGGAATTATGCCAGTGTACATCCAATTTTTCAAATAGGGCAAAAGCAGAACTAGATAATTATAGGCCCATTAGCTTGACGTCAATAATAGGTCAGATGTTCCAGGGTGTCCTTGTAAATGCAATATTTGACCAACTAGGCAAGCGATTATCAAAGGTATTTAACATGATTTGCGAAAGGGAAGGCTGTGCCCCAGCAACTTGAAGTTCTTCAAGTTTACAGAAAGTCTTCCTAGACATGTGTATCACACACAAAATTGCTGGAGACACTGAATAGGTCAGGCAGCATCTGGGGTCGGGGGGTGGGGTGGATGGGATGAATAGTCCGGCTGAAACCCTTCAACAGAACCAGAAAGGTAGAGAGCAAAAGCTAAAATAAAATGGTGGGGGAGGGGATAAGCAGGAGCTGCTGGGTAATTGATGAGAGGGGGAGGGGATAAGCAGGAGCTGCTGGGTAATTGATGAGATGGGGAGGGGATAAGCAGGAGCTGCTGGGTAATTGATGAGAGGGGGAGATAGGAAGTGAGAAAGAGAGTGTCGTGAGAAGCTGGCAGGTGATAGGTGGAAGGAGCATAGGGCTGAAGGAGAAGGATCCAACAGGAGTGGAAGCAACGGAAAGGAGGTGAGGAACCAGAGGAAGGTGAGGGTGATGTGATGGCGAGGAGGGGAAAGGGAAGAAGTAAAGGAGCTGGTGGATAAGGGAAAACAGGAGGTTGTGGGGGGACTGGGGGAAGTGGTTAACATAAGTCAGAGAAATTGATGTTAATGCTGTCAGGTTGGAGACTACTGAGACAAAATATGAGGCATTGTTCCTCCAACCTGCATTTGGCTCAATGTTGCATTAGGGGAGGCGATGGATAGAGCTGTCTGTGTGAGAATGGGAAGTGGAATTAAAATGGCTGGCCAGTAGCAGATCCTGGCACTTATGGCAGATGGAGTAAAGGTACTTAGCAAAGGGAACCCCCAATCTGCTTCGAGACTCACCGATGTAGAGGAGGCCACAGTGGGAGCAAGTATTTGGGACTAGTGGAAGAGCTTTTTCAAGGAACTGGTAAATGCAGGATATGTCGAATGTTATTGGGTGATTCATTGTGCATTAGATCCGGCCATTAATTCTGCATCCTCTAATTGGCAGAGCACAGTGGATAAGCTCATAAAGAAGACGAACCTTGCACTTGTGGTCGGGACACATTCCTGGCGGGATCAGTTCATGGAGGCCATCACAGTCAGTGCAGGTGAGGTATTTATCCAAGTGCATCTGATTTATAGACTGCTTTTGACATAAGCTGTAACTTCCTTTGATCATGCAAAGTAAAACAGACCTGTTGACCATCTGCTTGCCTGTTACTCATTACAACAATGGCTCACCTCTGGAGATCCATGAACCTGGCCTCGTCTGGGGAATGGAGGTGGAGAGGGTCTGTAACTTTAAATTCCTTGGTGTTAACAGATCAGAGGATCTGTCACGGGATCAGCACATAAAAGTCATCACTAAGAAGGCACAGCAGCACCTTTAATGTCTTGGAAATTTGCATAGTTTTGGCATGTCACCAAAAACCTTGATAAACTTCTATCAGTGCAGAGTGTTTGCATCCTGACTGGTCGACTCATGGCCTAGTATGGAGACACCAATGGCCAGGAATGGAAAAGACTACTGAAAATGGTGGATACAGCCTAGTCAATCACTGGCAAATTCTTCCCCACCTTTGAGCACGTTTACATGGAATGCTGCCAGAAGAAAGTAGTATCCATCATCCAAGACCCCCCCCCCCCACCCCCCAGCCCCATCATCCAGACCATGCTCTCTTCTCACTACTATTACCATCAGGCAGGAGGTACAGACGCCTTAGGATCCACACCACTAGGAAACAGTTACTACATTACAGCTATCAGGCTCCTGAACTGACATGGATAACTTCATTCACCACTATTCTTAACTGATTCTATGACCTACAGGACCCTTTACAACTCATGTTCTCAGTAATAATTTTATTTGCATAATTTATCTTCTTTTGCACCTTGATTATTTGTCACCCTTTTTGTCTGCTCGAGTATAGTTCTAAAAAAAAACTCTACTGTATTTCTTTTTTTCCTGTAAATGCCTGCAAGAAAATTAAGACAGTATATGGTGAATACATAGGTAGAAAATACTTTGAACATTGAACTTTAAACAAGCTTGCGAAGTTTCTAGTAGTTTTGGATGGACTTTGACACTGCTTGTTGCCAGGAGGCAAAATGTGACTGTCCATATATGAAAAATTGTCAGTAAGTGGTAATGCTACCATCAGGTTGAAAAACAATAAGTAAAGGGAAGTTTTTCTTCAAATCAGACATCAGCACAGTCTCTGCTCATGCTAAGAGAACGATTATGCTCACTTTTTAGGACATAGAACACAGAATAGTAAAGCACAGTACATGATAGTTCAATATTTAGACCTATTCCAAGATCAATGTTACCCTTCCTCCCACATAGATCTCCATTTCTCATTGGTCTACATGCCAATTGAAGAGTTTCTTGAATATCCCCGATGTATCTGGTCACTCACCTACAGGAACGATATCAATAAGATTGAAAGAGTCCAGAGAAAACTTACAAGGATGTTGCCAGGTCTTAAGGACCTGAGTTATAGAGTAAGGTCAAATAGGCTCCGACTTCATTCCCTGGAGCATTATAGAATGAGGGGAGATTTGACAGAAGTGTATAAAATTATGAGGGATGTAGATAGGGTAGATGTAAGCAAACTTCTTCCACTGTGATTGGGTGAGACTACAACTAGAGGCCATGGGTTAAGGGTGAAAGGTTCTGGCTCTTGAACAAAAGGGGATAACTACACTCATTTAAGGACGCTGTAACATTGTCACTTCATGCTTGTTATTTATTACTTTTTTTTATATCTGCATTCACAGTTTGTTTACAGTTTACAGATCCTGTATATGGTTACTGTTCTATAGATTTGCTGAGTATGTGATGCACCACCAATAACTCCAAAAGACTGGAAATAGAGTAAATACTGAAAGGGTTTTATTAGCAGTAAAACAGAGTACGTCCATGCTGGATGACTGTGGGAGGAACAGAGACGCAATCACCTTTATCCAGGGGTCTGTAGGAGGAGCCACAGGAGCAGTCAGCAGAGGGGCGTGTCCAGACAGATATACATGGTTTGCCGCAGTATGCCCGCAGAAAAAGAATCTCAGGGTTGTATTGGTAGCAGGCATAGCGGGCCAGTTCTGACAAAGACTGAAAAGGGTCCTTAGCTGGAGCTGTGGAAAGAGAAACATTTTGCTCAGAACTGGCAAAGAGAAAACAGGTTAGCAGCCAGTTGAAAATATTGTATACGTTACTAAGAGAGCTGTTGACATTTGTTCAGCTTGTAGATCAGTTTAGTTTGGAAGATGAACATCCAATCAGAGAATTAAAATTTTGTCAGATTGCATTTGAAGACTGTGCCAGATTTCAATGTCAGAATTGATTCTCCAGTTATCAAAGCACTTATCGGGTATTTTTTTTAAATGCCTTCTACAGTTTGTTGCATATATTATAAGGAACAGACATGGGAAACAGATGAACGAAACCAAGTATTGACATCAGTTTATCGTGTTTCTGTTTCTGTTTTCGTGCGCACTTTTTCAGGGGTGAGGTCAGTCACGTGAAGAACACTGGAGATCTGTATTTCTCTTCCGCTACAGACCATTAAGGACACAATGGTGAATGCTTCAAAGCTGAAGCTGAAGGCTCTTTTTTAAATATGAATGTTGAAAGTTTTGGATATTAGAGGTCACACATCACAGACAATAGCTGGAGTTAAAATGAAAATCAGCTATGACTTATAACAGAACATCCCAAAGATTTCTTTTAACTATTCCCTCACACAACTTCCCCAGCGGCAAACCACCCTCGGGCTCGAGCATCCAAATGAATAACTGTTGAGAAGTGAAGGGCGGAATCCTCCACTCCTGTCCATTCAGTGTTGTGCTTCAGGGAGCTTGTGCAGCCAATGTGGCTCCAGCCCGACATTCCCTTGGAGGGCAGGAGGTCCATAACGCTGCATCACACTTCCCTAAAAGAATGATGCATTCAGTGGATAAATGTAGCTCTTGCGAGAAAGGACAAGAGTGTCTGGTGATAGGTAGCGGTGGCGAACAATGGAATTGGAATTTGTTTATTATTGCCACATGTACCAAGATGCAGTGAAAAGCTTGTCTTGCAAACTGTTCACACCGATCAGATCAATGCACAGTGCAATGAGGTAGAACAAGGTAAAACAATAACAGTGCGGAATAAAGTGTAACCGCTACAGGGGAAGTGCAGTGCAGGTAAACAATAAGGTGTAAGATCATAATGAGGTAGACTGGGAGGTCGAGAGTCCAACTTATTATACTAGGGAACCATCCAATATTCTTCTAATAGCGGGATAGAAACTGTCCTTGATCCTGGAGGTATGCTCTTTCAGGCTTTTGTACCTTATGCCTAATGGAAGAGGGGAGACCATGGAAAATGTCCAGGGTATGTGGGTCTTATATGATGCTGGCTTCTTTACTGATACAGTAAGAGGTGTAAACAGAGCCCACAGAGGAGTGGCTGGATTCCCTGATGTGCTGAGCTGTGGCCACAACTCTCCGCAGTTTCTTGAACCATGATGCCTCCAGATTGGATGCATTTGATGGGCATTGATAAAAGTTGGTTAGGCTTTGTACTTTTCCAGGCAGATCAACACAGCGAGAAGCAGAATGAGAGATTACTAGGTGAATGAAGATTCTGTGTTCTCTGTCCTTCCATCAACGAGAATATTTCTTCTCTGTACTCTGTTGAGGCCACTCATTACTTTGAACGTCTCTGCTCTGTTTTTTAAGCTTTTGACATGTAAGGGGAGCTTTTCTAGTGTCTCAAGCCTTTCAGTTACATTTTACTACATTTCAGAAGGCCTTTTCTGCATCTTCAGCAAGGATTCTGCATCCTCTGATGCTTGGAGTGCAAGAACAGGATGTAATATTCTAACTGTGGCTGAGCTTGCCTGTTATAGAGCGCTGTTATAAGTGCCTTACTTTGGTAATCCACATGTCTGTTTTTGAAGCTAGGCATATGTCCATCCATGTACACATTTGAGAATTTGTACTTGCATTTTTTCTCCTTATACTTCCTACCAAATTACACCACTTGGTACTTTTCTTTATGAAACGTCATCTGCCACAGGTCCATCCTCTTCACTAGACTGTCTGCATCCCCCTGAACTCATGTCACTTTCCTCCTGACCATTCACAACTTTTGTAGTCTGCTATGTTCCTTTTACACACAAATCCTATGTTTAAGGTATCATACATAACAGAGTCAGTACTGGCAGAAGTTCTTTGACCTACTTCAGTCACCCATCTGAGATTATTGAGATTGGTTTGACCTTGTGAGTGTGAATCATAGGGGTGGGAGATGCCTCAATGATTCTGTTCACTGCACCATCAGTGACCATGGAAGCATGGATGCATCTCCATGGAGGCTCCCATCTCCACCTCATTTACATCAGTAATTTTCAGGCTATCCTACTGGTTCTTCACTCTCCACCAGAGGAAAGTACACCTTCCTGTCTGTGCTAACAAGCTTTGTAATCACTGTAAACCCTCCAGTGACTGCTCGGGAATACAGGCCTAATATTTGTGGTTGACACTGAGTGAGATGGGGAAATCATGGCGATATATTGTCAGCCAGGCCTAAAATTTTGCTTCTGAGAACAGGGTAACTGCAGTCAAGTGGTGGGATTTTTACATTTCAGCAACGTGGTTCAGTTGGCATGTGCTTGGCTCGGAGTTACGGGTTCAGGACTCACTGAAGCACTTTGAACATAATCCAGGCTGCTTCCCACATGAGCCTGCTATTCAATCAGTTATTCAACATCCCACAAAAGAGCAGGAAATGCTGCTACTTTAACCAATCCTCCTCTCTTCACCAACAACAGAGGCCAACCAGCAGCCCACGTCTTCCGCCAGGGACAAGGCTGAGACATGGCCTGAATTGGCCCAGCTGGCAGAGGATTGCACACTCTGCCCACCGTCATCTGGCCAGCACAGCATCCAGAACCTGGCTGACAGAGGGGAAATTATTCCGATCGCAGAGAGCAATGGCGACATCAGGTCCCTACCATCGAGCACTATGTAAGATTTAGAAGCAGGGGTATGCCATTTGGCCCTTTATAGCTGCCTTATGACAGATAAAGAGCCATGTGGGGGGGATTGGAGTGAATGTGGGTTTCTGAAATGAAGTGCTGGTATCAGCAGAGCTCAAGCTGCCTGTTTTTATCCCTCATGTTGTTGCATCCTAAAGGGGAAGAGTTAGAATGGTGTACTGAGCTGTGAAGCTTGTGTATCACTTCAAGTACACTCTCAACATGGTGGTGGGCAGTCGATACTGGGTCAAGAAAGGGGGAGGACAACATGCCATGATGAGTCCTCAGTTGATTCAACCTTTAAAGCCTTCCTCTTCCAGTCCAACAAGCCTTACTCCCTACATGTTATTGGCCTAAAATTCTAACCATTCTGGAAAGCCTTGCATGGCTGACCACTAAATGTTTCACAGAGAGCCCAATGCTGCGAAATTCTATTACGTTTGTGCATACCGAGCTCAGCAATCCCAGTGCCCCTCACTATTATAAACTAAGCAGAGGGAAGCAGGGGGCCTGCTGTGTGTTGCAGGAGGAAGAGGGGGAGGAGTGGTGGGTAAAGACATCAAAACAGTGGCTTGGGACGGTGGAACTCCCTCCCCACCACTGAGCATATCTACACAAAGTGTTGTCACGGGAAAGTGCCATCCATTATCAGGGACATGCTCTCTTCTTGCTGCTGCCATCAGGAGGAAGATACAAGAGCCTAAAGACTCACAGCATCATGTTCAGGAACAGTTATTATCCCTCAACCATCAGGCTTTTGAACCAAAGGGGAAATCTTCACTCAACTTCACTTGCCTCATCACTGAAATGTTTTCATAGTCACTGAGATGTTCCCACTACCTGTGGACTCACTATCAAGGACTCTTCATCTCATGTTCTCAATATTTATTGTTTATTGATTTATTATTATTTCTTTCTTTCTGTAGTTGCACAGTTTGTTGACTTTTGCACACTGCTTGAATGCTCAAGTTGGTGCGGTCTTTCATTGATTCTATTATGGTTATTATTCTATTATGGATTTATTGAATTTGCCCACAAAAAAATGAAACTCAGGGTTGTATGTGGTGACACAATAATACTTCAGTAATGAATTTACTTTGAACTTTGCACTTTGAATTAGAATTGGGTTGGGAATGTTCAGAGTGGGGGGGGGGGAAGATTACTGGCCACTGTAAATTACTGCTTTTGTATAGTTGAATGATAGAACCTAGGATGTGTGGGGTGGGGAGGGGAGTTGATGATGGGAATGTGGGGAGAATAAAATGGGATAAGTGTAGGATTAGTGTAAGTGGCCGCAGATTCAATGGGCCAAAAGGCCTGCATTTGTACTGCAGGACTCTGTAGAGTCACGTTAGTGAGGATGATCCAAGCCTCGGACTGGCATCGGTTCTGAGTTGCTCTACAAAGTCAGAAAGACAAAACTGAGTCCTGGATAAATCTGAGGAAGAAGTTTCAGGGTTTAGGTACAGAGATTGCTGGAAAGGAGTTCAGATTCCAAATAGTTTCAGGGAATAAGCGTCAAGTGTCATGTGCCTGGAGAGAGGTGCGAATTGGGGAGGGAAGGGTGAGAATCACAAGTGGGTGGGGTTCTCAACCTGCCAGAGCAGGTCCGAAGTCTGATAAGTGTTGTCCATGAGTGTCCATGACCACATGGGCTCGAACATCAAGAATGTTATAAGCCCGAGCTCAGAGCGTTTCTTTATTGGCCTTTTTCCACATAGCATCAGATATCAGTTTTAGTATCAAGCCAATATATTAAAAGGATTACAAAGGTGACGTTAGAGAATTTTTGACAATTGGTGTTACATCCTTTTATAATTGCTTTAGGAACAGAGTAGATCACCAGCTAATCCATTATCAGGTCAGATTGTCATCTGCATCCGTTGCACTTTTTGATAACGTGCTCTGTTTATTCGCTCTGCGGCTCAGTGCAGTGTCAGGCCTCTGCAGCTCTTGTGTTCCCTCTGGTGGCCCCAGCTGATGCAGTTAGTAAATAGCTGGCAAACTTGTGCAAGGGCAATGAAGCACACCACAGGCAGTGATTTCAGCTCTCAAGTACGCCGAAGTGAAAATAAACTGCATACCACTAATTACTTGCAAGATTGCTACAGATGAAGTGAATGATAAACACAAGAGATTCTGCAGATGCTGGAAATCCAGAATAACACACACAAAATGTTGGAGGAATTCAGAAGGTCAGGCAGCATCTATGGAGAGGAATACGCAACCGGCATTTTGGGCCATATGCCCTGATGACCTTCTGTGTGTTACAGATGGAGAAGACCACATTTGGTATTATAATCCACCCACTCAATTGGCGCATAAAATCTCCATTTTATAATCCTGCTAATGATTTCACCGTTCCCTATCCTCTAAATTCCTCTAGTCTTGAAAGCTTCCAAGTTATTTTCACACCTCTAACTCAGGACATTTGATAACCCGGAATTCAATCACTCCACCATTGGAGGGATGTGCCTTCAACTTGCAAGTACCTAAACTCCAAACCTTCTTCCCCAGATTTATGCAGGTCTCTGGTTCATCTTTCACAGAGCTGCTCAGAACCGATGCCAGTCTGAGGCTTGGATCATCCTCACTAACGTGACTCTACAGAGTCCTGCAGTACAGATGCAGGCCTTTTGGCCCATTGAATCTGCACCAATTTCACTAATCCCTCTCTTATCCCATTTCACTCTCCCCACATTCCCATCAGCAACCCTCCTCTCTCCCATATCCCAGATTCTACCACTCAGCTACTCTAAAGGAACGATTTACTGTGACCGATTAACCTCCTAATCTCACGTCTCTGAGATGCGCGAAGAAGTCTGAGCACCCAGAGTAAACTTACACTCTCACAGGGAGAGCGTGCAGGCTCCACAAGGGCAGCACTACGGGTCCTGATGGAACCCAGATCACTGGAACTGTGAAACAGCAGCTCTACACGTTGTGCCTTGATGTGATCCAATGCCGGTTTATATCCAGTCACATTACTCTTTCAGCTTCCCACGAGGTTGCCTCTGTAGATTTGCCTCTCTTTCCTGTGAGCTCAGCATTAGTCCGAGCTTGATCTTTCAAGCATTCCACCACTTGTGTCCTCTCCACATCCATGATGTCCTCGAGGATGTCCAATCAGGATGTTCTGTAGGTGAAAATATATGTCCCTACCGGCTCCAAAGTAAACTGTTTTATCGAACAGTGCTGGTCACTGCTGTGCCGCAGCATAGCCAAAATATCTAGTGCTCATTCCTGCTAGGGTAATTCCCTGGGAATGCTAAAACTGTTCGTTTGGCCCTTTGCTTCCCCTCCCCAGAGTGCTTAAGTATATACAGGAAGGGGACTCTAGTAGGTGGTTCATCAGTCACTGATAACTGATGCACACACAGGCCCAGAGCCCAACAAGCTGTAGCTTGTGCACACAGGCAGACGCAAGGTGCGGGCCTAAGGTAAAGGCCTGGGCCTACATCTGAGTCCAGATAAGCAGATGCAGGCCAGTTTCGCTGTGGACGCATACACCCACGTTTGGTATAGAGTCGTAGAATGGTACGGCATGGAAACAGGTCACGCGCACACCAGCCTGCGGGCACCCATCCAAATTAATCCCACCTCTCAGGCGTTGGCTTGTAACCCTCTAAGCCCAGGAGATTCAAGAGCAAGCTGTCACTGGCTGTGCTCCCACCACCCTTTCAGGCAGTGGGTGAAGAATATAGAGTACTGTATGTATGCACGAGTCTGCATTTCGGCATGTTTCTGCAAGTCCAAGCACATCCATCATCTCTGATGAAATGTCAATGACCTGAAACCTTAATTCTGTTTCCCTTTCCCCAGATGCTGTCTGACCTGCCGAATCTCTCCTGCCTTTTCTATTTTTATACTAGATTTCCAGAATCTACATTTTTTATTTATTTTTAAAAAAGCACTATGAACTTTGCATAATCTTTTTGATAATGTGGGGAGAAAATAAGAGTTTAAATAAAAACACAAAAACTATTATTTTTCCTCTCTGAATCGGTCTTTTTAGTCTGATACCAGTGCTTCTGTGAGCAGTTTTAAATATAGATTATTTCCAGAATGTGGGACATGTTAGGCGGACTATTGTGTATTAGGAAGCTGTGGTTTTAAAAGCTTTACGTTGTCAGGAATTATTGGCTTGTCAGTTTCTTCTATTTATCAAGAAAGAGCATGTGATGACACGGGTGCTGAAATTGCCAAAGTTAGCGATATATTCTTTACAGAGATTATTGCTTTAAAGGTCATTGTCTGAAGTCCTTTCACCATACTGCCAGTTGTCTTCATTTTGTGAATGCTCTTCTCAGAAATGCCTACAACTGAGCAGCTCACCAAGCTGTCGTACACTTGAACTTTCAAGCAGCGGCATGGGTGGGATTTTTTTGCAACTAAGAATCTGGATCCTCCAAAACTTTGAGGGAGTTTAATTTCTTCACACCCCATTGCTTTAAGAAGTGGTATCAGGGAGTTGTAGTGGAATGACCTCTCTTTACATGCATGATAACTCCACATTGTTTCGCATTTTCCAGCAATAATTACGGCCCCATTGATTACAACAAACAGGCCATGTTCTATTTATTAGTGTGCAGTTTTCTAATGAAACGCAGATACAAGTGAAACTAGTTTGTCAGTCTTTGTAGTTTTCATTCGTTCTATTGTACTTCTTTGTTCTTTTGTGAGTGCCTACATGAAAATAAATCTCAAAGTAGTATACATGGTGACATGCACATATGTTGATAATAAATTTACCTTACACTTTGAACTCCGAAGCTGTTGACAATGAGACTCAGGCTGCAGTGATAAGGACTGGTCAGCCCTCCACAGTTGTGACCACCTCTTTGTAAGTATCAAAGTGAAACATGCGAGCACTCTTTACCCCAGTTCCAGCCCAACCTATCCATGTTCCTCATCTCCTGGTGTTCCCAGCTCCAGCTGTACACGTGACCCACACTCCACCCCAGATTCTACAACATACCCCTTCGAAATTCCTGGGCCCTGAGTTTTTTCCATCATAACTATAATTCCAGCAACATGCCAATTATTGATAGTTTATACTTTGCCAGCACAGGATGTCCAATGCAGTTTACCTCATGGTAAAAAGGATTCACAGGACACCATGTGAGAGGGGCTCCTTTAACAGCATTCCCAGTAATACGTGGCTGACCTCGCAGGTCCACGCTCAGTCAGTGGATAACAAGGACTCAGCATAATTAGTTTGGTGAGAGCTTAATTGTTGTCAACTCAGAAGTGAGTTTAGATTTTGACCTGTCGAAAGGAAATAAAATATGGGTGAGACGAAATGCGACCGAAAGGTTCACTGACAGATCAATGTAAATTCAGCAGTACAGGCCCAATGTGGTCCTAGCATAAAGATACAAAAGGAAGCTTTTGTTTCTTAATTGGAAATTGATTTCACCCTAACCTGATGGCGTGCAATTAAATCAGTTTGATTTTATTTCTCAAAGGTTACAGCAGTTAATCAAGCTGCTATCAGTGGGAGAGGTAGCCACATATAGAATGTTTAGGTCACTCATTGCTGAAAACTAATTTTCTAATGCTTGAAAAATATTTCAAAAGTGCATAGGTCACTTGCGGTATTTATAGCATTAACCAGCAAACAGATTGAGTCAGAGTATATTATCAGTAACATATCTATATTTATTTGTGTGAAATTCCTCTTCTTTGATTTAAATACAGCTGGAAACCCATTTTAAAATCAGTGGGCATTGTAAACAACTCTAGTCTGATATCAGACTCACAATATTTCATTTACAAGCAACAGGGCTAACAGTTTTGATTTTAACTTGTTAATCTGGCTTCATCCTAAAGGAGAACATGTCTACTGTGCATTAGCCATGAGAGAAACGCAGTCAGAGTAACTGATAAGCATTCATGCCAATAACTGATGTCGCCTCAGTGGATTTTAAAATTCAGCTGTTTCAACTCTTACTGTTTCCAAAGGAGAACAATGAATACTAACTTATCAGAATCAGGCAGATGCAATCAATATCAAATTTACTCCACAGGAGTCCAGTTGGAGCGTTCAGACAACATGAAAGATGTCTCCTGAATGCTTTCAAGTGACAAGACAGACTTAATTTGCTCACCACCAGAGACTGTATCACTCACTGGAAAATAGGCTGATGTTACTCTAGAGCTTTGACGCGGGGAGGTTTGTGTTGAATCATTTGGTTTTTATTAAGAATGTCTAGCGGGTGGTGGTGTGGAGATATGTCTCTATCAAAGGAGGTGTAAGGTGCTCCTTCCTTCTGCTAGCCGGCAGGCCACCCTTGTACGACCCGCTTAGCGCACCCCCCGATCAGGGTCACCTGAAGCCATTGGAGCAGGTGGTGGATGGTTGCATGAGCAGCTGGTGCAGATCGCAAGTCCTAGTTGTGCGACCACTGACACCAGGCTGAGGAGTATTGATAATGGCTGGGGTCACCCATCTTGTAAAGGCTCTGCCCAGAAGGAAGCAATGGCAAACCACTTCTGTAGAAAAAATTTGCCAAGAGCAATCATGGTCAGAGAGATCACGATTGCCTATGTCATACAGCACTGCACATGATGTTGATGAATCCAAATGAGCACTTTGAGTGGCATGGTGTTGATTTTGTTGTTATCAGTGGTTAAGTTTGCCCCTTTATTCTCTCTTTTGACCCAGCAAAAGAAGTATGATTCCCTAGATGTGAGAGGCTGCAGTCAACAATTGGATTTCTTTTGAAGAACGGAGAGATTTTGTCACTCTATTAGAGTATGGAAAGCAAAGAGATACCATTTGCAGGTGTCTGCTGACAATATTAATCATTAAAAGCATAGAACGCTTGGGATGTAGAGATACATAGAATTCCTGCCTCCTAGTTTCATTGACCTGGGTTCAATCTTGACCTTTGGTGCTGTGTGTGTAGTGTTTGCATGTTCTCACTGTAACAGTGTGGGTTCCATTTTCTTCTCCTGTTCCAAGATCATGCAAGTAGATCTGTATTCTGTAAATTACTCCCAAGTGTGTATGTGAGAGGTAGAATCTGGGAGGAGCTGATGGGAATGTGGGGAGAATAGAATGGGTTAGGGTAAGATTACTGTCATGGATGTTTGATGGTCAGTACAGACTCAGCGGGCCAAACAACCTGTTTTAGTGCCATAGGACTCTACGTCTGTGCATAGTGATTGCAAAACAATGGCCATTTCTCAGGTCAGTCCACAAACTATCTGATGAGCCGTGACTTCTGGCAGCCGGCCTGGTCAGATTCCCTGAGTGGAGCCTCCATCTCAGTGATGACATCTGCTGGTGATGGAGCCGTTCACCCTTCCCCAACTTCATGGCCTAGCGGTCTTACTTTCAAGGTAAAACCTCGTCAGTCTTACCAGCTGTCATTGATAATCCCTCTTTGACTGTACACTGAGTTTCATAATCCCTTCCAACCTCCCACCTAACCCTCCACCCCACTCTAACCTCGTTTTGAATTTTGGCCCCGCTCTGTCCTCTTGTTTCTCCGCATGTCGTCTGTGCTGGTTTTGTAGCAGGTTATAAAGTCACAAGTTACAATATGGTTACTCTAAACAGGAAACTTCATTTTCCAATAATTCCCAACCATCTGCTCTCCCTTTTTCATTGCTTTATGCTGCTCATTTACTGAATGTGCCTGAGTTGTTTTCATTATTGAACCATGAAATGCCATATTTAAATAAATCGGTGAGTGAGACACAAGGGTTCCAGCACCCTTGGCGGTTATCATGCCTGCTTTTACACTGGTCCAAATGCAGCCAGCTGCATTTATCGCTGATGAATTTTAGTTATTTGCAGAGACTGGCTTGGCTAGAATTGTTTTCTTTTGAACAAATAAGACTGAGGGTACATTATGTACAAAATGATGGGAGTCCTCAGAGGATCTGTTTCCATTAATGGTAGAGTCAGCATCGGAGAGAGCATAGATTTAAGGAAATTGACAGAAGGAGGCTTTTGGGCATTTGTTTCCATGCAGAGAATTGCGAGTGTCTGGAACTCGCTGCCTGAAAGACAGTGAAGGCAGAAACGATTATAGCATTTCAATGTACTGTACTGTGTGGAGGCAAAAACCTGAGGTACCAGAACCTGTGAGTGAGAAAGTTAGTTCTGTCAAATTTCTATGCTTTGCCCAGACATATCTGTGTGTGTATATATATAGCCAGGGTGCCTAAGACTTTTGGACGGTACTGTGTTTCTCAATTTGAACAGAGAGCAAGTTTGTAAATCTGGCAGAAACAAAAGATACTATAAGACCATAATACATAGGAGCACAATTAGGCCAACATTTTCTCAACCACTGAGATCAGGCTAACTGGTCTAAAATTTCCTTTCTGCTGCCTTCCACCTTTCTTAAAGAGTGGAGTGACTTTTTAAATTTTCCAGTCTTCTGGCACCATGCCAGAGTCCAATGATTTTTGAAAGATAATTACTAATGCCTCCACAATCTCTACCACTGCCTCTTTCAAAACCCTCAGGTATAGTTCATCTGGTCCAGGTGACTTATGTACCCTTAGGTCTTTCAGCTTTTTGAGCATCTTCTTCCTAGTGATAGTAACTGTACTCACTTCTCTTACCCTGCACCCTTCAACATCTGGCACACTGCTAGTGTCTTCCACAGTGCAAAATACTCATTTAGTTCATCTGCCATCTCTTTGTTCCTCATTATTATTTCTCCAATTTCATTTTCTAGCAGTCCTATATCCACTCTCATCTCTTTTATTTTTTACATACTTGATGAAGCATTTGCTATTCATTTGAATATTGTTTGCTAGCTTGCTTTCATATTTCACCGTTTCCTTACTAATGATTCTTCGCGTTGCTTGGTGTAGGTTTTTATCTTACTGCTAATTTTTGCTTTGTTGTATGCCCTCTCTTTTGCCTTTTAATCAGCTTTGACTTCCCTTGGTAGCCCCAGTTGTACTATCTTGCCGTTTGAGTATTCACTCATTTTTAGAATACATTTATCCTGCACCTTCCTCATTTTCCCCAGCAATGTATGCCATTTCTGCTCTGCTGTCATCTCTGCCAGCATCTTCTTCCAGTTTACTTTGGCCAACTCCTCTCTCATACCACTGTAATCATATTTACTCCACTGAAATTCTGCAACATCAGACTTTACTTTCTCCCTATCAAATTTCAAGTTGAACTCAATCATATTGTGGTCAGTGATTCCTAAGGGTTCTTTTACCTTAAGCTCCCTAATCAGCTCTGGTTCATTATGTAACACCCAATCCAGTAGAGCTACACTCCTAGAAGGCTCACCAACAAACTACGCTAAAAAGCCATCTCGCAGACATTCAACAAATTCACTCTCTCGGGGTCCATTGCTAACCTGATTTTCCCAATCGATCTGCATGTTGAAATCTCCCATGATTATCATAACATTGCCCTTTTGGCACGTCTTTTCTATTTCCCTTTGTAGTCTGTAGTCCACATCCCAACTACTGCTGGGAGGCCTGTATATAATTGCCATCAGGGTCCTTTTATCCTTGCAGTTTCTTAACTCGACCCACAAGGATTCAACATCTTCTGATCCTGTGTCACACCTTTCTATTGATTTGATGCCATTCTTTGCCAGCAGAGCCATGCTACCCCCTCTGCTGTAACTTCCTATCCCTCCGATACAACCTGTAACCTTGGACATTCAGCTCCCAACTACAGCCATGATTCAGTGCTGGCCACAACATCATAGCTGACAATCTGTAATAATGCAACAAGATCATCCACCTTAGTTCTTATATTCCGCGCATTGAGATGTAACACTTTGAGTGCTGTATTTGCTACCCTTTTTGATTCTGCATCCCAAATGCACTGATACTCACCCTGCTGGCTGCAATTTTGTCTTGGATCATCTGCCTGCCCTTCCTGACAGTCTGCCTACACACTATCTTTGCAATTTTACCATCCATCCTATCCTGAGTCTGTTCACTCCGGTTCCTACCCCCTACCAAATTAGCTTAAACCCTCCCCAACAGCTCTAATAAACCTGCCTGCAAGGATATTGGTCCCCCTCGGGTTCAGGTGCAACCCATCACTTTTGAACAGGTAATACCTCCCCCAGAAGAGATCCCAATGATCTAAGAACCTGAAGCCCTGCCTCTTGCACCAACATCTTAACCATACATTAATTTGCCATTTCATCCTGTTTCTACCCTCAGTCGGGCATGGCACAAGCATCAATCCAGAAATTCCTACCCTGGAAGTCCTGCTTCTCAGCGTTCTACCTAGCTCTCTAAATTCTCTTTTCAGGACCTCTTTGCCTTTCCTTCTTATGTCATTGGTACCAGGATGTATCAAAACATTTGGCTGCTCTCCCTCCCTATCCAAAATGCTGTGGACACGATGTGAGATGCTCCTGACCCTGACATCGGGGAGGCAACATACCATTCGGGTGTCCTGTTCACATCCACAGAATCTCCTGTCTGTTACCATGACTACTGAGTCCCCTATCACTACTGCTCCTCTCTTCTCACTCTTTCCCTTCTGCGCCACGGTACCCATGCTCAGTGCCAGTAACCCAGTCTCTGTGGCATTCCCCTGGGAGGCATCCCCCACCGGGGTGCCTCACGCTAACTGAAGATTCACATTTCCATTTCTCCTGACAGTCAGCTACTCCCCTCCTGCAACTTAGAGGTGACTACTTCCCTGAAACTCTGATCGATTCTGCCATACAAGCCGAAGGTCATCCAGCTGCTGCTCCAGATCCCTAACACGGACTTCAAGGAGCTGCGGCCGGCTGCACTTCACGCAGATGTAGGTCCCTGGGATGTGTATGGGACAGGTGGCAGAAAAGGAGCACCTGAGCTTGGGGGTGTGGGGGAGGGGGGGTGGGAGTGGTGTAGTGTAGCCACACCCAGCCCTGAGACACCAGGCAACATCATCTGATTCCAAACGATTGGTTTACTGATCATTACAGAATGTCTCTGTGGTATTTCCCACTCCCTCACCTCTCCCTTCCCATTTTCCCAACCATGATGCCCCTCTCCCTGCCCCCTTCCCACTCTCAGTCGACAATAGAGACCCATATCAGAATCAGGGCATGATCACTCATGAAATTAGTTTTTTTGTGTGTGGCAGCAGTACAGTGCAATACATAATTTTACTATACTACTGTGCAAAAGTTTTAAGCATCCTAGCTATGTATATATGCCTAAGGCTTTTGCACAGTACTCTAGATTGATAGACAGATGTAACAGGAAATCAGATGGTTCCAATTGGAGGGAAAACAGTTTTGTTACTGTACATTGGGAAGATTTGTAGTTACCCAGAGGTCAGAACGTGAATAAAGTCAGTGGAAGATACAACCTAAAAATTGGCAACCAAAAAAGAACAGAAATAAAAGGAATACCAGCTAATAAAAGGCTCGTGCTGATGTTAGGAAAATCTGAATATTTTACAAGTTGAAATTCCTTTGCACAATGTAATTATTGAAGATGTTAAGCTTTTGTATACAGTTCTTTTGTCCATTATTTTAACTGAGAAGTTTATTCATGTAAAATAACTGGGTTAAAATGTCATTGTAGCAAACAAGGACATCTAAATCATTAAGCCATTCATTACCAGAGTCACACAGAATGATTTGAAAGCATTAACTGCTTGAGTCCCACCTTCCCAATGACACCATACAATAATGTTATAGAACTGGTGGGCAGGAAGGATAAAGAAAAAGTAGAAAATAGCAAACTACAGTTCCAACAGGGATATATCAGAGAGCACATTATCTGTTCTCTTCAAACAAAACAAAGCTGTTAGATCCAAGTCTACTTAAATCTGAAAAAGGCTACTTATGTCACTGGGATTATTATCTCTAAAGATTGAGTCTATGTGTCATTATTTTATTTTGGTCTCAATATTCATCTGTCTCTAAGCTTCTGCATTGCTGTGCTTTATTTCAATGATTAAATTAGTCTATCTTATTGATGTGTATTTTGAATGCACATTTCACTTTTAGTAATGATGGGCAGTTAAAATCAAATCTGGGATAAGTTCCTGAAGACAGAGAATAACTATGACACTTCAATGCCATTATAGAAACCTGACTGATGGTTTACTTCATATAAGTTAACTGGCTGTGAAATGTTTTCTGATACCAGAAGCACAGACATAAGTTACAATGCTGCTGCTAAGGTTGATAGTAGCCGTGGATAACATTTTAAAAATCTTGTCCAGTGTCTGGGTTAAGCATAGATTTTGTTGCCTGGCATTCACGCTCAGTCCAGATCAATATAGTGAGAGTATTTTATCCCGCCGCCACCTGTAAGGAGTTTATATGTTCTACCTGTGTCTGCGTGGGTTTCCTTCATATGCTCTGATTTCCTCCCACAGTCCAAAGACGTACCAACTGGTTGGCTAATTGGTCATTGTAAATTGTCCTGTGATTAGGCTTGGATTAAATTGGGGATTTCTGGTTGGCATGGCTCAAAGGGGTGGAAGGGCCTATCCTGTGCTGTATCTCAATAAAAAAACATATGTCTCCGTACAATTGATTCAGCCATTCCTAACTCCAGCTCATGGTGGCTGCAAGCCCAAACCACGTGGCAAGCTCACGTTGGCAAATGCAGCAGGAATTTTGAGCACAGAATGACTCCTCGTTGGCATGAATGCTTCTCCTGCTCCTTTACTCTCAGTAGCATTGAACTGAAAGCTCTTCGCACAGTGGCTTCTCCTGCCTTTTTCATTCCTTTCAGCTTCTTTGTACTTTGGTATTTTTGCCTCGCTCAGGTATCAGCGGAGTGAACTAAGGAATTAATTCATGTACTGAACTATTGAAGCAGGAGTACAGGATATTAAGCTATTTGTTAATAGAATCACATAAAACAATCTGAATGCATTAACTGTTCGAGTATCTCCTTCATTCCACAACTTGCAAAATCATGTTCTTTACCCTTTGTTAGGAAAGTTAAGGAAAAATTGATAATCCGCTGAAAACTCACATTCACTTTGTTTTTAGTTAATTAAAGATCTTTAGACTTCAAAGCATCCAAATGCAAAAAAATTGACAAGGTCACACATCGTTAGTTTAGATTCTGGAGATCCAATGAGAAAACACGATTCAAGTCTCTCGCAAAATGTATTATTATTTTGTTACTTTACTGTTTGAGTTTATCCTTCAGTCTTTCAAGTAGCAAAAGAGCTTTTCCCTCCTGTGTAACACGTCTATTTAAAGAGGAATTTATTCAAGGACTGTGAGGGCTCTGGCAAGACCAGCATTTATGCCCATCCCCATTTGACTTGAAGAAGGTCACTTCATAACTCTGGCGTAATAGAGATTTGACCAGCAGCCAACCTGGACATCAGAAGTCTGGAGAGGAAGAGACTTCAATGAAATCCACAGCCCGAGGATAAAAGACAGCAGCAGCAGGCTGAGGCAACACAGTAGAGCTTTAACCAGTGGCCAATCACCATCTGGGATTGACTAGTAAAAGTAAATTGAAGGAAGGCAGGGGCAAGCGTTGCAGCCATCATCTGAGTGGACAGAGTCAGAGTGATGATTTTGAGGCTTCAGCTCTTAGATTATTTAGTCAGAGGAAGCAAAGGAAAGAAACATCAACTTTTTTTCATTCTATTCTGCTCAGCTAGGACAGTACAGATAACAGGCAGGATAGTGAAATGCTCTTCTTGCAGGATGTGGGAAGGCAGGGAGACCTCCAGTGTCCCTGACGACTACAACTGCGAGAAGTGCATCCGGCTGCAGCCTCTCACAGACTGCGTTAAGGAGATGGAGCTGGAACTGGATGCACTTTGGATCATTCAGGAGGCTGAGTGGTGATAGTGGTGGAGAGAGTATAGAAAGGTAGTTACACCCAAGGTGCAGGTCACAGGAAACTAGGTGACAGTCAGGAAGGAGAAAGGGGTTAACGAGCCAGTGCAGAGTACCCCTGTGGCCATACCCCTCAGCGACAAGTATGTTACTGCTGGGGGGAGGGAATGACCTAACAGAGGAGAGTCACAGTTGTCAGGTCTCTGGCACTGAGTCTGCCTCTGAGACTCAGAAGGGAAGGGGGGAAAAGAGGCATGCTGTGGTGATGGGGGATTTGTTAGGGGATCAAGCCCTCAGCATTTTTCAGTGCGAAGGTGATGCACCATCAATAACTCTCGGAGACAGGAAGTGAACGATAGGCTTTTATTAACAGCAAAAAGGGAGCACAACATCTCGAAGACTGAGGGAGGAGCAGTGCCCCAATCGCCTTTATACTGGGGTCTGTGGGAGGAGCCACAGGAGCAGTCAGCAGGGGGCGTGTCCAGACAGATATATGTTGTTCACCACATTCACCCCCCCCCTTTGTTTCAAAAGAGAGTCCCCACGAGGCGAAATTTCTGACGTATATTTACAGGTCAAGTCTATCAGGCGGTCGAGTCCGTTGCTGCGATCTATGTAGCACCAGCTGTGATTGCACCGGTGACGGTGGTTCTGCTGGCTCCGGCCTGACTTGAGGTGCCAGCCCATTAGGCATCAGTAATCCCTCATGCGTGTGCGTGGTGCCCGGTATGGGAGTGTCGTGAAGTGTCTGTGTAGTGCTTGGTGTGCGCGGTGTCTCGTGGGTATATACATCGGTGGGTACGGGGTTCATAGTCACCATGGAGTGTTCGGGGTAGGGGTCTGGTGCTCCTGCGGGCGCCAGGTCACGGACGGAGACCGTGTCCTCCCGCCCATCAGGTAAGACCACGTAGGCATACTGGGGGTTCGCATGAAGTAGGTGGACCCTCTCGACCATCAGGGAGTATTTATTGCTCCTCACATGTTTCCGGAGCAGCACTGGCCCTGGGGATGTCAGCCAAGCCGGTAGGGTGGTCCCGGTGGTCGACTTCCTAGGAAAAGAAAAGAGTCGCTCATGAGGGGTGGCATTGGTGGACGTACATAACAGGGAGCGGATGGAGTGGAGTGCCTCTGGGAAGACCCATGCCAGCGAGAGACCGGCAATCCCTTTGACCTAAGGGCTAAGAGTGTGGCCTTCCACACAGTGGCATTCTCCCTTTCCACCTGTCCATTCCCCCGGGGATTATAGCTCGTGGTACTACTAGTAGCAATACCCCTAGCCAGCAGGTATTGGCGCAGCTCATCACTCATAAACGAGGACCCTCTATCACTGTGGATATAGCAGGGATATCCGAACAGAGTGAAGAGCTGGCGCAGGGCTTTTATGACGGACGTGGCAGTGATATCGGGGCAGGGGATGGCAAAGGGGAACCACAAGTACTCGTTGATTATGTTAAGAAAGTAAACATTGCGGTCGGTGGAGGGAAGGGGGCCTTTAAAGTCGACACTCAGTCGCTCAAAGGGGCGGGTGGCCTTGATAAGTTGTGCCTTTTCAGGATGGTAGAAGTGCGGTTTGCACTCAGTGCAGACTTGGCAGTCCCTGGTCATCGTCCTGATTTCCTCAAGGGAGTAAGGCAGGTTCCAGGCTTTCACGAAATGGTAAAATCGGGTGACCCCCGGATGGCAAAGATGTGCATGGAGGGCGTATAGCTGGTCGAGCTGCACGCTGGCACACGCTCCCCGGGATAGGGCATCGGGGGCTCATTGAGCCTTCCAGGCTGGTACAGGATGTCATAGTTGTAGGTGGAGAGTTCTATCCTCCACCTCAAAATTTTATCAGTTTTGATTTTGCCCCGCTGTTGGTTGCTAAACATGAACGCAACTGAGCGCTGGTTGGTCAGCAAGGTGAACCTTTTGCCGGCGAGATAGTGCCTCCAGTGCCTAATAGCTTCCACTATGGCCTGGGCTTCTTTCTCCACCGCGGAGTGCCGAATTTCAGGGCCTTGAAGGGTACGAGAGAAGAATGCTACCGGCCTTCCTGTCTGATTGAGGGTAGCAGCCAGCGCGAAGTCGGAGGCATCACTCTCCACTTGGAAGGGAATGGCCTCGTCCACCACATGCATCGTTGCTTTGGCAATGTCCCCTTTAATGCGGCTGAAGGCTGAGAGGGGAAATGTGGTGGACTTGACCAGGGGCGGGCCTTGTCTGCGTAGTGAGGGACCCGTTGGACGTAATAGGAAAAGAAGCCCAGGCACCGTTTGAGGGCTCTGAGGGTGGTGGGAAGAGGGAGTTCCAACAAGGGGTGCATATGGTTGGGGTCAGGGCCAATGACACCGTTCTCCACGACATACCCAAGGATAGCAAGTCGGGTGGTTCCGAACACACACTTGTCCCTGTTATAGGTAAGGTTAAGAGCTTTGGCCGCTTGGAAAAATTATTGGAGGTTGGTGTCATGATCCTGCCAGTCGTGACCGCAGATGATGATGTTATCCAGAATTTCTGACAGTGATTGGTGGGAGCGGCCCATCATACTCCATTGTCACACTTTTCAGGTGGCTCTGGAAGTCCAGCCCCAATAGCAAAGGGGCACACAGTTGAGGCATGACCAGTAACGTAAAGTCCTGATATTCTGTGCCCTGCACCACCAGTGTCGCTACACAACCCCCCCGGGTGTCTGTGGAATGTGATCCAGAAGCCATGGTGACCCTCTGGTTTACCGGCCGTGTCACGAGTCCGCAGCGTTGCACCGTGTCCGGGTGAATAAAACTCTCAGTGCTGCCCTTGTCAAACAGGCTGCTAGTCTTGTGCCCTTCCACCAGGATGTCCACCATTGACCTTGCGAGCTGGTGTGGGGCGCTTTGGTCGAGGGTCACGGAGGCCAGAGTTGAATCGCCATCTTGGTGCCCAATAAGCACCCGTGGGTCGGAGGTAGGGTGAGGTGGCGCCGACCAAGATAGCCAACCCCATGTCTCGCACGCGGCGGGCAGGCAAGATGGCGGCGACCAAGATGGCGACCCCCATGCCTCGCACGCGGCGGGCAGGCAAGATGGCGGCGACCAAGATGACGACCCCCATGCCTCGCACGCGGTGGGCAGGCAAGATGGCAGCGACCAAGATGGCCGCCCCCATGCCTCGCACGCGGCGGGGCAGGCAAGATGGCGGCGACCAAGATGGCGTGCCCCATGCCTCGCACACGGCGGGCAGGCAAGATGGCGGCGACCAAGATGGCGACCCCCATGCCTCGCACGTGGCGGGCAGGCAAGATAGCGGCGACCAAGATGGCGACCCCCATGCCTCGCACACGGCGGGCAGGCAAGATGGCGGCGACCAAGATGGCGACCCCCATGCCTCGCACGCGGCGCTGCTCGACCCCGCTCGTGGTTTGGTCTTACAGGCCTTGGCGAAGTGGCCCTTCTTGCCGCAGCTGGAGCAGGTAGCTTCTCGGGCCGGGCAGCATTTTCGGGGGTGCTTTTCGAGTCCGCAGAAGTAACACTGCGCGGACTTGGCAGCAGCCATGGTCGACTCGTCGGTGGGTTGCGGGGACTTCACAGACTCGCAACTGGCAGCAGCCGAGGTCGACTCGCTGGCGGGTTGCGGGGTCTGCAGCGTCCATGAGGCCGGCGGGAGATCGCGCACCTGGACAGCGTCAGCATTGTGCAGAGCAGCCTCCAGCTTATCGGCCAGCTCGATCACCGAATGTAAGGTAAGAACGGCGTGTTCCAGCAGCCGCTGGCGCACGTACACTGACCTGATCCCTGTAACAAAAGCGTCTCTCACTACTAGCTCCGCATGCTGTTCCGCCGTCAGTCCCCTGCAATCGCAGGCCCGCACGAGTGTCTGTAGGGCCCGGACAAACTCAGCGCTCGACTCTCCAGCCCGCTGCCGCTGTGTCGCTAAGCGATGTCTTGTGTAGACAGTGTTCACCGGCCGCCGGTATTGCCTTTTGAGGGCATCCATCGCACCCTGGTAGTCCGTTTGGTCTCTGATCATGGAGTAGACCCTTGGACTGACCCTGGAGAGGAGAACCCTGCGCATCGTGGCAGGATCGGTCACATAAATCTCCTCCAGGTACGATTCGAAGCATGCTAGCCAGAGTTCAAAGGCGTCACCAGCTTACTGGGATTGAGGGTCGAGATCCAATCTGTCGGGTCGTAAAATGCTCTCCATGTTTTAAAATTGCTGCTAATAAAATTGATGAACCTTCAATAACTCTCAGAGACTGGAAGTGATTGATAGGCTTTTATTAGCAGTAAAAAGGGAGCATGACACCTCGAAGACTGAGGGGGGAGCAGTGTCTCCAATCGCCTTTATACAGGGGTCTGTGGGAGGAGCCATAGGAGCAGTCAGCAGAGGGGCATGTCCAGACAGGTATACATAGTTTACCACAGAGGGTGAACAGCCAGTCATGGTCCATGTAGGTACCAATGATATGGGTAGGACAAGTGACGAGGTTCTGCATAAGGAGTTCATTGAGTTCGGTGCTAAGTTAAAGGGCAGGAGCCCCCAGGATTGTGGTCTCAGGACTGCTAACCATGCCATATGCTAGTGAGGCTAGAACTAGAAAGATTATAAATTTTAATACGTGGTTAAGGAGTTGGTGTAGGGGGGAGGGCTGCACATTTTTGGATCATTGGGCTCTCTTCCAGGGCAGTTTGGAACTGTACAGAAGAGACAGTTTCCACCTGAACTGGAGGGCTACTAATATACTAGTGGGAAGGTTTGTTAATGCTGCATGGTGGGGTTTAAACTAGAGTTGCAGGGGTTGGGAACCAGGGTGCCAGAACAGTTAGTGGAGATGTTTGTGGAAGCAGATGTTAGTAAGAGCTCAGACAAAGTTAAGAATCACAAGATTGAGCATGGTGTGTCTAGTGTCCTAAGCTGCCCAATTTTCAATGCAAAAAGTAGCATAGGAAAGGCAGATAATTATTCTGCAGATGAGGCAGCTGGTTGACAAACAATGTGTAGTGAGGAGAGGCTGTGATAGGGCAAAATTACAGTCAGTCAGCAGGATGAGTTGCAACATAAAAGGTAGACAAAATTGAAAAGGGTAAATACAGGACAAAAGATGTTATATCTGAATACATGCAGTATACTGAATCAGGTAGATGAACTGATTGGCAGGTGCAAAGGGACTTTGTGAAAGACTCCCAGAAGGTTAATTCACAGGTTGAGTCTGTGGTAAAGAAGGCAATGTTGGCAATTATTTCAAAGGGAAATGGAATATACAAACAAGGAGATAAAAATGAAGCTTTATAGTCAGGCCGCTCTTAGAATATCGTCAACAGTTTTGGGCCTCTTATCTCAGAAAGGACGTATTATCATTGGAGAGAGTCCAGAGAAGATTTGTGAGGATGATTCTGGGAATGAAGGGGTTGGCAGCTTTGGGTCTGTACTCACTGGAATTTAGAGGAATGCATGGGGATCTCATTCAAGCCTACCGAATGTTGAAAGGACTAGTAAAGGTAGATGTGGAGGGGATGTTTCTTCTGATGGGGGTTTCCAGAACTAGAGGGCACAGCTTCAAAATTGAGGGGCAACCTTTTAGACCAGAAGTAAGAGGATTTTTTTTTGCCAAAGAATGGTGAATCTGTGGAGTGCTCTGCCACAGACTGCAGTGGAGGCCAAGTCCTTGGGTACTTTCAAAGCAGAAGTTGATAGATTCCTGATTGGTTGGGGCATCAAAGGATATGATGAGAGGGCAGGTGCGTGGGGTTGAATGGGATCCAGGATCAGCCATGATGAAATGGCAGAGTGGTGTCAGTGGGCTGAATGGCTTAATTCTGCTCCTATGTCCTATGGTTTTATGATGTTATAGGCATCACTGAATCATGGCTGAAAGATTATAGCTGGGAGCTTAATGTCCAGGGATATACATTGTATTGTATTGAAAGGATAGGCAGGAAAGCAGAGGGGACAATGTTGCTCTGTTGGTAAAAAATGAAATCGAATCATTAGAAAGAGTTGACATAGGGTCAAAAGGTGTTGAATCATTGTGGATGGAGCTAAGGAACTGCAAGGGTAAGAAGACCCTGATGGGAGTTGGTTACAGACCTCCAAACAGTAGTAAAGATATGGCCTACAAATTACAACAGGAGGTAGAAAATGCATGTCAAAAGGGCAATGTTACTGTCACCAGGTGCGAATGTGGCCCAAGTGTGGAGTGAGAGACACTGAAGCGGGTAGATATTTCACAGACTTTAATGTGAACAATGTTAAAGGGAAAAGACAACAACAAACTCTAGGTCAACCAGGACCGTTAGCTAAAACTCTCAAATGGTGAACGAAGCCTAAGAACAACTAAGAATAAAATGAATACCGCTAGTCTTCAGAGTCGGTTGACCTGACTGTCCAATTTCTCATGGCAAGGCGGAATGCAGATAACGAAGCGTAGCTATGTCCAAGTCTCGACAACTACTATGACAGAATGAATGGAGTTAAGTACTATCACAATTAAAGCAATAATTAGCTGATACATGCATATTCATGAGCGCAATTGCCAAATCTGATGTGCTGCGGAATCTGTGGTTGTGACAGGGCCCCCTTCTCTAGGCACAGCCCCTGAGGTGCTACAGACCTGTGTCTGCTGGAAGTCCCGAATGAGGGACTTATCCTTCAGTGATGCTGCTGAATCCGTGGTTGCGACATTTACAATAGTGATGGGGGATTTCAATATGCAGGTAGATTGGGAAAATCCGATTGGTGCCGGATTACAGCGGGAGCTTCTAGAGTGCCTACAAGATGGCTTTTTAGAGCTGCTTGTGGTTGAGCCCGGTAGAGGATTAACTTCTGGATCGAGTGTTGCGCAATGAACCAGAATTGATTAGAGAGCTTAAGGTAAAAGAACCCTTGGGGGAAAGTGATCATAATATTGAATTCACCCTGAAATTTGAGAAGGAGACGCTAAAGTCAGATACATCAGCATTATAGTGGAATAAAGGAGATTACGGAGGCTTGAGAGAAGAGTTGGCCAGAATCAATTGAAAAAGAATACTGGCAAGGATGACGGCAGAGTAGCAATGGCTGGAATTTCTGGAAGCTATTCGCAGGGCTCACAATATATACATCCCAAAGAGGAAGAAGTATTCTAAGGGAAAGATGACACAACAGTGGTTAACAAGAGAAGTCAAAGCCAACATAAAAGCCAAGGAGAGGGCGTATAATAGAGCAAAGTTTAGGAGGAAGTTAGCAAATTGGGAAGTTTTCAAATTCCAACAGATGGCAACTAAAAAGTCATTAAGAAAGTAAAAGTTGAATACGAAAGTAAGCTAACCAACAATATTAAAGAGGACACCAGAAGTTTCTTCAGATACATAAAGTGTGAGGCGGGAGTGGATATCAGACCACTGAAAAATAGTGCTGGAGTAATGGGAGACAACAAAATAGTGGATGAACTGAATCAGTATTTTGCATCAGTCTTCACCGTGGAAGACACTAGCAGTATGGTGGAAGTTCCAGGAGTCAGGGGGCATGAAGTGTGTGAAGTTACCATAACTCAAGAGAAAGTTCTTGGGAAAATGAAAGGTCTGAAGGTTGATAAGTCACTTGGTCCAGATGGCATACACCAAAGAGTTCTGAAAAAGGTGGTTGAAGAAATCGTGGAGGCATTAGTAATGATCTTCCAAGAATCACTAGATTCTGGAATGGTTCTGGAAGACTGGAAAATTGCAAATGTCACTCCACACTTCAAGAAGGGAGAGAGGCAGAAGAAAGGAAATTATAAGCCAGTTAGTCTGAACTCAGTTGTTGAGAAGACGTTGGAGTCAATTATTAAGGGTGGGACCGCAGGGTACTTTGACGCATATGATAAAATAGGCCATAGTCAGCATGGTTTCCTCAAGGGAAAATCTTGTCTGACAAATTTGTTGAAATTCTTTGAAGTTACAAGCAGGATAGACAAAGGAGAACTGGCAGATAAATGTGTGGCTAAGAAGCTGGTTCAGGGGTCAGGGCTTCAGGTTCTTGGATCATTGGGATCTCTTCTGAGGGAGGTTTGACCCATACAAAAGTGATGGGTTGTACCAGAACCAGAGGGGGACCAATATTTTCAAGGGCAGGTTTTTTAGAGCTGTTGGGGAGGGCTTAAACTAATTTGGCAGAGAGATGGGAACTGGAATGAAGGAACTCAGGATAGGATGGAAGGTAAAGTAGCGAAGATAGCATGCAGTCCGACTGTCAGGAAGGGTATTCAGATTATAGGACATCGGTTGATGTTGTGTACTTGGATTTTCAGAAGGCCTTTGACAAGGTGCCACACATGAGGAGGCTGCTTAACAAGCTACGAGCCCATGGTATTACAGGAAATATTCTAGCATAAATAAAGCAGTGACTGATTAGCAGGAGGCAGAGAGTGGGAATAAAAGGAGCCTTTTCTGACTGGCTGCGATGACTAGTGGTGTTCCACAGGGGTCTGTGCTGGAACTGATTCTTTTTATATTATATGTCAATGATTTGAATGATGGAATTGATGGCTTTATTGAAATATTTGCAGATGAAATGAAGGTAGACGGTGGGGCAGGTAGTTTTGAGGAAGTAGAGAGGCTACTGAAGGACTTGGGCAGATTAGGAGAATGGGCAAAGAAAGGGCAGATGGAAAACAGTGTTGGGAAGTGTATGGTCATGCACTTTGGTAGAAGAAATGAAAGAACTGACTGTTTTCTACATGGAGAGAAAATACAAATAATTGAGGTGCCAAAAGGACTTGGGAATTGTGCAGGTTCCCTAAAGGTTAATTTGCAGGTTGATTCTGTGGTGAGGAAGGCAAATGCAATGTTAGCATTCATTTCGAGAGGACTAGAGTATAAGAGCAAGGATGTAATGTTGAAACTTTATAAAGCACTGGTGAGGCCTCACAGAGTATTGTGAGCAGGTTTGTGCCCCTTATCTTAGAAAGTATATGCTGAATCTGGAGAGCATTCAAACAAGATTTACGAAAATTATTCCAGGAATGAATGGCTTGTCATATAAAGAGCTTTGATGCCTCTGGGCCTGTATTCACTAGAATTCAGTAGAATGATGGGTGATCTCATTGAAACCTATCGAATGGTGAAAGGCGTTGATAGAATGGATGTGGAGAGGATATTTCCAATGGTCGGAGAGTCTAAGCACAGAGGACACAGCCTCAGAACAGAGGGTCATCCTTTTAGAACAGAAATGAGGAAGAATTTCTTTAGCCAGAGTGTGGTGAATCTGTGGAAGTCTTTGCCACCGGCAATTGTGAAGCCCAAGTCTTTATCTATATTTAAGGCAGAGATTGATAAATTCTTGATCTGTCAGGGCATGAAGGGATATCGGGAGAAAGCAGGCAATTGGGGCTGAGAGGAATATTTTATCAGCCATGATGAAATGATGGTACAGACTCAATGGGCCAAATGGCCTAATTCGGCTCCTATATTTATTGCCATGAGTGACCATGGAGGCCAGGTCATTGGGTGTATTTAAGGCGGAAGTTGATAAGTTCTGGGTTAGTCAAGGCGTGAAAGGTTACAGGGAGAAGGCAGGAGAATGGGGTTGACAGGGAAATGGACCAGCCAGGATGAAATGGCGGAGAAGACTCGATAGCACTAATTCTGGTCCTGTGTCTTATGGTCTTATAACTTACTGTAATCCTTCTAGTGAAGGTAATCCATTACCACCACTTACGTTCAGAATACTAGGATTTGGACATTGCAGTGTTGAAGGGGTGATGTTTCCATATGACTCTGATCTGTGACTGTTTAAGGCAGCTGGATGATGTCCCAATAAAGTGACCTGCTTTATTTTCCTTTTCTGTCATTATGCCTACTAAATGACATTGACACTGCACTCATCTAGGTTTATGCAGACGTATCAGTCACAGACCAGGTCGGAGATGGGAGGTTTTGGGGTGTCAGGAACTGAATCATTCACTGTAGAGTTATCAGGATCCAACTTGCTGTTGTTTCCCTGATCCAGCTAAGATTCTTATATCTCCTGTTACAAAGGCTCCTGCTTCTGTGCATTCTACGTTATATTTTTATAATATAATTCTACTTGATTTGTTTGTGAGATTTTGCCATCTGTCCATGTGTGTATGAATGGAGATGTAACATAATATCGAGGCACTAGAAAATTGGCTTATATATGTCTGGTAATGAGAAAATGAGGACAATGATATGGATTGCTCCTGGCAGTCTTAAGATATTGTCTGGATCGACCTTACACTCAGCCAGAAGTTATGTAGGGAACTACCGGCTTCCTCCTTGTGCCTGATGAAATTCAGAGGTCCAAGGTCCAACTGACCTCCTGCTCTGCCTGGAACCTACTGAAGATGCACCTTACATCTGGCTCCTCAGACTTATATCTAACTGGGTGAAAGCCACAAACCCCTGCCCCACTCCACACATTCATATGAAAGTCATGGTAGCTGTAACAAAATTAACTGATTTGCTTGTTTTACGTTATTTTGATTTCTTTTTCTAACTAAAGGCTTAAGTTCTTTAATTTTTGTCCTGCTAAACTTCATTTGTTTCACTTAGTTACATCCGTTTGGACAGCTTTGAAATGCTTTGGTTGGAATAATTTAAAGAACGGTTTAGATGCCTTTGAAGGCAGCAAGCTGTCAAAGACCTTAAGTGCATTTTGGGGATGGGACTTCAAAATCCAGTACCTGAGAGTGACTTGGAATAGGGACCTCACTCTACCTCATGGCGATTAGTTTGGCTGGCCCTCCATAACCAGTATGGTACAGTACAAGTGGGTAGTGAGCCCAGGCAATGGATAAATCCAGGACAGCCTTGCCAATTATTATCAATTGTAAATAAAGGCTTTATTTGCAGTTAAGGAGTTGTAAAACGTTGAGAATTATACAGGGTGACCTGGTGGAAAAAACTATGTTTGATTTTCTTTTAGGGCAGATGGACTTTTGAATAATTTACCTCTTTGCATCAAAGTATTCATGAATGTCTGCTAATTATGCACAAACTGCAGAAACAGTTGCTCTGTTCTTTTTCAGAGCCAAATAAAGCAGCTGCAGTTCCATTTACTTTCCGTTCCAGGACATCTCAAATGTCCTCTTTCTTTAAGAATCGTGGTTTCCCTTCTGCCGTCATCAATGATGCCCTCACCCGCGTCTCCTCCATTTCCCGCACTTCAGCCCTCACCCCATCCTCCCGTCACCACAACAGGGACCGTGTCCCCCTTGTCCTCACCTACCACCCCACCAGCCTCCGGATCCAGCATATTATCCTCCACAGCTTCCGCCACCTTCAACAGGACCCCACCACTAAGGACATCTTTCCCTCTCTACCCCTCTCTGCTTTCCGCAGGGATCGTTCCCATTCGCAACTGCCTGGTCCACACGTCTCTCCCCATGGATCTTCCACCTGGCACTTATCCCTGCAAGCGTAAGTGCCACACCTGTCTCTGCACCTCCTCTCTTACCACCATTCAGGGCCCCAAACAGTCCTTCCAGATGAGGCAACACTTCACTTGTGAGTCTGTTGGAGTAATCTATTGCATCCAGTGCTCCCGGTGCGGCCTCCTCTACATCGGTGAGACCCGACGCAGATTGGGGGACCGCTTCATTGAGCACCTCCACTCTGTCCGCCACAACAGACAGGATCTCCCGGTTGCCACCCACTTCAACTCTGCTTCACATTCCCATTCGGATATGTCCATACACGGCCTCCTCTACTGCCATGATGAGGCCAAACTCAGGTTGGAGGAGCAACACCTCATATACCGTCTGGGTAGTCTCCAGCCCCTTGGTATGAACGTCGAATTCTCCAACTTCCGGTAATTCCCTCCCTCTCCCTTCCACCATCCCACTTTCAATCTGCCTCCTCTTTTAGCTGCCTATCACCTCTCTCATGATTCTGCCTTCTTCTACTACCCATAGCGCTTTCCCCTTTCATTCCTTCTTCACCTCTCCGGCCTACCCCATCCCTGCTTCCCCTCCCCCACCCCTTGATCTTCCCTCTGATTTATTTTTCACCTGGCACCTTCCACCCTCCCCCCACCTTCTTTATAGGGCCCCTGCCCCCTCCCTCTTCAGTCCTGATGAAGGGTCTCAGACCGAAACGTTGACTGCTCATTTCAACAGATGCTGCCCGACCTGCTGAGTTGATCCAGCTTGTTTGTACGTTCCATTTATTTGTCTTGTGACTTACCTAGTAAAATATGCAAGCTCTACTCTGTGCTGTAACCAGACCAAATCAAACAACTCAACATAGGCTAAAGTGGTGAGTGAAGGGATTAGATTGTGACACTCCTGCCGAAGGCAGACAATTTTTTCAGAATGTTGTGTATGTGTTTTGTCATGTTAAATCTTAACCCAAATGGAGAGATGTCTGTTCTGCTTGAAAACTGCAAATGTGGCACTCACTTGTCAGCTTCTCAGTGAATAAGCATGCCGTGATCACCTGGGAATTCAGAGGGTCCGCTGAAACTAGCCATGGGATAAAATTCCAATGATCCTGGGATGTGACCTCAGTTTAATTTTCCTTCATTATTTTAAACTATTATTCCTGCTTCTGTCTGAAATCATTCTGAGATATAATAGAAAGGGAAGAGGCTTGACAAGGTGGTACTGTAGTATATTGACCATTCAAAATTTGCCCTTCCACCTGAATTCAATTCATGTCAATTTGAAGAAAATCTGCTCCGACCAGCTGGGTGAATAGGTGCTTTGTTTTGGACCTGTGTAATTCAATTCCCAGTCGCAGGTTGGAATAAACTATGGAAAATCGAAATACAATTGATTCCTGTTAATTGGGACACATCTGAACCAGTAGATTTTGACCTTATTAAGCGGCTGCCCCAATTATCTGAAGTTTCATGGAAATAGTTAAGAAGGTATAAAAAACAGACAAGCTACTGTTTAACTGAATAACCAATTATGTATTTACTTGAAATACAGAACAGATTAGAACACTACCAATGCTACTACAGTACTATAAAATGTTCCTCATAGTTAGTGACAGAGGAATTCATCAGTGTATGGGGTGTCTAGGAAGGGTTAGTACCTCTGGTCCATTCTGGGGCAGCTCACTGACCTTTGGTCCCCACCAGACACTCAGCTCTCACCCGTGGCTCCAAGTAGCTGTTTGCACGCAACAGCAGCCACACTGCGGTACACCGCTTCAACAGGCAGAGTAAACCAGGTGAAGGTAGCTGGCAACCCTCATGCTCCGCGGAGTGAGATGGAGACATTCCTGTCCCAGCATGTGAAGTCAGCTCCGTCTGACTGGAATACCAAATTTCATCCATCAGGCATAAAAGTTGAACCTTCCTTTCATATGCAGAGTGTTGAGTGCCTTTTGAAAGATCTTATAATTATTTAACTGTTTCCAAGTTATTATGCAATCTGGACATTCGAGACTTTATTTATGTTAGCCAAATGCTAGATTCAATGTGGTGAGATAAATGTGAAATGTCAGTTGGTTGGCTATATTATCCTAAGATAACCTCACACCCATTGAGGCAAGAAGGTATTCGTGGTGTGAAAACGTCAAGGAAGATTATTCCTCACTCCAGTTAATTCACCCCAGTGAATGTGCAACATTTACAGCTTTCAGTTCATTACAATGGGTTTCTGTATCACCGGATTCTACCTCTCACGCCAGAGGCCAATTAACCAACCATCCCGTTCAACTTCATGATGCAAGTGAAGTAGGAGCACCTGGAGGAAACACACATCGTCACAGGGAGAACTCCAAACAGGTAGCACTGCAGGTAGCTTGAGCTGTAAGGCAGCAGGTCTAGTGAACTCCTCGATCTTTGCTGATAATTATTTCCTGCTGAGTACCAGAACCCATGGCTCTAAGATCTGCTTTCTTGGACCCCAGGATAAATATCAAGAGCTGCAGAGCTGATAAGGATTTCTGCCAACAACAGGTCATTAAATTAGTAGCACAGGGGAGGTTATTTAATTAGTAACACAGGAAAATATGAACTCAACAAGGGAGGAGCAGGAGTGGACTTCACCCACCAGCCAGGATTCAACTGCTCTTCTCTGCAAGTTCACTGTAGCCCTCAGTCAGCATCAGATTATTATTACTGGCGTATGACACGAACTTTGTTGTTTTGCAGCGGCAGCAAAAACATAAAAATCTATAAATTACAAAAGATAAACATTGCAAAAAAAAAGAAATAATGAAACAGTGCTCCTGAGTTCTCCTAGCCCTGTGGACAGGTTCCAGATCTGTTTATCTATGGAACCTGTCCCATCCATTCTTGAGTAATCCGGACTCATGAAAGCATTCTGGTGACTTTACAAATTGTGAGTCCTCACTGGCCAACAATGCACTTCCCTTATCTCGCATCTGCTTGGCTTCCCTTCGCTGTGAGTTTACAGATACGGGAAGTGCTAACTAGCAACACTGGGGACATGGGAAGCTTCTTAGAAAACAACGCTTTCATGTGCAATTCTGCTCCATATAATAGCAACTGAATAAAAGATATCATCCAGAATAATACAGTAGCCTGCCACGCAAGTCTCTTGCTCAGTGGTTGCCCATTGTCTTGTTCTGAATTAATCATTGATATAGAAGTCTGTGTTTCAGAGAAACACACAAAACGCTGGAGGAACTCCGCAGGTCAGGCAGCATCCGTGGAGATGAATAAACAGTCAACATTTCAGGTTGAGAGCCTTCTTCGGGACTAGAAAGGAAGAAGGAAGATACCAGAACAAGGCGGGGGGAAGAGGACTAGCTAAAAGGTGATAGGGTGAAGCCAGGCGGGTTAGAAAGCTAGAGTGTTGGAGAGAAAGGAATCTGATACAAGAGGAGAGTGGACCATTAGAGAAAGGGAAGAAGGAGAGGCCCAGGGGCGGGTGATAGGCAGGTGAGGAGAAGAGATAAGGGGCCCGTGGGGAATAGAAGAGGGAAGGGGGCTGGAAAAGAATTACTGTACAGAGAAATTGACGTTTATGCCATCAGGTTGGAGGCTACCTAGACAGAGTATGAGGTGTTACTCCTCCACCCTGAGAGTGGCCTCATTGTGACAAAATTATGACATGTTGGAATGGGAAAGGGGATAGGAATTAAAATTGTTGGCCACAGGAAAGTTCTGCTTTTTGCAGATGGAACAGAGGCGCTCTACAAAGCAGTCACCCAATTTACGTTGGTCTCAGCAATGTAGAGGAGATGGCATCAAGACCACCGGATGCAATAGGTGACCTCAACAGATTCACAGGTGAAGTGTTGCCTCACCTGGAAGAACTGTTTGGGGTCCAGAATGGAGGTAAGGGGGGGAAGTGAATGGGCAGGTGTAGCATTTCTGTTGGTTGCAGGGATATGTGGCAGGAGGGAGATTAGTGTTTCATGCTATTTTTGAAGCTATTGTAAAAGCCAGCCAAGATTATCAATGACCCTTCTTCATATGAGCTTCCACTTATATGGCATTTATGACTGTACTTTACAATTAAACACCTTTGCATACAAATGTAATAAAGTTGACAACTGATAATGCAAAGTTCAAAGTAAATTTATCATCAAAGTACATATCTGTCACTTTACACAACTCAGATTCATTTTCATTAATAGAAGCAATGAAGGACTGCACAAACCGTTTGCAAAAGACAACATTGATTTATTGGCGGATGTCATAGCAAGGACTGGGTCTCAAGCACGGTGTCCCCTGTTTGCAGCTGCCTAGGAGGGAGGTGCACTCCACCAGAGTGGTGGTGGTGGTGGGGGGGGGGGGTGCGGTGTGGTCTCCAAGCTGGAGTTGGTGCTGCACCCCAGTGTTCGCTAAAGCATTCGACTGCAGACTGCCGCAACATTCATGGACTCAAGGTCTTGGCCTATATATTTTTTGTGTGACTGTATTTTGCTCCAGCACCCAGGCCATGCCCTTTTCTCACTGTGACCATCAGGAGGGAGGTACAGAAGCCTGAAGGCAGACACTCAGCGATTCAGGAACAGCTTCTTCCCCTCTGCCATCCAATTCCTAAATGGACATTGAACCCTTGAACACTACCTCACTTTTTAATATATATTATTTCTATTTCTTGCATGATTTTTAATCTATTCAATATACATATACTGTAATTGATTTACTTATTTATTATTATTATTATTTTTATTTTGTTTTTCTTCTTCTATATTATGCATTGCATGGAACTGCTGCGGCTGGGTTAACAAATTTCACGACACATGCCAGTGATAGTAAACCTGATTCTGATTCTGATATTTTATATGTGTTTGCTACCTTATATGTGCCTTATGCTGTGTATGATTGTCAGTACTGTGTTTTGTGTCTTGTCTCTGGAGTAATGCTGTTTCATTTGGCTGTATGCATGGGCGTCATGTTTGGCTGAATGACAGTTAAGCTTGAGAAAGGAAGAAAAATAATAATAAATAAATAAATAGATGAGCAATAAATATCAAGAACATGATGAAGAACTCTTTAAAGTGAGTCCGTAGGTTGTGGAAACAGTTTAGTAATGGGGCAAGTGAAAATGAGTGAAGTTATCTCTTCTGGTTCAAGGGGCATTGTTTGAAGAGGTGGTAAGGACCTGTAGGAGTTTACGTTTTCAGCTGATTGACAGCATCTCCAACAGTCCAGCAATGCTTCAGGATGAAGGTGGAGCGTCAGCCAGGATTACTTGCTCAAACCTGTGGAGTGAGGCTTGAATCTACACTCTGGATGTGAGGCAGACTCTGCAATTCTGCTGCTTGTTTGACAATTTTCTGTGGGGCTGACTGAAGTAGCTCTTCGATCATTTGACACCTTTCTCCATTGTTTACTTTACTCATTTATTGGCAAGCCTATTATTCTCTATGAGACTTTATAAATACTTGGAATATTTGAAGCGGATGCAACAGCAATTTAAATAAAGCAATGACTTTATAACAGATGTTCCAACACCTTAGCAACAGCTTTGGGTCTGTACTGAGAGCTTCAGAAAAATTAAAGCTGACAGGATGGATGGCAAGGTGAAAAGCTTGAAACCCATACATTCCAATGGCATTTTTAAAAAAGAATTAAGTACTTGCTTTGTCTTTATGCCTTTGTCTCTCCTTCTCTTCTGAAGGTGGTTATCCATAGGCACTGTCTGACCTCCAGTGCCTCATAGGTGGGAGAAGGTAAGGGACAGCAAGTTGTTGAATTGTAGAGGAAAGTTGCCTTAATTAGGCCTCCATTCAGTGTGGCCTTTGCAGATAGTAGTCAGAATTTGCTGCCCTTCAGTCAGTGGAACGTGAGGTTGTTATTACAATTTGTTTGGGGGTGGGGTAAGGAGGTGGGACGGGTGTGTGGGGAGGATAGAGTTAGTTATTGTGCTCACCAGTGCTTATGCAGATGCACTTGGTTCTCCACTTACAGTTCCACAGTCAATGTGTGGAAGTAGCTATAACCATCTCCCCTTTGGTAAGCCTTGCCCCTTGCTGTCTTCCATCTGGGTGTAGATCATGTCATAGAAAGAGCAAGAAAACCACACTTAGCAGGTCAGGCAGAATCTGCACTGGGAAATAGATAATCAATATTGTGGATCGAAACCCTTCATCGGGACTGAAAGAGCAGAGGGGAGAAATTCAGTATAAAATGTAAGTAGGGTAAGAGCTGGCAAGCAAAGGGTGGATCCATGTTAGGTGGGGTGGTTGGCAGATGGAGTCAGGAAGTGGAGGCAACAAAGGGCTGCAGAAGATGTAATCTGAGAAGGAAAGAAGGTGGACCATGGAGCCAAATAAGGGCAGTTGGGTGGGGAGCACATCACTTTCACCCTCCTATTGTTTGCCAGCTCCTGCCCCAGCCAACCCCCTCATTTTATGTCAGCTATCTCCCTTCTGACTTACAGTCCAGATGAAGGATATTAGACCAAAACATCTGTTGTCCTTGTGTCAGCCATTAGAGCAAAGATACTGGTCCGGCTTCATTGGCCCCACACTACCAAGGGTGTACCCCTCCATTCCCCAGCCATGAGATTGCATAGGAGGTATTCCCATGAGGTCCACTTGCTTGTTTGGTGTCTGATTCCCCGTTGACTTAAATGGCCTTCCACCCCAACCAAGCTCTGATATCTCTGCCAGGTGATGAAGAAGATGAAGATACAGGGGAGGAGAGGCTGCCTTCATGCTTTGACTACGTGATGCACTTCCTGACCGTCTTCTGGAAGGTTCTGTTTGCCTGCGTACCGCCCACTGAATATTGGAATGGATGGGCCTGCTTCGTAACGTCCATTCTCATCATTGGCATCCTGACAGCCATCATTGGAGATTTGGCCTCTCACTTCGGTTGCACCATCGGCCTGAAAGATTCAGTCACTGCTGTGGTATTTGTAGCTCTTGGCACCTCAGTACCTGGTAAGTAAACAGCAGACGTAACTGTAATTCTATTTGATTTATTTGCTGTTCACTTTTCACATTTCCCTTTAGAAAGCACTCCATGATTATTTTAATAGCGAACTTCAGTTGATGTGAAATGTCAGCATTTGTGCAAAAGTGTTCGGAACATATATATAGCTAGGGTGCCTAAGATTTTTGCACAGCACTGTATTTGTCAATGTGGAGAAGAGAGCAAGTTTGTAAATTGGGTGGGAGCCAAGGATGATGGAAATGGAGAGGTGGAGTGTCGCGAGAGGAGTGTGGGACGGGTGGCAGAGGACTGCCAGGGCAGAGGGTGGTGTGGGTGCAGACACACCCAGCCCTGAGACACCAGGCAACGCCATTTGATTCCAAACAATTGGTTTATTGGTCATCACAGAATGTCTCTCAGCTGCTTCTCCCTCCCTCCCCTCTTCCTTCCCCTTATTCCAATCATAATTCCCCTCTCCCTGACCCCTTCCCACTCTCAGTTCACAATAGAAACCCATAGCACAATCAGGTTTATCATCACTCACATACGTCATGCAATCTGTGTTTTTTTGCGGCAGTACAGTGCAATACATACAATTACTACAGTACTATACAAAAGACTTAGGCTTCTTAGGTATATATACTGTATGTGCCTGAGACTTTAACACAGTACAGTATATCATTCCTCCAAATCACAGGTATGTTTCAACCTGCTTTCAAACTAAATTATGTCCTTCAGTGTTGGTTCTATGGACAACGGAACACTCATTTTGCACTCAGCAAGATCCCACGGGCCATTTTGATCAAACACCTCAATAATGCACCTTATTACTCTCTCCATTCCACATAGCTCATGTCTGTTCCTCAGGCTAAAATCAGAAGGAAGACAGACAGGCTGGAAACACTCAGCAGGCCAGGAAGTATCTGTGAAAAGATAAATAGCTAAGCTTCAGTTGTGAAATCCTTTGTACGGGGAAGGGAGTGCATATGACAGTGTTCTATTATACAGCAGTGATAGTTCAAGACATTTTAACAGAGGTGTGAACCACCCATGAAGGTCAACCAGTTCTGAACAGAGGAGCTTGAGTTGCCTTCTCCTGCTTTTCCTTACAGTCTGTAATAGTTTCCATCTTGTGAGAGAAGTTTGAGAGATTTAAAAAGGCTGAGATATTAACACTGAAAAAGTAAAACTCTGCTGATACATTGCAGAAGTATGATAAATTTTCAGAATGCAGAATCATGCAGCAGTTGGGGACCTTATAAAAGTTATTATTTAGCTGTTCCAATCTGTTTGCAATAGCAAGCGAGAGCTAACCACCATTCATCCTGGATATCATTATGTGCCATGTTGCATGACGTGGGCGATCGTGATCTGCCATCTGTCTTTAATCTGAGATGTTCTAATAAGCTCTTCAAAAATTTTGCCTGTCACCCCCCGTTGATGTAACTCATGAATGTCGATCACGACCTTTTCTTCCATCACTTTTTCCCAACTCTTTCCTCAGTACGTACCCCAGAAATTCCATCTGCCGCTTCCGGCACTTTGCAACATCGTCACCATTAACTAAATTATTCACCAAAGTTAAATCTGAATCATCAGTTTTCCAATTCGTCCATTAATAAGAATCCAGAGTAGCCTCCCCAGATCCACAGGGAGATTGATGTAATACTGAATTTCAATAATTAGGCAGTAACACTCACTGAAACTGCTGGCACTCCTTATATTCCCTAAATCATCCGTCTAATTGTTTTGACTTTGTGTTAAGTGATGCAGCCCACGTTTCTTTATTTCTTATTGTCACAGAGTGATAGAGAACTACAGCACAGAAGAAGGCCCTTCGGCCCATCTAGTCCATGCTGAGGTGTTACTGCCTAGCCCCATCGACCCAAACCTGGACCATAGCCCTCCATACCCTCCTATCCATGTACTTATCCAATCTTTTCTTAAATTTTGAAATCGAACCTGCATCCACTACTTACTTTGGCAGTTCGTTCCACATTCACATGACCCTCTGAGTGAAGAAATTCACCCTCAGGTTCCCCTTTCACCTCTAACCTATGACCTTTAGTTTTAGTTTCACCCAACCTTAGCAGAAAGTGTCTGCCTTTGTATTCTTAATTAATTCCTAGCAGTGTAGGGAATTTTTAAATAAATTATCATTTTTATAAGTTTTTAAAATTCTTTGAACCTATTGAAACTACATTTAAATAGCTCCAATTATGTCAGAAGTATTTAACTACTGAAAGCCAAATGTAGTTGAGACCTCAGACTCCACCACCTGAACCTCCGCTGTGACTGGAGACACAAACTGATCTCACAGAAGGGCTGCAACAGCCAGGTTGACCAGCCTCATGGAGGTGAATGAAATAATTCTGTCTCCAGGGTTTACGAGCGGCAGAGTAGCAGAGCCACACGGTCTCACAGCTCTATTGATTCAGGATTTGACCCTGACCTCTGAGTGGAGCTTGCTTGTTTCTCCTGAATGTACTGGTTTGCTCCAGCATGCCAAAGTTATCAGGCTGGGTGGGTTGATTGACTGCTGAAAATTTCACCAAGTGTGTAAGCGAGTGGTCGAATCTGCAGGATTGAAAACATGGGGACTTTTTAAAAGCAACACAAGGAAATCTGCAGATGTTGGAAATTAAAGCAACACAGACAAAATGCTGGTGGAACACAGCAGGCCAGGCAGCATCTATAGGATGAAGCGCTGTTGACGTTTCGGGCCGAGACCCTTCGTCAGGACTAACTGAAAGGAAAGATAGTAAGAGATTTGAAAGTAGTGGGGGGAGGGGGAAATGCGAAATGATAGGAGAAGACCGGAGGGGGTGGGATGAAGCTAAGAGCTGGAAAGGTGATTGGCAAAAGGGATACAGAGCTGGAGAAGGGAAAGGATCATGGGACGGGAGGCCTAGGGAGAAAGAAAGGGGGAGGGGAGCACCAGAGGGAGATGGAGAACAGGCAGAGTGATGGGCAGAGAGAGAAAAAAAAAACTAAATATATCAGGGATGGGGTAAGAAGGGGAGGAGGGGCATTAACAGAAGTTAGAGAAGTCAATGTTCATGCCATCAGGTTGGAGGCTATCTAGCCGGTATATAAGGTGTTGCTCCTCCAACCTGAGTGTGGCTTCATCTTGACAGTAGAGGAGGCCATGGATAGACATATCAGAATGGGAATGGGATGTGGAATTAAAATGTGGCCATTGGGAGATCCTGCTTTCTCTGGCGGACAGAGCATAGTTGTTCAGCGAAACGGTCTCCCAGTCTGCATCGGGTCTCACCAATATATAAAAGGCCACACCGGGAGCACCAGACGCAGTTTACCACACCAGCCGACTCACAGGTGAAGTGTTGCCTCACCTGGAAGGACTATCTGGGGCCCTGAATGGTGGTGAGGGAAGAAGTGTAAGAGCAGGTGTAGCACTTGTTCCGCTTACAAGGATAAGTGCCAGGAGGGAAATCGGTAGGAAGGGATGGGGAGGACGAATGGACAATGGAGTCACGTAGGGAGTGATCCCTGCGGAAAACAGTGGGGGGGGGGGGGGGAGGGAAAGATGTGCTTCGTAGCGGGATCCTGTTGGAGGTGGCGGAAGTTAGGGAGAATTATACGTTGGACCCGGAGGCTGGTGGGGTGGTCGGTGAGGACAAGGGGAACCCTATCCCGAGTGGGGTGGTGGGCGGATGGGGTGAGGGCAGATGTGCAGGAAATGGGAGAGATGCGTTTGAGAGCAAAAAATGGGATTAACATTGTATTAATGGTCGTTGGCAAGGACTCAGTAAGTTGAAGAGCCAGTTTCTGAACATACGCCGTTATAGCCGTGATTTGGCTGCGATTGTGATGCAGGCCCTTATAACTTGCAGTGCCGTTCAGTAATTAGCTACATCTCACTTTCCAGCATTGCATTTTCTTTGCTGTCAAAATCACTTTCTTCATGCGGCTGCACTGCTGGCTGTTTGAAATAGCCAGAAGCAATAACAGCCTGTAATAACGCCCAGATCCGTACTTTCAACCTTGGATTCATCCTTGTCTATTGTTACTCTTTTCATCACACGGGCACTGTCCTTACCTGCCACCACTGGCTCATCGTCTTTCACATTCTTTAACTTTGTGACGTCATCTGTGGAAATCGCTCATTTCCACACGCCCATCAATAATACCCCACCTTTCCCTGCCTTTCAACATTTACACTCCCTCTGTGTCCAGCACAGAGTTTCGGACGAGACTTAATTGACGTGCTTGAGAGTACTAAAGTAGAATAAGAATAGCACATACTTAAAGAGAATGTTTACGAGGACATTGCCAGCAATTGAGGACCGGAGCTATAGGGAAAGGTTGAATAGGTTGGGATTTTATTCCCTGAAGCATAGAAGAATGGTGGGAGATTTGATAGAGGTATACAAAATTATGAGGGGTATGGATAGGATAAATGCAAGCAGCTTTTTCCACTGAGGTTGGGTGAGACTTGAACTAGAGGTCAGGGTTAAGTGCGAAAGGTGAAATGTTTAGAGGGAACATGAGGGGAAACTTCTTCACTCAGAGGGTGGTGAGAGTGTGGAATGAGCTGCCGGTGTAAGTGGTGGATTTGGGTTCAATTTCAACACTGAGGAGAAATTTGGATCAGTACCTACTGTAGATGGGAGGGATGTGGAGTGCTGAAGTCCGAGTGCAGATTGATGGGACTAGACAGAAAAATAGTTTGGCACAGACTAGATGGGCCAAAGGGCCGGTTTCTGTGCTTTAGTTTTCTATGACTCTATAAAGTATTGTATTCAGTCCTGGTTGCCTCAATATCTGAAGGATACGGGAGTCTTAGGGAAGGTGTGGAGGAGATTTACTAAAATGATCAAAGAACCTGTCTACAGCAAACTAGAGCTTTTCCATTGGAGCAACAGGGTACTCCAAGAGGATGAGTGGAGACTTACTAGAGGTGAATAAGATTATGAGAGGAATAGAGTGGGCAGCCAGCACCTTTTTCCCAGGATAGTAGTGCCCCAAACCACAGAACATCTGCTTAAGGTAAGTGGAGAAAAATGTAGGTTTTTTTTGCACAGAGTGGCAGGTGCCTGGGTTATGGGCTGTATGGGAGGGAAGGTTTATATTGATCATGGAGTAGGATTATATACAACATTGCAGGCTGACGGTCCTGTGCTCTACAATGTTTATGTACTGTATCTGGAGAGTTGGGCTGTATATTGTAAGTTGTCAAATCAAGTGAAAGCAAGTAACAGCTTATCAAATAAACCAGAGAGATATGAAGATGGCAAGTAGTCAACTACACATTAATTATCCTAATGTAAACTCTGGAAAAACGGTGTGACGGCAGGGAAGCACCTGAAACGCATGGTGTTGATCAGAATCTTAACAAGCTAGAGACACAGGGAAGTCTGCAGAGGCTGGAAATACAAAGAAACACACACAAAATGCTGGAGGAACTCAGCAGGCCAGGCAACACCATGGAGAAGAGCAAACAGTCAACGTTTCGGGCCTAGACTATTCTTCAGGACTGTGAAGGAGGAGGGCAGATGTGTGAATAAAAAGGTGGGCTCGCTGGAATAGGGTCAGGAGCCAGCATTCAGCCCTTTGGGCTGAATACCTTCTTTCTGTGTGGTTACAATCATGGAACAAGATTGGGCATATTCTGGGTTTTTCCACTGAAGAATAGATGAACCTCAGTTGCAGATTTCTGGAGAGCTACAGACAAATTGGTGGAAAGAGTTGATGTAGTACAGAGAATTGTGTTAAAATATCTTTGATGGTAAAACATGGGGAGTCAATTTGACTAAATAGTTCAATTGCAGAAGAGAGTGTTGATAGAGAGGAAACACAGAGTGGGAACTGGGGAGCAGCTTCAGAAGAGGCCCAAGTTTGAGGGATTAGATATAACACCACAACTTCATATATTCAATGTGAAAATGTAAGTCACTCATTTTCCCCATCATTATTTTTGGCCTGACTTCAGCCAATGAATGTAAAAGTTGTTTACCTACTCCTGTTTTGATCTGCTGCACCTTGTGTTATCCCACAGATACCTTTGCAAGCAAAGTGGCAGCCTCACAGGACTACTATGCAGATGCCTCCATCGGGAACGTCACTGGAAGCAATGCAGTCAATGTTTTCCTGGGCATTGGATTGGCGTGGTCTGTTGCTGCCATCTACTGGGCATCCCAGGGCAAGGAGTTCCGAGTGGAAGCAGGCACCCTGGCCTTTTCTGTCACTCTCTTCACCATCTTTGCTTTCGTCAGCGTGAGCATCCTGCTGTACAGGAGGCGGCCGCACATCGGGGGAGAGCTTGGGGGTCCGCGGGGACCCCGCATCGTCACCGCCGCCATATTTGGTGGATTGTGGTTACTATACATTCTGTTCTCTTGTTTGGAAGCCTACTGCTATATAAAGGGGTTCTAAAGCAAAGGGGACTTTGTGCTACCCCCAAAGAGACACATCACTTGAATCTCTTCGAACACAATGCAATACTTGCCAACAATATTCCACTCTTAAAAGGAACACTGGAGATGGTCCCATTGAAGAGGGCAGCACATGTCCCACAATTAAATAAAAACATGACATTTTGTAGAGGACAGTCCTGTGTCTTCATCAGTCGCTCCTGAGCTTTCTTGCCTTACTGAAGGGTTTTTATGAAACTAATGCTAGGGGAGGGGTGGGTTGGGTTGGGTAGTGCTTAGGTCCTGTTGGGTTATCTGAATTGAATTGGATGAAGGATTGTTTAATTGGAGTGTCAACTAAGGAAGAAAAGATCAGCAATGGGAACTGCGGTTTGTGAGTATTGCCCTGCTGTGTCTCCATAGCAATTACTGTGTTCAGTCCTTCCTCCTGAAAGTAAATCCGCCCAAAACAAATAGTCTCAAAGAACAAACTGGATGGCATTTACATCGCAGGCTGGCAGTGGGATCCACTTGCCCATAGCAGAGACCTGATTTAATTTAATTACAAATCCTGTACGCTGTTTTAATGTAGCTTGCTTGCGTAATCACGAATGAGAAGAACCAAGACAAGCACATGGAAGGCAAAAGCTGAGCTCAAACCCTTCAGAATACTTGTTCAGCTCTTCATGAATTGGTGCACCGGGTTGCGATGTTAATTCTGCCTTGCCATTTACTAGGAAAAAGACAAGTAGCATTCAGAGTCTGATGGATTAGTTTAATTTTCCCCATAATTGATCTGGAATGTTGGAACAGAAGCTAACTCCTGCCACTCACTCAGTTCACAGCTAGAGCCATCCTTAATTCCAATTGCCTGGAATGTAATAAGTGGGACGAGAGTTGCGGAGAGTAGTGGAGGTGGCATCACGTCTGATATTTTTATTTTATTTAATCTCAGGAGGTGGGCATTGCCAGCAAGTCTGCTATTTATTGTCCAGTGTGAATTGTGCTTAAGAAGCAGATGGTGAATTGCCAAATTGTGGTGAATGTACTCTTTAAAAGTGCAATAAATCTGAGAGGCCCAGGATTTTAATTTCATAATCTTACTGGGCACTGGGACTTGGGCGCACATCATTGTGGCAATATTCCCCTGTATTTATGGTCCACGGGCAAGAGGCATGGCAGGTGCTGCTGAAGAAGCATTGGCAGGTTGCCACGGCGTGTGTTATGCACACAAGTATGGAGAAGCTGTAGTGGAGGGAGTGAGTGATTAAATTGGAAAGTGGATTGCCGATAGGATGGGGCACTTAATCCTGATGGTGTTGAGGCTCTTGAGTGTCTCTGATACCATGTTCATTTAGACCACAACATCCGGGTTGTGATTTGTGAATAGCGCAACAGCCTTGGGGAGTTACAAGGTAAGACACTGTAATCTGTTTTCATAGGCTTGGTTTTTGTGTGGCTGGCTCATGTAATGTTTCTCTTTAATGGCGACCCCCAGGTTGTTAATGGTGGGAGAGTAGATGAGCGTAATGCCATTACATCCCAAGGTAAAGCTGTTAGAGCTGATCTTGTTGGAAATGGTCAAAGTCTAATACTTGTACAATGTGACTATTATTTCAGAACTGCTCAAGGCTGATTATTGCAGAAGACTTGCTCAAAGTAGGCACAGAACTGATTGTTGTCTGGGGAACTGCAAATAGAAGGGAACTTTGAGCCACCATCAGCAAACTTCCCAACTTCTGCGATGAAAGGAAGATAATTAATAAGGCAGCAATGACATCAGGCTGGAACGCTGCCCTCCAGGACATACGGGAGCTAGGATGATTGTCTCTTGTTAGTAGGTCCCCTGGATTCCCATTGACTCCTGGTTTCTCAAGACCTTCCTGTGTGACACTTGGTTTAAAACTACATTGAAATGAAGAGCAGTCACCATCTGGAATTCAGTGCTTGGGTCTTTGCCCGAGCATCCCCTTTACTTATCATAGAACATTCAGCTGCCTGATCGTCCACAACCAGCGCTGCAATCTTAGCAACACAAGACGCCGAATGCATTATACAGTGTAAACATTTCACCTGGGTCATGGTTGGGGGAAGCAAACAGCACAATTATTAGGTCCGTGCTCACAGCAACATCAAAGTACGCTTACTGTGAAAATGAGATCTAATAGACTGGTGACATTAAAGGTTCCAGGAGAAAGTGCACACTACGTCTTGAATGCAAAATGCCTAGGATGACAGGCGTAGTTGTAAAATAGATACTCAAAAGTGCTCTTATATTTCCTGCTGTATGTCTTCTTCCCAATGTTCTTCAGAGAAAAACAAAAGCCCATCCTACAAACGCATAGTTCATTTACTTGCTGGGGTAATTACGTTCATCGTTTTGTTTAGCCTAGTGCTGTTCATGCTGATGAGTTGATTGGATTGTTGTTTATGTCCAAATAATGAATCCTCTTTTTTCAGAGAAAGTCTGCATGGAAAACTCCAGTGTATTTATGTGCATATCTTTCTTTCTGACTCGAAAAGGTTTGAGTAAAATTACACAAAAAAAGAACTGAATTGCAAAAAAAATATTGATTTGCTTTAAACATTTTTCCTTAATTAGTTGAAGTTGTTCTAGGTTTTGAAGTGATAATTTGTAGTTGCGTTGACTGCAGTTGTTTCTGATTTAGTTGCACTCCAGTACACATGACAGTGATGGAGTTAATGTTTCTGTTCACTTGGCAATGCAACTGGTCTTCTTTGCGCAATCATTTAAGTTTTACAGCTTTTTTTTGGTAAAGGTAGTTTGTACATCTTTAATATCCGGGGGGCAAAATGTGCAAACCTGTCCATAGCCTTGCATTGCACTCATGTTTAAGGTAATTTTTGGGTAAGCCTTTGCCCCTTGCTCTTCCCCAATCCCCTTGGACACATCATTGCAAAGGTCGTAAAGATATCCATCAGAATAAGTGTCTTTGTCCCATAGAAACAGATCAAGTATTCTGAAGGTATCTAAAAGTATTCCAAGATTATATTTACGAGCAAGATCCTTGATGTAAATCTTTACCCTAATTCCAACTGCTCACAGCCCCTTTCCTTCGTCTCAATAATGGTACAAGTGTAGCTGTTAACAATTGGTACTTTCACCCAGCTTGGACATGGAGCAGGCAATTACCCTGAGAGATTATAGCACCTAAGAATTTAAATGATGATGGCTGTGGGTATGTGTTTTCTCCACTGTGGCCTGACTAGATCAAGTGTTTTACTTCTAAATAGTACAGGAAAAGAGGCCCCGCTTTATATCCCACAGATGTATTCCACCGTTCACTCAATATAGGAAAAAGATTTCATGCAGTAAATACTACTTAAAACCTCTTTCTATACACCAGAGATGCCCACTTTATATCACATGGTCAAACACTCGTAGTTTAGATGCTGATGTCGTTAAGGGTGAATATAATATCTTTAAACCTGCTATTCTCTCCCAGGTGACTCTTTATACAAGCCGTCGGATGACATTTTATACAGATTCTCAACTAACCCTTTCTGCAGAGTTTTTCCACTCTAGCCAGATTCTTTATACAAAATAATTCACTACAGACAGTACCTTCAAGGCCTTCTTAGGCCTCGAGGATATACTGTAGGCATGACAAAGATAAATCTTTTAGACATAAATGGCCCCTTTATACAAAGACTTTGTGACATCCGACTCTTTATATTGAATAACTCAGTGAGGGAGAGCCCTTTATTAATGTTGTAGTTGTACCCTGTAGCTGATCATTTATCCTGGTGAAACTGCTGTAAATTGTATCATTGTACATTGGTAAGGCAGTATCATTTGCAGATTCAAAATTATTTCAAAGGCAAGCTTAAGATAATCTCCACAATGTGTCAAAAAGAAAGAATAGAAGGCTAATTAATTCAACTCTGAAAAGTCTTCTGAAGCAATGAGTACATCATCTATCTCAGTTCCTGAAAGTAAAGATGGGGTAGAGGGTTGGAGCGGACAGAATGGGAGTTGGGCATCCAGGAGATATCTGGTGGATTTGGATTGGTCTAACATTGTCGGTAGCAAATCAGCAGACTGCGTTATATTTCTCCATTAATTTCTATTTCCATTGGCTTCAATGGAGAAGTTGGACTAGCTGCCGACCTGCCTGTTGTATTCTGTCTCACAAAGTTGAGATCTACCCACACATGCTTTCATTTTTCCCATGAGTGAAAGATAGTGTTTTGAAGCATTGTTACTTTTCATGTAGTATAGGGTCGTGCAAGTTCCATTTTCTTGGAATGACTTGGCATCCCACCAGACTCAGTCGCAACCAGTTCAATTCTGGAGCCTGAAGATGATGGAAAGCAAAGACCAGGCAGTAGAAACAAAACTTCTCAGCTCTGGACTTGCCCACTGCCATGACAAGTGCAAGCAAAACACAGATTGGTTTTCCACACAAACACACCACATTCAAGTTAGAAACCATTTGTAGGTAGTGGTGTTTGTAACCAATTTTCTATCCTTTGTCTGCATGCTTTGCATGTTGCATTGACTGGAATTGTTTTCTCTTTCCTTTCCACTGTTGTCTTCTGATTTTTTTTTTCCTATTGCTTTCTTTTACTGCATCAAAGAGATTCTGTACACGGTACCATGAACTTGTAGCCTAGCTACTTGAAGTAGTTCCATTTGCTGTGCATTGTGTTCTTGACCATCATGGCTAGATTTGGTAAAGGCAGGATTGCTCACCGCGAAGTACTTCTTTGGGAAAACTTTCGGTAACTGGGTAATGGCACTGCCTGTTCGCCTGGTCCCTTAGGTGTAAACACCCCAGAATTGCATTCAAAACTGCTTTGTACAGTAATCTGAAGGGAAAATGTGTGAACATTTACAATAAAAGACTGAAAACCACTGAAGTATTTGGTGTGTTCTCTGTCCTAGAGTGAATGACTTTCTCAGTCCTTTCATGTGTGGACATAAAAGTTCTGTGTCTATTTCAGCATATAACAGACGAGTTCCCTTCAGCTTTCAGACATAGAATGCATCTTATCTGATCAGTTTCTTGTTCCTCTCTGGGCACAAACTGGCTGCCACATTTCCTTGCAACGTGAAATTGAAAACATGTCAAGGGTGCTTAATTGGCAGTGAAATGTTTTGGAATGCCCTGGGTGCATAGCACTACACAGATGCAAGTTTTTTTTTAAGCTTAGCCTCTTATTAAATGTGCTAAGGTTGTCAGGTCCTGCCCGCTCTCTCAAGCCATGTGGAGGATCATGCGGAAGGACCGTGTGTTGTTCAAAATAACAGGCGATTTATTAAAATAGATAATCTACTTGAGCACAAACTTCTTACAGCTATTAAATCCTCAGATTGCACAGAAACTTGATCAACAGTAAAACTAGGTTTTGACAGCAGAATAATGGTTACAGAAAGGCTTAATTAAGTAACAAGTTAGGTCTCGATTACAGAATAAAGTGATCATCCAAAAATCAAATTCAGTTAATAATAAATCCAATTTTCTATTACAACAATTAATAAAATTTCTGAAACTTGGGTGTAATCGCAGCTGCATTCCATGCTTCCGCTTTGAGGCTTTGCCTGTGGCTCCTTGTTACCACATTAGCACCAACCACATCCCTGTTTAGGAGTCATTAGCTTTTCTTTACTTTCCCCTACAACACCATGGTCATGCAGAACCTTTGGGTGGTAGGTAGTACACAACATTATCATCATTATCCTCCTAATCCCAGCCATGACAAGTTAAATAAAATCACCTCCAACTGTTATTGCCAACGTTGACCACCCCCTGCACAGTAATTTTGTCATAATCCACTTTCTGTCCAACTACAGTATATAAACTTGACACTAGAATGAAACACCTTTAGTTTTACAGTTATCAATAAAGGGCTGGATCTGGATTTACTGTGTTTAATTCCTGTACTTACAATATACTATTGTAGTTGGGACATTTTTTAAATTTCAAAAATAAACTATTCATAATAAAAAAAATCTACTAAGGAATAAAGACTGTGCATAGCTGTCTACATTCTTACTTTTGCTTGGTCACTTTTGCTGGTGTCAGGTTTCCTGGGCTTTTTGATATTTTAAAGTTTTAAAAATGCAGCCAAAATTGGATAGTGTCATTTTAAAAATCTCCTACTGCCTCAAAAATTGGTACAAACGGTAAACTCTCACCGCGATATTTTAATCTGAGGATATGTCTATTTTATGTGCCAGGTCATCTTCTAGCACAAAGTTTTATGAGCTGCCTTGAGGTTTTGAGGCCGTATGTGCGGTGGTCTGTGCTGCAACAAAATAGTATTACTGAAGCAAATTCTAGCCCTAATTATTTAGCTTGAATCAATTTGTTCACAAGCTGAAAGATTTGCACCAGCATGGCATCTTTAGTTATTCTCAAAACGTCACCAGGAAGGCCAGTATTTATTGGCTATCACTGAAGGTGGTATTGTAGTGTAGTGGTTAGCACAGCGTTTTACGGTACAGGCGACCCGGATTCAATTCCTGCCTCTGCCTGTAGGGAGTTTGTACATTCTCCCCTGTGACGACATGGGTTTCCTCCGGGTGCTCCGGTCTGCTCCCACAGCCCAAAGCCGTACCAGTTAGTAGATTAATCGGTGATTGTAAATTGTCCCCTGATTAGGCCAGGAGTAAATCAGGATTGTTGGGCGGTGTGGCTCGAAGGGCCTATTCCATGCTGTTTCTGAATAAATACACAAATAAATTCCCTCGTTAAAGTGTTGGTGACCCACTGCCCTGAACCACTGCAGTATTTCCAGCGAAGGTACTCCTTCTGTGCTGGATAGCAATTACAGGAATTAGGTCCCGCAGCAATGAAGAATCTTTTATCCCCCTCAGTGTGGTGAGTAAAATTGAGGGGAACCTGCAAGCATCCTTTCAACACACACAAAATGCTGGAGGAACTCAGCAGGCCAGGCAGCATCTGTGGAAAAAAAGTAGAGTAAATGTTTTGGGCCAAGACCCTTCAGCTGGACTGGAGAAAAAAAAGATGAGGAATAAATTTAAAAGGCGGGGGGAGGAGAGAGAGAAACAGGAAGGAGGGGAGAGAGGTGGAAGCAGGAGGGGGAGGGATGTAGTAAAGAGCTGGGAGGTTGATTGGTGAAAGAGATAGAGGGCTGGAGAAGGGGGAATCTGATAGAAGACAAAGCCCATGGAAGAAAGAAAAGGGGGGAGGAGCACCAGAGGGAGGCAATGGGCAGGCAAGGATGGTGAAGTGGGGGGGGGGGGGTATTACTGGAAGTAAGGAAGCATCCTTTCAGTCTGTCTGTTCAAAGTATATTGACATACTATGCAAAGTAATTTATCACTATTTGCCTTCTTTGCTAAACATTTCAAGTATATGCCTTCTGGCTCAGAACATTCAAACAAAGGAAACAGTTTAATATAGAAATTTGTCAATGATACTTTACCACAGCATGAGAAGGTTCACTGCTGAGAATTGTGGGCTGTAGGTTAATTTTGAGGAAATGGCCCTGGTGGTAGAATCTGGGAGCAGTTGATGGGGGAATGTGGGGCAAATAAATTGGTGTTAGTGTAAATGGTCACTTGCTAATTGTGGACTCGGTGGACAGAGGACCATCTATCTAATGTAGCATTTTTATTATGCCTACCATTTTGTACAAATATCATACAGACAGACAATTCAAGGTGACTGGATTTTTGCTACTTCTGTTTTGAAAAATCAAAGGCAGAGATTCTTAATATTTAGGGAGGGAATTTTAACAAGGCTATCAATATACATACTGTAAATTGTTTATGAAAATCAAGAAGCAACCAAAGATGAAAATCTGAAATAGAAAATGCTGGAATTATTCAGCAGTTATTTGTGGATGGAAAAATGAGTTAAATCTTTTGGGATGAAGACCCTTCATTGGAACTGGGAAAGAAAGAAACATCGGGGATGGAACTGGTGTGTTGTGGGGGGAAAGATAGGGATAAAGTTGACCCATGAACCCCCTTCACTAATGTAGTCCTTTTAATCTATCTGGCTAGCCAAACTTAGGTTATCAGCAGTATCAATCGAACTCCCAAAATCTGGGGGTAAATCAGACGGAACCTGTTCTTTTTGCAGTAAGATACTAAAGTCTGAAAGGACATAACGGCAGACACAAGGGCAGCTTCTACCCTCCTGTTAGAAGACTATTGAATAATCCCTTAGTATGAAAAAATGGATGTTGACCTCACAATGTACCTCAATGTGATCTTGTACCTTACTGTCTACCTGCACTGCACTTTCTCTGTACTGTAACACTTTATTCCGCACACTTATTGTTTTACCTTGCACTACTCCAATGCACTGCTGTAATGAATTGATTCATAGAATGGTATGCAATACATATTTCACTCTACCTCAGTACATGTAACAATAATAAATCAGCTCACCAATTTAGTCACCAAGCACTCTTCAAATTCATTATCAGCCTCCTTGGTTTAAGGCACCTAAAGAAGAATTACGTACTGAGTACCCAAGATCTGGTTTGGCTTTCAACAGCAAATTGTACTTCTCTAGAATCCAAGGTGCCATTGTACAATTCTCTTCAGTATTTACATACTTACAGAAGCAAACCTGAATATCAATCCATGAGAATCCATAGGGAAAGCCATCCAGCTAAAAAGAGGTCAGACCACGTGCTCACACCAATGCCATTCTCATCATCTGAAATGACAATTTTTTTTGCTGGAACAATAAATGGTTTTCTGATTCTAAAAGGTAGATGAAGTTTGACTTGACATTTATAAATAATAAATTTAACATGTCATTGCAACCTTGGCTCTCACCATTGGAATACTTGATGAAGCAGGAATCAAACAACTAATTACACTGGCGCATCAAACGTTGAGGCGACTTTAGCGATCTTGCCAACCCAGCCATCGGTATCAAGCCCATCAGTGCCAGTTTTCACCTTTGTAAGTAAGGTAGAAAGCAAGGTGAAGACAACCACTTGAGAGGGGCAGGCACTGAACCACGCAGCTCAAGACAGCAGGATATAGGGCAGCAAAGGGAAAGCAAGCAGGGATTCAGTTGTGTGAAGTAATATTAGCACTTGTATCTCAACTGCACCTACTCAGTTAAGGATGACCCAAAATAACTAAGTTAATAAGCTGTACAATGCTGTTAACATACAACACAGTAAGGCTCTTTGGCCCACAATGTTTTGCCAACTTTTTAGCCAACTCTTAAGTTCGATCTAACCCTTACCTCCTGCATAGCCCTTAATTTTACTATCATACACATGCCTATGAAGTGTTTCTTAAATGTCCCTATTGTATCAGCCACTAGCAGAGCATTCCACTATTCTTTGTGTTCATAAAAACTTACTTCTGACATCTCCCCCCCATATGTTCCTCCAATCACCTTAAATCTCTTTTGCATCCTCTCTAAATGTTTCCACATCCTTTCTATAATGAGACAACCAGAAATGAACACAATATTCCAAATATGGTCTAACCAGAGTTTTATAGTGCTGCAACATTACCTCATAGCTCTTAGACCAAAATATATATAGGAGTAGAGTTCAGCCATTTGTTCCATTGAGTCTACTCCACCATTTCATCATGGCGGATCCATTTCCCCCTCAGCTCCAATCTTCTGCTTTCTTCTCGCATCCCTTCATGCCCTGACTAATCAAGAATCTATCAACATCTGCCTTAAATATATGCTGTGGCTTGGCCTCCAAGTCATTGGAGACCCATAGGGGCCCAAGACTGCTCATGATACTCCAACAGTGGCATGACCAATGCCTTATAAAGCCTCAGCATCACATCCTTGCTTTTATATTCTAGTCCTATCAAAATGAATGCCAACATTGCATATGCCTTCCATACACCTATCTCAATTTGCAAAGCGCATGACCATACACTTCCGCACATTATATTCCATCTGCCGCTATTTTTGCCCATTCTCCTGATCTGTCTAAATCCTTCTGCAGACTCACTGCTTCCTCAACACTACCTGCCCCTCCACCTATTTTCATATTTTCTGCAAACTTGGCCACAAAGCCATCAAATACTCATCCAAATCATTGACATGCAACATAAGAAGAAGCTGCCCCAACAGCAACACCTGTGAAATGTCACTAGTCATGGGCAGCCAACTAGAAAAGACTCCCTTTATTCCTACACTTTGCCTCCTACCAGTCAGCCACTACTTTATCCATGCTAGTATCTTTCCTGTAGCCTCATGCATGGTACCTTGTCAAAGGCCTTTTGAAAATCTAACTACACACTATCCATCGATTCTCCTTTGTTCATCCTGCTTGTTACTTCTTCAAAGAATTCCAACAGATTTGTCAATCAAGATTTTCCCTTAAGGAAACCATGCAGACTACAGCTTATTTTATCGTGTGCCTCAAAGTACCCCAAAACCACATCCTTAATAATCGACTCCAACATCTACCCAGACACTGAGGTCAGACTAACTGGCCTATAATTTCTTTACTTCTGCCTGGCTCCCTTCTTGAGGAGTGGAGTGACATTTGCATTTTCCAGTCCTCTGGAACCATGCAAGAATACACTGATCCTTGAAAGATCATTATCAATGCCTCTTCAGCCACCTCTTTCAGAACCGTGGGATGTGGACAATCTGGTCCAGGTGACTTATCTACTTTCAGACCTTTCAGTTTCCCAAATACCTTCTACCTAGTAATGGCAACTTCACTCACTTCAGTCCTCTGACATTCTCAAGCTTCTAGCAAACTGCTGGTGTCCTTATTGAAGGCTGATGCAAAATACTTATTCAGTTTGTCTGTCATTTCCTTGTCTCCCATTACTACCTCTCCAGCATCACTTTCCAGTGGTCCAAAATCTACTCTTGCCTCGCTTTTACACTTTATATATCTGAAGATACTTCTTGTATCCTCTATTTAAATCATTGGCTAGATTACCTTCATATTCCATCTTTTCCTTCTTTATGACTTTTTTTGTTGTCTTCTGTTAGTTTTTAAAAGCTTCCCAATCTTGCAACTTCCCACTACTTATTGCTCTATTATATGTCCACTTTGGCTTTTATGTTGGCTTTGACTTCTCATCAGGCACAGTTGTGTCATCCTGCCTTTAGAATACTTCTTTTTTGGGATGTATCTATCCTGTGCCTTCCAAATTGCTCCCAGAAATTCCAGCCATTGCTGCTCTGCCATCATCCCTGCTAGTGTTCCCTTCCAGTCAGTTTTTGGCCAGCTGCTCTCTTATGCCTCCAATTCCATTTACTCCATTGTATTACTAATAGATCAGATTTTAGCCCCTTCTCAAATTGTAGGGTGAATTCTATCATCACTGACCCTCAAGGATTTCTTTACCTTAAGCTCCCTAATCAATTCTGGTTCATTGCACAACACCCAGTCTAGAATAACTAATCCCCTAGTGGGCTCAACCATACGCTGCTTTAAAAATCCATCTCATAGGTATTTTAGAAATTCCCCCTCTTGGGGTCCATCACCAACCTAATTTTCCTATTCTACCTGCATATTGAAATCCCCCAGGACTTCTGTAATACTGCCCTTTCTACATGCATTTGCTACCTCTTGTTTTAATTTATAGACCACAGCTTTACTACTGTTTGGAGGTCTGTATATAAATCCCATCAGGGTCTTTTTACCCTTGCAGTTCTTTAGCTCTACCCACAATGATTCTACACCTTCTGATCCTATGTCTCTTCTTTCTAATGATTTGATTTCATTCTTGTTTAAAACCAGCAGAGCCATGCTACCTACTCTGTCTACCTGCCTGTCTGTTTAATACAATGTGTATCCTTGGACATTAACCTCTCAGTTGTAATCTTCTTTCAGCCACAATTCAGTGATACCTACAACACCACAGATTCCAATCTATAACTGTGCTGCAAGTTTATCTACCTTATTCCGTATACTGCGTGTATTCATATATAATACCTTCGGTCCCATATTCATCACCCTTTTCAATTTTGTCCCCATTTTCCATTGCACTGCAATTTTGCTCTATCTTTAGCTTCTCACTGCTAGCAGTCTTAATGCACACTGCCTCTGGTTGTAAACCAACTACCCCATCCTCAGCCCTATTTCCCTGTTTCCATCTCCCTGTTAAATTAGTTTAAACCTTCCCGAATAGGTTTAGCAAACCTGCCCATAAGGGTATTGGTCCCCCTCGGGTTTGTCCCACATCCTTTTTGTACAGGCCATACCTTCCCCTGAAAAGATCCTAATGATCCAGAAATCTGAAATCCTGCCCCCCTGAACTGGCTCCTCAGTCACTCATTCATGTGCCAGATTATCCTATTCTTACCCTCACTAGCACGTGGCACAGGCAGCAATCCAGAGCTTATTACCCTGGAGTTCCTGCTCCATTCTGCTAACTATGTAATCCCTTATCATTACTGCAGTCCTCTTCACCTCTCTTCTGAGCTACAGCACCAGACTCAGTGCCAGAGACCCAGTCGCTGTGGGACAACCTAAGTCCCTCTCAATAGTATCCAAAGTGGTATACTTATTATAGAGGGGAATGATCACAGGAGTACTCTCCATTGGCTGTCCATTTCCCTTCCTTCCTCCTCCTGACAATCACCCAGTAACCCACCTCCTGCAACCTAGGGATGACTGCCTCCGTGCAGCTCTGATCTACCACTTCCTCAGTCTCCCATATGAGCTGAAGGTCATTGACCCAAAACATCAACTGTATTCTTTTCCACAGTTGCTGCCTGGCCTGCTGAGTTCCTCCAGCATTTTGTGTGTGTTGACCAGATACTTAGCTCGCCCAAGCCTGATCTCACTGAAGCCTGATGAGCCAAAGCCACGCACACAATGGCCGCTCCACCTGCCCCTGCTTTACTTTAATTCATCCCTTCTAATGAATCCTGTTCACAAAGTGCTGCCTTTTCCAAACTTCAGCCATGGACCTAAATGAAATCTCTCCTTCTTCTCATGCTCCCGCTCACTGATTTGGTACAATCCAACTGAAAACTACCAACAACTCTATAGCCCAACTAATGAAGGCCAACTCCTTGATACCCTCCCTACAACTTGTGCAAGAACTATGAGGTATCTATTGATGTAGACCCCAAGATCCCTCTGTTCCCTCATGCTGTTAAGAATCTTGTCATTAACTTTGTACTCTGCCTTTAAATTTGACCTTCCAAGGTGAATCACTTCACACTTCTCTGTATTGAACTCTATCTACCACTTCTAAGACTGGCTCTGCATCCCATCAATGTCCCTTTGTAACCTACAACTATCTTAAACACTATCTTCAGCACCACCATCTTCACGTCATCTGCAAACTTACTAACACACCCTTCACTCTCCTCATCCAAATCATTTATAAAAATCACAAAGAGCTCAAATTCCAGAACAGATCATTGTGGAATACCACCATCACCAACTTCCAAGCAGAATATGCTCCATCTACAACCACACTCTGCCTTCAATGGGAAAGACAACTCTGTATACACACAGCCAAGTTCTTTTGGATCTGATGCCTCCTGACTCTATGAATGTGCCTACCTTACCAAACACCTTACTAAAATCCATTCACTACTCTGCCTTCATCAATGTACTTTGTTACATCCTCAAAGAATTCAATCAGGCTTGTGAGACATGATCTACCTTTGACAAAGCCTTGCTGACTATTTCTAATCAGGCTCTGTTTCTCCAAACTCTAGTAAAGTCCATCTCTAAGAATTTTCTCCAATAATTTGCCCACCACTGAAGTAATACTCACTGCTCTATAATTCCCAGGGTCATTCCTTGTTGTGGTAGTTAATAGTGTTATTCCTATGCCACTCAGTTAGCCACTCCCACATGGGAGGAGTTCACATACTGTATGAGCAGGATTATCAATAAAGTTCAGTCGGGTATCCTACATGCTGGCGTCCTGGTGTGCTCTGCACTATCTCTTGATAATGAACACAACATGGTATCAGAAGTGATTGATCACCAATTAATTGGTGCTCCTCAACAAAAAAGTTCCCATACTTCTGACTCCCTGGATGAACCTACCATGGGTAACATTATCAAACACTTTACTAAAATCCATACACACAACTACTACTTTGCCTTCAATGTACTTTGTTACATCCTCAAAGAATTTAGTCAGGCTCTTCACAGAGCCAGGCTGACTATCCTTAATCAGACTATATTTCTTCAAATGCCAGTAAAGCCCACCTCCAAGAATTTTCAATAATTTGTACACCACTGCAATAAGACTCACTTATTGAAGTGGTCTAAAATTTCCAATATTATCCCTTCTCTCTTTCTTGAACAAAAGAATAACATTTGCCACCCTTCAACATTATGGTACTACTTCTATGGCCAGTGAAGATGAAAAGATCATCGTTAACTGTGTAGCAATCTCTTCCCTGACTTCCCATAGTAATCAGGAGTATATCACATCCAATCCCAGGGACTGATCTTATCTAATGTTTTTCAAAGTTTCTAGCACAGTGGTGTCAAACTCATTTTAGGTCACGGGCCGGATTGAGCAAAATGCAGCTTCATGCGGGCCGGATCAGTCGGACGCGTGCGAACGCAGCTTTCGTTGCCTCCGTTTTTTTCAGCCTGCTCTCATGTGTCTCAGTCTCTGCTATAACTACAAAGTGTTTCACTTTACAAATTCCGTTTCTTATGAAGAAGACTGCCGAATAAACACTAAAAACCCTGAAAACCTGGTACCCGAATAAACTCAGCATTAGCCATATCATACGCCATAGGCGCTTTGATTACTGGGGCCAGCTTTAATAGTAATTAGATATTATCTCGCGGGCCAAAGATAATTCCACCGCGGGCCGTATTTGGCCCGCGGGCCTTGAGTTTGACATATATGTAATGCAACATGTTTCAGCATTTCTGTCTGCTTTATGCTGTTGTCATGAACACCAAGGCTCCTCTCATTGGTGAATTCTGACATAAGGTATTCATTTAAGACCCCTCCTAGCTTCTCCGACTCCGGGAGCATGTTTTCTCTTCCATCCTTGATCAGGTCTACTCTCGCTCTAGTTATCTTCATATTCTTCACATACGTGTAGAATATCTTGGGGTTTTCTTTAATCCTACTCACTAAGGTCCATTATCTCTCCTATGTCCACTTTTAAGCTTCTTCCTGGCTACTTTGAAACTATCTGAAGTCCTGTCTGATCCTTGCTTCTTAAACTTTAAGGAAGCTTCTTTTTCCCTCTTGACTAGATGTTCCACATTTTTTGTCGGCCATGGTTCCTTCCTACATTCCTTTCCCTGCCTCAGAGGGACAAATCTATCCAGACCCCATGCAATTGCACTGTAAACAACCTCTATGTTTCCATTTTGTATTTCCCTGAGGACTTTTTCCCCCAATTTATGTTCCCAAGTTCCTGCCTAATAGCATCAAAATTTCCTCTCCCCAATTAAATACTTTCCAATACCGTCTGCCTCTTTCCTTCTCGAAGGCTATGGAAAAAATCAGGGAGTTGTGGTCACTGTCTCTGAAGTCCTATAGTTTTCTCTATACCCACATTTCCATACATTTACCATATTTCATCAGACAGAGAAACTGATTAGTGTATCTATCTGTGCCACACAATGCTTTTCCCTAGATCCCAGTTCAAGTTTAATAGTCATTCAACCATGTTTGAATACCCATGATTAGAGACAAATGAAACAGTGTTACATCAGGGCCAAGGTGCAAAACAGTACCCACAGTCACACAAAGCACAAGGCACAGACAGCACATATGAGATATCAGTAATATACAGTCAGACATATAACATACAGTCCAAGGCGCTGAGTCCATGAATGCTGCAGCAATTTGCAGTCAAACACAATGAAACTTGTCTTCAGCTGAGCAAACTCTGGAGAGCAGCATGACTACAACTTGAGCGCTGCGTCACGCAGCCTCCGGTGGAGCGCACTGAATCCAACGCTCCTCTCGTGTGTGTCTGTAAACAGGGAACCCCGTGGCTTGAGGCCCAGTCCTCACCATGGCCAAGGCCACACAGCTCCCGTGCTGGCTGCTCCTGCCACCCGCCGATAAACCAGTGGATCAGACTTGCAGCATTCCACATTAATGATGTCTAACAAGATCTTGTGATCACTGGAAAAGTGGCTAAGGTGAGCACTCGCTGTTAGACTGCACGCCGTCTTCATGCACCAACTCCTCCAAAGCCTGTCTGACGCGGGCAGTAGCACGATTAGAACCAAGTCCAGCTCCTTCAGTTTCTCTGCCAATGAGCAACTCACTGATGGGGTGGACCCGCAGTATTTTAAATTCTTAATGTCCAGCAGGGTCTTGTGATTGTAAACAAGTTTTAAAATAAGATTTGTTGATCCCATTGGAGCTTCTGCGATCGAACGAGTCTCTCCATAATGCACCCTGCCCCTTGTTGGAATCTACCCAAAGGCTTGGAAGGTTTTCCAATACAGGAGATCCATTACAGTAGATCTAACACTCAGATGGAAGAATGTAGTTTCAAGCACAGCTAAAATGGCACAAATCATCAATACTTATAACTGTACCATCTACAGAACACTCTTTGCTGTAACTCCTGCCACTGAGAACAACATTTGCAATGTCATCAAAATGTATCTTTCCCAATTATAGAGGCATACAGCATTGAAAACAGGCACTTTGGCCCATCTAGTGCATGTCAAACAGGTCTTCTGCCTAGTCATATCTACTGCTCCAAGCCCATAGCCCTTCATATCTCTCCCATCCCTTCACTTCTCTTAAAAATTACAATTGAATCCATATCTACCACTTCTGCTGGGAGGACCAACCAGGGTACATACACAGTGGGCAGTAGGGCACTGAGGAATCTGGTAGGAAAGATGGATCTGGGAATTCCACACTTGCACCATCCTCTGAGTGAAGAAGTTTCCTCTCATATTCCCCTTAAATATTTCAGCTTTCCCCCAAAGCCTATGACCTCTAATTCCATCCAACATAAGACTGCATGCATTCACCCTATCTATACCCCTCACGTCATCTTCCAATCATATACCATATTGATTTGCCCAGAAATATTTTAACTCCTCCCAGCCTGCATATGCAGGCACATCCCAGAATCCACCCAACTAACAGGATTCATTTGCCATTCATTCCAGACTCATCACCTGCAGCCTACTTAACCCCAGTTCTTATTTATTGTCCTTCTTCCCTCATTGAACCAGCCACCCTGAACCAGTTGCTCTGAGCTCTCACTCTCCTTGGCTAAAGTTGACCTTGTTGCCTGTCGTGTTTAGTTTCTGTTCTCTCTTGTTGTGTGGCCCCTTGTGGCTTATTATTTTGCTTTCTATTATTAAAGTTATCCTTTACTGCTGAATTGTCTCTGCTGCTCTGCTTTTGGGTCAAGCCTTCTTTACATTTCCTGACACAGGGACACAACTCCAGTCATTGCAGCAGCTGAAAAAGACCAACCAAATCTTTTGTGGTCAACTACCAACCATGTCTATGCTGTCCAAACTGTTTAAATACAACGTAAAATTAATATATTCTGTTGAGCAGCAATGCATGCTGTATAAAAGCAATTCTATAACGCTGTATCAGTTCCAAATAAAAATAGAGAAGGCTGGGAATATTCAGGTGGTCAGCCAGCATCTGAGAAGCAAGAGAGTTAATGATTCAGGCCATTTCTGAACCAGCTGGGAAAATGGGCTGAAAAAAAAATTGGCAGATGGAATTTAATGCAGACAAGTGTGAGGAGTTGCATTTTGGGAGGAACAACCAGGGTACATAGGTCTTACCCAGTGAACAGTAGGGCACTGAGGAGTGTGGTAGAACAGAGGGATCTGGGAATACAGATCCATATTTCCTTGAAGGTGGCATCACAGGTAGATAGGGTTGCAAAGAAAGTTTTTTGCACATTAGCATTCATAAACCACTGTACTGAGTGCAGGAGTTGGGATGTTATGTTGAACTTGAGTAAGATGTTGGTGAGGTCTAATTTGGAGTATTGTGTCCAGGTTTGGTCATGTACCTACAGGAAAGATGTAGATAAGATTGAAAGAGTGCGGAGAAAATATACAAGGATGTTGTCAGGAGTTGAGGACCTGAGTTATGGGGAAAGGTTGAACAGGTTAGGACCTTATTTTCCTAGAATGTAGAGGGAGGAGTTGATATGAAGTATACAGAATTATGAAGGATTTAGACAGGGTAAATGCATGCAAGCTTTTTCCACTGAGGTTGAGTGAGAATACAACCAGAGGTCATGGGTTAAGGGCGAAGGGTGAAATGTTTAAGGGGAACATGAGGGGGAACTTCTTCACTCAGAGGGTGGTGAGCGTGTGGAATGAGCTGCCAACGCAAGTAGTGGATATGGGGTCAATTTCAACATTTAAGAGAAACTTGGATGGGTACATGGATGTGTGGGTATGGAGGGCTGTGATCTGGGTACACTCGATGGGACTAAGCAGTTTAATCGTTCAGCACAGGCTAGATGAGCCAAAGAGCCTGTTTCTGTGCTGTGGTGTTTTATGACTCTAATTAATCATCTTTTACCGGAACTATCTTGAAACATTAACTGTTTCTCCACAGGTATTCTGTGATCTGACCTGACCCTGCTGACTATTTACTGCAATTCCTGTTCTTATTCCAAACCTACAGCATCTGTGGGCTTTTGCTTTATTTATCGATGATAAAATTGGTTTTATCCACTCCTTTCTCACTGAGCTATTATAATTGTTCACTCCGATGGCAAGTTCCAGCAACACATCTTAAAGTGTAGGTTGGCTGTTTATTATTTAGTACAGTACATATAGTCACCTCAGAGACAATGACAGTTATGTCAGGTTTCTATATAAAGAAGGTCCAATCTGAGAAAAGCTGAGTCATGTGCACTGAAGGTTAGTGTTGAAATTCAAACACTAGATGGTGTGATTCACAAACTCTTAACAATATGACACCACTGAGCAATTTGGGCAATTTACTTCTCCATCTTTAGAGGGCGCTGTAATTCCAGGAATGACTATTGAGCAGCACCAAAGACTAAAGGTTAGCTCCAATCGTCACACGTACATCAAAATACAAAGTGAAATGTGTCGTTTTAGTCAACGTTTAACACAGTCTGAAGATGTGCTGGGAACAGCCTACAAATATTGCATCAATCGCTGGACAATTAATGCAATTTACTTCTTCATCTTTGGAGGGTGCTGTCATTCCAGGAATAACATTGCATGCTCATAATGTATTAGCCCATGCATCTTTGATGTGTGGGAGGAAATTGGAGCATGTGGAGGAAACCTACACAGTCACAGGAAGAACATACAAAATCCTTACAGATGGCAGCAGGAATTGTACCCGATCGTTGATCACTGGTGCTATAAAGTGTTGTGTTAGCATCCACGCTACTGTGCCACCCAAAGACAATAAGGCTATATTGTGTTAAAGATAAAGAATCCTTAAAAATGATTTACCCAACTTTACTTTTGTCTGAAAGGAAGGTAGACAGAAAATCTGCTTGATACTATTATTGTGCTGATGGTGGTGGAATTAATTCCAGCATCAGGAGGCCCATTTAATCCATGCCGTCACCTAGTAAAGTACACTAGTCCCATTCCTCAAACCTTTCTCCATTGTACTCCAAATTATTTTCTTCTCGTGTCTGATTCCATTTTCGAAGCCCCCATTCCATCATTATAGACAGTCAGATGATTACGTACATAAATTATGCAGTTAGACACGATTACGTGATTGGCGCTTTTGCACATATTAGAGGAAACCTCTTAGGAAAGGTCGTATCAGAGCACAGATACAATTGTTGATTACGGCACAGAGGGCGGCGCATCGTATTGGGACTAGCTCTTTGATAGAATTGTGAAATTAGTTTCACACCCCTCAGATTCATTTCCAGTTAATCCTCAAAATTAATTTTATCTATACGAAGAGATTCAGCACAGTAACAGGCCCTTCTGCCCTAATGAGCCCACACCACCCAAGTACACCCATGGGACCAATTAACCCATATCTCATTGGAATGTGGGAAAAGACAGGAGCACCCAGGGGAAACACCCACGGTCACAGGGAGAATGTACAAACTCCGTACTGACAGCAGTGGAACTGAATCTGGATCGTTGGTGATTACACTAATCGCCACACCTCTATTATTTTATGTTATTACAATAAGATAAAAGTTCAGAATTCTGCAATGCAAACAAGAAAATATTGAAAATACTCAGCAGGTCAGGCTGGCTATGGAATGAGAAACATCAATAATGTTTCAGAACTTTGGCAAAGAGTGCCAGACCTGAAATGTCACCTCTCTTTCTCTTTCTGGAGATACGGCCTAACCTGCTGAGTACTTCCAACATCTTCTGTTTTTTATTAATGCTATAAATTCTCCCTATTTCATTTTGAAAGTTACCAGTGAATCTTCTCTCCCAGCCTATTAAGTGGCACGTTGGATATCACAACAGCTTGCTCTGTAACAAAATGTTTCCTCGTGTCTACCTTTTGTTTATCACCCTCTTTTACTATTGGAATCATTTTTGCTTATTTCAATTTCAAAGCCACTTTGACTTTAGATATCTTCATAACCTCTGATAACTTTCTCTACTGTATGCTGAATTATTCAACATTTTCAGTTTTGTACTGCACCCTCTCCAGAATATTAACATTTCCCAAATTCTCTGGAATAAACACATGAGGGTTAATCATATCTTTATAATACTCCTTGCTTTTGTGCTTTCATTAATAAAGCTCAGAATTCATTAATATTTAGATGTCCTTTTAAATTCCTTCAAAGATTTGTGCAGCCCAAGTCTTTCTGTTCCATCCTGTCATTTAAATAGTACATTGTGGTTCCTGTTGACACGAAGATTGATGGTGCTGTGGATAGTGTAGGAGGTCATTGTAGGTTACAATGGGAAACTGAAAGGATGCAAAACTGGGCTGAAAAGTGGCAGATGGAGTTCGATTCAGAAAAGTGTCATGTGGGGCACTTTGGAAGGTCAAATTTGAAGGCAGAGTACATAGTTAATGGCAGGATTTTTAGCAGTGTGGAGGAACAGAGGGACCTTGGGGTCCACATCCATAGATCCCTCAAGTTGCCACTCAAGCAGGCATATTGTGTGTTGACCTTCATTAGTCAGAGAATTGTGTTCAAGAGCCGTGAGGAAACGTTGCAGCTCTGTAAAGCCCTGGTTAGACCACACTTGGGGTATCGCTCCACACAGCCTTTCACACATTTTTGTTCAGCACAAAGGACTTTAGTTTTGCTGAATGATCTATTATGTGGTAATGAACTGAAATTGTTTTGAAATTGAACAAATTTCTATCATCAGTCATTGCTGTTACTTCATTGAAGAAATCCATTTTATTTTATCATTCCCTTGTTGAAGACATAGACATCTATGAAGTGGACGTGTGCGTCCCCATAAAATCATTTAGAGTCTTCCCCAGTCAGGAGCCCCGGATGAACCAAGACATCCACAATCTGCTGAGGGTCAGATCAGTGGTGCTCAGTACAAGTAAAGTACAAGAGATCCAGATGCACCCTCCAGAAAGCCATCCCATTGCGAAGTGGCAATTCCAGACTAACCTGGAACCATGGAAGAAAGCTCAGCAGCGGTGGCTTGGCTTGAATGTTATCACCTCCTACGAAGTGCAAAGTAAAACCAAGCGATGTATGGGACAACAAGGTTTCACTCCCACATGAGCTCAATTATCAAAACACGGAGGCAAAACTCCCACAGCCCCCAATGACCCTCTGATTTCAGTCTTTGAGGCCAATGTTAGAGCATTCCTTCGATTGGGTGAACCCATGGAAAGCTTCCGGCCCAGACAGGGTTCCTGGCCGCCTACTGAAGACCTGTGCTGGTCAACTGGCTGGAGTGTTCACTGAGATCTTTAACCCCTCATCTTGGCAGTCTGAGGTATCCATCTGCTTCAATTATACCGGTGCCTAGGAAGAATGTGGTAACCTGCCTCAATTGGTATTGTCCAGTAGCACTTACATACACTACAAAGTGCTATGAGAGGTTGGTAATGAAACATATAACTCCTGCCAGAGGAGTGACTTGGATCTGCTCCATTTAGCTTATCATGACAACTGGTCAACAGCAGATGCCAATTCATTGGCTCTTCACTGAACTATAGAACATCTGAACAGTAAAGATGCATACATTAGGATGTCCTTCATTCAGTACAGCTTTGCATTCAATGCTATCATCCCCTCAAAACTAGTCAATAAGCTCTAAAACCTAGGCCACTATGCCTCCTTCTGTAAATGGATCATTGATTTCCTCACAGGCAGACCCCGGACAGTTCCATTCCGCAACAGTCACTGTCAGCACAGATGCAATACAAGATCTGTGTACTTAGCCCCTGCTCTACCTGCTTAGCCTCATGATCATAAGTGTAAAGCACAACTCTGATGTCATATTTAATTTTGTTAATGACACATCTATCACTGGATGAATCAAAGGTGGTGACAAATCAGCATATAGGAGAGAAAGAGCTGATTGTTGACTTCAGGAGGAGGAAATCGGAGGTCCATGAGCCAGCCTTAGCATGGGACCAGAGGTGGGGAGGGTCAACAACTTTAAATTCCTTAAGGTTATACTTTCAGAAGACCTGTCCTGTCCAGCACATGAATCTCAAGGTTGTATATGGTATACATCTTTTAATAATAAATATACTTTGAACTTATGCTGGCCTTTATAAATCAGAGCATTGAGTATAGGAGTTGGGATGTAATGTTAAAATTGTACAGGGCATTGGTAAGGCTGAATTTGGAGTACTGTGTACAGTTCTGGTCACCGAATTATAGGAAAGATGTCAACAAAATAGAGAGAGTACAGAGGAGATTTACTAGAATGTTACCTGGGTTTCAGCACCTAAGTTATAGAGAAAGGTTGAACAAGGCAGGTCTTTATTCTTTGGAGCGTAGAAGGTTGAAGGGGGACTTGATAGAGGTATTTAAAATTATGAGGGGGATAGATAGAGTTGACATGGATAGGCTTTTTCCATTGAGAGTAGGGGAGATTCAAACAAGAGGACATGAGTTGAGAGTTAGGGGCAAAAGTTTAGGGGTAACATGAGGGGGAACTTCTTTACTCAGAGAGTGGTAGCTGTGTGGAACAAGCTTCCAGTAGAAGTGGTAGAGGCAGATTCGATATTGTCATTTAAAGTAAAATTGGATAGGTATATGGACAGGAAAGGAATGGAGGGTTATAGGCTGAGTGCAGGTCGGTGGGACTAGGTGAGAGTAAGCGTTTGGCACAGACTAGAAGGGCCGAGATGGCCTGTTTCAGTGCTGTAATGGTTATATGGTTAAGTGCCATTACAAAGAAAGCATGGCAGCACCTTTACGTCCTTAGAAGTTTGCAGAGAGTCGGCATGTCATTTGACAAACTTCTACAGAAGCACAAACTTCTATAATGGAGATCATACTGACTTTTTGCATCTCAGCCCGGTATGGAAACATCAATGCCCTTGAATAGAAAAGCCTACAAAAAGTAATGGATACGGCATAGTCTAACACAGGTAAAGTCCTCCCCATCATTAAGCATTTCTGCAAGAAGTACTGTCATAGGAGAGCAGCATCCAGCACGAGGACCCAGCATCCAGGACATGCTGTCTTGTCACTACTACCATCAGGAAGGAGGTACAGGAGCCTTGGGACCAACACCATCATGATCAGGAATAGTTATTACCCCTCAGCCATCAGGCTTTTGAACCAGAGGGGATAACCTCACTCGCCCCATCACTGAACTGTTCAATAATCTTTCGACTCACTTTCAAGGACTCTTCATCTTATATTCTCTATATTTATTACTTGTTTATTATTATTGTTCTGTTTTTTTCTTTTTGTATTTGCACAGTTTTTTGTTTATTTTTGCATATTGGGTGTTTGTCCGTCTTGTTGAGTGCAGTTTTTCATTAATTATATAGTGGTTCTTTGTATTTACTATGAATGCCCACAAGGAAATGTATCTCACGGTAGTGTATGGTAACATACATGTACTTTGATAAATTTATTTTGTACTTTGAAAACATGTTCGATGTCCATCCCTATTGGTTTTGAATTCAACGGCTTTTCAGGCTATTTCAAAGGCCAGTTAAGATTTCTCCACAGTCGTAAGCTTGGAGCTATGTCTAAGGTCAGTCCAGTTCCTTTCCTGCAGGACATTAATCTGTGAAAGAATGGGGTTATTAATAATACTCCCACAATTTCATGATTATTATTATGAATACTTTTTAAAACATTGAGATTGATTTAAAACAACACATACAAAATGCTGGAGGAACTCCAGGTGAAGACAGGTGAGTAGGAAAGGAAAAGGGCTGGTGAGGAAAGAAGACAGGAGAGTGGACCATGGGAGAAAAGAAGGAAGGAGAGGACGCAGGTGAGAAGCGGTAAAAGGGAGAAGGGCCCATTTATGTGTAATTTTTCTTTGATTCTGTTGCATTTCTTAGTTGCACTGTGAATACCTGCAAGAAAATGAATCTCAGAGTGGTACGTGGTGATATATACATACTATGATAATACATTTACTATGAACTTTGTAGTTTCCCATTCATTGAAAACACTTCCATTTGTGAGGCAAATCTTGATACTGTGTGCAAGGCATCTACAGCTTCCACTAACTCCCTTCAGTCACCTCAGACGCGTCCCATCTGACTTAACCATTTTACATGCCGTAAACCAGATAGAAACATCTTCCTGCTTATTATCCCATACAATATCTCAACACCTTTCTTGATATATCAACATAAACCAGCAGCCAATTTCAATACAAAAACAGCTGTTAAGTAATTCTCAAGGAGTTGGAGGAACTCAGCAGGTCAGTCAGCATCAATGGACATGAATAAACAGTCAGTGCTTTGGGCTGAGACCATTCTTCACCAATAGAAAACGGGGAAGACACCAGAATAAGAAGCTGATAGGAGGGGAAGGAGGATAGCTAGAAGATCAGTCTATGTCTTCCTCTTGTTCCAAGGTAATGCCACCATCAGGGTGGAGGAGCAAGACCTTATATTCCTTCTGGGTAGCCTCCAACCTGAGGGCATGAATATTGATTTCTCCTTCCAGTTTAAAAAAAAATCCCTCCCCCTCTCTTCTTCTATTCCCCACCCTGGCCTCCTACTCACCTGCCTATCACCTCCCCTGTGGTCTCGTCCTCCTTCCATTTCTCAGATGGTCTACTCACCTCTCCTATCAGATTCCATCCTCTCCAGCCCTATATCTTTGCTAACCACGTGGCTTCACCCATCTCCTTCTAGCTGTCCTTCTTCCTCTCCCCCAATCTTTTTACTCAGGCATTTTCTCCCTTCCTTTCCAGTCCTGAAGGCGGCTCTCAACCTGAACCGTCAACTGTTTATTCATTTCCATAGGTGCTGCCTGACCTGCTGAGTTTCTCCAGCATTTTGTTGTGTTGTTTTGGGTTTCCAGCAGCTGCGGAATTTGTGTTGGTGAAATAATTATTTAATATCTCAGCAAAATCACCTGCCTCTGTAAGATAATGTTCACCATGGCCCCTACAAAAACTTGCCCTTCCTTGCATGATGGTTTTTACTGCACAATGTTTGATTTCCTTCTGGGGTAAGTTAATAATCAGATTGCAAGTTCTCAATTTCCCCTTGTTTGCTGAGCCCCTTCCCAACAGGGTTCGTCTTCATCGGATGGATTGTTCTTTTCCTGTTCTTGGATTTCTGCTGTAAATTAGTATTCTCATTTGCCTCTTTCTCCATGGCAACATGTGCACAATGAACTATCCTACTGAAATTTGGCACCATTCTGTCATTCAGAGAGCTGTAGCCTTGAATGTCCTTACCCACCCCTTTAGGATAATTTGTTACTTTTCTGCCAAATCAAGACCTCCTTGACAATCTGCATTATTCAGTGGCTGTTCTTCCTACTAATTTTTGATTCCAATTCATCTGGCAGATCCTACTCAACTCTTTGTAATGAGACCTCCTCCAATGCAAATGTTCTGTATTTTATTTGGACTCCATTGTGAATGAAATTCTCCATTTCATGTGAAGCAGACCACTTCTTGGTGACTTGTTGAAACATCCAGTAATTGCAAAATGTAATTTTACTGCCAGAGGTGGGAGTCTGGAATCAGCTGGGACCGGGGGTTGTAGTCCGGAACTCAAGGAGTCAGGAATGTGCGCAAGTTTGCAGCCACAGCCAGGCTCTGGAGAAGTTATACATTCCCTGCTCCCCTGAAACACTGTGCTCACTGAACAATATGTTAAAAAAATAGAAATGCATGCAAGTTTGGGTAATAATAGGAGTGATAACCAATAATCTGTAAAATGCTCTGAAATCCCAAAAGGGAGCTGGATTATTGGAATTTTACTGAGTGTCAAGTCTTTGCAAGTTAATACCATCTGATGTAGACCAAGATTGAAGGTCAGGGAAGACATGATGGAATCGTCCTTCAGCTGTCTTTTGAAGGTAATGAGTTTCTCCAAGAGAATGAAGCATGACCACATGTAAAGTGTTAAGTGAGCTGTTACTGGCTTTTGTTATGCTGGCTCTGTTATCTGAAGAGCATTTGAACAATAAAATCTGCTTTTTAATACGTTAATTTCTGCCACAAAACAGCTTCAGACTGTTTATTCTATGAGTACTGAACAATAGTGTGGTGTTTGGCAAATAAAAGAAGCTTTGCACTAGCATAATGCCTACCACGTCAGCAAAGAACACCTGTCGTTACAATGGAAGCAGGAAATTTGCGGCCAGTCTGTATGTGGGGAAACTCCAAGAAACCACATACAACACTATTCATTTCACATGTTCTCCCGAAAAGAACATATTAAATGACTAGGTCCCTGCCTCAGCAAGGACCTGGTCTCATGCAATTTGCCTTTCATCACAATAGGTCAATGGTAGACACAATCTCCATGGCTCTTCACACGGCTTTAGACCACCTAGACTACACAAACACCAACGTCAGGATGCTGTTCATCGACTATAGCTCAGCATTTAATACCATCATTCCCACAATCCTGATTGAGAAGTTGCAGAACCTGGGCCTCTGTACCTCCCTCTGTAATTGGATCCTTGGCTTCCTAACTGGAAGACCACAGTCTATGTGGATTGGTGATAGCATATACTCCTTGCTGATTATCAACACTGGTACACCTCAGGGGTGTGTGCTTAGCCCACTGCTCTACTCTCTCTATACACATGACTGTGTGGCTAGGCACAGCTCAAATACCATCTATAAATTTGCTGACGATACAACCATTGTTGGTAGAATCTCAGGTGGTGATGAGAGGGTGTACAGGGGTGAGATATGCCAACTAGTGGAATGGTGCCGCAGCAACAACCTGGCACTCAACATCAGGAAGATGAAAGAGCTGATTGTGGAATTCAGGGAAGGGCAAGATGAAGGAACACATACCCAACCTCACAGAGGGATCAGAAGTGGAGAGTGTAAGCAGCTTTAAGTTCCTGGGTGTCAAGATCGCTGAGGATCTAACCTGGTTCCAACATATTGATGTGGTTATAAAGAAGGCAAGACAGTGGCTATACTTAATTAGGAGCTTGAAGACATTTGGAACGTCAACAATTACACTCAAAAACTTCTATAGTTGTACCGTGGAGAGCATTCTGACAGGCTGCATCGCTGTCTGGTATGGAGGAGCTACTGCACAGGACTGAAAGAAGCTGAAGAAGGTTGTAAATCTAGTCAGCTCTATCTTGGGCACTAGCCTACAAAGTATCCAAGACATCTGTAGGAAGCGGTGTCTCAGAAAGGCAGCTTCCATTAAAGGACCTCCAGCACCCAGGGCATGCACTTTTCTCACTGTTACCATCAGGTAGGAGATACAGAAGCCTGAAGGCACACACTCAGCGATTCAGGAACAGCTTCATCCCCTCTGTCATCCGATTCCTAAGCGGACATTGAATCTTTGGACACCACGTCACTTTTTAAAAAATATACTGTATTTCTGATTGTTGCATATTTTAAAATAATCTATTCAATATACATAATTGATTTACTTGTTTATTATTATTTTTTATTTTATTTGTTAATATTTTTTCCCTCTCTCTGCAAGATTATGTATTGCATTGAACTGCTGCTGTTAAGTTAACAAAATTCACGTCACATGCCAGTGATAATAAACCTGATTCTGATTCTGAATGTTGACCAGAAGAGACAGTAATCCTCAGGAAAATGGTGGAGATCTGCAAGTCTAGATGGAATAGGTAGTTCCAAGAAATTTGAATTAATAATAATTAGCACTGGAGAACTTAATAGAATGAAAGTTGATAAATCCCCAGGACCTGTTAACCTATACAGTGCTTATAAAAAGTATTCACCCCCTTGGAAGTGTTCATGTTTCATTGTTTTAAAACAGGGGTGGCCAACCTTTCACATTCCATGCTTCAATTTTTCTTTTATGCACCAGTTCAGATGCACCATACAACTCCTGTACCCCCATTCAATTCTTGTAAAAATGTTACTATAGACATATTTAGCATTTTACATGATATATTTATTTAATATAAAAACAAGATATGTGTTACTTATCTTAATGAGACTTTTAACAAATATATTTTGTCTTCTTTTGATTTCTTCCTTTTTCTTAATCACATATTCTTTCTGTAACTCAGACCCAAGCACTAGCTTCAGTTTTCCTTCTATTTCAGTCTGATGTTGTGTTTTATAGTGTCTTTTAAGATCATGTCTCCTATTATGAGAAAGTGTTTTCACAAACAATGAACAACAGTTTTCCTGACAGACCCACTATAAATAAGAACTCATTTTCCCACTGTTCATTGAATTCACGCTTACTATCACTTTCTGCTTTTCTTTTGCTCATTTTCTTTTGCACTATGATGGGTAACTGAATATGAAAACAAGGCTTAATTTTTGAAAAAGTACAAAACTGCAAATTTTCACAAAGGACAAACAAAGCACAACTCCACGAAACCTGCGACGCACCGCTGGTGCAGACGCCCGGCGCCTCAGGATCAAACAAGTATCAAACGTGTATTGAACAGTTATGGAACGACTGCAGAACAAAAGTCCTTCTTTCCTAGTTTGACTCATTAAACATTTTTTTAAATTGAAAACAGATTAATGTGAAAGAAGATAACATTCACCAAAAGATGTGCAGGAAATAATAAAATAGCTAAAAATAATTAAAATAATTGCTAATTTTTAGATTTATTCTCAGTAAAACCTATTTCTAGCTACTTGAATTCCTGTTATGGATTTTTTATCTACAAATCGGTTTTTGGTTAATACTTTTTGCATGAGAAGGCTTACTTTTTTATTATTATCACTGGGGTGCAATGTGCCACTTCTAATCATCCAGTGCACCACTTTTGGCGCATGCACTATAGGTTGGCCATCCCTATTTTAAAACATTAATTACAGGGTATAATTTGGCTTTTTTTGACGCTAATCAACAGAAAATACTCTTTTGTGTCGAAGTGAAAACAAATTCTATAAATTGATTTAAATTTATTACAATTATTAAACAAACTAATTAGTTTCATAATTACTCAGCCCCTTCAAGTCAATATTTAGTAGATGCATCTTTGCCAGCAATTACAGCCTTGAGACTGTGTGGATAGGTTTCTACCAGCTTTGCACATATGGACAATGCAATTTTACCCCATTCTTCTTTACAAACTACTCAAGTTTTGTCAGATTGCATGGGGATCATGAGTGTACAGTCCATTTCAAGTCCAGCCACAAATTCTCAATTGGATTGAGGTCTGGACTCCGACTTGGCCATTGCAGAACATAAGCTTTGGTGTTTTCAAGCCATTCCTGTGTAGCTTTGGCTTTATGCTTGGAGTCATTGTCTTGCTGGAAAACAAATCTCTTAAGTCGCAGTTCTCTTGCAGTCTGCATTAGGTTTTCCTCCAGGATTTCCCTGTATTTTATTGCATTCATTTTACCCTCTACCTTCACAAGCCTTCCAGGGCCTGTTGCAATAAAGCATCCACAGAGTATGATGCAGCCACAGCCATGATGTGCAGTGTTTGGCTTATGCCAAACAGTATTTAGTCTGATGGCCAGAAGTCTTAGTTTTGGTTTCATCAGATCATAGAACCTTCTTTCAGCTGACTTCAGTGTCTCCGACATGCCTTCCAGCAAACTCTGCATGAGATTTCATGTGAGATTCTTTCAAAAGTGGCTTTCTCTTTGCCACTCTCCCATAAAGCTGCGACTGATGAGGCATCCAGGCACCAGTCTCTCCCATCTCAGCCACTGAAGCTTGTAACTACTCCAGAGCTGTTATAGGTCTCTTGGTGGCCTCCTAGTCTCCTTCTGCATTGGTCACTCAAAGCTCCAGGCAGATTTACAGCTGTGCCATATTCTTTCCATTTCTTGATGAGTGACTTAAGTGTACTCCAAGGGATATTCAGTGACTTAGAAATTATCACATATCCATTTCCTGACTTGTGCTTTTTGTGGTGCTACTTGGAGTGTTCTTTTGTCTTCATAGTGTAGTTTTTGCCAGGATACTGACTCACTAGTGGTTGTACCTTCCAGATACAGGTGTGTTTATTACAATCAATTGAAACACCGTGACTGCACACAGGTGATCTCCATTTAACTAATTATGTGACTTCTAAAACCAATCAGCTGCACCAGTGATGATTTGGTGTGTCATATTAAAGGGAGTGAATACTTATGCAATCAATTATTTTGTGTTTTATATTTGTAATTAATTTAGATCACTTTGCAGAGATCAGTTTTCACTTTGACACAAAAGAGTCTTTTCCTGTTGATCAGTGTCAAAAAAGCCAAATTAAATCCATTGTGATTCAAAGTTGTAAAACAATAAAACATTAAAACTTCCAAGGGGGGGTGAATACTTTTTATAGGCACTTATCAAGGACAAAATATGAAGACACCATAACCAACTCCCACAGCATCCAATGACCCTGTGATTTCTGCTTCAGAGGCTGACACAAGAGAGCTTCCATTAGGAGGGTGTACCCTTGGAAAGTGTCTAGCCCAGATGGTGTAACTGACCAAGTACTAAATACCTGTACTGATCAAATGGCTGGAGTGTTCACTGTCATCTTTAAACTCTTGATTCAGCAGTCTGAGGTACCCACCTGCTTCAAGCAGACTTCAATTATATAGATGCCCAAGAAGAACATGGAAACCTGCCTCAATGATGATCTTCTAGTAGGATTTGCCTTCACTGTGATGAAGCGCTTTGAGAAGTTGTTGATGAAACATCAATTCCTGCCTGAGGAGCAATTTGGATCTTCTCCAATTTGCCTATTTTCACAACAGGTCAACAGCAGATACAATTTTATTGGCTCTTTGTTGTATCCTGAAACATCCGGACAGTGAAGATGCATACATCAGGATGCTCTTCATTGACTACAGCTCAGCATTCAACACTATCATCCCCTCAAAACTAATCAATAAGCCCCAAGACCTTGGTCTCAATACCTCCTTGTGCAGTGGATCCTTGATTTCCTCACTTAAAGACCCCAGTCAGTTCAGATTAGCAACAACATAACTCCACAATCACCATCAGCACAGGTGCACCACAAGGCTACGTGCATAGCCTCCTACTTTACTTACTTTATACTCATGACTCTGAGGCTAAGCACAGCTCCAAAGCCATATTTAAGTTTGCTGATGACACCACTGTCATTAGCTGAATAAGCTATGTAATGAATCAGCATATAGGAGGGAGATTAAAAATCTGGCTGGGTGGTGCTACAACAACATCTCAATCAACAGCAGCAAGATCAAGGAGCTGATTATTGAACACAAGAACATGAAACCATAGGCTCATGAGCCAGTCATCAGGTTCTTGAACCAGACGTGATAACTTCACTCACCACAACACTGAACAGTTTCCACAAACAATGGAGTAACGTTCAAGGACTTTTCTGCTCAAATGCACTATTTATTGCTTAGTTATTATTATTATCTTGTTTATTTTTTGTATTCGCATAGTTTGTTCTCTTTTGCACATTGGTCGATTGTCCATCTTGTGTACGATATTTCATTGATTCTGTTGTGTGCCTTTATACTTACTGTGAATGTCTGCAAGAATATGTATCTCAGAGTTGTATATGGTGACATATTTAATCTGGCTTTTTGACACTGATCAACAGAAAAATACTCCTTTGTGTCAAAGTGAAAACAGATCTCTACAAAGTGATCTAAATTAATTACAAATATAAAACAAAAAATAATTGATTGTGTAAATATTCACCCCCTTTACTATAACACACCAAATCATCACTGATGCAGCCGATTGGTTTTAGAAGTCACATAATTAGTTAAATGGAGATCACCTGTGTGCAGTCAAGGTGTTTCAATTGATCGTAGTAAAATACACCTGTATCTGGAACGTCCAACTCCCGCCTGGCTGGTGCATGCGTGAATGTGGTTTGGAACTTGTTGAGGGAAAGAGAGTGGGGAAGGAGTGGGAATTGCTGGGAGGGGGTTGCCTGGGTCCGGTAATGGCAGACAAGGCGAGAGGAGGGGCTGAGGGAAAGAGAGTGGAGAAGGAGCGGGATAGGGATTTGGGATCAGAGGTTGGCAGCTGGGGAGAAATGGATTATTGTGAAGGGAGAAATAAAGGGAATGAGGAGATAGTGAGGGGACGGATGAATGAAAACCGAGACAAAGGGAATAAAAGAATAAGAAATGACAGTGGAGAGAGCTCTGAAAGTGAGGAAGATGAACAAGTTCAGAGAGAAGGTGTTGTCATAATTTGGTTTAATGAGAAGGCTCAAGGACACATGAAGAAAGTTAACCTGTTTGTGCTAACAACAACTCTGGCAAATAAGATAAGGGAAATAGTATTTGCAAAAGTCCTTAATGATGGCAATCTATTGGTAAGATGTGTGAATTAGGAACAACTTGAGAAAGCACTCAAGCTAAAAGAGATAGGAAAATGCAAGGTGGAATATACAGGGAGGGTGGGAGCACGAAATGGTGGTTGTAAAGGAGTGATCATGGGTGTACCAATGAGTATAAACATGGAGGAGTTGAAGAGGAATATCAAAGGGGGGAAAGTAATTAATGTTCTAAGACTGAAAACAACAAAGGAGGGAATGAAAAAGGGAAGTGAAACAGTATTGATTGAATTTGAAGAAGAAAGAGTGCCAAGGAAAGTGTTCCTGGGTTTCATGAGTTACCCAGTAAGGGTATATGTGCCTAAGCCATTGAGGTGCTATAACTGTCAAAGGTTTGGACACAAAGCTAAAAACTGTAAAAGGCAGAGGAGATGTGCTAGATGTGGGTATGACCATGAATATGGAAAGTGCGGAACGGGAGTGCAACCAAAATGCTGTAATAGTGGAGGAGCTCATACTGTGGCGTATAGTGAGTGTGAGGTTATGAGACGGGAGAATAAAGTTCAAGAAATAAGAGTGAAAAGAAAGATCACTTATGTAGAAGCTGTAAGAATGTCAAGAGAACAGAATAATGCTCCTAATGAACAGGGAGCAATAGGGATGCGAGAGATGCAGCAAAGAACAAATGACAGGATTTATGTAGACAAAAAGGCTCTAGTAATATTCATTGCAGGAGTGATTAATAGTGCGGCTGAGGTAAAGTCAAAAAGTGACAAAATTCAGCTGGTGGTCAAAGCAGCAATGAACCATTTAGGGTTAGTAGGACTGACATGGGAAGAAGTGAGGGAGAATCTCACTAATCAGTCAAGCCAGGAAGTGTCATGGGTTGGTTAATAGTCATTATGGTGATTCTTTTGCAATGGAATGCAAGGAGTTTACTGGCCAATGGCCAGGAATTCAAGGACTTTATTAAGGAAATGGTTGTAAAACCAGATGTAGTGTGTATTCAGGAAACTTGGTTGAAACCAGCTTTAGACTTTGTGGTATATGGGTACACAATGATAAGGAAAGATAGAAATCTTAGGGGAGGAGGGGGTTGTGCCATGTTAGTCAAGCAAGGTATACCATATAGGGTACTGGAAAAAGGAGACGATCAGGAATACATAGTGGTGGAAATATGGGAGAGAGGGGAGGGAGTGGTTATAATTAACTACTACAATCCATGTAAAAGGTTGGATTTGGACAGCCTATTAAGGATACAAGGACAAAATAGATATAAAGTAGTGTGGTGTGCAGATTTCAAAGCTCACAGCACAATATGGGGGGGGATCCGATTACAGATTCAAATGGAAAGGTAATTGAAGATTTGATGGAAGAAAGGGATTTGGTGTGTATGAATGATGGTAGAGGAACAAGGATAAACATAACAGGAACTGAGTCAGTATTAGATATTACATTAGTGTCTAATATCTTGGGTGGCATTAGTAACTGGGGAGTTTGGACTGCTTCAACAGTAGGCAGTGATCACTCACTACCCAGTTTTATGTTCAGTGGGTGAAAGAGTTGAAGTAAGACCAGGTGGTGGAATCCCAAGGTGGGTGTTTGGAAAAGCAGATTGGGGTAAGTTCCAGAAGTTAAGTGAAGAAGCATTGACAAAGATTGACATTTCTGGAAATACAGATGAATTGAACAGTCAGGTGACTTCAGCAATTATTATGGCAGCAGAAGGATCTATACCCAGGAGTAAAAATAGGATGAATAGAAAACTGGTACCATGGTGGACAGAGGAATGTTGTCAGGCTGTAAAAAACAGAATTAGAGCATTCAGGCTAGTTAAAAGAACCCATAATGTGCAGCATGTGATTCAATATGAGAAGGCACAGGCAGTGGTGAGAAGAACTATACATCAAGCTAAAAGGGCAAGTTGGAGGAGATTTTGCAACAAAATAGGAAGAACAACGCCTGTGGGAGAGGTATAGGGAATGATTAAGAGGATGGGGAGAGATAGAAGGGATTGGGAATATCCAGTAATGATATCTGAGGAGGAAACAGCAGTCTCCAGCAGGGATAAGGCTGAGATTATGGCCAAGTCATTTGTAAAGATACATAGTTCAGAAAATTTGTCTGAAGAAGGGAGAAGGAGAAGGAAAAGAAAAATGAGTCAATACCCAGGTGTGTTAAACAAGAGGGAAGAAACAGATGATATAACTGATGATCCATTTACTTTGGCAGAAATCGTGAGAACAATAAAGAGATTGAGACCATCCTCCCCAGGGAAAGATCTAATATGCTATGTTATGCTAAAAAAATCTAGGAGAAGGAGTGCTCTTGAAGTTGCTGCTTTTTTATAACAGAGTGTGGGAGGAGGGAAGATTACCAAGTGCATGGAAAGAAGCAGTAGTAATTCCAATAAGGAAACCTGGCAAGGATCCGGCAAAACCCACTAGCTACAGGCCAATAGCACTAACATCAAATATATGTAAGATAATGGAAAGGATGATAACAGAAAGGTTATCGTATGATCTTGAGAAGAGAGGAATGCTGGCAAGTTATCAGAGTGGTTTTAGGAAGGGAAGGAATTCCATGGACTCAGTGATAAGGTTAGAGACTGAAATAAGAAAGGCCCAGGCAAATAAAGAATCAGTAGTTGCAGTGTTTTTTGACGTTGGAAAAGCCTATGATATGATGTGGAAGGAAGGATTATTAATTAAACGGCACAAGATGGGGGTTGGGGGGAGAGTTTTTAATTGGATTAAAGATTTTTTGTTTGGTAGAAAAATTCAAGTTCAGATTGGATCAGAATTATCAAAACAGTACATAGTGAGAAATGGTTCACCTCGAGGTAGTGTGATTAGCCCATTACTTTTCATCATTATGATCAATGATGTCTTCACAAAGGTACCAGTGGATATAGGTAGGTCACTGTTTGCGGATGATGGGGCCTTGTGGAAAAGAGGCAGGAACATGGAGCATATAATCAGGAAACTACAAGGAGCAATTGATGAAGTGGTAGAGTGGGGTTATGATTGGGGATATAGATTTTCAGTAGAAAAAACTCAAACTGTATTTTTCACCAGGAAAAGAATTGAGGTAGGGAAGAAGTTAAGGATGTATGGGATTGAATTAGAAAGGGTTGGATCATTTAAATTTCCGGGAGTTATATTTGATTCACGATTAACATGGGCAGACCATATCAGGAAAGTTGAGGAGAAGTGTAAAAAAAGTAATAAACGTGATGAGATGTTTGACTGGTAGGGAATGGGGAGCAAGTTGTTCAGCGTTAAAGAGAATGTATCTGGCTTTAGTAAGATCTGTGTTGGACTATGGAAGTGTAGCATATGGATCAGCAGCTAGGTCTCTTATAAGGAAACTGGATGTGATTCAGGTTCAGGCTTTGAGAGTGTGCAGTGGGGCTTTTAAAACGTCACCAGTATCAGCCCTGCAGGTAGAAATGGGAGTAATGCCTTTGGAATTAAGAAGGATGCAATTGATGGCAAACTACTGGGCTAATTTGCAGGGACACAATGATTCTCACCCTGCTAAAGGAGTGTTGCAGGAGTCCTGGGAAAATGGGAGGTTTCAGAGGGAAAACTTTAGTTGGGTAAGGAATGATATTGCTAAAGAATGTGGAGTGTTTGATCTAAGGATAAGTCCTTCTGTAGTTTATCCGGTTGTAGCTCCATGGAAGCTTGTATGGCCTGACGTAGACTGGCATTTGTTAGAGGTAAAAAGGAAAGGAAAATATAAAACTGATTTGGTAAATGCATTTAACTGTCATGTGATGGAAAAGTATAGGATTATACTCAGGTCTATACAGATGGTGCTAAGGAACCTGAAACAGGAGTGACAGGGTTTGGGGTGGCTATACCAGCAAAAGCAATTGCAATCAGCAGAAGAACATCTGATAAGTTAGTGGTGTATACAGTGGAGATGATGGCAGTGTTGGTTGCGTTGCGTTGGGTGGAGAAAGCTAGACTAGTCAAAGCGTTGATATGCTCAGATTCATCTTCAGTTCTAGCAATCTTAAGGTCTTCTCACTCAAACAGCCGGCAAGATGTACTTCATGAAGTCCTTCAGTCAGTCACAAGAGTTGCAAATCAGGGAGGTTAGGTGAAATTTCTATGGGTTCCAGCTCATGTCGGGGTGAAGGGGAATGAGAGGGTGGATGAGTTGACAAAGAGGGCGTTAAAGAAAGAAAATATAGAAATGCATGTTAGTATCAGTAAAGCAGAGGTTAAGTGCGTAATCTGAGAAAAAATCAACCAAATGTGGCAAGAAAGATGGGACAGGGAGGGGAAAGGGAGGTATTTATATCAAATACAAAAAAGTGTTGCAGGTACTAGGGTAGGTAGTAGATACAGAAGAAAGGAAATTGTGTGGACTAGGTTAAGGCTGGGGCACTGTGCGCTAAACCAAACATTGAAATTGATAGGGAAACACGAGACAGGACTGTGTAAGGAATGTAAGGAAGAGGAGTCAGTAGAACATGTAATTCTGAGTTGCAGGAAGTATGGGATACAGAGAGAGATGATGAGAATTAATCTAAGGGAACTGGAGGTGCAGGAATTCACATTAAAAGGGTTGCTGGGCATGGGTGAGAGAGCACAGGTTAGGGTATTTTTAGCTTTCGTAAGGGGTACAGGGGTTTTTTATAGGATATGATGGATAAACAGGAATAGGGTACTAGGATGGCCAAAGATGGGAGGATAAAGTGTAGGTTAGGGTATGTGTGTGTGAGATCGGGTGAAGGGATTTAGAATGTGAGTCCATCGCATACTCTGGAACAGAAGGTGGCTGTAATGCACCATTAAGCTGGGTGCCAACCACAGTAAAACAAGATGGAGAGAGAGAGAGAAAGAGGTCCAACTCCTGGTGTGCCAGTATGCTGGCAAAAACTACACCATGAAGACAAAAGAACATTCCAAGCAACACCACAAAAAAGTTATTTGAAAAGCAAAAGTCAGCAGATGGATACACGATAATTACAAAGTCACTGAATATTCCTTGGAGTACATCATCAAGAAATGGAAAGAATATGGCACAGTTGTTCGTCTGCCTGGAGAAGAATGTCTTCAAAAATTGAGTAGACATTCAAGAAGAGGACTAGTGTGGCAGGCCACCAAGAGACCTATGACAACTCTAGAGGAATTACAAGTTTCAGTGGCTGAGTGGCTGATAATAAATTTAATTTCAATTTTGAATTTTGACCTAATGCACACTATATCTTTGGGCAGGGGTTATGAACTTGGGTCTGTGGACCCCTCAGTTAAAGGTAGGAGTCCATAGCATATAAAATATTAAGAACCCCTGGCCTAGGGTTTTGAAGGAGGTGGTTATGGAAGACAATGGGTGCAGTGGGTGTCATCCTCCAAAACTGCATAGAATATAGAATGGCTCCCACAGACTGTAAAGAGTTACTCTGACACCAGTACTAGACAGTCAGTGAGACTTTAAAAAGCAATTAAAAATAATAACAGAATTGGACAGAGTTACAGAGCATTACAGTACAGAAACAGGCCCTTCAGCCCATCTAGTCAATGTTGAGCTATTATTCTGTCTTGTCCCATCAACCAGCACCTGGACCATTCCCCTCCCATCAATATACTTACCCAAATTTCTCTTAAATGTTAAAATCAAGCCTACATCCACCACTTCCACATGTTGATTGTTCAACGCTCTCACAACCCTCTAAGTGGAGATCTCCCTCATGTTACCTTTAAATATTTTACCTTTTACCCTTAACCTATGACCTCTAGTTCGAGTCTCACCTAACCTCAGTGGAATAAGCTTGTTTGCATTTATCCTTTCTATACCTCATAATTTTGCACTTATCTATCAAACCTCCCCTCATTTTTCTATGCTCCAGATAATAAAGCCCTAATCTATTCAACCTTTCCCTATAACTCAGATCCTCAAGTCCTACCAACATTGTTGTAAATTTTCAATCTTATTGATATCTTTCCTGCAGGTAGGTGACTAGAACTAGACACATACCTCCAAATTAGGTCTCAGCAACATCTTATACAACTTTACCATACCAATCAGTACTTTGATTTATGGTCAATATGCCAAAAGCTCTCTATACTTCCCTATCTACCTGTGACATCAATTTCAAGGAACTATGATCTGTATCTGATCTACCACACTCCTTGGTGTCCTAACATGCATTGTGTAAGTCCTACCCTGATCGGTCCTCCCAAAGTGAAACACCTCACACTTGTCTGCATTAAATTCCATCTGCCATTTTCAGCCCATTTTCCCAGCTAGAAAAATTCCACTGCAAGCTTTGAAGGTCTTCCTCGCTGTCAACTATGCCCCCTAGTCTTGGTGTCATCCACAAATTTGCTGATCCAGTTTACCACATTATCATCCAGATTTTGATAATTACAAACAGCAACGGATTCAGCATGGATCCCTGCGACATTCCACTAGTCACAGATCTCTAGTAAGACAAACTACCATCTATTGCAACTCTCTGACTTCTCCCACAAAGCCAATGCCAAATCCAATTTACTACCTCATCCTGAATGCCAAGAAACAGAATGGGACGTGGTAATACATCTTGCTAATGTTCATGTGGACAACATTAACTGCCTTTCCTTCATTAATTTCCATGGTAGCCTCCTCAAAAAGCTCTTAATGTTAGTTTGACGCAACCTACCATGGACAAAGCCATTGTTGACTATTCCTAATAAGGCCCTGTCTATCCAAATATTGATGCCTTAGAACACTTCCCAGCAACTTACCCACCATTGACATTAGACTCACCAGCCTTTAATTTCCTGGCTTATTCATAGAGCATTTCTTAAACACCAGAACAATATTAGCTGTCAACGTTTCAAGCCAAGACCCTTCATCAGGACTAGAAAGAAAAGGGAGACCTCAGAATAAGAAACTGGAGAGAGGGGAGGAGGAAGAAGTACAAGGTGGCAGGTGATAGGTGAAGCTGGAAAGTTAATTGGTGAAAAAAATAAGGGCTGGAGAAGAGGGAATGGGATAGGAGAGGACAGAAGACCATGGAAGAAAGGGAAGGGGAGGAGCACCAGAGGTAGGTGATGGGCAGGTAAGGAGAGAGTGGGGAACAGGAAGAGGGAATGGTGAAGGTGTGGGGGGGGGGGGCAATTACTGGAAGTTCAAGAAATCGATGTTCATGCCATCAGGTTGGAGGCCACCCAGACAGAATAGAAGGTGTTGCTCCTCCAACCTGAGTGTGGCCTCATCGTGGCGGTAGAGGAGGCCATGGACTGACATGTCAGAATGGGAAGGGGAAGCAGGGTCTGTTGGGATCATCCACTGTAACCACTGTTCCAGGTGTGCCCTCCTGTATATTGTTGTGACCTGATGTAGATTGGTAGACCGCTTTGCTGAGCACCTATGTTCTGTCTGCCAGAAAAAGCAGGATCTCCCGAAGGACACCCATTTGAATTCTGCTTCCCGGTCCCATTCTGACACATCAGCCCATGGCCAACACTACTACCAGGATGTCACACTCACGTTCTGTGTAATATATTATGTATTCTCTCTTATATTCAAGAAGACCAGTTTTTTCCCTTGCTATCCTTTTGTTCTGTATACCTGTAGAAGCCACAGGCAGAACAATTTTAATTGGTGACTGATTAATTTGGGTACAGATGGACCAGGCTGACTTTATACAAGAATCTCTGATGATTAACATTCAATTTCAGCAAGACAAAGCTACACTGGCCCTTATTGCAAGATAAGTTTGGTACTAGCGTAGACATTTCTGGTTTGGGTTTGCTGTCTGCCAAGTTCTGACCTCAAACGAAGACCTTAAACCCCATCTGATATAGATAGATACAGGAGACCTCACTAAAATGAGAATATACTGTAGCCACCTAGTCTTTAAAGGCTAGATCACTTCCCTGATTAAATTTGCCATGGAGGATAGATGCCAATTTGAAAAGTGGGTATCCTACCCTACAAAGAGGAGATACTTCCAGCTAACAAAGTAGTTTAAACATAATTCATGTATTTTTAGTGATACACATTTAAATGTGGATAAAATTCTTAAAATACATTGAAAATGCACAGAGGATTTCTATCTTATATAAAAAAGTACAAATTGCAATTTTTAAAACACAAGTGATTTCCAAAACATAGATATAATTCCTATAAGCTAAAAAGACATATCAACAAATTGCAGGCGAACAAGTTGTCTGTCACAGAGGTCAAAGGTAGAGGAATGGATTCTAATCACCCCATCATTCTGCCATTCTTCTTAATCATAATATGATTGAGTTCAACCTGAAATTTGGCAGGGAGGAAGTAAAGTCTGATATAGCAGTATTTCAATAGAGTAAAGGAAATTACAGTGGATTGAGCAAGGAGATGGCCAAAGTGAATTGAAAGGAGATGCTAAAGAGCAAACACAAGGAAATCTGCAGATGCTGGAAATACAAACAACACACACAAAATGCTGGTGGAACACAGCAGGCCAGGCAGCATCTATAAGGAGAAGCACTGTCGACGTTTCGGGCCGAGACCCTTCCCGAAATGTCGACAGTGCTTCTCCTTATAGTTGCTGCCTGGCCTGCTGTGTTCCACCAGCATTTTGTGTGTGTTGTTTGAAAGGAGATGCTGGCAGGGATGACAGCAGAGCAGCAATGGCTTGAGTTTCTGGGAAAAATGAGGAAGGTGCAGGATAGATGTATTCCAAAAACAAAGAAATACTCAAATGGCAAAATAGTACAACCGTGGCTGACAAGGAAGGTCAAAGCTAATGTAAAAGCAAAAGAGAGGGCATGCGACAAAACAAAAAATTAGTAGGAAGATTTAGAGAAATGGGAAGCTTTTAAAAACCTACAGAAAGTAACTAAAAGAATCATTAGGAGGGAAGAGATGAAATATAATAGCAAGCTAGCAAACAATATCAAGGTAGTTAGAAAAAGCTTTTCCAAGTCATAAAAAGTAAAAGAGAGATGAGAGGCAGGAGCTCTGAATATTTGGAGAGGCATAATATGATTAGGAATAGTCAGCATGGTTTTGTCAAAGGAAGGTCATGCCTTACGAGCCTGATTGAATTTTTTGAGTATGTGACCAACCACATTGATGAAGGTAGAACAGTAGATGTAGTGTATATGGATTTCAGCAAGGCATTTGATAAGGTACTGTGGTGAACTACATATACCTGTCTGGACACGCCACACCCTGCTGACTGCTCCTGTGGCTCCTCCCACAGTATAAAGGCAATTGGAGCCACAGACCCTTCCTCAGTCTCCAGGATGTTGTGTGATGGTCACTTGCTGCTTGTGCTTTCTTCCAGCCAATAAAAGCCTACCTTAACCCACGTCTCAGAGTTATTGATGGTGCATCAGGTACCCCATGCAAGGCTTATTGAGAAAGTAAGGAGGCATGGGATCCAAGGGGACCTTGCTTTGTGGATCCAGAATTGGCTTGCCCACAGAAGGCAAAGAGTGGTTGTAGACAGGTCATATTCTACATGGAAGTTGGTGACCAGTGGTGTGCCTCAGGGATCTGTTCTGGGACCCCTACTCTTCATGATTTTTTTTAAAAATTAGTTTTTTAATGCATTTTCTACATAGCTACAGATAAAAAAAACCCCAAATCAAAATGAAGAACATTAATACAGTGCAAAAATAAACATACAATAATAATATAATACAAAAAAAGATAATTGAGAAAGCACCCAAATTGAAGACATGTAAAATTAGTATCCTCCCCAAGCCCCGCAACAAAAAAGAACTTCAGACCAACCACAACACAATATAAAGAATATAAATCAGGACATTCAAACCCCCAAAACTGTAAATACACTTAAAAACAGAAGATATTAATGCCTACTACCAAAAAAAAAGGAGCTGAAAGCAAGGGACCGAAAAAAAAAACCTTAGTTAAGAGGAAGGTTATGAAAGTATTCAATAAAAGGTCCCCAGACCTTATGGAACTTTATATCCGAATTAAGAACTGAATAATGAATTTTTTCAAGGTCTAAGCAGGACATAATATCATTAAGCCATTGAGCATGCGTGGGCAGGGCAACATCTCTCCATCTAAGGAGGATTAAACGTCTAGCCTGGAGAGAAGCAAAAGATAATATTCGACACTTAGTCGAACTCAAAAGTAAATCTGTCTCACCCAAAAAACCAAACAAAGCAATTAAAGGGTTAGGTTCTAGGTGGTGATTCAGAATATAAGTTAAAGTTATGAAGACATCTTTCCAAAATTTCTCCAAGCTAGGACAGAACCAGTACATATGAATAAGAGAGGCCTCGCCCCTTTTCCATTTATCACAAAGAGGACTAATATTAGGGTAAAATCGAGATAGTTTAGATTTAGACATATGGGCTCTATGAACAATCTTAAACTGTAAAAGGCAATGGCGAGCACAAAGAGAGGTTGAATTAACCGATTTGAGAATCAAGTCCCAAGTCTCATCAGATAAGGAGATATTTAAATCATGCTCCCAAGCCATTCTAATTTTATCCGCAGGGGCACGTCGTAAGAATGCTAATTTATCACAAATAAATGATATTAAACCTTTACCCAGTGGATTAATAGAAAAAAATAAATCCATAACATCTTTCTCAGGCATTTCAGGGAAGTTAGGAATTAAAGGATTAATAAATTGTCTAATTTGGAGATATCTAAAAAAATGAGTATTAGGCAGATTGAACTTAGCAGAGAGCTGTTGAAAAGATGCGAAGCAATTATCAATAAAAAGATCTTCAAAATGTCTAATGCCCTTCCTATACCAATCATGGAATGCTGAATCATACGTAGTAGGTAAAAAAAGGTGATTATGTAAGATAGGGCTAGAAAAGGAAAAACCATAGAAACCATAAAATTTCCTAAACTGAGCCCATATACACAAAGTGTGTCTAACAAGAGGATTAACAATTAATCTGGACAAACTACTAGGGAGTACACAGCCAAGAAGTGCAGAAATAGATAAATCTTTAGTGGAACTCAACTCCATTGCCACCCATGATTTTTATAAATGATCTGGATGAGGAAGTGGAGGGATGGGTTAGTAAATTTGCTGATGACACAAAGGTTGGCGGTGTTACAGCAGGACATTGATAGGATGCAAACCTGAGCTGAGAAGTGGCAGATGGAGTTCAACCCAGACAAGTGTGAGGTGATTCATTTTGGTAGGTCAAATATGATGACAGAATATAGTATTAATGATAAGGCTCTTGGCGATGTGGAGGATCAGAGGGATCTTGGGGTCTGAGTCCATAGGTTGACTGCATGGCTAAGAAGGCAATTGGTGCATTGGCCTTCATCAACCGTGGGATTGAGTTCAAGAGCCGAGAGGTAATGTGTAATCTATAGAAAGGGTGCAGAGGAGATTTATAAGGATGTTGCCTAGATTGGGGAGCACACCTTATGAGAATAGGTTGAGTGAACTCGGCCTTTTCTCCATGGAGCGATGGAGGATGAGAGATGACCCGATAGAGGTGTATAAGATGATGAGAGGCATTGATCGTGTGGATAATCAGAGGCTTTTTCCCAGGGCTGAAATGGCAAAGATGAGAGGGCACAGTTTTAAGGTGTTTGGAAGTAAGTACAGAGGAGATGTCAGGGGTAAGTTTCTTATGCAGCAAGTGGTAAGTGCGTGGAATGGGCTGCCGGCAACGGTGGTGGAGGCAGATACAATAGGGTCTTTTAAGAGACTCCTGGAAAGATACATGGAGCTTAGAAAAATAGAGTGCTATGGGTAACCCTAGGTAATTTCTAAAGTAAGTACCTGTTTGGCACAGCATTGTGGGCCGAAGGGCCTGTATTGTGGTGTAGGTTTTCTATGCTTCTATGAGAGTGGATCTAGGACCTCTAGAAAATGAGGCCAGAGAAATAATAACAGGGGACATGGAGATGGTAGATGAACTAAATGAGTAGTTTACATCATTCTTCACTGTGGAGGACACTAGCAGTGTGTCAGATGTTGAAGGGTGTGAGGGAAGAGAAGTGGGTACAGTTACTATTACAAGGGAGAAGGTGCTCAAAAAGCTGAAAGACCTAAGGGTACATAAGTTACACAGCCAGATGAACTGCACCCTGGGGTTCTGGAAGAAGTAGCAGTAGAGATAGTGGAGGCATTAGTATTGACCTTTCAAGAATCATTGAACTCTAGCATGGTTCCAGAGGACTGGAAAATCGCAAATGTCACTCCACTCTTTAAGAAAGGAGGAAGGCAGCAGAAATTATAGACCAGTTAGCCTGACCTCAGTGGTTGGGAAAATGTTGGAACAATTGTTAAAGATGATGTTATGGAGTACTTGGTGACAAAGGACAAGATTGGACAAAGTCAGCATGGTTTCCTTAAGGGAAAATCTTGCCTGACCGAACCTCTTGGAATTTTTTGAGGAGATTACAAGTAGGATAGATAAAGAGGATGCAGCAGGTATTGTATATTTGGATTTTCAGAAGGCCTGTGACAAGTGCTACAAATGAGGCTGCTTACCAAATTAAGAACCCATGGTATTACAGAAAAGTTACTTGCATGGTTAGAGCATTGGCTGATCGGTAGGAGGCAGCGAGTGGGAATAAAAGGATCCTTTTCTGTTTGACTGCCAGTACTAGTGGTGTTCCGTAGGGGGTTGGAGTTGGGACCGCTTCTTTTTATGCTGTATATCAATGACTCGGGTGATGGAATAGATGGCTTTGTTGCCAAATTTGCAGATTCTATGAAGACTGGTGTAGGGCAGGTAGTTATGAGGAAACAGGAAGGCTGCAGAAGGACTTAGACTGATCAGGAGAATGGGAAAGAAAGTGACAAATGAAATACAATGCTAGAAAATAGATGGTCATGTAGTTTGGTAGAAGAAATAAATGTGCAGACTATTTTCTAAGCATGGAGAAAATCCAAAAATCTGAGATGCAAAGGGTCTTGGCAGTCCTTGTGCAGAACACCTGAAGGTTAACTTGCAGGTAGGGTCAGTGGTGAGGAAGGCAGTTGCAATGTTAGCATTCATTTCAAGAGGTCTAGAATACAAGAGCAGGGATGTGATGCTGAGGCTTTTTACGGCACTGGTGAGGCCTCACCTTGAGTATTGTGAACAGTTTTGGGCTCCTCATCTAAGAAGAGATGTATTGGCATTGGAGAGGGTTCAGAGGAGGTTCACAAAGATGATTCCAGGAATTGAAAGGGTTACCATATGAGGAACATTTGATGGCTCTGGGTCTGTACTTGCTGGAATTTAGAAGCATGAGGGGGGGATCTCATTGAGAGCTTTTGAATGTTGAAAGGCCTAGACAGAATAGATGTGGAAAGGTTATTTTCCATGGTGGGGGAACCTAGAACAAATGGCCACAGCCTTAGGATAGAGGAGCATCCATTTAAAACAGAGATGTGGAGAAGTTTCTTTAGCCAAAGGGTGGTGAATTTGTGGAATTTATTATCATAGGCAGCTGTGGAGGCCAGGTTGTTGGGTGTATTTAAGGTGGAGATTGATAGGTTCTTGATTGGCCATGGCATCAAAGGTTATGGGGAGAAGGCTGAGGAGTGGGACTGAGGAGGGGAAACAAGGATCAACCATGATTGAATGGCAGGTCAGACTTGATGGGCCAAATAGCCTAATTCTGCTCCTATGTCTAATGGTCTTCTGGTTTTATTCCTTGACCATTCCTAACAAGCCCAAATGCTCTCAAACATTCATACTGTTTTTGCTACTGGTGACTTCACATGTAACAGTTTTCTGTTACATTCATCAGGCCAGGTGAATGTATCGTTTAATTAAGCCGAAGTGGACCCCATTGTTTTGTCTTGATTAAACAAAGGACCAACAAGCACCCTTTTGTTCACTTGTTTATGACAAGAGGCTGAGCAAGGAATTATGGAAGCTTAACTTACTCAAAAACAACCACGGCTGCAAGATATTCTCAAAGGGGAAGGGGAATAGCCAGAGATTCTTGTCCATATTGGCATCAATGACCGGCAGAAAAGGGGACAAGGTGCTACACAGTAAGTTTATAAAGTTAGGAAAGAAGCTGAAGAGAAGGACTTCTAAGGTTGTAATCTATGGATTATTCCCCGTGCCACAGGCTTGTGAAGGTAGGAATGGAGTGATAGCACAGCTGAATAAATAGCTGAGGAGATGGTGCAGGGGACAGGGTTTCAAGTTCTTGGATCTTTGAAACATTTTCTGGGGAAGGGGTGACTTGTACAAGAGGGATGGGTTGCACCTGAACTGGAGGGGAACCGATATCCTAGCTGGGAGGTTTGCTAATGATACTCAGGAGAATTTAAACATGTCTTGCACGGGGTGAGAACCAGCAGCCCAAGTCAGTAAGGGAAGGATCGGACCAGAAGTCAGGGAAAGTATTGAAAGGAAAACTTAAATGGCAGATATGACGGGTCAGATGCTTTGAAGTGTATATTTTAATGCTGGACTATTATGGGTAACGGTGATGAACTTAGAGCATGGATCAGTACATGGGACAACGATGTTGCAGCCATTACTGAAACATGGTTGAGCAAGGGACAGGAATGGGTGATTAATACACCAGCTTTTCAAAGGTTTAGAAAAGACAGAGGAGGAAGTAAAGTGGGGGGGGAGTTGCACTACTAATCAGGGACAATATCACAGCGGCACTCAGAGACAAAATGGAGGGACAGACACTTAGTCGACTTGGGAGGAACTCAAAATAGGAAGGGTGCAATCACGCTGATGGGATTGTACTACATACCCCCCAATACCACTAGGACATTGAGGAACAGATACATAATCGGATTAAGGAATTATGTAAAAATAATAAGGTTGTTGTCATGGGGGATTTCAACTTCCCTAATATAAACTGCAACCTTCTTAGTGCAAGGGGTTTTACAAGGGGCAGACTTTGTTAAGTGTATCTAGGAATGTTTCTTAAATCATTTTGTGGAAGGTCCAATGAGAGAAGAGGCCATACTGGACCTGGTGTTGGTAATGAGCCTAGCTAGGCGACTGACTTTTCAGTGGGTGAGCAGTTAGGGAACAGTGATCACAACTTCTTAACTTTCAGGATAGCTATAGATAAGGTTAAATATGGTCCTTGTGGGAGAGTTTTAATTTGGAGTAGGTAAAGTTACAAGGGCATTTGGCAAGAACTGCGAAGAGTTAATTGGGAATGTCTTTTTTCTGGCTAATCCACATCGGGCATGTGGAGGGTGCTTAAAAATCAATAGCATGGTGTGTAGGAAAGGTATTTTCCTGTTAAAAGGAAAGACGGGGATGGAAAGATAAGAGAACCTTTTATGTCCAGAGAGGTGATGAACCTAGTCAAGAAGAAAAAGGAAAGATATGTAACGCTTCAGGAGTTAGGGTTAAATGAAACATGAGGAGTATAAAGAAGTCAACAAAGAACTAGAGAAGGGAATTAGGAAAGCCAGGAGGGGCCATGGAAAGTCCTTGCCAAGTAGAATTAAGGTGAATCCCAAGTCATTCTATACCTACATCATGAGCAAGAGCATAACCAGGAAGGAGGTAGGACCACTCAGAGATAAAGAGGAGAACACTTGTTTGAATGCAGGGAATGTGAGTGAGGTACTTAATGAGAACTTTACTTCAGTATTTTCCAAGGAAAAGGATATGGAGGACCAGGAGATCAGTGTAAAGTGTATAAATACATTAGGGCATTTAAAGGTCAAGGAAGAGGAAGTGTTGGGCTTCCTAATGAGTATTAAAGTGGATGAGATTTACCCCAGGTAATTGAAGGAGAAAGACAAGAATGCTGGGGCCTTGACCAGTATCTTCATGTCCTCTCTATCTAAAGGCAAGGTCCCGAAGGACTGGTGAGTGGTTACTGTTGTATCGTTATTTAAGAAAGGAAGAAGGGAAAACCCTGTGGACTATAGTCTGGTGAGTCTCATGTGAGTTATAGGAAATTAGTTGGAGAAAGTTCTTAGAGATAGGGTAAATAAGCATTTGAAAATGCATGGCCTAATTAGGGAGAGCCAGCATGGCTTTGTGCGAGGCAGGTTTGCCTTTACCAACTTTATTGAGTTTCTTGACAAAGTGACAAGAGATATTGGTGAGAGTAGGGTAGTGGAAGCTGTCTACATAGATTTTAGTAAGGCATTTGACTAAGTTCCTCATGGAAGGCTAATCCAGAAGTTTAAGGTCCACAGTGACTTGGATGTTTGGACTCAGAAAGGGCTTGAGAATAGAAGACATTTGGTAGTGGTTGAAGGGACTTCTTTGAGTTCAGGTCTGCAGTTAGTGGAGTTCTACAGGGAAGTGTGCTGGGACCACTGCTCTTTGTGATGTACAGTATATAAATGAGCTGGATGAAAATTCAGATTCAGATTCAGTTTATTGTCATTTAGAAACTGCAAATGCAATGCAGTTAAAAAACGAGACAACGTTCCTCCAGAATGATATCACAAAAGCATATGACAAAACAGACTACACCAGAAAATCCACATAACGTTTGGCAATCCCCAATCCAGAGTCCGGAGAGGCTGCTGTGTATTAATATCGCGCTACCGTCTTAGCGCGTTCCCCGGAAAGGAGCTCCAAAGCCACCAGACAAACAAGACCAAAAACTAAAGCTACAAGACCTGCACAAAACCATATAGTTATAGCATATAGTTACAACAGTGCAAACAATATAATTGTTAAAAAAAAACAGACCATGGGCACAGTAAAAATAGTCCAAAGATGTTAAAAGACTATAAGTTCGAAAGAAACGACCACAAAGTTTCCACAAGTCCTCAGGGTCCGGATTGACTCGTCATCCCATGCTGGCGGCAGAAGGGAATACCCCCGTTATGGACTTCCAGGGCGCCGCCCGACTCAGGCTTGCAGACGCAGCACACAACGAAAGCTCCGTCGAACCCAGCCTTGCAGACGCAGCACACAGTGAAAGCGACCTGACCGCAGCAGTTTCCGAGTCCGTCGAACCTCCGAGCCTCCGACCATCCCCTCCGGCACAGCTTCTCCGAGAACCATCCTCTGCCGAGCGTATTAAGACACCTCCGCCAATGGCCATCGGCAACGCGACCCCGAGGACTGGGGGCCTGTTCTTCCCAGCAGAGACCCAGACTTCACAGCAGCAGCAACGAAAAAGGTCTTCCTGGAGATTTCCAGATGTTCCTCCATGCTCCCACATCCGTTTTCAACCGATTATGATTGCGCACGGCACCCCACTTCACAAATAACAGATAATCAGCTCCGGAGTGGCCACTGCAAGCTGCGTCACGCTGCCATCTTGGATCGATTATGTAAATGTAGATGAGTGAGTCAATTTGTGGACAATACCAAGTTTGCTGGAGTTGTGGATAATGTAAATGACTAGCAAAGAACACAGCACAATATAGATTAGTTGCAGACATAGGCTGAAAAATGACACGATGTTTAATCCAAATAAATGTGAAGTGTTGCACCTCAGTAGGCAAATGCAAGGAGACAGTGCTGCTGAGCAGAAAGATCTTGGGATCCAAGTTCATAGCTCCTTGAAAGTGGCTACACAGGTCGATAAGGTGGTTAAAGAAGGTTAGTCCCAAACTGGAATTAGTGTTTTGGTGTTTTTGATTTGCTTTTTTAGCTGGTTCATCACAACATTGATGGCCTGTTCCTGTGCTGTATTGTTCTCTGTTCTATGTTGTATGCTCTAACTCTTTGAACCCCTGGAAGAGTCAACACCTGTGTTAGAAAGCTGATCAAAGCAAAAAGGCTCCCTGGGCCCTGATCAGTGAATATCCATGACAGTGTACATTTTCCAAGAATTTTGACTCAGTGAGGTGTTATTGAAAGGGCCTTCTTCCAGAGGAGTTGTTAAAATTTACCTATTTCTCCTTACTTAGCTGAGCATGGAAATTTCAATGGTCTCATTGAGTTAGAACAAATCAATTCTTCAGTCAACATTCAACCTCGACCACCATTCATCCCATGACCAAGAGGCTATTTCTGATCAACAATGTACTCTTGATTAAAACTTATCACTACACCAAATTGAGCCACATGTATCTGTCTTCATTTCTTGATCACTAGCACTACCAACAACAAATTAATTGATTAATTATCAATTGGGGATTATGGTATTTTGTCATATGAAAGTCCATTGTGATTGACCTAATGTTGCTAGACTTGAATGAAATCTGAAATAAAAAGCAGAAATGCATGGGTAGAAAGAGAAATTGTGTTGGAATTTTGGATCAAAATTTTAACTCTGTTCTCCTTTCCAAAAATACTACCTGACTTACTGAATGTTTCCAGCAATGTTTTAATTTCAGATTTCCAGCTTCTTCAGTTTGTTTTTATTTTAAATAAATCTTTGGAAATGTTAAGCACTTGTGTTAAGCACAATGTGTTCTTTAAATCTCCAGGCAAAATCGGCAGCTTTCTGTTTAATTACCTTGAGTTTTTTCCTTGCTGTCATGAGTTACAATAAGCTCTCACTTGTCATGTGTATGCATAGATAAAGCAGAGGATAAAGGCTTTCTGAATTGTTTGGTAAAGGGAAGGAGTTAAAAAATAACACAGAATTTAGTTATTGTTTCCTGTTCTTTTGAGACCCTTTGCACAAATGCAACTTTTGGCTGAAAGAATGTGCATTTTTAATTGTAGCTGCCAGTAGAAGCTTACTGGAGTGATAACCTTTGCGAGGGTGCCTCAGAAGTTGTTATCATCAAAAATAAGTTCAAAATTTCAGACCCTCTAATGGTCCAATTTGCATTGAAATATATCCCCGAATCACAAAGTCATGACTGCTAAACAATAGCAACAGCAGTAGCTTCCAGTGCCATCTGATGCAGACACTGGGCTGCTAAAGTGGACATTTTAGATGTTTCCTTGCGTAGGCAGAATATAATGAGTCATTGGCACCAAATGCTTACAAATTAGAGATGATTTGGTCTGTTGTCTGCCACAGTTTAAGGTCACGTTGCTCTGAAACTATAGCACTTTGTCATCACTTTGACAACCACAAGCGGTAGCTTAAAGGGGGTGGGGAAGCTGCTAGTTAATTTTCTGAGCCATTAGACTATAACCACAGACATTCACAGCAAAGAGGATTAAAGATCTTCTGATGGATAGCTCTCAATATCAGGCTTCACATTTTAATGGGAATCTTTGATGCTTTGATGCTTTCATTTTTCAGGAACCTCATCAATTTCCCGCAATATGGATGTGTCAAGAAGTTTAATTTTATTTTTTAATATGTTTCTACAGGCAGGCACAATCCCACCTAAAAGGATTGTGCTTTAAATTAAATACTTTTCTGATACTCTGTCAGTTTGACTTATTGGTTAGCAGTGCAGTTGAAACTTATGAAACTTATGAAACTTATTAACTCATGGAATCATAGAAGCATAGAACTGTTACAAATGAAAGGGAGACCATTTGGCCCATCAAATCTGTGCTTGGTCCTAGTATTGTAATCTGGTCAGTCCCATTCTCCAACGTGGTCCTGCAGTCCACTGGGTGAGTGGGAAACAGAAAAGAGTTTTGCCATTGTCTTTTCTTGCTGTTGTGGTGCTGTTCTGCCGAAAATTGCAGGCATGTCAGGTGTGGCTTCACTTGTAGACTGCCCCAGCATATCCTCAGGTTGTGCTGGCTGTTAACGCAAACAATGCACTTCACAGTATGTTTTGATGCACATATGATAAAAGCATAAATCAACCTAAAATCTGAAATCTGACTCTGTTTCCACCTCCCCTACAATTCCAGATCATTTCCCCAGGTTGGGATTAAGCCCATAATCCAGGTTTATACTTAAATTGTTGGACAAAATGAGACCTGCATTGAAAGAATTGGTTTGAATACTATCTATCAATTAACAATTTACTAACTAACAATTTAGCAAATTACTAACAAAGTATGTGTACCTTATGAACAAAACCAGGTTTCCCTAGTGATTGTATACTGCATACGGCAAGAACTGTTTGGAAGTCCAAAATATCATACCCAGTGCATGCGCAGATCAGTGGCACATGCACTCTGTTGAGAGTGTTGACGCCATCATGTGTACAATGAAGCTTGGTAGTCAAACTGTTGTTCCCTGCTCAGCTGATCCCCGAGATGTTATTTTTAAATGTACGGTCATGTCAATGACCTTTCTTAAAGACATACAGCTGAACACGCATTTTGACACAGAAAGGATTCATTCCTTAATAAAAGATCATCGTTCTATTCCTCCCTCTGCAGATCTGCCTGAACTGCTGAGTATTTGCAACTGTTTCTGATTTGATTCTGCAGCAGAGATGCTGGGTTTGCCCCATTTCTGATCATTACAGTATCTACAGCTATTGAACATGTATAATGGAGCAAACTCTCCACTGGATTGTGAGGAAGAGACTTAAGGAAGTGAGTACAGTATTGTTCAACATCCTGAACTCTTATTGCACCTTTCTCTTGCACACACCCATGTGAATATCTAGTATGCTCTGTTTTAACCCACAGATTTCTAATACATTATTTTATTTATGTTAAAAAACACAAAATGCTGGCAGAACTCAGCAGGCCAGACAGCATCTATGGGAGGAGGTAATAACGACGTTTCGGGTCGAAACCCTCCATCAGGAGTGAGAGGCAGTATATTCTGTCCTGATGAAAGGTTTCGGCCTGAAACGTCGTCACTACCTCCTCCCATAGATGCTGTCTGGCCTGCTGAGTTCTGCCAGCATTTTGTGTTTTTTATTTATTTCCAGCATCTGCAAATTCACTCTTGTTGCATTTTATTTATGTTTCTGGTTTTAAGATGAAGGTGGTGGGGGGGGAGGAAGTTTAAAGGGGATATGCAAGACAAGTCTTTTTACAGAGGGAGTGGTAGGCAGCTGGAATATACTGCCAGTGAAAATGGTACAAGCAGATACAAGAGAAATGATTAGGAGGCAAACACATGAACAGACAAGGTATAGAGGAATATTGACCATCTACAGATAGATGGAATTAGTACTGTGCAAAGCTCTTTGGCACATGTATATAGCTAGGGTGCTTAATACCTTTGCACAGTACTGTAGTAATTTTATGTATTGTACTGTACTGCTGCAAAAAAGTCAAATTTCATGACAATAATGAGTGATGATAAACCTGATTCTGATACGGGCCTCTATTGTGGAAAGAGGGTGGGAAGGGGGCAGGGAGAGGGGAATCATGTTTGGGAAAAGGGGAAGGGAGAGGGGAGGGAGTGGGAAGCACCAGAGAGACATTCTGCAATGATCAATAAATCTATTGTTGGAATCAATGACCTGGCCTGGTGCCTCAGAGCTGGGTGTGTCCGCACCCTTGCCACCCTCCACCCCTGGCACTTCTTTTTTTCCACCTGTTCCACACCCCTCCTGTGATGCTCCACCATCACCATTCCCAGCATCCTTCGTTCCTGCCAGATTTACAAACCTACTCTCCGTTTCACACTTAAAAATAGTCCTGCGCAGAAGTCTTAGGCACCCTAGCTATATATAGGTACCTCAGACCTTTGCACGGTACTGTACAGTCAATATGGACATGATAGGTCAAAGGGCCTGTGCTGTACTGTTCTATGCTCTCAGGAGCCTATATTTGTCAATGAAAACCATGTTTCTAAGAAACAATATATGTAGAAATTTAATGGAGGATCTTGTCTATTATTAATGGTTCCTCAGTTAACTCTATACCCTTTGATTAAGCTTTTGTACTCGATGATTGTATTAGATGTACTGGCAGCTATTTTATTGTAGGTCACACTGCCTGTATATTGGGAAGCACGTTAACACTCACCAGTGGTAAGCATAGTAGGAGCTGGCAAAACACATAGAGCTTTAGCAACAGAGAGGGAATGATCAATATTACATCATAATTCCTGAGCTGGTATACAGAGGCTAAAAACTTCGACCTCATTTTCTCTCTTGTGTTATGATCCACCTCTGAATGTTTGATGTGCTGTTGTTTCCATTCCCATTCCCCTGCTTTCCTTATTTATATCACAGTGTAACAAAACAACATCCATTAAAATCCCGGTCCATTTTCGACCATTCCATAAGAATGGGAGAGCTTGCCACACCAACATTTGTAACTACGCTGAAAGACATTTTAAAAACGTCCCGAGAGCAGTTATGTGATATTCTGCCCTGGGGCAAGTTAACATTTGAAACACAGGATCCCAATTAGACTGTAAGGTGCCTTAATCAAATCTAGTTGCCTGGAACTTCATATGGTTACCATCAGCCCATAAAGTGGCTTAATGGAAGATAGTTCTTTTTTTAAAATAATATTTGTAATCTGTACTATATTCACAATGTAATCAGCTGGTTGAAAAGAGGACAGATTCCAAATCAGAGTCACTGTTAATGTGACTGATTCTGCAGATCAATAAAATAGATTTTTCTTACAAAATCAAATGACCATATTTAATATATATTTTTTGAAAAAATATCTAGCAGCATCAGGATATCAAACTGCAGGAACATTATTGATTTTAATTAAGGCACACATCCTTTTTAAACTCTTTATTTCTATTCAGGGAGTCCTTGACCTCAGAGAGTGAGGTGGTGTGGTTTCCTTGAATGCATGGAAAGCCAGGGAACTCAATGATGATGGAATAAAACCATTTTAGATTAAGTAATGTGTTTCTTCCTCCTGCTTTGGAAATAATTTCACAGCAATGTTCAGTCTGAAGCATATTTGCCCCCAGTGGGTGGCTTTGTCTTCTTGGGCACAGGCAAAATTTTGCAACATTGGTGATAACGAAGCTAGCATGAATTACTAATACCGTGAAAGAAATGTAACTGTAACTTCTAGAGCATCTATGTGTATCGTCCTGAAGGAGGATGAATCTCAGAGTTGTATTCTGTCTACATACTTCGGTAATAAATATGTTTTGAATTTTTGAACACTGATCACTGGGACAATAATAAAAAATATAACCATAACTTCTGGAGAATGTATGTGTAATATTAAATATGTGCATGAACAGCTATACATGATACATTGCAATAGAATTGCCAGTGAAATAGATGTGATTTTCTGATACTTGGACATTGGTAAAGGCTGAAAAACTTAAGACTGAAATATTTGGGAGAAAGTGAGGAATTCATGGGAAAACAGCTTCTATTGAATAACTTCTGAAATTTCAATTTTAACTCACAGCATTGCATTCCTTCAGAAGAAAATTCTGGAGGTGGCATGGTAGTGTAGTAGTTAGCATGACGCTGTACAATACAGGCGACCCACGTTCAATTCTTCCCTCTGCCTGTAGGGAGTTTATACGTATTCCCCATGACTGTGTGGCTTTCCTCAGGGTGATCCAGTTTCCTCCACTGTCCAAAGGCATACCAGTTGGTAGGCTAATTGGTCATTGCAAATTGTCCCATGATTAAGCTCGGATTAAACTGGGAGATTGCTGGGCGGTGTGACACAAAGGGCTAGAAGGGTTCCATTCCACACTGGATCTCAATCAATCAATCATTAATTTGTGTTGGAGATTTTTGTTTAAAATAATTTATGTTAGTGTCTTCCCTTCAACTCAATAATTTTCCTTATCTTCTCATTGCATGCCTCGTGTCATTTAAAACTACTTTCTTCCTAAAGCTTCAGCCTTTCTGGATAAGACTCTACAGAGTAGAAATACAGTTTCAACACCTACAAAGTACAGCAGAGTCAACCACTCGTTGTCGTTTGTTCCCAGTATTTAGCTCTATTTAAGTCAATCCTTATCAATTTTCTACCCTAGATGATCTAATTGAGGATTAGCAACCAAGTGCCTCACTTGTACACACCACACTTCCCCTCTAGAGACACCACACTGGAAAAGGGCACAGTACTTTCAAAACCCCATGTAGGTAGCAGTCATCAGGAGAGTTGTTACGAATGTGGAGCAACTCTGACGGGCCGAAGGGTGCAAAGTCGCCCCCTCCTTTTGGAGAATCGCAAATCACTACTATTCCGATGCTGTTATCAAGGGAGATGAGAGAGACACAGGATAACAGCAAAGGCAGTTGTTATAGACAATGCAGAATACACAAGGTGGAACGTCTCCTATTGACAAAGAGAGAGATTACTGCTATTGTCTCTTGAAGGAGGAATTGTGTATTGAGTACTGTTCTATTCATTGAAACTCCTCAGGGGGCAGCCAGAGTGGTCTGGTTGAGGGATTGCATCATCCCAACCTGATTGACATCTGAGACCCCGTGAGTGAGGATAAAAGTCGGGTCTGGGGAACACCCCTCAGACACACCAGGAGAAATGCTACGAGACTGGTGGGGGCTTGTGTGTGTGCCCACCCTTGCCTGGGTGACGAGTCCTCCACGGAATGGTCTAGCTAAAGGACGGATACGGATCAAGACCATACCAAGGAAAGTCGGCAAGTTTTTCTCTCTCTCTCTCTCTCTCTCTCCAACAATTGCCACACGGTGATCAGCAACGATGGCAGCCTGTATGAACTGAACTGAACTTTATATTTCCATCGGACAATTCATTATCCCCTAGACACGATAGAGCTTATTTCTTATTGATGATTATTATACCCGCACTTTTAGGTTTAGTATTGATGACGTATATTATCTGTATATTTGCATTGATATTATTTTTGTGTATTTTTACTAATAAATACTGTTAAAAATAGTATCATCAGACTTCAATGGATACTCCTATCTTTGCTGGTAAGACACCCAGTTACGGGGTTCGTAACAGAGTGAAGTATGACTGGCATTCTTTTGCTGCGATATGCAAGCAGTTATATTAATTTCTCAAACTATTTCTGCTTGGTTGTGGCTCAGCAGAACTGGTAGGGAAGAGGACAAAATTTACTTGCCTTAGAATATTCCATATTTTGTTGAGCACATCTACACCAAACATTGTCACAGGAGAGCAGCTTTCATCATCAGAGACCCCCACCACCCAGGACATGCTCTCTTCTCGTTGCTGCTATCAGAAAGAAGGAATAGGAGCCTCAGGACTCACACTTCTGGGTTCAGGAACAGTTATTACCCCTCAAACATCAGGCTCTTGGGCCAAAGGAAAACACATCACAACTTCACTTGACCCGGCATTGAAATGTTCCCACAACTCACTTTCAAGGACTCTCCATCTCATGTTCTCAATCTTTAATTATATATTAATTATTACTATTTATTTGTTCTTGTATTAGCACAGTTAGTTGTCTTTTACACACTGTTGAATGCCCAATTTGGTGCAGTCTTTCATTGATTCTGTAATGGTTATTATTCTATTATAGATTTATTGAGTATACATACAAGAAAACAAATCTCAGGGTTGTATATAGTGACATATATGTACTTCGATAATAAAATTTTGTAATGCCCTGGTCTATATCTTTACTGTTATGTTGTGGGTATTTCATTTAGCAGTAATGTAAGAGCTGCTGTTTTGCTTTCAGCCTGTTTGGGTTACTGTTGAAGATGAGGATGGTGTGGAATGTGTGCCATCCAATTAGCGGGAGGTTTTCTTGGTGAGGGGCAATAAGGTTGGGCTTAAGGTTTTCTTTTGTTTGGTGGGAGATGAAGGAAGAAGACGTTGGGGAGAACCAGTCGTAGCATACGACCTGGCGGGAGACCCGTTTGTTTGAGACGGATTGTGAGCAACGTTCGGAAGGTGGTGTGTGTTTTCATGATCACTGAGGGGCCAGCGTGTGAGTGACAGAGAAGTTCAAGATGAGCTCCAACTTGTGCACATTTGACTGTTTAATTAGAGTAGGCCCTTTTCTTTTTGTTACTCTTTACTAACCTTTTAGTTAAGATTCATAAATATAGTTCCTTTGATCGTATGCAGTGTACCGTCTGTTATTTCATGGCATTAACTTGTAACGGGTCAGCAAATGGCACGGCATCCACACAAACTGAGATTTGGGCTGGGATCAAGCACGCCTCAATCTCAAGAGTTTGGTGGGGCCAGGGGTTGTCTTCCCTAGACTTATGCAGCCAAGGTGTTTGATTTGCTTTGCACTTTGAATTTGAATTAGGATGGGAATGTTCAGAGTGAGAGGGAGATTACTGGCTACTGTAAATTACAGCTTTTGTGTAGGTGAGTGATAGAACCTAGGATGTGGGGATGGGAGTAAAGATGAAATAGAGACCGTGATAAATCTGGGGAAGAAGTTTGTGTTTATGTACAGAATTATGAAGGAAGTCTGGCAGTGCCTCTCCTTCATTAGGATTTTGTGAAGATTCGGCATGACATCTGAAATTTTAACCAACTTCTATAAATGTGTGGCAGAGAGTATACTGATCGGCTTCACAGCCTGGTATGGAAACACCAATGCCCTTTAGTGGAAAATACTATAAAAAGCAGTGGATACAGCCCAGTCCATCCCGGGTAAAACCCTCCCCACCATTGAACACATCTACATAGAGCATTGCCACAGGAAAGCAGCTTCCATCATCAGGGAACCCCACCACCCAGGACATGCTCTCTTTCCACTGCTGCCATCAGGAAGAAGCCTCACGACTCACACCACCAGGTTCTGGAACAGTTATTACCCCTCAACCAACAGGCTCTTGAATTAAAGGACATAACTTCACTCGCCCTGTCACTAAAATAGATACATTTTCAAGGACTCCTCATCTCATGTTATCTATTGCTTATTTATTATTATTATTTCTTTCCTTTTATATTTGCACAGTTAGTTGCCTTTTGTACATTGGTTGAGCGTCCAAGTTGGTATAGTCTTTCATTGATTCTATTATGGTTGTTATTCTATGGATTTATTGAGCATGCCTGAAAGGCAATGAATCTCAGGGTTGTATATGGTGACATATACTGTAGGTACTTTAATGATAAATTTACTTTGAGCTTTGAACAGAGTATAATAAATGTGAACAAAAGAGTTACTTTAGTGCTTGATGAAATGCATGAAAAGTTCCAATCTTAGGCATAATTGGCACTGTAGTATTTTATAGGAAACACTGCAGTTTTATAGAAAGTTTTATAGGAAAAAGTTTTATAGGAGTTTCAGCCTGCCCAGGTTACGTGCACTCAGTTCTAATTGTAAGGATTCTGTTTTTGAGCCTCATTCATAATCTAAAATGCACTCCAGTGCAGGGCTGAGGGGATTGTACGTTACCAGTGGTTATATCTTTCAGATGGGATAGAATACAAAACCCTGCCTGTCCAGGATCCATGGTGCCAAAGAAGAGCCAGTATTTCTACCAGTGTCATTCATCCCACAGCCGATAGCAACAAAACAAATTACTTAGTGTTCAATTCCTCCCTGTCAGTGGTACAGTAAAATTTGTAAAATTGCCTTCTGCAATTGCCTGCATGAGTGCATTTCAAACATACATATGCCTAGAAATTTGTCCCTGGCCAATAATATTAAACATTGTGGATTAACTCTCAGTACATTGAACTCAGCCTCTGGAATTCATTCTGCTGACTTCCATAAAGTGAACTTTAGAGGCAGGATATTAAAAAAATGCTGATGCTACTATATATATAGAACAAGCTTAATATTACCAATAGGATTTGACTTTGTTCGCTGTGAAGCAACTGAGATGGGTTAATGACATGAAAGATACCAATTTCTTTTCCCTCAAGTACGTACTGATAGACCTGTGCATATTTAATTTGCTACCATTCCAATGTTAGTTCATTCTTGTCTTTATTTCATAACTTCATTGCTGCTTCAATTTGCCCTTCCTCCAGGATTACATTCCAGACTGGAACAAACCCTGGGAAAGGTATACTGTATTGGGGACAGTTATTACCCTTCAACTATCAGGATCTTCAACCAGTGTGGATAACTTCAGTCACCTCAGCATTGTCGTGATCACTGAAGACAACCGTATGGACTCACTTTTCAAGGATTGTGCAACTCCTGTTCTCTGTGTTATGTATTTCCTTATTTATTATCATTATTTTTTGTATTTGCAGTTTGTCTTCTTTTGCACATTGGTTGCTAATCAGTCTTGTTTGTGTGTAGTTTTCCACCGATTTCTTCATGCCACTGTGAATGCCTACTGGTAAGTTAATCTCAGAGTAGCATATGGTGGCATATACGTACTTTAGTAATAAATTCATTTTGAACTTTGAACTTTGAGAGTGTTGCACTAAATAATATCCAAATGTTGAACCAAGTAGACAGATTATATAATTTAGGTTTGCGTTATCTGGATTTAAGCAGTGATTTTAAAGAAATTTCCAAAATATTAAGGGGAGCAGAAAGGGAAATGATTTGGCTGACTACGGGGTCCAGGTTGTGAGAGCCTTGGACAGAGCGAGTCATTGAGTGTATTGTTAGAAAACCTGTGCACACAAAACATGGTGAAAACTTGAAAGCCTTTTCTGCAAATTGTACGTTTTATATCTGCGATTGATATACTTTATTATCACTCTGAAATGTATCATCGGGCAGCATGGTGGTGGAGGGGTTGGTGTTTTTGCTTCACACCCCTAGGGATCCAGGTTCAATCATACCCTCAGGTGCTGTGTGTGTGGACCCTGGACATTCTCCCTGTGACTGTGTGGGTTTCCCGTATCCCAAAGTCAAGTCTATTTATAGGTCAATTGGCCATTGCAAATTGTGCCTAGGTATGTGCGCCAGTAGTAGAATCTGGGAGGAGGTGGTGGTGAGAATATGGGGAGAATAAAATGACTTTAAAGTAGGATTGGAGTAAATATGTAGCTGATGGTTGGTATAAGCCCTGTAGTCTGTGCAATCCAGCTCTAAGTCAGCAGGTCAAGAAGGGCCAGAAGCATCGTTATCCTTGCAAACTATGAAATTAATCATCAGTGCATGACTGGATATAATCATCTGAACTAGAACAACAATGGAGTACAAAGGCAAATAATTTATCCTGCTTATAATTTATAAATCACTGCAAGTCACCATTGTGTCCAGTTCCATCCACCACATGCTAAGGTATTAAGGAATGAGAAAAGGAGATGTTTTACAGTGGAACCAGTGCCAGTAGGGTCATATTACAAGTAATAAGAACTGAATGAGTAACGGGAGTACTGAGATTTAAGTTAATTACAAATTAGGCATTTTTTTAAATCCAATGATCCAGAATACACTGCCAGAATGATTCGTGGAAATGGATTCCTTCAAAAGGGGAAAAAAGGAGCAAAAAGCACAAACCATAGGAGATGCACAAGAGAATGGAACTAATAAGTTGCACTTTCAAAATTTTTGTGCAGGTCAAAGTGTCGCAATTTGATGATTTTACAATTCCTTTAAAGTGCTAAATATATGCTTTTGATTTTGAAAAATTCTGATGGCTGAATTCACCTTCGAGCCTAGACAGATTGTTCTAATATCAGGCTAACGTGTTCTCTACAAGACATGAGGCGGCACTAACTGCCTATTCTCATAACAGAACATTATATCCTAATCTCACTAAACTGGTACATAATCACATGCCACAGCTGGGAATTGCCCAAAACATAAAGTACTTGAAGCACACACCATTACTCTTTCATTCAGGGCCTTCATCGGTTCAATGACCAGTTCTTTTCTACAGCGTTGACAACCGTGAAGGTGGCATTATTTTAGGCATCTGACCACATACATCATGAAGAAATATTTCTGTAAATGTGAAAATAAATTCTTCTCCTTGTTCCTTTGGTCAGGATAAGGTGGGTCAAGCTACTCCAGATAAACTCTACCGTTATTCAAAGCCTTTAACTTTTCCTGCCCTTTCCTTCCTCAAGGTATCTGCATTGACTGATCTCAGTAAAGTGGAATTTTGTACACATTGCACTTGTCTTCATGCCTGGGGGAATTAGTTAGCGTTTTAAACCAGCACTATTCAATGCATCTTATTTGAAAGTTTCTCTTTGATAGAATTTACTGCCTACACCTCTTCAAGCAGTGTATTCAAATTTACTTGACTAACGAGAAACTGCTCCTCTTGAAATGATCTGGAAGCTCTGTGTCCTTCTCCCCTTCCTTATGTTCCATTGAGGTCTTATGACCTGCGGGCCATCGATCCTGTTCTGAAATAACTTCTGGGCATTTGACTGGGAAACTGATGCAGAAAAAAAGCAGCCCAAAGCCAAAAAAAGAGAGATGTTCCACATAAAAAGGATAAAACGTTGTCTCATCTCTTGGGACAATTTCTACCAGAGCATTCATTGCGTTAATCAGAGAACCATGCCTTCTTGCTCAAAACCAGTTCAACTTCAAGTTTATTGTCATCTGATTGTACATACTGTACCTACAACCAAATGAAACAATATTACTCTGAATCACACTACACCCACAAATCTTATTAAACACACAACACAGACAACAAAATATTACCATAGGTACAGTAAGTTAATACTCAAAGTGCATATAGTGCACAGCACTATACAGTAAATAGCTCACTGTCCTAGTGAGGAGACCTCAGTGGTGGCAGAGTATTCATTAGTCACAAGGCCTGATGAAATAAACTGTTCCGCAGTCTGGCAGTTCTAATCCTGATGCTTCTGTACCATCTTCCTGATGGTAGTGGGTCAAAGAGACTGTTGGATGGATGGAATGGGTGGTCGGGACGCTCAGCAATGCTTTGGGCCCTTCGTATACAACTCTCCCGGTAAATGTCACAATTGGGGGGCGGGGAGGGACACCTTGGCGATCCTCTCGGTGGTTTTTACTGTCGTCTGTAGGGTCTTGTGGTCTGATACCTTGCAGCTTTTTTAGCACACAATGATATAGCCAGGCAGGACAATCTCGATGGAGCTCCTGCAGAAAATCATTAGAATGGGGGCAGGGAACCTTGCAAGCCTCAATCTCCCCAGAAAGTGCAAACAATCCTGTGCCTTATTGACGAATGTGGGGGTGTTGTGGATCCAGGTTACATAGATTGTTCTTCACTTGCGCACCAAGGAACTTTGTGCTCTTCACTCTGTCCACAGCAGAGCCATTGATCAGTGGTTGACCTGTGCCTTTCTGAAGTCCATAATCATCTCTTTTGTCTTGTCCATGTTGACTCAGGTTGTTGTTCTTACACAATTTGACAAGCCTCTCTATCTCTTCTCTGTATCCGACTCATCATTGTTGCGGATGATGCCAACCACTGTTGATGATGCAGTCTGAGCTGGATCTGGCAGTGCAGTCATGAGCCACCAGTGTGAACCACAGGGGGCCCTGGGGGGCCCTAGGGGGCACCAGTGCTCAGCATGACAGAGCTTCAGATGTTGCTGCCAACTTGGACTGACTGGGGTCCTTCCATCAAGAAGTCCAAGATCCAGTTACAGCGATGGGTAATGAGTTCCAAAAAAGACAGTTTACCCACCAGCCTCTGATTGTGCTGAATCCTGAGCTGAAATCGATAAACAGCAACTTGGCATAAGAGGTATTGTTTCCTACATGGGACAGGACGGAGAAGAGGTCTGAGGCTATGGTATCATCAGTGCACTAGTTTAAGCAGTAGGCAAAGTGGAAAGGGTGCAATGTAGCTGGAAGGTGGGATTCTATACAATCCATCACCAACTGCTCAAAGCACCAAGATTGCTGAGGTCAGTGTCTCCATGGTACTGGAATGATGGTGACTGCCTTGAAAACTCCAGGGAGAGTGGACTGTTCCAAGGAGATATTAAAGATGCCCACAGCTGGGCCACACAATCCCTCAGCACCTGACCAGATACGTTGTCTAGCCCTGCGGCTTTGCATGGGTTTACCCTGCCTAAGATCCTTACTTCAGCTGCGGCCAGAGAGGGTGAGCGTTCTTCAGGGGAGAGTCACACCATTCATCTCATCAAATCGTGCATAGAAGGCATTCAGCCTATCAGGAAGGGAGGCATTGCTGTTATTGATGTGCAGGATGGTGTTATGTTTCTCTAAAAGACAAAAGTTACAAAAAGTTCTAAAAGACAAAAGACAATTAAAATTGCACTCAACTCTTAACTTTCCTCAGTGCGAGTATATTCTGATTGGTAAGCTACATGCAATGCCATAAACAGATGACATTCTCCTTATCACGTCTCTCACTCCAATCTCTCATTCACTCCACCCTGAGGGGTACAGACACATTCTGCTGCACAAAAATACCTGCAGGAGTGAGCCCAACAATCTCCTCAGCTATGACTGGAAACAAGCTGAAATTGAACTGAATATACAAGTTTTCTGTTTTAAGTTCATTGTCGCTTCCTTATTGTGTGGTTGAATCATTGTATATGAGATATAGTATTCTAGAATCTTCTTCTTAGGCAGTTTCACATGAACTTTGTTGGTTCTGAAGTGAATGATGAACAGGTGGAACAGAAGATGTCTAAAGGGGTGGTTCAGGTAGGTAGTTGGTGACATGGTACATTCCTTCCACTATTAATTCAGGTACTCTGCGTGCTCCTGATGTATGGGCTCCAGGTTCTCAGTGCCAACAGGAATGGTCCATCCCCACGCTGAATGGTCATGGGCCAGCGATTGGCAGGAGTCAGTGGGGTTGTTACAACTCTTCAAGGAAAGTTTGAGCACATCTTTGATCTGTCTGCACACAGCAAAAGCAGATGATGATAACCATGCACTGCAGAAACATACTTCCCATTTGTTGCTACTGTGTCACATACCTCTGTATGGTGTCATACTGGTAGTTCTTCACACAGCATCCTCTTGAAAGGATCAGCCTCCTTATCTACTCAACATCTCTGTGACTCTGCTCTTTGATACAGACCACCTCATTTCACAAGGAGGAGGTAGATATATACTGAATGAGAAAATAATTTGTGATCAATTTCAAGCAGCAGTTCAGTTTATGGCATTGCATGTAGCTTACCAATCAGAATATACTCGCACTGAGGAAAGTTAAGAGTTGAGTGCAATTTTAATTGTCAGTGCTTAGCTGGGGGTAACTTTTGTCAGTCAAAGCTCCATTTTGTTAGAGCTTTTGGCCTGTGGTGTTACCTTCCAGCTCTTGCATTCATTCATTTTCAGTAGGTTTTGATTAACTTAAGTTTGCTGAAGAGCTTCGACAAACTCATTAGACTTGTGTTATTATCAGTGACCATTTTCTTTTAATGAGAGTCTGCTTCCTCGCTAATTTTTAGTTCTGGCCGTTACTTCACTTTGAGTCTGATACTAAATTGTCTTTCAGAATTTCCAGCTGTAGTCCTGAATGATAAGCCTCCTCACCCACACTATGCTTTGGTTGCTATGGTGAATTCCTATCCTATCAACTGCCCAGGACAGGACAGCCATTGCCCCCATTCCTGCCCCATCTCAGGACCTGCCCTCATGGCATTTACCACAATGTCAGATTTATAGTGTCATAGAGCCCTTCAACCCATCGAGACTGCACCGAGCTATGATTCTGTTGAGACTCATTGACCCGCACCTGGACCATTGCCCACCATAACTCTCCCATCCAAGTACTTATTGAAGTTTCTCTTAAACGTTGCCAACGAGCCATATCCACCACTTTTACTGGCAGCTTGTTCCACACACTCACTACCCTCTGAGTGAAAAAGTTTCCCCCTCAGGATTCCCTTAAATATTTCACCTTTCACCCTTACCCCATGACCTTTAGTTCTAGTCTCACCCAACCTCAGAGGAAAAAGCTTGCTTATAATTAGCCTATCTATATCCCTCATAATTTTGCATACCTCTTCAAATCTCCCCTCATTCTCCTACACTTCAGGGACTAAAGGCCATAAAACCATCAGATATAGAAGCATAATTCGGCTACTTGGCCCATCAAGTCTGCTCTGCCATTTCATTTTGGCTGATCCAGTTTTTTTTTCTCAGTCCTGATCTCCTGTCTTCTCCTCGTATCCTTTCATTCTCTGGCAAATCAAGAATCTAACAACCTCTGCCTTATGTATACCCAATGATTTGGCCTCCACAGCCACCTGTGGCAACAAATTCCACACATTCGCTGCTCTCTGGCCAAATAAATTCCTCCTCATCTGATTCTAAAAGGACACCATTCTATTCTGAGGCTGTGTCCTCTGGGTCTTAGACTCCCCCAACCTAGGGAAACATCCTCTCCTCATGTTAAAGTCCTAATCTATTCAATCATTGTTTAAAACTTGATCCTCAAGTACCACCAACATCCTTATCAATTTTCTCTGCATTCTTTCAATCTTATTGATATTCTATTTGTAGGTAGGTGACCAGAAATGCACACAATACTCCAAATCTGGCCTTAGCAACATCTTATACAACCTCAACATAATATCCCAACTCCTCTACTCAGTACCCTGATTTATGAAAGCCAATGAGCCAAAAGCTCTCTTTACAAACCTATCTACCTGTGAAGCCACTTCCAAAAAATTACGATTTGTATTCTCAGATCCCTCTGCTCTGCTGGACTCCTCAGTATCCTATTGTTCACTGTGGAAGCCCTACCCTGGTTTATCCTCCCAAAGTGCAACAACTTCACACTTATCTGCGTTAATTTCCATCTGCCATTTCTCCAGCTAATCCAGATCCGGCTGCAAGGTTTGATAATTTTTCTTGCTGTGTATAACACCCCCAATCTTGGTGTATTCCACGAATGTGCTGAACCAAATTACTACATTATCACCCAAATCATTAATTTAGATGACAAACAACAACAGATCCAGCACCGAATGGACCGAACTGCTGTCATGAAGTGGGCAAAAGATAGTTCATGATAAACTCTTTGTCATTCTCGGACACAGCAGTCTTATTGCACTCTTGTTCTCCTGACCTGCAACATCTAATGATTACCATCTGTTCCATTTACCGAGAGAGTTTGCCTCCATGATCCTGGCCATAGTTTACACATCAACAAATGCCAAAGTAAGGCAAGCACTTGAAGTACTGAGTGCTGTGAATATCAAACAAGAAACAGCCTGCACCGACTCCTCTCAAATCATTGCCGAGGACTTCAGTTACACTGAAGCTTGCTTGAAGAAATCTCTGCCAAATTATTATCAACATGCCGCCTGCATTACCAAGGGTCTCAAAACACTTGGCCGCTGCTATGCTACCATAAGGAATATGTACAGTTCCATCCCTAGGCTGCATTTCAGGAAATCTGAACATCTGGCTGTCCTACATACTGTCAGGGGCTAATGAGCAAGGACAACAAAGGGGTTGTCCCGAGAGGAAAAGGAGTGACTATGGGATTGCATCAAGTTATTGGACTGGGTGATGTTCAGGAATTCATCAGAGGATCAGAACAAATAAACCATAGTTATTACGGACTTTATAAATTCAGTTGTGGATCAGTGTGTCCCCACAAAATCATTTTGATTCTTACTCAACCGGAAGACCTGGATGAACCAAGAAGTTCGCAATCTGCTGAGGACCAGGTCAGTGGTGTTGAGGTATGACACGAGGGCAAGGTATGACCTCTGGGAAGCCTTCTCACATGCGAAGTGGTGATTCTGGGCCAAAGAGGAATCACAGAAGGATGCTTGACAATTGTGGCAAGGCTTGAATTCTATCATCTCCTACAAAGTAAAATCAAACGACATATGTGACACCAAGGTTCCGCACCCAGATGAGCTCCATGCTTCCTATGCTATCTTTGACTGACAAACCATGGAGGCACCTTCACAAACTGTCACAGCCCCCAGAGACGGTGATTTCTGTCTCTGAGGCTGACATGAGAGCACCCTTCCTGAGGGTGAGCCCATAGAAAGCATCTGGCCTGGATGGGTTGCCAGGGTGAGTACTGAAGAACTGAGCTGATCAACTGGTTGGAGTGTTCACTGAGATCGTTAACATCTTGCTTCATCAGGCTTAAAGCAGTCTTTAATTATGCCTAAGAAGAATGTGGTAACCTGTCTTAACGACTACTGTCCAGTAGCACATACATTGACTGTGATGGAGTGTTTTGAGAGGTTGGTAATTAAAATTATCGATTCCTTTCTGAGGGGTGACTTGGATCTGCTCCAATTTGCCTAATGTCACAACAGTTCAACAGCAGGTGCCATTTCATTGGCTCTTCACTCAAAGCTGGGACATCTGGACAGTGAAGATGCATACATCAGGATGTTCTTCATTGACTACAGCTTAGCACTCAATATTACTATCCCCTCAAAACTAATCAATAAGCTCCAAGATCTAGATCAATATCTCCTTGTGCAACTGAATCGTCGACTTCCTTACTTGCAGACCCCAGTCACTTCAGATCAGCAACAACATCTCCTCCACAATCTCCATCTGCACAGGTGCACCACAAGGCTGTCTGCTTAGTCCCCTGCTCTACTCACTTTACACTTATAACTGTGAGGCTATGCATAGCTCCTTTGTCATATTTATATTTGCTGACATCTCCACTCATGTTGGCCAAATCAAAGGTGGTGATGAATCACCATAGAGGAGGGAGATTAAAAATCTGGTTGAACAGTGCCACAGGAACAATCTGTCACTTATGTCAGCAAAACCATAGAGCTGATGACTGAGTACAGGAGGTCTATGAGCCAGTCCTCACCAGAGGATCAGAGGTGGAAAGGGTCAGCAACTTTAAATTCCTCAGTGTTATCATTTCAGAGGATCTGTCCTGGGTCCAGCATGTAAATGCCATTTAAAGAAGTCACAGCAGAACCTCTACTTTCTTAGAAGTTTTCAAAGATTCAGTGCATTATTTAAAACTTTGACAAACTTTTATAGATGGGCGGTGGAGAGTATACAGTGTAACCACTCAGTAACCATCATGGCCTGGTATAGAAACATCAATGCCTTTGAACAGAGCAGCCTACAAAAAGATGCATACAGCCCATTCCATCATCCCTCCCCACCATTAAGCATATCTACGAGGAGCGCTCTTGCGGGACCCTCACAATCCCGGCCATGCTTGCTTCTTTCTGCTGCCATTGGGAAGGTAGTACAGGAGCCTTGGGTTGCACACCACCAGGTTCAGGAACAGTTATTACTCCACAACCATCAAGCACCTGAAGCAGAGGGAATAACTTCACTCAGCACAACACTGAACTGTTCTCACAATCCATGCCTCACTTTCAAGGATTCTTCATCTCATGTTCTTGATATTTAAAGCTTGCTTGCTTGCTTGCTTATTTATTTATTTATTATTATGTTTGTTCTTGTTTAACTTTTTGTATTTATACACTTTGCTCTCTTTTGCACATTGGTTGTTTGCCCGTCTTGTTGTGTGCAGTTCTTCATTGATTCTATTGTATTTCTTGGCATTTACTGTGAATGCAAGCAAGAAAATGATCTTGGAGTAGTATATGGTGACATATAGTATGCACGTTGATAATAATTTTACTTTGAACCTTTGAACGAGAGCCAAAGGACTGCAAAAGATAAAGCTGAAGTATTTGTAACCATCTCAATGTAGTGCTGTGAATGTTAATTGCCATCAAAGGTGACAGTCTCCAGCTGACTTGCTGCATACATTGCAAGTAAACAGCTGAGTTAATTAAACAAAAAAGTTGTTTTATAAGGCTATTTTCCAAAAACAAAATTTCCAACGCTGACAAACCAGAAGCAATGTTTTGATCTTTAGCAGGTATAACATCTTAAGAGTGTGGCTATTCGGGCCCTCTACCACATGCTAACCCTTTTTGAACAAGTGATTTAATTCACCCCACTCCCCTGGTTTTCTTAATTTGATAATCCCCTGTGGAAGTTGTTAGACAATGTGCTGGCATTACTACTGTATTTGATATCACAGTGATCTGCAGTGTTAAAAAAAACCTCCTCTCCAGTTCCTTTACAGATTATCTTAAACACTTTGTCATGAAGGCAATGTGCTTTTATGGAGGGAGCCTTACCCTCAGGATTAGCATGCTGTGATTGCATCTAATGGATAAATTGCTATCCAGTTTTACCATTCACTTTTTATGTGATTCTGTAAAATCAGTTTTATTGCTAATTTAAAGACTCACTTTTTACAGATTGCATTGCTCATATAAACCTCTTTAGGGGTCCAGAATATGGACCACAAAAAATTGTGTTGTTAATGTGAAAAACCAACTAATAAAATCAGTTTTGATTTGGAACATTGCTAAACCTCAGAAAGACAACTGAAGGACAAAATGACTAGGCCACATTGGTTTTGTACAGATAAAGGATGGATTTCATCATCAATCATGTATTTATTCTAAATGCAAGGAAGTCTGCAGATACCGGAAATCCAAAGCAACACACACAAAATGCTGGAAGAACTCAGCTGGTCAGGCATTGTCTATGGAAATGAATAAACTGTTGACATTTTGGGCTGAGAATCTTCTTCAGGACTGGGCGGGAGGATGTCACAATAAACAGGTGGGGGGAGGGGATGGAGATTAACTAGAAGGTGATAGGTGAAGCAAGGTGGGTAGGAAAGATACAGGGCTGGAGAGGAAGGAATCTGATAGGCGAGGAGAGTGGACCATGGGAGAAAGGGAAGGAGGAGGTGATAGGTCGGTGAGAGGAAGTAAGAGACCAGAGTGGAGAATAGAAGAAGAGGGGAAGTGTAGGGTATTTTTTTCATTCATTCTTCCCTCATTTTTAATTCAAATCTTTTACTCATGTTTAATTCAACAAAAAATTGAGGATCATAAATGTATTGTAAATTCAGCAGTGACATTTCAAAAATCTTAAAGTTATTTGCTATTTATATGCTGACAGCTGCTTATGATTTTGCTTTTAGCAGCTGAAATGCCTTGGCATCTGAGATGGATTAGCCTCTAATCAATTACTTCAGTAACTGTATCACTGTAGCTCTGGAAGTCGCTGTATACCCCACTAAGGAACGAAAGGCTGACATTAGCTGGAAATAATCATCACAACAGCAGCAGTATTAAGCTGACTATAAAGCACAGAGAGTCACAGATGTACAATGTAGCTGCCTGTCCAAGCCTCAGTTTTGTTAGGAAAAGAATTTTGCTGATTAAACTACTTTGGTTTCATTTTGGTATGGAAATCAATAATTTTTTGAGTCAACACTCAAAAAAATTAGCCAACCAGTGATGTAGTGGCATCCACACCAGACTTTGAGGCGAGAGGTCCCGATTTCGAATCCGGCCGGCTCCTGGCTCCTGCAAGCTTTCCATCCATGCTGCATTGACCGTCGTGATAGCAACGCGGCCTCATAAAAAACAAGCGCTAAAGAAATGACAGGGTTGCCGCCCAATGCACCACAAGGTTGGGAGAGAAACAACTCTTAAAAAATAAACCTAGGAGTTTATTATTAGAAATATGTAGAGATTGGTTTGAATGGCTCCTCTCATGTGATAGAACATAGAACAGTGCAGCACAGGAACAGGCCCTGTACTAAACCAATTAAATTAGTAATCAAATGGCCAGCTCAACTAAATACTTCTGCCTACACTATGTCTACATCCCTCCATTTTCCTCACATTCATGTGCTTATCTAAACATTTCTTAAAAGCCTCTAATGTATTTGCCACTACCACCATACCAGGCAGTGAATTCCAGGCATCTATCATTCTGAGTAAAAACTCACCCCTCACATCCCCTTTGAACCTACTCCCATCACCTTCAATCAAACCTTCAGTAGACATTTCTACCCTGCGAAGCAGGTATCTCTATTAGAACTCCCCTCAGCCTCTGTCACTCCAAAGTAAACAACCCAAGTTTGTCCAGTCTCTCCTGATAGCACATGCCATCCAAACCAGGCAGCATCCTGCTAAACCTCTTCTGCTCTCTCTCCAAAGGCTCAACATCCTACCTATAGAGGGATGACTAGAACTGGATACAATATTCCATATGTGGCCTCACCAGAGTTTTATAAAGTTGCAACACAACCTCCTGACTTTTGAACTCAATGCCTCAACTAACAAATGCAAGCATTCCATACGCCTTCTTAACCACATTATCAACCTGTGTAATCACTTTCAAGGAGCTATGAACTTGGATCCCAAGATCTCTCTGCTCAACAACACTGTTAAGGACCTTACCGTTAACAGTGTACTGTATCCTTGCATTTGTCCTATCAAGGTGCAACATCTCCCATTTATCTGCATTAAACTCTATCTGCCATTTCTCTGCCCATATTTGCAGCTGATATATATCACGCTGTATTCTTTGCCAGCGTTCTCCACTATCCACAACCCACCAATCTTCGTATTATCCACAAACATACTATCCCACTGTTCTACATTTTCATCCAGGTGATGTATATACATCACAAACAGCAGAGGTCCTAGCACAGGTCCCTGTGGAACTCCACTAATTATAGACAACCAGTTCAAGTAAGTCCCTTCAACCATTACCCTCTGCCTTCTATGCACAAACCAGTAGACAAGATCAACTGCCCTACTATTATCAATCTCTCTCATCATCTTGTCAATCAAATTGGGAAGACACAACTTGCCCTGCACAGATATGCTGGCTCTCCCTAATTAGGCCATGGGTTTCCAAGTGCTCATATATCCTATCCCTAAGAATTTTCTCCATCAATTCCCCTACTACTGACCTGAGACTCACCAGTCTATAGTTCCCAGGATTTTCCCTTGTTCCCCTTATAAACTGAGGTGCAACATTGACCTCTCACCAGTCCTCCGGGACCTCGCCTGTACCTGGAGAGGACGTGAAGATAATGGTTAAGACCCCAACAAACTAGTCTCTTGCCCTCTTCAATAACCTGGGGTGAATCCCATCAAGTTCTGGGGACTTATCCACCTTAATACACATTAGGAGGATGAACACTTCCCCCTCCTTGACCTCCAAATGCTCTAACATATTTATACACTCAGCACTGATCTCCCAATTTTCCACATACTTTTCCTTGGTAAATACTGAAACAAAGTACTCATTAAGAACCTCATACATTCTCTGCATCCAAGCAAATGTTCCCCCCTTTATCCTACCCCCTCCCTAATTATCCTCTTGCTCTTGATGTTTGCATAGAATGCCTTGGGATTCATTGTAATCCTACTCGCCAAGGATTTTCCATAGCTCCTCCTAGCTTTCCTAAATCCCTTAATTCTTTTCTGCTTTCTACTCTTCATGTGTTTCGTTTAATCCAAACTTCCAAAACTTTACATATTTCTCCTTTTTCTTCTTGACTAAATTCATCACCTCTGTGCGTGTCCAAGGTTCTCTTATCTTTCCATCCTCGTCCTTCCTTCTAACAGAATATACCTTTCTTGTACTCTGTGCAATTGATCTTTAAACACCCTCCATGTGTCTGATGTGCATTTGCCAGAAAAAAAGGTGTTCCCAATGAACTTTTCTTCGTTTTTGCCAAATGCCCTCATAATTTACCCTCTGCCAACTTAAAACTGTCCGACAAGGATCACTCCTATCCTTATCTATAGCTATTCTGAAAGTTGAGGAGTCGTGGTCACTGTTCGCTAACAGTTCATCCACTGAAAGGTCAGTCACCTGGCCAGACTCATTACCAACACCAGGTCCAGTACAGCCCCTCCTTTTGTTGAACCATCCACATAATGATTTTAGAAATCTTTCTTGGACACACATAATAAATTCTGTCCCATTTACAACCCATTGCACTAAGCCAGTTGCAGTTTATATTAGGGAATCATTTCCTCACTGTCCTGGTGGGTGTGGGTGATGCGTCTGTAGTACAACCACATTAGTGTGATTGCACTCTTCCTATTCCTGAGTTCTACCGAAATGGACTCATTGTCTGTCCTTCCATTGTGTCTCCCTTGAGGGCAGCTGTGATATTGTCCCTGAGTAGTAGTGCAACTCCCTGCCCCTCTTTATGTCCTTTTCTATCTTTGAAAACCTGGTATATTAATCACCCATTCCTGCCCCTCCCTCAGCCAAGATTCAGTAAAGGCCACATCATCGTAGTTCCATGTACCGATCCATGCTCTCAGTCCATCACCTTTACCTATAATGCTTCTAGCATTAAAATATACACACTTCAAACTATCCAAACCATCATACCTGCTATTTCAATTTTGCCTTTCAATACTTTCCCTGACATCTACCTTCTAGTCTAATCCTTCACTTACTGACCTGGCCCTGTGCAAAACTAGTTTAAACTCTCCCGAGTAACATTAGCAAACCTCCTGTCCAGGATTTTGGTTCCTCTCCAGTTCACGTGCAACCTGCGTCTCTTGTATGTGTCACTTCCTCAGAAAAGTTTCCAGTGATCCAAGAACTTGAAACCCTATCCCTACATCATCTCCTGAACCACTTATTCATCTGTGCTATCACCCCATTCCAACTTGCACTCACCCATGGCACAGGGAACAATCCAAAGACTACAACCTTGAAGGTTCTTCTCTTCAGCCTCTTTCCTAACTCTATAGTCTCACTGAGTAGGACCTCTTCCCCTTTTCAGCCTACGAGTTTGCTGCCAATATGCACCATGACCTCCGGCTGCTCCCCCTCCCCCTTGAGAATATCTTGCAGCCCCTCCACTACATCCTGGATCTCAGCACCTGGGAGACAACACATCATCCTGGTGCCTCTTTTGCTGCCACGCAACCCCCTGTCTGTCCCCCTAACTATCGAATCTCCTATAACTATCCTTCCCTGTTGAGCCACAAAGCTGGTTACATTGCCACCTGCCTGGCTGCTGCTATTGTGCCCTGATGGACCATTCTCCCAGCAGCATCCAAAGAGCTATACTTGTTGTTGAGGGCAATGACCACAGGAGAACCCTGTACTGACTTCTTAATTGACTGTCCAAAAACTGTACTCTGGCTGTATCCGCCTTTTCAAAAGTCTCATCTCTAATGCCTTCACCCTCACGAATAATCCTGAGTACATCCAACTCCAGGACTTCCCGCAGATGTAGTCATAGCTTCTCCTTACCCAGAGAAGCTGTGCATTTTGAGTGAAGGCATCCTGTTGGAGCACTCTAGACCTTTAGAGACTGGGGACATGATTCCAAGCATGCAATGCAATATTCCTATTTCTGATACTAAGCATAAGTATCTGATAAACTTGAAAAACATTATCTTATAAGCTCCATACATTTTAATCATCCCTTATAGTGCTTAAGGGATATATAAAGACCCCAAGATATAGGAGCAGAATTAGGCCATTAGGCCTATTGAATCTGCTCTGCCATTTTGTCATGCCTGATCCATTTTTCCTCTGAGCCACAATCTCCTGCCTTCCCCCAGTATCCCTTCATGCCCTGACCAATTAACCATCTATCAACCTCTGCCTTATATATACCTACAGACTTGGCCTCCACAGCTGCCTCTGGTGAGGAATTATCCAGATTCACCACTCTGGCTCTCTGTATCTGATATGCTATTACCGCTCAGGCATCAGAGTTTGGAGTTCAATCCCAACATCCTCTGTAAGGACGCCCCGTGGATTGTGTAGATTTCCTCCAGGTGCTCCGGTTTCCTCGCACAGTCCAGTACCAAGATGTTCTGGTTAGTAGGTTAATTGACCATTGTAAATGGTCCCATGATTAGGCTAGGGTTAAATCGAGGGTTGTTGGTGGCACATCTTGAAGGTGCCAAAGGGCCAATTTGGTGTTGTATCTCTAAATAAGTAAATAATATAGCGAGATGCTTCATATCACACATGAAGATAAATTCTGAAGTGATCCTGAAGTTGATCTCCAAGAAGCTGTTTCCCATTGATACTACTGCTAGGCCACAGGCTGGCATCATATTTAGCATTAAAAGATGTGATACACAATGCATGTTGACATATGCCTAATGGGTAGCCCAAGCCAGAAGGGATTGTTTTTGCTAATCCCTAATGATTTGGGGCAATGAAGGTTTATAATCCCGTGCAGAGCACAACAATAAAAAGTACACATGCACATACTGTAATATCAGGGAGGCAACAATCAGCATTTCAGCTTCTTTACTTGTCCGGAAATGGTGAAGGACATGAAAGGCATCTCTGGGCAACTACTTAGATGCATTTGAACGCTGGAACTGAGATATAATATAAACCACAAGAAGTGATCTTTCTAATTGAAGCTCTGTATTGAACTTCACTTCCATACATTCTTTCCACTCAGTACCACACACTGGAAAATGCAGAGACAATTTTGTTCAATATTTTTCCCCATCTACTAAACTTTCTCATCTACTTGTAGCTCCATCTCAGAACCTTAGAAATGAGCTACTTTTTAAAAAAATCTAAATTTCTAATTTGTTTAAATGGGAATGAGCAGCAGGCAATTCCTGAATGGTGAGAATTAGAGATGATGTGACTGCTGTGCGACGCCATCCTCCAGAACTAATCCGTTTTCCTGTTGTGGAATAATAGAAAAGGGCATTCGGCAGCTCAGGCGTGTGTCAACCCTCAACCTCCCCATCCACAATAACCCTATTTTATTCTCTCCAGGATCCCATCAATCGCCCCAAATTCTACCACTTGCTTGCGCACTAGGGATAATTCACCCTAGTCTACTGATCTATCAAATCGCACGTCTTTGTGATGTGGGAGGCAGGGCAAGCTAAGCTTACTGAGAAGAAACCCACACAGCCACAGAGAGTGCATGCAATCTCCACACAGACAGCACCAGAGGTTAGGACTGAACCAAGTTGCTAGAGTTATGAAGCAGCAGCACTGATCACTAAATGATCTGTTTTTAGGAAAGTATTATCTTAATAAGAAATTATTCTTTGTTTGTACACCTATCTTAAACATCTAACGTATAGTAAGAATATAGGATAGCACAGTACAGACCCTTCAGTCCATCGCATTGTGCTGACTCTTTAACCTACTCTACGATCAATCTAACCTTTCCTTCTCACATAGCCCTCCAGTTTCCTTTCATCCACGCGCTGAAGTCTCTTAAATGTGCCTTGATATATCTGTGTCTACCACCATCCCTTGCAAAATGTTCCATGCACCTACCACTCTCTGTGTAAAAGACAGACAAGTCCCACACTTCTCTCCAAACACCACAAAAGTTCTGCCTCCTCGTATTAGCTATTTCTACCCTGGGAAAAAGTTTCTGGCTGTCCGCTCTACCTAAGTCTTTTATCATTTTGCACACTTCTATCAAGATATCTCTCATCCTTCTTTGCTCTGGTGAGAAAAACCCTAGTTCATTCAACATGCATGCTCTCTAATCCAGGCAGCATCCTGATAAATCTCCTCTGTACCTCTCTAAAACTTTCACATCCTTTCTATAATGAAGCAACAAAACTGAACACAATATTTGAAGTGTGGTCTAACCAGAGTTTTCTAGAGCTGCAACATTATTGGCTCCTGAACTCAATTCCCAGACGAATGAAGGCCAACACATCATACACCTTCTTAACCACTTGCGCTGCAAGTTTGAGGGATCTATGGATGTTGACACTTTGTTCATTGACAGTGTTAAAAATCCTGCCATTAACCCTGTATTGTGCCTTCAAGTTCAGCCTTCCAAATGAATCACTTTTCCAGACTGAACACATCGGCCACTTCTCAGCATCCTATCAGTATGCCATTGTAACCTCTGGCAACCTTCTACACTGTCCACAATACCACCAAATTTTGTGTCATCTGCAAACTTGTTAACCCACCCTTCTACTTCCTCATCCGAGTCATTTAATAAAATCAAAAATAAAAGTACTTTTTAATTCCTTTTCTTTCAGGAGAAAAATAAACGAGTAAATGTTATATTGAATTTGAAGAGTTGAGCTCACAATCTGGAGGGACTTTGGCTCCTCTTGTTAGCATTGGGATACAGGCAATACCAGACTGACTCACTCTGTTTATATTCAAAGAGTCAGGTAGAATTATGTGCTAGACATGGTCATCTGCTTTTCCTAAGGAGTAGGAAACATGAGCTTGTAACTGCAAGCACTGGGACTGGTGTATAATCTTCAGTTACATAAAGACTTCAGTCGGAACCAAATTCCTGTATTTATCTGCTAAAAATTGGCTTGCTTACAGATTAGGATTATCAATAGTGTTTGGCTGTCAGATTGGAAGATCTAGAACATGATTTCCCTCTGTTGCTTGGTATGATTCAAGTTCTGTTTCCTCCATTTCTAGCTGTATTTTCTCAGCAATTTACAATGGTGTTAAAAGGAAATGAAGAAAGAGCACAATACCTTTTACAAATATTTTTTGCAATTTTTCCCAACCTTCCTTATTGCAGTGCTCAGCAGATTAATTTTAATTCCCTGTAGACTGCAGTCCACACCAGGAATACTGGCAACCCTTTGGCAATGTGCTTGTTAGTGTGGCTGCTGCATTCGCAAAACTCCAATGTTCAAGAGATCCATCCATTCTTGCCACAGGATTTTCTGTGGCAAGTCATTTATTACTGCAAAGGAACCAAAATATTCTTCATCTCCAGGATGTTTAATGCAAAACTGCTAATATTCAAAGCAAATCACAAGATGTCAAGATTGAAATGCAGAAATTCACCATGCCAGTGTTCACTGTGAATGAATTACTGTGGTATAACTGATTCACAAGGTCACTACAATCTCCAGTCCATTGACTATGGTATGTGTTATTTTTCATCGGATCTGAGGCTTTCCATTTAACACTTTTAGATCTAAATTGTCAAGGAAAATTGAATTTCAGTACATCAGCAACTCCTGGCTAAAGATGTGTGTGTGTGTGTGTGTGTGTGTGTGTGTGTGTGTGTGTGTGTGTGTGTGTGTGTGTGTGTGTGTGTGTGTGTGTGTGTGTGTGTGTGTGTGTGTGTGTGTGTGTGTGTGTGTGTGTGTGTGTGTGTGTGTGTGTGCCTCTCCTCTCTCCTACTGTTGGTGAGGTATTACAGTGCTCTCCTGCTGTTAGTCCACCAGTACAGTGACCTTCCTGACAACTATGAGGCAGCACAATCCTGGTCCTTCTGCTGTGTGGCAGTGTGGACCTCCACCTACTGGAGTGCTTTATCTTCAGTCTTCATAGCAGTGCAGTGCCTCTGCTACCATCATTGTGGCAGTGCAGTGCCTGTCTAGTCTGTACGGTGATGCATCACCCCATGGAGATCCCTGTGGTGTATGTGCTGCCTGCGTTCCTGTACAGAGCTCATCGGCTATCTCTGTGGCAATATCACCCTTCCACTCTCCATGCATCGCACCTTGAATCCTTTGCCTGAATTCTCCCAGTGTTTGCCTGCTGCCAGTGCTACAGCATTGCCGACTGTGTCACGATATATTTCCTACTGTTGGTTTACCTGTACAGTAGCCTATTGAGCCAGCACAACCTCATTTACTGCTTGCATGCCAAATCCACGTCCCTTACTGTGTGTTCCCATAATGGTCTAATCAACAGTCCTGTGCCAACATGATGCCTGTATTTTCAGTGTGCTAGTGGAACATTCTTTAATCTGAATATATCAGTACAGCACTCCTTCCTGGCCAGCTGGGATCAACCTCCCTGCCATCGAGATGCCTGAGCTATGTGTCCTAGAGTCAGTACAGTGAGTCTCTAAAATAACAGCTACTATCACTATGCCAGACCAGTCCCCCACTGCTAATGTACCATTACAGTACGGTGCATACAGTCTGTGCACCAGTGCCGTGCTCTCTACTGTCCATCTGCCCCTCATATCAATTTAGATTCTCAGTGCCTGCGCAACAGTATCTATCCCTTGTGCCCCTTCCTCTGTGTGCTGGACTGAAGCTCGTTTCAACATCATAAAGCAAAATTTGGCAAAAGAAAATCCATACGAGGTCAATGCTGTCCTGTTTCCAAGTCAAATTGTTCTTATAAATATATTTCATTTTTGATGTAATTGCTAACACTGTGTGGACATCTTCACTGCGCAGACAAGTGCAGTCCACACCAGATGTTCTTGCAGTTTCCAGCATATGTAAACGGTTGGTTGTCAGTGTGAAATGTGCACAAGAGGTATTCTAAAAAAGAATCTGGAATATCGAATGGGAAATAGGCTCCGATACCATCTTCTTGTCAACCCAGGTTTCCTGGGAGTTAAGCTCTTGAAGGTCACTCAGTTATCATTGCAAACCATTGTTTTATGCCTCTCATTGGGTTTTGACTTTGTATCACACCTAGGCTGTAAAGCTTATCACAGAAAGTCTACAAAAACAGATATGAAAAACTGGAAAAGGGTCAGAGAAGTTACAGTTCAGAGGCATGGTTAGACTCTGGTGTGTCTGCAGGTCCTGGTAGATCCTGAGGTGGTTGCAGAGGCTGAGGTGGATGGGGACTCATCGTCTCCTGTGTCGCTCTGATCGTCCTTGTTTAAGCCCTGGCTGCTGATGTGGCTCTGGAGAGCTGCGGGCGTGAGCCATTCCTTGGGGAGACAACTCTGCAGGAATGGGATACAGGAACTGAAGTAAGCCAACCGATTCACCCAGCGAGGGATCTCCTTCCCACACAGGATCTAGGAAAGAAACAAGCTCAGCTTCAGAGAGTGAAGGCAAGTGACTGCGCGGAATTCCACAGTTATATCATCACAGAGTTTCAAAAAAAAAGCGAAGGAACAATTCGCTGAATTAGTTTACAGCTGAGCTACCCCAGGGAAATACTTTACAGAATCATAGAGTACCACAGCACAGAAACAGATCCATTGGCCCATCTAGGCCATGCAACCCATCAACCCGCACCTGGATCATGGCCCTCCATAACCCTCCCATCCATGTACTTTTTCAAACTTCTTTTAAATATTGCAGTCAAGCTCACATACAACACTTCTGCTAGCAGCTCGTCCTACACTAGCATCAACCTCTTAGTGCGACATCCCTCTCAGGTTCCCCTTCAATATTTCACCATTTACCTTAACCTATGACCACTAGTTCGTGTCTCACCCAACTTCAGTGGAAAAAGCCTGCTTGCATTTACACTGTCTATACCTATCATGATTTAGTACACATCAATGAAATCTCCCCTTATTCCCATACCTTCCAGAAAATAAAGTCCCAACCATTTCCACCTTTCCTTTAAGCCCCGACAACATCCTAGTCAATTTTCTCTGTACTCTTCCAATCTTACTGTAACTAAAATGGTGTCAGAGGGAAACTTCTTCAGGCTGATCTGTGGAAACTGCTTAATTTCTAACTTTAATGTCTCTTTTTTCTTTACAAGGTGAATGTGGTTCTGTTCGTGCCCTTGACCTGCAGCTGGACTCAAACTGTGGTCCATTATGGTGATGGATCCTGCTCCCGGGGCTCACCAACCGGAATATCTTTCCTGTAGGTAGGTGACCAGAATTCCAAATATGGCCTTCAACATGATATCCCAGCTCCGGTACTCAATACTCTGATTTATGAAGACAGAGTATTGTTAGCATTACACAATTTATAATTTCATTATAGTAAATGCAAATAATAATTGCCCGAAATCAGAAATAAAAGCAGAAAGTACCAGGTGGAAAAAGAAATATGCTCCTTCAACTGTGTATATGGCATTACAGTTTATAGCAACAGCATAATAAGAATAAAGTTTTATCACAGCTTTAACTCTTTTTCTTTTATTTCAGATGTTCCCTGCCATGTTGAGTGTTTCCAGCCGATCTTTGTCTTTATTAACAACTTCACCGCCATTTTTGACCAAAACCATCCATTTCCTTTGCCGTCTCGTAGATTTTATTTTCTTTGTCAGATTCTGACTCTAAACCTTTGTTCTCTGTTGTTATTGCTCCTGTGCTTTCCTTTCAATTAGTTTCAGTTACACAACATAACAGAGAGCAAAGGTTTAGAGTTTTGTTAACCTTAAGTTTGCCCACTTAATTTTATTCTTTTGTATTTTTTTAAAAAAGCGAGCCACTCACTTATGACGTGGTGGTGTAATGATGTTTGCCATGAATTATATATAAAAAAATGCCTAATCAAACAATATATTTAAAATATTACTCAAATATTAAATACACTACACTCCTCCCTACTTAACTATAAACTCCAACTTAATATAGAATGCATCTCAACACAATTATATGATGTATTGCTCTCTAGTCATTTTACATATACTCACAGTGTACTATGTAATACATCTATTATATAGACATCCACAGCATTGTAAGTTATAAATTGTCCCATTCAGGCCTAAAGATTTAATCACTGTGGAGGGTTCCTTACCCTTGTGGAATAATGTCTTCCCTGACAAGGAGGGTTACTCTGCTTGGCAAGTGAGACTTGTGGCTGTGAAGCAATCTCAGGTTCCGGGCCGTCCTCTGCGGTGATCGCAGGAGTTGACTCTGGGACTGTAGGAAGTGGTTCTGACAACTCTGGACATCTTTCCTCTCTAAGAATTGATTCCGCTGTACTCAATTGACCAATGTGTTGTCTCCAGATGACATCAGACACAATCTTTACTGTGGAAGAATGTGGTCCAATTCAGTCCTTAATCTGTCCAAGTCCCCACATTTGATGATCTCTGTAGTACTCACTGGGGCTGCTTGTCCAGGAGTGAAACAGCAAAACCCTTGATGAGAAGCCCTCAATTTGTCTCAGCTGTTTGTCCTGCATACTCCCTGTCAGATTGGTTTTCAGGAGATCCAAGGGATGACCCAGCATAGCTGGTGAGTTGCTGGCTGTGATGTGTAGTGGAGGCTATTGGGAACACTTTTGGCCACTTTGTAGCTGCACCCGCTACTACCAAGAAATCTGTCCCCATGAATGGTCCGGCCAAATCTACAAGAATCCACTCCAGGGCAATGCAGGCCATTCCCAGGGATGGATAGGTGCTCCTCGTAGATTCGTCTGGACGTGTTGGCCTTCCAAGCAGTGCATGGCAAACTGCTCGATCTGCAGATCAATCACAGACCAGCAGACAATGCTTCAAGCCAAGGCTTTCATTTTGACCACACATAGATGAGCAGCATGTAGCTTCTCCAACACTTTACTCAGTTTGGATGGAACAACTCTCAATCCTACATAAAGCAATACCTGCCAAGGGCAAATTCAACCTGGCACTGGTAAAAACTGGGATTTCTGTTGCACACTCTGACCATTTTGGGTTGCCACTTAGACCTGAGACAGTACGGGGTCTTTTCTGGTTTCCCTTTGGATCATCTCTGCATGATAAGCAGACTTTCAATTTGCATTTGCAGTAGGGAGAATACGTCAAGAGGAGAGTCCCCTTCTGTAAATTTTCAGGTATTTCCTTTTCCAAGGGTAAATGGGACAACCCATCAGCATTTCGATGAATAGCTGCCCTCTTGAATTCATCTTGTAATTGTGTCTTCCAAGAAAGAAAGCTCATCTCTGCATTTGTGCCATTGCTGTTATTGGAACACCTTTCTGCGGATTGAAAATTGGCACTAGTGGTTGATGAGGGTAAACTCTCTATCATACAAGTACTGATTAAAACACTTTACACCCCAAACCAGACTCAAGGCCTCTCTTTGCCAATAAATGTGCATTTTTTTCTGAAGTGCTAGGGGAATGTGATGCAAAGGCTATGGGGCCTTCACTTCTGTTGCTCATAACATGTGATATGACTGCACCTGCACTATAAGGTGAGGTATCACAGGTGAGTTTAAGTGGACGATCAGGATCATAATGTGTCTGTACAGTGTCTGACTTTAATTTTTGAAAGCCACCTCACACTGCTTTGTCCATTTCCATTTCCACCAAATCTGTAGTAATAAGTTCAAGGGATGGAGCACAGTTGCCAGGTTTGGCAGGAACCTGTTGTAGTAATTGACAAATCCTAAAAAGGACCACAACTGTGACATGTCCTTTGGCCTTGGGGCATCCATCATTGCTTGAATTTTCTCAGCACACTTGTGTAATTCATGTACATCAATGGTATGACCACAGTAAGTGATGCTCGGTTTAAATAATTCACACATGTTGCGTCATGCCCTGAGGCCATAATCTTCTAATTTTTTTAACACTGTCCTGAGATCTCGGAGATGTTCCTTGTCTCCTCACAGGTAACAAGGATGTCATCCTGGTAACACTGAGTGCCTAGGCAGCCTTGCTGCACCTGGTCCATAGCTTTCTCCCTGAGTGCTAGTGCAGATGCTACTCCGAAAATAAACTTATTATAGCAATAAAGCCCTTTGTGAGTGTTTATGTTGAGAAGCACTATGGACAATTTTACCATCTACATCTGTGCGTAAGTCTCAGCTGAAGTATTTCCCTCCAGAAAGGTCTGCAAAGATATCCTCTATCCTGGGAACCATCCTGGGTTAATGGTGACCTACCCAGAGAGGTCCATCCTTCTTGGCTACTGGGAGCATTGGCATTGTCCATAGACAGCACTCAACCTGGAAATAATCTGTTCGGCTTCCATGCGAACTAGCTCACTGGCTGCTTTATCATGGATGTTATAAGGAACTGGACATGCTTTGTAAAACTTTGGTGTAGCATCATCCAGTACCTTTCTTAATTGGCGTACAGATGGTGGATGGATCTCCAATCAAATTGTAGTTGTCTCTGCCAATCATGGCACCATAATGCTAGTTCTCCTGCTTTTACCAAATGCTGGCCCAAATGTGGCTTGTTGGTTGTTCTATTTCACTGTTGTTAATGTCAATCCCACAGGAATTATCTTTTCTCCAGTATAAGTTCTTAGGTGGATATCTGCAGGCTTCAATTCAGTATATTTGAAATGCCATTCAAACTCATTTTGTGGAATGACTGAAACAGCTGTGCCAGTTTCCATTTCTATTTTAATTAATTTGCTTTTCACTTCTGGTGTAAACCATATTGATTGTCTCTTGTTAGTTTTCACATTATAAATATCAAAACTACTTAGTCCTGTGTCACTTATTATAATCAAATTTTTCAACAGCAGCATGCAGATTAGTGCTCTTTTTGAAACTGCAACTTATCTTTTTATCATTTTCTCTTCCCTGCGGACTCCATTTATTTTTGTCTTTCCAACATGCTCTTTGTGTACATCTTACTATGTTGCATTCTCTGCAAGTTTCACCTTTAAACCTGGCACAATGGCAACACAATTTGTTTGGCCAGGCAGGTTTCTGTTTTGATGTTGCAATTTTGTTCACACTCATTTTCATTCCTGACTGCAACTCAAATTCATCTCTGGCTGCTGTTTCCATTGATATAGGTATTTCAACTGCTCTTTTAAAGAATGGACACTGACACTGAACAATTTCTTCAATTCAGCCATGTAAGTCTTCACTTCATTTTGATTTCACTTATGAAATCTAAAGTGCTCGGCAATCAACAATGGTTTTCATTCTAAATGTCCCTGCATTGCAGTCATGGTATCAGCAAAGCTCATTTCGGCTGGTTTGGTTGGAGCAGTTAAACTTCTAAGCAAACTGTACACATTTCCATTCAACAAACTTATCAACACTGCCAATTGTTTTCATCGACTATTTCATTTGCTTAAAAATGCTGCTCAATTCATTCAGTATACAGAATCCATTTATTTGTTACCTTTCCAATGTAGCCAGCCATTTCAGATACTGTCTGTGAACCTGCGGGTGCACTCATAGCTTCTTAATTTCATCCATTTTCTTAGAAACTCAAACCTCTCACTCTCCCCTTCCAAAATAAAAAAAGCTGCACTTTTTTGTAAACTGGAATGTTTCTCTCTCTCTCTCTCCTCTAAGTAAAAATGTGTTGCGCTTTAACAGATAGGTAGCTGTCATCTTGGGTTCATTTTAAAACTTTCTCATCACCACTGTTATTTTGTAACTCCAGAAACAAATTGGAAGAAAAACACAGGAACCAAGATATATTTTCCTACCTTTTTTTCTTCTTATTTTTGGTGAGCAGCTCACTCATGACGTGGTGGTGTAATGACATTTGCCATTCACGTACTTCTTACATATAACCCATCATGAATTTTGTGAACAAAAAAAAATCCAAATCAAACAATATATTTGCAATATTACTCAAATATTACTGAAATATTGAATACATACAACCCCATTGCTAATATTTTGTTGCAAAATTAAATTACTGTACCACAAATGCTCACCTGATTAGTCATAGACCATAGAACAGCACAGAGCAGGAACAAGCCCATTTGGCCCACAATGTTGTGCTGAACTAGATAAAAAGCAAATCATAAACACACAAACACTAATCCCTCCTGCCTACACCATGTCCATATCCCTCCATCTTCCTTATATTCATGTGCCTATCCAAGTATCTCTTAAAAGCCTCTAATGTATTTGCCTCTACCACAATACCAGGCAATGCATTCCAGGCATCCCGAACTCTGGGTAAAAAACTTACCCCTCACATCCCTTTGAACCTATCACCTCTCACCTTCAATGCATGCCCTCTGGTATTAGACTTTTCAAACCTGGGAAACAGATGCTCTCTGTTCAATCTGCCTCTGCCTCTCATAATCTTGTAAACCTCTATCAGATCTCCCCACAGCCTCCGAAGCTCCAAAGAACCCAAGATTTTCCAACTTCTCGTGATAGCACATGCCCTCTAGACCAGGCAGCATCCTAGTAAGCCACTTCTGCGCCCTCTCCAAAGCCTCAATATCCTTCCTATAGTGGGCCAACCAGAACTGTACACAATACTCCAGATGTGGCCTAACCAGAGATTCATAAAGTTGCAACATAACCTCCCAACTTTTGAACTCAATGCCTCGACTAATAAAAGCAAACATTCCATAAGCCTTCATAAGCACCCTATTGACCCATGTAGCCACTTCCAAGGAGCTATAAACTTGGATCCTAAGATCTCTCTGCTCGGCAACACTGTTAAGGATCTTGCCCTTAACAATTTATAGTCTTCTTGCATTTGTGCTTCAAAGTGCAACACCTCACATTTATCTGGATTAGACTCCATCTTCCATTTCTCACCCCATATTTGTGACTGCTCTATATCAAGCTGTATTCTTTGCCAGTCTTCTACACTATCCACAACTCCATTTGAAATGTTATTTCCATAAGACTAGGATTAGGCCATTTGGCCCATCGAGTCTGCTTTGCCATTCCATCGTGGCTGATTAATTATCCTTCTCAACCCCATTCTCCTGTATTCATCCATAACCTTTGACACCCTTTCTAATCAAGAACTTATCAACCTTTTTTTTAAATATACCAATGATTTAGCCTCAGATTCATTACCTCCTGGCTAAATAAATTCTTCCTCTTCTCTGTTCTGAAGGGGCTTCCTTGAACTCTGAGGCTGTGCCCTTTGAAGCTAGATGCCTATAGGGAATATCCTCTCCAAGTCCACTTTATCTAGGATTTCAATATTCGATAGGTTTCAATGAGATTCCCCCCCCCCCATTCTGATGCCAGAGACATCAAACACCTCAAATATGTTAACCCTTTCATTCCCAGAATCAGTCTCATGAACCTCCTCTACACCCTCTCTGATGGCAGCAAATCAATTCCCTAAGCTGCTCAAGATAGGCCATTGTGTCTGACCAATTTCTTATAAAGGCTCAGCATTAGTCCCTTGCTTTTATATTCTAGCCCTCTCCAAATGAATACAAACATTGTATTTGGCTCCCTTGCTACCAACTCAACCTGCAAGGCAACCTTTAGGGAATCTTGCGCAAGGACTCCCAAATCGCTTGGCAGCTCTGGTTTCTGAAAGTCTTCCCATTTATAGAATAGTCTATGCCTTTATTCCTTCTACCCAAGTGCATGACCATGCATTCCCCTGCACTGTATTCCATCTGCCACTTCTTCACCCATTCTCTTAATATGTCCAAATCCTTCTGCTGACTCCCAGCTTCTTTAACATTACCTGCCCTTCCACCTATCTTTGTATCATTTGCACTCTGTTGGACATTGTTAATGTGGACTGCTGCAAGTCCAATTCACTGATGTATTGGCGGACAGTGGGAGAGCTGCATTGCCTCGGTCATAGCAAGGACTAGGCCTCAAGCCGTGGTTTTGCTTGCTGATTGCTGCCCAGGAGAGCGGCGTCAGAGTTGGTGCACTCTGTTGGAGGTGGAATGATGTGGTGTCCAAGCTGGAGTCGGTGCTGTCCTCTGGTGTTTTATCAGTGGGAGACATGTCATATTGTGTTTGACTGCAGTTTTCTGCAACATTCATGGACTCAGGGTCCTGGACTATATTTTTTGTGACAGGATTTTATTGTATCTTATATGTGCTAAATGTGCCTTGTGCTGTGGGTGACTGTTGGTACGGTGTGTTGCACCTTGTCCCTGAAGTAACACTGTTTCATTTGGCTGTATTCATGGGTATTTGTGCATTGTTAAATGACCATTAAACTTGAACTAAATATGAAAACTTGGCTACAGACCCATCGATTATGTCATCCACATCAATGACATAAAATTTGAAAAGAAGCGGTACAAACACTGATGCCAGCAGAACACCACTTGTCATCAGCAACTGACCAGAAAACTTCTTTAATCCCACTCTTTATATCCTACCAGCCAATCTTCTAATCATTCTAGTATCAGATTATATCACAGTAAAAAGTACAATACAGATCTCCATACCTTTCTTGGTTGCATTGCCACTTTAAGAGTATTTTTATAGGACTCTTACTAGGAAAAGTATTACTATTCACTGTTGGTTTGACTGTTGTCATGTATTGGCAATCTAACACAATCATAGGATAGAATTTTAAAAGATTGCGTGAGGCACAGATACTGTAAACAGGCAGGCTATATTTTTTTCCCAGTGGAGCTATGTTAAGTCCCAAAGAATGCATTTAAAGTGAGAGGGAGAAAGTTTAGAGATTTGCGGGGGAAGTCTTTTTTCCACATCTCTATGGTAGGTACCTAGAATGGGCTGCCAGTGGAAGTGGTGGAAACAAGCATGATAATAGCTTAAAGAGGCTGTTAGGCACATAACTATCCAAGAGACGGAAGGGGGTGGATCATCTACAGGCAGAAGAGATTTATTTTAATTTGGTATTGTATTCACCGCAGGCATTCTGAATCTGTTCCTGCGCCATACTTGTCTGTGATAATGATCAGGGTTTAAAATGAAGTTGTCTGTAAAGAGTTAATACCAGAAGATAAGTAACACCACCTAATGTCTGAAGTAGAACCTTCCTATCAATACATTTTAAATCAGTGCCTAAAGAGGTGGATTTTATCAGTAGATAAAAAATGAACAACAATTGCCAAACCTGAATTAATCATCCAGCTGAACCAGTGAAGGAAAGTCAAAATTGATTGTTTATTCATTTCCATAGATGCTGTCTGACCCACAGTTCATCCAGCAGTTTGTGTGTGTTGCTCTAGATATCCAGCATCTGTAGAATCTCTTGTGTTTATAAATACTTTCCATTATCATTCTGTCCTGGACTTTAATGAAACTGCTAACAATCTGATGCATTGGCTACAGGCGTGATTTATTACCCTGAGTAATCTTATCTTCAGTATCAAAGGCAAACACTCTTGGTCTGTCACTGACAATCTGGCAAAGAGATGAAAGGTGTAAAGAGTAAGAATCTGTACCCATGCATATCACAAAATCCTGAAATTTGACCACACGTGGAAATAGGCACGAGATTCTGGCAGGGCTCCACATTAACCTATAAAAAGGATTTCAGGGAGCAATTTGAAACTTCTGCTCTACATCCTTACCATAACATTTTTTTTGACAAGGTGACAAGGATAGAGCAGTGGATGTTGTCTATATGGATTTTAGTGAGGAATTTGACCCTCATAGTCAGTCAGTCCGGATCGGGAGCAGTATCTCCAACACCATCACATTGAGCACGGGGCCCCCCCAGGATTGTGTGCTCAGTCCACTGCTGTTCACTCTGCTGACCCATGACTGTGCTGCAACACACAGCTTGAACCACATCATCAAGTTCGCTGATGACACGACCATGGTGGGTCTCATCAGCAAGAATGACAAGTCAGCTTACAGCGAGGAGGTGCAGCAGCTAACGGACTGGTGCAGAGCCAACAACCTGTCTCTGAATGTGAACAAAACAAAAGAGATGGTTGTTGACTTCAGGAGGGCACAGAGTGACCACTCTCCGCTGAACATCGATGGCTCCTCAGCAGAGATTGTAAAGAGCACCAAATTTCTTGGTGTTCACCTGATGGAGAATCTCACCTGGTCCCTCAACACCAGCTCCATAGCAAAGAAAGCCCAGCAGCGTCTCTACTTTTTGTGAAGGCTGAGGAAAGTCCATCTCCCGCCCCCCCATCCTCATCACATTCTACAGGGGTTGTATTGAGAGCATCCTGAGCAGCTGCACCACTGCCTGGTTCGGAAATTGCACCATCTCGGATCGCAAGACCCTGCAGCGGATAGTGAGGTCAGCTGAGAAGATCATCGGGCTCTCTCTTCCCGCTATCACGGACATTTACATTACACGCTGCATCTGCAAAGGAAACAGCATTATGAAGGACCCCATGCACCCCTCATACAATCTCTTCTCCCTCTTGCCATCTGGGAAAAGGCTCCGAAGCATTCGGGCTCTCACAACCAGACTATGTAACAGTTTCTCCCCCCAAGCTATCAGACTCCTCAATACCCAGAGCCTGACACATTGCCCTTATTGTCCTGTTTATTATTTATTGTAATGCCTGCACTGTTTTTGTGCACTTTATGCAGTCCTGTGTAGGTCTGTAGTCTAGTGTAGCTTTCTCTGTGTTTTTTTTTACGTAGTTCAGTCTAGTTTTTGTACTGTGTCATGTAACACCATGGTCCTGAAAAACGTCCTCTCATTTTTACTATGTACTGTACCAGCAGTTATGGTCGAAATGACAATAAAGGTGACTTGACTTGATAGGAGGCTAATCCAGAAGATTAAGATGCATGGGGTCTGTGGCGAATTGACTGTTTGGATTCAAATGGCTTGCGCATAGTAGACAGAGGGTAGTGGTTGTAAGGGCTCATTTGAGCTGGAGCCTTGCAATTAGTGGAGTTTCACAGAGATCTGTGCTAGGACCTCTGCTGTTTGTGATGTTTATAAATGGCCTGGATGAAAATGTAGGTGGGTGGGTTAGTAAATTTGCAGATGATACCAAGATTGGTGGAGTTGTGGATAGTGTAAAAGACTAGCAAAGAGTGCAATATAGATCAGTTGCAGATATGGGCAGAGAAATGGCAGATGGTGTTTAATTCAGATAAGTGTGAGGTGTTGCACCTCGACTGGGCAAATGCAAGGAGACAGTACACTGTTAAAGACAAGATGTTTAACAGTGTTGCTGAGCAGAGAGATCTTGGGATCCATGTTCATAGCTCCTTGAAAGTGTTTACACAGGTCTCTAAGGTGATTAAGAAGGCTTATGGAATGCTTGCTTTTATTAGTCAAGGCATTGAGTTGAAAAGTCAGGAGGTTATGGTGCAACTTTATAAAATTGGTTAGGCCACATCTGGAGTATTGTGTACAGTTCTAGTTGCCCCACTATAGGTAGGATGTTGAGATTTTGGAGAGGGTGCAGAAGAAGTTTACCAGGATGCTCCCTGGTTTAGAGAGCATGTGCTGTCATGAAAGGGTGGACAAACTTGTGTTATTTTCTCTGGAGCATTGCAAACTGAGGAGAGTTCTGAAAGAGGTTTACAGATTATGAGAGGCATAGATGCAGTGGACAGAGAGTATCTGTTTCCCAGGGTTGAAATGTCTAATAACAGAGGGCATGCATTGAAGGTGAGGTTCAGGGGGATGTGAGGGGTAGGCTTTTTTACTCAGAGAGTCATGGATGCCTGGTGTGGTGATAGAGGCTTTTAAGAGACATTTGGATAGGCAGATGGATGGAGGGAGGGATATGGACATGGGGTAGGTAGGAGGGATTAGTGTCCGGGTGTTTTTGATTTGCTTTTCAGCTGGTTCGGCACAATGTTGTGGGCTGAATGATCTGTTCCTGTGTTGTACTGTTCGATGTCACAAAATATGTGATTTGGTGGAGCAATACAGTGCAATACATAAAAATTACTATAAATTACAATAAAATATATAAAAATATAGCACAAAATGAGAGCAAACTAGTAAGGTCGTGTAGAGTCGTAGAGTCATAGAAAAGTACAGCACAGAAACAGGCCCTTCAACCCATCTACACTGTGCTGAACCATTTAAACTGCCTACTGCCATCTACCTACACCAGGACCATAGTCCTCCATATCCCGACCATCCACGTACCTATTCAAACTTCTCTTAAATGTTGAAATCGAGCTCGCATACACCACTTGCACTAGCAGCTTGTTCCACACTCTCATGACCTTCTGAGTAAAGAAGTTTCCTCTCGTGTTCTTCTTAAACTTTTCACTTTTCACCCTTGACCCATGACCTTTAGTTGTGGTCCCATCCAACATCAGTGGAAAATGTTGGCTTGCATTTATGCTATCTATACCCCTCATAATTTTGTACACCTCTATCAATCTCCTCTCAACCATTTGCATTCTAAGGAATAAAGTCCTAACCTATTCAATCTTTCCATATAACTCAAGTGCTCCGGACCTGACAACATCCTTGTAAATTTTCTCTTGCACCTCCTGTACTCACTACTTTGATTTACAAAGGCCAATGTGCCAAAAGCTTTCTTTACAACCTTATCTACCTGTGATGCCATTTTTAATGAATTATGGACTCGTATCCCCATATCCCTTTGTTCTAATGCCCTACCCTTCACTGTGTAAGAGCTATCCTGGTTGGTCCTACCGAAGTGCAAGACCTTGCACTTGTCTACAGTAATTACCATCTGTTATTTTTCAGCACTTTTTTCCAGCTGGTCCAGATCCCACTGCAAGTCACGATAGCCTTCCTTGCTGTCCACTACACCTGCAATCTTGGTATCATCTGCAAATTTGTTGATCTATTTAACCACATTATCATCCAGATCATTGATACAGATGATAAATAACAAGCCACACGCACAACACGCTGGAGGAACTCAGCAGGTCAGGCAGCATCCGTGGAAACGAGCAGTCAACGTTTCAGTCTGAGACCCTTCGTCAGGACTGAAGAGGGAGGGGGCAGGGGCCCTATAAAGAAGGTGGGGGGAGGGTGGGAAGGAGAAGGCTGGTAGGTGCCAGGTGAAAAACCAGTAAGGGGAAAGATCAAGGGGTGGGGGAGGAGAAGCAGAAGGGGATAGGCAGGAAAGGTGAAGATGGAATGTAAGGGGAATTCACCATGGGTAGTAGAAGGAGGCGGAACCATGAGGGAGGTGATAGATGCTGCCTGACCTGCTGAGTTCCTCCAGCGTGTTGTGTCTATCACCTCCCTCATAGTTCCGCCTCCTTCTACTACCTATAGTGCTTTCCCTTTACATTCCTTCTTCACCTTTCTTGCCTATCCCCTCCCTGCTTCCCCTCCCCCACCCCTTGATCTTTCCCCTAACTGGTTTTTCATCTCGCACCTACCACCCTCCCCCACCTTCTTTATAGGGCCCCTGGCCCCTCCCTCTTCAGTTCTGATGAAGGGTCTCGGCCCGAAATGTTGACTGTTTGCTTCCACGGATTCTGCCCAACCCGCTGAGTTCCTCCAGTGTGTTGTGCATGTTGCTTTGACCCCAGCATCTGCAGAGTATTTTGTGTTTATAATAAATAGCAATGTACCCAGCACCAATCCCTGCGGCACTGCACTAATCACAGGCCTCAAGTCAGAGATGCAACCATCTACTACCACTGAACCTTCTTGACTATCATCCCATGTGGGACCTTGTCAAAGGCCTTGCTAAAGTCCACTGCCTTGCCTTCATCCACTTTCCTGATAACTCTCTCAAAAAGCTCTGTAAGATTGGTTAGGTATGACCTACCACACACAATACCATGCTGACTATCCTTAATCAGTCTATATCTACCCAAAATCTCATATGTCTAGACCTGTAGAATATGTTCTAATAATTTTCCCACTCCTGATGTCAGGCTTATCGGCCCATAATTTCCTGGTTTATTTTTAAAGCTTTTCTTGAACAGCAGAAGAGCTTTGGCTATCTTCCAGTCCTCTGGTACTTCACCTGTCTCTGAAGTTTCTCTGCGAGGGCCCTGACAATTTCTGTACTTACCCCCTACAGGGTCTGAGGGAACACCTTGTCAGGCCTTGGGGATTTATCCACCCTAATTTGCCTCATGACAGCAAGCACCTCCTCCTCTGTAATCTGTATAGGATCTATGAAGTTGATGCTGGTTTCCCTCACTTCCATAGACCCTGTCTGTCTCCTGATTAAATACAGATGCAAACAAATCATTTAAGATCTCCCCCATCTCTTTGGGCTCCACATATTGATTACCATTCTAATTTTCCAGAGGACCAATTTTGACCTTTGCAATTCTTTTGGTCTTAACATATCTGTAGAATCCCTTAGGATTCTCATTCACTTTGTCTGCTAGAGCAACCTCATGACTTCTACTAGCCCTCCTGATTTCTTTCTTAATATAAGCATTTCTTATATTCCATAAGCAACTCATTTGTTCCTACTTGCCTATACCTGCAATGCACCTCATTTATTTCTTAACCAGGGCATCAATATCTCTTGAAAACCAAGGTTCTCTACACCTGTTATCTTTACCTTTTATTCTGACAGGCACATACAAGCTTTGTACTCTCAAAATTTCACTTCTGAAGGCCTCCCCCTTACCAAATCCACTTTGCTGGAAAACAACCTGTCCCAAACCACACTTGCCAGATCCTTTCTGATACCATCAAAATCGGCCCTTCCCCAATTTTGAATCTCAATCCTCGGACCAGACCTATCTTTTTGCATACTTATTTTGAAACTAATGGCATTATGATCACTAGATGCAAAGTGTTCCCCTACACAAACTTCTGTCACCTGTCCTCCTTCATTCCCTATTAGCAGAACAAGTATCGCACACTCTCTTGTTGGGACTTCGATATATAGATAAGGAAACTTTCCTAAACATATCTGTCAAACTCTATCTGATCTAGTCCTCTTACAGTATGGGAGTCACAGTTAATATGTGGAAACTTAAAATCACCTACTATAACAACTTGTCTCTCCACAAATTAGTTCCCCTAAATTCCCTTGGACTATTAGGTGTTCTGTAATGTAGCCCCATTAAGATGGTCATATCTTTCTTATTACTCTGTTCCACCCATAAACACGTGGGGAAGCAGTCCTTGTTGTGTCTCAACACTTCCCTCTGTAACTGGATCCCGGACTCCTTAACAGAAAAGTTAGTGTCAGTCCACGTGGGCAGCGACGTCTCTAGTTACATGGAGGACAGTGACCAGTGGTGTTCCTCAGGGATCCATTCTGGGACAACTCCTCTTTGTGATTTTTTATAAGTGACCTGGATGAGGAAGTAGAAGGGTGGGTTAGTAAGTTTGCTGATGACACTAAAGTTGGGGGTGTTGTGGACAGTCTGGAGGGTTGTCAGAGGTTACACCGGGACATTGATAGGATGCAGAACTGGGCTGAGAAGTGGCAGATGGAGTTCAACTCATGTAAGTGTGTAGTGGTTCATTTTAGTACATCAAATTTGAAGACAGATCTAATATTAATGGTAAAATTCTTGGTAGTGTGGAGGATTAATGATATCTTGGGGTATGTGTCCATAGGACATTCAAATTTTCTGTGCAGGTTGACAGTGTTGTTAAGAAGGTGAATGGCATGTTGGCATTCATTAATTGTGGGATTGAATTCAAGAGCCTTGAAGTAATGTTGCAGCAATATAAGACCTTAGTTAGACCCCACTTGGAGTACTGTGTTTAGTTCTGGTCACCTCATTACAGCAGGAATGTGGATATTATAGAGAGAGTGCAGAGGAAATTTACAAGGATGTTGCCTGGATTATAGAGCATGCCTTATGAGAATAGGATGAGTGAACTTGGCCTATTCTCCTTGGAGCGGTGGAGGATGAGAGACGACCTGATAGAGGTGTATAAGATGATGAGAGGCATTGATCATGTGGATAGTCAGAGGCTTTTTCCCAGGCTGAAATGGCTAGCACGAGGGGCATAGTTTTAAGGTGCTTGGAAGAAGGTACAAGGGAGATGTCAGATGTAAGTTTTTCTCACAGAGAGTGGTGCGTGGAATGCACTGCCAGTGATGGTGGTAGAGGTGGATACAACAGGGTCTTTTAAGAGACTCTTAGATAAGTACATGGATCATAGAAAAATAGAGGACTGTACAGCAGGGAAATTCGAGGCAGTTTCTATTGTAGGTTACATCGTTGACACAACATTGTGGGCGGAAGGGCCTGTAATGTGCTGTAGATTTCTATGTTCTATGTTCCATTATGCTGAGCACTGGCGCTCGCCAAGGCTGTATGCTCTGCCCACTGCTGTTCACACTGCTGACACCTGCTGTGTTGCAGGATTCAGCTCAAACCCTGTTGTCAGGTTTGCGGATGACACAACAGTGGTTGGCCTCTTCAGTAATGATGACGAGTCAGAGTACAGAGAGGAAGTAGAGTGGCTGGTAGACTGGTGTGGCGGCTGCCCATGCATCAGCTTCTCCATGTTAAACCAAGTCATGCATGGCCATTCTCCATTAAGGGAATACAGCCACCTGAGGACCCACCAATAGACACCTGGTTAGGAGAACATCAGACTTGACTTGAGTGGTCGCACTACCACTACTGGTTACACTTTTTTTTCGAATTTCTATATTCCCATTTGCCATGGTAGACTGACTTTAAGTTCCTGTTCTGGATCAATAGTTCAGGGCTCCAGCTGCCAGTCCAGTAAACACGATCACCCACAGTACTGCATCCCAACTGTTTAATGACTATTGTGTTCAAATAGGCCCCTTCCTCTGCAGACAGAGCTGCTTCCCTTTAAAGTGGCATCAGAAATGCCCCAAACCCAGCAGGTGATTTTGCGCAGTCCAGTTAAGTATTAGCATGACTCAGAACTTAACTAAAGTGCCTGAGGGGCATCAAAGGTTGGATCAGAGTGAAAAAACAAAGCATACTTTCCACACACTGTGTGATGTGATTTCTGTGGTGAATTCATAGGTGACAATTCCAGAAATCTAAACATTATTACACTGAATAGGGTTCATATTCACAGTATCAGATAACGTCGCCACCTCTATTTGCTTTGAAGGGTTCAATTCTTCAGCCTCGGCTTTTGAAAGGTCTCTTTTCTGAACCAATTGTACTGGCTGCTAGGAAATGCATCAAGGTCTGTCAAGAATCTGGTTGGCTCAGCCATGTACTCCAGTGTAAAATAAGAAGCAGACTTTTGCAACTCCAGCAGCTGGTAACAACAGAGCAATAAAAATAGCACAGATGATGGTTATTTTGTCAATTCTGTCGTATCCAATGTGAGCTAGTATTAGCTGTTGCCAGAATGAGAGGACATTGACATTATTAAAATGACAATGGATGGATGTTGATGAAAATGGAAGAGAGCTCAGAATGAATGCCTAGAGTAAATGGCTACTCTTTTTTTATTGAAAGGTGTGTAGATTTGCACACCTACAGTTACTAGGCCGCCGCTCAGTAATAAACAAGTTCTGTTCATTAAACAGATATCCTTAAGTTGATTTTGTTCATAGGTCGGAAAATACAGAGAAATCATGTGATGCAGTCACCATACCTTTACAATGTAATAAATGGCATCAAGTACATGCAAGACTGATAAAAGAACAACAGCTAAATATTGAGAATAAGAGCAGAAATTGGTTCTGCTGTTCATTGGAACAAGCAAAGAAGTTGGACTTTTGAATTTAATAATAATAATAATAATATGGGAGTTTGATCATATGCTGGGGTGTCCTTAAATTGTAAAGAGAGTTTTTAGCACATTGGCCCACATAAATCAAGGTACTGAACATAGGAGTTGGGACATTTTCTTGAAGTTGTACAAGATGTTGGTAAGGCTGATATTAGCGTAATGTGTACAATTCTGGTCACCCACCTACAGGAAAGATATCAATATGTTTTAAAGAGGGCTCCACGATTGTGCAGCAGTTAGTGTGGCGCTAATAGAGTTTTGGGCGCTGGAGTTCGGAGTTCAAATCTGACGCTATCTGTAAAGAGTTTGTACATTCGTCCCTGTAACCACATGGATTTCCACCAGATGCTCCGGTTTCTTCCAAAGACATACTGGTTAGTGGGTTAATTGGTCGTTGTAAACTGTCCAGTGATTAGGCTCGGGTTAAATATTAGGTTGCTGGGCAGTGTGGCTTGAGGGGCAGGAATGTCTGTTCCACACTGTATCTCTAAATAACATAAATAGTGCAGTGAAAATGTACGAGGATGTTCCTGGAATTTGAGGACCAGAGTTACAGTGAAAGGTTGAATAGATTAATACTTTATTCCCTGCAGCACAGGAAGATAGAGGAGGTGGGGATTTTATAAAGGTATTCAAAATTATGAGGGAGTATAAATAATGTAGATGCATGCCAGCTTTTTCCTCCTAGGTTGGTGACCTGTAGTGGGGGGGGGGGGTGTGGTTTTTCTAATTGTCAAAAGTCACTTTGTTGTGATTGGTTAGTTTAGAAACTGCAGCAGCTTTCCCCATGATCAATTTTCAAATATCCTGGGTATATAGAGAGCACGTGTAGGAGGTTCTTATTCTCTTCCTTTGTTTAAGGCAAGCAGTGCACATGACCATTGGGAAGGTATGCCCTGTACGTGCTTTTAACTAAGTATGTTTACTGAATGTACTGTATGTCAGTTGAATATTCAGCTTTGTAGTTTCTGTAACTTGGGGAACATGAATGTTTCGTTGATTTTTTGCTGTTTGTAATTAAGTGATTAATATACTTATTTGCAGTCTGTGTCTTCTGTCTCACTTGTCAGACCTGTGACCCTGATTCAACATTACAGTTGGGTGAAATGACAACTAGAGGTCTTAGGTTTACAGTGGAAGGTGAAACTTCAGGTGAATCTGAGGGAAATGAGTGTAGATCGAGCTTCCAGCAGAAGTGGTAGCTACGGGTTCATGAAGAGTTTGGACAGGTATATGGATGGGAGGGGTTTGGAGGAATATGGTCCAGGTGCAGAAGATCAAGTTGGCATTGACAAAATTAGCTGAAGGGTCTGCGATTGTGCTCTAGTACTTTATAAGTATAAGGGAGGCATAGATAGACAACCAGTATCTTATTCTCAGGGTTTAAATGTCTAATACAGGACATATATTCAAGGTGATGGGAGGTAATTTCAAAGAAGATGTGAGGGACATATTTATTACTTACTTTAAGTAGTCATTTATTACTTACTTAATTGGTTTTGCACAGCTTTGCGGGCTGAAGGGCCTATACCTGGCTGTGTTGTTCTATGTTGGCTTTCAGATCAATCCCATCACACATTTCCCTACAACCACATGTCTATTAACTCTCCTTTGATTCTACCACAACTCCCCCTGCACCAAGGGCAATTAAAGGAGCTAATTAACTTTTCAATTAGCATTTCTCTGTGATGGTGCAAGAAACTAGAGCACCTAGGGGAATTTCACTTGCTCAGGGAGAACCCGCAGAGGCCAGGCTTCAACCTATGTCAGTGAGCATTTGAGAAAGCAGCACTCCCTGCTGTTTCCTATCCACTGAGAGAGTTCCTGCGCCCCTAGAGGGGGCAGAATTTCTTTCTCCCTTTCTTTTCCCTATGCACGTATGCTGATGACACCACTGATGTGGGCTGTATCAAAGGGGGTGATGATTCAGCATACAGGAGGGAGATTGAAAACTTGGGCTGAGTAGCATAATTGCAACAACCTCTCACTCAATGTCAATAAGACCATGGAGCTGATTCTAGACTTCAGGAGAGGGAAACCAGAGGTCTATGAGTCAAGTCAAGTCAAGTCAAGTTTATTGTCATTTCGACCATAAACTGCTGGTACAGTACACAGTAAAAATGAAACAACATTCCTCCAGGACCCTAGTGCTACATGAAACAACACAAAACTACACTAGACTATGTGAGACAGCACAAGGCTACACTAGACTAGTCAGTAATCATCAGAGGATCAGAGATGGAAAGGATCAGTAGCTTTAAATTCCTGGATGTCACTCTCTCAGAGGATGAGTTCTAGACCCATCATATAAATATAATTGCAAAGAAAGCACAACAGTGCCTCTACTTCCTCGGGAGTCTGTGAAGGTTTGGCATGCCAACCTTGGCAAACTTCTATAGCTGTCTGGTGGAAAGTGTGCTGACCGGCTGCATTACGTCCTGGTATGGAACACCAATGCCTCTGAGTGGAAAATCCTACAGAAGGTAGTAGGTTCAGCCCAGTACATCAAGGGTAAAACCCTTTCAACCACTGAGCGAGCACATCTACATGAAATGTTGCCGTGAAAAAGCAGCATCCATCATCAAAGATCCTCACCGCCCAGGTCATGCTTTTTTCTCGCTGCTGCCATCAGGTGGAAGGTACAAATACCTCAGGACTTGCACCACCAGGATCAGGAACAGTTACTACCCCTCAGTATCAGGCTCTTGAACAGGAGAGGATGCCTACACTTATTAAAGGACTCTGTTATATTGTTACTTCATGCTCAATATTTATTGCTATTTACTTATATAATCTGCATTTGCAGTTTGTTTACAGTTAACAGCTCTTGATGTTACAGTTTAAAATTACTGTTCTCTCTAAGTCTGCCTGCAGAAAAAGAACCTTAGGGGTGTATGCGGTGACATATATGTACTCTGATAAGAAACTTTACTTTGAACTTCAAAGTTTTCTCTGTGGGCCTCAATTGCCAAGAGAGAAAGAAGAAAATTTGTGTTTTCGACTTTCTACTGAGTTGGAAAGTGACTAGAACTATAGGTCATGGGTTCAGGGTGAAAGGTAAAATGTTTAAGGGGAACACGAGAGAGAACTTCCTCACTCAGAGAGTGGTGAGAGTGTGGAACAAGTTGCCAGCAGAAGTAGTAAAAATAGGTTTGATTTCAACACTTAGGAGAGATTTGGATGGGTGCATGGATGGGAGGGGCATGGAGGGCTGTGATCTGCATGCAGCTCAATGGGACTAGGCTGAGTTTATTGTTCATCAATGACTAGATGGGCCAAAAGGCCTGTTTCTGTACTGCAGTGTTCTATGACTATGATTCTAAGAAGAGGAGCTGAGGCCCTAATAGATCAAATGTAATCACAACAAACAAGGGGGGCAATCTGGAGGAGTTCAGTGGCCTATACCTGCACCTATCTTCTATTGTTCTTGTGTTGTGGTCCACAGTCAGCTGTGGCTGATTTCCTTCTCCAAAGACAATTAATTTTTAACAACAATCCCCCAGTTTCATAACTGCAATTACCTAGAGTATTGTTTTGAAATATCTAGGTTGGATTTACACTCCTGGTTCTAGATCAGTGTCCACAGAGCTGCTCTCCAGTAATGTAGCTACTGCGGGGACAGATGGCACAGCTTAACAATTGCTGCATTAATAGATAACCCCTTCCTTCTGCAGGTAGTGTGTTTCAGTCAAAAATACCTGAAATCTACCAGCAACAATACACCTTCCTCGAGCCCATCCACTGTTGATCTTGTGATATGTACAAACGCAGGCAAGACCGAACTGAGATGGGAATGGATTGAAGGAATACTGGATGAGAGCAGGATGGGAGTGAGAGCTGAACTCTGACAGTTATGGATTAACAAATAAAGGAAACCATTGCTGAAGGTTGTGGACATTTGGGTGATAGATTTTTTTGGCATTTAGATGAATGAAAGAATTGTACACTCTCCTGCAGCTGGCTTCAATTCACCATTAACACTGTCCTTGGGATCTGTAACATTTCAGATCTTCTCCAAATATTAAATGGGGAAAGGACTTATTTCCCAGTGGGATTTGTCAGCAGGACATAAGAAAGAATGAAAGGTGATATGAAACACCAAGAGACAGTTCTATCCACTACCACACTCTATCCTTGACAACATGGCAATTCTTCTTTGACATTCAATTTGTTACCACGCTTTATCTATTTTCTTGCACAGCTCATCAGTTTTCACACACACTCCGTCAAGAGCATTCCCTCACTTTCCTTAGCTCTTTTCCATAGGGCTCAGCATATAATTGCGTCGGGTCAGAAGAAGAAGCTTCTTTCATTTACCAGGAGCCTCAGTGATTACTTCTTGCCATTTGTCGAAGCCAAGTCCGCACAGAACAGGAGTCCAGATCATGCTAGCACAACACACGTAAGATGCTGGAGGAATTCAGCATCCACGGAAATGAATAAACAGTCGACATTTTGAGCTGAGAACCTTCTTCAGGACTGAGAAGGAAGGGAGAAGACGCCAGAATGAAAAGGTGCAGGGTGGGTAAGGGGGCCAGCTGGAAGGTGGTAGGTGAAGTCAGGTGGCTGTCAAGCCACCAGCAGTCTTACTGCTCTCATTATATTACCTCACTTGACCAATGGGATGGTTTGATCACTTCATACTTCCCGCCCTGATGATTCGACAGATGAAGCCCAGGATGGAAATTACATCCCCTACATCCAGACCTGTAGTCCGTGCCACGTGCCTGGCGATAAAAGCGGAACTCAGCTGAGCTGCTTTCATGCTGCTTTGAGTTCAGTAACATGGTGGAGTTATTGTGGAACAAATAAAGGAGGTTTGTAGCTTGCCCAGGGGAGCAGATGGTATCAGCTTTAAAATCGTGGCCAATGTGAGAGCAGTCTGTTAATTTAATGCTATTATTTTAGTATGTGTGATTTATTGTTCTTCCTCTTCCACCATTTGTGTACTTGCTGATAAACTGGTCTGAAAGTCACAGCGATTCATAAGTCCTGCTGCTAGCTGTCCAGTACCCAATGTCACGGTGATGAATATGCCCTGCTATTAACCGTTCCCTACACAGACCCAGAGCTGTGAGAGTGTCATGCCGTCACATGTCTCCAGCACCCACCCCTTACTCACACTTCACTATGTCTTCCTCACAATAGTTGGCTATTCAGACACAAAGAGATGTCCCTGCCACCACTGGAGATGATGACTGGCTCCTCCTCTCAACTGTCACCCCACACCATGTGAGGGGTGTGACTTGCTGCCAACTGCTCCCAACACACTGCTGTAGGGATGATCGTGGACTCCTCTCACATTTTCAGTGATGATGGTGCTCTGCTCTTGTTAGACCCCCAACGAAACTAGAGAGCATGAGTTTAAGGAGAGAGGGGAAAGATTTAAAGGGGCAGGTTTATCCCACAGGGGGGTATATAGACCAAGCTGCCAGAGAAGGTGGTAGAGGCAGGTACAATTATAACATTTAAAAGGTGTTTAGATATGTACGTGGAAAGGCGGGGTTTGGATGTAGGGGTTCCCAATCTGGAGTTCATGGACCCCTTAATGGTATTTGTCCATGGTATTAAAAAAAGGTTGGGAACCCTGGTTTAGAGGGATGTGGACCAAATGAAGGAAAATGGGTTAGCTCAGTTAAACACCTCAGTAGGCCCGGATGAGTTCTGTTCTGTTCTGTGCTGTACAACTCTTTGACTCAAAATGTATTTTATTAACGTGATTGTATTTATAATGCCTTCTATTTCCAACGAGAGCATTATTTATTACTAAACATTACATTATCAGTGAAGCATGTTATTTTCTTTAATCATTTCACTAAGTTTTAAGATTCCTTTCTAGAAACTGGCTGTCAATTATTCATGTTGCAGCAGCAAGCCAGATAATCTGATTGGATGCCTGACATTCTATGGCCATCTAGTGTGCAACTCACTGGCCAATGACAAGCCTGCTGAACTCCTGGGGAAGTTTGGCAGACAGGTCACACTATAGCGCTCCAACAGGAGGCAATCATGTAACCAGCTCCTCTCACACCTCCTTTCTATCATACATGATTGGTGTAGAAACATACAGAATTCTGACTGGGTTCAAGAGGCTGGATATAGGGAGAATGTTCTGCCTCGCCAAGGGAAAGGGGATGTTATGATTGCAGGATACAGGGTACAGCATTTAGAACTGAAAGAGTGGTGAGCCTGCAGCATATTCTACCACAGGAAGCAGTACAATCATATCATTGAGTATATTTAAGAAGAAGCTGGATAGATATCTAGACACAAAATATATCAAGGGATGTGGAGAAAGTGCAGAATTAGGGCAATGAGGACCAGCCATGGCTACACAGAATGACAGAAAAGGCTAGAGAGGACGAATGGTCTATTTACACTCTAATTTTTTATGTTCCGATATGTTTGATTTTATTTTAAAATTCTAAATTCAGTCCCAGTTTTCATTGAATTATTTGGCCGGGATATCCCGCTTAGTGGGCTGGGAAACACCATGGACCGATACAATTAATTGCCCCAAATACCAGCCAAAAAAGTATGGGTACTTGGGGAAGACAGTTACACAGGCACATAAAGTTTACAAAATTCACTCTCCTGTTGAAATTATTGGGAGCTCCATACAGGTCTTGGACCAGTTGTCCCATCTGAGTAGCACGCTTTGCTAGGAAACACCAGAAAGATTAGGCTCCACCAGTCCAGAGACACATCAGAACCAGGTTTATTATCACTGACATTTGTTGTGTAGTGTGTTGTTTTGTGGCATATAGAGCAAGACATAAAAAAGCTATAATTTACAATAAATAAATGAACTGTGCAAAAGCAGGGTAATGAGATAGGGCTCAGGGGTTCATGGACCATTCAGAAATCTGGGCCTGAACACCTCCCTCTGCAACTGGATCCTAGACTTCCTGACTGGGAGACCTCAGTCAGTCCGGATTGGAGGCAGCATCTCCAACACCATCACACTGAAAATGGGGGCCCCCCAGGGCTGTATGCTCAGTCCACTGCTGTTCACTCTGCTGACCCACGACTGTGCTGCAACACACAGCTTGAACCACATCACCAAGTTCGCTGATGACACGACCGTGGTGGGTCTCATCAGCAAGAACGACAAGTCAGCTTACAGAGATGATGCACCATCAATAACTCTGAGACGTGGGTTAAGGTAGGCTTTTATTGGCTGGAAGAAAGCACAAGCAGCAAGTGACCATCACACAACATCCTGGAGACTGAGGAAGGGTCTGTGGCTCCAATCGCCTTTATACCGGGGTCTGTGGGAGGAGCCACAGGAACAGTCAGCGGGGGGGGGGGAGGGCGTGGCAAGACAGGTATATGTAGTTCACCACAAGAGAGGAGGTGCAGCGGCTAATGGACTGGTGCAAAGCAAACAACCTGTCTCTGAATGTGAACAAAACAAAAGAGATGGTTGTTGACTTCAGGAGGGCATGGACTGACCACTCCCCGCTGACCATCAACGGCTCTTCGGTAGCGATCATTAAGAGCACCAAATTTCTTGGTGTTCACCTGGTGGAGAATCTCACCTGGTCCCTCAACACCAGCTCCGTAGCAAAGTGATGCACCATCAATAACTCTCTCTGAGACGTAAAGGCGAGATATCGGCTTTTATTGACTGGAAGAAGGAACAAGCAGTGGTTGACCACCATACTACATCCTGGAGACTGAGGGCCGGGCTCAGACCTCAATCGCCTTTATACAGGGGTTTGTGGGAGGAGCCACAGGAGCAGTCAGCAGGGGGCGTGTCCAGACAGGTATATGTAGTTCACCACATTCACCCCTCCTTTGTTTTAAAATAGAGTCCCCATGGGGCAAAGTTTCTTACAAGTATATTTACAGGTTAAGTCCATCAGGTGGTCGAATCAGTTGCTGCGATCTACGTAGCACCGGCTGTGATTGCACAGGTGCCGGAGGTTGTGCTGGTTCCGGCCTAACTGGAGGTGTCAGCCCACTAGGCGTCAGTGATCCCTCATGTGTGTGCGAGGCGCCTGGTATATACGCATACGAGATGCCCGGTATAGGAGTGTCGTAAGGAGTCTGTGTAGGGCTCGGTGTGCGCGGTGTCACCTCGGGTACAGGGTTCATAGTTACCGTGGAGTGTTCAGGGTAGTGGTCTGCTGCTCCTGCGGGCGCCAGGTCGCGGACGGAGACCGTGTCCTCCCGCCCATCAGGTAAGACCACGTAGGCATACTGGGTTCGCATGTAGAAGGTGAACCCTCTCGACCAGCGGGGAGTATTTATTACTCCTCACATGTTTCCGGAGCAGCACTGGCCCTGGAGACGTCAGCCAAGCTGGTAGGGTGGTCCCAGTGGCAGACTTCCTGGGAAAAGAGAATAGGCGCTCGTGAGGGGTGGCATTGGTGGACGTACATAACAGGGAGCGGATAGAGTGGAGTGCCTCAGGGAGGACCTCCTGCCATCGAGAGACCGGCAACCCTTTTGACTTAAGGGCTAAAAGTGTGGCCTTCCACGGCAGGGGGCGTGTCCAGACAGGTATATGTAGTTCACCACACAAAGAAAGCCCAGCAGCATCTCTACTTTCTGCGAAGGCTGAGGAAAGTCCATCTCCCACCCCCCATCCTCATCACATTCTACAGGGGTTGTATTGAGAGCATCCTGAGCAGCTGCATCACTGCCTGTTTCGGAAATTGCACCATCTCCGATTGCAAGACCCTGCAGCAGATAGTGAGGTCAGCTGAGAAGATCACCGGGGTCTCTCCTCCCGCCATCACAGACATTTACACTACACGCTGCATCCACAAAGCAAACAGCATTATGAAGGACCCCACACACCCCTCATACAAACTCTTCTCCCTCCTGCCATCTGGGAAAAGGCACCGAAGCATTCGGGCTCTCACGACCAGACTATGTAACAGTTTCTTCCCCCAAGCTATCAGACTCCTCAATACCCAGAGCCTGGATTGACACCTTACTGCCCTATTGTCCTGTTTATTATTTATTGTAATGCCTGCACTGCTTTGTCCACTTTACGCAGTCCTGGGTAGGTCTGTAGTCTAGTGTAGTTTTTTACGTAGTTCAGTCTAGTTTTTGTACTGTGTCATGTAACACCATGGTCCTGAAAAACATTGTCTCATTTTTACTGTGTACTGTACCAGCAGTTATGGTCGAAATGACAATAAAAAGTGACTTGACTTGATGGCAGAGGAAATAAGCTCTTCCTAAAGTGCTGGGTGTGGATCCTCAGGCTCCTGCACCTCCTCCCTGATGGTAGCAATGAGAAGACAGCATGCTCTGGGTGGGGAGGCTCCTCAATGACGAATGCTGCCTTCTTGAGACAGCACCTGCTGAAGGTGCCCTCGGTTGTGGGAAGCTTGGGCCCATGATGGAGCAGGCTGGGTCTACGTCCCCCAGCAGCACTTGATCCTGTGCATTGGAGGCTCCACAGCAGGTGATGCCACCATCACGGTTACACATCATGTTCACATACGCAATGGCACCTGTCACTCAGCAAGTCCGACCTTTGCAGAATGAGAGGCATTTCCCTTTCGAATTGTCTGTTACTGCCAGCACTTACAATATAAATTAGATAATGAGGTAAATCACATCCTTTTAAATGCTGTTTACTTACTAATGAGAAGCCAGGAGCATCATTATTCTTCTGGGATTTCCATAACAAAATCTTGGCTGCAGACAGTTTATTCTAGTGGTGATTGCCTCTGATGTTTGCCCTGATCGGCAGAGCTAAACACACTACATGGCGAGGTGGCAAGCCGTTACCTGTCTCCAAAATTCGGTTTCCATACACTTGCACAAATATTTCTGTAACCGGGTGACCATCGAATGCTATTCATTATCATTAAAAAGTGTACTCAGGCATCCATCCAGGTAATGCTAGAATAGTTGTCTGTGCCTTGAAGTGGAGATGGTGACGTTATTACACACGTGCGGGATAGTGGGGAGACCATTTTGTTTTCTGCTGCAGAAGCTGTTGGGGCGTTGGAATCAAGATCCTCCAGAGGAACTGGGCTTGGTGAGGAAAGGTGAGCATTAATTTACAATATCCATGTGAATTCATTTATGCTTGTTGGTGAATCGAGAATATTGGTAATTTGACATGTTTACATGTGGATGCTTTAGATTTTCACGAGTAGAGAACTCAACGCTGGATAGTGTGGCTTGCAAAGTTCCTCATCAGCCAAGTAGGTCAGACTTCCTGTAATTTAACTAGCAGGCAATATCTTGTAAAAGTTGTGCCAAAATGTACCTTTTGTCTAACTTAATTGCATCATGACTGATTATGCATGTAACAGCGTAACGTGAATGTTTAGTCTCGGTTCGGGGGTTCAGCATGAGTGTACTAAACAGTAGTAGACGTCTTAGATGAGATGTATTCACTTATATTTTTCGCTGCTATGTGTAAGGTCCAGGGTTGGGGGGATTCTAATGTTTGTATTGTGTTTCTTCAGAATTGCCACTACCGTATTAGTACTGTATTAGTTTGGTGCGGTTTCCTTGGTATTTTTATACTGCATACGCAATTGGTCGATACACAAGTGTGTGGATCGAAGGTTAAACGGAGATTGTAACGGCAGGACCTGATGATTGTAAAATCGTTTGTTTTGTTTTAAGTCTCTCTTCTGGCACTTAAACATCTAAAACAGATAAAGGAATTAAAACCCGAAAAAGTATTTGTTGTCCTGAGTGTGTACTTTTCCCCGGGCCACAACATTTCATGTAAAAAAAGTAAAGAGCAACTCCTGTGAGACACCACCTTCTGACAACTGGCGTTAAGGAAATAGGGTTCGATCCACATTGCACGCATGATCTCCCGACAAGATAACAACGCAGGAGTTTCTGTCTTTGGGTCCACATAATGTAAGCAAAGTAGGGATGGGAGTACAAGTTAACAGAACAGAACCAGTCAGTCTTTCCTTGTTCTAAATGCAGAGGTGAGATGTGGGGACAGGAGTGTGAAGATGGACTGCAGGAGGAATATCCAGTTTACCTCAAAAGTAAGTTAGGTGCACTGAGCCAGGCGTGACTTGAATTACATACTATGAAGGCTGGGTAATAGGAAGCAATAGGGCATGTTCTCTTTAAAGTATGCTCGGCTTCTGAATAACAATTCCTGCATTAGTCACCATGGCCACGATTGAGTGACAATATCCACCATGGGTCTGGGTGACAGAAAGTTGATGCCTCTGCCAGGGCTGACTGCCTGCCCTTCTTCCGAGGATACGTAAATGCCTGGCTTTCCTTGGAGAGGGAGCGTGGGATCACAATGGGGGATTTCCAGCAGCAGAGGGCCCCCTCCCCGGGAAATTAACTGTTTTACAGACTGTAGTAATTTTGACATTTATTCTCTGTCTTGAAAATACTGAATGTTTGTACTTTGGGCATATATTGTGTAAATAAACTTGAATAGTTTTGTAAAAAAAGGAGCAGAATGATTTCTTCCACCAATTGGTGGCCCTTCCCACAGAGAACCAGGTTGCACCACCTCCTGCTGAGAAGATGCACGAAGATTATGGCTCACAGGTAAGCAATACGTGGTCGCTTTGTTCTCTCAAGCAATGAAACCATTCCTTTTCAAGGAACAGTTAAAACAGGCAGAGTAACTGAGTTACACACAAAGCAGCAGAGGGAACACATTGGGCCAGGCAACATCCAGGGAGGGAAATGGCCAGTTAACATTTTGGGCCGAGACACTTAATCAGGCTTGGAAAAGAAGAGGGGACATAGCCAGTATAAAAAGGTTGGGGGAAAAAGTGGAGCAGGAGCTCGTGGGTGATAGGTGGATCTAGATGAGGGGACGGTGAGAATGGGAATTATGCAAGAAGCTGGGACATGTTTGGGGAAATGACAAACAACTGGACAAGATAGAATTTGTTGGAGAGGACAGTGGAACATGAAATAAAGGGAAGGAAGTGAGGATTCCAGTAGGAGTAATGTGTGTGTGATGGGCAGATCTGGAGAACGAGTCAGGGTAAGGAAATGGGGTGATGGGGGTCAGTGGAATGAGAGTGGAGTGGTTACCAGATGATTGAGGAGATAAAAATCATGCCTTTAGATGGAGAATACCAAGGCAGAATGTGAGGTGCTGTTCATTTAACCTATGTCCAGCATCAACTCAGCAGCAGAGGAGGCTGTGGGCAGACATGTCGGTGTAAGAACGGGAAGTGGAGCTTAAAAAGATGGTGCGGTTGACGTGTCAGGTCTAACCGATGTAGAGGAGGCAGCACCAGGAGTACTGAATGCATCAAATGACACTGCAGGATTCAGATGTGAAGAACTGCCTCTCCTGGCAGTACTGCTTACGGGCCTGAATGGAGGTGAGGGAGGAGGTGCAGAGGACCTTGGGGTCACATCCAGAAATCCCTCAAAGTTGCTGCACAAGTTGATATGGTTGTTAGGAAGGCGTAAGATGTTTGGGCTCGCATTAGTTAGGGGATTGAGTTCAAGAGCTATGTGGTAGGAGATTTGCCAGGATGATGCCTGGCTTAGAGAGCATGTCTTATGAGGATAGGCTGAGTGAGCTAGGGCTTTCTCTTTGGAATGAAGGGGGGTGAGAGTTACTCTGATAGAGGTGTTCAAGGTGATAGGAAGCATAAATTGAGTGGATGGCCAGGTACTTTTCTCCCAGGGCGTAAATGGCTAATATGAGGGGGCATAATTTTGAGGTGACTTGAGCCAAGTACAGGGGGGGATGTCAGAGGTAAGCTTTTACACAGAAAGTGGAAGGTGCGTGCCAGGGTTGGTGGGAGAGGCAGATACATTAGGGACAATTCAGAAACTACTAGATAGGCACGTGAATGATCAAAAAGTGAAGGATTAGTGTTGTGTACTTAATATTTCAATAACATTTGAGTAATCTTTGTGTGTGTATCTATATATATATACTCTTTTTCATTTACAGGTTATATGTATGAATGTGGGAATTGCATACGTCATCATGCTACCATGTGATATGCGCGCACCTTGCTAAAAGAAAACGCAGTCCCACAACTTTGGACTCCTGTGCCTTCCTTAGAATTAGTTTAATGTTTTGATGTTACAGAACCTAACAGTTTGGTAAGTTAAAAGGTCAGTACAACTGTGGGCTGAAGGGCCTGTACTCTCTTATAATATTCTGTGTTCTATGTTCTTTGAATCTTGTTGGCCAGATGGCCATGCATAATTATTTTCAAATATTTAGAGCTGTTGTTAACCACAGGGTCAAGTTCTTCATTGGCAGCAGTTGGCCCTGCTCAGCTGAAGAGCCAGTAGGGAAGTTGCAAATTGTTAGAAATTGAGATGCAGCATGGAATTCCGGCACCTCAAGCCTCGCAGCCAGCAATTCCCCGAGCCTAGTCAGGGGCAAATTACAATGACCAATTCACCTTCCAATGTTACGCCTTTGGACTGTGGGAGGAAACTAGAGCACCCAGAGGAAACCCATCCGTCGACGGGGAGAATAAGCAGACTCCTTACAGGCAGTGGCGACTATTGAACTTGGGTCACCTGTACTGTAAAGTGCTGTGCTAACCACTATGCTACTGTGCCACCCAAATTTCCTTACAAGGAAAATAAAGCCTCTTATTAACATTAGTAATGGTCCAAAGAAGAAGATGATCACAGAAAACAGGAAATTATTCTGTTATATTGTAGAATCAAAGATCTGGCTAATACAGAGGAGTTAACTGGAGGAAAGGATTAGAGAATTAATTCTGTGGTAACAGCTGAGAAATTTGCATAGCATTCATTTATAAATTTAAAAACTGGAAGTTACCAGTATATCTAAAGTTTGGTTATCAGATAAAGGCTGAATTATTTCAATAGGAATAAAAAAGTACTCAAACAGGTCATTTGAAAACTGGAGAAAAAAATCAAGTTAAGAATTCTGGTCAAAAGAATTGAACTTTACTGCTAACTCTCATTCACATATGACCTAATGAATAATTGCAGAATTTTCTGCTCTTATTTTAGACTTCTAGCATCCACAATTCATTGATTTCCAGTCCGAATTGCAAGATAGGGACAGAGGTTTAGAGAATGTGTTAGAATCATAGAGATATGCACAGAAAGCACCCCTGTGGTCCAACATGTTGTGTGAATGTCAGTGAGAACAAAACAGTGCTATTAAGTTGATTCTTCAGTGTTGAATTTTACTCTTTACACATAATAAATTACTCTGATTTGAAGGACTATAAAACTTGTGGAGCATAGTCACCAGCTTTACAAATGACTGGGGCCTGAAGAGTCTTATCCAACAACATTCCACTTTCCTCAAACAGTGAAAAACTGTTTAAGGTCAGAAACAAATGGGTGATGTTTTGTATTACCCCTCGCTAACAAGAATAAAGTAATAATGGATCTGCCTCCTCTAAGGATGGAGATACAATCTGAGAGAGTTATGCACAGGATGTGCGATTATCTATTCCATGTACTTCCGTGCATATTTCAGAGATAGGTAAAAGGAATCTTGGGACATGAAGACAAACTCAGCCAAGGACGTGACATGAATCTACTTTATCTTAATATTATGTACAGTCACACTTACAGTTAATAGTTTTGGCACTGGGGAATCCTACAGGACAAATTGGAACTTAATACAAAGTGCATTAAGTTTACAGCATGAAGTATATCCGTTTGACCATTTTACAAAATGCATTTAAAGGTATTCTTAGTTAATTAGTGCATACTTGTGTAGTTTCATATTTTATCATACAGGATTGTTAGAATGCATTGGGTAACACAGGCGTTCCCTTACCTCTGCCAGGCCTGCAGAGAAGTGGTTGCAGTTCTTGTGCATGAGATGGTAGGCATTGCCCTTGAACTCCTTCCCAAGTTCTTCAATAATTTTGTCAACATCTTCCTCTGTGAAGTCTGTGGTGCCAAGGGCGATGGCCTCTCTGAATGAAAACAACAGACTTCTTTTCAGGTTTACATTCTGCACATATAGATTCCCTGTGGCCATGCTCACAGATAGAAGATGTGTTGTGCATTTTGTTGAATATTATTGATGAACACCAAGAGAATAACCCAATTTTTGTACTTGTCAGACATGTTTAGAGATTTCTGGTGGTGCTAAAAGGGTGAATTCCCATAATTCTGTGAGAATTCTAGATCAGTAACTTGATTTTTCTGAATAAACATACAAATGTTTGTAAATTATAACTTGTAAGTATTTATAACATATTTCATATACTAAAAGATCAACTGGTTTTAACATATCCCTCATCTGATGATCAGCGGAGTAGTGGGACTCTGCCCAAATAAGCAGGCCTAGTACCCATTGCTATCCATGAAGTGGAACTGCTTATAGAGCTGAAGGAACATACCGTGAGAGGACAGGAAGTTTAAACCAATGGCAACTTCTCACCATCTTTAGCTCCTAATGTAACCAGCTGGGATTTTGTGGCTGTCTGAAATGAACCAGGACCACTGAGAAGATCTGTATACCTCAAATCACCTTGAGTATTATGAAAATAGGCAGGATGGTCAATGTGCAAACGAGGAAATCTGCAGACGTTGGAAATTCAAGCAACACACACAAAATGTTGGTGGAACACAGCAGACAAGGCAGCATCTACAGGAAGAAGCACTGTCGACGTTTCGGAAGGGTCTCGGCCCGAAACGTCGACAGTGCTTCTCCCTATAGATGCTGCCTGGCCTGCTGTGTTCCACCAGCATTTTGAGGATGGTCAATGTTATTCTTTTGTTCAAGAAAGGTAATAGGAAAAACACTGGGAATTATAGACCAGTGACTTTTATATCAGTAATGGGTAAACTATTAGAGAGGATTCTTAGAGACAGTATTTACGAGCATTGTGAAGGGCAGGTTGTGCTTCAAGAGCCTGATTGACTTTTTCAGGGAACTGACGAGAGATAACATGTTCTATGTTCCAGGTGACAAACAGATTGATGAAGTTGGAGCAGTGGATGTGATGTATATGAATCTTAGTGAAGTGTTTGATAAGGTTCCCCATTGTAGGCACAATCAGAAAGTCAGGAGACATGGAATTCAGGGAATTGTGGCTGCAAGCATTTGGAATTGGCTTGCCCACTGGAGGCAGAGGGTATTAGAAGACGGAGTGTATTTTGCCTGGAGGTCCGTAACTAGTGGTGTTCTGTAGGAATCTGTCCTGGGACTCCTGCTCTGATTTAGATGAGGAAGTAGGGTTAGTAAGCATGCAGATGATATAAAGGTTGGTAGTGCTGTGGACAGTGTAGAAGGTTGTCATAGGTTAAAAAGGGGAATTGATAGGATGCAGAGCTTGGCTGAAAAGTAGCAGGTGGAGTTCAATTCAGAGAAGTGTGAAGTGATACACTTTGGAAGGTCAGCCATGGAGGAGAATAGGATTCTTAGCAGTATGGAGGAACAAAGGGATCTTGGGGGCCTTGTCAGTAGATCCCTCAAAGTTACGATTTAAGTTAAGAAGGCATTTGGTGTATTGGCCTTCATTAGTTGGGGATTGCATTCAAGAGCCGCCAAGTAATGTTGCAGCTCTAGAAAACTCTGGTTAGAGTGCTCTTGGAGTGTTGTGTACATTTTCCATTGCCTCATTATAGGAAGGATGTGGAAGCATTGGAGAGGGTGCAGATGAGATTTACCTGGATGCTGCCTGGATTACAATATGTCTCATGAAGAAAGGCCGAGCAAACTAGGGCTTTGGAGCAAAGAAGAAAGGGAGATTATTTGATAGAGGTTCAAGAGGCATAGATCCAATGGATAGCCAGAGGCTTTTTTCCAGGGTACAAATGGATAATATGAGGGGACATAATTTAAAGGTCATTGGAGAAAAATCTAGAGGGGATGTTAGAGGTAAGTTTTTTTATACGCAGTGTGGTGTGCCCATGGAATGCCATGCTAAGGGTAGCGGTAGAGACAGGGACAATTAAGAGACTATTAGATAGGTACATGGATGAAAGAAAAATAGAGCGCTATGTGAACAGCAAAGGTTAGATTGATCTTGGAATAGGTTAAAAGCTCGGCACAATATTATGGGTTGAAGGGTCTATATTGTTTTGTGTTCTATGTTTTATGTTCTATGTTATTAATCAAGTGGTCCCAATTAACTAATACACATGTGTGCCAATTTGTCAGAGTCACAAAGTGGGTCACTACCTTTAATCTTCAACAACGTTACATTGAGATATTCCAAGGACACAACAATTCTCTAATGTGTAGCCATAAATATCAGCAAGGGTTTCCAACCAGCACATTGGTAAAAGGAACTGCATTTGATTCAGAGGCCCGAAATAGAGTGAACCCTGATTTCCAAAGCACCTTTTGAATCCACAAGCACTTCTTCAGTGATGACTGGACTCAATAAATGTTTTTACCAGGAGCTGGAGCTGAGGCAACGCTAAGAATTTTGATGGTGGTTAGGAACATGAAAAGGCAATTCATTCAACAAGATATAAAATAGAAATAAGCAGCAGAAAGTACTTATTGTAAACTTTAAATTTTTGTAAGAACTGTGATGGTGGGAAAACCTTCAGAAACAACTATCTGAAACAAAATGAATTGCCACCTGAAGGAAAATAGATTAATAAGGTGAGCCCATGTGGATTTATTAAGGGTAGATTATTGTTGATCAATTTGATGGAGTTTTCAGGTGAGGTAGCACATGGAACCAATGAAGACAATACAATTGATGTGTTGTATGTGCTTTATATAGTGTGTGTGTGTGTGTTTTCAGTAGCTGCTGTTGTTTTTTAAAAAATTTTCATTTACTGTAACAATCTGATTGATGGACTGACTATATCTTCCAGTCATTAACATTCACATGCTCATAAATAAATATAAGCAAGGTTGAAGCATATGGTGTGAAAGGGATGTTCATAGCATGGATAGGAGGTTGTCTAAATAAATGCAATACAGTTTTATGGTGAATTGACTGGAGGAAGGCAAACAATGGTGTTTCTGAAGGATCAGTATTAGAGACATTCCTCTTTCTGATCTGGACTAATGGGTGCAAGCCACACTTTCCAAAGTAGCAGGAAAATATAACAGGCTAGAAGAATGTCTGGAATGGATAATGCCGGGGTAATGTGGAGAAATGTGAGATGCTGCATTTTGGAAGCAAGAATGAGGAGAGGCAAAGTAGAATAAAGGATAGTGTCTGAAAGACCTGCAGAAATAGAGGGACCCTGAGAATCATATGTGCACAAATCACTGAAAGTGGCAGGGTGGATTGAGAACATATTTAACAAGTGTTACAAATTTTGGAGCTTTATCATTACAGGCATACAGTACAAAAACAGGGACATTATGCTGAACTTTTATAAAATACAGGTCCAGCTCCAATTGTGTTGAATTTTATTTGCCACAATTTGGGAAGGATATGAGGGCATTAGAGAGAGAAAAGAAAAGTTACAATGATGGAGAGGTTGGGACTGTTGTCTTTGTAGAAGGGAAGCTGAGGGGCAATTTGGTTGAAATAAATCAAATGGTAAAGAGACAGGACAGAGTGGTTATTGGTGAGCTGTACTCTTTAGTGGAAGGGTCAATGGTTAAAGATCATAGGTACAAAGCAAATGAAAAGTGTTGTGAAGAAAAGTGCTTTTACTTTTTGTGTAGCTGGAACTGGGTATCCTTTGCCTACAGATGTGCTGGAGGCAGGTTCCATTGTGGCCTTTGAAAGGAATTGCATAAATATAAATTGAGGTAAAAATTGTAGGTTTACAGGAGGGTGGAATTAGAAGGCTGCACTGATAGAGAGGTACCATGAACATGATAGGCTGAATGGCCTCCTTCCCTGCTATAAGCATTCCATAATTCCATTAAATAAAGTCCAGATAAATGAGTCATAGGTCCACCATAAAACTGGAGATTTTCCCTGTAGTTTAAAGCTGGTTTATTTTACACCTTCTACAATATTGATTTTGCAAAGATTTATAAAGTTCATCTTTGTTTGAGCATGATTATTAGGGGTGTTAGTGGCACTGCAGTTAGTTAGTCATGGGCTGCATGCTCCTGAATATCCAAGTGTAAATACGAGACCAACATCAAGGGGATATAAAACTAACAACCAAAGTAAATAAAGAGCTGCAGGCAGAGCTTGGACATTCATTATAGAGTTTATAGGGAGTTTTGCTGAGTGAAACATTCAACTACTTATAAATTTGATCTAGAAATTAAATTTTCATTAATGGAAATTTTAATCTGCACACATCAGAGTTCATTCATCCAAATTCTGGTGACCACTATACGTTTCAATTTGATCAGCACATAAACAATCAAGGCAATCCTATTCAAAATGAAAAATGTACGTACAGAATTCAGCTATTTTATTAAGAGACTGTTGAATGGATTTATTGATTTTTAGATGCTGACCTTTAATCTTAATTCATTTATATGTTCACTAGAGCAAGGAGCATTAGTACTCGGTGATGAGGCAGCTTTTCTGCTTCACCATCTGCTGGCAGCACTGGATGCTCGGTTTATGAGAAGCCTCTTTGCTTTGTCTCAACCGTGGCACTGCAGTTATTACCGCAGCCATTTTCTGCTTTGTGAAGCGGTAGATGAGATTGTCATGTTAAATGGTCAGTACATCATGCCACTGAGATTGCTTTTTTCATCCTGTGTGTCCTTCCAGCTAGAGCTCATTTCCATAATAACTAGGATATCTGGAAATAGACATGACAGGCTGCCTTCCTGGGCTGGGTTTGAACAATTCATAGACCCATTGTTGTACTCCATCTACCATGCTCTTAGCAATGAATGGACAGCCCAGCTGCAAAAACACAGCTATCTTGCAATGGTTAATGTTACACCTTTGCCATGCTTTCATTTGAAACTAGGTTCTCAGTTTGAACTTGACTGGACAAAACAACAGCTCCCTGAGGAAGAGGCTGTAGCTGTAGTTTCACAAAGAAAGACCTTCCTTAGTTGGATGAACAATAGACCTAGACTTTGCTTTTCAGCATACCAATGATCTGCAGCAAAGTGTCCTCCAGCACAGCGGTAGGAAGGAGGTCTACGTAGATATCAGGCAACTAACGGTGAAAGGAACCACGGCAGTGGGGGAATCCTCTCAACTTACTTCAACTTCTCACCCACTCCTCTTTCTCTCCCTTGGTTAATGACTCACATGCCAAAACTGTTCCTACTGAAAGAGTTGGAGATAAGTCTCACTGGACAGCAGGTAGAGCTGAGGAGCCTTCATCCTATTGTCTAAGGGGGCAAAGAAGGTGCAGGCTTACAGTTACTCAAGGTTATAAACTTAGCTGTTATAGACAATGCTATGTTGTTGAGATTAACTATGTCCAAAGCAGATATACAGTATGTTATCCTAGAAAATAGATCCTGCAGCGCTGTTTTATGAATCGGCACATGAACAGGAATTGATGTTATCTCTAGCAGATCAGACTGAGTGAAAACACACTGATCAAGAGACTGGGCACGTTGTTCCACGTTCCTGGTGTCAGGTGGATAGCTTGTTATATATCGCAAGGCTCACACTCAAGCTTAAAGCCCTACACAATGACTGCCATGGAACTAGGAGTACACTTTGCTTTCCTCACTGAAAGGAACACTCTGCTGACATCTGAAGACTTGGTAACCTTTGGAATTGGATGCTTTCTAATCAAAACTTCCAACATCCGCAGAGTAGGCTACAACTAATAGGCAGTGCTTTCTCCAACATATAGATGTTCACTCCAGGAGTGCCACTATGGGCTGCTCTCTAATTACTAAAGGTATTACGATGGCCTCGGTTTGGCCACTCAGGTGGGGGGGGGGGGGCTCATGGCAAAATACATATCCATCAGTGAGGAGTCTACAGGAAAACTTCATCTGATCTGCACCCTTCTGAAGTACAATTGCTCTGTATGTGCGTGCTTCTCAAAGGTGCACCACAGAGATTTGTGACTTCTCATGCTGTGACCTAGAGCCAAGCTTACAGCTTCCTTTGTCAAGGGGAAGGTATCAGTCGGTCTCTGCTTCCTGACCACTGGCCCATTCCAGGTCTATCAATGTTGATGCTTTCTGTAGCATAAGAAATGCCACCCAGGCACTCAACTCATTAAAGAATGAGCTCATATATTTGGATTTTGGTGACAGGAAGGTAAGCTGTCAAGCAACTGTCAGTATTGCTGGCAGGCTTCTTCACATGATTTCAACCTTTAGACACAGAACTGACTAACCCTGAATCACAATGGCCTGGCCCCCTACTATCTCAACTCCTCTGTGGTTTTTGCATATGGTTGGTGATTGCACTAGTGGAAGTGAAGGGACCATCACAAAAATCAGGGTATGCCAGGCATTCTGAGTAGCAATATATACTGCTGGTGATAAATCTATAAGGACCTTCTAAATGCTGAACTGCAATCCAAGTATGGATTGTAATCTCCCAGCAGCTGTACCTCCTCACTACAAATGAGTAATGAAGCAACAATGAGTAACCCAAAGTTAGAGCTGAAAATCACCATGATTTTGCGCCAGTAGAGTGATTAACATGAGAAGCTGTCTCTCCAGAGGGGGTTGCGTGTACAGAACTGAATATGCTGAAGTGAATTGAAAGCAAAGGAATCTAGTGCTTTCCCACCATATATGACGAATAAACTCTTTCTGGGCTTCAAGCTGGGTACAGGTATCGCCTGAAATAAAACTAGAGGAAAAGAATTTTAACAGAGATGAAGGTCTCAAAGTAAAAACTAGAATTTGATTGTAAACAAGGTGGGAGAGCGGAAACCTGATTGGATGAGGACTAACGAATCAGGAGCCATGGACTACAGGGGTATAAATACCACCAGATTAGACATGCCCAGGCATCAACTCCGAAGAAGATGGCAGAGTTTTTCATCGAAACATTGGTTATAATTGACACCTCTACCCTGCTGGAAGCCCAAGAAGAGTTTATTCGTGAATTGAAAGAGTTGTTATAAGACCATAAGATATAGGAACAGAAGTAGGTAATTCAGCCCATTGAATCTGTTCCACCATTCAATCATGGACTGATCCAAATCTTCCAATCATCCCCACTCCCTACCTTCACCCCATACCCTTTGATGCCCTGGCTAATCAAGAACCTATCTATCTCTGCCTTAAATGCACCCAATGACTTGACCTCCACAGCCACTCGTGGCAACAAATTCCACAGATTTACCACCCTCTGTCTAAAATAATTTCTCCACATCTCAGTTCTAAATGGAAGTCCTTCAATCCTGAAGTCATGCCCTCTTGTCCTGGACTCCCCTACCATGGGAAATAACTTTGCCATATCTAATCTGTTCAGGCCTTTTAACATTTGGAATGTTTCTATGAGATTCCCCTTCATTCTCTTGAAGTCCAGAGAAGACAGCCCAAGAGCTGCCAGATGTTCCTCTTACGGTAACCCTTTCATATTGGATCTGCTTAGGCATAAGTCACCAATTTCACTGGTTTAACCACATCCACACTCAAACGCCCCATATACAATAAAATCTTGTTTGATGGGTCGAAATGGATTCAAATACTAGTTGACTAAAATAATGACTAATTCACCACGTACATGCTATCATTAAATCCTTACTTCTTCATTTCACAAAGAAGTTAGACTAGTTCCTCCTGCAATTTTTTTTCCCTCCTTTGCAACTTACTGCATATGCATTGTGGATTTGCACATGCGGCATTGTGTTTTCTGCAAAATAATCCTTACTTGAATTTAAATGTCTCTCCCAATTCTGCAGCATTTCCAGGTGTGATCTCAAAGATTCCACTGAAAGAGTAAGGGTGGCCTCCGTAGGCATACTCTGGCAAAGAGAACAGAGAAAAGGCCACTTTAGTAAGGTTCAGCAACCCACAGTGATGAAACTCCTCAACAGACATTCACTAAGCACATGGCTTGATGGAAGCTAAGTGCTCCACTCCACTCCTGAAATTTCCTCCTGTGCCATAACAAAGCAATTAGAAGTCAAAGGAGTTTAGCATTTTTGGTTAAAGAGAAATGTAAATACTTAGCAGGGAACATAAACGAGAAGCAAAGCTGAAAGTAAATTTACTATTGAAGTACATATTTGTCACTGTATAAAACCCTGAAATCCATTTTCTTGCAGTAAATACAAAGAAATAGCAAAAAATCAAACAAAATAATAATAATAAACAAATAAGCAATAAATATCTAGAACATGGGATGAAGAGTCCTTGTAAATCTGTCTAAATGTTGTGTAAACAGCTCAGTGTTGGGGTGAGAAAAGTTATCTGTTCTGGTTCAAGACCTGATGGTTGAGGGGTAGTAACTGTTCCTGGCTCTGGTGGTGTGAGTACTGAGGATCCTGTACTCTCTTCCTGATGGCAGCTGTGAGAAGACAGCATTGCCTTGTTTTGGTTTGTAACTCCAAAGCATAAAATTACCTAATTAGACGAAAAGCAAGGGAGTCTGGAATGTGAGTCTAACTTTATTTTTATTTAAAGTGAGGCATACACGTACAACATGTTGGTGTGATGACATACCATTCACATACTTCATGAATATAACCATAATGAGTTATTTAAGCAAGCAATACATTTACAATATTACTCAAATATTACTGATATATTAAATACATAACAGTCCAGGATGGTGAAGGTCTCTGATTGTGGATATTACTTTCCCACAACAGCGTTCCATATCGATGTGCTCAATGGTGGGGATGACTTTACCTAAGATAGATGGAGCTGTATACACTAATTTTGTTGGCTTTTCTGATAAATGACAGTGGTGTTTCTATACTAGGCCATGATGCAACTGCACCATGCCTCTATAGAAGACTGTCCAAGTTTTAGATGACATGCCAAATCTTCACAAACTTCTAAGGAAGTAGAGGCGCTGCTGTACTATCTTGGTAATGGAATTTACATGCTAGATCCAGGACACCAAGGAACTTAAAGTTGCTGACTCTGTCCAGCTCTGATCCCACAATGAGCATTGCCTTGTGGACCTTGGGTTTCCTCCTCCAGGAATTAATAACCAGCTCCTTGGTCTCGCTAACATTGAGTGTAAGGTTGTTTTTGTGGCACCACTCAGCCAGGTTTTCAACCTCTCCCCAATATGCTGATTCTTCATCAGCTCTGATTTGGCCAGTAACAGTGGTGTCATCAGTAAACTTAAATATGGCATTGGAGCTGTGCTTAGCCTCACAGTCGCAAGTATAAAACAGGTAGAGTAGGGGACTAAGCACACAGCCAAACTGACTGAGGTCTGTAAGGGAGGAAATCGAGGATCCAGTTGCACAAAGAGGTATTGAGGCCAAGGTCTTGGAGCTTATTGATTAGTTTTGATCGGATGAAAGTATTGAATGCCGAGCTGTAGTCACTGATGAGCATCCTGATGTATATATCTTCTGTGTCTGAATGTTCCAAGGTTTCGTGAAGAGCCAATGAAATGGCATCTGCTGTTGACCGGTTGAGGTGTTAGGCAAATTGGAGAAATTCTGAGTCGATCCTCAGGCAGATCGTGTCTCAAAGCTCTTCATCATAGAGGATGTATATCCTACTGGATGATAGTCTTTGAGGCAATTTATCACTTTCTTCTTAGGCACCGGTATAATTGAAGCCTGCTTGAAGCAGGTGGGTACCTCAGACTGCCAAAGCAAGAGTTTAAAGATATCAGTGAACACTCTAGCCAGTTGATCGGTACACATCTTCAGTACTCAGACAGGAACGCTGGCTAGGCTGGAAACTTACCATGGCTTCACCCTCCTGAAATCACAGGTTCATAGAGGGCTGTGGGAGCTTATGGAGGTGCCCCCATATTTTGACAGTTAAAGTGAGCATAAAAGGCATTGAACTCATCTGGGGACAAATCCTTGTTGTCACTATGTCAATTGGTTTCACTTTGTAGGAGGTGATAGCACTCAAGCCCTATCACAGTTGTTGAACATTCTTCAATGACTTGGATTTGGTCTGGAATTGCCAAGTCACATGTGAGATGGCTTTCTGGAGATTGTACCTAGCCTCTCTGTAATTTACTTGGTCAGCAGACCTGAATGCCACTGATCTGGCCCTCTGCAGATTGCAGATCTCTTTGTTTATTTAGGGCTTCTCTTTGGGCAGTAATCTCTGGATTGCTGCTGGTGGCACGCACCATGAGGGTAAACATAAGATGATTTGGCAGATGAATGCGTGGCTGAGAAACTGGTGCAGGGGACAGGAGTTCTGATTTCTGGATCATTAGGATCTCTTCTGGGGCGGGGCGGGGGGAAGGTATGACCTGTACAAAAGGGACAGGTTGTACTTGAACCCCAGAGAAACCAATATCCTTGTGGGCAGGTTTGCTAGAGCAACGAGTATGGTAGGAGGATGGGATCCAGAGTGTTAGGGCTGAGGAAGGGCAGTTGGTTTACAAACAGAATCAGTGTGTAGTGAAACCGCTAGTAAGGACAGCCACCTGATGACAGGGCAAAACTGGAGTCAATGGGATGAGTTGCAATGTAAAAGGGGGACCAAAATCAAAAAGAATGATGAATACATGACTGAGGTGTCATATTTGAATGCATGCAGTATACAAAATAAAATAGATGAACTTGTAATACAGTTACAGATTAGCGTGTATGATGTTGTGGGCATCACTGATTTGTGTCTGGAAGAAGATTATAGCTGGGAGCTTAATGTCCAAGGACACACATTACATCAAAAGGACAGACAAGTAGGAAGAGAAGGTGGGCTGGCTCCACTGGTAAAAAGTGAAATCAAATCACTAGAAATAAGTGACATAGGGCCATAAGGTGCAGAATCATTGTGGGTTGAGCTAAGCAAACTGTAGAGGTAATAAAGACCCTAATGGGAGTTATATATAGACCTCCAAACAGTAGCAAAGATGTGGTTTACAATTTACAACTGGAGATAGAAAATGCATCTAAAAAGGCAATAGTATCATAGTCATGGGAGATTTCAATACTCAGGTAGATTGGGAAAATTAGGTTGGTGCTGGATCTCAAGAGGGGGAATTTGAAGAATGCCTAAGAGATAGCTTTTTTAGAGCAGCTCATTGTACAGCCCACAGCTATCCAGGATTGGGTGTTGTGCAACAATCCAGAATTGATTAGACAGCTTAAGGTAAAGGAACCCTGAGGAGGCAGTGATCATACTAGGATAGAATTTATAATATGAAATATGAGGAGAAGCTAAAGTCGGATGTTTCAGTATTACAATGGAGGAAAGGGAATTACAGAGGCATGAGAGAGGATTTGGCCAAAATTAATTAGAAAAGAACATTGGCAGGGATGATAACAGAGCAGGAATGGCTAGAGTTTCTGGAAGCAATTTGGAAAGCACAGGCGTGTGACGTGGGGCAGTGAAGCATGGAAGATTTAAAAGGAACACAGCCTTATACAGCGGGCAATATCGTTTGTGGGCAGCAGAGCAAGCCAGGAACACAGTGAAGGCTTAAGGGCTTTGGCTCAACGGGCTTAGGTGGAAAAGGGCGAGGCAAGGTAGGTTTAAGTTTCAGTTTTTCTTGTTATTTGAGGAAAGGGGGAATTATGAGTGTGAAGGCAGCTTGTTGTTCTCAGTGTCAGATGTGGGAGGTCCTGGAGTCTCCTAGCCTTCCGGGCGTCCACACCTGCACCAGGCGTGCCGAGCTGCAGCTCCCAACGGATCATGTTAGTGAACTGGAGCTGCAGCTCGATGACCTTCATCTGATCAGGGAGAGTGAGGAGTTGATAGAGAGGGGTTACAGGCAGGTGGTCACACCAGGGCCACGGGAGGCAGACAAGTGGGTAACGGTTAGGAGAGGGAAAGGGAAGAGAGTACCCCAGTGGCTGTACCCCTTGACAATAAGTACTCCCGTTTGAGTACTGTTGGGGGGGGGGCAGCCTTACTGGGGGAAGCAACAGTGGCCGTGGCTCCAGCACAGAGTCCGGCCCCATAGCTCAGAAGGGTAGGGAAAGGAAGAGGAAGGCACTAGTAATAGGGGACTCTATAGTTAGGGGGTCAGACAGGTGATTCTGTGGATGCAGTCAGGAGACCTGGATGGTAGTTTGCCTCCCTGGTGCCAGGGTCCGGGATGTTTCTGATCGTATCCAAGATATCCTGAAGCGGGAGGGTGAGGAGCCAGAGGTCATGGTACATATAGGTACCAATGACATAGGTAGGAAAAGGGAAGGGGTCCTGAAAGGAGAACGTAGGGAATTAGGAAGGGAGTTGAGAAGAAGGACCACAAAGGTAGTAATCTCGGGATTACTGCCTGTGCCATGCGACGGTGAGAGTAGAAATGGAATGAGGTGGAGGACAAATGCGTGGCTGAGGGATTGGAGCAGAGGGCAGGGATTCAAGTTACTGGATCATTGGGACCTCTTTTGGGGCAGGTGTGATCTGTACAGAAAGGACGGGTTGCACTTGAATCCTAGGGGGACCAATATCTTGGTGGGGAGATTTGCTAAGGCTACTGGGGAGACTTTAAACTGGAATGGTTGATGGGTGGGAATCAAATTGAAGAGACTAGAGGAGAGGAGGTTAGTACACAAGTAGAGAAAACTAGTAGACAATGTGTGAGGGAGGATAGGCAGGTGATAGAGAAGGGGAGCGCTCAGATCGAAGATATAGGGGAGAAGGAAGAAAAAGATACTAAAATTGTTTGCACTGTTAGGGATAAACAGAGAGTAAGAGGTGGAGAATTTCTTAAATGCATCTATTTTAATGCTAGGAGCATTGTAAGAAAGGTGGATGAGCTTAGAGCATGGATTGATACCTGGAAATATGATGTTGTAGCTATTAGTGAAACATGGTTGCAGGAGGGGTGTGATTGGCAACTAAATATTCCTGGATTTCGTTGCTTCCGGTGTGATAGAATCAGACGGACAAGAGGGGGAGGTGTTGCATTGCTTGTCAGAGAAAATATTACAGCGGTGCTTTGGTAGGATAGATCAGAGGCCTTGTCTAGGGAGGCTATTTGGGTGGAATTGAGGAATGGGAAAGGTGCAGTAATACTTATAGGGGTGTATTATAGACCACCTAATGGGGAGCGAGAATTGGAGGAGCAAATTTGTAAGGAGATAGCAGATATTTATAGTAAGCACAAGGTTGTGATTGTGGGAGATTTTAATTTTCTACACATAGACAGGGAAACCCATACTGTAAAAGGGCTGGATGGTTTGGAGATTGTAAAATGTGTGCAGGATAGTTTTTTGCAGCAATACATAGAGGTACCAGCTAGAGAAGGGCAGTGTTGGATCTTCTGTTAGGGAATGAGATAGGTCAGGTGATGGAGGTATGTGTTGGGGAGCACTTTGGGTCCAGTGATCACAATGCCATTAGTTTCAATATAATTATGGAGAAGGATAGGACTGGACCCAGGGTTGAGATTTTGGATTGGAGAAAGGCTAACTTTGAGGAGATGCAAAAGGATTTAGAAGGAGTGGATTGGGACAGTTAATTTTATGGGAAGGATGCAATAGAGAAATAGAGGTCATTTAAAGGTGAAATTTTGAGGGTACAGAATCTTTATGTTCCTGTTAGGTTGAAAGGAAAGGTTAAAAGTTTGAGAGAGCCATGGTTTTCAAGGGGTATTGGAAATTTGGCTTGGAAAAAGAGATCTCTACAATAAATAGAAAATGAAATAGAAAGCTCTACAATCATGAGAAAATGGTGGCGCGACAGCAGCATGCGCGGCCACTCCAGGATGAATGTCTGTTATCTGTAAGTAGGGGCCGTGCACAATCCTGATTTGATGGGGATGGACAGGAGAAGCATGGAGGAACATCTGGTGAAACTTCTGACATGCCTGTTTTGCTGAAGATATGAGGTTGCTTTGGTGAAAATAAATCTGTAGGGTTTCTACAGGTATATTAATAGCAAAAGGATAGCAAGGGATAAAATTGGTCCCTTGGAGAATCAGAGTGGACAGCTATGTGTGGAGCCAAAAGAGATGGGGGAGATTTTGAACAATTTCTTTTCTTCGGTATTCACTAAGGAGAAGGATATTGAATTGTGTTAGGTAAGGGAAACAAGTAGGGAAGTTATGGAAACTATGATGATTAAAGAAGAGGAAGTACTGGCACTTTTAACGAATATAAAAGTGGATAAGTCTCCAGGTCCTGACAGGATATTCCCTAGGACCTTGAGGGAAGTTAGTGTAGAAATAGCAGGGGCTCTGACAGAAATATTTCAAATGTCATTAGAAACGGGGATGGTGCCGGAGGATTGGCGTATTGCTCATGTGGTTCCATTGTTTAAAAAGGGTTCTAAGAGTAAACCTAGCAATTATTGGCCTGTAAGTTTGATGTCAGTGGTTGGTAAATCAATGGAAAGTATTCTTAGAGATGGTATATATAATTATCTGGATAGACAGGGTCTAATTAGGAACAGTCAACATGGATTTGTGCGTGGAAGGTCATGTTTGACAAATCTTATTGAATTTTTTGAAGAGGTTACTAGGAAAGTTGACAAGGGTAAAGCAGTGGATGTTGTCTATATGGACTTCAGTAAGGCCTTTGACAAGGTTCCACACAGAAGGTTAGTTAGGAAGGTTCAATCGTTAGGTATTAATATTGAAGTAGTAAAATGGATTCAACAGTGGCTGGATGGGAGATGCCAGAGAGTAGTGGTGGATAACTGTTTGTCAGGTTGGAGGCCAGTGACTAGTGGTGTGCCTCAGGGATCTGCACTGGGTCCAATGTTGTTTGCCATATACATTAATGATCTGGATGATGGAGTGGTAAATTGGATTAGTAAGTATGCAGATGATACTAAGAAAGGTGGTGTTGTGGATAATGAAGTAGGTTTTCAAGGCTTGCAGAGAGATTTAGGCCAGTTAGAAGAGTGGGCTGAAAGATGGCAGATAGAGTTTAATGCTGATAAGTAAATGGTAGGGCATTGAGGAATGCAGTAGAACAGAGTGATTTAGGAATAATCGCGAATAGTTCCCTGAAGGTGGAATCTCATGTGGATAGGGTGGTGAAGAAAGCTTTTGATATGCTGCCCTTTATAAATCAGAGCATTGAGTATAGGAGTTGGGATGAAATGTTAAAATTGTACAAGGCATTGGTGAGGCCAAATTTGGAGTATTGTGTACAGTTCTGTTCACCGAATTATAGGAAAGATGTCAACAAAATAGAGAGAGTACAGAGGAGATTTACTAGAATGTTACCTGGGTTTCAGCACCTAAGTTACAGAGAAAGGTTGAACAAGTTAGGTCTTTATTCTCTGGAGCACAGAAGGTTGAGGGGGGACTTGATAGAGGTATTTAAAATTATGAGGGGGATAGATAGAGTTGACGTGGATAGGCTTTTTCCATGGAGAGTAGGGGAGATTCAAACAAGAGGATATGAGTTGAGAGTTAGGGGGCAAAAGTTTAAGGGTAACACGAGGGGGAATTTCTTTACTCAGAGAGTGGTAGCTGTGTGGAACGAGCTTCCAGTAGAAGTGGTAGAGGCATGTTTGGTATTGTCATTTAAAGTAAAATTGGATAGGTATATGGCCAGGAAAGGAATGGAGGGTTATGGGCTGAGTGCAGGTCAGTGGGACTAGATGAGAGTAAGCGTCGGCACGGACTAGAAGGGCCGAGATGGCCTGTTTCCGTGCTGTAATTGTTATACGGTTATATGGTTATAGGATAGATATAAAGAAGAAGTATTCTAAAGCAAGGATAATGAAACTGTGGCTGACAAGAGATGGCAAAGTCAACATAAAAGCCAAAGACAGAGCACATAATATAGCAAAAATTAGTGGGAAGATAGAGCACTAGGAAGCTTTTAAAACACCAACAGAAGGCAGCTACAAAAGTTATAAAAGTAAAAGATTGAATACAAAGTTAAGCTAGCCAATAATATTAAAGAGGATACCAAAAGTTCCTTCACATATAAAAAGTGTAAGAGATGAGAATAGATATTGGACTGTTGGAAAACAATGCTGGAGAGGTAGTAATGGGGGACAAGGAAATGATGGACAAACTGAATAAGTATTTTGTATACGTCTTCACTGTGGAAGACACTAGCAGTATGGTGGAGGTTCGAGGGTGTCAGGAGGCAGAAGTGAGTGAAGTTGCCATTACTAGGGAGAAGGGGCTTGAGAAACTGAAAGGTCTGAAGGTAGATAAGTCACCTGGACCAGATGGTCTACACCCCAGGGTTCTGAAAGAGGTGGCTGAAAAGATTCTGAGGCTTGTAATGATTTTTCAAGAATAAATAGATTCTGGCATGGTTCTGAAGACTGGAAATTGCAAATATCACACCACTGTTCTTGAAGAGAGAGAGGCAGAAGAAAGGAAATTACAGGCTCGTTAGTCTGACCCTAGTGGTTGGGAAGATGTTGGAGACGATTGTTAAGGATGTGTTTCGGGGTTCTTAGAGGCACATGATAAAGTTGGCCAAAGTCAACATGATTTCCTTATGGGAAAATTATGCCTGACAATTCTGTTGAAATGCTCTGAAGAAATAACAAGCCGGATAGACAAAGGAGAATTGGTGGATGGTGTGAACTTAGATTTTCAGAAGGTCTTTGACAAGGTGCCGCACATAAGGCTGCTTAACAAGTTAAGAGTCTATGGTATTACATGGTATCATGGATAGAGGATTAGCTGATTGGCAGGAGACAAAGAGTGGGAATAAAGGTAGCCTTTTCTGGTTGGCTGCTGGTGATCAGTGATATTCCACAGGGGTCTGTGTTGGAACTGCTTCTTTTTATGTTATATGTCATTGATTTTGATGAGGGAATTGATGGCTTTGTGACCAAATTTGTGGATGATACCAAAATAGGTTGAGGTCACATAGTGTTGATGAAGCAGAGAGGGTACAGAAGGACTTAGACAGACAGGAGAATACAAGTGGCAGATGGAATACAGTGTTGGGAAGTGTATGGCCATGCATTTTGTAAAAGAAATAAAAGTATAGGCTATATTCTAAATGGAGAGAAAACTCAAAAATCTGAGGTGCAAAGAGACTTGGTGTCCTTGTGCAGGATTCCCTGAAAGTTAATTTGCAGATTGTGTCAGGGCTGAGGAAGGCAAATGCAATGTTAGTACATATTCATTTTGAGAGTTTCAGAATATAAAAGCAAGGATGTAATGTGAAGGTTTAAAAGGCACTGGTGAGGCCTCATTTGGAGTACCGTGAGCAGTTCTGGGCCCCTTATCGAAGAAAGGATATGCTGACTTCGGAAAAGATTCAAAGGAGCTTCATGAAAATGATTCTGGGATTAAAAGGCTCATCAGTGGAGGAGTGTTTGATCGCTCTGGGCCTGCACTCACTGGAATTCCTAAGAATGGGATTGGGGATGGTCTGATTGAAACCTATCAAATGTTGATAGGCCTTGACAGAGTAGATGTGCTTCCTCTGGTGGGAGTGTCTAGGACCAGAAGACACAGCCTCAGAATAGAGGGACGTCCATTTGGAATAGAGACGAGAAGGAATTTCTTAGCTAGAGAGTGGTGAATCCGTGGAATTTGTTGCCATAGACAGCTGTGGAGGCCAAGTCATTGGGTATACAGTGCTTAAGGCAGAGGTTGATAGATTCTTGATTAATTAGGGCATGGAGAGAATCATGGAGATGGGAGGAGATTAGAACTGAGAGGGAAAATGGATCAGCCATGATGAAATGGCAAAGCAGACTTAATGAGCCAAATGGCTTAATTCTGCTCCGATATCATCTAGTCTTATGGTCTAAGACTCTGAATGATTTTGTGGGAACACACTCATCTACAACTATTTTTATAAAATCCGTGATAACAAGGATTATTCATTCAGATCCCTTGATAAGTGTTTGAACACTGCCCAGTTGACCAACTTAAAACAATCCAGTATCCACCCCTCTGTCTGCCCTGCCCATCTCTTTGTTGTTTTGCTCTTCAGATAGAAGGAGGATAGCCAGACCATCAGATTTCCCAAAATGTGATCAAGGCAATGAACAGTAGGCATTTCTAATCGTAGTATAACAGTAGTCATTTGTGTTGGGATCCCTTGTGCTGAAGGTGATATGTTGATGATAAATGACCAGAGACTTTGTCAAATAAGCCTGATTGAAAGTCCCTCTCAATGATTTGAGAAGTGTTGGGGTAGGCTGTTTCATGCTTGCAAATCGCCACACTCAATACCTCATGTGCTTGCTTAACACTGGCCTTTGCTTGTACGTAAACTGTGGTCAGGGTCACGGAGGAGAACTATCTTGGTATGTAGAATGGTTAGTGCTTAATCATTAGATGTTCCAGATCAGGGAGCCAAGAGTGTGACAAGGCAGTTTCCTCTGAGCACTCCAAAGATTTTATCCTGAAATACAGACCCCCAGCTTTTGCCCACTTTGAATCAGCAGTCCAGTTTATCTGTATATCAAGAAGCCCTCAGGTCTTCCTAACGTATTCAGCTTATCCGAGTTGAGTCAGGTCTCCATGAAATACAGGACACAGAAATCTCTCATTTCCCTCTGATATAGCAATGTTGTCCTTAGGTCTTCTATCTCCAGTGACTATACATTTGCTAACAAGATACTGGGTAGGGGAAGTTTTACACCCCGGCATTTCAGTCTGGCTTGGGGTCCCCTCCTCCCCTCCTCCCTTGCTTCTGGACATGGTCTCTTCATCCACTTAAAGGTACCATACCTGCATTTCTGAGAATTAAGTATGTAGAGTCCTTCAGAAGATTGTACATTTTTGTACATTACATGGTAAATGGTAGGGCATTGAAGAATGCAGTAGTACAGAGTGATCTAGGAATAATGGTGTATAGTTCCCTGAAGGTGGAATCTCATGTGGATAGGGTGGTGAAGAAAGCTTTTGGTATGTTGGCCTTTATAAATCAGAGCATTGAGTATAGGAGTTGAGAAATAATGTTAAAATTGTACAAGGCATTAATAAGGCCGAATTTGGAATATTGTGTACAGTTCTGGTCACCGAATTATAGGAAAGATGTCAACAAAATAGAGAGAGAGTACAGAGGAGATTTACTAGAATGTTACCTGGGTTTCAGCACCTAAGTTACAGGGAAAGGTTGAACAAGTTAGGTCTTTATTTTTTGGAGCGTAGAAGGTTGAGGGGGGACTTGATAGAGTATTTAAAATTATGAGGGGGATAGATAGAGTTGACGTGGATAGGCTTTTTCCATTGAGAGTAGGGGAGATTCAAACAAGAGGACATGAGTTGAGAGTTAGGGGGCAAAAGTTTAAGGGTAACACGAGGGGGAATTTCTTTACTCAGAGTGGTAGCTGTGTGGAATGAGCTTCCAGTAGAGGTGGTAGAGGCAAGTTCGGTATTGCCATTTAAAGTAAAATTGGATGGGTATATGGACAGGAAAGGAATGGAGGGTTATGGGCTGAGTGCGGGTCAGTGGGACTAGGTGAGAGTAAGTGTTCGGCACGGACCAGAAGGGCCGAGATGGTCTGTTTCCGTGCTGTAATTGTTATATGGTTATATTGTGAAATTACTAGTTCATTAAGAAGATTCAAAAGTAGATTACTTAAAGGGGAATTACAGTCTGAAGACTGCAGTGAAAGCATTTCAGAGTAATTATATTTAAAAGTTTTGTAAGCTGTCTGCAGAGCATTGTTGTGTTTCACCAGTGCCATCTTGGATCAGGGTATTAAAGATTTATCATTAGAGCAATAGCATTAAGAATCAGAATCAGGTTCATGTTGTGAAATTTGTTAACTTAGCAGCAGCAGTACAATGCAATACCTGATAATATACAAAAATGTGAATTATAGTAAATATACAGTATATACATTTCCAAATATAAAATAGTTAAATAGTAGTGCAAAAAAATAGAAATAAAAGGGCAGTGTGATGATGTTCATGGGTCAATGTCCATTCAGAAATTGGATGTCAGAGGGGAAGAAGCTGTTCCTGAATCACTGAGTGTGTGTCTTCAGGTTTCTTTATCTTCTTCCTGATGGTAAGAATGAGAAGAGTCCTGGGTGGTGGTGGGGCCTTAGTGATGGACGTCACCTTTTTGAGGCAACGTTCTTTGAAGATTGCTTGGATATTAGAGAGGCTAGTGTCCATGATGGAGCTGGCTAATTTTACAACTCTCTACAGCTTACTTCGATCCTGTGCAGCAGCCCCCCCATAGATGACAGTCATGCAGCCAGTTCGAATGCTCTCCATGGTACATAATTGGCGCACCAATCGTGAATTGGAAAGCTCCAAGTGAGGAGGCGGCGTACAGGTCCGGAAGTGAAGTTTAAAAGGAGAAAGCTTCACGGAAAATCGGCTATAACCGGCGCACCAATCATGAGTTGAAGAGTTCTGAGAGAGGAGGCGGTGCACAGGTTCAGGAGCGAAGTTTAAAAGGGGAAAGCTTCGTGGGAACTCGGCTATAACTGGAGCACCAATCGTGAGTTGGAGAGCAGGGAAGGTTCAGACATAAAAGGGAGACACTGCCTAGTGGAGCAGTCATTGATGGAGTGGTCTGAGGCAGTGTGGTAGGGCTTTGGTTCATTCAGGCTTCGGCGAGGTAAGTGGACTTCATTTTTTTTCCTTGCTTTTTTTTGGAGGAATAGAGACCATGTCTGTAGGGTTAGTACTTTGCTCTGGGTGTCAGATGTGGGAACCCTGGGAATCTTCCAGTCTCCTGGATGGCCACATCTATGCCAGATGCACTGAGATGCAGCTCCTGAGAGACCATGTTAGGGATCTGGAGCTGCGGCTTGATGACCTGCAGCTTATTAAGGAAAGCGAGCAGGAGCTACAAGGAGTTAGTCACCCCAAGGCTGCAGGAGTTAGATATGTGGGTGAAGCGAAGGGAAGAGCTCAGACAGTGGAGAGCACACCTGTGGCCATCCACCTCAGTAATCGTTATCTCATTTTGGATGCTGTTGAGGGGGGTGACCTGACAGAGGACGACCACGACGATCTGGTCTCTGGCACTGAGCCTGGTTCCGTGGTGCAGAAGAGAGAGAAGAAGATGAGGAATGTGGAGTCATATGGGATTCCATAGTGAGGGGAACAGACAGGAGGTTCTGTCAGCCTAAGAGAGATAGCCACATGGTGTGTTGCCTCCCAGGTGCCAGGGTACGCGATGTCTTGGATCTGGTGCAGAGTATTCTGAAGGGAGAGGGTGAACAGCCAGAAGTCTTGATACACGTTGGTTCCAATGACATATGTAGAAAAATGGAGGAGGTCCTAAAGGGAGAATTCAGGGAGTTAGGTAGGAAGCTGAAAAGCAGGACCTCTAGGGTAGTAATCTCAGGATTTCTGCCTGTGCCACGTGCTAGTCAGTGCAAGAATAGCATGATCTGGCATATTAATGTGTGGCTGAGAGACTGGTGTAACGGGCAGGGCTTCGAGTTCCTGGATCATTGGGGCCTCTCCTGAGGGAGGTACGACCTGTACAAAAAGGACGGGTTACAGTGAACCCAAAGGGGTCCCATATCCTAGCAGGCAGGCTTAATAGAGCTGTCAGTGAGGGTTTAAACAAATTTGGCAGTGGGATGGGAACCAGAGTGATAGGGCTGAGGAAGGGGAAAACTGAAATAAATCAAAGATAGTGTGCGACAGAGATGATAGGAAGGACAGACAGGAGGTGAGGTGAGTTACAGGGCAACAGAGGCATGGTGCAGTTAAAACAGAAAGCAACAAATACTGGACTGAAAATACTAAATTTGAATGCATGTAGCATAAGAAATAAAATGGATGATCTTGAAATTCAGCTACAGGTTGGCAAGTATGACATTGTGGCCATCTCTGAAACTTGGCTAAATGACGGCTGCCATTGGGAGCTGAACATCCAAGGATATACGGTGTATCGGAAAGATAGGTTAGTAGGCAGAGGGGGTGGTGTGGCTCTGTGTTTAAGAAATAATATTAAATCATTAGAAAGGGATGTCATAGGATCGGAAGGTGCAGAGTCTCTATGGGTTGTTTTAAGAAAGGACCCTAATGGCAGTTGTATACAGGCCTTCAAACAGCAGACGGGGTGTGGATTACAAATCACAGCAGGAGATAAAAAAGGTGTTTCAGAAAGGCAATGTCATAATAATCGTTGGGAATTTTAACATGAAAGTGGATTGGGAAAACCAAGCCAGTACTGAACCTCAAGAGAGAGATTTTGTAGAATGTCTAAGGGGTGGCTTTTTAGAACAGCTTGTTATTGAGCCCACTAAGGGATCCGCTGTGCTGGATTGGGTGTTGTGCAATGATCCGGAGGTGATAAGAGAGCTTAAGGTTAAGGAACCCTTAGGGAACAGTGATCACATTATGATTGAGTTTGCTTTGAAGTTTGAGAAGAAGATACTAAATTCCAATGTGTTGGTATTTCAGTGGAATAAAGAAAATTACAATGGCATGAGAGGGGAACTGGCCAAGGTTGACTGGAAAGGGACACTAGCAGGAAGGATAGCAGAGCAGCAATGGCTGGAGTTTCTGCAAAAAATGAGGGAAGTGCAAAAACAGATATATTCCAAATAAAAAGAAATTTTCAAATGGAAGAAGGACACTACCGTGGCTGACAAGTGAAGTCAGAGCCAAAGTAAAAGCAAAAGAGAGGGCATACAAGGAATCCAGAGCTAGTGGGAAGATAGAGGATTGGGAAACTTTTAAAAACTTGCGGAAGGAAACTAAGAAGGTCATTAGAAAGGTAAAGATCAATTATGAAAGGAAGCTGGCGACTAATATCAAAGAAGATACGAAAAGCTTTTTGAAGTACTGCATAAAAAAGGGTGAAAGAGAGTTGAGTTAGATATAGGACCAGTAGAAAATGATGCTGGAGATATTGTAATGAGAGATGCAGAGATGGCAGAGGAAGTGAAGGCGTAGTTTGCATCAGTCTTCACAGTGGAAGACATCTGCAGTATACTGGACATTTGAGAGTGTCAGGGAAGTGAAGTATGTGCAATGAAAATTACGACTGAGAAGGTGCTCGGGAAGCTTATGTTGCACGGAGCGACTGAGGAGAACTCATGTACAGGCACAGAGATTGAGTTGGGGATGCTGGCGCAGACATAAACGTTGAATAGCAAACAGGAGAAGTCTTGACACGGAGATGGGGTTTTCATGGAATATCTTGAAACTGGAGATGAACTTAGAACTAATGGTTCTAAGTGGTCAGGAAACGAAGTTATCACATGGGAATAGACCAATGAACTGGCGACTGGTGGTGTGATGCCGGGATTCTTATACTGCAGTTTCAGGTGTGACGTCATCAAAGGGAATTAGCAGTAAATGGGAAATTAAATGGTCGGAATCAAGGCATAATCAAAGTAAATTAGGAGCAAGATAGGGAATAAACCATTGGGACCATGACAGCTTAATGGTCTGAAGGTGGATAAATCTCCTGGACCTGATGGAATGCACCCTTGAAGTAGCCAGAAAGATTGCAGAGGCATTAACAATGATCTTTCAAGAATCGATAGATTCTGGCATTGTACCGGATGATTGGAACATTACAAATGTTACTCGCTATGTAAGAAGGGTGGGAGGCAGAAGAAAGGAAACTATCAACCTGTTAGCCTGACATCAGTGGTCAGGAAGTTGTTGGAATCCATTGTTAGGGATTAGATTAAGGAGTACTTGGAGGCACATGACAAGATAGGCCAAAGCCAGCATGGTTTCCTGAAAGGAAAATCCTGCCTGACTAACCTTCTGCAATTTTTTGAGGAAATTACAAGCAGGGTAGACAAAGGAGATGCAGTAGATGAAGTGTACTTGGATTTTCAAAAGGCGTTTGACAAGGTGCCACACAAGAAGATGCTTAGCAAGTTAAGATCCCATGGAATTACTGGGGAGTTATAAGCATGGGTGGAGCATTGGCTGATCAGCAGAAAACAGAGAGTGGGAATAAAGGGATCCTATTTTGGCTAGCTGCCGGTTACCAGTGGAGTTCCACAGGGATTGGTGTTGGGACCACTGCTTTTTACGATGTATGTTAATGATTTTGGACTATGGAATTAATGGATTTGTGGCTAAATTTGCCGATGATAGAAAGAAAGGTGCAGGAGTGGGTAGTGTTGAGGAAACAGAGAGCATGCAGAGAGACTTAGAAAGTTTAGGGGAATGGGCAAAGAATTGGCAAATGAAATACAATGTTAGAAAGTGTATGGTCATGCACTTTGGTGGAAGAAATAAATGGGCAGACTATTACTTAGATGGGGAGAGAATTCAAAATGCAGAGATGCAAAGGGACTTAGGAGTCCTTGTGCAGGATACCCTAAAGGTTAACCTCCAGGTTGAGTCGGTGGTGAAGAAGGCGAATGCAAAGTTGGCATTTATTTCTAGAGTTATAGAATATAAGAGCAGGGATGTAATGTTGAGGCTCTATAAGACACACATGAGACCACACAGAGTATTGTGTGTAGTTCTGGGTTCCTTATTTTAGAAAGGATATACTGACATTGGAGAAGGTTCAGAGAAGATTCACGAGAATGATTCCAGGAATGAAAGGGTTACCGTATGAGGAACGTCTGGCAGATCTTGGGCTGTATTCCCTGGAGTTCAGGAGAATGAGGGGGGATCTCAAAGATACATTACAAATGTTAAAAGGCTTGAACAGATTAGATATGGCCAAGTTATTTCCCATGGTAGGGGAGTCCAGGACAAGAGGGCATGACTTCAGGATTGAAGGACGTCCATTTAGAACAGAGATGCGGAGAAATTAGTCAGAGGGTGGTAAATCTGTGGAATTTGTTGCCACGAGTAGCTGTGGAGGCCAAGTCATTGGGTGCATTTAAGGTAGAGATAGATAGGTTCTTGATTAGCCAGGGCATCAAAGGGTATGGGGAGAAGGCAGGGGAGTGGGATGACTGAAAGAATTGGATCAGCCCATGATTTTTGGCAGAGCAGACTCAATGGGCCAAATGGCCTACTTCTGCTCCTATACTTTATGGTCTTACATCTATAGAAATAAGCGAGTTTTTAGGTGACATACCAAATATCCTCGAACTCCTAATGAAATATAGCCACGGTCTTGTCTTCTTTATAGCTGCATCGATATGTTGGGACCAGGTTAGGACCTCAGAGATATTGACACCCAGGAACTTGAAATTTCTCTTTCTCTCCCCTTCTGAGTGCCCTTGTCTTCCCCTTTCCAAAGTCCACAATCAGCACTTTAGTTTTTCTGACGTTAAGTACAAGGGTTGTTGCTGCAACACCACTCATCTAGCTGGTATATCTTGCTCCTGTATGCCCTCTCATCTCCATTAAACATCAGAGATTTATCAGTGCCAGGGATATGTAGACTGTGTCCTCTTCAAGGATATGAACTGGAAACTAAACACCAACTTGTAAAGGGATTGTGCTCATTGTTAACATTATGGCAGAATGCATCCATAACCTCAGATGATACATATTTTTGGATGATTAACCAAGTGGGATGTCTCTGTTTCCCACATTGCCAGTCCCTCTCCAATTTCCCAAAGCAGCTACTAGTTTCATAGAGTAACCCTACGAATTTTGCACAAAAAAATCAGCAAAATCATTACATTTTAGACTTTTCAGCTTAAATATCGTGAGAAAAAGAAGACAATGTCGCTTTACTCTTAAAATGAATGTAGATGCTAATACTGACAAAGATGATTTTCTGATGTTTATGACTACCTAAAGTATGATCTGTCTGAGGTCTATGACCATTCATGCTGAGACTGGTGTGAAGAAATGAGGTGTAGGTACAGTATACTCGGTGTGCAGTACAACCTCTCAGTGCTTACCTCTTCCGTATAGCTCAATACCAGAATGAAAAACTCCTATTCCGAGTGTGGATGTGTACTCATTAATCCAATACTGCAAAAGAAACACAAACAGTGTATTACTAAGATGGTCACAAAGTCTGGCTTTGCAGTGTCTAGATGCAGATTAAAAGCAAAGAAGATCAGACTAGCAACCTGGAATGTAAGGACCCTTAACCAACCTGGTAAACTAGACAGCATCAAACAGGAAATGGAAAGATTAAAAATCAACACCTTGGGAATGTGCGAGATGAGATGGAAAGGAGCTGGTAAAACAAGCTCAGAGGGATATACCGTCATTTACTCAGGAGGAGAAATACATGAAAAAGGTGTTGGAATTATGTTAGATGAAGAACACACAAAATCAATAAAAGGCTATTGGACAATATTAGATCGAATGTTACTTGTGAAACTACATGCAAAACCTTTTGACGTTTACATTGTTCAGGTTTATGCCCCAACAGCAGACAGCACTGAAGAAAACATTGAACAATTTTATGAAGAACTAGAAACAGCATTAAGACAATGTAAAAGCTCAGAAAATACCATTATTCAAGGTGACTTCAACGGAAAAGTAGGCAAGACCAGGGATGAGGACAATATTGGGCATTACGGCCTAGGTGAGAGAAATGAGAGAGCTGAACGACTAGCTACATGGGTCACAGAAAGAGATTATAAAAGTGGTAATACCGTCTTCAAACAACACTCGAGAAAACCATGGACATGGAAGAGCCCAGAGGATAACACCAGAAACCAGACTGATTACGTGTTTATAAGGAGAAGATATGGAAATGCTCTGAAATCATGCAAAACATACCCGGGTGCAGACTGCTACAGTGATCACGTACCAATAATCAGCGTGATGTACCTGAGACTCAGGAAGCTTAGAAGACCAAGAGTAGAGCCAAAGGTGAATTTGGGACTTTTGAGAAAAAAGTGACATCAAAAATGAATTCCAAATAACAGTGAAGAACAAATTCGAGGCTCTACAAAACATCATTATTATAGAACAGCAATGGGAAAACCTCAGAGACAGCATAACACAAGCAGCACAAGGGGTGACTTCCAAACAACAGAAAACTAAAAAGAAATGGATGACAGAAGAAATTCTGAATCTTATGGAACAGCGAAGAAAATGTAAGGAAAACTAAGAAGCCTACGTATCCTTGCATGCACAGATAACAACCAAGTGCAAGGAGGCAAAAGAAAAGTGGCTTAAGGACAAATGTGAGTTAATAGAAAAATTGCAGAAGACCAACAACAGCAAACGTATGCACAACGAGATCAAAGAGGTCACAAACTGGAAGAAAAGTGGGGCAACAACAGGATGTATAAAAGCAAAAGACAGGTTTACAATTACGGAAAAATGAAAAATAATGTAAAGATGGTCAGAGTACATCAAAGACCTATATGATGACAAAGACCGAGAGAACAACTTTGATAACGATGAGGGCCCAGCAATACTGAAAGAAGAAGTGGAACATGTTATGAAGAAAATGCGAAAGGGGAAATCATCAGGATCAGATAACTTTCCAGTTGAACTGTATGAAGTGCTGGAAGATTTTGGTGTAGAGTAATTAACAATCTTATTGAATAGGATATCCAACAGTGGCAAAGTACCAGAAGATCTTTTAAAGGCAGTATTCATTACACTGCCAAAGAAACCAGGTGCAACAGAGTGTGGACAACACGGAACAATTAGTTTAATGAGCCACCTCACAAAAATTCTATTTAGAATCATCATGCTCAGAGTAAGAAGCAAAATTAAACCAGGGACCAGTGAAGAATAGCACAGCTTTATCGGAGGCAAGGGAACATCAAAAGCAACTCATATTCTGAGGAATATTATTGAAAGGTCAATCGAAGTACAAGAAGATCTATACTTCTGTTTCATTGACTACACAAAAGCCTTTGACACAGTGAAACGCCAAGTCAATATTAAAGATATTAATATCGACAGAAAAGATCTAAGAATAATTATGAATCTCTACTGGCAACTAAGTGCAGCCATACAGATAGACAACGAGATTGGTGAATATCAGCCAATAGAGCGAGTAGTCAGACAGGGTTGTGTTCTATCACCAGACCTGTTCTCCCTGTACAGTGAAAACATCATGACAACCATACAAGGCCTACCTGGAATAAGTATAGGAGGATACGACATCAACAACCTCCGCTAAGCAGATGATACGGTACCGATAGCAAACAGTGAGTAAATTTACAGAAACTAGTTTCTACCATCAACACAGAGAGCGAAAGACTTGGCCTAATCTTAAACAAAAAGAAAACTGAAGTAATGGTACTATCAAAGAAACCTGAGATCCCAAACTGTAGGATCATATTGGGAAATGAAATCCTGAAACAAGTTCACAACTTCAAGTACCTTGGATCATGGGTAACATCTGATGGCAAATGCGAAACAGACATAAAAGCAAGAATAGCAATGGCAAGAAAAGCATTTACAGAAATGAGAAACATCCTAACAAACAAGAAATTAGCAATTGACATCCACCTTTATAAATCAGAGCATTGACTATAGGAGTTGGGATGTAATGTTAAAATTGTACAAGGAATTGGTGAGGCCAAATTTGGAGTACTGTGTACAGTTCTGGTCACCGAATTATAGGAAAGATGTCAACAAAATAGAGAGAGTACAGAGAAGATTTACTAGAATGTAACCTGGGTTTCAGCACCTAAGTTACAGGGAAAGGTTGAACAAGTTAGGTCTTTATTCTTTGGAGTGTAGAAGGTTGAGGGGGGACTTGATAGAGGTATTTAAAATTATGAGGGGGATAGATAGAGTTGACATGTATAGGCTTTTTCCATTGAGAGTAGGGGAGATTCAAACAAGAGGACATGAGTTGAGAGTTAGGGGGCAAAAGTTTAAGGGTAATACGAGGGGGAATTTCTTTACTCAGAGAGTGGTAGCTGTGTGGAACGAGCTTCCAGTAGAAGTGGTAGAGGCAGGTTCGGTATTGTCATTTAAAGTAAAATTGGATAGGTATAGGGACAGGAAAGGAATGGAGGGTTATGGGCTGAGTGCGGGTCGGTGGGATTAGGTGAGAGTAAGCATTCGGCACGGACCAGAAGGGCCGAGATGGCCTGTTTCCGTGCTGTAATTGTTATATGGTTTATATGGTTATAAGGGATATTTAGAACAGAAAGGAACCAACTTGTCCAAGCTGATATTCATGCTCCACTCCAGCCTCCACTCTTTTCCTTGTCTACATCTATCACTGTAACCCTCTATTCTCTTCTCCCTCACATTCTTTTACACCCTGTCTTAATCCCATCCATGCTTTTTACTTCAATTACATATTGTGATCAGGTGTTCCACGTTCTCACTGAGCTTTGGATAAATAACCTCTCTTCATCTAGTCGATCAAAAGTTATTGTTTTTAAAAGCCACTGTTAGGTCAGCCCTCAGCCTTCTTTTCTCAGGAGACCCAGTGTGTTCATTCTTTTCTGATCCAAAGTAACCTCTGATACTATCCTTGTAGATCTCCACTGCATCTTCTAGAGTAGAAGTTCCAAACCTTGGGTCCATGGACCCCTTGCTTAATGGTATTGGTCCATGCATAAAAACGGTTGGGAACTGTATCTTGAGTACCTCTATATTCCTTTTATGATAATTATTTAAGATGAGGCATTCCATTTTATTTGATATTATTGGGTAAAATATCACTGTATGAGTACATCTTAGTGTAGTGTAAAAATATCAGTGAACACATTGTGGTAACCTCTTTGGTAGCACATACTTGCATACCTTTCCCTCCCCTACCTTCTTATTCTGGCTTCTTCCCCCTTTCTTTCCAGTCCTGAAAAAGGGTATTGGCCTGAAACATTGACTGTTTATTTCTTTCCATAGATGCTGCCTGACCTGCTGAGTTCCTCCAGCACTTTGTTTGTGTTGCTTTGGAATTCCAGCGTCTGTAGAATCTTGTGTTTATGATAACACTTCATGGTGCTCAAATGTAGCAGTTTTGTTGCATTCTTGCTCTCCTGAGCTAGAACATTTAATGATTAAACGCCATCCTTTTTACTTACCAAGAGAGTTCTCTTCCATGATCCTGACCGCCAACTTTACATACCACCAAAGGCAGATGTTAAACAAACACTTGATGTATTAAGTGTTGTAATTCGCAACCAAGAAACAACCTACCCCGATGCCTCAAATTATTGCTAAGGGCTTCAATTAGGCTTGCTTGAAGAAATTTCTGCTCGATTATCATCAACCTATGACGTGCAGCACAAAGGATCACAACACACTCGGCCACTGTCAGACTATGATCAGGTATGCCTACCATTCCATCCCTGACTGCATTTTGGGAAATCTGATAATCAGGCTGACCTCCTTCTACCTGAACACAGGAGGAGGCTAAAGAACAGGGCACAACAGGTAAGAAAAACAAAGAGATGGTCATGAGAGGGCGAGGTGTGGCAATGGGATTGCTTCGAGTCAATGGACTGGGACATGTTCAACGACTCATCAGAGGATCTGAATGAATACACCACAGTCATTCACAGACATTATAAAATCATTCATGGACAAGAGTGTCTTCACAAAATCATTCAGCGTCTTCCCCAACCAAAATCCCTGGATGAACCAAGAGATCCCAAATTTGCTGAGGGCTTAGATCAATTGCGACCAAGGAAAGTACAAGAGGGCCAGCTACGACTTCAGGAAAGGCATTTCACGTGTGAAGTGGCAATTCTGGACCAAACTTGAATCACTGAAAGATGATCAACTGCTGTGACAGTGCTTAAGTGCTATCACTTCCCTCAAGGTAAAACTAAGCGATATATGTGACAACAAAGTTTTGCTTCCTGATAAGCTCAATGCCTTTTACACTCACTTTGACCAACAGAACATTGAGGCACCTTCACGGACTCCATTCATGAATGGAAAATCCTAGAAAAAGTAGTGGATATGGCCCAGTCCGTTACAGATAAAGCCCCCCCCCCCCACCACTGAGCACATCTACATGGAGCATTATCACAGGAAAGCAGCTTCCGTCATCAGGGACCCCCATCACCCAGGTCATGCTCTCTTCTTGCTGCTGCCATTAGGAAGAAGGTACAGGAGCAACAGTTCCCACAACCTGTGGACTCACTTTCAAGGACTCTTCATCTCATGTTCTTGATATTTATTGGGTTTTTTTTGCTCTTTTGTATTGGCACACTTGGTTGTCTTTTGCACCTTGGTTGTTGTCCATCCTGCTCGATATGCTCTTTCATTGATTCTATTGTGGTTCTTGGATTTACTGAGTGTGCCCACAAGACACGAATTTCAAAGTACATACATATATTTTTATAATAGATTTACTTTGAACTTTTGAACTTTCAGCTCCTGATGACCCTGTGATTTCAGTCTCTGAGGCCGACATAACAGCATCCTTCAGGAAAGTGAACCCTCGGAAAAAATCTGGCCCAGATGGTGTACCTGAGCTACAATAAACTGGAGTGTTACTGATATCTTTAATCTCTCGCTTGGACAGTCTGAAGTTCCCACCTGCTTCAAGCAGTCTTCAAAAATGCCAAAGCTTCAGGGAGCGCAAAGCACAGAAACAAATATCACTGTGATGATTGTACGCTCTAGTATCAATTGTTTGGTGTCAATAAAGTGTCTGTATTTGTATTTGCTAAAGAAGAACGTGGTAACCTGTCTCAATTAATATTATCCAGTAGCACTCACACACACTGTGATGAAGTGCTTTGAAAGGTTGGTGATGAAATATATCAACTCCTGCCTGAGGAGCAACTTGGATCTGCTCCAATTTGGCTACTATCTCAACGGGTACCTCCCTGTGCAACTGGATTCTTGTTTCTCACTTGCAGACCCCAGTCAGTGCAGATTGCCGACAACATCTCCACAATCACCATCAGTACAGGCACACCACAAGGCTATGTGCTTAGCCCCCTGCCCTACTTGCTTCATACTTATGACTGTGAGGCCAAGTACAGCTCCAATGCCATATTCAAGTTTGCCAACTTCTGTTTGCTGAATCAAAGTTCAAAGTACGTTTATTATCAAAGTAGGTATACTGTATACAACCTTGAGATTTGTCCTTGTAGGCAGCCACAAAACATAGAAGTGCATAAGATGATGGGAGGCATAGATTGTGTGGATAACCAGAGGGTTTTTCCTAGGGCTGAAATGGCTAACACGAGAGGGCATAGTTTTAAAATGTTTGGAAATAGGTATGGGGGGGGGATGTCAGAGGCAAGTTTTTCACATAGAGTGGTGGGTGTGTGGAATGCCCTGCCAGTGACAGTGGTAGAGGTGGATACAATAGGGTATTTTAAGAGACTCTTAGATAGGTACCTGGAGCTTAGAAAAATAGAGGGCTATGCAGTCAGGAAATTCTAGGCATTTTCTAGAGTAGGTTACAAGGTCGACACAACATTGTGGGCCGAAGGGCCTGTAACGTGCTGTAGATTTCTATGTTCTATGTAAACACAATAGAATCCATTTTTAAAAAAAACCCACACAGTAAAGACCATCAAACACACAAAATGCAAAAATAAAGAACAGGTAGTGCAAACAGTAAAAAAGTAAACATATAACACACAGAACATGAATCAGAGTCCCCAGTAGTGAGTGCAGCCACTGGGCCAGCTCAGTGCTGAGGCACATGAAACTAGTCCAGGAGCCTGATGTTTGCAGGCCACAGCTGCACAGTCAGTCCGGGACTGAGGTGAGTGCCAGTGATTGCAGGCCACAGCTCCACAGTCAGTCCGGGACTGAGGTGAGTGCCAGTGATTGCAGACCACACCTCCACAGTCAGTCCGGGACTGAGGTGAGTGCCAGTGATTGCAGGCCACACCTCCACAGTCAGTCCGGGATTGAGGTGAGTGCCAGTGATTGCAGGCCACACCTCCACAGTCAGTCCGGGACTGAGGTGAGTGCCAGTGATTGCAGGCCACACCTCCACAGTCAGTCCGGGACTGAGGTGAGTGCCAGTGATTGCAGGCCACACCTCCACAGTCAGTCCGGGACTGAGGTGAGTGCCAGTGTTTGCAGGCCACAGCTGCACAGTCAGTCCGGGACTGAGGTGAGTGCCAGTGATTGCAGGCCACAGCTGCACAGTCAGTCCGGGACTGAGGTGAGTGCCAGTGATTGCAGGCCACACCTCCACAGTCAGTCCGGGACTGAGGTGAGTGCCAGTGATTGCAGGCCACACCTCCACAGTCAGTCCGGGACTGAGGTGAGTGCCAGTGATTGCAGGCCACACCTCCACAGTCAGTCCGGGACTGAGGTGAGTGCCAGTGATTGCAGGCCACAGCTCCACAGTCAGTCCGGGACTGAGGTGAGAGCCAGTGATTGCAGGCCACACCTCCACAGTCAGTCCGGGACTGAGGTGAGTGCCAGTGATTGCAGGCCACACCTCCACAGTCAGTCCGGGATTGAGGTGAGTGCCAGTGATTGCAGGCCACACCTCCACAGTCAGTCCGGGACTGAGGTGAGTGCCAGTGATTGCAGGCCACACCTCCACAGTCAGTCCGGGACTGATGTGAGTGCCAGTGATTGCAGGCCACACCTCCACAGTCAGTCCGGGACTGAGGTGAGTGCCAGTGATTGCAGGCCACAGCTCCACAGTCAGTCCGGGACTGAGGTGAGTGCCAGTGATTGCAGGCCACAGCTGCACAGTCAGTCCGGGACTGAGGTGAGTGCCAGTGATTGCAGGCCACACCTCCACAGTCAGTCCGGGACTGAGGTGAGTGCCAGTGATTGCAGGCCACACCTCCACAGTCAGTCCGGGACTGAGGTGAGTGCCAGTGATTGCAGGCCACACCTCCACAGTCAGTCCGGGACTGAGGTGAGTGCCAGTGATTGCAGGCCACAGCTCCACAGTCAGTCCGGGACTGAGGTGAGTGCCAGTGATTGCAGGCCACACCTCCACAGTCAGTCCGGGACTGAGGTGAGTGCCAGTGTTTGCAGGCCACACCTCCACAGTCAGTCCGGGATTGAGGTGAGTGCCAGTGATTGCAGGCCACAGCTGCACAGTCAGTCCGGGACTGAGGTGAGTGCCAGTGATTGCAGGCCACAGCTCCACAGTCAGTCCGGGACTGAGGTGAGTGCCAGTGATTGCAGGCCACAGCTGCACAGTCAGTCCGGGACTGAGGTGAGTGCCAGTGATTGCAGGCCACAGCTCCACAGTCAGTCCGGGACTGAGGTGAGTGCCAGTGATTGCAGGCCACAGCTGCACAGTCAGTCCGGGACTGAGGTGAGTGCCAGTGATTGCAGGCCACACCTCCACAGTCAGTCCGGGACTGAGGTGAGTGCCAGTGATTGCAGGCCACAGCTGCACAGTCAGTCCGGGACTGAGGTGAGTGCCAGTGATTGCAGGCCACACCTCCACAGTCAGTCCGGGACTGAGGTGAGTGCCAGTGATTGCAGGCCACAGCTGCACAGTCAGTCCGGGACTGAGGTGAGTGCCAGTGATTGCAGGCCACACCTCCACAGTCAGTCCGGGACTGAGGTGAGTGCCAGTGATTGCAGGCCACAGCTCCACAGTCAGTCCGGGACTGAGGTGAGTGCCAGTGATTGCAGGCCACACCTCCACAGTCAGTCCGGGACTGAGGTGAGTGCCAGTGATTGCAGGCCACAGCTGCACAGTCAGTCCGGGACTGAGGTGAGTGCCAGTGATTGCAGGCCACAGCTGCACAGTCAGTCCGGGACTGAGGTGAGTGCCAGTGATTGCAGGCCACAGCTGCACAGTCAGTCCGGGACTGAGGTGAGTGCCAGTGATTGCAGGCCACAGCTGCACAGTCAGTCCGGGACTGAGGTGAGTGCCAGTGATTGCAGGCCACACCTCCACAGTCAGTCCGGGACTGAGGTGAGTGCCAGTGATTGCAGGCCACAGCTCCACAGTCAGTCCGGGACTGAGGTGAGTGCCAGTGATTGCAGGCCACAGCTGCACAGTCAGTCCGGGACTGAGGTGAGTGCCAGTGATTGCAGGCCACAGCTCCACAGTCAGTCCGGGACTGAGGTGAGTGCCAGTGATTGCAGGCCACAGCTCCACAGTCAGTCCGGGACTGAGGTGAGTGCCAGTGATTGCAGGCCACAGCTCCACAGTCAGTCCGGGACTGAGGTGAGTGCCAGTGATTGCAGGCCACAGCTCCACAGTCAGTCCGGGACTGAGGTGAGTGCCAGTGATTGCAGGCCACACCTCCACAGTCAGTCCGGGATTGAGGTGAGTGCCAGTGATTGCAGGCCACACCTCCACAGTCAGTCCGGGACTGAGGTGGGTGCCAGTGATTGCAGGCCACACCTCCACAGTCAGTCCGGGACTGATGTGAGTGCCAGTGATTGCAGGCCACACCTCCACAGTCAGTCCGGGACTGAGGTGAGTGCCAGTGATTGCAGGCCACAGCTCCACAGTCAGTCCGGGACTGAGGTGAGTGCCAGTGATTGCAGGCCACACCTCCACAGTCAGTCCGGGATTGAGGTGAGTGCCAGTGATTGCAGGCCACACCTCCACAGTCAGTCCGGGACTGAGGTGAGTGCCAGTGATTGCAGGCCACAGCTCCACAGTCAGTCCGGGACTGAGGTGAGTGCCAGTGTTTGCAGGCCACAGCTGCAGCGCCAGTTCAGTGCTGACTCGGGTAAACCTCGCAGTGTAGTGCACTGAACAGCGCTTCAAGCTGCTGAAATCGTAGAAAAAATCTAAACAAAGGTACATGGAACATGAACTGTGGAGTCCCTGAAAGTGAGTCCACAGCTGCGGAGCCCACCCAGCGCCGAGGCGAGTGAAGCCCGTCCGGGAGCCGAGGCGAGTGTAACCCGTCCGGGAGCCGAGGCGAGTGTAACCCGTCCAGCGCCGAGGCGAGTGAAGCCCAATCAGCACCGAGGCGAGTGAAGCCAGTCCGGGAGCCGAGGCGAGTGTAACCCGTCCGGGAGCCGAGGCGAGTGAAGCCCGTCCGGGAGCCGAGGCGAGTGTAACCCGTCCAGCGCAGAGGCGAGTGTAACCCGTCCAGCGCCGAGGCGAGTGAAGCCCAATCAGCACCGAGGCGAGTGAAGCCCAATCAGCACCGAGGCGAGTGTAACCCGTCCAGCGCCGAGGCGAGTGTAACCCGTCCAGCGCCGAGGCGAGTTTAACCCGTCCAGCGCTGAGGCGAGTGAAGCCCACCCAGCGCTGAGGCGAGTGAAGCTCGTCTGGGAGCCGAGGCGAGTGTAACCCGTCCAGCGCCGAGGCGAGTTTAACCCGTCCAGCGCCGAGGCGAGTGTAACCCACCCAGCACCAAGGCGAGTTTAACCCACCCAGCACCAAGGCGAGTTTAACCCACCCAGCGCTGAGGCGAGTGAAGCTCGTCCGGGAGCCGAGGCGAGTGTAACCCGTCCAGCGCCGAGGTGAGTGTAACCTGTCGAGCACCGAGGCGAGTTTAACCCACCCAGCGCCGAGGCGAGTGAAGCTCATCCAGGAGCCTGATGGCTTCAGGGCAATAACTACTCCTGAACCTGGCGGTGTAGGACTCCCGCAGATCCCAGCTGACGACAGTAGCAAGAAGAGAGGGAGACTGGTCAAACACGGGCAGACAGTGTTGAACTCCTGTTCATTTCCCATTCTCGTCCTCAACGACTTTAATCTTGTTCGACTCTTTAATTGGTGCGGAGTAATGGAGCTGACCGTGGGTTCATCTTTGCCAGCTGGACTCAGCACAGTGTACACCCCCAGTGACGGCCACCCCAGCCATACATGCACTCCTGAAAACCTATTTCACCGAAACCCCAAGAGATCCCCTACCGTGCTACTCCACACCCGCACTTCAGGGAGTCTCTACCTCCACTCCCTGAGTATAGGCAGAGACTGAAGACTGCAGCACCAGTAGTGAGGACCAAGAAGGTATGGACAAGGGAAGCACAGGAACGCCTACAGGACTGCTTTGAATCAGTGGACTGGACTGTATTCAGGGATTCATCTTTGAATCTGGATGAGAATGCTGCAGTTGTTACCGATCTCATTAAAACCTGTGTGGATGAGTGTGTGTCCACAAGAACTTAGTGTACATTCCCAAACCAAAAGCTGCAGATGAACCAGGAGGTTCGTCGTCTGCTGAGGGCTAGATCTGTGGCATTTAAGTCTGGTGACCCAGGTTTGTACAAGAAAACCAGGTATGACTTGCGGAGGGCTATCTCAAGAGTGAAGAGATAATTCTGAGCCAGGTTGGAGGCGACATCAGATCCACGGCAACTCTGGCAGGGTTTGCATGACATTACTTCCTACAAAGCGAAACCCAATAGCATGAATGGCAGCAATGCTTCACTACCAAATGATCTCAATGCCTTCTATGCACGCTTTGAAAGGGAGAATGTAACTACAGCTGTGAAGATCCCTGCTGCACTTGGTGACCCTGTGATCTCTGTCTCTGAGGCCAATGTTAGGCTGTCTTTAAGGAGCGTGAACCCTCGCAGGGCAGCAGGCCCTGATGGAGCACCTGGTAAGGCTATGAAAACTTGTGCCAACCAACCGGCAGGAGAGCTCAAGGATATTTTCAACCTCCCACTGCTTCAAAAAGGCAACAATTATACTAGTGCCTAAGAAGAATAATGTGAGTTGCCTTAATGACTATTGCCCAGTAGCACTCACATCTACAATGATGAACTGATTTGAGAAGCTGGTCATGACTAGAATGAACTGCCTCAGCAAGGACCTGGATCCATTGTAATTTGCCTATTGCCACAATACGTCTACAGCAGACACAATCCCAATTATCTTCATGCGGCCTTAGATCATCTAGACAATGCCCACACCTATGTCAGAATGCTGTCCGTTAACTATAGCTCAGTGTTTAACACCATCATTCCCAAACTCCTGGTCAATAAGCTGCAGGACCTGAGCCTCTGTATCTCCCTCTGCAATTGGATCCTCAGCTTCCCAACCAGAAGATCACAATCTGTGCGGATTGGTGATAATATCTCCTCCTCAGTAATGATCAACACTGGTGCACCTCGGTGGGGGGGGGGGGGTGCTTAGTCCACTGCTCTACTCTCTATATACACATGACTGTGTGACTAAGCATAGCTCAAATACCATCTATAAATTTATTGATGATACAACCATTGTTGGTAGAATCTCAGGTGGTGAGGAGAGGGCGTACAGGAGTGAGGAATACCAGCTAGCTGAGTGGTGTCACAGCAACAACCTTGCACTCAATGTCAGTAAGACCAAAGAGCTGATTGTGGACTTCAGGGAGGGTAAGACGAGTGAACACGAACCTATCCTCAGTGAGGTATCAGAAGTGGAGAGAGTGAGTAATTTCAAGTTCCTGGGTGTCAAGATCTCTGAGGACCTAATCTGATCCCAACATATTGATGCAGCTATAAAGACAAAACAGCGGCTATATTTCATTAGGAGTTAGAGAAATTCGGTTTGTCTCCTAAAACTTCTATAGATGTACTGTGGAGAGCATTCTGAGAGGCTGCATCACTGTCTGGTGTGGGGAGGTGGAGAGAGAGCTACTGCACAGATGGGAAGAAGCTACAGGAAGTTATAAAATTAGTCAGCTCAATCTTAGGTACAAGTCTCTGTAGTATTCAAGACAACTTCAAGGAGCGGTGCCTCAGAAAGTTGACGTCCATTATTAAGGACTCCCATCACCTAGGGCATGCCCTCTTCTCATTTTTTCCCATCAGGAAGGAGGTACAGAAGCCTGATGGCACACACTCAGCGATTCAGGAACAGCTTCTTCCCCTCTGCCATCTGATTCCTAAATGGACATTGAACCCATGAACATGAACTCATTTAAAAATGTATATTACTTCTGTTTTTCCACTATATTTGATGTATTTAATATCCATACACATACTTACTGTAATGGATTCATTTATTTATTTTTCTTTCTTATATTATCATGTATTGTATTGCATGGAACTGCTGCTCCTAAGTTAACAAATTTCACAACAGATGATGGTGATAATAGACCTGATTCTGATTCTCAGATTGCAAAAGTGCCAGATCAATTAGTCGGTTCAAAAGTACATCCTTAAAAGGGAAATTACAGGCTGCCTACTGCAGTGGTCGCAGTTCAAAAGAGGTATAATTTCTAGAGTATCTAGTAGTTTTGTGTGCTGTCTGCAAAACGTCGCTGATGGTTGCTGGCGCCATCTTGCATCATAGGTGGTGACAAATCTGCATATAAGAGAGAGACTGAACCAATGCCTTATACAACCTCACCATAATATTCCAACTCTTATACTCAATACTTTGATTTATAAAGGCCAATGTACCAAAAGCTCTCTTTACTACCCTATCTACCTGTGACGCCACTTTTAGGGAATTTTGTATCTGTATTCCCAGATCCCTCTGTTCTACTGCACTCCTCAGTGCCCTACCACTTACCTTGTAGGTTCTACCTTGGTTTTTCCTTCCAAAGTGCAATACCTCACACTTATCTGTATTAAACTCCATCTGCCATTTTTCATCCCATTTTTCCAGCTGGTTCAGATCCCTCTGCAAGCTTTGAAAAACTTCCTCACTGTCCACTATACCTCCAATCTTGGTATAATCAGCAAATTTGCTGATCCAATTTACCACATTATCATCCAGATTATTGATATAGATGACAAATAACAACGGACCCAGCACTGATCCCTGTGGCACACCACTTGTCACAGACCTCCACTCAGAGAAGCAATCCCCCATTACCACTCTCTGACTTCTCCCATTGAGCCAATGTCTAATCCAATTTATTACCTCACCATGTGACAACATCCACTGCCTTCCCTTCATCCACTTTCCTTGTAACCTCCTCAAAAAACTCTAATAGATTTTTTAAACATGACCTACCACGCACAAAGCCATGTTGACTCACCCTAATAAGTCCCTGTCTATCTAAATACTTGTAGATCCTATCTCTTAGTACTCCTTCCAATAATTTAACTACTACCGACGTCAAACTTACCAACCTATAATTTTCCAGATTACTTTTAGAGCCTTTTTTAAACAACTGAACAACATAAGCTATCCTCCAATCCTCTGGCACCTCACCCGTAGATACCGACATTTTAAATATATCTGCCAGGACCCCTGCAATTTCAACACTAGTCTCCTTTGTGGTGAACTACATATACCTGTCTGGACACGCCCCCCCCGCTGACTGCTCCTGTGGCTCCTCCCACAGACCCCTGTATAAAGGCGATTGGAGACACAGCCCCGGCCTCATTCTCCAGGATGTAGTGTGGTGGTCATTTGCTGCTTGTTGTTTCTTCCAGCCAATAAAAGCCTATATCTCGCCTCATGTCTCCGAGAGTTATTGATGGTGCATCATCCTTCAAGGTCTGAGGGAACACCCTGTCAGGTCCTGGGGATCTATCTACTCTGATTTGCCTCAAGATAGCAAGCATCTCCTCTTCTTCAATCTGTATAGGTTCCATGACATCACTACTTGTTTGCCTTATTTCCATTGACTCCATGCCAGTTTCTTTAGTAAATACAGACACAAAAAAAACCCATTTAAGATCTCCCCCATTTCTTTTGGTTCCATACATAGCTGACCACTCTGATCTTCAAGAGGACCAATTTTATCCCTTACTATCCTTTTGCTCTTAATATACCGGTAGAAGCTGTTTGGATTATCCTTCACCTTGACTGCCAAAGCTACCTCATGTCTTCTTTTAGCCCTCCTAATTTCTTTCTTAAGTTTTTTTTTGCACTTTTTATACTCCTCAAGTACCTTATTTGCTCCGTTTCCTATACATGTCATACATCTCTCTCTTCTTCTTTATCAGAGTTCCAATATCCCTAGAGAACCAAGATTCCTTAGTCTTATTCACTTTGCCTTTAATCCTAACAGGAACATACAAACTCTGCACTCTCAAAATTTCTCCTTTGAAGGCCTCCCACTTACCAACGACATCCTTACCAGAGAAAACCTGTCCCAATCCACGCTTTTTAGATCCTTTCTCATTTCTTCAAATTTGGCCTTTTTCCAGTATAGAACCTCAACCTGAGGACCAGATCTAACTTTATCCATGATCAAGTTGAAACTAATGGTGTTATGATCACTGGAACCAAAGTGTTCCCCTACACACGCTTCTGTCACCTGTCCTAACTCGTTTCCTAATAGGAGATCTAATATTGCATCCTCTCTAGTCAGTACCTCTATATATTGATTTAGAAAACTTTCCTGAACACATTTTACAAATTCTAACCCGTCTAGACCTTTAACAGTATGGGAGTTCCAATCAATATGTGGAAAATTAATATCCCCTACTATCACAACTTTATGTTTCCTGCAGTTGTCTGCTATCTCTCTGCAGATTTGCTCCTCAAATTCTCGATGACTATTGGGTGGTCTATAACACAACCCCATTAATGTGAAGTGAGTTGTGACCTCTTAATACAACCTCCAACTTACTATAGCCGCTCAGAATTAAGAGTTCACTAAGTACCTTGAACTAGAAGAGGTTCCTGATTTCTGATGCACTGCACTTCCTCTGAATACACTTGTCTTTGAACAACAAAAGGATTCTAACCTTCACCTGATTTAGTTGCTCTGTGTTGAGAGGTTACTTACAAATGTGCCAAGGCTGTCTTTGACTACTCCTACAATATTCCCTTTCATATATATACACCTCTCACAGGGTCTTAAATGAGTTAGGCACCCATTCTTCAGGACGTTAGTCTTAAATGCACTGACTGCGGGCTGGTGAGCACCATCAAGGCAGACTTCACCCACCATGACCCAATCCAGATCCATAAGGTACATTATGATGACCATTGAGCTGTTCACATATCTTATGTGCACAGATGGTGTCTCTGAAAAGCAGGAGGAGAATCTCAGAATCAGAGTCAGAATCAGGTTTATTACTACCGGCATATGACATGAAATTTGTTAACTTAGCAGTAGCAGTTCAATGCAATACGTAATATGGAAGAGAGAAAAAATAAAATAATGATAATAATAATAAATAAATAAGCAAAGCAATTACAGAATACATATATTAAATAGATTAAAAATGTGCAAAAATCGGAAATACTGTATATTAAAAAAAAGTGAGGTAGTGTCCAAGCGTTCAATATCCATTTAGGAATCGGATGGCAGAGGAAAAGAAGCTGTTCCTGAATTGCTGAGTGTGTGCCTTCTGGCTTCTGTACCTCCTACCTGATGGTAACAGTGAGAAAAGGACATGGCCCAGGTGCTGAAGGTCTTTAATAATGGATGCTGCCTTTCTCAGACACCATTCCCTAAAGATGTCCTGGGTACTTTGTAGGCTAGTACCCAAGATGGAGCTGACTAGATTTACAACCCTCTGCAGCTTCTTTTAGTCCTGTGCAGTAGCCCCTCCCCCATACCAGACAGTGATGCAGCCTGTCAGAATGCTCTCCACAGTACAGTACATCTATAAAAGTTTTTGAGTGTATTTGTTGACATGTCAAATCTCCTCAAACCCCTAATGAAGTATAGCTGCTATCTCGTTTTCTTTATAACTACATTGATATGTTTAAACCAGATTAGATCCTCAGATATCTTGACACCCAGGAACTTGAAACTGCTCACTCTCTCCACTTCTGATCCCCCTATGAGGATTGGTTTGTGTTCCTTCGTCTTACCCTTCCTGAAGTCCACAATCAGCTCTTTCATCTTACTGACGTTGCGTGCAAGGTTGTTGCTGCGGCACCACTCCACTAGTTGGCATATCTCACTCCTGTACGTCCTCTCATCACCATCTGAGATTCTGCCAACAATAGTTTTATCATCAACAAATTTATAGACGGTATTTGGGCTATGCCAAGCTACACAGTCATGGGTATAGAGAGAGTAGAGCAGTGGGCTAAGCACACACCCCTGAGGTGCACCAGTGTTGATTGTCAGCGAGGATGATATCTTATCATCAATCTGCATAGACTGTGGTCTTCCGGTTAGGAAGTCGAGGATCCAATTGCAGAGGGAGGTACAGAGGCCCAGGTTCCGCAACTTCCCAATCAGGATTGTGGGAATGATGGTATTAAATGCTGAGCTATAGTCAATGAACAGCATTCTGACATAGGTGTTTATATTGTCCAGGTGGTCTAAAGCTGTGTGGACAGCCATTGAGATTGTGTTTACCGTTGACCTATTCTGGCGATAGGTAAATTGCAATTGGTCCAGGTCCTTGCCTGACATCAGTGGTGGGGAAGATGCTGGAGTCAATTATAAAAGATGAAATAGCGGCACATTTGGATAGCAGTAACAGGATCGGTCCGAGTCAGCAAGGATTTACAAAGGGGAAATCATGCTTGACTAACCTTCTGGAATTTTCTGAGGATGTAACTATGAAAATGGACAAGGGAGAGCCAGTGGATGCAGTGTACCTGGACTTTCAGAAAGCCTTTGATAAGGTCCCACATAGGAGATTAGTGGACAAAATTACAGCACATGGTATCGGGGGTAGGGTACTAACATGGATAGAAAATTGGTTGGCAGACAGGAAACAGAGTAGGGATTAACGGGTCCTTTTCAGAATGGCAGGCAGTGACTAGTAGGGTACCCCAAGGCTCGGTGTTGGGGCCGCAGCTATTTACAATATACATTAATGATTTAGATGAAGGGATGAAAAGTAACATTAGCAAACTTGCTGATGACACAAAGCTGGGTGGCAGTGTGAAGTATGATGAGGATGTTAGAACACAGGGTGACTTGGACAGGTTGGGTAAGTGGGCAGATGCAGTTTAATGTGGATAAATGTGAGGTTATCCACTTTGGTGGCAAGAACAGGAAGGCAGATTACTATCTGAATGGTGTCAAGTTAGGAAAAGGGGAAGTACAACGAGATCTAGGTGTCCTTGTTCATCAATCACTGAAAGTAAGCATGCAGGTACGGCAGGAGGTGAAGAAAGCTAATGGCATGTTGGCCTTCATAACAAGGGGAGTTGAGTATAGGAGGAAAGAGGTCCTTCTGCAGTTGTACAGGGCCCTGGTGAGACCACGCCTGGAGTATTGTGTTCCGTTTTGGTCTCCAAGTTTGAAGAAGGACATTCTTGCTATTGAGGGAGTGCAGCACAGTTTCACAAGATTGATTCCAGGGATGGCGGGACTGTCATATGTTGAAAGATTGGAGCGACTGGGCTTATATACACTGGTATTTAGAAGGATGAGAGGGGATCTGATTAAAACATATAACATTATTAAGGGATTGGACATGCTAGAGGCAGGAAGCATGTTCCCGCTGATGGGTGAGTCCAGAACTAGAGGCCACAGTTTAAGAATAAGGGGTAGGCCATTTAGAACAGAGATGCAGAAAAACGTTTTCACCCAGAGAGTGGTGGATCAATGGAATGCTCTGCCTCAGAAGGCAGTGGAGGACTATTCTCTGGATGCTTTCAAGAAAGAGTTAGATAGAGCTCTTAAAGATAGCGGAGTCAAGGGATATGAGGAGAAGGCAGGAACAGGGTACTGATTGTGGATGATCAGCCATGATCTCATTGAATGGCGGTGCTGGCTTGAAGGGCCGAATGGCCTACTCCTGCACCTATTGTCTGTTGTCTTTTGTCTATTGCTGAGGCAGGGGTTCAGTCTAGTCATGACCACTGTCTCAAAGCATTTAATCACTGTCGATGTGAGAGCTACCAGGCAATAGTCATTTAGGCTGCTCACATTATTCTTCTTAGACACTGGTATACTTGTTGCCTTTTGGAAGCAAGTGGGAACTTCCTCCCATAGCAGTGAGAGGTTGAAAATGTACTTGAATGTTCCCGCTAGTTGGTTGGCACAGGTTTTCAGAGCCTTACCAGGTACTCCATCTGTACCTCAGCAAAAGAGTTGAGTGTGAGGACCTTGTTAGCTATGGTCTTAAGGAGTTGGAATTTCATCCCTGTTGTTGGGAATATGGTCACACTCAATGAGAGTTGGCAGGGGTAAACAGCCCTCCCCTCCTATTGACTGTGACAAATCCACCAGCTCTGCTTCCACTAATTTCTGATGTTCCAGGAAATGTCTTTAGAATGTACAGGGAAGTAACTAAATCTGATGGATTCTCAGTGGTTCACCACCGCGCTCTGCTGTGGGTGTACTAACCAGTGGCTCAAAATGCTGGCCCTGAACTTACAGCTGTCTAATTCTTTTAAAATGTCAATAGATTCTTGGCTCAGATTCCAGGAGACCACTGGTACTTGATACATCATGTGTCCATATGTGTTCTGCAATATATTGTTACTGCTTCTCCAGTTCTCCTTGTTACTCTCCTCATATTCTCCAGCACTCTCCAGATGATAGTCTTGTCCACATCCGGACTGACTCTGCCTCAGGGCTTTGCTGTCCACACTCAGCACCTCAGTCAAACTATTGTCCAATGGTAATTTATCACCACGGCCCAGTCAGTGAGTGAGGGCTGTGCAGTTGCCTCTGCGATAGCTTCTGTTGAAAGCTGAGCAACTGATGCACTTGATGCACTCTTCACCTCACGTCTGCTCTTATTAAGTAGTGTACACCCAAGTGTTTCCAAGCTGGATAACCTTGTGTACTTCTCACTTTCTACCTTAAGTGAGGACTTATTTTTCCTTGGGTTTGAATCTGAAGCTGGGATGCCAGTTCAGGAGGAGGACTGGGAAAAAAATTCAGTGTGAAGCATGAAAGAAAGCTGGTTTTAACTTTGTCTGATTTCATCCTCTGTTGAGCAGCCATGTCACTGACTGGCATCAGTGGTTTGCTCTAAGTCAGCTGCTGCTTCATATACCTTTTGCCTCTGCTAAGGCCGCCTCAGCTCCACGCTTCTGAGTACACTCAGATAAGCTTCTACTCGTGCTTTCTGCATGTTTATGCACCCTTTCTCCGTGCTTATACTAGCTTTCTCCATGTCCACACAGTCTATATGAACTTTTTCCATTAGCATTTCAACTTCATGCTTAGTAAACGCTGCTCTCATTCTTGCTGTTTCAGCTCTGGCTCGGGCTCGTGCAGCAGCTCTGCTAATTATGGATCTACTTGAGCGTCACGTAGACGCAATTGCTCCCCCACGTTCTGACATGACTTCCAGAGCTCAGAGAAGGACATTCTTGGGTTCAGATGTTGACATTGTGTATGACGTTCAGACGTGAAGACTGGTTACTGTGTCTTTCATTTTAGTGCCCTCATTGTACTTTGTGTACAAATTTAGGCAGGGAGTCTAAAACCTTCTCAAGAATTACACGAGTTGGAAGCTTTCTTCGGGACTTCCAAGGAGAAACCCTAGTGAAACTGCAGGAGGTTAAGTACATACGGGCTGTGTGGTGAAAAAGGCACAACAGCACCTCTTTCATCTCAGACAGTTGAAGAGTTTTGTATGGCCTCCCAAATTCTAAGAACTTTCTATAGGGGCATGATTGAGAGCCTCTATAGAAAAGGGGCCTGGTATGGGAACTGTACTTCCTTTAATTGCAGGACTCAGCAGAGAGTGGTATGGACAGCCCAGCGCATCTGTAGATGTGAACTTCCCACTATTCAGGACATTTACAAAGACAGGTTGGTAAAAAGGGCCCAAAGGATCATTGGGGACCCAAGTCACTCCAACCACAAACTGTCCCAGCTGCTACCATCCGGGAAACGGTACCGCAGCCTTAAAGCCAGGACCAACAGGCTCCAGGACAGCTTCTTCCACCAGGCCGTCAGACTACTTAATTCATGCTGATGCTACTATATTTCTATGTTATATTGACTACCCTGTTGTATATAATATTTATTATAAATTACTATAAATTGCACTTTGCACATTTAGATGGAGACGCAATGTAAAGATTTTTATTCTTCATGTATTTGAAGGATGTAAGTAATAATAAAGTCAATTCAAAAATGTGTATTAAATACACGAATCGTTGTGTGGCTGAATATATTAATGCTATCAATTATTGTCATGATCCACATTAACCAGGGTAATGCACACCTGCAATATCCCATAACTATGTCATGTAGACCAGAGTGAACTTGTGGCCCAATGATAGCTTAACAGCGATTAACAATAAAGATAATACTTCCTTCAAAGCACATCTACTAAAGGTTTACCAATATTAAGAAAGTTGAAGGCTCACAGATGTTGCTGTTTCAAGAGCAAAAAAACGGTAGATGGAGATGCATCTCTTTCTACCGTGTTTACTCCAAGACAAATTAACTCACGCAGGAAATGATGTAAAAAATAACTTACGAACAGGAAATGATTTTGATACAAAACGAACAGTGCCTTTAGAGGCAGAACAATTAAAGACCTCTTTAGAAGCAAGCAGGCTAACAGTTATTTCTGGTTCCACCCTCTTACCCACCTGTGCGTGGGAAGAGGATAGATGTCCACCATTTTTGTCCATTTTGTAATCTGCATCACCATCCAGAAATATATCAGTATTTATTCAGGACAGCATTCAATTCAACCATTGTCCTGAACCAATGAAATCAAAGGCATTAAAGATTTATTTCTGCTGAAGAAAATTTCTAAGCTTAATTAATACGGAAATGAAAGCTGTGTAGAAACATAGGGAAACAACACATACCTACTGCAAACTGTTAATAGCCATGTATACATGGTACTTGTTCTGTCCCTGACCTGTTCTGACACAGCCATGCAGCGTTGGTTGAATGGGAGAACATATACTGTATGTGCCCTGGATTAACTTAAGACATCGCTCAACAGGAACAGTCAGAACAGGGTCCTGATCAAATGAATATTTGAATCTTTCAAGTGTTATTTCTCAGCCCTAACAACTAATTGTTGATGCTTGATATGGGATCTTCCTTTACAATGCCCATGGCTTTGTTGGTTATTCACTGGCCATTCCCTGATAAAGTGGGCGAGAAAATGGCAGCAATAAACAGCCAGCTGGAAAAGCTATTCATTGTTTCATCCCTGGCGATATCACAGAGAAGGAATTTGAAGTGGCAGTGCTGACAAATTGGTGTAAGTGGGTGGAACTGAGTGATCAGCATGAGCAGAGCTGATCTGGCTCCAAGGAAAGGCAGCTTTCTTGAAATAGCACCAAAAGGATTTGATTAGACCCATGGCTTTGCATAATTGTTTCAAAGGCTTGGGACCCTTTCCTTACTGTTATCATAAATAAGAGGTCTAACTGGATTTAGAAATGTGAAAATGAAAGCAGACCATGTTAGGAAGATAACATGCCTGAAATGGTGACATATTAAGCTTTAAGAGTTTGTTCATTCGTTACACAATGTGTCGTATGACGTGGGCGATCATGGTCTTTCCATATTTGTTCCTGACATATTTTTCTACAGAAGTGGTTTGCCATTGCCTTCTTCTGGGCAGTGTCTTTACAAGATGTGTGACCCAGGCCATTACCAATATTCTTCAGAGATTGTCTGTCTGGCATAACAAGGACTAGTGATCTGCACCGGCCGGCTACTCATATGGCCATCCACCACCTGCTCCCATAGAGTTCAGCATAAGTAATTCTAAGATATATTTCTTTCTCACTCATTCTTCCGGAATGGTTGTGCTCTTTACATCATTTTGCCTGAAGTGCAGGAAACGTGATACTGATAGTTTGACAGAAACAGATGAATTCTTTTAAAATCTGTCCAGAATGAATTGGAGTCACCTCTTAAAGTAAAGGAACAATTTAAGATAGGAGAAGCATAGCAAAGAAGGTTTTAGAATTGCATTTTATTGCAGGGTTCAAATAAAAGCTAGGATGAAAGTGTTTGCCAGTGTTAAGAATCCTACGTGATGTGTAACCCTAGCTGCAGACTCACAGCAGAAAACTGCCCTGATTGGAAATGACTGCCAATATTACTCAGGGGAAATGCTCTGACTCCTGAGCCTTAGATGTGATAGTTGGAATGTCTAATTGACAAAGACCAGAGAGAGGGGAAGTGGGAGGGGGAGGGAGAAATAGAGGGAAAGAAGAATGAAGAAAGATTGAAAGAAAGAATAGAGGAAGAAAGACAGAGAGGGAGAGAGAGAAAAAGGGGAGAGGGAAGGAGAGGGAGAAGGAGAAAGAATAAAGGATGGAGAGGGAAGGAAGGGTTGACATAGAGAGTGAGATTACAAAGAAGGGACAAGATAGAAAGTGAGAGTCCATGTCTGTAACAGGAGCACGGTGGGTTTCACTCTGCAGTCAAGAGTAAACTACCTGTGCTCACTAACTACACATTTTGATATCAGCCAATGCCCATGCAACCCTATTCCAGCATGGAGGAATCAGTGCAGCCTGGGTTGTTCACTATGGGCAGTGAGGAAGAATGGAGCTTTCACTGAGTCTTTCTATCTCCGAGAATAAATTACAGAGTCAAGAGAACAGCAGCCAGGGTATGGGACTGATGGGATTGCTCGTCAGAGTGAACATCAACATCAAGGGCTGAAGGGGTCCTTTGTGCCATAACGCTTCTAATGTTGCATGACGTCAGTGGGCACTCCTTTACTGAAATTACACCACGACAGATTTTAGATTTGACACTAAAGAACTGCCACTCTGAGATTGCTCCCTGAAAACTCTGCCTAGATATGATTTCTTGTTGAAAACCAATCCTGCCCCCCCCCCCCCCCCCCACTCCTCATCCTCACTCTCCTGGCAGTTTTCTATTCCTGTATGTTCACTGTGCATTTCTCTGGTTAAGGGATGTTTTATTATGCTCCCAAGTTTGGGAGGATCTCATTTGTGTCGCGTTCATGGCCCACACCTCCCAGCAGATAAAAGCAGATTTTAAACAAAATTTAAATATAGGCACAACCAGATGAATTCAATTGGCAGCAAGTATGCTGGTGGTGGATGAGCCATTCAGATAGCATTGGATGTGACGTGGAAGCATTCTTCAAAGTTGAACTGGTGCTTGAAGCATCACTTGCAGTGCTTAGCTGCACGTTAACAGTGCTGGCATGAAGTTAATGAAAGATGCTTACAGGAATCTTGACCAGTTTCCCCCGAATGCATCCAGCAAAAGACAGTATGCACAACAGTAAAGTATGTGCCTTTCTATCCTGGGAACCAATACACCATCTGCGGATCTCATCGCAATGCATCTGAGCACTGGGAATTCAGCAATCCAAATTTAAAAAACTGCAAAGACGTTCTAATGAGTCAGTGACAAAGGAGTGCCAAGCCTTAGAGCCGTCAGATCTCTGACAATACTCACCAAATATACTGCCAGCTTCATTTGCATTTCAGCAAACTTACCAGACAAATCAAACTGCATCTCTCTAGGTTTCTGCTTCGAAAATCTTCAGTCTCAGGGAATCTGCCAATTTCAATGACCAATAACGGAAGCAAATGGAACTCGGTGTAGATTTGAAACTGCTTTGCTACAGTCAAGATATCTGCAGCTAGGGATATTGAACTTAATGATTGAGAACTTGAAGATTTTGCTTATTTTATAGTTGAGTAAGTTTTAAAAGATGGTGCTGAAAAATAATCCATATCTTGATGTATATTACACCCCAGAATGTCACAGGATGCGGTAGGCTAATAAAATATATACTTCTTTGAAAGTTGAAACTACCAACTCCAGCTGTTTGCCATGCCATGTTTAATGGTCCAAATGAAGAGATTCATCTTGGAAGCTGAACAGAAAGTTGGAAAATATCAGCCTGTGGTTATTAAAGGATTATTAGTTGTTAGATAAGAACCGAAGGGTTAGATTATCTAGCCTAGAGGTTCCCAACCTGGGGTCCACAAACCCCTCAGCTAATGGGAGGGGTGCATGGCATAATAAAGGTTGAGCACCTCTGATCTAGCCTAGATATTTTCTCTTTCTCTGGGCATACTCCAATTCACTGATTTTAATAGATAGATACATACTTTATTCATCCCCATGGGGAAATTCAACTTTTTTCCAATGTCCCATACACTTGTTGTAGCAAAAACTAATTACATACAATACTTAACTCAGTAAAAAATATGATATGCATCTAAATCACTATCTCAAAAAGCATTAATAATAGCTTTTAAAAAGTTCTTAAGTCCTGGCGGTAGAATTGTAAAGCCTAATGGCATTGGGGAGTATTGACCTCTTCATCCTGTCTGAGGAGCATTGCATCGATAGTAACCTGTCGCTGAAACTGCTTCTCTGTCCATCTCCTCTTGAATCTTAACCCTTCATATATCGTCTAAACTCCAATATCATTTTTGATGCAATAGATATTGTTATATTACTCAACTCCTTCTCAGATATCATTCAGATAATTTATTGAAACTGAAAGTACAACTCGTGACAACTAACGTCTTTAACAGGGGTGATAGAACATAAATGGAGCAGGCAGAGAATGAGATGCAGGAACAACGGGAGTTCGATTCTAACACTAAACTGGGTGGAGTTTGCGAGTTTTTGCTGTAGATATGAGGATGCTCCAGTTTCCTCCCACGTCCCACAGAAGGCGTAAATGTGAGGTCAATTGCTCACTGTGGGCAGGTGGTGGAGGCAGCCAAAAGGACTGAAGGGTGAATAATATGAGATGACTGTAGGATTAATATAATTACACACTTGATGGTCAGCATATATACAGTGGGCTAAAGGACTTATTTTCATGTCTTATGACATTATGACTCAAATTATTTCCTTTGTTATTGTAGAATTAATTCTTAATTAATCACTATTTGCATCTCATTTATTCAAAAATAATCAAAACTATTTCAAGCAATATTTGAGCAGATGTATATTAAATTAATGGCAGCTTGTACGCTGGAACCCTGTTCCTTTTCTGTTGCACTGTTGCAAAGTGCATCTTGGTCAGATGATTAAACTGCAAAGAGCCTTTGATCTTCGAGTAACAGTGAGCAAGGCTGTTTAACTTCCATTAAGCAGGGAGACAAGACCTCTGTATGATTTAGTGCATATGTAAGTTTTATAATCAGCTTTACATACTTGGTCTGTCGAGTTACATTTAAAAATTTTATTGCTGTGTATTTTAATCAGATTTCATCACAACAGCTTATTGATGATTTTCTGTCTTGCATCATTTTTACCTAATGGTGATTTTTCAGTGTGTTTTTGTAACGAGTAGGGAATTGAGCAGTTCCACAAAGCCTGCAGTAGGAGGTTAGCTCATTTATTCAAGGTCAGCACTTCATGTCAACAGTCAAATTAAGGTTCCCCAAACAGAAATGTTAACTCCTTTTAACTATCCATGGATGCTACCTGAACCTCCGAGAGTTCCCAGAGCAGCTTTACTTTTCTTTCAGATATTCTGCATCTGCAGTTTGTTAATCTCCCTTTATTCAATGACAGGTGTTATTTGAATATTTCTTATCTGCATTGAAACACTGTTACTCAAGTTTGACACCTCTAAGTGATGAGACTAAAAATGTCCTTTTTGGTAGTATAAATGGTTAAAAGACGATGTTAAATTGAATAACTAATTAGCAGTATTTGTGGACACAGAGGTCTCAGTCTCTCTTGGTCACTGAACATGTTCTATATATTATTCAAGTGGATCCCCTGCAAATAGTCGCGGTCAGGAAATTCAAACAGGAACTGCCCGTTTCTTATGTGGATGTGCTGTCAGGTGATGCCATTCCCAGTCTTTAGGAGTGTTGTTGGTCTGCAGCATACTGCAGTGACAACTCACCCTGGTTTACACAGCACAGCCGGCTCTGCTGTTGTGGGGTAGTCTGGTTCCCAGTCTGGGACCAGCTACTGACTCAGGCAGGTTATGAGAGCATGAGCTCCTCGATCTTGCTCATTCATTCAATGAGATTAATGAGATCACTTTCTTCCACTGACCTACAAGTTGAAAAATATATCGACCACTGTCTTTTATATGCCTATTAAATAATTTTACAACTTACTTGGGCAGAGAATTCTATATATTCACCACTCTCTCATCCAGTCCTATAAAGCTGGTGTTTAATCTGAGAACCTTGATCATCAAAGGTACCAATCACCAAATGTCACCCTTCCCACCCATCATGCTGTGAACAGGATCTGACAACTTCCCAACCCCGTCTGCAATCCATGATCTTCCTTCCCCCGCCTCCTTCAGCTCGTCTTTGCGTGATTTTCCAGCTCCTGGCTCCAGCCCTGGGTTTACTCCACTCAAATCTTTTGCACTGTGTAAATGATCGTCTCTCAGCAGTACCTGAAGCCTCCGAACCACCTGAATTTCCTCAGCACAGCAGATTCATGACCGAAGTACTCACTAGCACACTGCAAAGGTGACCAACTACAACTGGCTGCCAGTGAATCTGAGATTTTAAAAAATCTCAAGAAATTTGTTGTTATTTAGAATTTTGAGAGTTGTCCTTAAATCCAAAAGTAGCTAGTCGAGTTGGCACGTAGATGAGTGTTTACTTCAGTACAATTCAGCTTTGTCCTATCCTTGAATACTCTGAAGAGCTCTGCCAGCCATCAGAGGTTGAAAAGCTTCTTAAAAATGCTTTGAAGTTAAAGCTTTAAGTTGGTGTGGATTTAATGGTCTGACCGTCCTATGTTTATCGCATTCTCAATCAAATCAGTTTTAAAGTCGCATTAATTTGGCCTTTATGCCTTGATGATTTTGTTTAAACAAATGCATTTAGATTGACTTGCGAACGAGTGCTAATCCCAAACACAGCAGCGTGTCCAAAGAACTTAATTTAAATTTTGAAAGCAATCCCAGCTGCCACTCTATCTACTCAAATCCCCAAAGCATTCCCTAAACAAATTTTGCAGGGCTGTTAGTTTCAGCCAAAACTTCATCCTAGCACGTGGTCATTTACAGACAGGAATTCCATGTGGTACTGATTTCAATCACTGCCGTCAATTCAATTCAACCCAGAGACAGAATTTGCAGATAACTCAGGCGGGCAATTAAAATAAATGAATATCAGACCCTAACTCATTTTAATTATGCTGCCTCAAATTTTAATTTGCCTTTCTGACCAAATAGCCGAACTGAGGTAAGATTCAAAGTTCAAAGTACATTCGTTATCGAAGTATGTACACTATATACAACCTTGAGATTCATCTCCTTACAGGCAGACACAAAACAAAGAGATGCAATAGTGCCCATTAAAAAAAGGTTGTCAAGCAACCAAGGTGCAATAAAAAACAAATTGTGCAAGCAATAAAAATAAGCAAATGGGACTTCCGGTAAGATGGCGATTGTTTAGCTGCTCCGAACTTTTGTTCTGTTAATGTCGCTATCTTTGCACTAAATGTCTCCATTTTTTAAACCTTAGTTACGAATTTTTTCGGTATCTCTTACTTGCCTGTGAACATATCTAACTTACAATGTCTAGCAAGAGTTCTAAATCCGGGAGAAAGGAGGCTATCGCTCCTTCGGACGAGACCTTGGTTGCGCTCGGAAAGCTCCGAGACGAAATTTTAAAGGAATTTAAAACCGCTTTCAAACAATTGGAAGACAAATTGGATCGGATCAACAATAAAGTGGACAAGCATGCTGGACACTTATCTCGCATCGATTCGACTTCTGAAGATTTAGAAAGTCGTGTTCGATACTTGGAGACTCTCTGTTCCAGCTTAGAGGAAAAATCTAACAAACTTCTTTCCAAAATGGTGGATCTCGAAAATCGCAGCAGGCGATGCAACCTCAGAATTCTTGGATTGCCAGAGGCGACCGAACTGGGATCAACCGTGAAGTTTTTCGCTGAGTTTCTCTGTGAGATACTCGGGAAAGATTTGCTTCCGAAGCCGCCCGAGCTCGAACGGGCACACAGAGTTTACGTTCCCCCCGGAATTCTGGGCTCCCGTCCGCGACCAGTAGTCTTGTGTTTCCATCAATACCAGGTAAAACACAGTCTGATTGTAGAGGCGCATCGCAGGGAGTCTCTTCCTTTCAAGGATACAACCATTCGCTTTGTGGAAGATTTTGCACCCCAGACCTTAAAGATGCGCGCTGAGTTTAAAGGCGTAATGAAAGTACTGTTTGATCGTGGTTTTAAACCTTCCCTTCGCAACCCTGCTGAGCTACGAATCAAGCTTAATACTGGAAAATACAAATGGCTCAGGTCGGTGAAGGAAGCTGAGGCATTTGTGGCAAGTCTTCCGGCTATCCAGTCATCTTCGGAATCTGATCGGACCTCCTAAAATGGTGGATAAGTACTCCTCATAGTAAAATTACTTTCTCTGGACTCAGACTTCACTTGAATCACTCAGACACTATTCATTGAAACTCTAAGGGCTGTTGACAATCTCTCCCGGGATTTGGTGTGTGTGTAATCTATTTTTACTCTTGTATAACCTTATCTACAGAGTTTTACAACTGACTCTAACTTGTTTTGGAGGTTCGAAGTTTTTAGTGAAGGCCTCCCTGTTTGTTGGTTCACAGTTTAATTGCTGATTTATTTTTCCCCCTTTTTTAATATTTACTTATTTTATCTTTTTTTTTCCTTTCTTCATCCCTTTTTTTCTAATCTCTGAATTTTTTTCTCTCCTCTCTGTAAATGGTTGATAAATACTCGTCTTGAATTTATAATTTTCCCCTTCCTCTCCTTTTTTTTTTTACCTTTTTTTTCCCTTTCTCTTACTTTATTCTTCTATAATTTTTCGCGAGTAGGTTAGTCTCGGTTTTCTTCCGATTTTCTCTGTATTAAGTTTTATATTTCTGCAGAAGGTGTTCTAATCTGTAGTTATGTTTTCCAGTGCATAAACCAGTTACTATTTGCTATAGTATTTATACGGAACTGTTGTCAATGACACAGATCTGGAAGTTGTATTTGGGTTAATTTCTTTGGTAGAGCTAGCTACTTGTTTTGGTAGCCGTCTAGTTTTGGGTTGTGTGGGTGGGGTGAGTTTTCCAGTTCCAACATCACTCACTGTATTTATTGTTTCTTTTTATTGCTCAGGACATGTATATGTTTTGATTTTACAAATCTATGTTTACATTTCTGCTCCCAGACTGCTATTGTACTGCTTGACTTTTTATATGCCTGCTGCCTTTTATGCATTAGTAATTGATAATGGCTAGTGCACTTAAATTCGTGAGCTGGAATGTAAAGGGATTGAATCACCCTGTTAAAAGGAGGAAGGTATTCTCACATATCAAACAACTCAAAGCTGACATTGCTTTCCTTCAAGAAACTCATATTCGTTGTTTTGATAACTCCCGGCTTCTGTCAAAGTGGGCGGGTCAGCATTTTCATTTATCCTTTGCCACTAAAGCTAGGGGAGTTTCCATTCTTATTAACTCAAATATTCCTTTTGAACTCCGTAATAAAATATCTGATACAAATGGCCGTTTTATTATTGTTTCTGGTAAACTATATAACACTAAAGTTGCACTAGCAAACCTGTATGCTCCCAACTTTGACGATGTTAACTTTTTTGAACGGTTTTTTTCCTCACTACCAGACTTAAACTCATACTCTCTTATACTGGGTGGTGACTTCAACTGTTCATTGGATCCTAAACTGGATCGATCGTCCTCTGTTACCAGATCACCTACTAAATCTGCCTTAGCTATTCAATCGTTTCTCTCTAATTTTGGTATCTCTGATATATGGCGTTTCCTCCATCCTACGGAGAGAGATTATTCTTTTTTCTCACATGTTCACCATACCTTCACTAGAATTGACTATTTCTTACTCGATAACCAACTTATCCCATTTGCCCACTCTTGTGACTATCAGAGCATACTGATTTCTGACCATGCCCCAATTACCCTCTCTCTGAACTTTCCTGGTCTCCCTCAGAGGAATAAACACTGGCGGTTTGATTCAACTTTATTATCGGATGATGATTTTGTAAAATTTATTAAGGATCAGATAACCTTTTGTTTTAACACCAATACATCACCTGAAGTGCCATCCCAGATTGTCTGAGATGCCATGAAAGCATATCTGAGGGGTCAAATAATCTCTTACACAGCAAATCTCAACAGAAGATCCCATGCAGATCGATCAGACCTCATTAACCAGATTAAAGATTTGGATCAAATATATGCCCAAACTAAGAACCCTGAAATATACAAGAAGCGCGTTGAACTCCAAACTAAATTTAACCTTCTGTCCACTCAACCTGTCGAACGCCAACTTCTCGAAAGCAAGAGTCGCTTTTACATTCATGGGGATAAGTCTGGTAAATTCCTAGCCAATCAGCTGAGGCGCTCCAAAGCCAAACAACATATTACAAAGATCCGGAAGGAGAACGGAGACTTTACATCGGATCATTTAGAAATTAATGACGCATTTAAAAATTTTTATTCTTGGCTTTATTCCTCTGAATCTCTGAATGACAATATCTCTGTTGATCAATTTTTACATACGGTAATCTGAATATCCCCTCACTCTCATCTGATTTCAAAGCCAAACTCAATGCGCCTATATCATCAGAAGAAATATCTTTTGCAATTTCTGCACTGTCCTCAGGGAAATCTCCTGGACCTGATGGGTTCCCTGTAGAATTTTATAAATCATTTTCCTTACTTCTTTCTCCTCAGTTACTTTCAGTATTATCTGACTCGTTTAATTATGGCAAATTGCCACCCTCTTTCAATGAGACATCTATTATTCTTCTTTTAAAAAAGGGCAAAGACCCAACAGAGTGTTCCTCATACAGGCCGATCTCTCTGCTCAATGTTGATGTAGAGATCTTAGCTAAAATGTTGGCTCATAGATTAGAAACTGTTATTCCCTCCATTATCTCTGATGACCAAACAGGCTTTATTAAAAACCGTCTCCCTTTTTTTAACATTTGGCGTTTATTTAATATTTTATACTCAGCTCCAACTGGGACTCCTGAATGTGTTATTTCCCTCGATGCGGAGAAGGCATTTGATCGTATAGAGTGGAACTACCTCTTTGCAGTCTTAGAAAAATTTGACCTCGGCCAAAGTTTCATCTCTTGGATCCAATTGCTGTACCTGTGTCCTACTGCTTCTGTTTTAACTAATTTTCAGAAATCCCAAGTATTTAATCTCAAACGTGGCACCCGTCAGGGATGCCCCTTAAGTCCCTTTCTCTTTGATTTGGCTATAGAACCTCTGGCGATAGCATTTCGAGACTGTCCTGAATTGACCGGGATTTGGAGAGGGGGTGTTGAGCATAAAGTTTCTCTCTATGCTGATGACTTATTACTCTTTCTCTCAAATCCGTCTACATCCTTACCTCTAATGTTTTCACTTCTTGACCAGTTTAGCCAGATCTCTGGCTATAAACTTAATTTACATAAGAGTGAACTTTTCCCAATAAATAAAGAAGCACAAGAACTAATATTTCGTGATCTCCCTTTTAAAGTAGTCCATAATCAATTTACTTATCTTGGAATTACAGTCACAAGGAAGTTTAAAGATCTCTTTCGTGAAAACTTTGTCAACCTTTCAAATGCTATAAAACAGAGTCTGGTACAATGGTCACCTCTATCTATGTCTTTGGTAGGTCGTATTAATGTTGTTAAAATGTATGTTCTCCCCAAATTTTTATACCTATTTCAATCTATCCCAATTTTTATTCCTAAATCTTTTTTTGATTCCTTAGACTCTATTATTTTGTCATATCTGTGGCAGAATAAGCACTCTAGAATTAATAAAATCCACCTCCAAAAATCTAAAAAAGAGGGTGGCATGGCTTTACCTAACTTTCGCTTATATTATTGGGCAGCTAATATACGTTGTGCTACCTTCTGGTCTTTCTTCCACGGCCAACCGGAGTGCCCTAACTGGGTGGCAATGGAGTTGAGCTCCACTAAGAATTATCTATATCTGCACTTCTTGGCTCTGCACTCCCGAGCAGTCTGCCCAGATCAATAGCTAATCCTCTTGTTAGACACACTTTGCGTATATGGGCTCAGTTTAGGAAATGCTATGGTTTCCAGGGGTTTTCCGTTTCTAGCCCTGTCGCACACAATCACCTTTTTTTACCTACTACGTACGATTCAGCATTCCATGTTTGGTATAGGAAGGGCATTAGACATTTTGAAGATCTTTTCATCGATAATCGCTTCGCTTCTTTTCAGCAGCTCTCTGTTAAGTTCAACCTGCCTAACGCTCACTTTTTAAGTTATCTCCAAATCCGACACTTTATTGCTCCTTTAATTCCTAACTTTCCTGAAATGCCTGCGAAAAATGCTATGGACCTATTTCTTTCCATTAATCCACTAGGTAAAGGTTTAATATCAATTATCCGAGATAAACTAGAAGCCTTACGACGGGCCCCTGTGGATAAAATTAAAATGGCCTGGGAGCAGGATTTAAATATCTCCTTATCCGAGGAGAGCTGGGACTCAGTTCTCAAATCGGTTAACTCAACCTCTCTTTGTGCTCGCCATTGCCTTTTACAGTTTAAGATTGTTCACAGAGCCCATTTGTCTAAATCTAAACTATCTCAATTCTACCCTGGCATTAGCCCGCTCTGTGATAAATGCAAGAGGGGCGTTGCCTCTCTCATCCATATGTACTGGCTCTGTCCTAGCTTGGAGAAATTCTGGAAAGATGGCTTCACTACATTATCGGGTATTCTGAATCAGCACCTAGAACCAAACCCCTTAATTGCTCTGTTCGGATTTTGGGGCGAGACAGATTTATGTCTGGGTCCGACCAAATGCCGAATACTATCCTTTGCCTCTCTCCTGGCGAGACGCTTGATCCTCCTTAGATGGAGAGATGTTGCCCCGCCTACACATGCGCAATGGCTTAACGACATTATGGCCTGCTTGGACCTCGAAAAAATTCATTATTCAGTTCTTAATTCAGATCTAAAGTTCCATAAGGTCTGGGGACCTTTTATCGAGTACTTTCATAAACTTCCTCCTGACTAGGGTTTTTTTTTCTTCTTTTCGGTCCCTTGCTTTCAGCTCCCTTTTTTTTTCTGGTAGTAGGCATTATTATCCTCTGCTGCTAAGTGTATTCACAGTCTGGGAGTTTGACTGTCCTGACCTATACTCTTTATACTGTGTTGTGGTCGGTCTGGAGTTGTTGTTGTTTTTTATCTTGTGTTTTGGGGCTTGGGGAGGACACTAAGCTTACCTGTCTTTAATTTAGGTGCTTTTTTTGTTAAATTCTCTTCCTTTGTAGCATATTGTTACTGTATGCTTAATTTTGCACTGTATTAATGCTCCTCATTGGGATTTGGGGTTTTTAATTTGTAAAATGTTTTGAAAAACTAATAAAAAAATGCTAAAAAAAAATAAGCAAATAACATTCAGAAGGGAAGTTTATGAAACTGAGTCCACAGCCAATCCAGGAGCCCATTAGTTGCAGGCCACAGCCTCAGTTCAGTTCAGAGATGAGTAAGCCTCGCAGAGCAGCCAGCTGAAAACCAGCCTGTCCCTCACCTCTGGCCCTGACACCCTGACCTTTTCAATCTTACCCGGCACTTAATTCGGCCAGACAGCTGGTCATTCCTTGCACTCGGACCTGGCCCCGGCTGCTTCGTCTCCATCTCGCCTCAGTTCTGCCACTTTGAATCCCACGTGGTAAAGTCAGTGATATTACCTGGAGCATTGACTGGTGCTCTGAGCACCAGCAGCATTGTATTTACCACAAGGTGAGGGAGAAGAGGATCCCAAATAGATAGGCAGACATTTTCTACCCTGTCCTCATAGACCCAGAAGGACAATAGCTGCTGTATGGTAGGTACAGGGCTCACACTGGCATCCCTCAAAACCCACCTTGTCCTTTGTTCCTACCCAAATGTAGCCCCGCTTCACTCCAGCTCTCTCCGAGTGGCTCCTGCCACCTCTAATTGAATTGCAAATGAGAACGAAGAGGTTCATAGCTTCTGAAACTCACCACCACACCTTCACCCTCACTTCCACCTACTTGTCTCTGTCCGCCCCTACTCCACACCCACACCCTGCATGACCAGTTTCTACTGTCAATCATAACCAAGGATGTCATTTACACTCCAAGAAAAAGGGGGGGCTTGACAGTCCACAACAATGAGCTTGAACTGGACAGACCTTGAGCCTTGATTCAAATTGAGCCATTAATTCAATGCATGCTTTTCCTACTAAGGGAACTAAACTGGCCCTAGTTCCCATTCCCAGTCATCATCTCGAGAATCCCACTGATGAGTGCATGAATGGACTGAAGATTGGGCCAACAATAGCTGTAATACCCTCCATGCGTTTATTGTGCAGTGGGCTCATTGGGAAGTGGTGTCTGCAGTGGAGTGTTACTGTCACTCGTTCACACACCTGGACATGCAGTATCAAGCAAGCCAAATATATATTTCTGGCTAGCAGGTCTTTAACTGAATTGCAAACATGTTACAAACCGTGTTAGAAGACAGAAGTTACGTGACACAGTGTCTTAAGGTAGCAGTGATGCAGAAGCACAGGGCTTTCCCACAATGACTGTTAAATCGGCAGAAAGGATGCAAGGAATCATTAGACTTCAGTGTCCCACCTCAAACCCAAACTAATTGTCTTTTAGTAACATTTTCTCTGATGTTGGAGCTTGAGATACAAGTATATTGGACTCTCACCGAAATGGTTCTGCAATGTTTTTCTTGTCTAGAAAAGCTGTTTGAGAGCCCTGACTAGCTGGAGCCTGATTATGAGAGCTGGTGACTGATAGACTCCTTGTTATAATTGATGCAGATCTTGGGACTAGGCTGATCAGCAACTGGGCCAAACAAAGCATCATCACCTCAAAGCCTAAATCCCTGACTCACAATAAACTTACATTTCATGGCCACTTAATTAAGTATCTCCTGTACCCAGAGTGGCCACTGAGTGTATGTTAATGATTTTCTATTGCCCGTCCACGTCAAGGTTTGACATGTTGTGCATTCAGAGATGCTCTTCTGCACACTGTTGGAGCACATGGTTATTTGAGTTACTGTCACCTTCCTGTGACTTTGAACCAGTCTGGTCATTCGCTTTGGACTTCTCCCATTAACAAGGCATTTGCAACCTAAGAACTGCCACTCAATGGATTTATTTTTTATTTCTCTCACCATTCTCTGACTGTTATGCACAGAAGTCCCAGGAGATCCACAATTTCTGAGATACTCAAACCACTCCATCTGGTACCAACAATCATTCCACCGTCAAAGTCACTTAGATCACCTTTTTTCCCAATCTGATGTTTGGTCTGAACAACTCTTGACCTTGTCTGCATTCTTTTATGCATTGAGTTGCTGCCAGATGATTGGCTGATTAGATATTTGCATTAGCGAGCAGGTTGCGAGCTACATTGAGGTCCCACCCCAAGCCATTCTGATGGCCTTCTGGCAGCTTGCACTGCCAAAGACAATTATGCACTTTTCAAATATCTCTGAGAAAATTAGTCATATTCAAAGGACATATAATAATTAAAAATACTACAAACATTTGTAAATATGGGGGCATAATAGTGTAATTTAAGATAAGGCTATTACAGTTCCAGCAACCCGGGTTCAATTCTGCCACTGTACTGTCTTTGAGGAGTTTGTACATTCTCCCTATGGTCACATTGGCTCCCTCTAGGTGTTCCAGTTTCCTTTCACATTCCAAAGACAAGGTTAGTGGGTTAATTGGACACAAGGGTGGAATTGAGCAGCAAGGCTCATTGGGCCAGAAGTGCCTGTTACTGTGCTGTATCTTTAAATCAAATAAATAGATAGATAGATATTTTATTGATTCCAAAGGAAAGTACAGTGTCACAGTAGCTTTACAAGCACACAGACAAATATACAAATATTAGAAGAGAGGTAAGAAAGAATAAAAATAAGTTACCTTAAAAATATGATGTACAAGTTTACAAGTAGGGATTACAAGTCAAAGGTTACAAGATCACTTCCCTGGCTATAGGCTATAAGTTACTAACACAGCTTCTGTGTAGGGAATAAAATTACTAAGAGTTGTTTTAAAAAATAATAAATCTACATAAAATGTAAATAACTAATCCATGAGTTCCCAACCTTTTTTAATGCCATGGACCCTAACTATTAACTGAGGGGTCTGTAGATCCCAGATTGGGAGACCCTAAACTAGTCAGAGTTAATTAAATAATAATATCAAAGCAAATGAAGTGAAAAGTAAATAAATTACTTCACTTATCTCTTTAAAGAGGGTCTGCGCAAGAATCTGAGGGGCCAGATATGAAGTTCATCCAGCTGCTTGGCTCAGGCCCTAATGGAGAACCCCTTGGCTCAATAGTGAAGTCAGGGACAGAGCAGGAGATCAGATGAGCACATCTGGCCTTCAACAAAATCTATACTTTAAGTTCAAGACATGCTGCAACCCAGTCTGGCATTGTTATCCCTTCTTTGTCGCAATTGCTGATTTGACACCAGGTTAAACATCTGCTGCAGCCTTCAGCCCTTCGGCCTAACCCAGAGCAAACACACTTTACAAAGTCCCCTTTTCTCTTCAGAATTGCTGACCAGCTGTCACTTAATTCAAACCTTAAAACCATTGGCTGGAATATCATGTCTAATAGATTGACAGAGGGGTGCAAGACGGAATGAGAAGAAGTATTTATATATTTATTTCCTCTCTTACTCACTCTTCTAAAGTTAATATTATTTAAGCAGAAGCAGTGAAGCTTTAAAGCAGGGGTTCCCAAACTGGGGTCTACAGACCCCTTGGTTAATGGTAGGGATCCATGGCATAACAATGGTTGGAACCCCTCCCTCAAAGTCTGCCTCGGCAGCGGTGGGTGACATCGCTGACTTTTGTCATTGACTTTGATGAGTTGGGCTTCAGTGACTCACAGTTCCAGTGTTACGGGGATTTGTCTGTGTGAAGTTTGCACCCTCTTCTGACGAATGTGTGGGTTACCCGGGTGGCTGCAGTTTGCTCCAATATACAAAAGACATGCCAGGAGGTTAATTGGTTGTTGTATACTGTCCCTTAGCGTAGGACAGTGCTAGAAGGGTCAAAAAGGAGTTTTTGGACATGGGAAGGAGAATGTGCTACAGGGGTACAAGGAAACGAGTAGACGACTACAATTGATGTAACTTCTCTGCTGGGATACAATGGGCCAAATGGGCCTCTTTCTGTGTCCCAGTAAATTGGTGATGCCAGTTTGGTAAACAAGTACACGATTTTACAGAAATGAAGGTAAGTGCTGGTAAGCTGATTAGAGTCACTGTTCCACCCTGCCAAGAACCCAGATTCAAACTTGACCTTGTGTTCTGTCTGTGTAGAGTTTGCACAGTCACCATCATCCCAAAGATTGTGATTTTCTTGGTTAATTGACCACTGTAAATTGCCCCCTAGTAGGTATTGTAGGTGAGTGGTAATATCGGGGATGATGGGGGTGAAATTTGTGAGAATTTGGGGGAGTAAAATCAGTGGGATTAATGCAGAATTCATGTAAATGGTTGGTCGATGATCAGCACAGTCTTGATGGGCTGAAGGGCCTCTTTCTATGTTGTATCTCTCTGTGATTCCAAGATGCAAAGGCAGGGGATATACCCATTGGGATTAAAAAAAAGTTTCTGATATAGATTAGATATGAGACACAAAGGCAGGCTAATAAAGATACATTATCTGCAAGGCAGGTTGAGTAAGACACTGCATGTGGAAAGTGCTGTCAGTAAATACTCTGGATTTTACTCCCTAAGGCAAAGAAGCAAGCTCCAGTAAACCGTAATGTATCACAAAATATATTTAAATTGGACCATCTCCTGTCCCAATGTATATCGGCTTCCAATTGCTGCCTAACAGGGGCTGGAAGCTTTCTCAGTTTACCAGGGTTCATTTGGATATCTGTAATGAGTTAGGGGAATGGGGATTAGCACAGCTCGTCAAGTTTGTCAATGCAGAAAATGTGGACTATTTGTTAAATGATCTGGGCAGACTGGGTGATTGAACCAAACGCAAGGCTGCCTAGTATGAAGGCAGGTTGCTTAATTCACAGAAATACATGGTCTTAAAATTAGGGAAGGAAATACTGTTAGAAAAATAAATAAATTGGACCAGAAAAGAGAACTGTAAAGTAATCTAAACGCTCGGGGGAAAGATAAGGTTTAGTGGTGATGGAAAAAGCAAATACTGTATGTTCTTTGGATGTGTGGCTTGAGGAAGATAGCACTGCACTGAGACAGCTGTAATCAGTTTGCATAATGCATCAGGACTTTTGTGTTACTGTTTTAGGGAGGAAGGGAAGCATTCCTGGACTTGGAAGGAATATGACGGAGTGGAAACATGTTTATTTAGCGATACAGCGTGGAGTAGGTCCTTCTGGCCCAATGAGCAACCCCCCGGACAAATCCGATCAGCCCTCACCTAATCACGGGATAATTTACAATGACCTATGTATGCATTTGGACTGTGGGGGAAAAACCACACACTCCGCGGGGCGGATGAACAAAAACTCCTTACAGAAGGTACTGGAACTGAACTCCGATGTCTGGAGCGCCCTGAGCTGTAATAGCGTGCGCTAATTACTACCGTCATAAATGACATGCTACCGTCATAAATGACAGAGGGCATCTGAGCTAAGATGATGATCAGGGGAACCAGTGATGTTGATACCGGACAAACAAGAGAAATTAAGTCAGATTGAAGTATTTAAGATCTTCAAAGGAATTAGCAAACTGAACTTCAGATTCCATCAATATTACCAAAGAGTAACCCAAAGAGTTTATAAAAGAGTTTGGAAGTGATTAGCATATTGCCTGAAATTTCATTCAGAGCCGTGGTGCTGAATGCACTAGGTTATTGAGGCTGTATATTTTATTCCACTTCCAAAATTCAGTTCTTTTTTATTTTAGAGGCATCTGCCATTAAAACACAGTGCATTTAGTGGTATGTCCCAACACTGGACTTTGAGGTGACAAATATTTTTGCAGAACCAAAGTAATATGATTTTGAGACAGGCCCAATTTTATGGAGCTGATCACTCCCTGCCCTGTTTAAACTGCAATTGCAAGGAAACTGAAATGTGTAGGGGCTGGACATGGTCCAGTTTCAGTACATTTAGTGATGCATCATGGTTTGCCAGAGCTTGCTTGCTTCATTGCCTTGGGGAGGCTGGAGTAAAGTCCAGAGTATTTATCGACTTCAATTTCTATATGAGTTTTCTGCATCAACGATTTCATTGGTGAATTAATCTCAAACTCACTCACTGTTACATTTTCAACCCATCACGTTTCTTTTAATTACCTATCAATGAAAATATAAAACTTTCTGTCCAGTGCAAAACCAAAGCAAGTGATTTAGTGCATCTGAAATATGTTACATACTCAGCTTATTTGCGATGCAAATTACTGTTTTTGCATTGTATCCTTGGTCTTACATTTTATCACACTGCAAAGAAAAAATGTGTAATCAGTTTCCCTGTTCTGCATTCTAATTTATAGTTATTCAGTGATAGTTTATTTTGCTTTTAAGGCAATTACAGCAACTGATATTGTAGCCTTCACCAGAAACACTTAGCTCCCACAGCTTTTGATCATAATACAGTCACCATTATTTCAATTGCTCACAGGCAAAGGTCAGATCTTAAAAACAGAAAATACTGGAAATGTCTCCATCCTGAAAGAATAGCTGTTTCCCGTTCTACAGATGCTGTGAGATGCAATTGTTTCCAGTCTTTTCTTTTTTAAGTTCTGATTTCAAGCATTTTTGATCTTCAAAGACAAATGTAGCCTCACAAATTCATTACAAGGTGTTGACTGTCCACCACTCTCCTCAGTGTCTCTTCCACCTCAGGCAACTGAAGAAGCTTGGCATGGGCCCCCAAATCCTCAAGACCTTCTACAAGGGCACCATTGAGAGCATCCTGACTGGCTGTATCACCACCTGGTACGGGAACTGCACCGACCTCAATTGCTGGGCACTGCAGAGAGTGATACGGACAGCCCAGCGCTTCTGTGGATGTGAACTTCCCTCCGTTGAGGACATTCATAGCAGCAGGTGCAGAAAGAAGCCCTGGAAGATCATCGGGGACACCAGTCACCCCACAATAAACTGTTCAAGCTGCTTACATCGGGCAAACGATACCACAGCATTAAAGCCAGGACCAACAAGCTACCGGACAACTTGTTTCTACAAGCCTTTAAACTTATAAATTCACATGTCTGTACATTGCAGTGGGGTCATAATGCAAAGATTTGTATTCCCTCACGTTGTGGGATGGATGTAAGATTTAAATAAATTCAAATCCAAACCCTTCTCTACATCCTTGATACCTCCAGACACAGATCTACAGAGCCTGTACTTTACACTTCTGTCCACTACTGCTTCTGGAGAAAGGGGTTCATTAAAAACAATGACAGTATTGTAAAAGAAAGTAAGTAAATGGCCAAGAAAGTAAGGAAGTGATGTATATCATTATTAATTATGGATGAAGCAAGAAGCACATATCCCTTCATAATTAAAATGATAAAAAATATTAAAAAAAGAAATAATGACCTTAAAGAGTGATGAACCATTTGAATCTGGAGATTCTCAACTCAGGATTTTAAAGAAAATACATGAGTAGATTGCAGAGAACCTATTAATAATTTTCAAAAACTCTGTCAATTCAGGAACCACAAGTAGACTGTCATGTCAGAATAGGAATGGGAATGGGAATTAAAATATTTGACCACTGGGAATTTCTGCCTTTGGTGGATGGAGCGGAGGTGGTCAATGAAGTGGTCCCTCAATTTGCAAAAGGTCTCAACAATGTAGAGGAGGTTGCAGATGCTTCGTCAAGCACCTCTGCTCCATGGCCTCGTCTTGTGGCCAAGATGAAGCCATGTCAAGGTGGAGGAGCAACACCTTATATTCCGTCTGGGTAGTTTCCAACCTGATGGCATCAGGTTTTTCCTTTCAGTAAAATTCTATTTCCCTGCCCCTCCCCTCTTCCTCTATTCCCCACTCTGGCCTTTCATCTCTTCTCACCTGCCTATCACTTCCCACTGAGTCCCCACCTCCTTCCCTTTCTCCTACGGTCCACTCTGTTCTCCTATCAGATCCCTTCTTCTTCAGCCCCCTACCTTTTCCACCCATCTGGCTTTACCTATCACCTTCTAGCTAATTCTCCTTCCCCTCCTCCCACCTTTTTATTCTGGCAGGTTCCCCTTTCCCTTCAAATTGTGAAGGATCTTAGCCCAAAACATTGACTGTTTATTCATTTCCATAGATGCTGCTGAGTTCCTCCAGCATTTTGTTTGTGTTACTTAAATACTTGTTGTTGGGAAAGTACAGAACAAGAAACTACCTTGAAATCTCCCAGCTGGAAGAAGGGTCTCAGAAATATAGGTAAATGATCTGATAAACCTAACTGGATTTCTCAGTATCACAATCAGGTTTAATATCACCGGCATATGTCACAAAATTTCAAACAAGAGAAAATCTGAAGATGGTGGAAATCTGAGCAACACACACACACAAAATGCCGGAGGAACTCAGCAGGCTAGGCAGCATCTATGGAAAAAAGCACAGTTGACGTTTCGGGCCGAAACCCTTCAGAAAAAAAACTGAGGAGTAGATTTGAAAGGTGGAGGGAGGGGAGAGAGAAACACTCTCTCTGTACCGGGAGGGACGAAGCAAAGAGCTAGGAAGTTGATTGGTAAAAGAGACAGAAGGCAATGGAAGAAAGAAAGAAAGGGGGGGGGGGACGAGCACCAGGTGGGTGGGCAAGGAGATAACATGAGAGATGGATAAGGGGATAGGAAATGGTAAAGGGAGGGGAGGCATTACTGGAAGTTTGAGAAATCGATGTTCATGCCATCAGGTTGGAGGCTACCCAAACGGAGTATAAGGTGTTGCTCCTACAACCTAAGTGCGGCCTCATCACGACAGTGGTGGAGGCCATGGATGGACATATCGGAATGACAATGGGAAGTGGAGTTAAAACAGGTGGCCACTGGGAGACCCTGCTTGTCCTGGCAGACAGAGCATAATTTCGTTGTCTTTGTGGCAGCAGTACAATGCAATACATAATAATAGAAAAAAACTGTGAATTACAGTAAGTATAAATATTCAATAGTTAAGTTAAATAAGAAGTGCAAAAATAGAAATTTTAAAATGTAGTGAGGTGGTGTTCATGGGTTCAATGTCCATTCAGAAATATGACAGCAGAGGGGAAGAAGCTGTTCCTGAAATGTTGAGTGTGTGCCTTCCTGATGGTAGCAATGAGGATGTGGTTAAAGTACTGGATAGGGGAGTAATTACGAATGTTGACCATTTGGCTTTTCCACCGAAATCAGAGCTGAAATTCTTGGAACTGAGGACAAATTATTGAAATATTCAGGAACTGACTAGCAGTCTGAGCAGCAAAAAGAGTGATTATGACAGGCAGATGTTCAAACATGTAGGATGTGATTAGTGATGTCCCAAAGATTTGTCCTGAGATCTCGATGATTGGCAGTATTTATTAACATCTGAAATGAAGCAATGGAGAGCTTTGTATGCGTTACTGCTTATAGCACAGAGATAGATAGCATTCTGAACATCGAATCTGATAGCGTAAAACCATGACCGTATTAACAACAAGTAAATGTTTAAAAGATGGGCAAATGGATATCAGTACAGGCAATTGTAAGGTCATCCAGATTTGATCTTAAAAGGATAATTCAGTACCTTTCTAAATGGTGAAAATATGGAGGCTTGGAAGAAATAATGATCAAAAAGGTAAAAGAGTGCTAGTCTTTATATTGAAGACTTAAGATTATATTATAAAAGGCTATAAACTATGTCAGAACTAAGCTCTGACTGGGCCACCACGGAGACTAATGTGACGAGTTATGGTACCAAGCCTTAGGGAAGTTTACCAGAAAACTTGGACTCTACATGTTAGCTTATAAGGAAGTGTTACATAAACTTGGTTTCTCACTGACTGTTTTAAGGGGTTGAGATAATTTACTTAAAAATTCAAAAAATTATATTGTGAGGCAAATAAATACTATCTGAATGTATGAAAGTTTAGTGTGGGGAAGTGTGGATGATTGTATACAGAATAAAAAGTCGTACCTTTCAGGTGTGCAAGTGGGAAACTTTTCTCTATGTGAGAAATGGTAATTCTTGTGGAGTTTTCTTTTGCAAATGCAAGTTGCTGCTCGAAAGTTGTTAATTTTGAAGCTAATGGATCTTTATTAACCCTAGATACAAAGCGAGATGGTGTAAAATCAACTGGAATTAGATCACAGATTAGCACAATTTCATTGAATAATGGCACAGGCTGGAGTTGTAATTGCTCTCTCCAGAACATTTCTCTCCTAAAGCTGATCACAATAACGATGCCGATTAAAGCAACCCTCACCCCGCATGAGTTGACGGCCTGATTCCCAAGGACCGGCTCCTGTTGCGAATGAGCCTGTTTGAGAGTGTGCTATCAGCTTCACGTCCAGGTGAAATTGTAATGTTCATAGATTGGCTGGCTATGCTCCACTTCAGCAGGCTGCCTAACTAGTTCAGCTTCCTTATAAATTGTGAAGTTTGTGTAGGGTATTGGATTTTACACCCCTAGAAGGAGAGATATTGCAAACTGATTGACTCTCTGAAATCACTTCAGTGGCAAATAAAACTCCATAGGACAGTATTTTGCTGGGATCTTATCTGTTTCTTTGGATATCATTGTCATACATCCTTGAGAAGCAGCACAACTGTGTCTAACTGAGTAGGAAGAGGGTTGATTATAAACTGACTGTGCTGGGATACAAGTTGAGCGTGGCATTACAAGGCAAGTGGAGTTAGATGGATTGCAATCTTGGTTACCTGACTGTCATTTGTATAAGAGACTGGTGTATAGTGCAGCTTTATTTACTTTTGGAGTTAGCGCTAATGCTAGATTTATTCAGAAGTCTTACTTGCAGCTTATAAATGGGCAGATTAATTCTCTTCAAGTTCTACAATGGAGGATTGCTAAAGTGAGATACTGGTCACAGATATTGACTTACCTTTGAGTTATTAATGATAAAAATGAAATCAGGAAATAAATTTGTTTTTGTTTGATTAAATAAACATAAAGGAAGCACTTTCTGATTGTGTCACCGTGTCTAACCAGATGAGGACACAGGAAGAAAGTTTTGCTTAAGTGCAAGGGATTTATTTGCAAATTATACAATTGATTTTGTTTATCTGTGAGTGAGCCATTCAAAACATACGGTATCATTTGGTGTGACCTTTGATACATTGTTGTACGAGGTATCTCCGTTGGTTAAGAGCTCAGTGTCTTCAGTAATGAACGTTCTATTGATGGTGCTCACCTTTAAGAACTGCCTTTGCGAGTGCTCACACCAAAATGTCAACAGTATACAGCAACGGCTACTATTTACGGCTTAAACTTGGCTAAATTGACGAAATCCAGATTCACATTTTGATCTTCTACTGCAGCATTCTGGAGGAAAAAGATCAATATGTTCTCTCAGGGAACATGCTAATCTCACAACAGGCGGAAGCACATTTTACTGAAGAAAGCAGTTTTGATTTCCCACAGTTTTGGTATATAAGAAAATAATGCAGAAATGTTCTGTTCTTAGTCGACATCATTACTCCAAAATTAAAGTTAAGCATTGTGTAATGTGCAACAATAAATTGTGGAGTTACATTACTAATTGCAGAAGGTTAGACGCCATCTGGAAATTGGTTCAGGAACTCCCACACAAGGTCAACAACATGGCGAAAGACACATTTTGGTCTGCATGAAACTTATTTGCCTTCCAGTTTAAGGAGATATCCACTTGCGAATGCTGCTGACCAGCACATTCCAGGCTGCAGGAGTATGTGCTGAGAGAAATGCAGCTACCAGAAATGTTTTATTGTGAAGAAGCCCAGTCTAGGGTCATGCGGCCATTGGACACTGAGGGACAAGACCCTGTGTAACAAGCTCTCAAACACTTAATAGGTTTAAGGAGGAAATATGAATGGTGTTGATGCATTATACGACAAATAGATGACACAAGAAAGTAGAGAAAGGTGTGTATTACTGTACATATTACATAAGAAATATACTTCTGAAGTAAAATAATGACAATTCTCTTCGTGCTGCTGAAGCATACATCACATCAATCATTGTACCATTGATTGTACTCTGCGTGACTTCTGACAACAATCAATTCTCCGTGGGAAATGGCTTGATATGGAAACTCCAGTGCCCTGGAACAGAAAAGCCTACGAAGAGTGGTGGATGCAGCCCCCCTCACCATTGAGCGCATCTACAAAGAGCACTGACACAAGAAGGCAGCATCCATCATCGAGGACCGCATGCTCTCTTATTGCTGGTACCATCAGGAAGGAGGTACAGGAGCCTTAGTTCAGGAACAGTTATTATCCTACAACCATCAGGCTCCTTGACCAGTGTGGACAATTTCACTCACCTTAACACTGAACTGATCGCTGAGCACAACCTATGGACTCACCTTCAAGGTCTCTACAACTCATGTCTTCAGTATTATTTAATAATTTATTATTTGTTTCTTCTCGTATTTGCACAATTTGTCATTATTTGTGTGTAGTGTTTCTCACGGAGTCTGTTGTACTTCTTTGTACCTACTGTGAATGCCTACAAGAAAATGAATCTCAGGGTAATATTTGGTGACATATTCACTTACAGAATAACAACACACACAAAATGCTGGTGGAACACAGCAGGCCAGGCAGCATCTATAGGGAGAAGCACTGTTGACGTTTTGGGCCTAGACCCTTCATCAGGACTAACTGAAAGGAAAGATAGTAAGAGATTTGAAAGTAGTGGGGGGAGGGGGAAATGCAAAATAATAGGAGAAGACAGGAAGGGGTGGGGTGAAGCTAAGAGCTGGAAAGGTGATTGGCAAAAGTGAAACAGAGCTGAAGAAGGGAAAGAATCATCGGACATAGAAAGAATCCTGCTACACCTGCCCTTACACTTCCTTCCTCACCACCATTCAGGGCCCCAGACAGTCCTTCCAGGTGAGGCGACACTTCACCTGTGAGTCAGCTGGTGTGGTATACTGCATCCGGTGCTCCCGGTGTGGCCTTTTATATATTGGTGAGACCCGATGTAGACTGGGAGACCGTTTCGCCAAACACCTACGCTCGGTCTGCCAGAGAAAGCAGGATCTCCCAGTGGCCACACATTTTAATTCCACGTCCCGTTCCCATTCTGATATGTCTATCCATGGCCTCCTCTACTGTCAAGATGAATCCACACTCAGGTTGGAGGAACAACACCTTATATACCGGCTGGGTAGCCTCCAACCTGATGGCATGAACATTGACTTCTCTAACTTCTGTTAATGCCCCTCCTCCCCTTCTTACCCCATCCCTGACATATTTAGTTGTTTGTTTTTCTTCTCTCTCTCTGCCCATCACTCTGCCTGTTCTCCATCTCCCTCTGGTGCTCCCCACTTCCCCTTTCTTTCTCCCAAGGCCTCCCCTCCCTTCTCCAGCTCTGTATCACTTTCGCCAATCACCTTTCCAGCTCTTAGCTTCATCCCACCCCCTCCTGTCTTCTCCTATCATTTCGCATTTCCCCCTCCCCCCACTACTTTCAAATCTCTTACTATCTTTCCTTTCAGTTAGTCCTGACGAAGGGTCTCGGCCCGAAACGTCGACAGTGCTTCTCCTTATAGATGCTGCCTGGCCTGCTATGTTCCACTAACATTTTGTGTGTGTTGTTTGAATTTCCAGCATCTGCAGATTTCCTCGTGTTTGCACTTACAGAATAAATTTTGTTTGAACTTTGAGGTTTAGGACGTTTGCTATTCACTTATAATAGGTTCAGAGGAACAACATGAAAACAAAAGGGAGTGTAGACGTTGAAGTCCGGAATAACATGCCAGGAATCAGTACTGAACCAGTGCTCAATTTTATTGTATATTGCCAGCAGTAATTTGAAGTTAAATTGGACCACAGGATTAGAGATATTCTTTGTAAAATGGTGGCCATGATACATTTGCATATGCATCAGTCAGATGAAAAGACAATGGGGTTGTGCTATTTGACCTGTAGAAATTACACTGTTATAAATAAGTTCATGGAAGCTTGCAATTAAAAAAAGTAGGAGATTAGGAGGTGCTATCCCCCACAGCTAGACATTTCCTCTAGCTCAACCCAGGGTCATCTACTAGAGACAACAGCCTTGGAATCTCACCTTTGTTGCTTTTTTAAAATTTCACGTTTCTTGGTTCTTATTTGTTCAGGGAGTGGATCGATTATGTTTTATTCTGCTAATTTCATTGATATATTGACAGATAAATACAGATGGCTAAGGACAAAGTAAAATTCATTTCTTTAATGTGAATGGGCTGTTAAATCCAATCAAACGTAGTAGAATTCTATCCAAAATGAAAAAAAGAACAAGCCCATGTTGTACATTTACAGGAAACTCACTTAAGTGATAATGAGCATGGAAAACTAAAGAAAATGGGCTTCACTAATTTGTTTTTCTCCTCATATAAATCAGGATATAGAAGGATAAATGAGGACATAGGAAAGGAGTTGCTATTCTTAACTCAAGCAAGCTAAATTTTGAAAAAGTATTCGAAATGGGCGATAAGGAGGGTAGATATATTCTGGTAAAGGGGAATATAGATGGAAATTCAGTTACTTTATTGAATATATACGCACCCCCAGGAGGTGATATTAATTTCTTTCAGAAAATTACTAATATTATGGTAATGGAAACAGAAGGTCTCCTGATATGTGGGGGAGACTTAAATTTACAATTACAGGTACAACCAAAGTTAAACTCTTTGAGTAGAAAAACCTATGAATCAAAATCCTTACATAAGAAAGTTAATACACTTTTTGAGGATGTTGGTCTATTTGATATATGGAGGGACCATTTCCCCAACAGAAGAGATTACACTCATTATTCTGCCCCTCATTCTTTATATACAAGAATAGACTATTTCATAACATTTGGAAAAGACAAAGACAAAATAAACACCTGTGAAATTGGGACAATTGAAGTAAGTGACCATGCACCTAAATCTGTTGATTTTGACCGACAACCAAAGAATACTATTTGGAAACTGAATTCAAGTCTACTCAATGATCTCTACTTTAAGAAACAAATTAAAAAAGAAATTGGTCTTTACTTAGAATTCAATGATAATGGAGGGGTTTCACCTCCCATTCTATGGGATAAATGAAGGCTGTTTTAAGAAGGAAAATTACAGCGGTATCTTCATATAAGAAATAAATAAGGAATAAGACATTAGAGGAATTACAAAATAAGCTCAAGGAACTAGAAAAGAACACAAATTGAATTTGGCACAGGGTACATTAGAGGAAATTAAAAAAAAATTAGGAATGAAATTAGTTTGGCTATGCAAGAAATCAGAAAAAAATTAATGTTTCTGAAACAGAGACATTATGAAAGTGGATCTAAGTCTATGAAAATACTGGCATGGAAATGGAAAAAAAATGATAGCAGAAAATACAATTCATAGAATTAGGGATCCAAGAACAAAGATGATAAAAAAAAAAGCTAAGTGAAATTCAAGAAGCTTTTGAAGTGTTTTACAAAACTCTATATTCCAAAGTTCCAGGGGGAAGCAAAACCCAAATTGACACCTTCCTGAATTCTCTAGAGTTACCCACTTTAGGTGAAGAACAACATAGAACGATGACTGCTGACATAACTGAAGTTGAACTAAAAGCTGCAATTAGTGGGCTTAAATTAAGCAAGTCACCAGGATCAGATGGGTATACGGCAGAGTGGTACAAAGAATTTAAAAATGAGTTAATTCCTGTATTACTCCCCACACTGAACTGGGCTCTAAAAAAGGCACAAATGCCACCCAGTTGGAAGGAAGCGATAATCTCAGCTATACCGAAAGAAGGCGAGGATAAAATGGAATGTGGGTCATTTAGACCAATATCCGTTCTTAATGTAGATTATAGATTATTTACCTCCATCATGGTCAAACGATTTGAAAAGTTTCTATCCATACTGGTTTTATACGACAACGCCGAACACAAGACAATATACGAAGGACACTTCACATTATGGATCATATACAAAAAAATAAAATCGAAGCAATAGTGATAAGTGTGGATGCTATAAAGGCATTTGATTCGGTTAATTGGAATTTTCTTTACAGAGTTTTACACAGATTTGATTTCCATGACACAATTATTAAAACTATGCAGGCACTATATGACAACCCTACTGTTAGGATTAAAATCAATGGATATTTATCAAATAATTTTACCCTAGAAAGGGGCACAAGACAGGGTTGTGCATGGTCACCACTACTCTTCGCATTATATCTGGAACCATTAGCTCAATACATCAGACAAAATGAAGATATCAGGGGAATTACTATTAAAGGGACAGAGCATAAATTGGCCTGTTACGCAGATGACATTTTGATCTGTCTAGGGCAACCAACATACCCTTTACCTAAATTGATGCATTCCTTTGAATAATATGGCCAATTATCAGGATACAAGATCAACATAGATAAAACCCTATTACTTTCATATAACTCTAGCCCACCAAGAGAAATTGAAAGTAGATATCCCTGGGCATGGTGGACAGAATCTTTCAAATATTTGGGCATCATTGTACCAAAAGATTTGGCAAAATTATCAGAATGCAATTATCAGGCTATATATTAAAAAAATAAGAAAGATATAACAAGATGGAACCTAATTCCTTTTGTTAGTTCAGTTCAAGGATTGAATCTATTAAAATGAATATACTGCCCAGACTATTATATCTCTTTCAGACCCTACCAATAGAGATTAATCAAAATCAATTCAATGAATGGAACAAAATGTTACCAAGGTATATTTGGCAAGGTAAAAGGTCTAGAGTTCATCTCAAAACTTTGCAATTAGCCAAGGAAAAGGGGGGATGGGGCCTACTTTCTCTTAGAGATTATTATTTTGCAGCACAGTTGAGAGCTGTGATATGTTGGTGCAACCCATCATATGACGCTCAATGGAAAAACATTGAGGAGCGGGTACTTCCCATTCCCATACAAGCAATTTTGGCTGACAACAACCTACAAAGGTACATAAATACTATTGATAACCCATGGGTGAAATGGACTCTTAAAATATGGAAAACTATTATAAAGGAACATAAACTAGAGGGAGATATTGCAACTTTTAAATGGTGTGCATATAACTCAGATTTTTTGCCAAATAAACTGGATGCTAGATTTAAGGACTGGACAGCTAAAGGAATAACAGTTCTTTGCAATATAATGAAAGAAGGAACACTGTTCAGTTTTGAAATGCTTAAAGAGAAGCACTTATTAGAAAAACAAGACTTTTATCAGTATTTACAGATACGACAATATGTTAATAGGACAGTTAAAAATGTAGCCAAGGTAAGAACATGTTTGATAGAGCTATTTAGAAAAGCATATCATTCAGAGAATGGTAGTAGAATCATTTCAAACGTGTATAAGGGTTTGTCAAATATTAAAACACATGCATTATATTAAAACAAAATGGGAGAAGGAAGGATTGTATCTGAGGAAGAATGGACAATAATATGGAGATATCAACGGAAGTGTATCAGTTCACAGAAATGGAGGGAGTTCACTTGGAAAAGACTTGACAAAATATTTTATTACACCCCCTCAGAAATCCCGTTATGATAGTAACCTCCCTGTTTGCTGGAGAAATTGTGGAAATCAAAATGCAAACCATTATCATATTTTCTGGGAATGCCTCGTTATCAAAGACTATTGGAGTGGGATACACAATGCCCTACAAGACATCTTTAAATGTGAAATACCCTTAGAAGGTAAGACTGTATATTTTGGGTATATACTTCAAGAATGGTTGAAAAGAGATAAATATTTAATCAATATACTGTTGGTGGCTGGTAAAAAGCTGTGTAGTCAGAAGTGGTCTTAGCTTAATATCAGCTCTTCCTACAATGTAGCCCTCCCTTGGTACTGCAGAAGCAACTGGGATTATGTACTCAAGTTTCTGGCATGGAATGGCTGTGGAGGAAATGCATTACCTTGAAGGAAACTTGAGCAATTTAAATCAAAATAATTGATCCAATAACTGCCACCACGCCTAACGTGAAGATGAGTCTGAGCAGAGAAACAAGGAGTCAATGCAATGGACTGTCTTTCCTCTCGACTGCCCAGCATACTCAGAAACTGACATGCTATTCAGTGTAGTCAATCAACATCATTTTAGACTATGCGTGGGCTAACCTTGAGAAAGACTTTCTATGTCCAGCTCATTAGTATGCTGCTGCTTCCTGTGTGACCGTGAGATACAATAAGTGTCAGTATTAATAATTACTCCAACAGGCCCACTATCAGAAAAGTGCAGATTTTCATTCTGCTCCGCCTAATCCATAAATCAAATAGACGGGAAATCCCTGCTTACTTAAAAGATAAACTTGTGTTTTTTAAGAAACAGCTTGTACTGACAGTGCAAACGGATTTAAACTCAGCATAAGGCACACCCATGAATCTATCAACCTGACTCTGCAGAAGATAGACCAGCATTTATGTAGCACCCAGAAGGGTTTATTGCCAGTGAAGCACTTTTGAAGTGTAGCCTTTGATGTAATAATTGGAAGCCAATTTGTGTAGAGTAAATTCCAATGCAGACCAATACGATCATCACCAGGTAAGGTGCTTTACTGATATTGACTGAGGGTTAAAATTTGGCCTGGAAATGGAGGAGAAAACCCTTGCTTTTTTTAGTGGAACTTTTCCATTCTTGGGGTATGAAGATTGTTTACATACTGACTAGCTACAAAGGGAAGTGCATTGAGGACGTTACTGTGATTAAACACGACACTGCCAGGGCAGAGCTGACACCATGGCTGACCGCACATCCTCGTAAACTGCTTAGGGATCGGGACTCTGCCTTCAGATCAGGGGACAGGATGACTCTAAGGTCAGCAAGAGTCGCCAGGAAGGTCAGGAGGGCAAAGCGTGAGGAAGCACAGAAAATACACAGGCACCTTTGTGACACCAGGCACATCCAACGCACAAACCATAACCGATTACAAGTCCACGCTGTGCCTCCCTCCCTGATCGGCTGAATGCTTTCTATGCACGATTTGCCAACTGAATGATGTGACATTGAGCAAAGCCCCCTCTCTTCCTGAGGAGCAGGCAGCCGAGGTGAGGTGAGGTGAGGAGGACCCCAGCCAGGGTGAATTTATGCACAGCTGTAGGGCTGGACAACATACCAGGCCAGGTGCTGAGGGACTGTGCAGCCCAGCTCATAGAGGTCTTAATGAACGTCTTTAACATCTCTCTGAATTAGTCCACTGTCCCTGCAGGCTTCAAGGCAGTAACCGCACCAAGAGACCAACAGTACCTGGCCTAAATGATTACCGCCCTGTGGCACTGACTTCAATAATCATGAAGTGCTTTGAGCAGTTGGTAATCCCACTTTCCAGCTACACTGGACCCTTTCCGGTTTGCTTATTGCTCAAACCAGTCTATTGATGATGCCACAGCCCTCCACTCTGTCTTGTCTCAGCTAGAAAACGATGCCTCATGTGCCAGGCTGTTGTTCACCAACCTCGGCTCTGCATTTAACGTGATCATCCATGAGAGGCTGGTGGGTAAACTGTCGTTGGGACTCAACAGCCCTCTCTGCAACTGGATCTTGGATTTGTTGACAGAAAGAGCCCAGTCAGTCCAGAATGGCAGCAACACCTCAAGCTCCAGCACACTGAGCACTGGTGCCCCGCAGGGCTGTGTGCTCGTCCCTCTGCTGCTCACGCTGCTGAATTACGACGGCACTGCCCGACCCAGCTTAGACCGCAGCACCAAATTCACCAATTAAACAACAGCGGCTGGCCTCATTAGCACCAATGATGAGTCAGCATACAGAGAGGAGGTTGAGAGGCTTGTCAAATGTGCAAGTACAACAATCTGAGTCTGAAAGTGGTACAGAAGCATTAGGACGAGGACTGCCAGGTTGTGTAACAGCTTCTTCCCTCAAGCTGTGAGGCTAATGAATACCCTGCTACCACTGAGGTCTCGTCACTAGAAAAGAGAGCTATTTACAGTACTGTTTACTGTGCTGAGCTTAATTACATGCATTTTGAATTACATTTTATTAACTTAATTATAGCATAATATTTTGGTTTTATGTGCTGTGTGTGATATTTGTTGCGTGGGTGCACCATAGTCCAGAGGAATAGTGCTTCATTTGCTTGCATATATATCCGATCAAGTGACAATAAACTTGAACTTGAACTTATTCATCCCTGATTGCCTTAAAAAGAGCAAAAAAGAGCTATTTCAGAGGGGCATTAATTTGGCTCCGATGTCTTATGGTCTTATGGTTTTACCTGTGAGTAGAAGGAAGTTTTGTGGCCTTTGAAATAATTTAAGATTTTGGTCCCATAACAAATACCATCACAAAGGACACTGATCATTATAGAAATGACCTCTTGACAAGAGTTATAAATAAAAAGAACTAATTTAGCAGTTTGGATACTTTTTGTTCTAAGTATAATTATCTCAAAAGGTTACTAGTGAAACTGAACTCTGATGCCCTAAAAGACACGCGGTAAGTGTAAACAACAGTTCGCTATGACAGACCATCTCCTCAGAGCTAATTTCAACGACGTTATCCCATCAGTACTAATCAACAAGCTTCTAAAACCTGAGACTCTGTACCTCTCCCTGCATCTGGATCATTAACATCCTCATTGGGAGACAACAGTCAGTGCAAATCGAAAATAAAATCTCCTCCTCACAGACAATCAACAAGCGTGCACCCTAAGTATGCATACTTATCCCGCTGCTCTACTCTCTCTACATCCATGACTGCGTGGGTAGACACAGCTCTCACGCCATCTATAAATTCACCGATGGCTCAACTGTTGTCGGCAGAATCTCAGATAGTGACAAGGAGGCGTACAGGAGTGAGATAGATCAGCTGGTTGAGCACTGTCGCAGGAACAACCTTGCACTCAATGTCAGTAAGATGAAGTAATTGATCGTAGACTTCAGGAAGTGGAAGTTGAGGGAACACAACCAGTCCTCATCGAGTTGTCAGCGTAGAAGGAGTGAGCAGTTTCTAGTTGCTGGGTGTCAGCATCTCTGAAGATTTATCCTAGGCTCAACTTACGAATGCAATTACGAAGAAGGCACACCAGCAGCTGTATTTCATTGGGAGTCTGACGAGATTTGGTATGTCATGAAAGACTATCAAATTTCTGCAGATGGATCGTGGAGTTGCATTACCTTCTGGTATGCAGATGCCGATGCACAGGGTTGGAAAAACCTTGCAGAGGATTAACAACTCAGCTAGCTCCATCATGGGCAATAGCTTCCCCTCCATCTTCAAAAGGAGGCGTACATTAATAAGGACCCCCACCACCCAGGACATGCCCTCTTCTCATTGCTACTATCAGCGAGGAGATACACTCTGAAGGCCTACACTCAATGTTTTAATAACAGCTTCTTCCCCTCCACCATCAGATTTCTGAATAGTCCATGAACCTATGAACCCTACCTCATGATTTTACTGTCTTTTTGCACTATTTATCTATCTATCTATCTATTTATCTATCTATCTATCTATCTATCTTATTTTAACCAGTCAAATCAATGAGAAGAGACCAATTGGTGTGGTGTACTTGGCTTTGGTAATAATACTGGCATTGGTTATTGTTCACAAGTACTGAGATACAGTGAAAATATTGTTAAATTATTTCACATTCATTGAGGTAAAATCAGGTAAAGCAATAACAATGCAAAATAAAGTGTAACAGCTACAGAAAATGTGCAGAACAGGTCAACAAGAAAGTGTTAGAACATAATGAGTAGATGGCAAAGTCCAATAGTTCTTGACAGGACTAGGGAACCATTCAATAGGCTTATTACAGCGGGGAAGGATCTGTCCTTGAGCATGGTGATATGCACTTTCAGGCTTTTGTATCTTCTACCCAATGGGAGAGGGGAGAAGGGAGAATGCCTGGGATGGGAGGGATCTTTGATTATGCTGGCTGCTTTACCGAGGTGGTGAGAAGTATAGAGAAACTCCAGAGAGGGAAAACGGATTTTCGTCATGTGCTGAGCCACGTCCACAACTCTCTGCACAAAACAAAGAAACCCAAAAGAACCCGTAAAAAAGACTGAACATGCAGAGAGAAAGACAAATCATGCACACAATAAACGCAAGCCCTTAGTTCAGCACAAAGCCGAATAAACATCACAAAGTAGTGAGCTGAACCAGCCCCCCTCTCGCCTCAGGCCCTGACACCCTAACCTTTTCAAAGTGGACCAGCACTTACTGTAAATCTTCATCCAAACATTGGGTTCGGTCGCCTGTGCCCCGCTGCCTCTATTCGGCCTGTACCTGACCTCCAGTCTCCCAGAAAAACACATCTGCACTATGCTGCAGCTCCTGAGAGACGTATTAAGGAGCTGCAGCTGCCACTCGATGACCTTTGACTCACAGGGGAGAATGAGGACACGACAGACAGAAGCTACAGGGAGGTAGTCACCCCTAGATTGCAGGAGACAGATAACTGGGTGACAGTCAGGGGAAGGAGGGGAATTGCACAGCCAGTGCAGAGCACACCTGAGCTGTTCCGCTCAATAATAAGTATATAACTCTAGGTACTATTGAGGGGGACGGCCTACACAGTGACCGGGTCTCTGGCACTGAGTCTGATGCTTTGGCTCAGAAGAGCAGAGAGGTGAGGAGGACTGCAGTGTTGATCGGAGATTCCTTAGTCAGAGAAACAGAGATGAATCTCTGTGAGCGGGATAAACCAGAATATAAAAGCAAGGATGTAATGTTGAGACTTTATAAAGCACTGGTGAGGCCTCACTTGGAACTTGGTTGGCAGTTTTGGACCCCTTATCTTAAAAACGATGTGCTGAAACTGGACAGGGTTCCAAGGAGGTTTACAAAAATTATTCCAGGATTGGACAGCTTGTTATATGAAGAGCTCTTGGCCTGTATTCACTAGAATTCAGAAGAATAAGGGGTGATCTCATTGAAACCTATTGAATGCTGAAAAGCCTTGGTAGAGTGGATATGGAGAGCATGTTTCCTAGGGTTGGAGAATCTAAGACCAGAGGACACAGTGTCAGAATGGAGGTAGAGGGTCGTTCTTTTAGAACGGAGATGAGGAGGAATTTCTTTAGCCAGAGAGTGGTGAATCTGTGGAACCCTCTACCACATACTGCAGTGGAGGCCAAGTCCGTGGGTACACTTAGGGTGGAAGTTGATTATTTCCTGATCAGTCAGGGCATCAAAAGATATGGCATTGAGTGGGATCTGGGATCAGCCATGATGGAATGGCAGAGCAGACTCAATGGGCTGAATGGCCTAATTCTGCTCCAATGTCTTATGGTCTTATAGACCCTCTCCATCATTGATGAGGACTGGTTCATGGACCTCTGGATTCTTCCTTCTGTAATCTACAATCAGCTCTTTGATCTTACTGAGGATGAGTGAGAAGTTTTGTTGTGGTACCACTCAGCCAGATTTTCAATCTCCCTCCTATATGCTGATTTTTCACCACCTTTTATTCAGCCAACAACAGTGCTGTCAGCAGCAAACTCAGATATGTGCTGTGCTTAGCCTCACAGTCGTAAGTATGGAGTGAGTCGAGCAGGGAAATAAGCACACAGCCTTGTGCTGCACCTGTGCTGATGGTGATTGTGGAGGAGATGCTGTTGTCAATCCGACTGACTGGGGTCTGCAATTGAGGAAGCCGAGGATCCAGTTGCACTAGGAAGTTCTGAAGCCTAGGACTTGAAGCTTATTGGTTAGGTTTGAGGGGATGATGGTATTGAATGTCAAGCTGCAGTCAATGAAGTGCATCCTGATGTAGGCATCTTCACTGTCCAGACATTCCAGGGTTGAGTGAAGAGCCAATGAAATGACACCTGTTGTTGACCGGTAGGCAAAATGGAGCAGATCCAAGTCTTTTCTCAGGCAGGAGTTGTTATATTTCATCACTGACCTCTCAATGCACTTCATCAAGATGGGTATAAGTGCAACTGGATGATAGTCACTGAGGTAAATTACTACTTTCCTTTGAGGATCCAGTATAACTGAAGCCTGCTTAAAGCAGGTGGGTACCTCAGACTGCCAAAGCGAGATTAAAGATCTCAGTGAACACTCCAGCCAATTGATCAGCACAGGTCTTTAGTACTCAGCCATGTACCCCATTTGGGCCAGAGGCTCTCACCAGACCATACCTATTTGTCGAGACTATATCTGTATTATTGTGCTGTTTGTTCTTGGCACTTTACCTCAAATAAAAATATATTTATCACAGAAGGAATGGAGTCAAAATACATCATACTGGTTCCTGGGATGGCAGTGATGAACTGCAAAATAGGAGTAATGATATGAAGTCACAGTGGTAGGTTGTTTGAGGTTATGATCTGTCCACTCTGATTACTTTGATGGACATCACCTGTATTCAGGCTGTCAGCACCACCAGCCCCAAAACATACATAAACCTGGGAATTAATTTTGCAGCAAGTTTGGTCTTCACAGTCAGAATCAGAATCAGGTTTACTATCACTAGGGCATGTGTCGTGAAATTTGTTAATTTAGCAGCAGCAGTTCAATGCAATGCATAATATAGAAGAAGAGGGGAAAAAATAATAAATAAATAAATTCCAGTATATGTATATTGGATAGATTAAAAATTAGGCAAGAAAACCAGGAAATAAAATATATATTGAAAAAGTGAGGTAGTGTTCAAGGGTTCAAAGTCCATTTAGAAATTGGATGGCAGAGGGGAAGAAGCTGTTCCTGAATTGCTGAGTGGGTGTCTTCAGGCTTCTGTACCTCCTACCTGATGGTAACAGTGAGAAAAGGGCATGCCCTGGGTTCTGGAGGTCATTCATAATGGATGCTGCCTTTCTGAGACACTGCTCCCTAAAGATGTCCTGGGTCTTTTGCAAGCTAATAACTAAGATGGAGCTGACTAAATTTACAACCCTCTGCAGCTTCTTTCGGTCTTGTGTTGTAGCAACCCCCCCCCCCCCACATACCAGACAGTGATGCAGCCTGTCAAAATGCTCTCCACAGTATATCTATAGAACCAAATTACTGTGCCAAATTTTAATGTCTAAAAATAAGCCTTTGTATTACTTCTAGATAATCTTAACCTGTTGACTATTAGCAATTTTTGACTGCCTACCTTGGCAGTTAATTGGAAGTAGTTTTGAGTGTATGACACAATTACTCTGTGTGAGGAAATAACTGTTTGCAAAAGGACTGTGTGAAGATATATGCAGTATACTCATTTGTAGCAGTCTGCATAGTTTTGTAGTAGCTACAGATTGCACTCAGTTTCTGAAATTCTGAATTTTGTAAGGACAATACAAAATACTATCTATGAAATACTGTGTATATAAAAATGGTTAAATGAAGATATTAGAAACACTTAGCAGGCCTGGAAGCATCTGGGGACAGAGAAACTAAGCTAATGTTTCAGGAAAATATCCTTTAGTCTGATTTACTGATCATTTCCTGTAAGACATTCTATTCAGTGTTGGCAATCGATAATGAATTTTCTTCTCATTGAGTTTCCATCGATGTATGACACACATGCAAATCAGACCTTTAAGCAAATGGATATCAATGAAGGCATGCAAATTGAATAACACAGCAGTAGATTTCAATGTTCTACTGACCTTGGATCTGTTAATGATTGCTTGAATTCCATGCAAGGGATTGATTCTGCTGAAATTAAAGTACAGCCTTATTGTAGCCCATTGTAACTACCAATCCAAATTCATTTCAGGCTAACCAAAAGCTGAAGATCCCTTTCATGAGAGGTGCCTATAACACAGCCAGGTAAGCTGAATCACAAAGGCCACTGGTAAAAAAAACGCATATATTTTACTGTTATCAATGCTCGTGGCTGATTTGATAAGGTGATGAATGGTGGCTTCTTTAGGATTCAGCTGTCACAGAAAATAAAACCTTCTTGATTCATCTCAGCAGGTCTGATCTGGCAGCCTCTTCTCCTATTCATGTTTTACACCAGGCTCCAGAAAGACATATAAGTATCTCGTTACTCTATCTACACTGTGCCTTTTGAATGGCCAGCTTTAATAATGTACACATTACACAAACTCTACTACTCCCTACGTAAGCAACAAGAATGAGTTGTTTCATTTAAAAAGTATAAGGGACATAGATATGTCTGAACTCATGCATCGCCTGATGTCTAAACAAAATTAAAACTTGAAGTAATTATGATATTTGCTTCAGGGTAAAATGGGTAGCAAAAGATACCAGTGAGCATACTGGTTTCTCATCTATTCTCATACTATCATGGTAAATACAAAACATATATGAAGTCGGATTAACAATACCGGTTACATTCGATTATCCTTTCCCCTCATTACTCTTCTTATTCTGTATAATTTGTTCAACATTATCCTCCTCATCCGTCCATACATCAGTCCACTCTCTGCAAGATTTGACCTTTTGCATACTTTACGCTGCTTTACCCTGCTAAAACCGCACCACTAATGCCAAGCATATACAACTGGACATGAGAAAGCACGTAAACAAGAAATATTATGCCACCAATTCCTCTGGACAAACAGTGGATGAAATCCAATGTATTACAAACTATATATAATCAAAGAGAGAAATGGCACAAGTTCAGCAGTTCACCATTCTGCCCAGAATACTAATTGAAGCCAGCTCATTAGCAGTCATCATTTTGACAGTGTGGTTCTCCTTATCCCACACAGCATTAGCGTTAGGCTATAAAAGTTCAGCTTTATTAATTACTCTTTGATGAGATACAATTTCATGAAAATTAATCATCCATCATGACTTTCAATGGGTGAGAATTCTTATAACATTCATCACTGAACTACTGAGAAATTGCTACATCTGTTGCTGGGAGATTGAATCTTCTTTATTATAATCCTTCAGCGAATAAGAGTTAAGCCCAGCACACACCAAAAAAAATTGCTTCAATTCGATGTTGGTTAAGTGAACATTATTTGTGTGCTATGATTTTTTTCTCTCCATTAACTGTACAAAGCAGCAACAATTCAATCGAATTGATCTGTCATGGGAAAAATTAAAATTAAACCACTGTTAGAGTCATGATGAGTTTTGATTGGGCATTGTTGTAAATTCATCCTCATACCTTTCCAAATTAATTTCAATGTGTAATATTTATTTTTGAGAACCTGAACATTGTAAGGACAGCACTTATTTTCCCCTGAGAAGGCGATAGTGATCTGCCCTGATGTAAGGTCTCGGCCCGAAACGTCAACTGTTTACTCTTTTCCGTAGATGCTGCCTGGCCTGCTGAGTTCCTCCAGCATTTTGTGAGTGTTAGTGGTGATCTGTTCTAGATATTTTGAAACTTTAATGTCTATTTGGTGAAGGTGCTGTTTGGAAGGAAGCTTTAGGATTTTAGACAATTAACAAGGAAGAATTGGTAATATCCAAGTCAAACTTAGTACATCCCTAAGTGGTAAGATATTGCAGACAAATATTTTCAAAATATTTTAATCAGAATTTATATCAAGCTAACACACTTTAGATTCCTCACAAAGAATTAGCAAAAATTTAAGAGCGTTAACCCCATCATCAGTATCTGACATAGATCCCCTTCTTAGAAGAACTTCATCCCTGGTCATTTCCTAATGAATCTCTTCTGCACCCATTTAAAGCCTTGACATCTTTCATAGAGATGTCAAGTTTTGAGCACAATATGTGTGTGATATCTAATACTGACTGTAAGTGTTTAATATACCTTCTTTTATTTTCTATTCCATTTGTTTATTAATAATGCTAAGAACCTCATTTTCCTTCAACAGCTTACTCAACATCTCTAGCCACCTTAATGGAGTTCTTATTATATACACAACCCCCCATCCCCACACCATCCAGGTCTCCATGTTCCTGGATTCCTTTGAAATTATACCATCTTCTCCTCTTTAATATCAAAATGCATCACTTTATACTTCTCTAGGTTAAATTTCATCTGCCATATGCCAGCCAAATTTAACACTGATTTGATAACTTCTGTTAACCATCCTCCTTGTCATTTCTGATTTCATTTTTTATGTTATGACCAAGTCACTAATAAATATAAAATAGAGCATTACTTCTGATAGAGATCCTTAATACAGCCAAGTTGTTTCAGCAAATTTACAGAAAAACTTTGAGCACCTATTTAGATTTCAAGAGGAGTCCAACATCACAGCATGTATGTGAAAAATACTTTGGAAAGCTAAAAGGAGCATTGAGTAATTGCTTATATTTTCCAACCATCTTACTCCCTTTACAAAATGCTAGTTGATGTCGAGCAAAGGAATGGAATTGCAGGAAGGAAGGATAATCAATATTCTGGAATCATGAGAGTAAAGGAAAGGAATTGGAGGAAGGATAATCCATTTCCTGGAATCATGAGTAAGTTCATTATGCCCTGGCATGCTAGTACATTGATCATGATCTAATATGTCAATGGACTGTGTCTGTCCATTTACTTATACCCTGCATTTACTCTGGATTCAGGATCATAGAAATTTCTGTGAATAGAACTGTAATTTTACTTCGATTTGTACTTCAGGGAGCGCAAAGCTCAGAAACAAATATCACTGTGATGATTGTACGCTCTAGTATCAATTGTTTGGTGACAATAAAGTATTAAGTAAGTAAGTAATTCTGAATTCGGGAAGTGAACTAAGGTAAGTGTGGGGAATTACAAGTTCAGTGCATTTAACAATTAAGTCATGGCGCCTATACTTAATGGCCGGGAGAATACAAGACCATCAGTGCATTGAAATTCATTTGTGTTCCTTTGTGCTAAATGTGCAATGCAGTACGGAGTGTGTGCTACACTGCACTTCTTGACGTTCAATAGGATCAAGTCAGCCTTCATCAAATAAAGAAGAAAGGCCTTGTATAGCATCACACCATGTTTTGCTGTATTAAACATCACAACATGCATAGAATTCATTAAAATGTCAAACAATTGTTCCTAAATAGGCAAAGCATGGTAAATGTTTTCCGTTCTACAAGAGTCAATGGTTAGAAACGAGGTTAATCTGTTTTTATTCACATTGATTGAGTGAACGCGATTGGCTGAGAGAATATGATGTAGCACTGAACTGGGCAGAACTGGCTTTGGTTTAATTTAAGGAGGCTTTTGCTAAGCTCCCAATTTAAAAGGAGTAGGAAAAACACATCAAGACATTTATCACAGCACAGAATACAAAAATCAGGCAATTAACAAACACGTGAAAATCTGCAGATGCTGGAAATCTGAGCAACACGCACAAAATGCTGGAGGAACTCAGAAGGCCAGGCAGCATCTATGGAAAAAAAAACAGTCGACATTTCAGGCCAAGACCCTTCATCAGGACTGGAAAGGAAGAGAAAACAGAACAAGAAGGTGGAGGGAGGGGAGGAAGAAATACAAGACAGTAGGTGATAGTTGATACCAGGAGAGGGGGAGGAATGAAGTAAAGAGCTGGGTTGTTGATTGGTGAAAGAAATAAGGGATGGAGAAGGGGGAATCTGATAGGAGTTGACAGAAGGCCATGGAAGAAAAGGCAGGGGAGGGGCACAAAGAAGGAGGTGATGGGCAGGATGCTCCTTTTAATAACGGAGGATATTAGAATAATAGATGTTTGCTTTACAAATTCTAACCACTGGAAGCTGTAATGTGACTGACCTGGAATCAGGCATTGTGAATTTAGTTCAATCTAAGAAAATTACATTCACATTATTACTCTCTGCTGTGGTGTGAGCAAAGCTTTCATCGATCAGGCAATAAATAGCATCACAAACAGAAAAAGAAGTCATTTTATTCACAAAGTGTTCCTTTATACCAAAAATAAATAACCTTTTGGAGGAGGAGGTCATTAATGAATACGTATGTTGATCTTCATTTGACTCTTCGCATTTTCAATAGAAGTTTTGTCCCCATAACTTGCACTTTCTGCTTTGTCCTGCTGTCTTTCAAGAATTATTTCCTTGAACTGGATGTTGCTGAAATTAATAGCTTGCAGTCAAATTCAAAAGGTTGGCTTAAAATGATAAAGAGCTTTGATTTCCTTTGCCTGGATGGGTATGCTGAAGAGATGGATTACAACTTTCTGCTTTCTTCAGACATTGTAAAGTTCAAGTGAAGGACCAAAATGAGATGATAACGAATTAAATTAGGAAACTGAGATTAAATATCAAGTTTGAAAATAAAAAGACTGCAAATCAACATTAAAGGAGGTGCAGAGCTAGATAGGTTCAAGAGCCTGAGAAAAGTTTTTGAGATGGAATGAGGGTTGCGAGATTTTACTGCAAGATTTTTTCATGAGCCACAGAGGTAGTGAAAGGGCAGCAGATAGACAATAGACAATAGGTGCAGGAGTAGGCCATTCGGCCCTTCTAGCCAGCACCGCCATTCACTGTGATCATGGCTACACAATCAGTACCCCGTTCCTGCCCTCTCCCCATATCCCTTGACCCCGTTATCTATAAGAGCTCTATCCAACTCTCTCTTGAACACATCCAGAGACTTGGCCTCCACTGCCTTCTGGGGCAGAGCATTCCACAAGATAGATCCTTGCTTCATTCATTTGAAATACAGCTTTTAGGTCCTTTGTTTCAGAGTACTGACTGACGAAAGTGCATCAGGTTTTGAGTTAGAGGCCAGGCAGGATGATTAGAGGCCACAGAGTGAATGACGACATTACACTCAAAAGAAAACAGAAATTGTTCCAAGAGCAGAGTGAACAGAAATTATAGTAACGTCTTCCATTAAAACCAGGGTGATGCCTTCAGCAGATCAAATAGACATATAAATATTGTGCATGGAACGATCACAGTCACTGAAAGAAAGCAGTATAATCAATGAGTCTGCTTGAAAAGAATATTATTCAGTCATCCCCACTTTGGATTGTTGCAGCATTGTCACATTTTGTGACTTTGTTTTTTAATTTCTTTCGCTGGAGTTGGCAATTACAAGGGGTGATTGATAAGTTCATGGCCGAAGGAGTCAATTTTAGAAAACCTAGTACATTTATTTTTCAACATAGTCCCCTGCTACTTAGTCCACTTAGTAGAAGGAGATGAGTTATACAATTAACTGATGAGTTATTAACTTCAAACTTTCTGCATAATCGCTCAAAGAGTTGAACTGCCTGTGCATGTAATGAGAGCTGTATAACTCATCTCCTTCTACCTTAAGCCACAAACTTATCAATCACCCACCTGTGGACACTTTCTGGAGGTCCAAGATCCGTATGCTCCACGACCGCTGGACTAAGTGTGTAAATGTAGGAGGGGACTATGTTGAAGAATAAATGTGCTGGGTTTTCTAAAATTGACTCCTACCTTAGGCCATGAACTTATGAATCACCCCTCGTATTTACTTTTGAATTAGATATTAGGGTGTGTAAGAGTGGAAGGTTCTTTCTTGGGCTAGAAGGTTCATGTCCTTTCATCTATCTCAATAATTTTCATTTAATTTTTCTTTCTCCCTTTCTTACTGCACAGTTAGAGCAGTAGATGTGCAGGGCAGAATAGCTGAATGCTCCTCTTGTGGGATGTTGGAAAGACCTCCAGTGGCCCTGACACCTGCATGTGCATCCAGCTGCAGCTTCCTTCAGACTGTGTCAAGGAACTGGATGAACTCCAGATTATTAGAGAGGCTGAGAGATTGAGTGTCAGGGCATACAGGGAGGTAGTTACACCCAAGGTGCAGGACACAGGGTTGACCATCAGGAGGAGGAAAGGGGACAGGCAACCAGTGCCGATCCCCTGTGGCCGTTCCCTTCAAAAAAAGGTATACCGCTTTGGATAATGTTGTGGGGGTGGAGATCAAATGACGCAGCAGAGGAAAGCCACAGCAGTCAGGTCTCCGGCACTGAGTCTGGCTGCACAGGGAGAAACGGTGAGCTGTAGTGATAGGGGATTCATCAGTCAGTGAAACAGACAGGAGGGTCAGTGGATGAGAACAAGATTTCAGGATGGTTTGTTGCCTCCCAGGAGCCAGGGTCAAGTATATCTCAGATCGAGTCCATAGCATTCTTAACTGCCAGCCAGAGCAGCCAGAGGGTTGTGGTCAATGTCAGTACTGACGACATGGGTAGGAAAGGTGATGAAGTTTTCCAAAGCCAGTTCAGGGAGTTAGGTGCTAAGTTGAAGGACAGGATCTCCAGGGTTGTGATCTCAGAATTGCTACCTCTACCACATGCTAGTGGGGCTAGAAATAGGAAGATCGTACTGTTTAACACATGGCTAAGGAGATGGTGCAGTAGGGAGGGCTCCAGATTTTTGGATCAATGGGCTCTCTTCCAGGGAAGGTGGGACATGTACAGAAGGGCCAGTTTGCACCTGAAACTACAAGGGAACTAATATCATTGGAGGAAAGTTTGCTAGTGCAGCATGGGGAGGGCAGGGGAGGGGAAAATCTAGAATTGCAGGGGGATGGGAACAAGAGGAGAGAGCGGAGTGGTTTTGGGGAAAGATGTTGTTAAGCCCACATATGAAGACAGAAATCAAAAGGCTGAGTGAGCATGGTGAGACTAATGTTCTGAGTTGTGCAGGTTTCGATGCAAGGAGTATTGGAGGAAAAGTGGATGAGCTTAGGGCATGGATCAGTATGTGGAAATGTGATATTGTAGCCCTTAGTGAGACTTGGTTGCAGGAGGGGAGGGCTGACAGCTCAATGTTCTGAGGTTCTGTTGTTTTGGACAAGATCGAGCTGGAGGGATTATGAGTCAGGGAAGATTTCACAGCAGTGCTCAGACAGTATAGACTGGAGAGATCATCTATTGAGTCTACTGTATATGGATGGAACTGAGGAATAAGAAAGGGATGACTATGTTAATGGAATTATATTATAGACCACCCAACAGTCTGCGGGATTTAGAGGATCAAATTTGTAGACAGATCGAGAAACATAAAGTTGTGATAGTAGGTGATTTTAACCTTCCACATATTGACTGGAACTCTCATGTTGCAAAAGGGCTAGATGGGATAGAGTTCGTTAAGTATGTTTGGGAAAGTTTACTTAATCAATACATAAAGGTTCCAACTAGAGAGGTGCAATACCAGATCTCCTATTAGGGAACAAGACAGGGCAGGTGACAGAAGTTTGAACACTTTGCATTTAGTGATCATAATGCCATTTCAAATATTTATGGAGAAGAATAGCTCTGGCACTTGGGTTGAGATTCTAAACTAGAGAAAGGCCGATTTTGATGATATCAGAAAGGATTTGGCAAGTGTGGATTGGGACAGGCTGTTTTCTGGCAAAGGTGTACTTGGTAAGAGGGAGCCCTTAAAAGAGAAATCGAGGATACAGAGTGTGTATGTTCCTGCCAGAATGAAAAGCAAGGATAGCAGGTTTAGGGAACCTTGGTAGAGATATTGAGGCACTGGTTAAGAAAAAGAATGAGGCACACAGCAGGTATAGGCAAGAAGGAGCAAATGAGGTATTTAAGGAGTATAGGAAATGTAAGAGAACACTTAAGATGGAAATCAGGAGGGCTAAAAGAAGGCAGAAGGTTGCTCTAGCAAACAAGGTGAAGGGGAATCCTAAGGGTTTCTACAGATACACAAAGAACAAAAGGATAAAAAGGGACAAAATTGGTCCTTTGGAAGATTGGGGTGGCCATCTATGCACGGAGCCAAAAGAGATGGAGGAGATCTTAAATGTGTTTGCTGTCCTTTTTTTAAAATATATTTTTAATTTAATTTTTAAGATAATTACATAGAATGAATAGTATAATAGAATAGTAGAGTATAACATCAGTCCTCCCCCCTCCCCTTAACCCTTACCCCCCTAACATCCCCATCTGAAAAAAAAAGAAAAAGAAAGAAGAAAGAAGGAAAGACTGCCTGGATATCGGAAGATCCCCAAATGCTCCATGGAGTTGAAAATAACTTTAATATATATATTTCTTTCTTTCCCCAAATGGTTAATAACTTTATCTTCAAAGGGCCTATATATTTAATCCAATCTTTTGTAAATAAGGATGCCAAATTTTCAGAAATATATCCTCTTCATTTCTTAAATTGTAAGTAATTTTTTCAAGTGGAATGCAACTAAAAATTTCATTATTCCAACGGTTCATAGTTAAGTATGAATCTGATTTCCAAGTAACTGCAATAGCCTTTTTGGCTACTGCCGTGTTTGCTGTCTTGAAGCAAATCAGGGTGTATAAATCCCCAGGGTCTGACAATGTGTTCTCTCAGACCCTGTGGAAGGCTAATACAGAAATTGAAGGGCCTTAGCAGAAATACTTAAGTTCTTAGTGAGGTGCCAGAGGATTGGCGAATAGCTGAATTTGATCCACTGTTTAAGAAACAAGAGTAAACCAGGAAATTATCGGGCAGTCAGCCTGTCATCAGTAGTGGGGAAGTTATTGGAAGGTGTTCTAAGGGAGCAGATATGTAAGTACTTGGATAGACAGGGACTGATTAGGGATAGGCAGTATGGTTTTGTGTGTGGTAGGTGTGTCTAACTAATCCTATAGCGTTTTTCAAGGATGGAGGCCTGTGACTAGTGGTGTGTTGCAGGAATCAGTCCTGGGTCCATTGTTGTTTGTCATCTATATCAGTAATCTGGATGATAATGTGGTAAACTGGATCAGCAGATTTGCAGATGACACCAAGACTGGGGGTGTAGTGGACTGCGAGGAAAACTATCAAAGCTTGAAGTGGGATTTGGACCAGCTGGAAAAATAGGCTGAAAAATAGCAGATGGAATTTAATGTAGATGAGCGTAAGGTGTTGCATTTTGGAATGACAAACATGGGTTGGAATTACAAGGTGAGCAATAGGGCATTGAGGTGTGCAGGAGGACAGAAAGATCTTGGAATACTGATCCATAATTCTTTGGAAGTGGTGTCACAGGTAATTAGGGTCATAAAGAAAGCTTTTGGCACATTAGCCTTCTTAAATCAAAGTTCTGAGTACAGGAGTTGGGATGTTAAGTTGAAGTTGTATAAGATGTGAATGAGGCCTAATTTGGAGTGTCATTTACAGTTTTGGTCACCTACCTACAGGAAAGATGTCAATAAAAATGAAAAAGTCCGGAGAAAATTTACGAGAATGTTACCGTGACTTGAGGGCCTGCATTATGGGAAAAGGTTTAATACATTAGATTTGATAGAGGTATACAAAATTTTGGGGGTATAGATTGGGTTAATGCAACCAGGCTTTTTCCATTGAGGTTGAGTGAGACTACAACTAGAGATCATGGGTTAAGGGTAAAAGGTGAAATGTTTAAGTGGAACATGAGGGGGAATTTCTTCATTCAGGGGGTGGTAAGAGTGAATTTGTGAATATGGGTTTGATTTCAACTTTTAAGAGAAATTTGGATAGGCACATGAATGGGAGGGATATGGAGGGTTATAGTCTACATGCAGGTTGATTGGACGAGGCACATTAATAGTTTGGCATGGACTAGGTGGGCCAAAGGGCCTTTTTCTGTGCTATAGTGTTCTATGCCTCGATTACTAATGAGTATTGTGAAATTATAAACCATTGCAACTAAGTCTCACCGAAAAAACCCTCCTGAAATCTCCAGTTTTATCAAGGGATTGAAACAAAATTCAGGAAACTTTGTAAAGATTTTTACTCCTCACGTATATGAAGGATGTAAGAAATAAAATCCACTCGAAAGTTCCTTGTCACAGACTTGCCTTCAAAACTCAGCATCAAACATCTATCAACTGGTCATGTGCATCCTTGCTGTTTATGTGACCTTGCCATGCATGATGTGGCAACAGAAGCACCTCAAAACTTAACGCAAAGAGTGAGACACCACAGGATGTCCAAGGTGATGTGAAATACTGCAGTAGGTCCAAGTGCTTTCTATATGGATATTGCTCAATGTCACTGGGTCTCCATTACAGCCAAGAGGAACATTGTAATGGAAGCATTAAAGTGGAACGTTTCATGTTGTCTTAACTAGTGAGATAATGAAGGAACTCAACTGCATGGGAGATAACTAGACCATCGTGCCTACAGCAATTGAAATTTTCTTTTTGTGCCGATAGATCTCAACACATTTGCGAAGAGGAACACTGTGCTCTGTAAACTGTAATATGTTGATCTTAAACACAAGGAAGTCTGCAGATTCTGGAAATTGAAAGCAACAAACACAAGATGCTGGAGAAACTCAGCAGGTTAGACAGCATCCATGGAAATAAGTAGATAGATGACGTTTTGGGCAGAGACCCTTCTTCAGGACTGAGATGGATGGGGGAAGATGCCAGAATAAAAAGGTGGGAGGACCATAAAGAGGCTAGCTGGAAGGTGTAAGCCTTTACACTGTAAGGTAAAGCCAGATGGGTGGGAAAGGTCAGGTACTGGAGAAGAAGGTATCTGATGCGAGAGGTGAGTGGACCATAGGAGAAGGAGAATGAGGAAGGGATCCAGGGGAAAGTAATAGGCAGGTGAGAAGAAATAAAAGATCAGAGTGGGGAATAAAAGAAGGGTGGTGGAATTTGTTTATTGGAAGGAGAAATCAATATTCATGCCAGACGGAATATCGATAGATAGAAGGATACCCAAACAGAATACAGATAGAGAGACAGATAGATACTTTATTGATCCCAAGAAGAAATTACAGTGTCACAGTAGCATTACAAGTGCACAAAAATAATTATTAGAAGAGAAGTAGAAAGAATAAAAAACAAGTTCCCTCAAACAGTCTAACAGGAGGGGGTCATCACTTCCCCGGCTATAAGTTGACTCATTATAGAGCCTAATGGCTGAGGGTAAGAATGGCCTCATATAGCACTCTTTGGAGCAGGGCAGTTGTCTTAGTCTATTACTGAAAGTACTCCTCTGTTCAGCCAAGGTGGCATGCAGAGGGTGAGAAACATTGTCCAGAATTGCCAAGAATTTCCATTGGGTCCTTTGTTCTACCACAGCCTCCGATGTGTCCAGTTTGACTCCTATAACAGAGTCAGCCTTTCTTATCAGATTGTTGGCTGTCACCCGGTGTGGACATGGCCCAAGTGCAGAGTGAGAGACACTGAAGCAGGTCAATAGTTCAGAAACTTTAATGTGAACAGTGTTAAAGGGAAAAGAAAACGATGAACGCTAGGCTCAACAGGGCCGTTAAATAAAACTCTCAAATGGAAAACGAAGCCTACACTGCGGCTGAAAAGAACAACTAAATATTAAACAAATACCACTAGTCTTCAGAGTCAGTTGACTCGACCGTCCAATTTCTCAGGCAAGCAGGCAGCGAAGTGTTGCTGTGCTGTGTCCCAGTCTTGACAACTACTACGACAGAATGAATGGAGTTAAATACTATCACAATGAAATAATAATTAGCTGACACGTGCATATTCACAAGCACAATTGCCGTATCTACTGCACTGCTGAATCCATGGTTGTAACATTGGCATCACCTGGGTTGATGCTATTGCCCCAGCACACCACCGTATAGAAGATTGTACTGGCGACAACAGACTGCTAGAACATGTGAAGGAGAGGCCCGCATTCTCCAAAGAACTTCAGTCTCCTCAGGCAATAGAAGTCACTCTGGCCCTTCTTGTACACAGCCTCTGTGTTGGTGCTCCACTCAAGTCTGTCATCCAGGTGCATCCCCAGGTACTTGTAGGTCCTCACCACATCCACGTCCTCCCCAGCAATAGTAACAGGGAGCAACGAAGCTTTAGTCTTCCAAAAGTCCACCACCATCTCCTTTGTCTTACTGATGTTGAGCTGCAGATGATTCAGCTTGCACCATTTGACAAAGTCCTCCACCAGGGCCCTGTATTCATCCTCCCGTCCTCCCCTTATACACCCAACCATTGCTGAGTTATCAGAGAACTTCTGCAGATATATCTAAAGTCCAAGGTATACAGGGTAAACAGGAAGGGAGCTAATACAATCCACTGTGCAGCTGCAGTCTGATTATAGCCATGTCTGATACACAGCTCTGAAGCAATGCTCCTCTTGCACTCTGAGAGTGGCTTCATCTTGGCACAGGAGTACTGATGTTAATCTCTGTTATAATAAGATAGTAAACTAGATTACAGTATGATTAATATCCTTTGCTTCTTCAGACTGACAACAATTTATTTTGGAATTCAGTGCAGCATGAATTCATTTGAGCAAAATAGACAGAAATATCTAGATAAGGTTTCTAAAAGTTTATCATTTGCTGTCCAACACTGCCATCATTATGATTAGAGATGTAGGCAGAGTAACATCTGAAAGATCATCCATGGAAACACACAATAGAGCCTGTAATTGTGCACATTGGTAATCCAGAATGGAACTAAGTTAAATTTTAGGGAGTTATTGACCAATTAAGATTAATTAACCTCTTAATAAATTTGACATCAGCTCCCTAAGTAGTACAAGCAAAGATAATTGCTTTTTCAAAAAGACTGGCAATAATAAAATATAGTTGTTTTATACGAGGTGATCTGTTTACACCACAAATGTAAATCAACATGCCAAAATCAGCAAACTGGACTAGAACTTCAATTGCACGAAATTGATTTTTTTGGCATTTTGCAACTGAAAACATTTTTCCCCAGAGTGAAATATGATTATCACCCTTTCTGGAAAGTTTCATCAGACAATTATTAATATAAGCCACTAGTATGATGATGTTATACCACTGGATCATTGTGGGGTTCGTTGGTCCATGTTTTCCTTAGGCTGCCAATAGCTTGGCGCGTAAAAGACCCATGAACTTACCTGCAAAATACCTGTTAACTTAGCTACATCTTTGCTGCTTTCCCTCATCATTACACTATAACCATAACCATCACATCCTTCCCTAATTTCCCACACAGCACTTTTAACTGAGCTCTTCCTCAGACCAGCCTGCAAAATTTTTCCTCAATGTGCTCCATCTCAAAGGACTCTATCTTCCTCAATCACCTCCAGAAAATACTCCTAATTCTCTCCCATATCACTCTAATGGCCAACCTTCTCCCAACACCACCCACTCTCTGGGGAAACAAAACTAACTTCCTCCATTTCTATTTTCTCTCCTCTCCTGCTCCTCTCTGCATCCACTCAACAACCTGTAAGATCAGAATATATCATCATTGTCATCACAACGTGCGTAGGCAGTTACAGTCTTTCCACGACCATGATTGCTCTTGGCAAGTTTTTCTACAGAAGTGGTTTGCCATTGCCTTCTTCTGAGCAGTGTCTTTACAAGACCGGTGACCCCAACCTTTGTCAATACTCTTCAGAGATTGTCTGCCTGGTGTCAGCGGCTGCATAACCAGGACCTGTGGAATGCACCAGTTGCTCATATGACCATCCACCACCCGTTCCCATGGCTTCATGTGACCTTGACTGGCGCTAAGCAGGTGCTACACTTTGCCCAAGTGTGACCTGCAGGCTGGCGGAGGGAAGGAGCGTCTTACACCTCCACCCTGCCTCCCTATTGAGCCCATTGAGTATGGTCCACTGATCATTCATGGCTGAATTTCTTTCCAACACTATTCTCCTGTCTTCTTCTATAATCCTTAATCCCTTTACCAGTAAAGAACCTCTGCCTTAAATGCATTCAATGATGACCTCAAAAACCCTTTGTGACAAGGAATTCCACATATTCACCAACCTCTGGGTGAAGAAGTTCCTTGTCATCTCAGTTTTAAAGGGATATCCCCTTATTCTGAAGCTGTGGCCTCAGATCCTGGACTCTCCTACTAATGGAATTAACCTCTACAGATCCACTCATTCTCATATTCCCCAAAACTGTAACTGCCATCCTTTCCCAAATTCTCACAGAAAAATTACTGAACTCCCATCCCTGACATGTTTCCCCCAAACCAAAATGTAACCTTCTTGTTCCAGTTCCCCCAGATTCCACAGTCAGTAACCAACTCCCAGTTTGTCTTCCCAACCACATTTCTGGTAAACCCACCCCCACCCCAACCACTGTATAGTTGAGGACCTTCTGTTACATGCAAAACTGCTGTGATTGAAGAAGACAAGCTCCCGTGCCTCAAATTTATAATGCAACAGCTTGTCCATTCCCTACCTGCGTAATAAGCCTTGATCCACAGTCTATGGTCAGGGTGCTGTGGGGAAGGGTGGTTATTGCAGCTCAATGTTTGGAATTGGGGTTTGTGGGTAGGATTAGAATAACACAGGCCTTCGGTTGTTTAGGTACTGGGCAGGAAGTAAGGTTAGTAGTTGGAAAGGGATCTGGGATGGAAAATTGTCAGTGCAGTCACACTAAGTTTGCCAGCAAGAAAAGGGATATGAAATAATGGAACAAATGTTGCTTTATGTTTGTTCATTATTATGCTTGACTGTGAGTCCACTATTAAAGATGAGGTTTCGGGCCACATGGTAAAATAAGCCAAAATCAGCATGGTTTCCTTAAAGGGGAAATCTAGTCTAACATATCTGTTGGAATTCTTTGAGGAAATAACAGATAGGATAGACAAAGGAGAGTCAGTGTTTTGTTGTTGACCTGGATTTTCAGAAGGCCTTTGTCAAACTGCCACACGAGTCTGTTGTACGAGATAAAGCCCATGGTATTACAGGAAAGGCGCTAGTATGGGTAGAAAATTGGCTGACTGGCAGAAAGCAAAGTGTGGCAATAAAGAACAAAAGAAATTCTGCAGATGCTGGAAATGCTGAAGGAACTCAGCAGACCAGGCAGTATCTATGGAAGTGAGTACAGTTGACATTTCAGGCCAAGGCCCTTCTGCAGGACTGGAGAAAAAAAGATGAGAAGTCAAGAGTTAGAAGGTGGGGGAGGGGAGGAAGGAATACAAGGGAGGGGCAGTCTTGATGGTGGAGGAAGGGAAACCCCTTACTTTGAAGAAGGAGGACATCTCCCTTATTCTGGAATGAGAAACCTCATCCTGAGAGCAGATGTGGTGGAAACGGGGGAATTGAGAGAAGGGGGTGGCATTTTTACATGTTAGAGGGTGGGAAGAGATATGGTCCAGGTAGTTATGAGAGTCAGTGGGTTTATAATACACATCAGTAGATAAGCTGTCTCCAGAGTTAGAGACAGAGAGATCAAGAAAGGGGAGGGAAGTATCGGAAATGGACCAGGTAAATGTGAGGGCAGGATGGAAGTTGGAGGCAAAGTTGAAGAAATCGATGAGCTCTGTATGGAAGTAGGAAGCAGCACCAATGCAGTTGTCGATGTAGTGTAGAAAAAGTTGGGGAGTGACACCATCATAGGCTTGGAACATAGACTTTTCCACATAGCTGACAAAAAAGCAGGCTTAGCTGGGACCTATGTGACTACCCATGGCCATACCTTTTGTTTGAAGGAAGGGGGTGGAGCAAAAGGAGAAATTATTGAGAGGGAGGACAAGTTCTGCCACATGGAGGAGAGTGGTGGTGGAGGGGAACTGGTTGTGTCTGGTGTCCAGAAATAAATGGAGAGCTTTGAGGCCTTCCTGGTGGGGGATGGAGGTGTATATGGACAGGACATCCATAATGAAAATAATGTGCTCAGGGCCAGGGAACGTGAAATCATTAAAAAATCAAGAGCATGTGAAGTATCATGGATGTAGGCAGGAAGGGATTGAACTGGGGGGATAAAACTGAATCAAGGTATGCAGATATGAGTTCAGTGTGCCAGGAACAAGCAGAAGTAATGGTTCTACCTGCACAGGCAGGTTTGTGGATCTTGGGTAGGAGGTAGAAATGGGAGGTGCAGGATGAAGGAACTACGAGATTGGTGGCAGTAAATGGGAGATCTGCAGAGTTAATAAGATCAGTGATAGTGTAGGAGACAATGGCCTGGTGCTCCTTAGTGGGATCCTGTTAAGAGGAATAAATAAGAGGAGGTGTCTGACAGTTGTCGCTGGGTGTCAGCAAGGTAGAGGTCAGTCCGCCAGACTACTATAGTACCCCTCTTATCTGTGGGTTTGATGGTGAGGTTAGGATTTGTGCAGAGAGAGTGGGGAGCAGAGTATTTGGAAGGGGTAAGGTTAGGAAAGAGTGAGTAGAATAAAGAGGGCCTTTTCTGTTTGGTCACTAGTAACAGGTGGTGCTGCAAAGGGGTTGGAATTGGGATGGCTTCTTTTCACATCATATGTCAATGATTTGGATGACAAAACTGATGGCTTTGTGATCAAGTTTGTGGTTAATACAGGGATAGGTGGAGGAACAGGTAGTGTTGAGGAAGCAGAGGGATTTAGACAGATGGGAGAATGGGAAAAGAAATGGCAGATGGAATACAGAGTCAGGAAGCGTATGGCCATGCACTTTGGTAGAAAGAACAAAGGCACAGACTATTTTCTAAATGGGGAGAAAATTGCAAAGGGACTTAGGAGTCCTTGTGCAAGATTCCCTAAAGACTAATTTGCAGGCTGAGTCAGTGGTAATGAAGGCAAATACAATGTAAGCATTCATATCAAGAGGACTGAAATAAAAGAACAGGGACGTAATGCTAAGTCTTTATAAGGCATTGATCAGACCGTCCCTTATCCAAGAAAAAATGTGTTGGCATTGGAGAGGGTCCAGAGGAGGTTCACAGGAATGATTCTGGGGATAAAACAGTTAATATATTAAAAGTGTTTGCCAGCTCTAAGCCTCTGCTCACTGGAGTTATAAGAAAGAGGGGGAGGGGGGAGCTCATTAAAACCTTTTGAATATTGAAAGGCCTAGATAGTGTGGATGTGGAGAGGATGTTTCCTATACAGGGTGATTCTAGGACCAGAGGGCACAGTCTCAGAATAGAAGTCCATTTAGAACAGATTTGAGGAGGACGTTCTTTAGCCAGAGGGTGGTGAACCTGTGGAATTCAATGCTACGGATAGCTGTGGAAGCCAAGTCATTCTTCTACAGATGTGCGGTGGAGATTGTATTGACTGGCTGCATCACAGCCTGGTGTGGAAACACCAATGCCTTTGAATGGAAAAGCCTATAAAAAGGAATGGCGAGGGTGCAGCACAGGTGGAGGGGTGTGGGACAGGTGGTAGAGAAGGAGAGCCAGGGGCAGGGGGGGTTGTGCAGGTGCAACTCACCCAGTTCTGGGGCACCAGGGAAGGTAATTTGATTCCAAACAATTAGCTTATTAATCATTACAGAATGTCTCAGAAAGCCTTCCCCGCCATTGACATATCTACATGGAGTTTTATCACAAGAAAGCAGCAGCCATCATCAATGACCTCCATTGTGCAGGTCATGCTCTCTTCTCGCTGCTGCCATCAGGAAGAAGGTACAGGAGCTTCAAGACTCACAGCTCCAGGTTCAGGAACAGTTATTACCCCTCAACCATCAGGCTCCTGAACTAAAGGGGATAACTTCACTTGCCCCAGCATTGAAATGTTCCCACAACCTGTGGACTCACTCTCAAGGACTCATCATCTCATGTTCTTGATATTTATTGCTGATCTATTTATCACAATAATAATTATTATTTCTTTTCTTTCTTTTGTATTTGCATAGTTTGTTGTCTTTTGCACACTGGATGTCCGTCCTGTTAGTGTGATCCTTCAGTAATTCTATTATGATTTCTGGATATGTTGAGTATGCCTGCAAGAAAATCAATCTGAGGGTTGTATATGGTGACATATGTGTATTTTGATAATAAATCTACTTTGAACTTCAACCTTTGGGTCATTGAGTATATTTTAAATGGATTGTAATAGGTTCTTGATTAGTCAGTACATCAAAGGTTATGGGGAAAAGGCAGGACAATGGGGTTGAGAGGGATAATAAATCAGTCATGATGGAAGGCAGAGAAGACTTGATGGGCCAAATGGCCTGATTCTTCTCCTCTATCTAGTGGGCTCAACCACAGGCTGCTCTAAAAAGCCATCCTGTAGGCTTTCTACAAATATATAGATATATATATTGGGATCCAGCACCAATCTGATTTTCCCACTCTACCTCCGTATTGAAATCCCCCATAACTATAACATTGCCCTTTATTCATGCCTTTTATAACATTGCCTTTTCTATCTCCCATGTAATTTGTCCCTCACATCCTGGCCACTGTCCAGAGGTGTTTATACAACTCCCTTTAGGGTGCTTTTCATCTTTGCAATCCTTAAAATGAGACTCATTCCAGGTCTGCAGGGTATTAGCTCTAAAGAAAGATTGAAAGAATTAAATCTTTTTAGCTGAAGTAGATATAGAATGATAGGAAACATGATATAAGTGAGCAATTAATGGCGTAATTAAGGTGGATGCCAGCTAATTCGTCAAAATTAATCCATCATCAATGAAACAGTGCATTAGGTGGAGACTGCTTAAAGGAAGATTTCAGACTAATATCAGGAAGCATTTCTTTACACAGCAAGTTGTGGACACATGGAACAAACTACCTAGTTGTGTAGTTAAGAGTAGTACCTTGGAGACTTTCAAATCTAAACTCAATAGTTATTTCAACAGTCTAAGTGAACAGGAATTTGGCAACCTTTGTTGGGCCAAATGGTCTGTGCTTGTCAAAAACTTTCTAATGTATCTAATAGACAATAGACGATAGGTGCAGGAGTAGGCCATTTGGCCCTTCTAGCCAGCACCGCCATTCACTGTAATCATGGCTGATCATACACAATCAGTACCCCATTCCTGCCTTCTTCCCATATCCCTTGACTCCGCTATCTTTAAGAGCTCAATCTAACTCTTTCTTGAAAGCATCCAGAGAATTGGCCTCCACTGCCTTCTGAGACAGAGCATTCCACAGATCCACAACTCTCTGGGTGAAAAAGTTTTTCCTCAACTCCTTTCTAAATGGCCTACCCCTTATTCTTAAACTGTGGCCTCTGGTTCTGGTGTTCTAATGTATCTTACTAAATTTATTGTTAAGTAAAAATATGATGTCCTGATGCTAAGAGCACTTTATCAGTTTTTCTCTGCAACAGTTCAATGGAACAAGATTTTAAAAAACACTTCAGTCAATGAGAAGTAGATCCAATTAGTTTAAGTAACACTTGATATGCTAGTAGCCCTGGATTCCTGTATTTCTAGCATTTCAAGTGATACTCTGACCAGCTTTCATTGCTGATGCCAAAGTTAATGTGATGTATTTTTTTGCTCATATATTCTAATGTAGTATGAAGCAATGTTAATTTCTTCACATCCCCCCCAAAACCTGTCACTCTCCAATTTGTGTAATTAACTTAATAGTATTACATCATGCAAGTGTGCTGGTACAAGTGGACAGTCAGGGTACATTTCCAGCTGCTAACATGTTTATGAAGAAAATTATTGGTGGTTTAGATATTGTGGGCCATACACTTGCAGCATGAATATAATAATAAGGTAGCAATCCACATGATTAATGTCCATTATGCAACGTTCCCAAACTGAGTAAGTGATATGCAGAAGCATTTCAATCCTACTGTGAACTGGGAATTACCAAATAGTAAAGTATAAACAAAAGGGATTCTGCAATGTCCAAATTCCAGAGTGACACCCACAAAATGCTGGAGGAACTCAGCAGGTCAGGCAACATCTCTGGAACTGAATAAACAGTTGATGTTTTGGGCCAAGAAGCTTCTTCAGGACTGGAAAGGAAGGGGGAAAGATGCCAGAATTAAAAAGGTGGGGTGAAGGAGAAGGAGAACAGCTGGAAGGCGAGAAGGCGATAGGTAAAGCCGGGTAGGTGAGAAAAGCTGGAGGAACTCAGCAGGCCAGGTAGCATCTGTGGAAAAGAGTACAGTCAACGTTTCGGGCTGAGACACTTCAGCAGGTCTTGGTCCGAATTGTTGACTGTACTCTTCTCCATAGATGCCATCTGGACCACTGAGTTCTCCAGCATTTTGTGTGTGTTGCTTGGATTTCCAGGACCTGCAGATGTTCTCTTGTCTCTGCAGGTGGGAAAGGGAAAGGACTGGAGAAGAAGGAATCTGATAGGAGAGGAGAGTAGATCATGGGAGAAAGAGAACGAGGAGGGGCACCAGAGGGAGGTGATATGCAGGTGAGGAGAAGAGGTAAGAGACCAGAACTGGAAATAGAAGAAGAAGGAAAGGGAAGGGAAAAAAAAATTATCGGAAGAAGACACCGATGTTCATGCCATCGGTTGGAGGCTACCTGGATGGAATATGATTTGTTTCTCTCTGCCCTGAAAGTGGCCTCATCTTGGCAAAAGAGGAAGCCGTGGACCGACATGCCAGAAGGGGAATGGGGATAAGAATTTAAATGGTTGGCCACTGGAAAAGTCCACTTTTAGGGTTCAGGAGCATTCCACTAATTGGCAATCATGTTCTGGGTGCCAGAAATTGAGTATTTAAAGAGCGCCTGAACGGAGCTTCAGTGCTCAGTGGTAAACCTAACCAGAGATATTGTCTAGCATTTTGTCTTTTGCTCAGTTCTCATTCCAGCTTTATACCGTGTCTTGATTCTTGCCCTCGGATATTCCAGCCTTTGTGTCCTAACCATCCTTGTCAAGGTCTCTTGTCACAAATACTAAGGCAGAGTTAGAATGACAGGTACGGTACTGTGTAAAAGTCTTAGGTATATGTATAGCTAGGGTGCCTAAGACTTTTGCACATTATTGTAGTAATTTTCTGTATTGCACTGTACTGCTGCCACAAAACAAAACAAATGTCATGATATATGTGACCTGATTCTGACATGGGCCTCGACTGTGGACTGAGAGTAGAATGGGGGCAGGGAGAGGCGAATCATAGTTGGAAAAGGGGAAGGGAGAGGGGAGGGGTGGGAAGCACCAGGGAGACATTCTGTAATGATCAATAAACCAAATGTCTGGAATCAAATTACCTTTCCTGGTGCCTCAGGACTGGGTGAGTCTGCACCTGCACCACCCCCTTGCCCCTGGCACTCCTTCTCTACCACCTGTCCCACACCCCTCCACCTGTGCTGCACCCTCGCCATTCCCAACATTCTTTGCTCCCGCCAGATTTACAGTACAAACCCACACTCTGAACCCGCGTTCACAAATACAGTGCCGTGCAAAAGATTTAGACGCCCTAATATGTGCCTGCAACTTTTGCACTGTACTGTATTTTTAATTACTTACTGCTTTGACCAATGTTTTGCTCATCAGCTGGTATACCCTCATGATTCTGTTACCTAGTTCCCCTTGAGTTATCATGCAATAATTTTGCTATATTATGAATGGAACTGGTAATAGCTTTGTCAACAAAACAAAAGGCCAGAAGTCCCCAGAGTAGAACTCAAACCCACAGCACTGACTTACGATGAGAACATTACCAGCCATGGAACAGCGCAGTGGTGCAGCTGATGGAGCTGTGGCCTCACAGTCCCATTGACATGCGTTTAATCCCGTCTCTGAGTGCTGACTGTGGGGTTTGCATGTCCTCCATGACATGCAGGTGGGTAGGCTACTTGGCTATCTGTAGTGTGAATGGATGGTAGAGGTATTTGGGGAATAGGGGGCAAAAGAGATCGATGGGTATGTGAAATAGCATACACTGCTGGATATCAAGAGAAAATGAAACTGCTGTATTTGCTCTGAGAGCTAGCATATACTCAATCCAAAAACTGGCTTCTCTGCCTTGAGGTACATGAAATATTAAGCTATGACTGACAACCAGGCAGAAGAAATATTCCTTGGTGCCAGATTACAACACCTGATTTACCAGTTTGGCACTGGCATCTGACTTCCTGTTTTTTTGGACACATGCCCCAGCTCTTAATTTAACTAACTTCCTGATGAAAAATGGAGATATAAAAATCCAAATGAGATCTAATCATGAAATATGGCTGAAATTCCATGTTGTAGCCTATAAAATTAACCTTCACTCCCAATAGGTATTGACTTGAATGTTCAGGTCACGTTACACCAGAATATGTCCTACCATATGGACCTAAGTATTCTCTATTTCATTTTTGCAATTATTTTATTGTCTTTTGTGTAAACACAGAAGATTATCTTCTTAGTCAATCTTGATTGGATATACCAACTAACCTGATATGGAAATCTATTTCAATAGGAACAAAAGGTATCATGGACAAAAGAAATGCTGCAGATTCCCTTTCCACTGATCAATGGCACCTTTCCACTGACCACCGACACCTCCCTTTACCAAGTCACCTCTTCGAAAGACCACCAAAACCTCACTCCAGCCCATCACCACCTTCCATATACAACTGACACTTCTCTCCACCCTATCATCCCTTCCATAGACTGTTGGCATCTCTCTCTACTCAGCCTCACCTTCGAATGACACCTGCCCCTGGCAATTTACCCCAAGCAACACATCCCTAACATCCCCCACTACCAGCCACTTTCCAGCTATGAACAGTACAGTAGCACTGTAGGTAGTGTAGCTGCCTCACAGCTGCAATGATCTGGGTTTGATCTTGACCTCAGGGGTACTGTCTGTGTGAAGTCTGCATAGTTTCCCTGTGATTGTGTGTGTTCCCCTCTCGTGTTTGTTTCCTCCCAGATGTCAAACACATCTAGTCGGCAGTTTTGTTGCTCCCTAGTATAGGTGGGTGGTAGGAGAGTAAAGGGATTAATGGGATTGCTCTCTGTGGCAAGAGAAACCAAGCAAGTTTGATAACCTTTCATTGAAACTGGATTCTGATAGATTTATAGAGTCACATGAAATAGGAACAGGTTTTTTGGTCCACTGACTATCACACACAAACTGCTGGAGGAACTCAACAGGCTAGCCAGCATCAATGGGAAACAGTACAGTCAATGCTTCAGCCCAAGAGCATTGTACTCTTTTCCGTAGATGCTGCCTGGCCTGCTGAGTTCCTCCAGCACTTTGTGTGTGTTGCTCGGATTGCCAGCATGTGCAGATTTTCTCTTGTTTGTGATTCCTCACTATCACCGGTTTACACTGATGCTGAATTAATCCCACTTTTATATTCTCCTCACACTTTCATTGACTTCATCCCGATTCTGCCACTCGGCTACGCAGTAAGGGCAATCAGACTATCAACTTGTGGTCGCCTGAGATCGGGACTGAAGCCCAGTCTCTGTCACTGTGAGGCAGCAGCTCCACATGCCGTGCCGTTGTGTGCCACTCACTAAAGTCATCAATGAAAGCTTTAACTCTGCTTCTCAACCATGTCAAAAGTGACCAACATTCCCATGTCATCACACATACCTGGAGTGCTAGCTGATCATACAAAGTTCCTTTGCAGACAGTTTTAATGGAAATTCACTCTACCCATTTTAAAGCGGTTAACAATTTTGATGAAAAAAAATTGTCATCAAGTCCTTAAGACAGCTGAAGATAACTGTAACGTTTGTCTGTATAAATCAAACTGCCTACCCAGTGCAATTAGGAATATTGGATTCTGTCTCTATTATTGACATAGAATCCTCCTTTCCTATTTCTAAGCACTTTCTGCAACAGTGATGCAATATTTAGCCAAGCATGAGTCAATTCAGGCACCAGTGCACTCACTCTTAAGAAGGAAACTAATTCCAATTAAAAGCTTTAAAGTTAATGACACAGAGCCAATCCAGTTAATAATCGTGTCTCATAATGCTGCATCATTACCCTGACTTATTTGTCAACCCTCCTTGCCACAATGCTTCCCGTGTCTCCAACAAGCTTCCTGCTGGAGTGATGGTAATCTAAAGGACTAATAGCAAGTTGTTCTGCTTATGGCAAACACTTCAGAACAAAGCTGCATGTTTGAGCTTTGTGCATGCTTGTGGGAAAAGCTCAAACATGTCAATTCGTTCACTGTGTCAAATAATAAGGTTGGCCATACACTCAACAGCCTCAGGGAAAAGGTCCTCTACAAACCTTCCCTCGCTGCACTACATTGCCCTTTGATGATAGAGGCTGACAGTGAGTCCCAGGAAAATACCGGCTGTTTCCCATATCTTGGGAGGACAGACCTGGCACATATATCAGTGGGAAGTGTGATCCCTGTGCTCCCTCATGAATGGAATACCCATAGCAGGTACTGAAACACACCGGAAAAATGCCACTATTCCTTACTCTACAGATGCACAAGACGGAAAAGCGAATGAGCTTCAAAGCCCCTCCTCATCACTGAGGCCCTGGTTATATTCAGTAGACAATGACATTTGCAAGCCTGACACCAGGTTGCTGAAACAAACACTATTCTGAGTCCTGTCCTGGGAAGAGATTGCCAAAGGACAGAGGAAGTGATTCAAGGGCATAATCTGAGCTTCCTTCAGGAGATAAAATGCTTGGGTCTGTGTAATGAAAAACTCTGCTTTAGCAGTGGAAGGAGCACACCATCTCACTAATCTCTCTACTCTATCACACACCTTCAGCTTCATCAGAATTAGAGTTTCCAGTCCCCATATCATCTACATCAGTCACCTTGGAACCCACCCAATTGGAGAGAAAGCAAGGTATCCATGATCCTGAGGGATTGCTGAAGAGCAGGAAGCAGAGCTTCAGTTTTGAGTCTAGACTATGTGTGCAACATTGAGATGGTTGAATAAGGAGCTTCAATTTGTTCAAAAGAAAGTTTTAACTTTATGTCACTAATGTTAAACAGAAATAGCACCTTTGTTCACAAGTGTACCACTATCTGCTATTTAGTTACTGTCTAGTTAGAGGTGAGACATTGCCTAAAAATTTGAACTATTAAGCAAATGCACTGCTAAAAAAAATTCCTGTAACTAAATTGAGGGAGGAAAAGAGCCACAACTTAAAGAAATGTTTTACTGTATGTCTTCAACATGACCACCAGGCAACAGCTACTTAATTTCTTCAAGGTCTGCCTGGGGAAGAAATTCTTCAAGCAGCAAGTCGATGAGTGTAATAAATAATGCAAATACATAAAAGATCAGCACTGAAATGTGTAGGAGGTATTTGACACAGAAGACTGCAAAGCTTAAGGGAGAGATTTATGCTTCTGGGCTTGTGATAAAATTGATAGAATGATATTTTCCCCTCAACAAATTAAACAAAAAGAATAAAGACAAAATGTAAGTTGCATGCTTAGGTAGAATTTGAGTTGCAAATTTAGTTATTAGTTTTTGATTATTCATTCAGTTATGCAGCATGGAAACTGTCCTTTGGCCCTTCTGCTCCTAATATCTGCACCCATTGACATTAATCCCACTTTTAAACAAAATCCCTTCACACTCTATCAGCTCACCTCAGATCTACATACCCAAGGGGAATTTACAGCAGCCATTCAATCTGCAAGCCAGCACACCTTTGAGGTGACTGCAAAATGGAAAGTGAATATGATGAGGAGAGGGAAAACAAAAGGACGATGAAGGAGTGGTGCAGGTCAGAAAGAATAATGAGTGAGAAAAAATACGGAGCCAAACGGCAAGACGCCAACCTACAAACAGGGGAGCAGGAAAAGAAAGCCATTGATGAAGAAAAAATCTGCCAGGCATGAACAGAAGCAATAAGGAATACGAAGTGAGGATGAGAGAGGAGGAAGTTGCAATTATATATGCAATGATTGCAAGTAAAGTCAGCTGGTGGACACTGACATGAACTTCCCAGCCTTGGTAGTACTGCTTATGGGATGAATTAAAGATGAAGAAAGAGGTACACAGGGTGAGAGGGAGAGAAGAAAAAAAACATTGAGGGAGCCAAGTACATCATGAATTAAAATGTTAAAGGTAATAGCCTGCATTGGCTCAAAGTTCAAAGTAAATTTAATATCAAAGTACCTGTATGTCACCATATACCACCCTGAGATGCATTTTCTAGTGGACATACTCAATAAATCCATAATAACTATATCAGAATCAATGGGAGATTGTACCAACTGTGTAAAAGACAGAAGCTGTGCAAATACAAAAAGAAATTAATAATAAGTAAATAAGCAATAAATATCGAGAACATGAGATGAAAAGTCCTTGAAAGTGAGTTCATTGGTTGTGGGAATATTTCAGTGATGGGGAAAGTGAAGTTAAATGAAGTCATCCCCTTTGGTTCAAGAGCCTGGTGACTGAATTTTTGGTAAATCCTCAAGATGTAGAGGTGCTGCCGTGCTTTCTTCATAATTGCATTTATATGCTGGACCCAGGGCAGGTCGTCTGAATGATAACACCAAAGAACTTAAAGTTGCTGAACCCCTCCACTTCCAATGAGGACTGCCTCATGGACCTCTGGTTTTCTCCTTCTGAAGTCAATAATCAGCTCCCTGGTCTTGCTGATATTGAGTGAGAGGTTGTTGTTGTGACACCACTCAGCCAGATGTTCAATCTCCCTCCTATATGCTGATTTGTCACCACCTTTGATTCAGCCTATGACAGTGGTGTCATCAACAAACTGAAATATGACTCTAACACTTCTGCTTTCAAAGCCTTGAAAGACGCCACAGAATTTAAAATTCTTGGATAAAATGTTTCATAATCTTTTCCATCATATCTTCTTTTGTAGGTCTGGATATTTCATTTAGCTGATTTTTATACACAACATTTTTTAGCTAAAGGACAAGCATGGTACTTGTTTTGTAGCTGACTGGTACAAGAATAGCAGAAGAAAATTGCCACGTATTCTTGCTTAGAAATGACATTTCAAGTTATAGTTCCCAATGTAATGTACAGAGTATAATACAAAGGTTTCATTTATAGAACATGAGGTTTGAACTCAGTTTGTAGTCTGGAGATTAAAGACTTCTCTCATTCAACCAGTAATTGCAGAAAAGCAACTGCCTTATGTTTGAAATTGAACAAGTTTCATTGCTGGGTCACGTCAAGAATTCTGTGAACTTTTGAATAACTAATCCTGGGACTGTTACTGCAGAAGCCTATATTTCACAAGAAGTCACACTGGTTATAAAACCTAAGGCTAAACAAATAAGCCCTCCTGTGCAGTATGGAACACTCTAAACATTATACAAAGTTTATTTCATGGTTGGCTCCAGTAGTCTGCAATCTGTCATTTTCAATTACTTATAGACAATAGACAATAGACAATAGGTGCAGAAGTAGACCATTCGGCCCTTCGAGCCTGCACCGCCATTTTGAGATCATGGCTGATCAATTACTATCAATACCCGGTTCCTGCCTTGTCCCCATATCCCTTGATTCCCCTATCCATAAGATACCTGTCTAGCTCCTTCTTGAAAGCATCCAGAGAATTGGCCTCCACTACCTTCCGAGGCAGTGCATTCCAGACCTCCACAACTCTCTGGGAGAAGAAGTTTTTCCTTAACTCTGTCCTAAATGACCTACCCCTTATTCTCAAACCATGCCCTCTGGTACTGGACTCTCCCAGCATCTGGAACATATTTCCTGCCTCTGTCTTGTCCAATCCCTTAATAATCTTATATGTTTCAATCAGATCCCCTCTCAATCTCCTTAATTCCAGCGTGTACAAGCCCAGTCTCTCTAACCTCTCTGCATAAGACAGTCCAGACATCCCCAGGAATTAACCTTGTGAATCTACGCTGCACTTCCTCTACAGCCAGGATGTCCTTCCTTAACCCTGGAGACCAAAACTGTACACAATACTCCAGGTGTGGTCTCACCAGGGCTCTGTACAAATGCAAGAGGATTTCCTTGCTCTTGTACTCAATTCCCTTTGTAATAAAGGCCAACATTCCATTAGCCTTCTTCACTGCCTGCTGCACTTGCTCATTCACCTTCAGTGACTGATGAACAAGGACTCCGAGATCTCTTTGTATTTCTCCCTTACCCAACTCTACACCGTTCAGATAATAATCTGCCTTCCTGTTCTTACTCCCAAAGTGGATAACCTCACACTTATTCACATTAAACGCCATCTGCTAAGTATCTGCCCACTCACCCAGCCTATCCAAGTCACCCTGAATTCTCCTAACATCCTCATCACATGTCACACTGCCACCCAGCTTAGTATCATCAGCAAATTTGCTGATGTTATTTTCTATGTCTTCATCCAAATCGTACGTAAATGGTAAACAGCTGTGGTCCCAATACCGAGCCCTGTGGCGCCCCACTAGTCACCACCTGCCATTCCGAGAAACACCCATTCACCGTTACCCTTTGCTTTCTATCTGCCAACCAGTTTTCTATCCATGTCAATGCCTTCCCCCCGATGCCCTGAGCTTTGATTTTACCCACCAATCTTCTATGTGGGACCTTATCAAATGCCTTCTGAAAATCGAGGAACACTACATCCACTGGATCTCCCCCGTCTAACTTCCTGGTTACATCCTCGAAAAACTCCAACAGATTAGTCAAGCATGATTTACCCTTGGTAAATCCATGCTGGCTCGGCCCAATCCTATCACTGCTATCTGGATATGCCACTATTTCATCCTTAATAATGGACTCTAGCATCTTTCCCACCACCGATGTCAGGCTGACAGGTCGATAGTTCTCTGTTTTCTCCCTCCGTCCTTTCTTAAAAAGTGGGATAACATTAGCCATTCTCCAATCCTCAGGGACTGATCCTGAATCTAAGGAACATTGGAAAATGATTACCAATGCATCCGCAATTTCCAGGGCCACCTCCTTTAGTACCCTAGGGTGCAGACCATCTGGACCTGGGGATTTGTCAGCCTTCAGTCCCATCAGTCTTCTCATCACCGTTTCCTTCCGAATGTCAATCTGTTTCATTTCCTCTGTTACCCTATGTCCTTGGCCCATCCATACATCTGGGAGTTTGCTTGTGTCTTCCTTAGTGAAAACAGATCTAAAGTACTCATTAAATTCTTCTGCCATTTCTCTGTTTCCCATAACAATTTCACCCAATTCATTCTTCAAGGGCCCAACGTTGTTCTTAACTATCTTCTTTCTCTTCACATACCTAAAAAAGCTTTTGCTATTTTCCTTTATATTCCTGGCTAGCTTGCGTTCGTACCTCATTTTTTCTCCCCGTATTGTCTTTTTAGTTAAGTTCTGTTGTTCCTTAAACATTTCCCAATCATCTGTCCTCCCACTCACCTTAGCTCTGTCATATTTCCTTTTTTTTAATGCTATGCAATCTCTGACTTCCTTTGTCAACCACTGTGGCCCCTTTCCCCCCTTTGAATCCTTCCTTCTCTGGGGGATGAACTGATTTTGCACCTTTTGCATTATTCCCAAGAATACCTGCCATTGCTGTTCCACTGTCTTTTCTGCTAGGCTATCCGTCCAGTCAACTTTGGCCAGCTCCTCCCTCATGGCTCCATAGTTTCCCCTGTTCATCTGCAACACTGACACCTCCGAGCTGCCCTTATCCTTCTCAAATTGCAGATAAAAGCTTATCATATTGTGATCACTACCTCCTAATGGCTCCTTTACTGTGAGATTGCTTATCAAATCCTGTTCATTACATAACACTAAATCCAGAATAGTCTTGTCCCTGGTCGGCTCTCGTACAAGCTGTTCCAAGAATGCATCCCGTAGGCACTCTACAAACTCCCTATCCTGTGGTCCAGCACCAATCTGATTCCCCCAGTTCACCTGCATGTTGAAATCCCCCATAACTACTGCAACATTACCTTTGCCACATGCCATTGTTAACTCCCTATTCAACTTGCACCCAATATCCATGCTACTGTTTGGTGGCCTGTAGACAACACCCATTTGGGTCCTTTTGCCCTTACTGTTTCTCAGTTCTATCCACACAGACTCTACTTCTCCTGACCCTATGTCCCCCCCTTGCAAAGGACTGAATCTCATTCCTCACCAACACGGCCACCCCACCCCCTCTGCCCACATTTCTGTCCCTACGATAGCACGTATACCCTTGTACATTCATTTCCCAGGTCTGATCTCCCTGCAGCCATGTCTCCGTTATCCCAACAACATCATAGTTACCCATTCGCACCTGGGCTTCAAGCTCATCCGCCTTATTTCAAACACTTCGTGCATTCAGATATAGAATTTTTAGCCCATTTCTCCTCTCTCTGTTTGAATCGCTGCCTATTGTGCTTAACCCAGCTCCCCGAACTCCCATCGGGCTATATCCATGTTTAAATTGAAATTCATTAATGAAGAGGTTATGGTAACAACCACTCTACTTGCAGCAGGAAAGAGCAGCTCACCAGTAGTCCTCAATAGTCATCAGTTCCTGGTGCATCCCAGTGCCCTTCGTTCTCTCATTTCAGCTTTCTACCTTTTCAGGCTCTTGCTGTGAAAGTATAAGCTGATGATGTGAGTGGGCAAATTAAAACCAAATCTTACTCTAAAATTTTCCTTGGATAATTGAGGGGTGTTCATCAAACCACTGCCTTGAAAAGAACTGAATTGGTTTGATGGTTGGCTTTTTCAGTATATGCATCACACATGACCAAAATTTTGTGTGGCATCTGACCCAGATCATCAGTGCAAGCTCTTCCCTTAAGGTCACTGGGTATATGAAGTGAGTTCTTTGGACCACAGCCATTAATATTCAGTTCACAGGTGGAGATGAACTATTGGGATATGAAAGAAATGCACCTAGAAAATATCCTTTGCTATTTTTTACTGATAGAATCACAGAATTAAGATATGAGGGGTGATTGACATGTTCGTGGACTAAGGTAGAAGGAGTCAATTTTAGAAAACCTAGCACATTTATTTTTCATCATAGTCCCCTCCTACATTTACACACTTAGTCCAGCGGTCGTGGAGCATACGGATCTTGGATCTCCAGAAAGTGTCCACAGATGGGTGATTGATAAGCTTGTGGCCTAAGGTAGAAGGAGATGAGTTATACAGCTCTCGTTACATCCACATGCAGGCCAATCCTTTGAGTGATTATGCAGAAAGTTTGAAGTTAATAACGCATCTCCTTCTACCTTAGGCCACGAACTTATCAATCACCCCGATGAGTTATTAACTTCAAACTTCCTGCATAACACTCAAAGAGCTGAACTGCATGTGTATGTAATGACAGCTGTATAATCTCCTTCTACTGTAGGCCAGAAACTTATCAATCACCCCACGTAAGGTCACTTTGAAATTCAGTTTTGCACTTAATGACAAAGATTCCACAAAACCTAATTTTTTTTTGGCAGCTGATGACTGACACAGCAAAAAAGGAAGAAAGGCCCATTTGTTTTAGTGCCATCATTAGGGAATGCAGTGCCATTCCAGCAGGAATACCTACATCAGGCTGATGTCTATTGATTACAGCTCAGCATTCAACACCATCATCCCGTCAGTACTAATCAATACGCTTCAAAACCTGGGCCTCTGTACCTTGCTGTGCAACTGGATCCTTGGTTTCCACGTCAGGAAACCACAGTCAGTGTGGATCAGAAATACATTAACATCTCTTCCTCGCTGACAAGTTAGCCAGGCACACCTCAGGAAGTCCGCTTAGCGCACTGCTCTACTCTCTCTGCAGTCATGACTGTGTGGCTAGGCTCAGCACAAATATCATCTGTAAATTCACTGATGACACAACTGTTGACAAGGATGCATACAGGAATCTGTAACTGTAGTTGTGAACTTCCCATGATTCAGGACATTGACAAGGACAGGTATGTAAAAAGGGCCTGTAGGATCATTGGGGACCCAAGTCACCCCAACCACAATCTATTCCAGCTGCTACCATCTGGAAAGGGCACTGCAGCATAAAAGCCAGGGCCAACAGGCTCCAGGACAGCTTCTTCCACCAGGCCATCAGACTGATGAACTCACGCGGATTTGAGTGTACTCTATATTACACTGACTGTTCGATTTATTATAAATTATTATGATTGCACATTGCACATTTAGATGGAGATGTAATGTAAAGATTTTTACTCCTCATGTATGTGAAGGATGTAAGAAATAAAGTCAATTTGAAACTCGGTTCAATTCAATGAGGTAGATCGGATGACTGAGTGGTGTTACACCAACAACCTTGCTCTCAACGACAGTAAGACTAAGGACTTCAGGAAGGATTGTTGAAGGAATACACACCAGTCCTTATTGAGGGGCCAGCAGTTGAAAGGGTAAACAGTTTCTGGGTGTCAACATCTCTGAAGATCCATCCTGGGCCCCGTCGTAGGAAAGGTGAATAATAGTGCTGAGGGTGAGGTAGCTAGTTTGCAAACGGAAGCAATGTGTAGTGAGGAGACGCTGTTGATAGGGCAAAATTGCAGTCAACTGGATGAATGACAGTGTAAAAGGCGGTCAAAATCGAAAAGCGTGACTACAAGACTGAAGGTGTTGTATCTGAATGCCACAGTATACAGAATAAGGTAGATAAACTTGCAACACAATTGGTGATTGGCAGGTATGATGTTGCAGCATCACTGAATCATGGCTGAAAGATTATAGCTGGGAGCTTAATGTCTAAGGATACACATTGTATCAAGAAGATTAGCAGGAAGACTGAGGGGGTGGCATTGCCCTCTTGGCAAAAGGTGCAATCAATTAATTCAAAACAGGTGACATAGGGTCAAAAGGTGTTGAATCATTGTGGACAGAGCTAAGGAACTGCAAGGGTAAAAAGGTTCTGATGGGAGTTATATACAGACAACATTAGTAAGGAAAAGGCCTACAAATTACAATGGAAGATAGAAAATGCATGACTAAAGGGCAATGTTACAATAGTCATGGGGGATTTCAATATGCAGGTAGAGTGGGAAAATCAGGTTGATGCTGGATATTAAAAGGGAGAATTTCTTGGGTGCTAGTGAGATGGCTTTTTAGAGCAGCTCATGGTTGTGCCCACTAGGGGATCAGCTATTCTGAATTGGGTGTTGCGCTATGAACCAGAATTGATTAGAGATGTTAAGGTAAAAGAACCCTGAGGGAAATGTGATCATAATATCACTGAATTTAACCTGGAATTTGAGAAGGAGAAGCTAAAGTCAGATGTATCAGCATCATTGTGGAGTGAAGCGAATTACAGAGCCATGAGAGAACAGTTGGCCAGAACTGATTGGAAAAGAACACTGGCAGGGATGATGGCAGAGCAGCAATGACTGGAATTTCAGGAAGCAAGTCGGAAGGCACAGAACACACATGTCAAAGAGGAAGAAGTATTCTAAAGGAAAGAAGTCACAACTGTGGCTAACAAGAGAAGTCAAAGCCAGCATAAAAGCCAAAGAGAGGGCATATAATAGAGCAAAAATTAGTGGGAAGTTAGAGAATTGGGAAGCTTTTAAAAACCAATAGGCAACTAAAAAAAATCATTAAGAAGGTAAAGATGGAATACAAATGTAAGCTAGCCAATAATATTAAAAAGCTTACCAAAAATTTCTTCAGATGAATAAAGTGTAAAAGAGAGGTGAGAGTGGATATCAGACTGCTGGAGAGGTAGTAATGGGAAACAACAAAATAGTGGATGAACTGAATCAGTATTTTGCATCAGTCTTCACCGTGGAAGACACTAGCAGTATGGTGGAGGTTCCAGTTGTCAGTAGCATGAAGTGGGCGAAGTTACCATAACTAGAGAGAAAGTTCTTGGAAAACTGAAAGGTCTGAAGGTAGATAAGTCACCTGGACCAGATGTTGTACACACCAGAGTTCTGAAAGAGGTGCTGAAGAGTTTGTGGAGGCATTAGTAATGATCTTTCAAGAAACAGTAGATTCTAGAATGGTTCCAGCAGACTGGAAAATTGCAAATGTCACTCCACTCTTCAAGAAAGGATAGAGGCAGAAAAAAGAAAACTATAGGCCAGTTAGTCTGATCTCAGTGGTTGGGGAGATGTTGGAGTCAATTATTAAGGATGAGGTCTCAGGGTACCTGGAGGCACTTGATAAAATAGGCCATAGTCAGCAAGGTTTCCTCAAGAGAAAATCTTGCCTGACAAATCTGTTGGAATTCTTTGAAGAATTAACAAGCAGGGTAGACAAAAGGGAATTGTTTGATGCTGTGTGCTTGGATTTTCAGAAGGCCTTTGACAAGGTGAAACACATGAGGCTGCTTAACAAGCTACGAGCCCATGGTGTTACAGAGATAAGGCAGTGGCTGATTGGCAGGAGGTAAACAGTGAGAATAAAAGGAGCCTTTTCTGACTGGCTGCTGGTGACTCGTGGTGTTCCACAGGGGTCTGTGTTAGGATCAATTCTTTTTATTCTTTATATCCGTGATTTGGATGGTGGAATTGATGGCTCAGTTGCAAAATTTACATATGATATACAGATAGATTTAGGGGCAGGTAGTTTTGAGGAAATAGAGAGGCTACTGAAGGTCTTCACAGGTGAGGAGAATGGGCAAAATGGCTGATGGAATACAGTGTCAGAAAGTGCATGGTCATGTGCTTTGGTAGAAGAAATGAAATGGTTGGCTATTTTCTAAATGGAGAAACAATACAGAAGTGCAAAGGGACTTGTGATTCCTTGTGCAGGATTCCCTAAAGGTTCATTTGAAGGTTGAGTCTGTGGTGAGGAAGGCAAATACAATGTTAGCATTCATTCAAGAGAACTAGAATATAAAGCAAGTATATAATGTTGAAACTTTATAAGGCACTGGTGAGGCCTCACTTGGAGTATTGTGTGAGCAGGTTTGGGCCCCTTATCTTAGAAACAATGTGCTGAAATTGGAGATGATTCAAAGGAGGTTCACGAAAATGATTCCAAGATTGAATGGCTTGTCATATAAAGAGAATTTGATGACTGGGCCTGTATTCATTAAAATTCAGAAGTATGAGGCGTGACCTCATTGAAACCTATCGAATGGTGAAAGGCCTTGGATAGAGTTGATGTGGAGAGGATGTTTCCTCTGGTAGGGGAGTCAAAGACCAGAAGACGCAGCCTCAGAATAGAGGGACATCCTTTTGGAATGAAGAAGAGGAGGAATTTTTTTAGTCAGAGAGTAGTGAATCTGTGGAATTCTTGGCCACAGACAGCTGTGGTGGCCAAATCTTCATGTATATCTAAGGCAGAGGTTGATATGTCCTTGATCGGTCAGGACATGACAGGATACAGGGAGAAGGCAGGAGAATGGAGCCGAGAGAAAAATTGGATCAGCCCTGATGAAATGGCGGAGCAGACTCAATGGGCCAAATGACCTAATTATGCTCCTATATCTTATGGTCCTATGGTCTGATAACGATGCGATTATGAAGAAGGAGTTTGAGGAGATTTGGTATGTTACAAAGACTTCAGCAAATATTTACAGATACACTGTGGAGAGCACAGTGGCAGGGTAGAGATACATCTCCACCAAAGGAGGTGTAGGTACCCCTTCCCACCCCTAGTGTCAACCACGGACTCTGCTGCAGGGTCTGCAGGTGAGCTGTGCAGCAGATTCCACAGTTGTGTTCATGAATGTGCATGTGTCAGCTAAGTACTGTTTCGTGATGGTGGTTTTTAACTCCCTTCTTTTCATTGTAGTGCTTGTCCAGACTTGAGCAAAGCACAGCAACGTTATGCTGCTTGTTTGCATTCGGTCTTGCCTGAGAAAGTGGCCTACTGAGTCGACTGACACAGGAAACCAGCAGTATCCGTTTTATATTTAGCTATTTCTCTCAGCTGTGGTGTTGGCCAATGTTCCCTCTAAGGTGTGCACACAACTTTTGCTACTAATGCACAAAGAAATTTAAACTGCACACAAAAGGTTGTCACCCTCTAACTTGTTGGCATATTGCGTATATTTCACGATCATACACAATCTCATTTCCCTTTCCAGTTTCTGATGCAGACGCAGCGTTGACAACATGGAGTTTGCGATGAGTTGTCTGCGGATTTTGGAACTGGCTTATTTAGACTGTTTTTATTGAAGAAATTATTTATCCACTATGTAAAATTCCAAAGAAGTAAGGGGCGTGAAGCGCAAAACAATTGCTGGTTCATTTAAAGTGGAATGGTTTAATGAAACAGTAGAAACTGCTACACCAAAAGCACATGGGTCAGGAACGTGCAGCAACGAGAAATATTTACGTACAATACAGAAACTGGTGTTACCTGCGTGTTTTTTTTGCAAAAGCTGCTGGAGAATTTGCAAGTGGGAAGAAGTGGAAACTTGACTTCTTAAAGTGTCATTTAGCAATCAAATCACATGTGGATGGTGTGTAAAAATTCTGGAGAGAAAATCTTTCTTCACCCACTACAGGCCTGCTACGTCTGTTTTGTGAGAGTGCAGATGAAATAGAGTGGAAACAATCAAGCCCAGAGGAGATCAAAGTTCTTATTGATGGTGTTTTGTAGGCTATTAAAATGAATACCTTAATATATAAAATTCCATGCGCCCATATTGTTGTCACAACACAAGATTTTTGCACTGGTCACTATACATTAGAGGGAACATAAGTGTTGGCTTCTAATTTTCCATTTGAGAAATGTAGTTAATGGCCCTGTTTGGCTTAGTGTTTATTGCTTTCTTTTTTTTGTAGTTTATTTTTTTATTGAAGTTCATCATCATTTTTTTCCCTTAAAATAGTCTTCACATTAAAGTCTGTGAACTATCGACCCACTTCAGTGTCTCCCTCACTGCACTTGGGCCATATCCGAATGCCTTGACACGAAGCCTTGGGCAAGGTGTAGCACCTGCTTAGTCTCCTGGTCAGGGTTGCATGAAGCCATGGGAGCAGCTGGTGCATTTCTCAAGTCCTGGTTATGACATTTTCAAGGGGTGATACCTCAAAAGGTGGCATCCATTATTAAGGACTTCCACCAGCCATGACTTACTTCTTCTCATTGCTACTATCTGGGAGGAGGGTCAGGAGCCTGAAGACTCCCGTACCCCCTCCTAAAACTCTCAATGTTTTAGGAACAGCTTCTTACCCTACTATACACACAAAATGCTGGAGGAATTCAGCAGACCAGGCAGCATCTAAGGAAAAAAGTACACTTGATGTTTCAGGCCGAAACCCTTCAGCAGGACTGAAATTCGATTGTACTCTTTTCCATAAATGTTGCCTGGCCTGCTGAGTTCCTCCAGCACTTTGTATGTGTTGCTCGGATTTCCAGCATCTGCAGAATTTCTCTTCTACCCTACTCCAAAAGATTTCTGAATGGTCCATGAACACTACCTCAATATGTTTTATGCAATGCACTCTACTACAGCTACAAAGCAACAAATTTCATGACATATGTCAGTGATAATAAACCCGATTCTGATTTTAATTTTGTTTCAGGTTAATACCCAACTAAATCTCTGATTAACAAGGTGGAATTCCAATAGGAATTATATTCTGTATATATCTTACTGCTAGCAATGTCTGTGGACAAATACTCAAAATATTCACATGATGTTTCTTGGTTCAGCATTATAGTTCTGGAAATTTTCCCCACTGGCAAAGTTAATATTCATTCTGTATTTGCCAATGCATCTTTGCAATGCACCTTCTCTGCTCCTTGTGCTGTATTAGGTGGAGGAAATGCATGAGCTGTGAACTGAAGCTCTCTCTGCCAACCATCCCCACTCCCGCTCCTGCTCCTGTCCATTCCCACCCTTCACCACTTTCACCTCACAATGGACCCTGCTGGTTCCCTGTTTAGACAGTTGCTTTGAGGACAGCAGCAGGGTGCAATCTTTCCTGACAGACAGTCATATCTGCCATATAAATAGGGCTCTTCAGTGTGCCAGGTTGAGAAGTGCATTGGTCACAGTGATCAAGGACAAAGCTTTCTAGATGGAATAAAATTCCTGTCAACAAAGTTAACAAAGGAATTCCATCCTATACTCATTGCCACAGTAGATTCTGAGAGCAGATTTCTAGCTTTTCTTTCATTTTGTTTGCATTATGCAGTCACTATAAAAACTGTTAACAGTGAAACACAGTAAGAAGGAAGATCACTTCATTCATGCAATAATTTTATCTGATTTCTTCTTACAGATGGGCTAAAGTTATGGTGTTAAGATGGCCAAAAATTTGCACTTTGCATTTGTTCTCAACTCCTATGTGGAAAAGAGAAAACAAGTCATCACAATTTTGCCGCACCCCAAAAAAACCCCACTTGGTTGTCACTTGCACAGTCTTTAGGCCTCTTGCTAGGGTTAATCTCAGGATGCATCCCATCAGCCTGTATCAGCCCTGTTCTATCCAGTCACAGAATTACCAATGCATCCAAATCAGCACTTCTTCAAGGTCAAATCGTTGAAGCCACAAGCACATGTCTTACTGCCTGACTCAGTGTGGAACAGGCACATGAAAGGAACATTGAGATGCAGAATGGAAGTGGCCTGATATTGCTTGCATTGAACAACCATGAAAAGCCTTGTCCTCACTGTAGACTCTTAATACCCTTTTTATTTAGTGACTTGGCAAACTGTGGGGATGTGATGGTATGATTACGAGCCCCATACACACTGGATTTCAAAAGAACAAACTGTGATCTTAATGAAATGCTTGTGATTCTGGAGGAATTGAAAGTGGTTGGATGAGGATATTTTCCCTCATGGAGAAAGTTTAGAACTGCAAACATAGTTTCAGGTCATAGGGAGCTGTGAATCTTTGGAATTCTCTTCCCTGGAGAAAATGATTCATTAAGCGCGTGCAAGCATATAGAGAAGGGGAAGGACTAGATTCCTTCAACCCAAGTCAGCCATTCTATAAGATCATGGCTGATCTGATTGTAACTTCAATTCTATATGGTTGCCTTTCACACCCTTGTCTCTCAATAATCCATCAGCCTCTGCTTTAGAAATATTCAAAGTCTTTGCTTCAGCTATTAAATTAAATAAGTAGCATAAAAATAAAAATAGAAATAAAAAAAGTAGTGACGTACTGCTAATGGGTTCAATGTCCATTCAGAAATCAGATGGCAGTGGGGAAGAAGCTGTTGCTGAATCGCTGAGTGTGTGCCTTCAGGATGGTAGCGATGAGAAAAGGGGATGTCTTAGGTGATGGAGGTCCTTCATGATGGATGCTGCTTTTTTGAGGCATTGCTCCGTGAAGATGTCCTGGATACTACGGAGCCTAGTGCCCATGACGGAGCTGACTAAGTTCACAACTTTCAGCAGCTTCTTCCGATCCTGCGTAGTAGCCACCCACCAACCTCCGCCCCCACCTCCTCCACCAACCAGACCGTGATGCAGCCAGTTAGAATGCTCTCCACGGTACATCTGTAGAAATTTGTGAGTGTCTTTCATGACATAGCTTATCTCCCCAGACTTCTAATGAAATATACCTGCTATCATGCCTTCTTTGCAGCTGCATTGATATGTTGGGCCCAGGTTAGGTCCTCAGAGATACTGACACTCAGGAACTTGAAAATGTTCACTTACCACTTTTGATCCCTCTCTGAGGACTGGTATGTGTTCCCTTTCTGAAGTCCACAATTAATTCTTTGGTCTTATTGACATTGAGAGCAAGGTTGTTGTTGCTATTGACACCACTCAACCAGCTGGTATATCTCACTCCTGTATGCCCTCTGTCACCATCTGAAATACTGTCAATAATAGTTGTATCATCAGCAAATTTGTAGATGGCGTTTGAGCGGTGCCTAGCCACACAGTCATGGGTATAGAGAGAGTAGAGCAGTGGGCTAAGCACACATCCCTGTGGAGTGCCAGTGTTGATTGTCAGAGAAGTGGAGGTGTTATTTCCAATCCACACAGCCTTCTGGTAAGGAAATGAAGATCCAGTTGCAGAGGGAGGTACAGAGGCTGAGGTTCTGTAGCTTTTCAATCAGAACAGTAGGAATGTGGCATTAAACGCTGAGCTGTAGTCAATAAACAGCATTCTGACATAGGTATTTATATTGTCCAACTGATCCAAGGCTGTGTAAAAAGCCAATAAGATTGCATCTGCCGTAGACTTATTGTGCCAGTAGGCAAATTGCAGTGGGTCCAGGTCCTTGCTGAGAGAGAATTTAATTCTAGCCATGACCAACATCTCAAAACACTCCATCACCGTAGATATGAGCAATACCTGATAGCATTCTCTTGGCTTTCCTAATTACTTACTGCACCTCCATACGTACCTTTGGCAAATTATGTACTTCATAGTTCAAACTAAATTTAGTATCAAAGTACATATATGTCACCAATACAACTTTGAGATTCATTTTCTTGTGGACATACTCAATAAATCCAATAACCATAATAGAATCAATGAAAAAATGACACCCAAAAGAGCGGAAAACCAGTGTGCAAAAGACAACAAACTGCAAATACAAAATAAATCAATAAATAAATAAATCAGCAATAAATATCAAGAACATGAGATGAAGAATCCTTGAAATTAAGTCTATAGGTTGTGGGAACAGTTCAGTAATGGGGCGAGTACAGTTATTTCCTTGGTTCAAGAGCCTGATGGCTGAGGGGTAATAACTGTTCCTGAGCCTGGTGATGTGCATCCTAAGACTCTTATACCTTCTTCCTGATGACAGTAGCAAGAAGAGAGCATAGCCTGGATGATGGGGGTCCCTGATGATGGAAGCTGCCTTTCCTGCGACAATGCTCCATATGAATGTGCTCAGTGGTGAGAAGGGCTTTACCCATGATAGCCTGGGTCACATTGTTACGAATGAGGAGCAACTCCGATGGGCAGAAGGGTGCAAAGTCGCCCCCCCCCTTTTTGAGAATCGCAAAATCGATACTATTTCGGGTCTGATACCAAGGAAATGAAAGAGAGACAACACAGAGATACACAAAAGTGGAATGTCTCCTCCTAACAAAAGCAGAACGGAACCACTGATTACTGTTATTGTCTCTTGGAGAGGGATTGTGTATTGAGTACTGTTCTATTCATTGAAACCCCTCAGGGGGCAACCAGAGTGGTCTGGTTGAGGGATTGCATCATCCCAACCTGAGTGGGGATAAAAGTAAGGTCTGGGGAACACCCCACAGACGCACCAGGAGAAACGCTACGAGACCGGTGGGGGCTTGTGTGTGTGTCCACCCTTGCCTGGGTGACGAGTCCGCCACAGAAGAACGGTCTAGCTAAAGGACGGAGGGGTCATACGTGAATGGCCATAACAGCAACGCATCGACGGATCGAGATCGTAAAGGAAAGTCGGCAAGTCAATAGCTGTTACTCTCTCTCTCTCCAACAACTGCAACACAGCGACCAACAACTACCACAGCCTGCATGAACTGAACTGAACTTTATATTTCCATCGGACAATTCATTATCCCCTAGACAACGATAGAGCTTATTTCTTATTGATTATTATTATACCCGCACTTCTAGGTTTAGTATTGATGATGTATATTATCTGTATATTTGCATTGATATTATTTTTGTGTATTTTTACTAATAAATACTGTTAAAAATAGTATCATCAGACTTCAACAGATACTCCTATCTTTGCTGGTAAGACACCCAGTTACGGGGTTCGTAACAACATCCACTACATTTTGTAGGATTTTCCATTGGAGTTTCCTTACCAGGCCGTGTTCCAGTCAGTCAGTATACTCCCCACCACACATCTATAGAAGTTTGTCAAACTTTTAGATGTCACGCCAAATCTTCTTGAACTCCTAAGGAAGTAGAGACACTTCTGTGGTTTCTTCGTAATCGTACTTATGAGCTGGGCCCAGGACAGCTCCACTGAAATTATAACACTGAGGGATTTAAAGCTGTTGACCCTGTCTGCCTCTGATCCCCCAACTGGGGGGAATATCACTGGACAATAGATCTCTCTGCATATCAGAGCTCTACAATCTATCATCTTTTAGATGATGTGCCTTGCTGTGATGCAGGTTTTTGGATTCTTTTGAATTGCGTATTATGGGGAACAAGGAGGAATATTGATTGAAGCCAAGTTCTGAACAGCATAGTCTGATTGAAGGCACAGTAAGCACAAAGGGCTGATTGAGCTCCTGTTTCTTATGATCCTTAATAAATGACAAACTTGCCAGTGCTGGCCAAAACCAGAAACAGAATGGTAGTTGTCAACATTGACGTGAAGCAAAAAGGCTGATAAAGAAGCCAAATAAATTACTGACAATGCAGACACAAGAGAAAGGAGATGCAGGAATCTGGAGCAAAAGAAAACGAACTGCTGGAGGGATCTCAGATGGTAAAGCATCCTGATGAAAGGTCTTGATCTGATACTCCAATCATCCTCTTGCCTTCACAAATGCTGCTTGACCAGTAGTTTTTTTTTTGTTTTACTTACAATACAGATTCTCCTGTTTCATAGCCAACATTTTTAATCATCCTTATTTATCAGTAATATAATCTGATACTGAGGTTGGCTCTTTATTATTGGTTAAAAAAGATTCTTTGGAGAATTAGGCTTGTATGCCAATCTGATCCTTTCAGATACACTCAACATGCCACAGATTAATGACTGATGACCAAAATGTTTCACAAGGAGAAGGTTATCGATGAGAATGGCTGCACCACACAGTAACTGGGTTATGTTTGTGGCTCGGAATTCAAAAGACATATCGATTTAAGCTGTTTCTGTATGAATTTGATCACTCATGCTCAACTCCTACAGCTCTTGGACTTCCTTCCCAGAGAAAGCCTCCCTCCCCATCCACATTGATTCCACCTCCTTCCTCACCCCCAGCACATCATCGCCCCTCTCACCCAACAGCAATTTATGTCTCTTTCACTCTTCTTGACACAGCTTCACAGCTGTCTCCTGCTTCTGAGGTCTTCACTCCATCAAGTCTTCAGACTCCATGCTTTCACTTCTTTTCAATCCCCTTCCTCACTTTCATCATTACGGGTATCTCAATACATGCAATGGTATCTTCAGATATTGTTAAAGCATCCATATAGAGGCAAATATTGAAACAATTAATGTATGATTTAACTGAGAATTGCTGGGGGTAACCATGTGGCATGAATCCATTGTAAGTGAACCTCTGACTACAAATGGATAGATAGGAATGAAATTGGTCAGTTCAAATGCTAGTATTTGTCTCAAATCAGCTTTATTCAAACAAGAAGTTATTGTTAGATTAAAAAGGCTGCAAAGAAATTAATTGTAACATGAAGGGTGAGGCTGAATCCTGATGGCTCTATTCCTTTGAGGAATAGGACTAATCTCATATGGTCATGCAGTCCTTAGTATGAACATATGAGATTGGCCCTATTCCTTGGTCAGGCTAAAATAACAGCAACCACACCAGTAGGAAGCTTATTTTGTTACACATTTGGGAGCATGTCATCAACAAAGGCATTGTAACTTGAAGAGAGGGAAAGGGATCAGGGAATAATTATGTGTGGAATAGCTCATGAAACTGCCCGGAGCAACAGTTTGAGAAGGTGAGCTCGATCATTTTGGGTCTCAAGGAGCCAGCCTGTATGAGATTAATATTCAACTGTAATGAACTAATATTTGGACAAAGCACTTGACGCTGGGCCATGAGAATTTATTGGAAGTTCCTCATACCATTCAGCTGTTGTGAACAATGGTGGATTTGACTATATCAAAAGCTGCAGACAGGATGAGGACAAGGAATAATTGCCCAAGACTATCACAATCAATAGAAAGATATTATTGACATTCTTCCTTGTCTAGACCTTCAAAACAATAGGATATTATTGGATAGAAAGTCATTCTAAAGTCAGGAATCAAATACATAATACACTATGCTGAAAAAGTTCCAGCTAAGTTTCCTTTCTGTTGACTTCCTGGGAAAAAAATGTTAAAACCCTGTGTTCCAATCCTATCATGAGTGAAAACTAAAATTTACATTTCAGCAAATTGTATGGGACACAAACAGAATCAGTTCACTTACATTTTTTTCATGGAAGGGAGTCTGAGCTGACCTACACAATTCAAATCTCACAACCTTTGCAAATCTAAACAAAGAATGCTGTGAAGGTACAAGAGGCCAGTTAACTGTATTTGATGGGGTGAATACATCAAAAGGTGTGATGGTAGACAAGCAAAAGTTAACAATTAAAGAAATGATGCATGCCATGTGCTACAAAGGAAAATTCCTTTCAAGCACAGAAACAAAAAGTAAAAATGATTCATCTACAGCTAACAAAGGAATTGTTGAATCAAAGGAAGTGATGTACAAATTTCCTGGAGGTGTACGTGAGTATTGGCAGAATTAAAGTCGTCACCACAGGAGGACCAAGAAACGTATAAAGGTAAGATAGAATGTAAGAGGAGACTTGTGGGAATACAGGCTGTAAGAGCTTTTATGGATATAGATGAAGGAAAAAGACCAGCAAGGACAAATATGGGCCTTTTTCAGACAGAGATGAGAGAATTTATCATGGGGTATAAGGAAATGTCAGGCAAATTAAACAATTATTTTGCATCTGTTTTCACAGACATGTTACAGAATCAAGGGTCTTGGAGAATGAGGAACTGAATGAATTAACAATGAATTAAAATGGTGTTGAAGAAGTCAGTGAGTTTGAAAGCTTGCTTATTGGGTAGCATTGCTGTTCAAATGGAATTAGGTGTCACTGAAGGCCAATATGCTAGTGCAGTAAATAGATAGGAGGGTATTTACTGTAGACAGGCACATGAACGTACAAAAATATAGGGTTATGGACCATGTGCAGGTAGTTCAACTTGGCATCAATGTTGTAACAGACATGGTGGACCAATAGGCCAGTTCCTTTGCTGTACTGTTCTATATTCTCAACAGTGTGTTAGCCATTATAATAAGAGTATTTTATTAAAAGATTAAGGAAGTGTTATTACAAATGTACAGAGCTCTGATGAGATCACACCCAATATACTATGTACAGTTTTGGTCTCATTACTGAAGATCTTCTTGCAATAGAGATAGCATAGCAAAAATTAACTCAAATATGTCCAGAAGTGACATGACTGACACATATAGAGAGAGAGGGTGAGATTGTATTCTTTACTAAAACCAAAGTCTCTGACGACTTTGGATTTTTACAAAGGTGCCTCTGTTTCTAAAGCCCTATTGCGCATGTGCTATTTTTATTAGTCCTTCCACAAGGCATCACCTCACACTTACCATGATGAAATTCCAACTACATTGCTCCACAAGTCTCATCACACTAATCAACATCAGCTGTAGCCTGACTACCATCTTTACCAAAAACAACTTCACCAATTTTCACACCAGAATTGTTATCTCATACAACAGCACTGACCCCTTTTGTACAATCCAATCACAAAAAGGACCCTCCACCATCACTTTCTGCTTCCAATTGCTTACACAATTGTTAGTCCAGTTCCCCAACTTCTTCTGCCTCTTATAGATTCTAACAGTTTAGGCCATGTGGGCCTACCAGAGACTCTGTACACTACAGATTTTTAGAGATGACCTTTATTTGTCACATGTACATCGAAATGTGCAGTGAAACGCATCATCTGCATCAGATCAAATAGGCGAGGATTGTGCTGGGCAGCCAACAAGTGTTGCCACGTTTCTGGTTACAACAAAGCATGCCCAGAATTCACTAATCTTAACCCTTACATCTTTGGAATGTGGGAGGAAACTGGAGCAGCCAGAGGAAACCCACATGGTCAGAGAGGGAACGTACAAACTCCTTACAGATGCTAGTGGGAGTCACAGCTAATAGGCCAAAATAGTTAAACTTCATGGTGGGTGGGTTTTGGGTTAGAAACAGGTAGTTGGCATGATGACAAATGATTTTGATTCCATCAGAGATCTCAATCTTATCATATTCTGACTGAGGCAAGAGGTGGGTCTGGGATGGAGTGGTGTTGGGAAACTGAATTTCGATAAGCCTCCAGGAAGAGACAAGTACAACATTTGATTTGTAGGAGTATTGTACCCTGAGCCACAATGAGACACGTTTCCACTTTCCACATCCAGGTCACAAGTACCCCTCTTCCCCCCCCCCCCCCACCATCTGCCCTCTATACACTAGAGCCAGTATTAGAGGGCACCTGCATGATTAATCCCTTTGGATCAAGCAAACTAACATCTTTATTTTTACTCCAACATATTCATCTCATCCAACAAGGTTTGCTCTTTGAACTGATTAGTGAGGTCAAAGCTCTTCTGTGGGGAAAATAGTTTAACATTTACATCAGTGCAATTCTTTCCCCCATTAAAGTCCTAATAATGCTCTCCTTCGACCATTTTGATTTCTTCCACATCCCCAATTTTATTTGAGACTATACACTCAGTGGTACCCCTGTACATCTGCTTGTTAATGCAATTATCTAAACAGCCAATCATGTGGCATCAACTCAATGCATTAAAGCATGCAGACATAGTCATGAGGTTCAGTTGTTGTTTGGACCAAATATCAGAATGGGGAAGAAATGTGATCTAAGTGACTTTGATTGTGAAAGGATTGTTGGTGCCAGACAGGATGGTTTGAGTATCTCAGAAACTGCTGATCTCCTGGGATTTTCATGCACTACAGCGTCTAGATCAGTGGTTCCCAACCTTTTTTTTGGCCATGCCCCACCTAATCACCTCTAAAATCCTGATGCCCCCTGTGGTGATATATAATTCTTATTATTCAAAAAGTGAACTCCTATTCACCTGGAGGAAGCCTAAAAGACCATTAACTTGGTTTAAACAAGCTTCCGAAGAACATGGCATTCATAAAAGAGAAAAATAAAAGAACCAAAGGACTGTTAAAGTTCTGAGGGAGAAATTACTAAGAAATTGTAAAAAAAGAATATTAAGTGATATTAAAATAATAATAATAATAATAAATAAATAAAACAATGCCGATTCGTTTCTACAGCATACTGTTACGTTCCCCAGTAACCGGGTGATTTACCAGCAAAGATAGGTAGGTCCGCTGAAGCCTGGTGCTACTATTTTTAAACGTTTTTATTTATAAAGGGGCACAAACGTATGGTTAATACAAAACATTCAGATCATATACGTCGTCACAACTCAATCTAAAGCACAGGTATAGTAATAATCAATCAGAAATAAGCTCTATCGTTGTCTAGGGGTAATGTATATATTGTTCGCTGTATATCTGAAAGTCTCTTGCGGCCACTGCAGTTCCACCAGCTGCCGTCGGTTGTGATGTCGCGTTGGTGCACTTTTGTTAGAAAGAGAGAGAGATTGAATGAAACAGTTACCCGACAGGTTTTCCAACCTGTAGGAGTTCGGTTCATCGGAAGTCTCGTTGGGGAATGGACTCTCATCTGTGGCCTCCCCTGTAGCTAAGCCGTTCTTCCGTGGTGAGGTCGCCAATCCCAGGCAAGGAAAAGACGCACATGAACCCCACCACCGGCTGTCGCTATCAAAACGCTGTCGCAGGATTTCTAGCGTGTCTTCTGGTGCGTCTCCTTAGTGCGTCTGAGGCCCCGCCTCGGCAGCCCACCTTTTATCTGGACTGGCAGGGTTGTCGATGTCCATCAGGGTCGGGGGGCGAGGCAATCTTTCCCCCATCACCCATCTCACCTTGCCCTGAGGGTCTGCACGTAGGCCAGTTCCTTATTCCACAAAGGTGTCTCCCAAGACAATGGCTATGTCCAAGGCTTTTGTCTTGTTGAGCGACCAGCCCACATTCCAAACTGTAAGGCTCTCTCTCGCTCTCTCTCTTGCGATTCTCACAAAGGAGGGGGCTGAGGTCATAACAATACAAAGACAGATACACCGTTTAAAAGAGATGACGCAATGTACACACCTTCACACCACCAAGAACCGAAAGCTACTGCAAAAAGCAGCATTGGCGCGACCTCGTACGAGTTTCTTACGCGTTTGGACTTGTTCATTCATTCCTTCTTACATCAGTCAATTCATTAATTTAATTATGAAAGCCATTTGATGGTTGTAATGATGGTGATACACTATATATACAGTACATACGCAATTACATATGTACATACACACAAGTATTTTTATGTATGCATACTGTATATACACATATGTATTAACTCGCACACACACTCATACTCACACAGACTTACTAGAAAAAATTCACTGTTAATAACTCATTCTCCAATTGCCCCCCTTAAAAATCAAATTACCCCCCTGTGGGGCGTACGCCCCATGTTGGGAACCACTGGTCTAGAGTCTACAAAGAATGGTGCGCAAGACAGAAAATATCCAGTGAGCAACAGTTCTGTGAGCAAAAATGCTTTGTTAATGAGAAAGGTCAGAGGAGAATAGCCAGACTAGCTCAAGCTGACAGGAAGGCAACAGTAACTCAAAGAACCACACTTTACAACAGTGGTGTGCAGAAGAACATCTCTAAATGTACAACCTTTGAACCGTGACATGGATGGGCTACAGCAGCAGAAGAGCATGAATATACAGTCAGTGGCCACTCGATTAGGTACACGAGGTAGCTAATAAAATGGCCACGGAGCGTATGTCACCATGATGCAGACATACACAATACCTCCTTGGTGTATCTGAGAGCTGGCAAACATGTACGCCTCTGTTGTGGAGATTATCCACTGAGGGATAAGTTCTTGATGAATCAGATTTTTGTCAAATTCTGTGATGACAAACTGTCACTGACTCAATGTTTGTGTGCCTATTTTTACAGTTTGAATCATTCAATAGCTGTGCCAAGGGATGTGACAGGATCATTAAAGGAGGTGCGATGAAATTGGCCCCTAGTCAAAAAAAAAGATGCACAATTCCTACATTGAACTTTGAATTTAATAACATCTTGTGAGCTTGTTCATGTGTATGGGTGCCTATAGATTATGCAGTAGTATGTCAGAGGCAGTCTATAGTGAAAATGCTCAATGGAAAAATGGGCAATTCTCTATTGATGAAACAAGCAAAATTTAGTCCTTCAGCTTTGTTACTTAGATCTCAAAGAAAACAATGCTTAACAGTTAATTGAAACAATCAATGAACCGGGTGGCATTACACGAATAAGGGACAGATTGTCGGGGGGGGGGTGGAGGGGCTTGAGGAATTGCAATGAACCCCACTAAATAATAGAAAATCTAAGAAGAACCACTAACTAAAATGTCTCCTGCAGCTGTTGTCTAAGCTATTTTATATAACTAAAAGAAAAACAAAAATGATAAAAAAGGAATTATATTACCAAAATGTCATCTTTTATTGGTAGTCCCCAGACTAGTTGTATTACATTTTGTGGTAAACTTTTATTAACAGCAACACTCCTGGGCTTTTGGAACAAGAAAATAAAATCTTACTAATTCCTTTTTTAAGAAACTTACTGTTCACATCTTCCTCTCAAACACTCCCCACTTCCCCTTTTCAGTGAACAGGTTACACTTCCTCCCACTCTATCCTCAGTTACTAGAGGGGCACCATGGTAACGTAGAGGTTAGCGCAACGCTATTGCTGCTTACGCCGTCAGGGCTTGGAGTGCAACTTCAGCGGAGTTTGTACATTCTTCCCGTGCCTACGCGAGTTTCCTCTGGGTGCTCCGGTTGCCTCCCACGTTGCAAAGATGTACCGGTTAGCAGGTTAATGAGTCATGGTAAATTACCCTGCGATTCGGTTAGGGTTAAATAGGTGAGCTACTGGGCGGTGTGGCTCATTGGGTAGGAAGGGCCTATTCCAAGCTGTACCTTTAAATAAAAAATAACAAAGAGCACTTGGCAACACTGGTTATAAAACTCATGTGTACATGCCCATCTCTAACAAGGTGGTAGAGAGAAGACGAAGGAACCAAACTAGGTGAGATGATAAATCAAAAGATTTTTCATTATAGACTGCCTCCGACTTACAACTACATAACCTATAGGCACCCATACATATGAACAAGCTCACCAAATGTTATTAAGTTCAAAGCACAACATCTGTATGGACATACATTTTGTTCCTAGGATCTGCAGAACTGGTTTCCTCTCTCTCCCTGCACTTTTCTTTCTTATCAGTCTTACCAGCTTTGATTCCATTTATTACAAGACTGTAGAAGTATGGTGATCATATCAAGTGATGTTTGTATATTTTCTGACTTAAGGATGCCTGTAAAACTAAAACCTATTTAGTACTCAGGGACAGCCTTCTAGTGGATACAGGAGTGTGGCTGAACAATACTGGGAACAGAACTGGTGAGAAGAACCAGCTCTCGGCCAGGATGGTGATCGAGATTTTAAAGGCAGAGCTTCATCACAGTATCTCAGAGTTGAGGAGTGACCAATCAGCAGGAGGCAGTGCATAAAAAGAACTACCTTTCAGTCAGATCCTCATTCAAGATTTAATAAGCAGGGCTTCATGGCAGCGTTGTCTGAGTTGGACAATCAACGTCAGGGAGTATGTAAAAAGAGCTGGCTTTCGATCAGGACGGCGAGCGAGTTTTTTTAAGGCAGAGCTTCACCGCAGTTTGTCAGAGTTGAGGAATGACCAATCAGCAAGAGGGATTCATTAGAAAGAGTCAATAAGAATAGCACAGATGTAAGTGGAAGAAGAGCCATTCCCTGAGCCGCCATTCTTGTGAGTGTGCCAGTGTTCAGAGATCTCCAGAGACCTCCAGTCTCCCAGACAGACACATCTGTACCAGATGCACCAAGCAGCAGCACCTGAGAGAACGTGTTAAGGAACTGGAGCTGCAGCTGGACGACCTTTGACATATGGGAAAATGAAGAGGTGACTCCAGGAAGGTAGTCACCACTAGACTGCAGGAGACAGGTAGCTGTGCGACGGTCAGGTGAAGGAGAGGAAATGCACAGGTTGTGCAGAGTGCACCTGTGGCCATTCCTCTCAATAGTAAGTATACAACTTTAGATACTATTGAGGGGGACGACCTACCGGGGTCAGCCACAGTGACCGGGTCTCTGGCATTGAGTCTGATGCTGTGGCTCAGAAGAGCAGAGAGGTGAAGTGGACTGCGGTGGTGATAGGAGATTCCTTAGTCAGAGGAACAGGGACGAGGTTCTGTAGGCATGATAGAGTCACCCAGATGGTATGTTGCCTCCCTAGTGCCAGGATCACGGATGCCTCGGATTGGGTCCATTCTCAAGGGCAAGGACGAGCAGCCAGGTCTTGGTGCCTATTGGTACCAATGTCATAGGTAGACAAGGTGAGGAGGTTCTAAGGAGAGATTTTAGGGATAGGTAGAAAGTTAAGAAACAGCATCTTCGGGGTAGTAATCTTTGGACTGCTGCCTTTGCCATGTGCCAGTGAGGGTAGGAATTAGATGATTTGGCAGGTGAATGTGTGGCTGAGGAAATGGTGCAGGGGCAGGAGTTAAGAGTAATGGATCATAGGAATCTCTTCTGGGGAAGGTAAAACCTGCACAAAAAGGACGGATTACACCTGAACCAGAGGGGGTCCAATATCCTTGCAGACAGGTTGGCTAGAGTTGTCGACAGGGATTAAACTTGTTTGGCAGAGGGATGAGAACCAAGTGACAGTGCTGAAGATGTGGTAGCCAGTTTACAAACAGAGGCAAAGTGTAGTGAGGAGAGGCTGTTGGTAGGGCAAAACTGCACTCAACAGGATGAGTTGCAATGTAAAAGGGGGACAGAATAAGAACACAGGACTGAATGTGTTATATTTGAATTTGTGCAGTATATGGATTAAGGCACATGAACTTATAGCAGAGTTACAGATTGGCAGGCATGATGTAGTAGGCATCACAGAATCATGGCTGAAAGAAGATTATGGCTGGGAGCTTAACATCCATGGATACACCTTGTATTGAAAGAACAGGCAGGAATGCAGAGGGGGCAGCATTGCTCTGTGGGTAAAAAATGAAATCAAATCATTAGACAGAGGTGACATAGGGTTTGAATGTGTTGGATAACTGTGGATAGAACTATAGGATAGATTGCTCTTTAGAGCAGATCGTGGTTTTGCCCACCAGGGGATCAGCTATTGGGTGTTGCGTAATGAACCAGAATTGATTAGAGATCTTAAGGTAAAAGAACCCGTAGAGGAGTGATCAAAATATCACTGAATGTAGCCTGCAATTTCAGAAGCAGCAGCTGAAGTCAAATGTATTAGTATTATAGGCCAGTTAGTCTGACTCTAGTTGTTGGGAAGATGTTGGAGTCGATTATTAAAGATGAGATCTCAGGGTATTTTGAGGCACATGATAGAATAGGCCATAGTCAGCATGGTTTCCTCAAGAGAAAATCTTGCTTGACAAATCTGTTGGAATTCCTTACCTGTCTACAGAGCCGATCAGCCTGACTGGTCACTACGACCACAAGCATGGAGTTAAGTACTATCACGATTAAATAATAATTAGCTGACACGTGCAAATTCACAAACGCAATTGCCGTATCTACTGCGCTGCCAAGTCCATGGTTGTGACACAATATGAAGATACGTGGAGTGGCAGGTAGTCTCAAGGAAGTAGAGAGGCTACAGAAGGACAGATTAAGAGAATGGTCTAGTAAGCGGCAAATGGAATACAATATTAGGAACTGTAGGGTCATGCACTTGGGTAGAAGAAATTAAAGAGTTGACTATTTTCCAAATAGAGGGAAAATGCAAATATAAAACAAGGCACTAAGAGCATTGGGAGCCCTTGTGTAGGATTCCCTAAAGGTTAATTACCGTAGCAGGCTGAGTCTGTGATGAGGAAGACAAATGCAATGTTAACATTAATTTCAAGAAGACTAGAATATAAAAGCAAGGATGTAATGTTGAAACTTTGTAAAGCACTGGTGAGGCCTCACTTGGAGTATTGTGAGCAGGTTTGGGCCCCTTATCTTAGAAACGATGTGCTGAAACTGGAGAGGGTTCAAAGGAGGTTCACAAAAATGATTCCAGAATTGAACGGCTTGTCATATGAAGAGCGTTTTATGGCTCTGCGCTGGTATTCACTAAAATTCAGAAGAATGAGGGGTGACCTCATTGAAACCTATTGAATGATGAAAAGCCTTGAAAGAGTGGATGTGGAGAGACATTTCTTACGATAAGAGAGTCTAAGACCAAAGGACACAGCCTCAGATAGAAGGGCACCCTTTTAGAACTGAGATGAGGAGGAATTGCTTTAGCCAGAGTGGTGAATCTGTGGAATTCTTTGCCACAGGCAGCTGTGGAGGTGAAGCCTTTATCTATATTTAAGGCAGAGATTGATAGATTCATGACTGGTCAGGGCATGGAGGGATACGGGGAGAAGGCAGGAGATTGGGGCTGAGAGGAAAGTTGGATCAGTCATGATGAAATGGCGGAGCAGACTCGGTAGGCCAAATGACCCAATTCTGTTCCTGTATCTTATGGTCTTCTGGTCTTATCACTGTATAATGTTGGACTAAAATACTGATGTGTATTTGTTTATCACTGAATGACACCAGATTACAGTATTAGTGGATATGGGTCTGTTGTTGCAATCATTTTCATTCAAAACTGGGCATAGGACTGTCTATACCAGCATGTCTTAACCAGCTTGTTAAAGGAATTCTTTGAAATTATTGTTAGTGCCCATGAGAAAACTGTATCTGCCAGTACTGCAGTCTAATAGCAAAGTAAGCACCAGTCCCGTACGTGTATTATATAATTCCATCACTGTCCATTGGTACTGTAGTCCAGTTTGGTACAAGTCTGCATCTATTAGTTTTGTGTCCAAATGTCCCACTGTAGCAGATCAGTTTCCATCATTATTATCTAGTGATAGACCTTTGTCCAACAGTTATGTCGATGAAACAACACACCTGTATCTGTCAGTAGCTTGCCCCAGTGTTATATAGTCATAGGGCTGCATTCACAAGTACTCTGGCCTGCTTTTCTGTGGCGACAGACCTCTTCCCACCAACTCTTTAACACTAGATCTGTATCCACCAGTACTGTACCACTATGTTAGACAGTGACAGGTCTATGCTCATCTTTATTATGGCCTTGTATTGTACAGTGACAGAACTACTTCTGTCAATTCTGTCACAAAATGTTGTATAGTGTCAGACTTTTATCCACCAGCACTATCTGCAACACCTTCTGGCATGGGGTGGGGGGGGGGGGGGCTACTGCACAGGATTGAAATAAGATGCAGAGGGTTCTGAACTTAGTCAGCTCCATCATGGGCACTAGCCTCCGTAGTATCCAAAACATCTTCAAGGAACGATGCCTCATAAAGGCGGCATCCATCATTAAGGACCCTCATCACCCAGGACATGCCCTCTTCTCATTGCTACAATCAGGGAGGAGGTACAGAAGCCTGAAGGCACAAACTCAACAATTCAGGAACAGCTTCTTCCCCTCTACCATCAATAATATATAATATTGCCATAATATATATTATATATTATATATAATAGTTAAGTAAGTGTATAAATGTCTTTTACTCTTACTGTGTATTGCATTGTATTGCTGCCACAAAGACTCCAAATTTAATGACATATGCTGGTGATCTCAATGGCTCTTCATACCGCCTTAGACCACCTGGATAATACAAACACCTATGTCAGGATGCTGTTCATCGACTATAGCTCAGCATTTAATGCCTTGATTCCCACAATCCTGATTGCGAAGTTACAGAACCTGGGCCTCTGTACTTCCCTCTGCAATTGGATCCTTAATTTCCTAACCAGAAGACCACAATCTGTGTAGATTGGTGATAATATCTCCTCTTGCTGATGATCAACATCAGCACACCTCAGGGGTGTGTGCTTAGCCCACTGCTCTACTCTCTATGGAGACGAGAGGGTGTACAGCAGTGTGATATGCCAACTAGTGGAGTGGTGGCACAACAACCTGGCACTCAACGTTAGTAAGACAAAAGAGCTGACTGTGGACTTCTGGAAGGGTAAGACAAAGGAACACATACCAATCTTCATAGAGGGATCAGAAGTGGAGAAAGTGAGCAGTTTCAAGTTCCCAGGTGTCAAGATCTCTGAGGACCTAACCTGGTCCCAGCATATTGATGCAATTATAAAGGAGGCAAAACAGCGACTATACTTCATTAGGAGTTTGAAGAGACTTGGTACGTCAACAAATGCACTCAAAAACTTCTATAGATGTTCTGTGGAGAACATTCTGACAGGCTACATCACTGTCTGGTATGTTGGGGGGTGGGGGGGATGTGCTACTGCATAGGACCGAAAGAAGCTGCAGAGGGTTGTAAACTTAGTTGGCTCCATCTTGGGTACTAGCTTACAAAATACCCAGGACATCTTCATGGACCAGTGTCTCAGAAAGGCAGCGTCCATTATTAAGGAACCCCAGCACCCAGGGCATGCCCTTTTCTCACTGTGATCATTAGGTGGGAGGTACAGAAGCCAGAAGGCACATGCTCAGCGATCCAGGAACAGCTTCTTCCCCTCTGCCATTCGATTCCTAAATGGACATTGAACCTGTGAACATTACCTCACTATTTAAAAATATATTATTTCTGGTTACGCTTGATTTTTAATCTATTCAATATACATATACTGAAATTGATTTACTTATTTTATTTATTATTATTATTATTATTATTTTTCTTCTTCTATTTTATGTATTGCATTGAACTGCTGCTGCAATTATCATATGCTGGTGATAATAATCCTGATTCTGATATTAAACCTGATTCTGATGTGGTTGCAGATTCAGCAGTATCGTATCCTTGTACTGAGGGCTAAAGGTGGATCTGGATTCCAGTCTAGAATATTAGCCCAACATTATCCCTGCTACAAGGCCCATATTGGTCCCTAGGTCCCGAATCCAGTCATAACAATTGAATAGACTTCTGTTCATCGATCAAACATCAAGTTAAACAGAGCGATCTAACCAGTTGCATTCCTCATCACTTTCTGAAAACCCTGTAAATGTTCTACTCTAAAATGTATGCCCAATTCCATCTTGAAAGCCCTGGCCAACTTTTTTTTAATCTACCTCCATAGTCAATGAATGCATTTTACCTAAAATAGGTTTCTTATCACAAACCATACACATCTTTTACTCAGAATTTTGGATCTGTGCTCCAAATAATCTCTCCCTGGCTCAGGTATAAGACCATAAGATAGAGGAGCAGAAGTAGGCTATTCAGCCCATCGAATCTGCTCCACCATTCAATCATGGGCTGATCCAATTCTTCCAGTCATCCCCACTCCCCTGCTTTCACCCCATACCCTTTGATGCCCTGGCTAATCAAGAACCTATCTATCTTTGCCTTAACTTCACCAAGTGACTTGGCTTCCACAGCCACTCGTGGCAACAAATTCCACAGATTTACCACCCTCTGACTAAAGCAATTTCTCCAAGTATATTCGCAGTTGCTTGGGTGCAACAGGCACCTGTGGAAATCCTACAAAATAGATATATAGAATGCATCTGGGTGACAAAAAAAACATAGAAATTCACAGAACTTATAATAATGAAAACAACTCACTTTGTAATTTACCCTCCAGTCAAGTAAATGTTACTGGTCGCATGTCATCTTGTTCTCATTTTCCATAAACCTCTTTCACTTCATCCACTTAACCAATTTCATCTTGAATTACCAAGCCCAGGAGAATTCCAAAGGCCTTGCTACTTTTTGTGTGAAGACACACTTCTGATGTTCTCTTTTAAATCTCTTCCATTAACCATTTCTTCTATAACCGCAGTGCAAAAGTGATTGAAAATGTTCTTCCTTTATCCACTGGAACATAATGTCAAACACTTGCATCATACTATCCCATATTTGAGGTAAATCCACAAATTAGTCGGTAATGAAGTCAGAATTGCGATACATTCTGAATTGGATGGATGGTGTTAATAACAAAAATACACACAGAAGGGACAAACTTGATGAAGATGTCCTAGTCAGTCATTTAAAAAACACTAAATTATCAATGGATTGCTAATATTTCCAGGTATAATTATTAAAATAGAGTCTTCCTGCTAAGTTGCTAATGTTGGCAATATAACAACTAAAGAGAATGGGCTTCACTAATTTGTTCTTCTCCTCATATAAATGAGGACATAGGAAAGGAGTTGCTATCCTTAACTCAAGCAAGCTAAATTTTGAAAAAGTATTCGAAATGGGAGATAAGGAGGGCAGATATATTATGGATAGGGGAATATAGATGGAAATTCAGTTACTCTATTCAATATATACGCACCCCCAGGAAGTGATATTCGTTTCTTTCAGAAAATTACTAATATTATGGTAACAGAAACAGAAGGTCTCCCGATATGTGGGGGAGACTTAAATTTACAATTGCAACCGAAGTTAGACTCCTTCAATAGAAAAATCTATGAAACAAAAACCCTTACATAAGGAAGTTAATAACACTTTTTGAGGATGTTGGTCTAATTGATATAAGAGGGGCCTTTTCCCCAACAGAAGGGATTACACTCATTATTCTTGCAAATACAAGAATAGACTATTTCATAACATTTGGAAAAGAAAAAGACAAAATGAACACCTGTGGAATTGGGACAATAGATGTAAGTGACCATGTACCTATATGTTTATCTGTTGATTTTGACCTACAACTAAAGAATACCATTTGGAAACTAATTTCAAGTTACTCAATGATCCTTACTTAAAGGAACAAATTAAAAAATAAATTGGTCTTTACTTAGAATTCAATGATAATGGAGGGGTTTCACCTCCCATTCTATGGAATACTCTGAAGGCTGTTTTAAGAGAGAAAATTGTAGCGATATCTTCATATAAGGAATAAAACATTAGAGGAATTACAAAATAGGCTGAAAGGAACTAGAGAAAAAACACAAATTGAATTTGGCACAGGATACATTAGAGGAAATTAAAAAAATTAGGAATTAAATTAATAGTTTGGCTACGCAAGAAATCAGTAAAAATTTAATGTTTCTGAAACAGAGACATTATGAAAGTGGATCTAAGTCTATGAAAAAACTGGCGTAGAAACGGAAAAAAATGATAGCAGAAAATACAATTCATAGAATTAGGGATCCAAGAGCAAAAATGATAAAAAATAAGCTAAGTGAAATTCAAGAAGCTTTTGAAGTGTTTTACAAAACTCTATATTCCAAAGTTCCAGGGGGAAGCATAACCCAAATTGACACCTTCCTGAATTCTCCAGAGTTACCCACTTTAAGCAAAGAACAAAATAGGATGATGACTGCTGACATAATTGAAGTTGGAGTAAAAGCTGCAATTAGTGGGCTTAAATTAAGCAAGTCACCAGGATCAGATGGGTATACGGCAGAGTGGTACAAAGAATTTAAAAATGAGTTAATTCCTGTTTTACTCCCCACACTGAACTGGGCTCTAAAAAAGGCACAAATGCCACCCAGTTGGAAGGAAGCGATAATCTCAGCTATACCGAAAGAAGGCAAGGATAAAATGGGATGTGGGTCATTTAGACCAATATCCGTTCTTAATGTAGATTATAGATTATTTACTTCCATCATGGTCAAATGATTAGAAGAGTTTCTACCCATACTGATACATAACCATCAGACAAGTTTTATACAATGCCAAACACAAGACATATACGAAGGACACTTCACATTATGGATCATATACAAAAAAATAAAATCGAAGCAATAGTGATAAGTGTGGATGCTATAAAGGCATTTGATTCGGTTAATTGGAATTTTCTTTACAGAGTTTTACATAGATTTGGTTTCCAAGACACAATTATTAAAACTATACAGACACTATATGACAACCCTACTGCTAGGATTAAAATCAATGGATATTTATTAAATAGTTTTACCCTAGAAAGGGGCACAAGACAGGGTTGTGCATGGTCACCACTACTCTTTGCATTATATCCGGAACCATTAGCTCAATACATCAGATAAAATGAAGATATCAGGGGAATTACTATTAAAGGGACAGAGCATAAATAGGCCTGTTAAACGGATGACATTTTGATCTGTCTAGGGCAACCAACATACTCTTTACCTAAATTGATGCAATCCTTTGAACAATATGGTCAATTATCAGGATACAAGATCAGCATAGATAAAACCCAATTATTTTCATATTACTATAGCCCACTAAGAGAAATTGAAAGTAGATATCCCTGGGCATGGCAAACAGAATCTTTCAAATATTTGGGCATCATTATGCCAAAAGATTTGGCAAAATTATCAGAATGCAATTATCAGGCTATATATTAAAAAATTAAGAAAGATATGGCAAGATGGAACCTGATTCCTTTTTTTAGTCTCAGTTCAAGGATTGAATCTATTAAAATGAATATACTGCCCAGACTGTTATATCTCTTTCAGACCCTACCATATAGAGATTAATCAACATCAATTCAATGAATGGAACAAAATGTTATCAAGGTATATTTGGCAAGGTATAAAAGGCCTAGAGTTTGTCTCAAAACTTTGCAATTAGCCAAGGAAAAGGGGGGATGGGGCTTACCTTCTCTTAGAGATTATTATTTTGCAGCACAGTTGAGAGCTGTGATATGTTGGTGCAACACATCACATGACACTCAATGGAAAAACATTGAGGAGGGGATAATTCACATCCCCATGCAGGCAATTTTGGCTGATAACAACCTACAAAGGTACATAAATGCTATTGATAACCAAAGGGTGAAATGGACTCTTAAAATATGTAAAACTATTATAAAAGAATATAATCTAGAGGGAGATATTGCAATTCTTAAATGGTGTGCATATGACTCGGATTTTACACCGAATAAACTAGATGCTAGATTTAAAGACTGGACAACTAAAGGAATAACAGTTTTTTGCAAGATAATGAAAGAAGGAACACTGTTCAGTTTTGAAATGCTTAAAGAGAAACACTTATTAGAAAAACAAGACTTCTTTTTTTATCGGTATTTACAGATGCGACAATATATTAATAGAACAGTTAAAATGTAACCAAGGCAAGAACATGTTTGACAGAGCTATTTAGAAAAGCATATCATTCAGATAACAGTAGTAGAATCATTTCAAGCATGTATAAGGGTTTGTCAAATCTTAAAACACATGCCACTTCATACATTAAAACAAAATGGGAGAAGGAAGGAGGGATAATTTTATCTGAGGAAGAATGGACAATAATATGGAGGTATCAATGGAAGTGTACCAGTTCACAGAAATGGAGGGAGTTTGGATGGAAAAACTTGACAAGATATTTTACTACACCCTCTCAGAAATCCCATTATGATAGTAACCTCCAGCCGGTTTGCTGGAGAAATTGTGGACATCAAAATGCAAACCATTTTCATATTTTCTGGGAATGCCCTGTTATCAAAGACTATTGGAGGGGGATACACAATGCCCTACATCTTTAAATGTGAAATACCCTTAGAAAGTAAGACCATATATTTTGGATATATACCTCAAGAATGGTTGAAAAGAGATAAATATTTAATGAATATACTGCTGGTGGCTGGTAAAAAGACTCTTACCAGGAAATGGTTATCACAGGAGAGCCCAACCTTAAATGCATGGATGGAAATTACAATGGACGTTTACAAAATGGAGAAGATAACAGCATCTGTTAATCATAAGTTGGAACAATTTGATTCATACAACAGAAAAATGGTTTATCTACATAACACCTCATAGGCCTGATTTTATCCTCACAAATCAATGAATATGTTGTAAAAAGAAATCACTCCCTACATGTACATAGTTTTCTCCTTTCGCTTGTTCTTTCTTTCCTCTCTTTTCCATAAGTGTATACCTCAGATAAATATTATGTGGAGATTTGTGGCATATATGACTATATGAAATATATGTACAATATCTGAAATACATCTTACGGAAATGTTTGATGATGAACTTCAATAAAAAATAAATTACAAATAAAAATAACAAGTCTTTCCATTTTATAATCCTACTCCAGCTTGAAGTTTTGATTTTGTTTATGGAATTTTTTCTCCAGAAATCAAAGCCCTACATTGAATGTGTTTGTCCTTCATAGTCAGAACTCAGCATCCTGGGACAGGTACAGAGAAAAGTTCCCTTTGCAATATGCCCTGTAATGTGCATCCCCACAGAAGTGTAACTCCAGGAAATCTTCATCAATCTCAGACAGGAAGTGTAGCTGAGTGAGAAAGATGGAGAGACTGAAGGGAGGGGTGTCCCATCTGACCTGAAAGGAGATGCCTACCGGCCTGCTCTCAAGGCAGGCATCCTGAAGGAATAGGTGGGCAGGATACCCACCACTGCTTTATTTGCTTCATAGAAAGACCATTGTCAAAGTAAGAAGGGAGAGGAGTGCAGCAGGCAGGAAGGATCCTGCTGATACTCTAACCGATGGGGAGAAGGATCTCTCCTTATACACCTCACTTAAGGCCTTACAGAAAGTCCTTAGAAATCTGCAGCAGTAGATGACACCTTCCTGTCCCACTTCTGTAGTGGTATAGCCAGGGCTCTTAGCACTGTTCAGTAACTTTTTTTCTTATCTGGGAGACCTGAGGCCTTTTACAATTATTGCAGTGCATTGGGGAAGGGAAAATGTAGAACAATGGGCGGCATTAGTCAATACCGAGGCTGAGCAATCTTATCCCAGGCGACCCCACACTTTCATCCCAGGCAACCCCACACTCTTATCCCAGGCAACCCCACACTTTCATCCCAGGCGACCCCACACTTTCATCCCAGGCAACCCCACACTCTTATCCCGGGCGACCCCACACTTTCAACCCGGGCCACCCGACACTTTCATCCCGGGCAACCCGACACTTTCATCCCGAGCGACCCCGACAGGTGGAGAGGTCCCCAGATGATGAAACAAGGACTGGAAGGTCACTTATCCTGGCCCATGCTGTTACTGTAAGGGCGGCTATCAGGTCTGAACAACCAGGACCTACGTCAGTGCTGGTCTCGGCATCACCCGAGTGCATTTTGGGTGTGAATGTGCTGAAAGGTAGGTCCATCTGGAGGTGGAGTGAAGTTAAGGTGGCGCTAAACGGCGACTCCTTTGCTTGCATCTTTGGAAACAGCTCTATTTCCACCTTTAATATCTTTATCTTTCCCTTTCAGGGTTCTTTTGAAGACCATGACCTGGAGTTACACGCTGACTTCGGTTCTTTGCAGGAATGGGACCCGTTCTCAGGGTCTCAGGACTGGCCGTTGTTCGGCATGCCAAGAGTTCGGCCTGAGAGGCCAGCTCAGATTTGGAAGCCTAACATCTCAGGGCTCTGGAGACGGGCGGATTGAGGGTCAGTGTCATTGCAGGAGACCCGTGTGTCGTCAGGGGAGTCAGAAAATCTACTGCTGTGTGCCCAAAGACCAGGGATCTTTGAAATCTTTGGGAACAGAGCTCGGAAAAAGCGATATAATGGACTTTTAACATCGTAAAAGTTGTTTGTTATGTCTCCCCACTCGCTGGGAAAAATTGAGATACCTCCTTCTCCCTTATTAGGGAGATAGAGAGCCTGTGGTATGTTGAATGTCGGGTGAAACGCAAAGTCTTTGGGGTAACTGCAAGACTGTGTCATTGCTATTGTTCTGCTCACGCTTGAATGCTGATGCCTTTATTTTGCTGGTGGGGTGAGAGGAGATTGTTGCTTGCTGCCACTTAGGCATGGGAGGGAAGGGAGCTGGGGGGGGGGGGGGTTACTTTTGGGATTCTAATATTTAACTGTCATTCATTCTTTGGGGCATTCCTCTGTTTTTGTGGATGGTTTGTGAAGAAAGAGCATTTCAGGATATATATTGTATACATTTCCCTGACATTAAATTGGACGTTTGAACTTTGAATATTTGAACGCTGCAGACCGATAGTTTTACTTTTGGAGTGTTGGAGCTGGCCAAGTGGAGACCCTCATGATCCCGCCTCTGACCAAGGTGGTGAACATAGAACAGTACCTCATCCCGGTGGAACCAAGAGACCATGGAAACAGTGAATGTACTGTTAAAGGAGGGGTTATTTGGCCGGTAACATCCCCTGTATAATAGCCCAGTGTGCTGGGGCAAAAGGGGGATGAGACATAATGAAAGACTTTAGGCGATTGAATAAGCATACCCTGTTCGTCACAGCAATCGTGACCATTGTAGGAGACATAAAGGGTAGGGAGAGGTAACATTGGTATGCTGCAGTGAATTTGGCCAATACTTTTGCATTCCTCTGAGCCCCAAGTCCCAAGACCAGTTTGCCTTTACATGGGAAAGCAAACAATATACCTTTGTCATCTTCTGCAGGGATATATGCACAACCTGACCTTGTGCCATGGCATTATAGCTGGAAACCTACAAAGGATCTCACTTGACCCAAACATCTCGATCTCCACCAACCCTCTAATTGCAGGGGTCCCTGGAGGAGATGGTGGGGGAGGCATTAGACAAGGAGATTATCTCCCTGAGGGAGAGGGGATGGTCTATTTAAAAAAAAAGGTATGAGTTACTCCTGAATCTGAAGGGGCCCAATATCACTGTAGGCAGGTTTGCTAGAGCTGTTCAGGAGCATTTAAACTAACTTGGCAGTGGGATGGGAACCAGAGTAATAGTGCTGAGGATGAGGTAGTTGGTTTACAAACAGTGGCAGTGTGCAGTGAGACTGCTAGCAAGGAGAAGCTGATGATAAGGCAAAATTGCAGTCAACAGGATGATTTGCAAAGTAAAAGGAGGACAAAATCGAAAAGGGTGAATACAGGACCAAAGGTGTTATATTTGAATGTGCACAGTGTATAGAATAAGATGGATGAACTTGTAGCATAGTTACAGATTGGCATGTGGGCATCATTGGATCGTGGCTGAAAGAATATTATAATGAAAGCTCAACGTCCAATGATACATGGTGTATCAAAAGGACAGGCATGTAGGCAGAGGGGGTGGCATGGCTCTGTTGGTAAAAAATGAAGTCAAATCATTAGAAAGAGGTGATGTAGGGTTGGAAGGTGTTGAATCGTTGTGGGTAGAACTAAGGAACTGCAAGGGTAAAAAGACCCTGATAGGAGTTGTGTACAGACCCCCAAACAATAGTAAGGATGTGATCTACAAATTACAACAGTGATACAAAATGCATGTCAGAAGGTCAATGTTACAGTAGTCATGGGGTATTTCAATATGCAGGTAGATTGGGAAAATTAGGTTGGTGCTGGATCTCAAGAGGGAGAATTTCTACAATGCCCTACTCTAGTTTAGATTTTATGCAATGAACTGAGAGGGGTAAAGGAACCCTTAGGGTCAATGATCATGATCGAATTTACCCTGAAATTTGAGAAGGAGAAGCTAACGTCAGATGTATCAGTATTACAGTGGAGTAAAGGGAATTACAGAGGCATGAGAAAGGAGCAGGATATATACGTCCCAAAGAGGATGAAGAATTCTAAATGCAAGATGACACAACCACGGCTGACAATAGAAGTCAAAGCCAACATGAAAGCCAAAGAGAGGGCATATAATAACGCAAAAATTAGTGGGAAGTTAGAGGATTTGGAAGCTTTTAAGAACCAACAGAAGGCAACTAAAAAGTCATAAAGAAGGAAAAGATAGAATATGAAGATAAGTTTGCCAATAATATTAAAGAGGAACCAAAAGTTTCTTCAAATACATAAAGTATAAAAGAGAAGCACAAGTAGATATCAGACCACTGGAGAGGTAGTGATGGGGGACATGGAAATAGCAGTCTAACTTGAGTAAGCATTTTGCATCAGTCTTCACTGTGGAAAACACTAACTGTTTGGTAGAAGTGTCAGGAGATAGAAGTGAGTGTAGCTGCCATTACTAGGGAGAAGATGCCAGGGAAACTGGAAGGTCTTATGATAGAGAAGTCACCTGGACAAGATGGACTTCACCCAGGGTTCTGAAAGAGGTAACTGAAGAAATTGTGGAGGCATTAGTAATGATCTTTTGAGAAGCAATAAATTCTGGATGGTTCCAAAGCACTGAAAAATTGCAAATGTCACTCCACTCTTCAAGAAGGTAGAGAGGCTGAAGAAAGGAAGTTACAGGCTAGTTAGTCTGATATCAGTATTTGGGAAGATGTTGGAGCTGATTTTTAAGGAAGTGGTTTCAAGGTACATGGAGACACATGATAACATAGGCTATAGTCAGCACGGTTTCCTTAAGGGAAAATCTTGCGGACAAATCTGTTGGAATTCTTTGAAGAAATGGACAAAGGAGATTCAGTGAATGTTGTGTACTTGGATTTTCAGAAGGCCTTTGACAAGGTGCTGCACATAAGGCTGCTTAACAAGTTAAAAGCTCATGGTATCACAGAAAAGATATTAGCATGGATAAAGCAGTGGCTGATTGACAGGAGGAAAGAGTGGGGAAAAAAGGGAGCCTTTTCTGGTTGGCTGCCAGTGACCTGTGGTGTTCCACAGGGAATTGTGTTGGGACCGCTTCTTTACATGTTATATGTCAATGATTTGGATGATGGAATTGAAAGCTTTGTGGCCAAGTTTGTAGAGGATATGAAGATAGGTGGTGGGGCAGGTAGTTTTGAGGAAGTAGAGAGGCTACAGAAAGACTTACACGAGGAAATCTGCAGATGCTGGAAATTCAAGCAACACACACAAAATGCTGGTGGAACGCAGCAGGCCAGGCAGCATCTATACGAAGAAGCAATGTCGATGTTTCGGGATGAGACCCTTCGTCAGGACTAACTGAAATAAAAGATAGTAAAAGATTTGAAAGTAGGAGGGGGAGGGGGAAATCTGAAATGATAGGAGAAGACCGGAAGGGGTGGGGTGAAGCCAAAAGCTGGAAAGGTGATTGGCAAAAGGGATACAGAGCTGGAGAAGGGAAAGGATCATGGGACGGGAGGCCTAGAGAGAAAGAATGGGGGAGGGGAGCACCAGAGGAAGATGGAGAGCAGGCAAGGAGTGATTGTGAGAGGGACAGCAGAACAAGTGCTACACTTGTAATGTGAGGAGTGTTTGATGGACCTGGGACTCTGCTCACTGGAATTCAGAAGAATAGAAACTTAGAAACATAGAAAACCTACAGCACAATACAGGCCCTTCGGCCCACAATGCTGTGTCGAACATGTACTTACTTAGAAGTTACCCAGGGTTACCCTTAGCCCTCTATTTTTCTAAGCTTCATGTACCTATCCAGGAGTCGCTTAAAATACCCTATCATATCCACTTCCACTACCATTGCCAGCAGCCCATTCCACTCATTCACCACTCTGCATAAAAAAACTTACCCTGACATCTCCTCTGTACCTACTTCCGAGCACCTTAAAACTGTGCTATCTCATTTAAGCTATTTCATCCCTGGGAAAAAGCCTCTGACTATCCACACGATCAATGCCTCTCATCATCTTATACACCTCTATCAGGTCACCTCTCATCTTCCTCTGCTCCAAAGAGAAAAGGCTGAGTTCACTCAACCTATTCTCATAAGGCATGCTCCCCAATCCAGGCAACATCCTTGTAAATCTCCTCTGCACTCTTTCTATGGTTTCCACATCCTTCCTGTAGTGAGGTGACCAGAACTGAGCACAGTACTCCAAGTGGGGTCTGACCAGGGTCCTATAAAGTTGTAACATTACCTCTTGGCTCTTGAACTCAATCCCATGATTGATGAAGGCCAATGCACCACATGCCTTCTTAAACACAGAGTCAACCTGCGTAGCAGCTTTGAGTGTCTTATGGATTCGGACCCCAAGATCCCTCTGATCCTCCACACTGCCAAGAGTCTTACCATTAATACTATATTCTGCCATCATATTTGACCTACCAAAATAAACCACCTCACACTTACCTGGGTTGAACTCCATCTGCCATTTCTCAGCCCAGTTTTGCATCCTATCAATGTCCCGCTGTAACCTTTGACATCCCCCACACTATCCACAACATCCCCAACCTTTGTATCTTCAGCAAACTTACTAACCCATCCCTCCACTTCCTCATCCAGGTCATTTATAAAAAAAATCACGAAGAGTAAAGGTCCCAGAACAGATCACTGAGGCACTCCACTGGTAACCGACCTCCATGCAGAATATGACCCATCTACAACCACTCTTTGCCTTCTGTGAGCAAGCCAGTTCTGGATCCACAAAACAATGTCCCCTTGGATCCCATGTCTCCTTACTTTCTCAATAAGTCTTGCATGGGGGCTACCTTATCAAATGCCTTGCTGAAATCCATAGACTCTACATGTACTGCTCTATATTCTTCAATGTGCTTAATCAAATCCTCAAAAAATTCAATCAGCCTCATAAGGCATGACCTGCCTTTGAGAAAGTCATGCTGACTATTCCTAATCATATTATGCCTCTCCAAATGTTCAGAAATCCTACCTCTCAGGATCTTTTCCGTCAGCTTATTAACCATTGAATTAAGACTCATTGGTTTATAATTTCCTGGGCTAACTCTACTCCCTTTCTTGAATAATGGAATAACATTTGCAACCCTCCAATCCTCTCGACCTCTCCCATCCCCATTGATGATACAAAGATCATTGTCAGAGGCTCAGCAATCTCCTCCCTTGCCTTGCATAGTAGCTTGGGGTACATCTCATCTGGTCCCAGAGACTTATCCAACATGATGCTTTCCAAAAGCATCAGCACATCCTCTTTCTTAATGTCTATATACTGAAGCTTTTCAATCCACTGTAAGTCATCCCTACAATCGGCAAGATCCTTTTCCGTAGTGAATACTATAGCAAAGTATTCATTAAGTATCTCTTCTATCTCATCCGGTTCCATACACACTTTTCCACTGTCACACTTGATTGGTCCTATTCTCTCATATCTTATCCTCTTGCTCTTCACATACCTGTAGAATGCCCTGAGGTTGTGAAATGTTGGCACAGGAAGCTGTGGAAGCCAAGTCATTTGGGTATATTTAAGGCAGAGATTGATAGGTTTTTTGATAGGATATGGGGAGAAGGCAGGAATTTGGGGCTGAGAGGGAAAATGTATCTGCCATGATAAAATGACAGAGAAGACTCGATGGGTCAAATTCTTGTATTCTTAATGCCTATTAATCAAAGGTTCAAAGGTTCAAAGGTTCATTAATTAGCTCGGTATATATGCAGTACAGAACTCTAAGATCCATCTTCTCCAAATAGCCATGAAACAAAGAAAACCAAGGGAGTCTTTTAAAGAAAAATGTCAACCCCCTTCCCCCATGAAGAAACTTGCAAATTGCCCCAAATTTAAATCACAATGGCAACAAGAGCATCAAACCACACATCCACAGAAATACAAATTAGTGAAATGCAAGAACATCAAACCCCAACCCTCCCCCCACACACAAAAGAAATACAAACTGTACCAGAGTTAAATTGCTCTGACACCAACCAGAACAAGTGAAAACACAGAATATAAAAGACATAGAAGTATTGATTCCAATCCATAAATCGCAGAACTTCAGTTACATACGTTGGGGGTGATCCCATGGGAAAACATTTGGGACACCCAGCATTGGCAGATCACTGTTTATCATGTAGATGCCCACACTTCACGTGACATGGAGGAGGCTGCATGCAACATGTACACAGGGAAGGCAAGGGTACAACAACCAACTATGCGGCCGGAGAGGGAGAAATTGTGGCGCGGGGCAGGGCAATACGTGGTGGGTGGCATTTTCAGAAGAACAGGGAATAGTGTGTCCGAACACCCAACGATGAACTAAAATAGAGTGATAGTGTGCTTCCCTTCATTGCAGAAAAGACCACAGCCTTGTTGCTGCCATCTCCACAACAGCAACAGTGGTCATGACTAATACCTTTCTCAGAATGTTGTACAAGTATACTTATCGAAGTGTTGGGTGTGCACCTGGATTCTAACACTCAGTCACGGGAGCCCATCCCTCTGAATGACACTGAATACTACACATGGAATGAATTTGTCAAGAACTTTTCATTTATGACTGACAATGCGACAGTAAAAGAAGGACTGTTTAAAGGATGAGACGTACCAGTATATGATCAGATGTTGTGTCATATGTGTATCACATTGACGATCTGGCCAAACACCCCACCCACAAGTCAAAACATCAGAAAACAGTATCACAGAGGCCGATCAGTTCTGGATGATATTATCTTTGATGGCCTGAGAAAGAATAGAATGGCGTTGGATTATATCCTGCAAAGGAAGAAGGTACCTGTGCCATAATCAGTCGGTTGTGTTGTACATATATCTCCAATGAGTCAGAGAATATTACAGATTTGACCATATCCAACAGTCGATAGATAACATACGTAAGGTGAGAGATCAGTTCCATAAAAGTGAGGTAGTCGTTGGCCCTTTGGAGCACCAGAAGGTTGGTGGGCTGCTGGAGTACACTGGGCTATTACTATATCCATTTTGCTTTTATGCTTAGTAGTTTTGCATTTTGCTTGTAATATGCTGGGACATCTGTGGGGGTTGTATGAAAGCCTGTGGACCGGATGTAACGGGTTGCAACATTCAAGTAGTGGAATGTATTGAATCTTTGTGCTTGTCGAATGTCTCAACACCACCATGGTCTGGAATGTAACAGAACTGATTGCTACTTTGGAATACAACCATGACAATGTAACACCACCATGGGAACATGAAAGTTAGTTGGTGCGACTTGTGAAGAATGATGATTGGTTCTGATTCTGTGGTTTGAGCTGGTGTTAATATATTAGTCCACTGACTGCAGAATTTCATATCAGTAGAGACGTTATAAAAGTGGAGTAGTTGGAGGGCCTGGGGGTAGTTATTCAAGGCCTCACTGAGGTTGGTCATGAATAGCATCGTGGATTCAGTGGGAGGTGTACTGCAGTGAGAGGGGCCCGTGCACACTTAGATAAGTATTTTAATGCTTGGTCTTTTCTATCCATAATCATAGTTTTAAGTAGATAATTGGATTTTGTGTCTTTTCTGTCTACCTGAAAACCTATTGTTTTAATGAAACATCCTGCTCATGATTTTCTGATTTCCAACATCATGACATATCCCATTTTACTTGTAAAGGGGGTTTCTTCCGATGAGTGGGGCCGACAAGGAGAAGACAGTCGTTATAAGTTCCCTAGGAGTCTTCCAGTCCGAAAAGATGCCACAGAGCATATCCGGAGCCCTTGCAACCTTCCCGCGGGGCATGTGGAGGTGTTTGGAGTTTTGGCGAATGTGGATGATCTCCTGGTATTTGGATTTGCCTCGGGAGAATATGAAGTGAGGTCGTTGCAGGAGCGGCTGAGAACTACAGAGTTAAAGTGTTTTCTGGGCACGTGCCAGGGCTGGCGAAGGTCGCAGCTCGTGAGTGACTGTCTCTACGGAATCAAGTTTGAAATGAAGACAGGGAGACTGGAGAGAGTGATTTGGAACCAGTGGGAAGACTTACAAGTTGGAGAGAACGAAGAAAGTTGTCTGACTGAGGGCAACAGCAAACTGAGAGCCTGGAGAGGGGAGTTTGCGGAGGTGAAGAAATTGCGGACAAATCTCGGAAGAGGGAAGCGGACGCTTGAAGAGAACCTGAAGGTGACCATCGACAGTTCAAATGAAGTACAAAGCCTGAAAGTCGATCTGGAAGAAGTCATGAGGAAGAAAAAGCTGGAGATAAGTGCAGTGAATACTGAACTGGAGGCTGACCAATCTTTAACTGCTGCTTTTCAGGTCGGGGTGGAAGAAGCTGTTGGAGTAACTGCGTCCCAGATTGAGATGGCCGGGATGCGTGAGTCAGAACTGCTGAGCCTGTGGCGAGAGTTGGAGGGGCCAGAGAAGAAGCTGATCTCTCCATTGCAGGAGGATGAAGAGACTGCAGGAGCAGTGCAGGCCACGTGTTTCTGTTTGGAGAAGATCAAACAGCAGCTACCGATCGCAGAAATGAGGAAGAATACGGATTCGAAGGATGATGTGCTGGATGTGTGGTACATGCTGCCTTTTGCTGACTTTCCCTCGATTGAGGAAGGGACCATTTGCCCTTCTCCAACTGAGTCAGGTGTAGTGGGAAGGGTTAGCTGTGGGCAGCAGGGGGCTCAGAGTTGCAGTGGGGGCATGAGTGAGAGGTTGAGAGAGGAGTTGGTAGCAGACCCGAGGTATCCCCAGTTGTGTCCGAGCTTGAAGGGTTTAGGTGAGGGGGTACGGAGGTCTCAGAGGGTTAGGAAACTCCCAGATAAGTTGGTCTATGTAGCACCTGAGAAACAGCGCGTGATGTTTACTGTTTGGGAAGCAATGCCCCTGTTTGTGCCTGGGTTAGGGTTTGTGTTGGCAGGAACAGTGGGTGAGTTATTTAATAGTCATGAGGACATGACTTTTATTTGGTGGGGGGTGAGTGTAAAGGGGGTTTCTTCTCTTTCTTTGTTACTGCGTATGTTAATCAAAATGGCTTCTTTGTTTTGTTAAAAGTAGGAATGCTTCTTTGTTGCGAGAGAGCGCTGGAAGCTTGTTTGGGTTAAAACTTACTGATAACGAGAATTATATTCCTTTGTTAACCAATTGGGATGAATGCTGTTCTTTCTTCTGAGTCTGTAAGCAATTGTTGGCGGGCTTTTGGGGAGATCGGCGCAAGGGGGTGAGAGAGAGAGGACGTGATGCTGTAAACTGGGCGAGGAACGGACCCCAAGCGGGGGTCCAAGGCCAGGAGGTACCCCGAGGAGAGGAGATGAAGCTAGATGTGCTTGGTTGACCACTTCGGGTGGTCCCGAGCAGCAAGTCGAGGAGTTCGGAGGGGATCGAATGGTGGCCAGAAGACTTCAGTAATTGAGCTCCAACGGTTGTGCACGAAGTGGTTTGGACTTTGATAAGTTTGGCGCCTTTTCTTTATTTTCTTTTCCTTCATGTATACTGTATCGTTATTAATTACTTAGTTATAGTAATCTTTATAAACTGTAATCATTTAATCACATATGGTGTCCTGTTGGTTCTTTGGCAAGGTGGGGACATCACACAGCATCCACACCAGCTGATTACCCAGTTTGGCGGGGCCGAAGGCTGCTCCCCCTAGACTAGAATGAGCTGAGCGAGCCTGAGGCGACCCAGGGGATTACATACTGTTGCCCTCTTCTAATTTCTGCTTTCTTCCATTTCATTTCCTAACCCGTCCTTCTCTTGCCGGACTCCCCTACCTGCTGACTCTATATACCTTTCACAAGATAACCTCTAATGATCAAAGTCATGTTGATTAATGAAACCTTCCTACAGCTGCATTTGTCTTGTTTAAGTATGCTCGCAACAGATGACATGACAAAGTAACACACATAAAATGCTGGAGGAACTCAGCAGGTTGGGCAGCATCTGTGGACAGGAATAAAGAGTTGATGTTTTGGGCTATGATGTTTTGGACTGGAAAGGAAGAGGAAAGAAGATGGGGGAGGGCAAAGAGTACAAACTGGAAGGTGATAGGTGAAGCCAGATAAAGGGGAAGGTGAATGAAGTGAGAAGCTGGGATGTGATAGGTGGAAAAGGTGAAGCGCTGAAGAAGATTGAATCTGTTGGAGAGGAGAGTGGACCATAGGAGAAAGGGAAGGGGGGGAGGCACCTGAGGGATGTGATAGGCCGGTGAGGAGAAGAGCTAAGAGGGGAACCATAATGGGGAATTAAAAAGGGGGAGAAATTACTGTAAATTAGAGGAATCGATATTCATCCCATTAGGTTGCAGGTTACCCAGATGGAATATGAGGTGTTGCTGCTCCAACCTGGGAGTATCCAGTCGAGGAAGCCATGAACCAGCATGTTGGAATGGAATGGGGGTGAAATTAAAATAGTTGGCCACAGGGAAATCCTGTTGTGGACAGAATGAAGGTACTCACAAAGTAGTCCTCAATCTCCATCGGGTCTCACCGATGTAGAGGAGGCCATTCTGAGAACACCAGATATAGAAGATGACTCACAGATGAAGTGTTGCCTCACTGGGAAAGACATTCACTCATTCACTCCCCTCATCCTGTGTTAACACCAGTTCTGCTGCCACACTACAGAAAGTACGTGTCTGTGTAGGGCAAAAAAAGTGATTCTTTTGTTCCAAGAATTGGATGACTAATTTGAAGAAAATAGTGTTCCAGCTTTTAAGCCTATTGGTAGTGGCTTTGCTAGAGCATTTTTTTAGTCTGAGACATTCCTCATTTACCCTTTCTTTGCACCAGGTAGAAATAGAAAGGGTACAGAAGAGATTCCCCAGCATGTTACCTGGTATGGAGGGCTGTGCTTGTAGGATTGTAGGAAGAGATTGGATAGGCTGGGTTTTTTCCTACTAGAACATCACAGCTTGAAGAGTGACCTGCTAGAGGTTTATAAAATTATGAGGGACATGGATAGGATAAATGGAGTCTTTCTCCCAGGGCAGAGGAATGTAGAATTAGATGGTTTACGGATAGAGGGGAAAAAATTAAAGGAGATCTGACGATTAAATTTTTCACACATGAAATGAGCTGCTAAAGGAGGTGGTAGAAACAGGTACAATTATGATGTTTCGAAGGCATTTGAACACACTTAGATAAGAAAGACATAAGGATATGGGCCTATTGTAGGCACACACGCTCAGTGTTGATAGGCATCACAGTCAGCATGGATGAGGAGGCTGAAAGGGGTTGTTTCTGTGTTCTAAGATTCTGTGATTCACTTATAGCTGATAGCTAACATCTATGAGAAGCTAAACTGTTCACTGGAATGTAAGTATAGAAGAATGAGAGGAGATTTTATAGAGATTTCATAAAAAATTATGAAAGGAATAGGTAAGATAGAGGCAGGAAAGTTGTTTCCACTGGAAGGTGAGACTAGAACAAGGGGATTGAGGGGCCTCAAGATCTGGGGGAGCAGATTTAGGGCAGAGATGAGGAGGAACTACTTTTCCTAGAGGGTGGTGAATCTGTGGAATTCTCTGCAGTGGAGGCTACCTCAGGAACTATATTTAAGACAAGATTGGATATATTTTTGCATAGTACGGGAATTAAGGGTTATGGGGAAAAGGCAGGCAGGTGTCGATGAGTCCATGACCAGATGATCTTATTGAATGGTGGAACAGGCTTGACGGGCCAGATGGCCTAATCCTGCTTCTATTTCTTATGTTCTTATGTTAAGTAGGAGGTGCTTGGCTCTTTCTCCCACTTGTGGGAACGCATGAATGGATCAGTGAAAAACCTTTGCCCAAGCATATTACAGCAGAGTGCAAAAAAAACTACATGATCCCAATCAAGCAAGGCAAACATAGGTTCTTAAACTCTTCTGCGTTAGGATCAAAAGGCAATGGGTTACTGCCATCTCTTCATGGTGACCTACTGAACCTACTGATTGCCTTGCAAAGCTTCACTAATGAGTCATTTTAGCAGCTTTCAATACTTTAATTATTGGAAATAAATCTGGTTAGTAATTAATTTGATTTGTGAGAACTCAGATCTCTGGATTAGGAGTAGGAATATGCCACACAAACCCCCAAACCTGGCCCACAAATTGATACGATCACGTCTATGAATATAAACTCAACACATTCCTGCTGACTAACTCCGCACCCCACCACCCTCCCTGCACTGGTGATCTTTCACTCCCTTGTTAGCCACCTCTGCCCGAAAAAAATTCAAAAACTCTTAATTTCATCACCATTTCAGGGATCAGAATCAGGTTTAATATCACCGGCATATGTTGTGAAACTTGTTATCTTGTGGTAGCAGTACAATGCATTATGTAATAAAGAAAACTATAATTGACAATAAAAATAAAATAATCAGTACAAAAAGAGCCCAAGAAAATTGAAAAAAAAGTGAGGGATGGGTCATCGTCCATTCAGAGGTCTGATGTCAGAAGGGAAGAAGCTGTTCCTAAAGTGTTGAGTGTTGTCTTTAGGCTCCTGTACCTCCTCTTTGATGGTAGCAATGAGAAGGGGGTATATCCTGGGTGGTAAAGCAATGAGAAGAGGACATATCTTTTTTGAGTCATCATGTTTTGAAAATGTCCTCAATGCTGAGGAGCCTAGGCCCACGATGGAGCTGGCTGAGTTTGCTACAGTCTGCAGCTTTTTCTGATCCTACGCAGAGGCCCCTCCATACCCTATGGAGATGCAACCGGTTAGCGTTCTCTCCATCTGTGGAAATTTGCTAGCGTCTTTGGTGACATACCAAGCACCCTCAAACTCCTAATGAAATATTGCTGCTGATACGCCTTCTTTGTAATCTCATCAATATTTTGGACTCAGGATAGATCTTCAGAGATGTTGATACCCAAAAGCTTGAAACTGCTAGCCCATTCCACTTCTGATCCCTTGACGAGGACTGGTGTGTGTTTCCTCAACTTCCCCTCCCCGGAGTCCATAATCAATTCCTTGGTCTTACTGATGCTGAGTGCAAGGTTGTTGTTCTGACACCAGCTGATCTACCTCACTCCAGTACGCCTCCTCGTCACCATCTGAAATTCTGCCAGCAATAGTTTTGTGATCAGCAAGTTTATACATGGTGTCTGTGCTGTGCCTAGCCACACAATCATGGGGCTGGAGAGAGTGGAGCAGCGGGCTAAGCACGCATCCTTGCGGTGCGCCAGTGTTGACTGTCAATGAGGGGAGATGTTATTTCTGATCCACACTAACTGTGGTCTCGCTACGAGCAAGTCAAGGATCCAGTTGCAGAGGGAGGTACAGAGGCCTAGATTTTGGGGCTTGTTGATTAGTACTGAGGGTGTGATGGATTTAGATGCTGAGCTGTAATCAATAAACAGCAGCCTGACATGGGTATTACTACTGTCCACATGAAGCAAGGTCAAGCAGAGAGCCAGTAAGGTTGCATCTTCTGTAGACCTATTCTGCTGATAGGCAAATTGCTGCAGATCCAGGTCCTTTCTTAAGCAGGAGTTGATTCTGGGCATGATCAACCTCTCAAAGCATTTCATCACACTAGATGTAAGCACAACTGGGCGATAGTTGTTAAGGCAGCTCACCCTGCTCTTCTTGGGCACTAGTATGATTGTTGCCCTTTTGAAACACTGCTCCAACTGCAGCAGTGAGAGAATTAAGATGTCCTTGAGCACTCCTGCTGGTTGGCTGGTACAGGTTTTCAGTGCCCTGCCAGATATGTCAAAGGGTCCTGATGCCTGGTGAGGGTTCATCCTCTTAAAATATGTTCTGACGTTGGCCTCTGAGACAGAGATCACAGGGTCACCAGATGCTGCATGTGTAGATTTTCTAAAGCTCCCTCACAATTGTTCTTAACTCAAAAAGCCTCTTTCTTCTAAAGGGTTTCAGCCCGAAACGTCAACTTTTTTCCATAGATGCTGCCTGGCCTGCTGAGTTCCTCCAGCATTTTGTGTGTGTTGTTCCAAAGATGAAGACCCAAAGTTTTTCCATAGATGCTGCCTTGAAAGGTCCATTGAATTTCCAATAAACTTACAGGAAGTGAGTGGCCATAAATCCATTTGGTTACCAGCGTGAGGAATGTGTCACAGAGCGGCTGGTTATTAGAGCTCTGACAGCAGGTCACTTGGTCTTAATCATGAAGATTAAGAATAGCAAGGATAGCCACAAGAAAGATGGAAACAACCATAATGTGAAGTAACAGCATTTATATACCCTGCAGTCTTGAAATAAGAAAAAAATCTGTTTTGACTGAAAGCTTTACACTGTGATATGGGCTACAACAATATTGGAATTGTGCAAACACCTTAATGTGGATGGAATTTACTAGCTGCAACCATCTAAACTAGTGACAGAAAACAGAAATGTGCTTAGTCCTTAGAACCCAGTAAATAACAATATCAATCAATCACAACAATTTTTATATCAATACAGTGATGATGCATGCAGGGAACTCTCCAAAAATGGGATTAATAAACCATCCACAAACCAAAGGCTCAAACAGTTAAGCAGTGGGGAAGAAAAGCAACTATTTAAGGATTAAGAAGCAAGGATCAGAAAGGGAGTGGGGTAACACTGGAAATTATAGAGCAGTGAGCCATCAGTGATGAGCAACTTATTAGAAAAGATTTTTAGAGACAGGATTTATGAGCATTTGGAGAAGCAGAGTCTGATTAGGGATAATTAGTATGGTTTTTTGAGGGGTGAATCATGCCTCAAAGTCTGATTGAGTTCTTTGAGGATGTGACAAAACACATTGTTGAAGGGAGAACAGTGAATGTGGTGGATATGGATTTTAGTAAGGCATTTGATAAGGTTCCTCATGGTTGGCTCATTCAGAAAGTCAGTAGCCATGGGATCCAGGGTAACTTGTATGTGTGGATACAGACTTGGCTTTTCCATAGTATCAGAGGGTGACAGTAGATCGAGCATATTCTACCTGGAGGTCAGTGACCAGTGGTGTTCCACAGGGATCTGTTTTTTGACCCCTGCTCTTTTTATAAAGGACTTGGATGAGGAAGTGGATGGGTGGGTTGGTAAGTTTGCAGATGACATGAAGGTTGGTTGGTGTTGTGAATAGTTTAGAAGGTTGCTGAGGATTACAGCGGGACGTTGACAGGATGCAGAGCTGGTCAGAGAAGAGCCAGAGCAGTTCAACCCAGGAAAAATGTGAAGTAACTCCCTTTGGAAGGTCGAATTTGAAGGTAAAATACAGAGTTAATGGCAGGATTCTTAGTAGTGTGGAAGAACAGAGGGACTTGGGGTTCACGCCCTTAAAGCTGCAGTGCAAGTTGATAGGGTTGTTAAGAAAGAGTATGGTGCGTTGGCCTTCATCAGTCAAGGGACTGAACTCAAAAGCCATGAGGTGAAACTCTGACTCGACCACACTTGGAGTATGGTTCATTTTGAGTCATCCCATTGTAGGAAGGATGTCTAAGCTTTCGAACGGGTGCAGAAAAGATTTATCAGGATACTGCCTGGATTAGAGTGCATGACTTATGAGGATAGGTTCCACAAGCTAGGGTTTTTTCCTTTAGAGTGAAGGAGGATGAGAGGTGCACAAACAAGAGCTAATCTGCAGATGTTGGAAACCCAGATCAACACACACAAAATGCTGGAGGAACTCGGCAGGCCAGGGAGCATCTATGGAAAAGAGTCAATGTTTTGGGTCATAACCCTTCATCAGGATGATAGGCGACTTGATAGAGGTGTACAAGATGATAAGAGGCATAGATCAAGTGGACTGCCAGAGATATTTTCCCAAGGTGGAAATGGCTAAAATGAGGGGGACATTAATGTAAAGGTGATTGGAGGAAAGCATAGGGGAGATGTCAGAGGTAGGTTTTTTACACAGAGAGTGGTGGGTGCATGAAATTAGGGACATTTAAGAGACTCTTAGATAGGCACATGGGAGGGAAGTGTTAGGATAATCTTAGAGTAGGTTAAAAGGTCAGCACAACATCGGGGCCGAAAGGCCTGTACTGTGTTGAGACATTCTATATTCTACATTCAACAGCATTTTTCATCATTCAATAAATCACATTTATCTTTGGCAAGAAATACCGTGCTTTCCTGTGGGGCCTGCTGAATGGACCGTTGAAACAAGCTAGCATATTCAAACAGACTAAACACTTAGAAGTGACACAACAGACTTGTTTGCACTTGCAACTTCTGATGCTGTCATTGCAGTAATTTCAAAAAGTAAAGGTTCCTTCAAGTTTTGAGTTCAATTGAAATTCAGTTCCCTTCTCATTTTTAGAATCTTTTTATTGATACATAATCTTCTACAGCTATAAAATGATACAAAACTTCAAAAGTTGATATATATACAATAAAGCTGAAGAAAAAACATCAAAAAAATATGATACTGAAAAAAAAATTTTATAAAGAAAAGAAGGAAAAAAGAGAACCCCAACTAACTATAAAACAAGAAACCCCACTAACTACATGAGAAGGAAAAAGAAAAAAGAGAAGGAAAAAAACCCATTAGGAATCAACTCCCGGAGCAATATGTTTTACCATCCTCTATCTATCTATCTATCTATATATATATATAGATACACACACACACACACACACACACACACACACACACACACACACACACACACACACACACACACACACACACACACACATATATATATATATATATATATATATAAAATAAAATTGGAAGGAAATCATATAAAATAATTCAAATTAAATGATAATATTTGGCAAAAGAGCCCCATCTTCTCTCAAAATCAAATCGAGGATATAAAGTTCTACTTCTAATTTTTTCCAAACTAAGATTTTATTGGAAATCTTTATTTTCTACAATTTCTAAAGCTCTGAAAATTAATTTACAACATTGACTGTTCTATTTGGAATAGTTCCACATCATATTCAGGGTATTTCATCTTCAGACCAACATGTAATTGCATTTGTTACATTGTTGGCAAGAAGGGCTATTTTATTAAAATGTTAAGATACCTCTGTCCCTACATTAATTCAATGGTTTTCTCAAGTAATGTTATGTCTCAGTTCCCTTCTATGGACACAGCTAGGAGACAGAATCCAAAATATTAGTGGTCCCCCGGTAAGCATCACATCATTAAATATAAGAACCCTAAAAATTCCTTGAAGAAATTAATTTTCCCAAGAAGAAATAACATCACTCTTTCCACTTCTATTGGGGAATATGTTTAAAAGTGAAGGAGACTGTGAGTGAATAAAGGAGGCTGAGATTTCAGCAAATTTGTTTGAAATGTGTCAAATAAAATTCAATACAAAGGTTTCTTTTTGGAGTTTAGATTAAGGTATTTACATCAAAAAAGAGGGAAAAACCTGGAATAGAATAGCAGAACAGCAAAGCTTAACCAATAAGACAAGACAAATCTTCCCTGGGATAACACCGATAATGTTAAGAGTGTTTCACTGTGAGTAGAAAACCAAAAATATAACATTGCCTGTTCTGCCCTTCATGCAATTCATTTATATTTTTCTATGTGATTAAGCATATTTAGCTTTTATTTTAATGAGCATTTTCTGTGCTGAATTAGGTCACATCCTGTGCAGCCAGGAAGCAGTAAGTAGAAAAATACAAAGGCTGGTAGTAGGCCAGAGGTTGATGTGTGGAGCAAAGTAAGTTTCTATTTAAGTCCATCCTGTTGTTTCCCCATCAGAAGCATTGCTTGTAAGTTGATGTTCAGAAGTTAATCTAAAGGTATCAATAAGATTTTACTGAAATAGAATGCTATTTTTGAGTTTATTGGATGCTAATCTTAATGCTAATAGTTTACACATATTATTTACCTGTACTATTTACTTCTCGGAATCTTATAATATTTTCCTGTAGGAAACTTAACTAAGTTCTTACTTATCTGTGTATAGTTACTTGTGTGATTAGAACAGCTGAGCGATCGCCCTGTATTTTGTTGTTCTTCAGTTTCACTCCTTATTCCCTATGTCACGCCATTGAGCGTGCAATAAACCCTTGGAGCTAGGAGGCTATATCCTGCCTCTCTTGTCATTTTTGAATGGAGTTTGGGTGACAGTCTAGCTGATATTACAACACTTCAGTGAGGGCAGTACATTCGCCTTATTGGTAAACTGAGTATAAGACACCAAGATCGATATAGGCCACTTTACTCTTGGAAGGATGTCTCAACAAAGGAGGGAGATCAGAACAGACTCACAATGAGACTACCAGAAATTAAAAGGACTAAAAGGCTGTTAAAAGAAAATTGAAGAAAACGTTTTTTTTTGCCTATGAACAAAGTATCTTTGAAGGCGCTTTAAAAGCTAATGCAATCTTTGGAAGGCTCTGAAAAAAGAAATCAGGGAGAAAAATATTTTATTTGTTGATCAATATAGAAATGAAGATTTAAAATACAGAATGCAGGGACTCTTTCAATAGTGTGTGTAGTTAGTGCATGGATGTGAAGATTTGGAGTTAGGCACTCTTGGAGTGGCAAATGGGACTAACACCAAATCCCAAGTATCAATAAAATTTGGAGTGCCTTTGCCTTAAGAAGTTATGATGACTGTTTTCACCCTTTTAAGAATGTTTAAACCTAACCAGTGCATCCCACACAAGGCAGCTGATGTTTGTTGATGAGCAGCTCAGTCATTCACAGGAAGTGAGTCAGTGTTTTTAAAAATGATTCTGTAGCATCTATGGAGACGAGAGAAAATTGGAGCATGGTGAAAGTGGAAGAATTATTGTGGAAGAATTGGAGGGGAAAAGGGGTAAATAGAGATTTTGGCTCGGTGATCTCCGGGGGAAGGCCCCCACCCTATATGAGTGGGCTCAAACATTACCCGTGGCTGTGTGTGTTTCCGAACCCCTGTGATCCATAGGTTCATGGATCAAGTTGATTTCTGAACAATATTCCTCAGTTCACAAACCACATAGCCTTCTCATAGTCATACTGGCAATAGTACTTTTGGCTAAAAGTTGAGAGAATGTTTTTTATAAAAATGAAAACAACATCCAGAGAGTTTACTACTGCATAATTCATTACTTTCAATGTGACACACACATCATGTTATTATTGTTACTTAAAAAAAGTTGCATGACACAACTTTTCAATCTAACGTCCAGGGGTATTTTCCTGGTGAATATGAAATAGGAGCCAACACTTCCAAATGGGTACAAATGCTATTCACACTTGATTCCTGCATTAAAGAAGCAGGCACAAGTGGTTCCAGTTCAGGGCAAAAAAAGGACAAGTAAAATAGATCCAGAAAAAGATTAAAACACCTGATGGAATTGCAAATGGTTTTGGGAAAAGGCGGAAGGAGGGGCTAAGGCTCTAAAAGTAATAAAAACAGTGGATAATTTAATCACTTGACATCTGGGTTTATAGCAAGTACTTGGAAATGCTTCTTGTTGCTAGTACCTGGAGATCATCATTGGAATCTAAATCACAAGCTCACTTATAGCTGCAGTCTGGCCAAGGCCTGGGAAACCTCCACTTTGGTGGGCAGGAAGCCCCACTGGGTGATTCTATTAAATTCGGCTCAGGTTTTCAAATGCACCTGCTGCTGGTTTTCAAAGGTGAGCAGCATGTACATGGTATTACTGTCAAAAAGGCCTCCATATTCAACTAATAAATTAGGTGACTAGAGTAGGAGTCCACACCAATCCTTTGCATAACCTCGCTATATCAATCCAGCTACCGCCTTCCCAAACAAACCTCACAACTGCCCCATCTGCTTATCACAACAACCACACTTTCCTATCAATTGCCTGCACTACCTGCATAGTTGATGGGATATAATACAATATATATATATATACCATACATCACTTCTGAAACCCGCTTCCATTAGAGTCAATTAAGCACAGTTTCAGAACATAGCATGACATGGGTGAGCCATCACATTGCTCGTTTGATGTACATGACTGAGCACAACTATTGTTCCTGTTTTGTATGCGACAAAACACCGTGGGCCCATCCACCTTTGCTGCTAAGATGAACACTCCCATCACAAACAGGAGAAAATGTGCAGGTGCTGGAACTCCAAATGGTTTGTGCAAAGATGCATTTCATTATGGAGCTCGAAGAGCTGCTATGAACTGTTTGATCCTGGACTCCAGTCTGGGGTTTGTATGTTCTTCCGCATACTCATTTCAGATCGAAACCCGGGGCTTGCTGGAGTTGCAGAATCCCAGAATCGAACAGCTTAGGCTGATGACTACCCTAATCCCATTTATCAACACTTGTTCCATAGCCTACCAGGCCTTGGTGATCACATGTGCTTATCAGATGCTTCTTTAAAGCCGTGACAGTACCTTCTCAGACAGTGTGTTCCAAATTGTAACCGTCCTATCCACTGGGTGAAAATTCTTCCTCAGATTCCTCTCTTACCTTATACTTGTTCCCTTTGGTCTTTGATGTCTGCCTTTGGGAAAAATTTCTTACTATCAACCCTATTTATGCCTCTCATTTTTATATACCTCCATCAAGTCATCCTTCACTTAACAATCGAAAACAAACCCAGACTACCTAATCTGAAACACCCTCACCCTCTCTTCTGCAATGACGTCCTTAAATCCATCGATTAAGTCCCTAGTATATAGTTGAATAGTCGAATCTAGAGGGATAATGCAAATGTGGGGAAAGATAAAAACAATGGGATTAGTATAGGATTAATATAAGTGGGTGTTTGATTGTAGGCATAGGCTGGAGGGCCTTTTCCCCTGCTATATCACTTTATGCCGCTAATGGTTGAAAAATCACTGAGGTAGGAAGTTCTATTGCTGGATAAAATTTTCGTGAGTATTGCACATTTGAACTACTTGAGTAAACTGCTTGCAATCTAATACTAATAGCGAAGTTTTCAAAATTGCTCCTGGGTCATTATGTGCGTAATGTACTAACTTTGTCCTCTCTGAGAGGGTCCAGCATGGCTTGCAGCTTGTGGACAGTACGGGTTGAATATAAAAGCAGGCCTTCACAACAAAAATGGTTTCTCCTGGACAACTGAGAGAACTGGCTCCAAACCTGGTACATACCTCAGATCTCAGAAATGATGGACGTCACACATATTCCATTATATCACACCAACAACAGTACAATCAAAATGGAGTGGTTATGATTGGAGAGGTTGGAGTCCTGCTGGCGTTTGGCTGAGGACCAAGTAGCTGGAAGAGCTACAGACTTCATATCCATGCCATTATCAAGACTGCCATATTTCCCTTTCCATAATATTACCCAACTCACCATAAATACAGCTCAGCTGCTGCAAAAGCCCTTACCTAGAACTCTGCCAACACCCACTATAAAGCCCTTCTCCAACCTAGTCATGGGAACTTTGGAAATGTGGTGGGAAGAGGTGATTAGGCCACAAGTGGTACAGTTAAGTCCCTCTGTGCACTCCCAAATCTTCACATTGTTTTACCCCACTTCATCCAAACCTTTTCTACATATGGCCTAATTAGCACAAAATGCTATTAACGCTTTGACTCTGTTCCATGAGGTCAAAATGTATCCTAATTTAACTTTCTGATCTTTATAAATCTTTTTAAGGTCTCTTACCTCCCTATTTCATTAAGCTCCACCAGATTTTTAACCCTCTGAGGTATCTGCAAGAACATTACATATCTTAAAATTATCACAAAATTAATTTCTAACCACCAATTCTAAGCATACCTGCAGCTGCAGATCCCCTTATTGCAATGCATCATTTGAAACTCAGCTCCAAAAATGATATATATGTATCAAACACCCTAAAAAAGATATACAGTGCAGATGATCCCTGGGCCAACATCCTCCACCTAGCACAAGATCAAAGGTGTAAAGGGCCTTTTCTCCACCAGCCGCCTTTATAGGCCGTTCATTGCAATGATAAGGAATAAAGGCCTGTGAACTGTCAGATCTGCTCAAAGTTGCAGTAGCAGAGAGCTGCATTACAAACTGAGCAGGCCGCTGATCCAGCTGGCTTGTGTGACATTGTTTGAACTTGAGTTACTGCAGGCATATCTGCTATTTGGTCCTGTCCGTCGCTTAGTTATAGCGTGACAGTTGTGCAATATTCTGCTGAGGGTCTCCAAGTGTTTTGGTGGGTACTTTGTCCAAGGATGCTAGCATGATTTAGAATACGTTGCATCGTGCACTGGTAACAAAGTTCTCAGTGCAGTAGGTGGAATCAGTCACAAGTATTTAAATAAAAACACTTAGGGGCTTTTTCAGATTATTAACAAACCATCAACAAACAGGTAACTGAACTGGAGATTAACTTTCACCTTGTTTCTCAGAATTGAAGAGCTTGCTCATACATATAGAGTTTAACACTTAGCTCCAAGCAATATCCATCAGTGACCATTTTAATAGATATAGCTTTACACCTGTTTATTAATGCAAATATCCAATTAGCCAATCATGTGGCAGCAGCTCAATGCATAAAGGATGCAGACATGGTCAAGAGGTTCAGTTGTTGTTCAGACCAAACATCAGAATGGGGAAGAAATGTGATCTAAGTGACTTTGATTTTGGAACGACTGTTGGTTGCCAGGAGTGGTTTGACTATCTCAGAAAGTGCTGAACTTCTGGGATTTTCACGCACACTAGTCCCTAGAGTTTACAGAAAATGGTACGAGGATCAAAAAATATCCGGTGAGCAGCAGTTCCGTGGGTGAAGATGCCCTTTTAATGTGAGAGGTCAGTGGAGAATGGCCAGACTGGTTCATGATGACGTGTGTTACAACAGGGGCATGCAGAAGAGCATCTCTGAATGCACAACACATCGAACCTTAAAGTGAATCAACTACAGCAGCAGAAGACCATGAACATACACTTAGTGGCCAGTTTATTAGATAAACGAGGTACCTAATAAGGCAGCCACTGAGTGTACTTATGATCTGTCTGCATGGCATGAGAACAATGATTTTTTTGCTGTATCTCACTACAATTGACAAAAGTAAACCAATTACCAATAGTTTTTCAATGCTAATGGATTCACTTCACTCAAACAGCAGCCAAACTGGAAACACGGTAGTAAATTTCACAGCATCATAAAAAAAGCATATAAATGTTTTCAGGATATTTTTCTTCACTCTGTTTGTTTCATTGCTTATTGAAGGACGGTGTAGTTTCAGTGCTGTAAGTACTGGGCAGGATATGTATATCAGTGGGGTGCTGGAGGGAGAGTGAGGGCTGGTGACAGTGGGCTGTATGTGGGTGCTTACAGAATAAAGTGTGTGAAGTAAAATGGGGTTTCTGGATAAGAGAAGGCTGTTTATGACAGAAGTGAGGGGTGTGCGGAGAGGATGGGGTTTACCTATAGGAGGAAATGTGAGGGTGATGGGAATGATTTGTGTGGTTAAAGGCCCCAGTGAATGACAGGTATTTGGAGGATTGATTCCTTAGACAGTGAAGTGTTGATGGTGGAACTTCTCCTGTGGGAGGGTGAAGAGTAGGATGCTACTCACAATGTGCCAAGCTTTCATCACCCTGATCCAGTGTTAATGTGCTGGAAACAATAAGGTGGGGCTATTCATGAGAAATAGAAGTATTGTTGAGGCACAGGATGAAAACATTTGAAAAGAACTAGATTGTTCCAGCCTTAGCTGCCTGTGCCTCACTATTTCTGCTATCTGGTACAATAAAAAGATGAATCAATAACTTCCTTGTCTGTACAACTTTATTATATCAAGCCTCAATGTGAGCAGGCATCCAAAGGAGAAATGGCACAAAACTTGTAAGAATCTCCTTTTACAAATGGGAGACACTGTCAATCAAAGTGAAAAAAAAAATCCAATTTAAAAAAAGGAACTAGATTGAAATCTAGGCAAGTTAACAATACTGTACTGCAATTAAGAATTATCAAAGCACTTTTAACATAGTAAAAATCCCAAAAGAACCATTATCAAACAAAACGTGTCAGTCTCTCAGGCAGATACTGGATCAGATAGCAGAGAAATATTAAATTAAAAAATATGTAGACCTTAAGAAGATGAGAGAAGAAGAGAGGGAATTCCAGACTTAAAATTGCACCTTCCCCTCCTTCCCAGTCCCTTGCAGAACTATCAGTGACACAACGTGTAAAAGTGGGGGGGGGGGGGGGGTTCCAAAGGTGTCAGAGTTGGAAAAGTACAAGCATGGTGCAGGATTTTGAGGTTTTACAGGAAAGAGAGGGCCATTGCAAAAAGGGATCTTAAACATAACATCTAGAAGTGGGGGGTGCCATAGAGGTCAGAGCTGGAAGTGTGCAAGCACGGCAGAGGATTTTGGGGTTGGAAGGTGTTTTACAGGGAAAGAGAGGGCCATTGCAGAAAGGGATCCTGGACACAAGGATAAGAACTTGGAAAATCTCTTCATTGGTGTCATTTGGGTGCTCAGTAAGCACAGAGCTGATGGGTTAAGAAGCATCGTGGTTTTAATATCCAGTAAAATTTGGAAGTTGTCAAGCTTGTTCGGGTTCTAATGGACTGAATGCAGAATGACAACAAAGACGAAGACTTGGGAGCCCAGGAAGGACAATTACACTCAGCTTCCTAGGGTCTGGCATGGGGAAATAAACAGACCTCAAATACAATCAGTCGCCTCACTGGGTTTGTGAGATGCTGGATATTGGATTTGAACAGGACTGAGTTAAAAGCCTCATTGGTAAGCCACCTGAGGAATTGTACAGCACAAGGAGTCACCCCTTCAGGAGACTGAGGAAGGGGGTAAAACCGAGAGGAGGAACACTGCAAATGAGTTTCTCTATTTGCATCAACTTTATGTTTAGGTTTCAATGTATGTTCAGGGCTATTAGCAAACTGATTAGTGCAATGAAATTAAGATTGGCTTAAAGACAAGTTATTATAATTGGACCCAATCTCGCTCAAGTCCAATGAAAACACTGACTTTGGGAGACATTCCAGCTTTAATTAAAAATATATAGCCCAGTCAGTGACATGTAGATATTAGTCTTCAGCTAATCAACTAATTAAAACATTACAGTGCAACACCCATTCATTAAACACTGAACTAGCTTGTCTGAATATAGCAAAGCGCTTACATAAATCTGTTTACTCCAAGAGTAACATCTAATTGAACTTTTACTGCAGGTCAGACTCTAGTAACATTAACCCAAAAGCACTGATAACCTAATGGTAAATACAATTAAATTGTATTTACACCAACACAGTTGTTTTTAATCTATTGTATTTTCACATGATTTTACATTATATTTTACAATATATATTTTATAATATATTTTACATGAATACAAAGCAGCTATATTTTTAAATCCACACTCTTAAACTTAGGTTGAAAGTACGTATGCCAAATACAACTCTGAGATTTGTCTTCTCCAGATAGCCATAAAATACAGAAAGTCGTTGAAGTAGTTCAAAGAAAGACGTCAAATGCCCCCGCCCTCTAATTGTAATCCCACCCACATGAAAAGAGAAAGAAATGTAAACTCACAACCCCCAACATCCCCTATTCTCTCCCTCGCACCAAAGCTAACAGATCACCCACATGAAGAAACAGCAGCAAGATCTTCAAACCCCAAACCTCCAGCCTGCCAATCAGCAACAAGAGAGAATGGGTGAGAACACGAGAAAAAAAAACAGAACTGAGAGAGGCCAATATGAAGTACAGTCCAATTCTTAAATCTCAGAATTTCAATAACATCTCAAACCAGTGACCGCAAACCAGCTGTGAAGAAACTATCTTTTTTTTCCCTCTGTATCTTGAAGGTGGGAACGAGGGTACATAAATGTAATCTTATTTTATACATGCAGTGTTAAATCTCCATGATATATTGTTTATATCACATGGTTGTTGCATCGTATATCTAGGGGGGGCATAACACTTAAAAATGCCACTGAGTTCCAGCTCATCTTCGAACCTCTTTTGCTTCTCCTCCAGTATTGATTCATTATTCAAATATGCTCCATAATATCACGACCAAGTTTGTCCAATGCGCGCATAAGTAAGTTTCCCAGCCACTATTACTAGATAATGACAAGGAATATTAAGAAAGACTGAACACAATACATGCAAGTCCTCCAGCTAAAGATCAGGTCATTATTTCTTTTACTCATTTTTCAGATCTGGTGTTGCTGCCAGGGCCAGAATTTATTGTCCATCCTTCATTGTCTTCAAGAAGGCGGCAGTGAGCTGCTCTTTAGAACGGGTGAAAGCACTCCTGCAGATTCATTGGGCAGCAAGTTCCAGGATTTGGACTCGGCGACAGTGAAGGGTCAGTCTATATTTCAAAGTTGGGCAGAGTGTGACTTAGAGGGGAAGCTGGTGTTTCCCATACACTTGCTGTCCTTATCCTGCTTTGCTGTGGAGGTTAGCAGTTTGAGAGGTGACGTTGGAGTAGACAGGCAGTGCACTTTGTAGATGATATGTATCGCTGCCAACGTCAGGTGACAGTGGAGGCGGTGAATAGTTAGGGTTGTTGAGAGGTGCCAATCAATTGGGCTGATTTGCATTGCTGGGCTTCTGGAGAATTGTTGGAGCTGCATTCTTTCAGCCAAGTGGAGAATATTCCACCACCCTCTTGTCTTATTACTTAAATATGGCTGGGAAGCTCTGGAGTGTCAGGAAGTGAGTCACTCAAGGCAGGACAACCAGTCTCTAACCTGCGCTTGAAACCTCTGTATTAATGTGGTTGCAACAGCTGAATTTCAGATCTCCGATGACCTCAGGATGCTGATCCAAGATGTCAAGAAATCAGCTTTATTTGATGTAACATGTGTTTCTACAGCACTTTAAATGTTGTATTTCATCCCAACCTGTCACCAGGAGCACAATCAGACTGAGCATGGAAGCATATTTCGAAAGTACTTCACTGATTGAGTCATCTACCTCAACTGTGAGCAGCAACTTACATCATCCCTGAACAGTTCCCAATAGATACTGAAGAAAGGTCTCCACCTGAAACGAGACCTCATTCATTTGAAATAACAAATAAATAATTTCCGCAGATGCTGGCTGACCCGCTGAGTTCCTCCAGCATTTTGTGTGTGTTGCTTTGGATTTCCAGCATCTGCAGACCTTCCCTTATTTAAGATACCCTTGTTTACAATGAAGAGAGGGCCGATAGCCACTGGACAGTAATCTCAAGTAGGAACCCTACTCAATTAATCCTGTGTATCCCAGGAAGCAGAAAGAACACACTGTCAGTGAAATGCACCTTACACAAACACAATAGTAACACTATGACAGCACCCTTAAGATTGTTAGGGCTGGGGGTGGTAATGGGGAAAAGCTCCCACTACCAATTAAGTGCTCTCAATGATGCGTACCTCAAATAAACTCTGACAACCAAGTCCAGCTCCTGGCCTTCACATGTGGCTTAGCTACTAAACCCAGCACAACCATCTCTACTAACAGGAGAAAGGACAAAGCCATGGTTGACATGTCATCTAGGAGAAGGAAAACTCTGATCTCAAAGCTCCGCTGCCTTGCAGTTAAATACACTCATAGGGAAGACTTTGGGAGTAACCCCTGAGGGAAAAATCCAGAGCTGCATTCCCTAAGGTAGTCCTACATTGACTTTGATGCTGTCTGGCAACTCCTGCAGTGTTGCTGGTACCAAACTGTATTAGTCTCTGCCGTTCCTTTGGGTACATGGAGAGAGGGAGCTTGCTCTCCACAACGTACTGCCCTGGCTTGTGTTTCTAGACAGCAAGGGCACAATATCCATAGTCGGCCCTATCCAATGGAGGCCTCTCTCACTCATGACAGCATCGTGACCCAGGTTCAGTTCCACTACTGTCTGTAAGGAATTTGAATGTTTACCACATAATGACTTGGGTTTCCTCCAGATGCTCTGGTTTCCTTCCACATTCCAAAGAGCTATGGGTTAGTGTAGTACTGTGCAAAAGTCTTAGGCACATATATAGCTAGAGTACTTAAGACTTTTACACAATATGCTATTTGTCAATGTGGAGCGGAGAGCGAGTTTGTAAATCTGGTGGGAACAAAGGATGTTGTAAAAGGTAAGGGTGGAGTGCCGCAGGAGGGGTGTAGGACACGTGACAGAGGAGTGCCGTGGGCGGAGGGTGGTGCGGGTACAGACTCACCCAGCCCTGAAACATCAGGCAAGGTAATTTGATTCCCACAATTGGTTTATTGATCATAACAGAATGTCTCTGTGGCCCTTCCCACTCCTTCCCCTTTCCACAAACATAAGTCAAAGTATTGAAAGAATTGAAAGTACATTTATTATCAAAGAAGATATAAATCATACAACCTTAAGATTTCTTTGCTTACAGACGATCACAAAGCAAGGAACCCAAAAGAACCCAATTAGAAAAAGACCAACCCACCCATAATGGGGGGGGGGGGGAGAGGGGGGAGAGAGAGAGAGAAAGAAATCATGCGAGGAACAGCATTCCGAAACAAATTGAGTCCTTAGATCCAAATCCTTTATATCCAAATTTTATATTTCTATAAGATCTCCTCTCATTCTTCTGAATTCCGGTGAGTACAGTTCCAGTGATATTTTTTCCTTTATAAACTTAAGTATTGTATCCCTGGGATGTATTATTTCAGTGGAATGGTGGTGATTCGAGTAGAGCCACAGCCTTACAGTGCCAGTGATCCATGTTCAATCCTGACCTCAGCTGCTGTCCGTACAGAACTTGCATGTGATCAAGCGGGTCCAGTTTCCTCACACAACCCAAATGCAGGTTAGCCACAGTACACTACCCCTAATGTACAGGTGAAGTGTGTATCAGGGGATGTTGATGACAAAGTGGGAGATGATTCGCGTAAATGGCTAACTGATGGTCAGCACAGACATGGTGGAGCCAAGGGGCCTGTTCTCTGGTGCATCTCTCTGTGACCCCATGACTCTAAGTATATAAATGAAGTCATTCATTCACTGCCATTTTTCAATGCATTCCATCTATTTTTTCATTATTCAGTTAACTGATTTAAAGATTCCCATCACTGGTTTCAAATCCTCCTTAGTCTGATTACATGCTATCTAAATGATCATCTCAGGCTGCATGTTCCAGTTCATATTCTCTCCCCTCCTGACTTCAATTACTATTACTGAGCTTATTCCTGCTGACACAAACCCTTGACTCATTTGCTCCCCTCCTTTGCCTAGGCAGAATGTCATTGCTGCCATTTCAATGCACTCTGTGGTGCTAAACATTAGCAGGTATTTCCCGTTATAACAGGTGCTGCGCTGGGATTTGACCTTGGCCTTAACCCACATCCACCCAGGTGCCTTTCCCAGCCACTGAGCAAGGGAACGGGAAAATGATTTCCTGTGCATAAGAGAAGCTCTCAAAGGTAATCTGATCAAATTCTTCTGTTAAATTTGCATATCCCATTGAAAGTCTCAAATATAACCCACACAAAACACTGGCAAACTCAGCAGATCAGGCAGTATCTTTGGGAAAAGAATAAACAGTCGGCAATTTGGCCACGAACCCTTCTGAGGCTCCAGCTGCTGCCTCGTGAAGATTCCGTTAAACTGCTCAACCATAATCCTGAAGAAGGGTCTCGGCCTGAAACGTCGATTATTTATCCTTTTCCGTGGATGCTGCCTGTCGTGCTGCGTTCCTCCAGTGTTTTGTGTGCGTTGCTTTGGATTTACAGCATCTGCAGACTTCCTTGTGTTTGTGCTTGAGCCTAATTTTTGATCATCCCCTTCCCTCCTTATAAAGCACTTGGAGGTGAGTAGGATGCTATAGAAATGAAAGTAGTTAGTCATACCTATACACTTATCCTGTGGGCAGTAATGCTACAAATAGCTCTCAAGCCATTAGCAATTCTCGTAAGGTCACATCAGTTCTAAGGTTCTATTTTGGGTTTGAAATGCAATAGCTAAAGAAGATAGTTTTTGATTTTGCTGATGTATCCTGTCCTGCCTTTTACTGTTTCACTCCGTCAATCACCAGCTATGGCCTTATTTTTAATTCATTTGTGGGGTTGAATGTCACTAGCAAAGCCAGCGCTTGTTGCCAACAATAACCAATTGGAAGGCTAAGCCTACTTCAGATAGCAGCAACGACCCCCTCTCTCCATGGGGTACTTAGATTAAGTGTAATCCAGACAGCAAATTAGCAAGGCACCAACTTAACTGAGTGAACCAGTTGATTTGTTACGTCAATTCTCCACCTCCAGGACCACTTTTATTAATACCAGTTCTTTAGGGAAGATTGCACAAACAGGTGATCTTTTCTATGGAAAAGGTTGTAGAACTCCAGAGTAAATTATGAATTATTTTCCATTGACCTGGACTCAAATAATAGGGGAAGAAACTCAGGAGTATATAATTTATTCAGGGATTTGTTAGACAGTGGAACTTCCTCTAATGTGACGTTGTTTGAGGTAAATGATATAGATACATTCAAAACAAAGTGTTTGCGAGATAAAGGAACAAAATAATATAACACACACACAGAATGCTGGGGGAGTTCGGCAGGCCAGGCAGCATCTATGGAAAGGAATAATGTAATGGCAGGTTTGGATGAAACACAGTTGAAGAAGACTGCTTAATCTGATTAAAGCTGCCTTAGGACTTCAGAGGTAATTTCTTTGCTCAAATTCCGTATGTGATGGAACAGTACCACAATGGTTGGTGCGACCCTTTACAGTACCAATGACCTGGGTTCATTTCCTTCCTCTGTCTTTAAGGAGTTTATACACTTTTACTCTGACCATGTGAGTTTCCTCCCACAGTTCAAATACATATCAGTTGGTAGGTTAATCGGTCTTTGTAAGCTGTCCCGTGAATAGGCCAGGGCTAAATCGGGGGTTGCTCGGTGGTGCAGTGCAAGGGTCGGGAAAGGCCTATTCCACACTGTAGCTCAATAGTAATCATATTAAACAGAGATTGACTCTGTTCCCTGCATTATTAATTTTGTGGTCCACAATCCTTGACTGGCAACATAACCAGCGCACTGTTTTACTCTATATTAGGCACCGAATGAGGGTGATTCTCCTAGCCAAATGCAATTGACATGGAATGTGAATCTTCTAGCACAGTGAAATGTCATGCTTCGGTCTGATCACCAGGGGGCGCACAAGTCCTCCAGGCTGCGATGTTCCTCCTCCCCTGATTATTAGTTGCTTATTTTCACCTGTGTCTTGTTTCAGTTATCTATGCCCCTCTGCCTTGTTTTGTTTCCCTATTTAAGTTCTTGAGTTTAGCTAGCAGGTGTGTAGTGATTCTTTACAAAGCAATCCAAAGTAATGATTTTAAAAATCAAACACGAGGAAATCTGCAGATACTGGAAATTCAAGCAACACACACAAAATGCTGATGAAACACAGCAGGCCAAGCAGCATCTATAGGGAGAAGCACTGTCAACATTTCGGGCTGAGACCCTTCGTCAGGACTAACTGAGAGGAAAGATAGTAAGAGATTTGAAAGTAGGAGGGGGAGGGGAAATCCAAAATGATAGGAGAAGACAGGAGGGGGTGGGATGAAGCTAAGAGCTGGAAAGGTGATTGGCAAAAGGGATACAGAGCTGGAGAAGGGAAAGGATCATGGGATGGGAGGCCTAGAGAGAAAGAAAGAGAGAGGGGAGCACCAGGGGGAGATGGAGAACAGGCAGAGTGATAGGCAGAGAGAGAGAAAAAAAAACTAAATATATCAGGGATGGGGTGAGAAGGGGAGGAGGGGCATTAACAGAAGTTAGAGGGCAATGTTCATGCCATCAGGTTGGAGGCTACCCAGCCAGTATGTAAGGTGTTGTTCCTCCAACCTGAGTGTGGCTTCATCTTGACAGTAGAGGAGGCCATGGATAGACATATCAGAATGGGAATGGGACGTGGAATTAAAATGTGTGGCCACTGGGAGATCCTGCTTTCTCTGGCGGACAGAGCGTAGGTGTTCCACGAAACGGTCTCCCAGTCTGCGTCGGGTCTCACCAATATATAAAAGGCCATACCGGGAGCACCAGACGCAGTTTACCACACCAGCCGACTCACAGGTGAAGTGTCACCTCACCTGGAAGGACTGTCTGGGGCCCTGAATGGTGATGAGGGAGGAAGTGTAAGGGCAGGTATAGCAGGATTCTTTCTATGTCTCTCCTGGTAGTGCATGGGTTAAAGATATGGAATTTTTCCACAATAGCCCTGGTTTGACCCAGCCTGACAATAACCTTCATTACAGTGAAGACAGCAGTTTATATAAAGAACAGGAAATACAAAAAAACATTGAGGTAGGTCTGGCCAAACTTTGATCTTGGCTCTCAGTCTGGATTTTTTCCCACAAGTTAAAATAACATTTTCCAGAGCAGCCAATATGATATTTTTCTAAGACTCTGATGTTTACAAGCACAAAAAATGGCTCAAAATTTGGTTTAAAGTAATAGGGAGGCTAATAGTCCTTGCTGACATGTGTATGTAAACACTAGTGAAACTTCAAGAGAGGGCTGATCCCATGTTAAACAGATATCAATGCTTGCCATAGATCATCTTGCTAGTAACTTGTGAAAACGGCAAATTGTTGTTGTCTCTTCACTGAAGTGTAATTAGAGGTTTGGAGTAGCTATTTGTTTTTGCTTGGTAGGTGTGAACTGAATGCCAGAGATTACCTGAAGCAATTTGCATCCCCTTAAACATGCTAAATGTTAATTACTGCCAATCAATCTCTCTTGCACTGGATCACTAAAGAGAAGTCTCCTTCCTCTGGTTCTGAGTTATTGTTTTGAATTAATAAAATAAAAAGCTCCCACTTTCTGTCTCCTAATCTAACCTTTGTATCCCTCTCTTTGATTCCCTTTCCGTACCGGATTTAACAAGGAATTTACCCTCTAAACTGAAAGCTGTTTCTGTCTGACTGATTAAACATACCCAGTTTGTCCTGCTCACTCAGGCCCGTTATCAGCTTGCCAAGCTGCTATTAGATCTTAAACAGTAAATTGTCATCCACAGGCAGTTTTAGATTCACATAACTCCTTTGGTTTACCTGCCACGTCTTCTATATTTACCAGACCAGTATGTAGAAGCCGAGAGCACCGATCAGAAGCAACAATTCAAACTGACCATGGCAGCTGAGGAAATTAAATTCAAGTTATTAAATAAATCTGGATTGTTTATAAATATAACTTCAGGTTTAATGAGCATAAAAAGACTAGATTGTCATAAAATGCATCTGGTTCATTGATGTTCAACAGAAACAAAAATCACTGTGCTTGATTGCTGTGACATGCATGTTACTCTAAAACCATTAACTTCGACTCTTGACTGCCCCTAGGGTTCCGGACAACAATGCTAACCTTTCCGGTGGCGGCTACACATCCTATGAACAACTCATTTTGTTTTTTAAAAATGTTGTATTTCCTTCAAGCTTCAATGTGAAACTGGCTAATTAGTTACTGTGCCTACGAGGAAGCAGGTTTGTTTTTACCGGCTTAATAGCAAATAAAGGGAAGTGAGGCCTGCAGTGTCAAGAACGGTGGTGTCAGTGAAGTGAACAGGCAGTAGCTCAGTAAAGCAGGGCTATATTCCAAGCACCTCGCCAGATTCTACAGGCTCCGCTAATAACTGCTCTGAGCTAGAGAGCTGTCAATCGTATGACCTATGCTTAACATGATAGTTACCTTCTTGCGATCTGTAGTTAATGCATTATAATTCTCCTCCTTTTTAATATGAATAGATGGAAGAAGATTGATAGGCATATAGTACAGTTACAGAATTAACAATATCTTGGGTCCTCTCACTCTCTCCAGGAAGAGAGCTCCTCTCCATGCCTACTGGACGTGGGAATAATGAGCAATGCCAGTCTTTCTGCAACGCCAATGAATAAAGATAATTGAAATTCCATCAGATGGCCATCCTTCGCACTGGTTATCTCAGGAACTCTTCAGAACAGGTCGGAGAACGGCAACAACATGGTCAACGATTTAATACAGAATCCTAAATGCTAGTACAATATAGTTCATGGCCAATCACAAGCATGTCCAGATGTATCTCCATCCACCTAAGTCCACGCCCTTTCAGGTACTCATCATAGCCCTGTGAGAACACGTTGCTCTGTTCTTCTCACAGCCTTCCTCCCTGACTTGGCTGCAGCCCACTTAACCCCAGACTACACGCAGCTCTCACCTCTGGTCTACCACTGCAATGTGTTGAGCACCAAAACACGAGCTGATAGATGGGAAGAGCAGTGTCGTCTTCTCCCTTCCTGGGATCCTGTAGCTCGGCAAAGGTACTGCCCTAGATAGGATGCCACACATCTGGACTTGGTGAGGGTATATACATGGGTTTCGTATGGATCTCCCAGATATTATGAGGCACTGGCAATGAAAGAATATGAGATGAAAGATATAAGTATAAGATCACCTTGAATAAATTCTGATCCTTTGGTGGTCACCATCTTTATGTCAGCCAGGTCTTTGATTGCAGGCACCCCTGTTACAAACAGGAGAGCCACTGGCTTTGGAAGGAACATCTGCCCTTCCTGCTGCAATCTTTAGTCACTTGCAACATTGAATTGTATTGACTTTATTTCTTACATCCTTCACATACATGAACAGTAAAAATCTTTATTATGTCTCTGTCTAAATGTGCAATTGATAGTAATTTGTAATAAATAGTATGCACAACAGGACAGTCAATATAACACAGAAATATAATTTTATTAGTGAGAGTTAATCAGTTTGATGGCTTGGTGGAAGAAGCTGTCCCAGAACCTGTTAGTCCTGGCCTTTATGCTGCGGTACCATTTCCTGGATGGTAGCAGCTGGAACAGTAATGATTGGGGTGACTTGGGTCCCCAGTGATCCTTTGGGCCCTTTTTACGCACCTTTCTCTGTAAATGTCCTGCATAGTGGGAAGTTCACATCTACAGATGTGCTGGGCTGTCCGCACCACTCGCTGCAGAGTCCTGTGATTGAGGGAAGTACAGTTCCCATATCAGGCAGTGATGCAGCCAGTCAGGTTGCTCTCATTTGAGTCCCTGTAGAAAGTCCTTAGGATTTGGGGACTCATGCCAAACTTCTTTAATCGTCTGAGGTGAAAGAGGTGCTGTTGTACTTTTTTCACCACATAGCTGGTGTGTACAGACCACGGGAGGTCCTCGGTGATGTACATGTTGAGGGACTTAAAGTTGTTCACCCTCTCAACCCCAGATCCGTTGATGTCAATAGGGGTTAGCCTGTCTCCATTCCTCCTGTAGTCCACAACCAGCTTCTTTGTTTTTCGTGACATTGAGGGAGAGGTTGGATTCTTGACACCACTGTGTCAGGGTGATGACTTCTCTGTAGGCTGCCTCATTATTATTTGAGATCAAATCAATTTTCATCAACAAATTTAATTAGCAGATTGGTGCTGTGGGTGGCAACACATTCCTGGGTATACAGAGAGACAAGGAGAGGGCTTAAGACTCAGCCTTGAAGGGCACCTATGTTGAGGGGCAGAGGTGAGGGAGCCCACTCTTACGACCTGCTGGAGATCTGACAGGAGGTCCAGGAGCCAGTTGCACAAGGCAGGGTGAAGGCCGAAGTCTCTGAGCTTCTTGTTGAGCATGGTGGGAATTATGGTGTTGAATGCTGACTGTAGTGCAAGAACAGCATTCTCACATAAGCATAAGCATCCTTCTTCTGCAGATCTGTAAGGACAGTGGGTAGACCTGTGGCTATTGCATCATATGTCGATCAGTTGTGTTGGTAGGTGAATTGTAGGGGGTCCAGTGCGGGTGGTAACATGCTGCAGATGTAGTCCTTGACCAGCCTCTCAAAGCATTTGCTTATTATTGAGGTGAGTGTGACAGGATGCCAGTTGTTCAGACATGATACCTTGGTCTTTTTAGGTACAGGAACAATGGTGGATGTTTTGAAGCAGGAGGGCACTCTACACTGGGAGAGGGAGAGATTAAAAATGTCTGTAAACACACTTGCCAACTGTGCCGTGCACATCGTGAGTACTCGCCCTGTGATGCCGTCCGGTCCCACAGCATTGCGACTGTCCACTCATTGGAAACACCTGTGTACTTCAGCCTCAGAGATGACCAAGGTGCAGGTCGCTTCGGCGACTCTCCTCAGGGGCTCAGTGTTGGCGACATCGAACCGAGCTGAAAAAAGACGTAGCTCATCTGGGAGAGAGGCAGCAATGTTGGCAACACCACTGCGCTTAGCTTTGAAGTCTGTGATAGTGTGCAGACCCTGCCGTAAGCTGCGTGTGTTGTTGGTGGAGAGTTGTGTCTGGATCTTATCCCTGCATTGTCATTTCACTGCCTTGATGACTTTGTGCAGATCGTAGCTGCATTTTTTGAGTTCTTGTTGGTTACCCTAGCAAGTTAAGCACTGTCTCGTGCGATAAGCGCTGCTTGCACAGAACTGTTGATCCAGGGTTCCTGATTTTGGTAGACCCTCAACATCTTTGGCTGCCTCTTGTTTCAGCTTCTGCCTGTACATCGGCAGAAGCAAGGTGGAGTGATCCGACTTTCCAAAACTGGCAAACGGAGGAGTGTTACAGAAGGGAGAGTAGCAGTGTCAAGTATACTATCTTCTCATGTTCTCACCTGGATGTGTTGACAAAACTTAGGATAGGCTTCAGACAGTGATGCTCTATTAATGTCTCTGGCAACGACGTGAGGGTGAAGAGAATATTGAATGTAACAGTCCTTACAATGGAATTTGTGGCTGCTTCCATTTAACCCTATTCACGTCCATGAGTTCATTACATTTTGTCCATGACGCTTCACTCTTGCCGTTTACCTCTCCTATAACTTCCTCGCACTGCTACTCTGTCTCAGCTAGAGGAAGACTTCCTGTGCCCACTGGGTGAGCTGGATCTCCCTACACCTCTGGATATCACCTGTTAAACCACAATTTCAGCATTGCATGTGTTTCTTGTCATCACATTCCAGGAGAGGGATCATTGTACTGGAGAGGGTGCCGGGGAGCCTGACATTTCCAGAACTGGAATCTTTCTTCTGTAAGACTGTATGGGCTGGGGTGGTTTCTTTACAGATGAGGAGGCTGTGGAAAGATTTGCTTAAAAGGAGTAAAAATTAGAGTCCTGGAATTGTAGAGCACAGAAACAGGTCCTTCAATTGAGCATCGTTTCTATGTTTCCTAATCCCACTTTCATGTTTTAATTTCATATCCCTCAATGCTCTGCTCATTCAAGTGCCTATCAACAGCTTAAAATTGAGGACTTGGATGCGCAGTGTTTATCTAAGTTGCAGGGGGAGTGAGGGGTCTAAAACTTGGAGCCATGCATGATGGTGAATGTAGACATCCCACACATTTAAACAGTATTTGGAAGTGCTCTTAAAGAGATGGGATTAAGCTGAGAAGCTCTTATAACTAATTCAGACCCAAAGGGCTATGTGGCATGCATCTGTTATGTAAACCCTTCATGACCCCATCTACAAGTTGGAAATGACTTTTTATGCTGTTCTTCAGCGACAGCAGGTGTACTTTGGATCTGCAAATCCACTTCACCTCTCATTCACTTTCACATGCCTTTAAGTGTAACTAATTTGATAGTTTCAGCATGAGATCACCAGCCAGCCGTCTCTCGCATCAGAGGATTGCGGGACACACTCCAGTCCCCGTTCTGCCATTCCACTGAGGAGAGCCTGGCCTTCCAGTGGGGGCCGGATTCAGTGCTCACCTCGAAGAGGTGGAGCCATACTGTCACTGCTGATAATCTCAATGGACATCAGTCTCGCGCTAAAGCACACAAAAGTCACTCGTATCTCCTAGTGCATGAGGTTCACACATAAAACACATGCAGTTCAATCTGGTTAGGCTGCATGTGGAGTATTGCAGTCAATTCCTTTCACTTCATTAAACAAAGGATGTGGAGGCTTTGGAGAGGCTGCAGAAGAGGTTTACCAGGATGCAGTCCAGATTAGAGGGCATGTGCTATTAGAGATTAGACAAACTTGCTTCTTTCCCCTCTAGCGCAACCAGAGGCTGATGGAAGACCTCAGAGAGCAGTGGTTCCCAACCTTTTTTATGCCATGGACCCCTACCATTCACTGAGGTTTCTTGGACTGGACCCCAGGTTGGGAACCCCTGTAGGTTTATAAGCTTATGACAGCCAGCTTCAAAATATTCAATACTAGAAGACTTGCATTTAAGGTGAGATGGGTAAGTTCAACAACAGAGATGTGTGGTGTTATGTTTTAGAATTACAAAACATAAGATTAATAGAAAGAAAAATATGGGAGCTGGGATAACACATGTATGTTTAGTTTTACTTTTGTGAAGCGATTAAAAATGGTGTAATGATGTATGCCATATGATGTATAACCCATAATAAATTATGTAAACAACAAAGAATGTCTAATTAAACAATGTATTTACAATATTACTCAAAGATTACTGTAATATTAAATACATAACACTTCACTCTGCTGAGCTATAAATTCCAACTCAATAAAGAATGCATCTCAACTTGTATACATATAGATTATATAAAAATAATAGAACTATTATATAGACATCGTAGCAGAGGAAAGTTCAAGTTGTCCCATTCAGACCTAAAGTTTTAATCGCTGTGGAGGTTTTCTCACTATTGAGGGATAAAGTCTTTCCTGACAAAGGGGTCACTCTGCTTGGCAGGTGAGGCTTGTGCATGTGAAACAATTGGGGGGATTCCTTCATGGTGGTTGTAGGAGTTGGCTCTGGGACTGCAAGAAGTGGTTCAGACCGCTCTGGACACCTTTCTTCTCTAACAACTGACTTCGCTCCCCTCAACGGATCGATGTGACACCTCCAGATGACATCAGACACAATCTCCACTGTGTGGGAGAGTGGTCCAGTTCTTTCCAAGTATCCACCTTCGATCGCCTCTGCAGTCGCTCGACACGTTTCCTTTTACATAGAGTGACGCACTGCCGGGGTGGCGGTGGAAGGAAATATACAGAGGCATTTAAGAAGCTCCCATGAATATGCAGAGAATGGTGGGATAGGGAGATTGTGTAGGCAGGCGGGTTAGTTTAGTTAGGCATTTAGTTATTTATTTAATTTTAGTTTGGCACAACATTATGGGCGGAAGAGCCTGTTCCTGTGCCATCTTGCCTAAGCATAACTTGCTTAGATAATGAATGTCTATACCCAGGGGATCATACCTGTTCATTCCCCATTCTCCACTTCCTCATGTTTCTTGGTAATATTTTCCCCTTTTCATCCCCGAAATTGATTTAAAAAAAAACATTTGCTCAGGTTTTTCTTCTTCTAACCTCTAGAGAAGTTTGAATATGAATGAGAATCAGGTCATCAACTTTATTATCACTGACATATCTGCATGCGTTGATGCAAATGCGCTGTTTTGCTGCAGCAGTGCAGTACAAGACATAAACATTACCATAAATTACAAAGTAAATAAATAATGCAAAAGATGAATTATGAGTTAGTGCTCATCAACCCATGGACTGTTTAGAAACTTGATAACAGGGGAAGAAGCTGTTCTTAAAACACTGACTGAGTCTTCAGGCTCTTGCACCTCCTCCTTGATGGTAGTAACACAAAGAGAACATGTCCCAGATGGTGAGGTCTTTAATAGAAGTTGATGCCTCTTGAAGATATCCTTGATGGCAGATAGGGTTGTGCCCACGATGGAACTGTCTGAGCCTACAACCCTCCCTGGCTTCTTCCAATCTTGTAGATCGGAGTCTCCGTACCAGATGGTGATGCAACCTGTCAGAATGCTCTCCACCATACATTTGTAGAAATTTCCAAGAGACTTTGGAAACATACCAGTCTCCTCAAATACCTAATGAAACAGATTTGCTGCCGCTCGTTCCTCATGACTGCGTATTGGGACAGATGTGCTGCAGTTTTAACACGCAGTATTTGATTCATGACTTTTTTTTGAGCTTCTCTGTAAAATGATTGTGCTGCTAAGTTCTCACATTCTGCTTGAGCCGAGAACAGCCATCATTTCTTTACGTGGTGATTAACCAAAGTTGTAAATTATCTCTGCCATTCAGAAGCTTTCATTGAAAAAACCACTGTCAACTTAGAGAAGGTTCCACAATGTTTCTGAATGGAGAAAGACAAACAGCAAATCTTCCATGGAAGATGCAGCAAGATTACTTTCAACAAGCACATATTACAGAATATGAGGCAGAAATACCTCAGCATCCACATTAAAATTATCTTTGATTTTAGAAGACCTCTAGTAATTTGAAAAACAGCCTAGGTAACTAGATGCGTTGGCAAATTTTCTTTTCAACTATGAAATATCTGTGAGAAAATCAATTGCATAACTCCTTTCTTCAGCACTGCAAATGAAAATCAATTTTTTCCCCCAGAGAGAAACACATTGATGATTATTTCTGTGCCACTTATATCACTGCAGAAATTGGACCAGTGATTTATGAAGCGAGTCACCTTTGCACTTTAAGTGTCAGCACTGAACAAGATAGTATTGCTGCCTGAAGAGGTGTTGCAGGCAGATATTTTCACATTTCAAAAGCACTGAGACAAGTACTTGAAATGTCAAGGCAAAAGTGTCAATGGACCTAATGCAGATAAATGGGATTAGTGTAGATGGGTACACTAGGACATGTGGACTATAGGACCTGTTTCTGTGCTGTAATCTCCATTTCACTTTCCATTTAGTGCATTACAGGATAAGTTAGGCCATAAAGCTCCCAGAGGGACTGTCATGGGACAATCCTGAGATATCCGAGACTTCCCAGTGTGAATAAATACCTTGCTCACCTTCATATTTCAGGCTTAGCTCCAGCATCCCAAACATTTAATCTGCTCAGATACCACCACCTCCTCACACTTCAAAATCCCCACCCCGTTGAAAATCTAGGTCTTCAAATGGGCTGCATCCTCTTCTCCTGACTTTACACCCAATACACGCACGACTGTGTGGCTTGATGCTTCTCTCACCCCGTCTACAGGTTGCCAGATGATGCCACTGGAGTGTACTGAATCTGAAATAATGATGAGTCAGAGTGGAAGAAGGAGATAGGAGAGCCTGGTGGCATGGTGTCATGACTCCAACTTTTCCCTCAATGTCAGCAGAGCTGCTTGTTGACTACAGGAAGGGGATCAATGCACATACCCCTATTTGCATCAAAGGTGCTAAGGTCAAGAGGGTTGAGCGGCTTCATGTTCCTAGGAGAGAACATCACCGATAGCCTGTCCTGGTCCTACATTAGCAAAGAAAGTGCACCAGCAACTCTACATCCTCAGGAGGCAAAGACATTTGACATGTCAACTTTGACCCTCAAATTTTTACAGACCACAGAAAACGTTCTGTCTGGAAGCAGCACAGAAACCAACCTCCTCTCCATGGACTCTGCCTGCACTTCTCGCTGCCTTGGTAAAGCAGTCAATGTAATCAAAGGCCTCACCCACTCCTGATGTTCTCTCTCCTCCCCTTCGCATTAGGCAGAAGATGGAAAGACCTGAAAGCTCTCACAAACTGGGCTCAAGGATAGATTATTTCCAGATGTCTAATGAACAATCCCCTAGTATGATAAAATGGGCTCCTGACCTCTCAAGTATCTCATTTAGTTTCTTCCTTCACAATACTTTCTCTAATTGTAACACTTTATTCTGCATTCTGTTATTGTTTTTCCCTTGTACTGTACCACCTCAATGTGCTGATTCAAATGATCTACAAGGATGGCATGTAAAACAAAGTTTTTCACTCTACCTCAGTGCATGTGACGCTAATAAACCAATTTATCTCGCAGACACACTGCCCGGATCTATTCCAACTGCTAATTGAGACAGCCCGCCCCTTCTCCCAATGCCCATAATACAACCAAGCTCCAGTTCGCCTGGCATCCAGAAGCTCAAGTAAGCCTGTTGCTAACAACAACCACCGCTCCCAGATCCCAGACCCTGGAAGGAGAACAAGGTAGTACATCTACCGCTCTGAAAATGAGCCTCCTGGGCCTCTGAAGCATGAGGGTTATTCATTGAAATAGCTACTATACATGTCTAGGACACCCCTCAAAGCACTGGAAAATACAGGCAACGTGTCTTAAGGCTCTTGCATTGCTAATCTTTCCCTACTAATCTTCTCCAGACCTTTCTTCCCCCATTACAGTAATACTTTTGAACTTATTACCTCTTCACATTCCCTTCCCAAAGGTGCTACCATATTCTCAGACTCCCAATTCTACCTCGCTCAATTATTCCATTATTGTCACTTTAGTGTTTCCTTTTGAATTACATATGAGTGCATTTTAATCTTTATATCATTATGTTTATTTGTGCTCAATGTTGTTTATATTGTTGTATTTACTTGTACCATATAAACTGCTTAAGTTGTGAGGTTCATGGGAGCAAGGGATTTCATTGCACCCTGGTCTGTATGACAATTAACTAAACTAACTAATTTTATGTTTACCCTTTTCAAATAAGCCCTCAACTTCTTGAATTAACCCGTAGAAACTCCGTAAACCTTAGTCCCAAATTTTTTGGTTCTCTCTAACCATGGTATTGCTGTATTCCATTTTTCATCTAACTTGTCTTTGCTTCTCAAACTGCTAGCGAAGTAAGTTGATGATATGTAGATGGGGCATAAGTCTCTATTGAAGGACAAAGGCATAGGGAAGTGAAATGTAAACTGCAGAGGAAGGAACAAGATTGTGCAGAAGAAGAATTTAACTAGAATCAAATTGGGGGCAGAAAGAGAAATATTAGGTTTAAAAAAAGACCAAATTTCTATTAAAAGCACAGTCAGAAAAGAAATGCTAGAAAATGTATATTTCACAAAACCCCTGGCAATAACTTGTGTCGTGAGCCTTCATGGTTATAATTGTTGCCTCTAAGTTGAACAGCACATTAGGACCAATAGATTCTCCTTTCAATGGAATCTTTTAGTCCTGAAATACCCATTCTAACTCCCTGCCATGACTTTAATTCATTTTTACAGACCGAATTTAGCAATTTCACAACAATCTCTTTTTATGAGATAGGACAAAGACATCCAATAACACGTAAGGATTTGGAACATGGTTTATTTCTTTCTCCCCATAATTGCTGCTTTTCTTTAACACACTAATAATTACTTCTTTGAAAACGCCGTTCATCAGCAAATTTTGGGCTATTACTAACGATAGACTTTGACCAGTCAAGCTGGGAGGTCCATTTTAACTTGCTTTAGCGCTAGCAAGTTTATTTAGACCAGGCATTCCCCCTTCTTGGAAAAGACGTGAAGGGCCATTAACTTTTATGTCTGTTGAACTTGTACAGACACTTCAGAACAATCTATTAGCAGAACATTGCAAATACTTTCAATGAACTCTTGTGATAGATAGGAGTGTAAGAGCAATGATAATAAATTGCACCTTGGACTTGCTCCCACTGATAATTTGATTCCTTATTTTTCCTGAGTTGACAGCCAAGCTGGTGAATCAGCTCCCTTATCAGCCCCTCTCACTCAAATTCTCCCTTTTAATGCAGCTCTCTCTAAACAGCATTCCCTATACCTTGGAGCAAATATTCATACATGAAAAGAGGAGAGGAGCTTGGCACTTGAAGCCTGCCCTGGCAATCAATATGATTGTGACTGATTTGAACTGCTGAGAAATTACTAGGATAGATTTTTGAGATTTTCTTCCCACTGGAAATAAGTCAAACTCCAATAATTTACTTGGGTATTTGCTGGCAGATTTTCCCAACTATTTCCCAATTTTCCTAACCATTTCCCAAGATTTTACCAACTATTTCACTGGCAGATTTCCCCAATAACCACTGGGGAAATGGACTGAAAAATGTTAGTTAGTTTAATGTAGACCAGTGTTAGGTGTTGCGTTTTGGGAGGAGAGCGCAGAACAGAACTTACACGGTGAACCACTCAGGCAGAGTGTTCCAAACACCCACCATTCTCTGTGTTTATTTAAAAAACCCTTGGATATTCCCTCAGCCTAAATTTTCCTCTAAGCACCTTTAGGTTATAACCACTCAGATTAACCCCTCCATTTCTGCCCTGGGAAAAAGCCACTGGCTGTCCACCCTATCAATGCCTCTTATCATCTTGTACACCTCTAACAAGTTAGCTCTCATTTCCCTTCCCTTCAAAGAGAGAAGTCGTAGCTCACCCAGCCTTTCCTCAAATCCAGGCAGCAATCCAGTAAATTTCATTTGCATCCTCTCTAAAGCTTCCCTATTTTTCCTATAATGAAGTGACCAGAACTGAACACAATATTCCAAGTGTGGTCTATTCTAATCAGGGTTTTTATAGAGCTCTCTGTGTTTGAATTCAGTCCCCTGACTAATGAAGGCCAACACTCCATATGCCTTCTAGTTAATAATACCAATAGTGGGTTTCAAATGCAGAAAAATACTCTTTCTTCTCCTATGCTGATATACTCTGAAAAATACAACATTTGCTTAGCCATCCATAATGAATAGAAATTGTTCTGCCTTGTGTCGAAACATGGTTTCTTCCTGAGGTAATTTCAGCACCTCAGATTGATTTGCTGTCCACACAGACCACGATTAGAGTTAGCACAAGAAGCACTGAAGTAATTCCAGCCTCTATAAACGTACCCTTACTTAATGAAATGGCTAGCATGTGGCAGAAACTGCCATTTGTATTGTGAAGGGTTGTGGGTGCAATCATATCTCATACTTATTACTTTTTCCTCTGGTAAAGAAATTTTACAAAGTACTAGAAGCAGAGAAGTGATCCACAGCCTTGCTTTGTTGCTATTGAAATCAGTGGTGGTTCCACACTTGGTGTAATTTGTTGACGGCTAGAGAGGGTTAGAGCAGACAGACCTCTGTCCTACTGACTAACAGCTTATTGGGGAATCTGACCAGAATGTATCAGCCATTTACATGCTAGCTTTAACCACAGAACCATAGAACACTACAGCACAGTACAGGCCCTTCAGCCCTCCATGTTGTGTGGACCCATATAATCCTTAAAAAAAGTATTAAACCCACACTACCCCATAACCCTCCATTTATCTTTCATCCAAGAGGCTCTTAAATACCCCTAATGTTTTAGCTTCCACCACCATCCCTGGCAAGTCATTCCAGGCACTCACAACCCTCTGTGTAAAAAAACTTACCCCTGATGTCTCCCCTAAACTTCTCTCCCTTAATTTTGTACATATCCCCTCTGGTGTTTGCTATTGGTGCCCTGGGAAACAGGTACTGACTATTCACCCTATCTATGCCTCTCATAATCTTGTAGACCTCTATCAAGTCCCCTCTCATTCTTCTACGCTCCAAAGAGAAAAGTCCCAGCTCTGCTAACCTTGCTTCATATGATTTGTTCTCCAATCCAGGCAACATCCTGGTAAATCTCCTCTGCACCCTCTCCATAGCTTCCACATCCTTCCTATAATGAGGTGACCAGAACTGAACACAATACTCTAAGTGCGGTCTCACCAGAGATTTGTAGGGTTACAACATGACCTCTCTACTCTTGAACTCAATCCCCCTGTTAATGAAGCCTAGCATCCCATAGGCCTTCTTAACTACCCTATCAACTTGTGCAGTGACTTTGAGGGATGTATGGATTTGAACCCCAAGGTCCATTTGTTCATCCACACTCTTAAGTAACTGACCATTAATCCTGTACTCAGTCTTCTGGTTTGTCCTTCCAAAATGCATCACCTCACACTTGTCCGGATTGAACTCCATCTGCCATTTTTCTGCCCAACTCTGCAGCCTGTCTATATCCTCTTGTAACCTTCGATAACCTATAGCTCCATCCACAACTCCTCCAATCTTGGTGTCATCCGCAAACTTACTCACCCATCCTTCCGCCTCTACATCCAGGTCATTTATAAAAATCACAAATAGCAGGGGTCCCAGGACAGATCCCTGCGGCACTCCACTAGTCACCGACCTACAGGCAGAATACTTTCCTTCCACAACTACCCTCTGCTTTCTTCCTTTAAGCCAATTTTTTATCCAAACAGCCAAGGTTCCACTTATCCCATGCCTCATGACTTTCTGGATGAGTCTCTCATGAGGGACCTTGTCAAATGCTTTGCTAAAGTCCATGTAGACCACATCCACTGCCCTACCCTCATCAATTTCTTTTGTTACCTCTTCAAAAAACGATCTTCCCTTCACAAAGCCATGTTGACTATCCATGAGTAGACTGTACTTCTCCAAATGCTCATAGATCCTATCCTTAAGAATCCTTTCCAGTAGTTTGCATACCACTGACGTAAGACTCACTGGTCTATAGTTCCCAGGTTTCTCGCTATTACCTTTTTTAAACAAGGGAACTACATTTGCCATTCTCCAGTCCTCTGGCACTACTCCTACAGCCAAAGAGGATTCAAAGATCATGGCTAATGCTCCTGCGATCTCTTCTCTCAATTCCCACAACAACCTGGGGTGTATCATATCCGGCCCTGGGGATTTATCAATCTTAGGCTTTAGGCTTAACTGCCCAATCCTTTCCCCCCCTAACTCCGTATCTGCTGAGAATGTTACCCAGCATATCCTTACCACAATCTTATAGTTAGTCTGGGGTAAGTCACACACTGCGCTGCTTTCCAGCCACCAAGTTACAAGACATTTTGCCTATTGATTCAGACACATCTACCATTACCTCGCCTGGATTGCATTCTTATTCTCTTGTTTGATACATTTATTATCAGAAATTCCTGACAATGGCAACAACTTTCCAGAACAATCTCTCCCTCTTCTATGCCAGTGCAATTCAAGCTTTGCAAAGTCATTACAGCTCACTTGTCAAAAATCTCTTTGGCTGTTTCCAAACATGTCTATTGATGCTGCAGTTAGCACTACTGTGCATCACGTTACTTAGGTGCATTTGGGACCTCCTGGCAGGTGCCTTGTCTAAGACAATGTTCCCTGTTGCAGGTGTCAAGTTGCCGTTAATGACACGATCATCACTGATAGAAAGTCTGGTGGATGCAATGTGTCCATCTTATTGGATGCAAACGACCCAGGTGTGTTCTTCGGCTAAACATCCAGTATCTGTTCCACATGACGTCTCCATGTCTGATCTCCAACATCCACTGCGTACATCAGTGGTTCAGTTCTTGTAGCTATCCTACTGGGTGCTTCCTGTCCAATCTCAAAGCTCCTTGCTGATGTATTTGGCAACTGGCTGAACTGTTTATTCTGCACTTCCCTCCGTAGATCTGGTTTCAGGAAGTCTGTGCGTGATCTCAAATTTCTGCTTATGAACAGCTTTGCAGGTGTTTGATTAGTCTTCACATGAATAGAGTTCTGATGCACATCTTGACTGTGTCCTTCATGCAGATTTTGGTGCACAGTTTAGAGGGAACCACAACACAAGTCCCACACATCAGGGTTCTCTGACATACAGACAGTTGTTTTTGTCCCACTGAGAACTCTGGAAACATTGGATTACCATGAGCTGGCCATCCTTGCATGGTGATGTCACAGACTTTTGACAATGTTGTTTGGTACCCTTGTTTCTCTTTGTATTACAGAATTTGTTACCAGCAGCTAGTCCACCAATGTTGTATGGAACACCTCTGCTGGGTCACAGAATGAAGACTTTTCTTCTTCAGTTATCAACAGTGGAAGGCATGACAAGCCGTCAGCATTGCTGTGTTGTCTGGTACCCTTGAACTCTATGTAATAAGAGTGAAAAGTGCCCAATATTGCAACCAGGTAGCAGACATCACTGGGATTGAAAATGCACACAAGGGGCTGGTGGTCTGTCACTAGGGTAAACTTGTATCAGGCAAAGTAGTAATGGAACTTCTTTACTCCATATACTAGAGTAAGGGCCACTCGGTCGATCTGTGCGTAGTTGCACTCTCACTCATCAGTGATCTTGAAAAAAATGCAATCAGACGTTCAGATCCATCTTTCATAGTGTGTGACAAAATGGCACCAATGCCATAAAGGGATGCATCACACACCAGTCTGATGGTCATAATGGGTGAGCAGTTCATCTCATGTTATTAGTCTCTTTGTTTCTTTGAATATTCTTTCACATCTTTCTGACCACTCCTACTTTGCTCCTCTCTACAAATCTGCATTCAACGGATACAGAACCTTGGTAAGATTTGGGAGAAACCAGTGGTAGTTTACAAAGCCCAAGTATGACCTGAGTTGTGACACATTTTCCAGTTTGGCTGCCTGTAGCACGGCTTCAATCTTCTTTATTTGTGACTTTTGTAAGCCATGCTTGTCAATGACATGTCCACAATATGAGATTTTATACTTGAGAAACCCACATTTGTCTCTCTTTGCGTGTAGACCATACTCACTCAGCCTGGTAAACACTTTACCAAGGTTCTGGAGGTGCTCTTCATCACTTTTGCCAGTCACAATGATGTCATCAAGGTAACATTGTGTTCCTGGGATATCTTGGAGCACTTGGTCCATTGCTCTTTGCCAAATTGCTGGAAGTGATGTGACGCCAAAGACGAGACGATTATACTGGAACAGTTCCTTGTGGGGAACTTCCCAAATGGACTCCTCAATCTCCACTTGCAGATAGGCTTGTGACAAGTCAATCTTTGAAAAACTCTCCCCACCTGCCAAGGAAGCAAAAGTGTGTTCTTTTCTATTCTATGCAGAGTACACAGCACAGGATTACCGCTCACTTTGAAGTCCTCGCAAATGTGGGCAGCTCTGGCCTTTCCTTTCTTGATCACCGGGACAATGGGCATGACCCAATCACTCCACTCAACCTTAGAGAATGCTCTAAAGTTCAGCATCCAGTTTAGGACGTAGTGCATAAGGCACTGGACGCACTTTATGGATCCTTTGAGTTGCTGCTTCATCCAGTTCAATTCTGGCCTTCATGCATTTGAGTTTACCAATCCCCTTCTCAAACACCTTCTCATTAACATTAAGCAGCTGTGCCAGTCTCTATTTAGTGCTACCATTTGGGCTGCAGTTGCCTGTTGATAACACATTGAGAGCTTTGATTGTGTGCCAGTCTAGTTGGATTTTTCTCAACCACTCAGGTCTGTAAAGTACTTGCCCTCCATCTATCAACACATGAAGCTCTAACTGCTGTGGTTCACCTCCCTATGTCACATTAACTTTCAGTTTGCCTTTGGGAGATATTTTCGCCTGCACAGGTCTTTGGTATCACCAAGGTCTTTTCTAATGGTAGCTTAGAAACAGTCTATTGTAGACAGCCTCTGAAATTACAGTCAAAGCTGACCCTGTATCCAGCTCCATTTTTATTTTTACACCGGACACATGTATTACGGTCCATGTGATTTTGCGATCTGCTTCAGTAATGCTAGACATGACAGCTCACCTTGTCAGACTCTGGTTGTTTAATTTAGTTTCACATTCAGTTATTTATGCATTTGTTTAGTTTTGTGTTTGAAACTTTTCACTCTGTGTGGTTTCTCTCTTTGGTTGTGGTTTTTGTCTGACTTGCACACTCTCTCTATGTGACCTTGTCTGTGACACTTCCTGCAAACTTTTTCTTTGACCAACAGTCATTTGCATCATGGGAAGATCTGGCATATTGGTAACACTTTTGGCTTTTCTTGCACCATTAAGGAACATTTTGTGCATTTCACAATCTAAACTATGTTTCTGTAGTTCTTTTAAAGAGCAAACACAAGGAAATCTGCAGATGCTGGAAATTCAAACAACAACACACACAAAATGCCTAGCCTGCTGTGTTCTACCAGCATTTTGTGTGTGTTGTTTTCTGTAGTTCTCATGCTTTCTTTGCTGCTGTCTCCATTGATATTGCAAAGGTCAATGCCCATTCTAAGGTTAGATCACTTTCTGATAGAAACCTCTTTTAAATGCTTACCACATACAAGCCTGTCCCTTAATGCATCACTCAAGTCACAGTAGTAGGAAAGTTTGTGCAGTTCTGCAGTGTATTCAGAAATGCTTTCATCCTTTAACTGGTTTCTTTTGTGAAATCTAAATCTGTCAGCTATTACTAGTGGTTTTGGCTCAGGTGATTTTGTAAAATTTCAACAATTTCACCAAATGTCTTGCTTGCTGACTTTTCAGGAGTTATCAAGTTCTGTTAGAGGCTATACAAAGAAACATCGAAACATAGAAAATAGGTGCAGGAGTAGGCCATTCGGCCCTATGAGCCTGCACCGCCTTTCAGTATGATCATTGCTGATCATCCAACTCAGAACCCTGTACCTGCTTTCTCACCATACCCCCTGATCCCTTTAGCCACAAGGGCCATATCTAACTTCCTCCTAAATATAGCCAATGAACCAGCCTCAACTGTTTCCTGTGGCAGAGAATTCCACAGATTCACCACTCTCTGTGTGAAGAAGTTTTTCCTCATCTCGGTCCTAAAAGGCTTCCCCTTTATCCTTAAACTGTGACCCCTCATTCTGGACTTCCCCAACATCGGAAACAATCTTCCTGCATCCAGCCTGTCCAATCCCTTTAGAATTTTATACGTTTCAATAAGATCCCCCCTCAGTCTTCTAAATTCCAGTGAGTATAAGCCTAGTCGATCCAGTCTTTCTTCATATGAAAGTCCTGCCATCCCAGGAATCAATCTGGTGAACCTTCTCTGTACTCTCTCTATGGCAAGAATGTCTTTCCTCAGATTAGGGGACCAAAACTGCACACAATATTCTAGGTGCGGTCTCACCAAGGCCTTGTACAATTGCAGTAGAACCTCCCTGCTCCTGTACTCAAATCCTTTTGCTATGAATGCCAACATACCATTTGCCTTTTTCACCACCTGCTGTACCTGCATGCCCACCTTCAATGAATGGTGTACAATGACACCCAGGTCTCGTTGCATCTCCCCTTCTCCTAATCGGCCACCGTTCAGATAATAATCTGTTTTCCTGTTCTTGCAAGCAAAGTGGATAACCTCACATTTATCCACATTAAATTGCATCTGCCATGAATTTGCCCACTCACCTAACCTATCCAAGTCACCCTGCATCCTTCTAGCATCCTCCTCACAGCTAACACCGCCACCCAGCTTCGTGTCATCCGCAAACTTGGAGGTGCTGCATTTAATTCCCTCGTCTAAATCATTAATATATATTGTAAACAACTGGGGTCCCAGCACTGAGCCTTGTGGTACCCCACTAGTCACTGCCTGCCATTCTGAAAAGGTCCCGTTTACCGGATCAACCATGATGAAATGGCGGAGCCGACACAGTAGGCCAAATGACCCAATTTTCCTCCTACATCTTATGGTCTATCCAGCAGATCCACTGATGTGTTGTCATATTTAAGATTCAAGATTGTTTATTGTCATTCTTCTATATACAAGAATGAAATGTCTGATACTCCGAATCCACTGCAGCATAAAAATACACAATAAGCATGAAGAACACAGTTGAAAAAAACCTCATAAGTATAAGCATAAAAGCAAACTTATGTAACACAATGTACAAGTGACTGTTATATACACGTACAATGCCTCTTATAGGATCGCTTTCATATTTTTATTTACTGAGCATAGTTGACTGTTATTTTATACTGTACGTAAAATAGTCTTCCTAATCTTTAGGGTCAGCACAACATTGTGGGCCGAAGGGCCTGTAATGTGCTGTACTATTTATGTTCTAATTGTATGGGCTGTCGAATCACACTGCAGTGTGGACTATAGCACAGGGGTGCACAAAGAATATCTGATTCCCTATGTGGGTAAGAACACCAAAACCATAAATTAGAGTTGACAGTAATAGGGAAATAACCAGCTAACTCTGTTTGAATCCAGGCCATATACGAAGATACAGGAAAGTAATGTTCCAAGATGACACTGCAAAGTAGTAAGTTGATTGTTAGCTATGACTTGGGGAGCCACTAACACAGAGGATTCTGGGTTGGCTGATGTCCAGGGTACCACTGAACAAGCATCATACTGTTGTAAATACCACCTTTTGGATGAGCTGTTACGCCACAGACCCCGAATTCTTGCAAATGGATGTGGAAGATCCCATTGAATTTCTGGCCATTGATTTTTATCAAGCACCATTAAAAAAAACAGTTCTTTAACTCAAACCCAGCTTTTTGTGAATTACTTAAATTTCTGTTTGCCCAGCTGTCATTGTCAGATACAAACTCATGTCCCTAGATCAATGGTCCAGAACACTAGATGGAAGTCCAGTACTCGCGTATCTTAATCTGCTGAGAGCTCCTGAGTTATACTGTTTGTCCCAGCAATAAAATGGAGATTAACTTGATTCGACCTGAAGTTGTCCTTTTTCAGTGGAAACCTTTACTCGAAGCTTTCTGCAAATAGATTGTTTATCTAAACTGACATTATTGAAAACCACCAAGAGACCATAAGCATTACCTTAAAGAAATGGAACAAACAAAACACACACGCAATCAAGATGGTCTCTTGGCACCACAATCTGCCTCGTTATGATTTTGCATTTACTTGCATTGTACTTGTCCAGTAGCTTTTACACTTTTTTCTACATTGTTATAGTTTTACCTTATTCTAGGTCAATGTACTGTGTAATGATTTGATCTGTATCTTGGTACATGTGATAATAATATACAAAAAGCAGTGCTAATCCTCCAAGAGGACAACACCTTGTGGTAGGGTTTGGAAGCTTGCATGCCTCAATGACCTAGAGAGCTATGTTGGAGTCAGAGCCTTGTGGTCACCCATGCAAAAAAGGAGAAGTGGTAGAGGTCAGACTAAGAGTGGTCCACTGGTCCTCCAGATTCAGGGTTTCAGCTCAGGGCCAACACCCCTGACATCAGTGGCTCTGTCTCGAAGCAGCAAGGAGGATTGGAGCATCCAGGTGAATGCAGAGGTGGGGTCAGTGATGGCTTGGCACGAGACGGCTGGCAGCTGATTCGATGCATTTGGCCCAGGGTCGGGTGGGTGACGTTTGGCCTAGGGTCAGGTCGGTGGTGTTTGGCACTGGATCAGCGGCCCAAGTCGAAAGACTGAGTTCCTGTGGATGCTCTTTTCATATGCAGAGAAAAGACGTTTCCCATATTCCAAGATTTATGTGATTATTGGACTGTACTTTATATTGGTTTCCTTGAGTTTTTGGGTGTTTTCTTTCTTGTGGTCAGTTGGCGGGAGAGAGATCTGTCAATTTTTGTGTGTAAGAGGTGGGGTTGGGGATTTGGTGCTACTGTCGCTGTTCTTTTCTGCAAGTGAGAGGGTCGGGCATTGTTGTGTAGAGGAAGGTTGATTCTTTTAGTAGCTTTTTCTGCTATGGGGAGGGTGGGGTTTTTGGGTTCTGCAAGTTTTGTTTCTTTTCTTTTTCATGCTGGTTGGGATGGGGGTGTGTTGATGTATTTTCTTTCTTCTGTATTTCATTGCTATCTGGAGAAGACAAATATGAGTCATGCATGCATACTTTGACAATAAAATGAACCTTTGAACCATTAAAACAAATAATTAACGATATTCCTGAGTCATCACCTGAGACTTGCATGACTGACGGTAGTGAAAACTGAGAGGTAACTACTGTCATGATGCAGGAAGCCCTGAACACTACCAAGACCAAGACTAAAACTGGTTTTGATGGCTAGAGATAGACAGAGATGGAGGACCTCCAGTGCTGCCCTAAACGCTAGCAACATAATGAGCAGTAAGAAGACCAATATTGTTCTGAGTGCTTATGAGTGATGCTTGATCTTTAAAAGGATCCCCTGACTTTACTTACCAGTGTGAACCATCCAGTTCTAGGCTATTTTGAAGAAAAATATTAAGGAAAGAACATATTAAGAAAGACATAGAAGCTCATCTTAAAAACATTTCAATGCCACAGAATTGTTATCTACCTTGTATTAATGTTTAATATATGATAGATAACAGGCCTATTAAAAAGATTCTAAATTATGTACTAGAATGTATCATTCCAGTGGTTTCTCTTGGTGTCACTTGATACTCCTTGAAATTGGGGCAGAATGAGCACTCTGGAATAGAATTTGGTTATAAACTTAAAAGTTATGAATTGTATTAATAGTCTTCATTTACTAAATTTGAAATTCCACATAGGGCACTAGTCAGGAATTCTTGATGGAAAATTAAATTCTGTTTAAAAACAAACTCTAATGCTTGTTCTGTGTCCTTACCAAAATGGAGATTTCTTGACGATACACACAAAGTGCTGGTGGAACGCAGCAGGCCAGGCAGCATCTATAGGGAGAAGCACTGTCGACGTCTCGGCCCAAAACGTCGACAGTGCTTCTCCCTACAGTTGCTGCCAGGCCTGCTGTGTTCCACCAGCATTTTGTCTGTGTTGCTTGAATTTCCAGCATCTGCAGATTTCCTCGTGTTTGTTTCCTCGTATTGTTTCTTGACAATACATGATCTTCTGACTGCCCACTGAAATGATCAAACAGCCATATGGAACGTGAAAGATTTCACTTCTGCCCTTGTTCCTTGGAATGCATCCTCAGCACAAAGCAATGCATCAGTGCACAGGAATATAAACATGGATATTGAAGCTGATTTGTCTTACAATTTTCAGATTAGAGACTAGTAAGGAGGATCTATGATCCGAAATGTTAACTCTGTTTCTCATTCCAAAGATGTTACCTGACTTGCTGAATAATTCCAACATTTTAAAATTTCAGGTTTCCAGCATCAGAAAATCTGAAATAAAACATGCAAATTTAAACAGTGATATATGAGTAGAGATTGAGTCAATATTGCCATTTTACACCATTCATCTGAAGTCCTTCTTACCCCTACTGATGAAATCCACAAAAACAAGCTACTGACCTGAATAAAATACAGGATGAAAAGTTCGGTAAACAAAAATGGAGTTAAAGGTATTAATAGGTAATCCAGTTCCAGGAAACAATTGACAGTTATAGATGCTCGTGCATTACCAAACAATTTAGAATTTTTCAATCAGTTCATTGATTTGAGATCACTTGTAAGGCATCCATTATTTATTATCTATACAGAGTGTTGTCACAGGAAAATCTCACTTCAGCAGTCAGAGGTGGTGAAGGGCAACAGCTGTGAATTCCTCCGTGTTATTATTCTGGACGTCCAGCACACTAAGTGTAATTACAACGAAAGCACAGCAGTGCCTCTACTTCCTTAGGAGTTTGTGAAGATTCAGCGTGGCATTTAAAACTCTGACAAACTTCTATAGATGTGTAGTGGAGATTATATTGACTGGCTATATCACAGCCAGGTATGGAAACACCAATGCCCTTGAACAGAATATCCTACAAAATGTAGTGGATACAGCCCAGTCCACCATTGAGCACAGTACATGAAGCACTGTTGCAAGAAAGCAGCATTCATCAGTAGGGTCCCCCACCTCTCAGGTTATGCTCTCTCCTCATTGTAAGTGGTGACAGAAATACTTTGATAATAAACTTACTTTGAACTTTGATGCCTGTGATTTTGCTGATGATTATGATATTCTTTTTTTTAAATTGGTAGCACAGGGACAGGAAAACTGAATTAGTTTACTCATAGACCCCAAATCTGACTAAATCTAAGCTTTTAAATACTAAAGTTTATTTTTGATAAGTGCCAATCTACTTGAATATCTCTCTTTAAGTCTGGCTGGTTGTTTAACTGATGGTCTTGCAGATTTGTGTGGAATTGTAATGACCATCTTCTGTGGCTGTTGTTAACTCTCATATTGGATGAGCTCTTGTCTACACATGATTGGAAAAATATAATCTAAAAGCTCTGTTCAGAAAAGTTTTGACAAAAGCGTGTACATTTTCAAATTAATTAGTTTGAAAACAATCAATTTTGTTTCCAAAATAACACAGATGCTGTTTATAAATCCAGCTGAAATCTTTGGCAAGCTTTTGTTATAATCCATTACCATGATGTCATGGTATGTGTATGCCAATGAACTGTCTCATAATTGCGAGTTGCAGATTTATGATGTTGGTTCACCTTTATATTTTCATCCACTTGTACTTCTGGTTTGGGCCTCATTGATATACTTAATTCTGCAGATGGAGAAACATGCTTTCTCTATATCCCCTGGTCTTCAGTTTTATCTACTGTCATAGCTTCTATATGATGTCATTGATCTTTTCCCCTTTTTCACTAATCCTCATATCTTCAGATCTCACTGGAATGCTATTACCCATGCTGTGAATCAATCAATATTTCAACTTTTACTCTGAGTTGCTAGCAGAAGAGAGACTTAGATTTATTTTTACAAATGCCTTAAAGTAGCACTGTCTGTGCTAACAAAATCCTCATAAGGCTAGAGAACTCTGTGGCTTTGGGAGATCAATGCATAGCAACATTTCTTGGAACAATTCAGATTCAGATCTGAGTTTTCTGGTTCAGATTCAATCATTTATCATGTACATCGAACATACAGTGAAATGTATCATTTGCATTAAAAACCAACACAACCTAAGGATGTGCTGGGGGTAGGACACAAGTGTCACTAGACATTCTGGTGCCAAGATAGCATGCCCACCATGTTTGGCAGAGTAACACAAGCAGCAACAACAACAAAACAAACCCTGTCCCATCCTCCCATCCACCAACTCATTCACATGTAGACGGGTCTTCAATCCCAAGAGAGGCCATCACCAGGCCTCCAACTACTAGTTCTTGGCTCCAGGCCCTGAGACTCACAGACATTGGGTCCCTGACCTGGAATCGCAGACTTACAGACTCTAACCAAGGGGTTTCGACCTATAGGCCTCAACCTCTAGATTCACGGACTTCAATTTTTGACCTTTAGGCTTTGACATCTGCACTTGCTAATCATTGGACTTCAAATACCAACTGACTTGGGGGATCAGCAGCCACTGCCCACAGGGCCCACCGATCTTGGTTATTGACCATGGGAATCACTGATCTTTGCCTCTGTGCTTGCTGACCCAACATCTGTCCACGTTGATCACTGGTCTATCACCTCAGTGTCTGCTGACCCAAAATCTGTCCTTGGGGATTGCTGGCATTCAACCGCCGAGCATTCCTACCTGGACTCTGACCTCCAACTCCTGACTTTAACTCTTCATTTACTTCTGATCTCTAAATACTCCTGTGCCCAAACAGTAACCTGTCAAAATTCCAAAGCATATAGAGATAATCATCTGACAGCCAATTCAGAAAGTTAACAGATGATATGAAGCAATTTGTATCAATGTTAAAATAAACTAGATTGGCAGGGGTTTGGGATCAGTGAGGAAAATGAGAGGCCGGGAAGTGATGCAGGAGTTAATGATAGCAAGCTGGATAGGCATGACAGACAGGAGAATGGCCAGCAGTAAGCAAAATCTATTGGATTAAATTGTACTTAACTCTAATGCAAGAGGTCCCACAGGTAGAGCAGATTCTAACCATTATGGAAATGAGGCTGAGGGAGGGACTCTGCTGACAGCTTAATGTTCAGGTTACAGGTATTTTAGGCAGGATAGAGTCAGAGGAAAGAGAGGAGGGGGAGTTGCATTTTTGATTGAGGGAGGTCATAACCATAGTCAGATGAAGTTACCGAAGGAACTAATAAGCCTTTACGGGTGGAGCTGAGAAATAAGAAAGGGATGTACTATAGTCAAGGGGAATTAGAAACATAGATATGCAGGGGATTGTGCACAGCTGTAAGTATAATAGGTTATAATAGTAGGTGTAAGGGGAGCGGCCTCTGTCGCCATGGGTTAGGGTCAAAGTGGAGATGTTGAGGCTTTGACTCAAGAGGTTTCAGCAAGAAGAGGTGGAGGCAAAAGTAAGTTTCCTCTAGTTTCCTTCTTTCTTATTGCACAGTTAAAGTACTGGGAATGACGGGTTTGTGGAATGCTTCTCTTGTGGGATGTTGGAAGACAGGAAGACCTCCGGTGTCCCTGCGACTACACCTGCAAGAAGTATGCGTTGCTGCAGCTTCTTACGAAGCGTGACAGTAAATTAGAGCTAGATCTGGATACACTGTGGATCATTCAAATGGCTGAGTGATCGAATGATAGGAGATACAGGGAGGTAATTATATCTAAGGTGCAGGAGACAGGCAACACTGGGTGAGCATCAGGGAACTGAATGGGGATAGGCAGCCAGGGCAAATATACCTGTGGCCATCAGCCTCAATAACTATTGTTTTGAATACTACTGGGGCTGGGGGAATTACTTGGCAGAGGAAAGCCACAGTAGCAAGGCCTCTGGTTTTGTGTCTCAGAACGGAAGGGGGAGAAGAGACAAGCAGTAGTGATAGGGATTCATTCATTAGAGGTACAGAGAGGAGACAATTAACAGGTGGTATTGACACTTCTTAAGTGGCAGGGTCAGGGACATCTCAAATGAAGTCCCTATCATTCATAGGGAGGAGGGTGACATCTGTATCAATGTTGTAGGCAAGAAGAGTGAAAGGTCCTGCAAAGTGAGTTGAGGGAGTAAGGTACTAAGGACAGGAATTCCAGGATGGTAATCACAGGATTGCTCCCCGTGCCACGTGCTGATGAGGCCAGACCAAGAAGCTAATATAATTTAACACACGGCTAAGGAGATGGTGCAGAAGGGAAGGCTTCAGCTTTCCGGATCATTGAGATCGCTTCCAGGAAAGGTGGGACCAAGATAAATGAAACAATTTGCACCTGAATTGAAGGTGGGCCATTATCCTTGTGGGAAGGTTGTAATGCTGGTCTGGAGAGTTAAACTAGAAATGCAGGGGATGGGAACCAGAGTTCCAGGGCACACAGTGGAGTGGTTGAGGGGTAAGATGATGTTAAGCCTACATACAAATATAGGAACTAAAATGTTCAGCATGGTGAGAATAATATTCTGAGTTGCATCAATTTCAATGCAAGGAGTATTGTAAGTAAGGCAGATGAGCTTGGAGGATGGATCAGTATGTGGAATTATAATATTGTGGCAATTAGTGAAACTTAGTTGCGGGAGGGCAGGACTCAAAGTTGCAGGGTTCCGTTCTTTTAGACATGATAGAGTGGGAGGGGTGGCATTACCAGTCAGAGAAAATGTCACAGCTATGCTCAGACAGGACAGACTGGAGAGCTTGTCTGCTGAGTTATTGTATGTGGGTGGAACTGAGGAAGAAGAAAGGTATGACTGCGTTAATTGGATTATATTATAGACAACCCAATAGCCAGCAGGATTCAGAGGAGCAAATAATGTAGTGAGACAGTTGTAAGAAAAATAAGATTGTGACAAGTGATTTTAATTTTTTACATATTGACTGGGACTCCCATACTGTAAAAGGACCGGATGGAACAGAGTTTGTTAACTAGATAAAATACAAATGCAGGACTCCATGGGAAGGAAGGGTTAGATTAATGGTAAGAATAGATTAAAAGGTGGACACAACATTGTGTGCCAAAGAGTCTGTACGTGCCATAATTTTCTACGATTCTAAACAATGTTCAGAAAAGTCTCCAATAATCAATATATAAAAATCCTAACCAGAGATAGTGTGTTGCTGGATCTCCTGTTGGGGAACAAGAAAGAGCAGGTGTAGGGGAACATTTTCAATCTAGTGACAAATAATTTCACTAGTTTTAAGATAATTATGGATAAGGATAGGGATGGTCTTCCAGTTGAAATTCTAAATTGGAGAAAAGCCAATTTTGGTCGCATCAGCAAGGATCTGGCAGGTGTGGACTGGGATAGGTTGTTTTCTGGCAGAGGGATGCTTGCTATGTGGGTGGCCTTCTAAAGTGAAATTTTGAGAGTACAGAGTTTGTATGTTCCTGTTAGAATAAAAGGCAAGGATAACAGGTTTAAGGAACCTTGGTTTTCGAGAACTATTGAGTTCTTGGTGAAGAAGTTACACAGCAGGTATAGGTAGCAAGAAACAAGTGAGGTACTTGAGCATAAGGACTGCAAGAAATATTTAAGAAGGAAATCAGGAGAGCTGAAAGAAGGTATGAGATTGCACTAGCAGACAAAGTGAAGGAAAATCCATAGGGATTTTACAGATACTGTATATTAAGAGCAAATGGATAGCAAGGATCAAAATTGACCCACTTGAACATCAGCACGGTCATCTATGCACTGAGCTGAAAAAGATGAGAAAATCTTAAATGGATTTTTTTGCATGTCTGTTTCAGTGGATGATTGACACTGAGTCTACAGAACTGAGGCAAAATGGCCATGACATCATGGACCAGATACAGATTACAGAAGAGAAAGTGTTTGCTGTCTTGAGGCAAAGTAGGGTGTATAAGTCCCCCTCCGACCTTGTGGAAGGCTATTGTAAAAATTCCAGAGGTCTTAAGAGAGATATTTAAAATGTCCTTGTACACAGGTGCGGTGCTGGAGGAATGAAGGATAGCTAATATTGTTCCATTGTTCAAAAAAAGCCAAGAGATTATAGGTCAGTGAGCCTGAGTGGGTAAATTATAGGTAAGGATTCTAAGAAACAAGACGTAAAGTATTTGGATAGACAGAGGTTAATTAGGGACAGTCAACGTGGCTTTGTGCATGGTAGCTTGTGTCAAACTCCTTGAGTTTTTCCACGGAGGTTTCCAAGATAGTTGATGAAGGAAAGGCAGTGGAAGTTAGCTGCATGGACTTTAATGAGGCATTTGAGAAAATCTCGCGTGGGAGGCTTGTCAAGAATGGCATTCAGGATGAGGCAGTAAATTGAGTTCGACATTGGCTTCGCAGGAGAATCCAGACAATGTTAGTAGATGGTTGCCACTCTGACTGAAGGCTGAGACTATCGGTGTGCTGCAGGATTGGTGCTGGGTCTACTGTTGTTCATCATCTATACCGAAGATTGGGGACATAGTGGACAACAAGGAAGCTTGCAGTGGAATCTGGGTCAGCAGGAAAAATGGGCTGAAAAATGCAGATGGAATTTACTGTAGACGAGTATGAGGTCTTGCTCTTTAGGAGGACACACCAGAGTTAGACATATACAGTAAATGTTAGGGTACAGAGGAATGCGGTAGAACAAGGGAATCTGGAGACACTGATGCATGATGCTATGAAAGTGGCATCACACATAGAGAGGGTCATAAAAAAAGAGATTCCAACACATTGGCTTACATAAATCAGAGTATTGAGTACAGAAGTGTGATCTTGTGTTGAAGTGTATAAGACAATGATAAGGCCAAATTTGGAGTACTTTGTGCAGTTCTGGTCACCTACCTATAGGAATGATATCAATAAGATTGAAAGAAAAATCTTACAAGGACGTTGCCAGGACTTGAGTTATAGGGAAAGGTTGAAAAGCTTAGGACTTTATTTCTTACAGCATAGGAGAATGAGGGGAGATTTCTTAGAGATATACCAAATTGAGGATATAGATAAGCAGACTTTTTCGGCTGAGGTTTGGTAAGACTAGAACAGGAGGTCATTGGTTAAGGGTGAAATATTTAAGGTAAACTTGAGGGAAAACTTCTTCAGTCAGATGGTGGTGCAAGTGGGAATGAGCTGCCAGTGGAAATGGTGGATGTGACTTCAATTGCAACTTTTAAGAGATGTTTGGATAAGTACATAGATGGAAGGCATATAGAGGGCAATGTCCAGTTGTGGGTCGATGTGACTGCAGAATAACAGCTCAGCACAGACTAAATGAGCCAAAGGGCCTCTTTCTATGATGTAGTGCTCTTTGACTCTATGATTCTAATCTTTACTACCATAAACTAAAACCCAGTGAGAACTAACATCACCAACTTTAATATTTTGAATATGCCCCCTCTTATTTATATCACCATCAATGAATTTGCCTTTAACTACCTGGCTTCTGATCCCAAAATTCATTTCCCATATCTTCCCACTTCTCTCGCCTCCTTTAAAGTACATTCTAAAGCTTTCCATTCTGCCAAGTGTCGGTCACCTGTCATAATAACTCCTTCATTGGATTGGTGTTCATATTTTGTCTAAATACACTACATTATGGATGTTCATAATATTTTACTTTGATCCAGGCACTTGCTAAATATAGGCTACTGTTGCTGGACCAGCATGCAGTCTAGTTATTCAACCATTTATCAATTGCTCAATAAACTGATCTGACAATCATAGCTGAAAATAACGTTGGTTTTATAGATTTATTCTAATATTTCTTCTAGGTGGGAGAGCCAAAGTAAGCAAGTGTTGGATAAGAAGTGAAAAAAGAGAGGTTATTTGTTTATTGTCCTTGGCAGACCAGCCTGCCAAGGGAGTCAAGAACAATCCAAGAAAATTTAAATATCCAGTGTAATTATGACAGGAAAAAGATGAAATAAGCAACGTGTAATTATTATAGAGAACTTCAGGCCAAATCCTATAAAATTAAACTATTCTTAGCTATTTAAAATAAAATAAACAGAGAGAAATGTCCTAGTTGTTTGACGATGAGAAAGGAGCTTCCAAATGAATTCCCTGGGACCACAGCCCATTAAAGAATTGTTACTCCAGATGGTTGGCTCCTTATTATGTTACATAATCTTAAATCTCACTTAAATAAAAAAGAAATCCAAAATCTGGCTGAAAGTAAGTGCTTATTTAAGGGGTGCAGAAAAATATTAAAATTAGAAGTTAGGGTTACAAACTTTGAGTGGATTTGAGTTTTTGCCACATCCTTCATTTCTTTCAGCTGATATGAAGTACCCCACACCCAAGTAATTATTCTTGTATTATAGCCATTACTATAATGAAGTATTCATAGTATTCAACACGTGCATATTTGCCATTAAAAAAGAGAATATATACACAACACCGTGGGGTACAAACGAGCTCCATTTCAACAGAAAATGTTGTCCATCTTCAGGAAAATACACAAAAATCACTCTATGGTTACCCTGCCACTACAGCATTGTAATGAATAGCATCAATGATACATGAGACTGATAAAAAGAACAGTTACTAAAAGCAGGAAGAGAAAGAGGGGAACCTTCTTCTACCATTTATGGGAACAAATGCATAGAGTCATAGAACACTACAGCACAGAAACAGGCCACTCGCCCCATCTAGTCCATGCCAAATCATTAACCTGCCTAGTCCTATCGACCGGCACCCAGAACATAGCCCTCTATACCCCTCCCACCCATTTACCAATCCAAATTTCTCTTAAGTGTTAAAATCAACCCCAACTTATGTTGCCAACTTATGTTGGCAGCTCATTCCACAGTCTCACCACCCTCTGAGTGAAGAAGTTCTCCCCTCATGATCACTTTAAACATTTCACACTTAACCCATGACTTCTAGTTGTAATCTCATCCAACCTAGTGGAAAAAGCCTGCTTGCATTTACCCTGTCTACGGTGCCTTGAAAAAGTATTCAGCCCCTAAATTTTTGTTCACATAAATGAATATTACCACCAGGAATATCAATCAATTTAACTGAGGATTTTTATTTGTGAATCACATGCTTTTTTCACAGTGAAGTCCAAAAAAACTGGGAAAATTGTGAAGCATGAAAAACTAGAAATTCAAAAACTGAAATAACAGCATTTAAAAAGTATTCATCCCCATTTTTCCAGGCAAAGTTGTTCAACCTTTGCCAAGTTAGTTGGGAAACGGCGGTCAACAGCAACCTTGAGGTCTTGCCAGAGATGTTCTATCATGTTAAGGTCAGGACTCCGACTGGGCTACTCAAGGACATCAATTTTCTTCATTTGAAGCCATTCCATGGTTGCTCTGGCAGTGTGCTTTGGGTCATCGTCCTGCCGGAAAAAGAACTTCCTCCCCAGTTTAAGATTTTTTGGCAGAGACTAGCATGTTTTTAATCCAGGATCTCTCTGTGTTTAACAGCATTCATCTTCCCATCAACTCCTGACCAAATTTCTAGTCCCTGCTACTGAAAAACATCCCCATAGCATGATGCTAACTCCACTATACTTTACAGTAGGGATGGTGTGTGTGTGTGTGTGTGTGTGTGTGTGTGTGCGTGCGTGTATGTGTATATATAAAGGTTCCACTTTAGTCTTATCTGACCACAAGACCTCTTCCACTTATTTACAGTATCTTCCAAGTGATGCTTTGCAAAGTATTTATGGCAAGGACATGCTTTTTTTAAGCCAGGGCATCTTCCTTGCTACTCTTCCATAAATACCCTTTCTGCGCAAGGCCTTAGAGATTGTGGAGACATGAACTTCATCTCCAGTTGCAACCACTGAGTGACTGTTGGTATCACAGTACCCTCTTTTACAAGTGCCATTCTTCTCTTGCAACTAAGCTTAGAGGGTCGGCCTGACCTAGGCAGTGTAGTTGTGGTTTCATATAGTTTCCACTTCTTCACAATGCATTACAATGAGCTCTGAGGTATGTTCAGTACCTTTGAGATGGTCTTGTATCTTTCCCTGGATTTGAGCTTCTCCATTATCCTTTCCCTGACTTGTCTTGTACGCTCTTCTGTCTTCATTTTGGTTTGGTCTATTGAAAATCTACCATACTGTTGGATCTTACAGACAGAGAAGGTACTTATTCTTATGAATTTACCGAAAACTGGTGAACCTCCTGATGCACCATCAATAACTCACTCTGAGACGTAAGAAGCGAGATATCGGCTTTTATTGACTGGAAGAATGAACAACACTACATCCTGGAGAATGAGGCCGGGCTCAGGCCTCAATCGCCTTTATACAGGGGTCTGTGGGAGGAGCCACAGGAGCAGTCAGCAGGGGTCTGTGGGTGGAGCCACAGGAGCAGTCAGCAGGGGTCTGTGGGAGGAGCCACAGGAGCAGTCCAGACAGGTATATGTAGTTCACCACACCTCCAATTCTCTACACCAAACAAATTTGGTGAGTCAGTAAGATAATATTGTACATGAGGAAACTTAGCATAGTTATTACAAAGGGAATGAATACTTCCTCAGCCTCATAGTTTTTAGTAAATTGTTGATAATTTTGGAATTTATCTTTTGATTTGACACTTTGCACAATGTTTTGTAGATTAGCTCGAAAATCCTACTTCAATATATTTTACATTTAGAAAATGAAACAGTAAAATATAAAAATAGTTGGGGGGGGGTCTGAATACTTCTTCAAAGCACTGGATACCCTCTCATGTTGTATATATGCACTTCAGATTTAATAATGTTATGGGAGCCCGATCATATACTGTATATGAGTGTCTCTAAGTCAGGTGTTCTTAACCCAGAAACCATCTATAATACAAGTGACTTTAGAAGGTTGCAAGACGCCTCCTGAGAACTTAAATGCTTAAGTCACAGATAAAATGTAGGAAACACCAAAACCAATTGCACATTGAGATGCAATAAACAAAAATGCAATAATGGTAATGATTTAAGAAAAGAGAATCTGTTTACAGTGATCTTGGTTGGGAGATAACTTTGGCGAGTCTTCTTGGAGAACTTTACTGCTGATTTTAAATACTGTTGAGGAGCATTGCAGTTTTGCCATGGATTAACATCTCATCCAAAAAACACCTCCCCCAGAATAGTGCTAGACTACTTTCCTAGTATATATATTAATATCTTTGAATTCATACACTAATTTAGATGGAAGGGTGATGATATGGATAGTAATCCCTCAGTAAGTGCCACAAAAATTTGGCACTACTGGCTGAATGAACACTGATGGACTTCCCATTCATTTGCTCATGTCAGCAGAGCTTCCTTTCCACTGTAATTCTCCATCATGAAGGAACTTTTCCATCAGCTACCGGTAATTGAAATGTCTTCCATTGACATGTGTAACTGTGAATGCTTGGCAATGCATTGTGGCTGTGTTCTGTGATCTTTTAAATGACATGATTGGTAAATCAACTATTTTGTAATAAGCTTTATATAGCAATGGCTGTTCTGTTTCAGTGTTGTAAAGTCACTTTATCAAGCGAGCCTAACATCGGAATTTACCCTGCTCCAGAAAGGCTATTTGACTGATACAGCCAGGTTAATACTTAAAATCCAGAGATTTGGCTGAAAATTCAGGTAAGGAATGGAAAATTCTGGTGGAATAACCCATTGAATATCATACCTGGGAAATATTTAAAGATTGTTGATTACTACAAGATATTATCTTGCATCCTTTGTTTTTGTTATGAGGACTTTGAAATATCAATAAGATTGATTATACTCACTACTTCATCATTGACATTTTATACACCATGAAGACCCTAGAGAGGCTGGTCCTGGCTCATCTCATACCCCTGGTCAGATCAGCCCTCAATCCCCTGCAGTTTGCCTACCAGGATCACATTGGAGTCGACAATACTGTCATCTGCTTGCTGAACAGAGCCTACTCTCAGTTAAAGCAGGGAAACACTATGAGGATCATTTTTTTTTATTTCTCAAGTGCCTTCGGTACATACAGCCCTCATTGCTGGGGGAAAAGCTCCATTCAATGCAGGTTAACACTTCCATTGTATCCTGGACAATGGACCACCTGACTGGCAGACCACAGTTTGTGCAGCTTCAAAGCTGTGTGTTAGACACTGGGGCCCCACAGTGGACTGTATTGGCTCCCTTCCTGTTTACCTTGTATACCCCAGACTTTAGATACACCACCAAGTCATGTCATCTGCAGAAATTCTCTAATGACTCAGTAATAGTTGGGTGTATAAAGGGAGGACAGAAGAATGAATGCTGGGCCCTGGTGGAGGACTTCGTCAAATGGTGCAAACTGAATCATCTGCAGAGCAACATCAGTAAATCAAAGGAGACGATGTTGGACTTTAGGAAGACTAAGCCTGCACTGCTCCCTATCGCTACTGATGGTGAGGACGTAGATGTGATGAGGACCTACAAGTACCCGGGGATGCACTTGAATGACAGACTTGAGTGGAGCACCAACACAGAGGCTGTGTACAAGAAGGTCCAGAGTCATTCCTGAGGAGACTGAGTTCCCCTGAGTCCCCAAACAGTAGCCTGGATATAGGGTGCAAGTTGAATCAAGAGTTAAAATTGGCATGTTGCAAAGGTAATGCTACAGTTGTCATGGGGGATTTCAACACTCAGATAGACTGGGAAAATCAGGTTGGTACTGGACCCCAAGGAAGGGAGTTCGTGGAGTGCCTCCAAGATGGATTCTTAGAACAGCTTGTACTGGAGCCTACCAGGGAGAAGGCAATTCTGGATTTAGTGTTGTGTAATGAACCAGATTTGATAAGGGAACTCGGGGTAAAGGAGCCATTAGGAGGTAGTGACCATAATATGATAAGCTTTAATCTACAATTTGAGAGGGAGAAGGGAAAATCGGAAGTGTCAGTATTACAGTTGAACAAAGGGAACTATGGCGCCATGAGGGAGGAGCTGGCCAAAGTTGACTGGAAGGATACCCTAGCAGGGATGACAGTGGAACAACAATGGCAGGTATTTCTGGGAATAATACAGAAGGTGCAGGATCAGTTCATTCCAAAGAGGAAGAAAGATTCTAAGAGGAGTAGGGGGTGACTGTGGCTGACAAGGGAAGTCAAGGACAGTATAAAAATAAAAGAGAAGTATAACATAGCAAAGATGAACGGGAAGCCAGAGGATTGGGTAACTTTTAAAGAGCAACAGAAGATAACTAAAAAGGCAATACAGGGAGAAAAGATGAGGTACGAAGGTAAGCTAACCAAGAATATAATGGAGGATAGTAAAAGGTTCTTTAGGTATGTGAAGAGGAAAAATTTAGGTGAGACAAAAGTTGGGCTCTTGAAGACAGAAACGGGTGAATTTATTACGGGGAACAAGGAAATGGCAGATGAGTTGAACAGGTACTTTGGATCTGTTTTCACTAGGGAAGACACAAACAATCTCCCAGATGAAATAGTGGACAGAAGACCAAGGGTAACGGAGGAACTGAAGGAAATACACATTAGGCAGAAAATGGTGTTGGGTAAACTGATGGAACTGAAGGCTGATAAATCCCCAGATCTGCATCTAAGGTACTTAAAGGAGGTGGCTTTAGAAATTGTGGACGTATTGGTAATCATTTTCCAATGTTCTATAGATTCAGGATCGGTTCTTGTGGATTGGGAGGGTAGCTAATGTTATCCCACTTTTAAAGAAAGGAGGGAGAGAGAAAACAGGGAATTATAGACCAGTTAGCCTGACGTCAGTGGTGGGGAAGATGCTGGAGTCAATTATAAAAGATGAAATAGCGGCACATTTGGATAGCAGTAACAGGATCGGTCCAAGTCAACATGGATTTACGAAGGGGAAATCATGCTTGACTAACCTTCTGGAATTTTCTGAGGATGTAACTATGAAAATGGACAAGGGAGAGCCAGTGGATGCAGTGTACCTGGACTTTCAGAAAGCCTTTGATAAGGTCCCACATAGGAGATTAGTGGACAAAATTACAGCACATGGTATTGGGGGTAGGGTACTAACATGGATAGAAAATTGGTTGGCAGACAGGAAACAGAGTAGGGATTAACGGGTCCCTTTCAGAATGTCAGGTGGTGACTAGTGGGGTACCGCAAGGCTTGGTGCTGGGACCGTAGCTATTTACAATATACATTAATGATTTAGATGAAGGAATTAAAAGTAACATTAGCAAATTTGCAGATGACACAAACCTGGGTGGCAGCGTGAAATGTGAGGAGGATGTTTTGAGAATGCAGGGTGACTTGGACAGGTTGGGTGAGTGGGCAGATGCATGGCAGATGCAGTTTAATGTGGATAAATGTGAGGTTATCCACTTTGGTGGCTAGAACAGGTTGGCAGGTTACTATCTGAATGGTGTCAAGTTAGGAAAAGGGGAAGTACAACGAGATCTAGGTGTCCTTGTTCATCAGTCACTGAAAGTAAGCATGCAGGTACAGCAGGCAGTAAAGAAAGCTAATGGCATATTGGCCTTTATTACAAGGGGAGTTGAGTATAGGAGCAAAGAGGTCCTTCTGTAGTTGTACAGGGCCCTGGTGAGACCACATCTGGAGTATTGTGTACAGTTTTGGTCTCCAAATTTGAGGAAAGACATTTTTGCTATTGAGGGAGTGCAGCTTAGGTTCACGAGGTTAATTCCCAGGATGGTGGGACTGTCATATGTTGAAAGATTGGAGCGACTGGGCTTGTATACACTGGAATTTAGAAGGATGAGAGGGGCACTAATTGAAACATATAAGATTATTAAAGGATTATTAGAGGCAGGAAACATGTTCCTGATGTTGGGGGAATCCAGAACCAGAGGCCACAGTTTAAGAATAAGGGGTAGGCCATTTAGAACGGAGTTGAGGAAAAACTTTTTCACCCAGAGAGTTGTGGATCTATGGAATGCTCTGCCTCAGAAGGCAGTGGAGGCCAATTCTCTGTATGCTTTCAAGAAAGAGTTAGATAGAGCTCTTAAAGATCGTGGCATCAAGAGATGTGGGGAGAAGGCAGGAATGGGGTACTGACTGTGGATGATCAGCCATGATTGCAGTGAATGGCGGTGCTGGCTCGAAGGGCCGAATGACCTACTCCTGCACCTACTGTCTATTGAGCATGCAGGTCTTTCCTTCACATGTTCTACCAGTCTGTTGTCACCAGTACAACCTTCTATGTGGTATTGTGCTGGGACAATGACATCAACACGGGTGACACCAACAGGCTCAATAAACTGATTAGAAAGGCTGTCTCTGTTCTAGGAGTCAAACTGGACACATCGGAGGCTGTGGTAGAACAAAGCACCCTAAGGAAAATCCTGGCAATTCTGGACAATGTTTCTCACCCCCTGCATGCCACCTTGGCTGAACAGAGAAGCACTTTTAGTAATAAACTAAGCCAACTGCACTGCTGTAAAGTGTGCTATATGAGGTCATTCTTACCTTCGGCCATTAAACTCTATAATGAGTCAACCTTTAGCTGGGGAACTGATAAACCCCTCCTGTTAGACTGTTTGATGTAACTCATCTTTTATTCTTTCTTAATTCTCTTCTAAAATTTTTATCTGTCCACTCGTAGTGCTACAGTGATGCTGTAATTTCCTTTGGGATCAATAAAGTATCTGTCTATCTTAATTACAATATATTTGAATTATCAGTAAAAATTTTACTGTGATAACATACATACCAAATGTCCTGAATAAGATAATTGTTTGTGCCAGGCTCGGCAAGGTGTAAAGAAAAAAAATCCCCTAAGTGTTCAGACACAATCATTGTTTTATACAGTCAATGCTATTCTAGTTGTGCCTTGTTAATCAGCCTTCAGCGACAGGAAGATCTGTTTCTTGGTCATTCACCGGAGAAAAACTTGCATCCATTTAAGTTTTCCAGACTGCACCATATCTCCATGATTTCACAGTCAAAGGAGTTCAAAGAGTAGTTACAATTCCAGAACAGTGTATTCCCCACAACACGCATACAAAAATCTTCATAACAACAAATAACAGTAATAACAATGTCCATAAAATCTATGCTTTTCTGTGATGATGTGCTGGATAAATATTGGCCTAAGAATGAGAAGAACTTTCCTGCTAAGTTTCTAAATGATGCTATGTCTAAGAGAGATTAATGCCTCATCTGAATGCAACATTTCCAAGTGTGCAATACTGTCTCAGTATTTTATAGTGGGGTGGGCCCAAATTTCAGCAATCCAGGGCTTCAACCCATAACCTTCTGATTCAAAAGCAGGTATCCACTGTATTATGAATGATATTGTAGTTGATGAAAAGATGTAGTGTGCATCAGTTATGGCATTCCTTACCTCTTCATTTTTAATGCAACCTATCCATATTACCTTGTTACTCTTTCCTTAACTGAATTTCATGGGAAATTAATAAAGAAGGTCTAGAAATTAAAACACATAATGCAGTTTTGTTCAACATTATGTCAGAAAAAAACAATTTCTTTCAACTTTCAAACATGGTAAAGGTAATTTCCACAGGTGATTTTGTATCACTCTGGGAATGTGACTAGGCACTTCCAGTTATGAATCACTTCTGTGACTGTCTCAGGCTAGGTCCACACTAGACCAGATAATTTTGAAAACGCCGGTTTCACGTAAAAACGATAGGCGTCCACATTAGGTGTTTTAAAAAATATCTCTGTCCACATTAAAACGGATATTTGGGCCAATCTCCTCCTCCTGGGCATGCGCAGGACACATTTACAGAAAACAACCGAAGAGGAAGCGGTTTACTATTTCCGTTTCTGCTGCGGCGTTGTTCTATTGCATTCATGAAAACAATGAAATTCCACGCTGCTGCCACCATCTGTTCCGGCACGTCATGACAGTATTTTTAGATTTCATCGTTTACCCCGTCCACACTGATCTGCCCAAGCACTGTTTTCAAAATTACACACTCTGGAGAGCGTTTCTGAAAATCTCTGTTTTTGGGGGACAAGAACACCACTGTAATGTGAACAGAGGGTAAAAATGAAGAGAAAAAGCTTTGGTTAAGGATTAATCTAGTGTAGTGTGGACATAGCCTCAGTTCCAGCATCAGCGTATCTGGGGTAGCAATTCCCTAAACAATGTGCTGTTTGGAGTACTTCAGATATCTAAGTACACATTCCAATGGAAACAATTATCATTGAGTACACCCAGGAAAACTAGATTTCTGGGCTGCCTAATTCCATCTCTTCTCCTTGTCCACAATCCTAATCCACCAATTTACATTTCATTGTAAATTCTTCAATACAATAACTGTTTAATCTTTTCATTGTGGTGATATGATCCTAAGTAATATTGTGGTACCTTTTGATATAATCACACATTCTCACCAAACAATAATAATCAATTTTTTAAAAATATAAATTAATTGTTGCTGTACCCAAGGGCTGTACAAAGAGTAGCTCAAAATGAAGTCCTCCCACACATTAAATTACAATTGTCTGAAATTCAGTGGTGCTTGGAATTATAACAATTTTGAAAAAAAAATCAATTTTATTGTAGAGACCTTGATGTATCTCAAATCTAGTGTATTGACAAAGCTGAAGAAATAGGTGTTTGATGCTTTGGCTAAAAGCCAGCTGTTTATTCACCATCTGATGTTGGAATCTGACTGAAGGAACTAATGATTCTTTTTCAGGATGAATTTATGCTGTATGTGACTGAACTTTCCCACTTGTAAGTAGCTTTAAGTTCTGGGGTGTCAAGTGAATGGCCAGCTTGCTTTTTATTAAAACAAAGCACCCCAAACAGCAAAAGTCCACAAAACTAAATGTTTTGCAACATGGCAAATTTTTTCATATGTAGTACACTGGAGGCTGCAGATTTATCCATTGTACCTTTAAAGCTGTTTGTCTTCTGACTTGTGAAATATATACTGTATGTAATTCAAATATAACACATTTTAAATACCAACAGTACATCTATTTTCCTTTGCAATTATACAATTCTCGGATTTTAAAAAATCTACAACTTGTTCAATGGGATGATCATAATTTTACTGCATTTGTCATGTTGAAATTGGCTGTTCAATTTTAGCTTATCTTCAAGCCCTCCTTGTGATTCTGGAATTCTATGACATTGAAAAATGTCTCTTCCAACTCTAAAACCATCAAAATATATATCATGTCTGCTATTGAAAAACACTAGACAGCTCTTCACAGATCCGTCCTTTAAACCCCAGTATTAATCTTGAAGACTTTCTCCAATGACATAACACAACCTCCCCTTGCAATAAGGATAACAAAGCTGGACACAGTTTTCTCAGTCTCCCATACATTTAAAATTAATTCTTTCACTTTGTGATGTATCCATGTTACCAATACCTTTTTGCTTTCTGCCCCAGACTATTGATATTGGCAAATTTCCCTCTACCAATCTCTTAAGGTCTTCTCTTTCTCTAAACTTGGATTTCTCTTACTGAGCAAAGATACAGTACTGCCTTTAATGATTTTCACCCAGAGTCCAGAATTTAAATTTATTTGGAACTTGTACATTAGATTTTGTTTGTTTTTGCCTAAAAGTTACACAATATTTGAATTAATATCTGAGTTGATTATGGTTTTTTATTGTCATATACATAATGGTACAATGAAAATCGGTCTTACATGCCATCCATGCAGATCAATTTATTACAACAGAGCATTGATATTTTACAAAAACAGTAACAGAATGCAAAATGAAGTGTTACAGCTACAGAAAAAGTGCATAACAGATGGACAATAAGGTGCAAGCTCATAACAAGGTAGACTGTGAGGTATTTTATCATGCTAGGTAGTCCTTCAATAGTCCTACATCAGCAGAATATAAGCTGTCCTTGAATTTGAGGGTATGTGCTTTCAGGCTTTTGTACCTCTTGCCTGGTGGGTAGGGGGAAGAAGAGAGAATGTTTGGGGTGGCTAGGGTATTGATTATGTCAGGTTCTTTACCAAGGCAGTGAGATTCATAGACACTATCCTTGGAGGTGAGTCTGGTTTCTATGACGTGCTGAGCTTTGTCCACAACTCTCTGCAGTTTCTTGTGGTCACGGGTAGAGCAGTTGCCATAACAACCTGTGATGTATCTGGATAGAATGATCTCCATAGTGCATTGATAAAATTGCTGTGGGTCAATTAATTAATTAAATCATTTCTAAAATGATAAATAAAGGTGATATTAACACTGTTGCCTGATTTAGCATTAATTTAGAATCTTTTTGGATTACTGAGAGCAGCATTAAGCCACTCAGTCCTTGAATTTACTTCATTCATCATTATGATTATATTTAATATACAATTCATCCCTGATTTTCCACCTCTACTCCACATTTCTTGACATTAATCTTGTTCCTTCACCAGTCCCATTGAGGAAGAAGTCATTGATATAGATCCTAGTCCTCTTCCACCTTAAAACACAGAAACCTGCTTGTTTTAACTCTCTAACAATCTTTCTCCATTATAACATTCAGCCTCACCTTCAGTTTTACTTTTCTCTACCCCCTTCTGACTGGCAGAACTTCTTCAGTTGCTTCATTTCCCACAAATCTTTCTATATTCTTCCATCACATTCAGTTACTTTCCTCGGTTCTCATTTAGAGCCATAACTTTGCTCTATACATGAAGTGCTGGCCACACACTTCCCACTTACTCTATGTCCTTAAATTAAAAAAAAAACTATTTCTTTCTATTTTTGGAGCTCTCGTTGCCCTTGTTTCCACTGAAGCTAAGAGATTTCTCAACATTTCTGACATTGTTTTTGTCTACCTACGTCCCGTGAACTTGCCCCAGTTTTAGAATGATATCCTCATTCGTGAATTGTACAGTGACCCAAGGTCATGAAATGGAAATTTCACCTTGATGCTATACATGTTGTTCTTTCACCGAATGAGAAAGGATAAAATTAGGACACCACATTTTCCCACTTGGCATTACCCAGTGTTGACACTGGATAAAGAGTTGTCTAACTTGCTGGTTAATGATAGAATTCCCCAGGAGTTCAGAACTATTCTTACCGGTAATTTCTAAAAGAATGCAACTGTCATGTTATAACGTGAGTCCAGTACTTGTATTTAGATCTGCTCTACCAGCAACTCTCATTCATATTCTTGGAGTGGAAACCAGGGGCAAATCTGACTTTGAGTGATTATAGTGTGCATAGTAGTAAGTTGGCAGCCTGGCCTGCACATACCTTAATTAATATTTTCCTCTGTTGCCTTTAATGGCTTAAAATGTCAGGAGAAACAACCAGCCTGTTGAAAAGTTTTTATTTTTCATCATTATGTTTTGTTATGTCAGTGAAGAGGGCCTTTTGGCCAACTGAGTTTATGTTGGCTCTTACAGCTGTCTGGTCCATCACATTCACCCAGCTAATTACATAAAGATGTAACAAACTTGGACGTCAGAGAGCTAATCTTTTCCTTTCCTCCAGTTTTCAAACTTTCTCATTTACACACTGTCTTGTTTAGTGATGTATTCTCTGATATATCTGCTCTCCAGAATTTTGATTAGTTTTACTAGGCTCTTAATCCAGGTTTGTGCAGGCAACAAAAGACTTTTCAACAATTCTCTTTGGCCTTTCACACTGGCCACAATCCTGTACATTCCAAAACTCATGCCCTGCTTCCTAGCTTACACTCTGGTAGGTCAATTTCCAGAGCTACTTAACATTATGATTCGTGACAGCTTTCACTAAGCCACATGAGTAATACTCTCCAAAATTAGACATTCCATAAACTACCGGGATGAATCATGTCACTGCAAAAACAACAAAAGCTGAAGCTCAGTATCACATGCATGTGTTTTTTTGTCATAAAATTGATGACCTAAATTATTAGTACTGGCCATATTAACCTTCTGGTAATGAGGCAGTTAAGATGTTCATTTGGCAGTGCTCCACTCAATAGTGGGCTCCAGAACCACCTCTCATAGACACTTGACAGATGCACACTCTTTCTTGTTGGGAATTTTGCATTCATTTCCATAAATAATGAGAGTGCTGGTAAGTATGATTATCCAATACCAATTTCTTATAGCTTGTTATCCAGCATTCCTTGTCTACAGATGGCAACTGACTTTAGAATATGGCAGAAGTGCAGGATCAGGTACTATAGATGTTGCATTGGTGGGTCCTGTGTCTGTTTATAAATAGCTGCATAAGATCAGAATGGAGACTTGTACTCAGTGACCATTTTATTAGGTACACCTGTATACCTACTCATGAATACAAGTATCCAATTAGCCAATCGTGCAGCAGCAACTCAATGCATAAAAGCATGCAGACATGGTCAAGAGGTTCAGTTGTTGTTCAGACCAAATATCAGAATGGAGATGAAATGCGATCTAAGTGACTTTGACCATGGAATGATTGTTGGTGCCAGAAGGGGTGATTTGAGTACCTCAGAGGCTGTGGATCTCTGAGGATTTTCATGCACATCAGTCTCTGAGGTTTACAGAGAATGGTGCGCAAAACAAAAACCGTTCAGTGAGCGGTAGATCTGTGAGTGAAACTGCCTCGTTAAAGAGAGAGGCCAGAGGAGAATGGCCAGCTGACAGAATGGCAACAGTAACTTAAATAACCATGTGTTACAGCAGTGGCGCACAGAAGAGTATCTCTAAACACACGTCGACCCTTGAAGCGGATGGGTTACAGCACTGGAAGACTACAAACATACTCAGAGGTTACTTTACTGGTACTCTTGTACCTTATAAAGTGGCCACTGAGTGTAACTCCAATACCTCAATTATAATGTCCACTAGGAAACTGCGGAACAGCTATGCTGGTAGATTATGGTAAGGTGTAAAAACAATAGGGTTGTTGTCTTGGGGGCCTTCAGCTTAAACTGGCACCTTTTTAGAGTGCAAAAGGTTTAAATGGGGTAGAATTTATTAGGTGCCATCAGGAGAGTTTCTTAAAGCAATATGTAGATAGTCCAACAGGAGGAGGGGCTGTACTTGATCTCATGTTGGGTAATGAGTCTGTCCAGGTTTCTGACCTTTCAGTGAGTGAGCAGGTAGGGAACAGTGACCACAACTCCTTAAACTTTAAGACAAATATAGATAAGGATAAGTATGGACCTTGCTAGAGAGTATTAAACTGGAGCAGAACAAATTATGTATGCACAAACTAGGGATAAGTAACAGGAAACAACTGTTTTTGGGCAAGTCCACATCTGACATGTGGAAGGTGTTTGGAGACCAACTGCACAGCGTACGGAACAGGTGTGTTCCTTTTGGAAGGAAGGACAAGGATGGCAAGGTTAGAGAACCTTGGATATCGAGAGAGGTGATTAATTTAGTCAAGGAGAAAAAAGAAAAGAATGTAAAGCTTCAGAAGCTAGAATCAAACAGAGCCCTTGAGAATTATAGAAGCCAGAAAAGAAATCATGAGGGGAATCAGGAAAGCCAAGAGGGGCCATGAAAAGTCGGATTAAAGAGTATCCCAAGGCATGCTATACATACCTCCAGAGCAAAAGGATAACTAAGGAAAAGGTGGGACTACTCAAAGATAAAGGGGAAAAAATTTGCTTGGATGTGAAGGACATGGGTGAGATCCTTAATGAATATTTTATATCATTATTTACTAAGGAGAAGGATGGGGAGGATAGTGAGATCAGTGCCAACAGTGTTAATATAATTTCAAAGGAGATATGAGGGGCAAATTATTTCCCCCACAGTGAGTGGTGGATGCCTGGAATGCGCTGCCTGGGATGGTGGTAGATGCAGACACATTAGGATTTTTAAAAGATATTTAGATAGGCAAATGATTGTGAGGAAAATGGAAGGATATGGACAGTGTGTAGGCATATTTAGTTGGCTATTTGATTACTAATTTAAGTGGTTCAGCACAACATTGTGGGCAAAGGGCCTGTTCCTGTACAGTATGTTCTATGTCTATGCTCTTTAATATAAAAGAACTTTGTACTGTTATGAACCCCGTAACTGGGTCACTTACCAGCAAAGATAGAGAGGTCCGTTGAAGTCTGATGGTACTATTTTTAAACGTTTTTATTTATAAAGGGGCACAAAAGTAAGGTTAATACAAACATTCAGATAATATACGTCATCAATACTCAATCTAAAGCACGGGTATAGTAATAATCAACAATAAGAAGTAGCTCTATCGTTTGTCTAGGGGTAAAACTATTGTCCGATGGAAATATCAAAGTCTCTGAAGTTCCTACAGGCTTTTAGCCTTTCAGGGACCGCTTGGGTCTCACGTGGTGGAGAGAGAAAATAAACTTGCTAGCCTTTTGGACTCAACTCGTTGAATCGGGAACGTGGGTTCCCCATTGTCAGTTCGAAGTCCTTTTCGGGGTTATCAACCACTCGTTCCCCAGGCTAGGGGAACCGAATCACACGTGGCTCCCGAACAGCTTCCCGTCCTCCCGGGAGCGATGAGCAATGGTGTCTCCGTCTGATGCGTCGCTGGGGTACTGCCTCCTGCAGTCTCCTTTTTATCATGACTGGCAGATTTGTAAATGTCAATCAAGGTAGGGTGATACAATCCCCATCCCACATTGCCCGAGGGTGTCCATGTCCCTGATAGCTGGCACGTACTATAGAGTTGCAATTCACACAGGTGTCTCTAAGAACAATGGTCAAATCCGTTGCATTGTCTCTCATTTCCTGGGTCCAAGACCCGAATTAATAGCGATCTTGCGATTCTCCGGAAGGAGGGGGCTGGTCCCGCACCCTTCGGCCCCTCAGAGCTGTGGTACATTCATAACAGTACAAACTATTCACTCCAATCATGTTGGGCATTGATGCCAGATATAGCTGGCGCAGAGCACATTATCCATTGATGGACAGGTTTATGCCAAGAATTAATCAGCACCATGGGAGTGGGAGGGGTGGGAAGAGGCAGGAGAAAAGCTGACCCAAACCAGCCAGAGGCAAGAACGCTGTCAGTCACTGAATTCAACAGAGTTATTTCCATGCAGAGGTAAATCTCACTTATAACCAGAAAGCTAAAGTCGCCTAGTCAATGGACTACTGCAACTCGAATAACTGCAGAATAGTTGGTGGTCTTTCCATCTGCTGCTTTATGCCAAGAAACACTGAAACGCAGTTAGTTTCACTTAAATAGAAAGCTAATGGTGCTTCTTTTATGCATCAGTGGATTGCAAACTGCAAAATGTTGCAAATACCTAAAACAACTAGCATAATGCTGTCAAATGCATTAATAGTTCACTGTTTCAGTCACTTTGACAGCATTGGCAATGTGGTCTTTGCCATACTCAGGCATTACATACACTAGCGAAGTTTAAGAGACTACTAGACAGGTATATGGAGGAATTTAAGGTGGGGGGTTATATGGGAGGCAGGGTTTGAGGGTCGGCACAACATTGTGGGCCGAAGGGCCTGTAATGTGCTGTACTATTCTATGTTCTATTTGTTTTACCTGGACTAAGGGACAGATTCAGAAAGGACATTCTTATTAAACCACACATTCCTCAAATCTTACCCAAAGAATCTGTTGTTATCAGTGCAAATATGCTGAAGGCATATTGTGTCCGAGATCCAATGTAATATATATGCTCAGTGGCAATTTTATTACATACAGGAGTGAAATCAGGTGTGGTCTTCTGCTGCTGCACTTCAAGGTTCAATGTGTTATATGTTCAAAGATACCCTTCTGCATATTACTGCTGTAGTGTGTGGTTATTTGAGTTACGCTCACTTTCTTGTCAGCTTGAACCAGTCTGGCCATTCTCTTGACCTCTCTCATTAACAAAGCATTTTTGCCCACAGGACTACTGCTCACTCGACGTATTTTTTTGTTTTTCACAACATTCTCTGTAAACCCCAGAGACTGTTGTGTGTGAAAATCCTAGCAGATTACATTTCTTCCTCATTCTAACGAACAACCGAACCTCTTGACCATGTCTGCATGCTTTCATGTATTGAGTTGCTCTCACATGATCAGTTAATTGGGAATTTGCATTAACGAGCAGGTATAATGGTGTACCTAAAAAAGAAATGGGTACCCAAGGGATGTCAGGGGTACGTTTTTCCACACAAAGTGTGGAATGCACTGCCACCAGCAGTGGTGGAAGCAGATACAATAGGGTCTTCTAAGAGCCTGTTAAATAGGTACATGGAGCTTAGAAAAATAGAGGGCTATGCATTAGGGAAATTCTAGGCGGTTTCTAGAGTAGGTTATATGGTCAGCACAACACTGCGGGCTGAAGGGCCTGTTATGTGCCGTAGATTTCTATGTTCTATTAACAGTTTCTGAGATACTGAAACCCCCCCCCCCCCCCCCCGTCTGGCAACAACATTCATTCTATGATCAAAGTCACTTGGATCACATTTCTTCCCTATTCTGATGTTTGATCTGAACAACAACTGAACATCTTGACCACGTCTGCATGCTTTCACATGACTGGTTGATTAGCTATTTGCATTAACGAGCAGACACAAAGGTGTACCTAAAAAAAGAGGCAACTGCGTATATATGCCAAAGCATCAGGTGCTAGTGAATGGATCCTTCACAGCTACTTTCATGTGTTGCACCACTGCAGTGCAAATGAAGGAAAATTACATTTAGGGATGGGTCCAGCAGCCTCAGTCTTGGAACAGGTCAAAGATTCCATGGTCAGTGAGATATCAGTCTGGGGTTGAACTGAAGAGTCTGAGTGAGATTTGAGAGTGATTAAAGATTCAGAGCTGGGATTAGTAGGTGGGAAGAGGACCCAAAAGAGAGGATGAAAGGAGGGGAATTAACCAAACTGGTATTGCTATCATCACCTAAATTCATCTACTGAGGGTTTATGGGTGGAAATGAGGAATAAGAAAGATAGGAACACATTAATGGGGCTATATTATAGACCACTCAACAATCCACAGGATTTAGAGGAACAAGTTTGTAAAGAGATTGCAGACTGTTGCAAGAAACATAAGGTTATTATAGTAGGTGATTTTAACTTTCCACATATTGACTGGGTCTCCCATGAACTAGATGGGATAGAGTCTGTCAGAAGTGTTCAGGAAAGATTCCTTCATTAGTATTTAGAAATCCCACCAAGAGAGTGTGCAATACTTGATCTGCTATTAGAGAAGGTGACAAGGTAGGTGATAGAAGTTTGTGTAGATAAACAGTTTGCACCTAGTAATCATAATGCCATTAGTTTCAAAGTAAATGTGGAAAATGATAGATCTGGTCTGCAGGTTGCGTTTCTAAGATGGAGAAAGGCCAATTTTGATGGTATCAGAAAGCATCTGGCAAGTGTGGATTGGGACAGGCTGTTTTCTGCCAAGGGTGTTCTTGGTAAGGGGAAGGCCTTCAAAACTGAAATTTTGAGAGTACAAAGCTTGTATGTACCTGTCAGAATAAAAAGTAAAGATAACAAGTTTAAGAAATCTTGGTTTTCAGGAGATATTGAGGCCTCGGTTAAGGAAAAAAAAAATGTATAGCATGTTTAAACAGGTAGGAACAATTGAAGTACTCATGCAGTATAAGAAATGTAAGAGGACACTCCAGAAAGAAATCAGGAGGAATAAAAAAAGACATGAGATTGCTCCAGCAGACCAGGTGAAGGAAAATCCCAAAGGATTCTACAAATATTTTAAGAGTAAATGAATTGCAAGGGACGAAGTTGGTCATCTGGAAGATCAGAATGGTTATCTATGCATGGTGCCAGATGAGATGGGGAGATCTTAAATGGATTTTCGCATCTGTATTTATTTGGGAGATGGACATAGAGTCTATAGAAGTGAGGCAAAGCAGCAGCAAGATCATGCCTCTATACAGATTACAGAGGAGGAGGTGTTTGATGTCTTGAGGCAAACTTGGGTGGATAAATCTACGGGGACTGACAAGCCATTCCCATGGACTCTGTGGGAAACCAGTGCGACAGGTGAGGTACAGGAGGATTGGCAAAGAGCTAATGTTACTCCACTGTTTAAGAAAGGCTCTAAAAATAAACAAGAAAATTATATACCAATGATCCTGACATCAGTAGTGGGAAAATTATTGGAAGGTATTCTAAGGGAAAGGATATATGCGTCTTAGGGTAGACAAGGACTGATTAGAGATAGCCAGCATGGCTTTGTGCGTGATAGGTTGAATCTAACCAAATTATAGAGTTTTTGAGGAAGTTACCTGGAAAGTTGATGAAGGTAAGACAGTGAATGTTGTCTACATGGATTTTAGCAAAGCATTTGTTAAGGTCCCACATGGAAAGTTGTTCAAGAAGTTGCTTAGCATTCAAGATGAGGTGGTAAACTGGATTAGACATTGGCTTTGTGGGAGAAGCCAGAGAGTGGTAGTAGATGTCTGTCTCACTGACTGAGGGCTGTGACTAGTGGAGTGTTACAGGGATTGGTGCTGTGTCTGTTGTTGTTTGTCATCTATATCAGTGATCTGGATTATAATGTGGTTAGCCGGATAAGAAATTTGTGGGTGACACCAAGATTAGGTGTGTAGTGGGCAATGAGGAAGACTATCAGTGCTTGGAGTAGGATATGGACTAGTTGGAAAAATGGGCTGAAAAATAACGGATAGAATTGAATGCAGACAAGTTTGAGGTGTTGCACTTTGGTAGGATCAACTGGCATAGGTCTTACAGAGTGAACGATCGGGCACTGAGGAGTGCAGTAGAACAAAGGGATCTGGGAATACTGGTCCATAAAGTGGTGTTATTGGGAGACGGTTATAAGGAAAGCTTTTGGCACATTGGTATTGAGTACAGGAGATGGGATGCCATGTTGAAGTTGTTTAAGACATTAGTGAGTACTGTGTGCAGTTTAGGTCACCAACCAACAAGAAAGATATAAATGAGGTTGAAATAGTACAGAGAAAATTCACAAGGATGTTGCTGGGATTGGAGGACCTGAGTTATAGGGAAAGATTGAACAGGTTATGACTTTATTCCTTAGAACATAGAAGACTGAGAAGAGATTTGATAGAGGTATACAAAATTATGAGGGGTATTGATAGGGTAAATGCAAGCAGGCTCTTTCCATTCAGGTTGGAGGGACTACAACTAGAGATCATGGCTTGTGGGTGAAAGGTGAAAAGTTTAAGTGGAACCTGAAGGGGAACTTCTTTACTCAGAGGGTCATGAGTGTAGAACCAGAGCCAGTGATGAGTGCAAATTCAATTTTAATGTTTAAGACAAGTTTGGATAGGTACATGGATGAGCAGGACATGGAGAGGTGTGGTCCAGGTGAAGGTTGATAGGACTAGACAGTTTAAATGGTTCAGCACAGAATAGATGGGCTGAGGGACCTGTTTCTGTGCTGTGCTTTTCTGTCAGTCTATGACTCCATGGTTGTTCAAAGAATATACTGTACCTGATGCACCAAATTTTAATTTCTCTGCCAGCCTCCAGAGAGGCACATAGAAGATTACATTAGGTGCACCAATCACATCCTTAGTGAAAATATCACATCCTTAGTACAAGTACAATCTGAGTGCAGCAGATTGATTCATAAATTGTCACAATTGTGTTCCACTCCAGAAATGGCTGATTTAAATATAAACACAAATTTCTCGGCTTTTATTGCTGAGACACAGGGAGGAGTTACTTCCTGTGTGCCTTGTGCAGAAATGGCCCCATACTGAGAACTGCTTTGCTTCCTTTCCACACCCACCTTTCAAACATTTTGTCCCATTGCACATCGTCCTCTGCCAAATCCCCTACTAATGCTACACGGTAAGGTGAGTAGCTGCACATAAACCTGTAACTGAAACCTGAGATCAGAGAAATTCCTTAAGCACTTCGCACACAATTTCTTCCAGATCTAGGTCAGCTGAAACAATCATGCAAACCACAAAACTATTTGGCGAACCACAGCATATGGTACAAAGAAATGAACCCAGCAACAAACTGGCAAATAGTGAATGCTGGGAAGTACTGGTACGTGCTGCTAACATTGTCCAACCATGCAGCGTTGAGAGGGACCATGACGGAGCTTTTGAGCTCCAGAATGTCATGGGTCCATGCCAATACTATACTGCTCCTTATTCCCTACAGGTAAGTGCATGACCTATGGGTGTCCTTTTGCAGCTCCAGTTGTGGTTGTAGCACCCAGAAAGGGGTATTCGTTTCTAATCATTCAGCTCATGTAACAATATCTATTACAGCAAATAATACTTTAACTGTGCTTCAAAATTTATTAACAAATGACTGTTTTATTGGACTGCTGCAATCAGTATTTAACAGGTCTCAAGTGCAATACAGGATTAGAAGTAATGTTGAACACAAACTTACATTTATTGTAGACAATTAGCCATAAAATATCCGAGCTAACTTGCCACTAATATAGTTTCTCAACTTACCGCATGCTTTCTCACCTTACAACTTCCAGCGTCATTGTGCAGAAAAGGATACCAAGAGCATGGAAGACTTCAACTGGATGTTCCCATGCTTGTAACACGACCTTGTTAGAATTCCTCCCTCAAAGTGAGGAAGAGACAGTAGTACAAGGGCTTGAATTAGATGCTTGGGAAAGGATAGTTCAAAGCCTGCTCTCAAAATGAGGGACAGGGGTGAATACAGTGTCTTTGATCTTAATTCCCTCCCATGCATTATAATGGAATCGATTAATGCTAGACGAAGACAAAATTCCTGCATTTATATAGTAACTTTCTTCATCTCAGGATACCATATTGTTTTACATACAATGAGTATATTTGAACTTCTATTGCAACTTTAATGTAAGAAAAACAACCTAAAATTTGCCCAGAGCAAGCTCCCATTGACCAAATTATTTTCAGTAGTATTGGTTGAGGGATTAATATTAGGCAAGGCTCTTGGGAGGTCCATGCTACTTTTCTGAAATCATGAAATAGGAACTTAAGCTTCCACCTCAGAGAACAAATACAGTTTTGTCCATCTCAAAGAAGAGCATCTCCAATAGTACTACACTGCCTCAGAACAGCATGAATTATTAACCTACTGTACATTATTGGGCTCCAGGCTTTGGACTAAACTTAAACTCAGAACCTACTGATGAAGGAGCAAGAATGTAGCAAACAGAGGTGCCACAGACACTAACACAGGAATCAGCAAGTTTCATTCAATCATAACCAAAAATACAGTAGTAAACAGGCCTATCAGCCCATCATGTCTGAGCTGTCAACTACCCATATATGCTATTCCCACATTAATCCATAATTTCACTCTCATCATGTTCTCATTGGTTAAGCAATAAAAAGCAGACAGTTGGGATACATGGGTGTTTCTCTGGTTGGCAATCAGTGGTGAGCAGTGTGCTGCAGGGGTCAGTGATGGGTCCGCAACCGTTCACAATATACATTAACAACCTGGAAGAGGGGACCGAGTGTAATGTATCTAAATTTGTTGATGACATTAAATTGAGTGTGAAAGCAAATTGTGCAGGGGATACAAAGAGTCTGCAGAGAGATAGAGATAGGTTAAGTGAGTGGGCAAGGGTCTGGCAGATGGAGTACAATGTTGGTAAATGCGAGATCATCCACTTTGGAAGGAAAATTAGAAGATCAGATTATTATTTAGATAGATAGATAGATAGATAGATACTTTATTCATCCCCATGGGGAAATTCAACTTTTTTCCAATGTCCCATACACTTGTTGTAGCAAAACTAATAACATACAATACTTAACTCAGTAAAAAAATATGATATGCATCTAAATCACTATCTCAAAAAGCATTAATAATAGCTTTTAAAAAGTTCTTAAGTCCTGGCGGTTGAATTGTAAAGCCTAATGGTATTGGGGAGTATTGACCTCTTCATCCTGTCTGAGGAGCATTGCATCGATAGTAACCTGTCGCTGAAACTGCTTCTCTGTCTCTGGATGGTGCTATGTAGAGGATGTTCAGAGTTTTCCATAATTGACCGTAGCCTACTCAGCGCCCTTCGCTCAGCTACCGATGTTAAACTCTCCAGTACTTTGCCCACGACACAGCCCGCCTTCCTTACCAGCTTATTAAGACGTGAGGCGTCCCTCTTCTTAATGCTTCCTCCCCAACACGCATACTGCTATGCAGAAAGCTTGGGAGTGCTTGTGCATGAATCGCAAAAGGTTGGTGCAGCAGGCTATCAAGAAGGCAAATGGAATGTTGGAATTGCTAGAGGGATTGAATTTAAGAACAGGGAGGTTATGCTGCAATTGTACAGGGTACTGGTGAGGCCACATCTGGAGTACTGTGTGCAGTTCTGGTCTCCTTACTTGAGGAAAGATATACTGGCTTTCAAAGCGGTGTGGAGGAGGTTCACCGGGTTGATTCCAGAGATGAGGGTTTAGACTATGACGAGAAATTAAGTCGCCTGAGATTGTACTCACTGGAAATCAGGAAGGTTGAGAGGAGATCATATAGAAATATATAAAATAATGAAAGGGATAGATAAGATAGAGGTAGGAAAGTTGTTTCCACTGGTAGCTGAGACTAGAACTAGAGGACATAGCCTCAAGATCTGGGGGCATAAATTTAGGATGGAGATGAGAAGGAACTGCTTTTCCCAGGGAGTGGTGAATCTGCAAAACTCTGCCCAATGTAGCAATGGAAGCTACCTCAGTAAATATATTTATGACAAGATTGGATAGATTTTTGCATAGTAGGGGGAAAGGCAGATAGGTGGAGATGAGTCCATGGTCAGATCAGCCATGATCTTATTGAATGGTGGAACAGGCTCAAAAGGCCATACGGGCCTGCTCCTATTTCTTGTGTTCTTATGCTCTTATCAACTCCCCTATTGTTCTATCACTCACCTACAGGGGCAAGTACAGCAACCTACCAACCCATGTGTGCTTGAGATTGGGGGAAAACCACAGGGAGCCTAACAGAAGTTCTGAGGAAGAAGATACAACGTTCACAGAAGCACCACAATCAGGATTGAATGCAGGTCTCTAGTGACCCTGAGGCCTTGTTGACTACAGCACTGGGCTGGCCAATATTTCACTGTTCCTCCATGTGTCACAATAATCAGGTTCACCACAGTCAATGTGGATTCAGAAACTGAGATTCAAACTGATCCAGGTCCTTGACTCTTCTGAGAAAGTAGTGATGGCCAGTGAGTCTGGTTAGCCCTGGGATGCAATGTACCCTCAGTAGTCACTTTATTAGGGACATCCTGGACTGAATAAAGTGGCCATTGAGTACATAGAAAATAGAACATAGAATAGTACAGCACATTACAGGCCCTTCGGCCCACAATGTTGTGCCGACCCTCAAACCCTGCATCCCATATAACCTCCCCACCTTAAATTCCTCCATATACCTGTCTAGTAGTCTCTTAAACTTCACTAGTGTATCTGCCTCCACCACTGACTCAGGCAGTGCATTCCACGCACCAACCACTCACTGAGTGCAAAACCTTCCTCTAATATCTTCCTTGAACTTCCCTCCCCTTACCTTAAAGCCACGTCCTCTTGTACTGAGCAGTGGTGCCCTGGGGAAGAGGCGCTGGCTGTCCACCCTGTCTATTCCTCTTAATATCTTGTACACCTCTATCATATCTCCTCTCATCCTCCTTCTCTCCAAAGAGTAAAGCCCTAGCTCCCTTAATCTCTAATCATAATCCATACTCTCTAAACCAGGCAGCATCCTGGTAACAACAAACACAAAATGCTGGTGGAACACAGCAGGCCATGCAGCATCTATAGGGAGAAGCGCTGTCAACGTTTCGGACCAAGACCCTTCGTCAGCATCCTGGTAAATCTCTTCTGTACCCTTTCCAATGCTTTCACAGACTTCCTATACTGAGGCGACCAGAACTGGGCACAGTACTCCAAGTGTGGCCTAACTAGAGTTTTATAGAGCTGCATCATTACATCGCGTCTCTTAAACTCTATCCCTCGACTTATGAAAGCTAATACCCCATAAGCTTTCTTAACTACCCTATCTACTTGTGAGGCAACTTTCAGGGATCTGTGGACATGTACCCCCAGATCCCTCTTCTACACTACCAAGTATCCTGCCATTTACTTTATACTCTGCCTTGGAGTTTGTCCTTCCAAAGTGTACCACCTCACACTTCTCCGGGTTGAACTCCATCTGCCACTTCTCAGCCCATTTCTGCATCCTATCAATGTCTCTCTGCAATCTTTGACAATCCTCTACACTATCCACAACAGCACCAACCTTTGTGTCATCTGCAAACTTGCCAACCCACCCTTCTACCCCCACATCCAGGTCGTTAATAAAAATCACAAAAAGTAGAGGTCCCAGAACAGATCCTTGTGGGACACCACTAGTCACAACCCTCCAATCTGAATGTACTCCCTCCACCATGACCTTCTGCCTTCTGCAGGCAAGCCAATTCTGAATCCACCTGGCCAAACTTCCCTGGATCCCATCCCTTCTGACTTTCTGAATAAGCCTACTGTGTGGAACCTTGTCAAATGCCTTACTAAAATCCATGTAGATCACATCCACTGCACTACCCTCATCTATATGCCTGGTCACCTCCTCAAAGAACTCTATCAGGCTTGTTAGGCACGATCTGCCCTTCACAAAGCCATTCGCCTCCCTCCAATCCTCCGGTACCATTCCCGTGGACAATGAGGACATAAAGATCCTAGCCAGAGGTTCAGCAATCTCTTCCCTTGCCTCGTGGAGCAGCCTGGGGAATATTCCATCAAGCCCCGGGGACTTATCCACCCTAATGTATTTTAACAACTCCAACACCTCCTCTCCCTTAATATCAACGTGCTCCAGAACATCAACCTCACTCATATTGTCCTCACCTTCATCAAGTTCCCTCTCATTGGTGAATACTGAAGAGAAGTATTCATTGAGGACTTCACTCACTTCCACAGCCTCCAGGCACATCTTCCCACTTTTATCTCTAATCGGTCCTACCTTCACTCCTGTCATCCTTTTGTTCTTCACATAATTGAAGAATGCCTTAGGGTTTTCCTTTACCCTACTCGCCAAGGCCTTCTCATGCCCCCTTCTTGCTCTTCTCAGCCCCTTCTTAAGCTCCTTTCTTGCTACCCTATATTCCTCAATAGACCCATCTGATCCTTGCTTCCTAAACCTCATGTATGCTGACTTCTTCCACCTGACTAGATTTTCCACTTCACTTGTCACCCATGGTTCCTTCATCCTACCATTCTTTATCTTCCTCACCAGAACAAATTTATCCCTAACATCCTGCAAGAGATCCTTAAACATTGACCACATGTCCATAGTACATTTCCCTGCAAAAACATCATCCCAATTCACACCCACGTTTTAGCCTTATAGCCTCATAATTTGCCCTTCCCCAATTAAAAATTTTCCTATCCTCTCTGATTCTATCCTTTTCCATGATAATGCTAAAGGTCAGGGAGCGGTGATCACTGTCCCCCAGATGCTCACCCACTGACAGATCTGTGACCTGACCCAGTTTGTTACCTAATACTAGATCTAGTATGGCATTCCCCCTAGTCAGTCTATCAACATACTGTGACAGGAATCCATCCTGGACACACTTAACAAACTCTGCCCCATCTAAACCCTTGGAACTAATCAAGTGCCAATCAATATTAGGGAAGTTAAAGTCACCCACGATAACAACCCTGTTATTTTTGCACCTTTCCAAATTCTCCCTCCCAATCTGCTCCTCGGTATCTCTGCTGCTACCAGGGGGCCTATAGAATGCCCCCAGTAGAGTAACTGCTCCCTTCCTGTTCCTGACTTCCACCCATACTGACTCAAAAGAGGATCCTGCTACATTACCCACCCTTTCTGCAGCTGTAATAGTATCCCTGACCAGTAATGCCACCCCTCCTCCCCTTTCCCCCCCTCTCTATCCCTTTTAAAGCACTGAAATCCAGGAATATTGAGAATCCATTCCTGCCCTGGTGCCAGCCAAGTCTCTGTAATGGCCACTACATCATAATTCCATGTATGTATCCAAGCTCTCAGTTCATCACCTTTGTTCCTGATGCTTCTTGCATTGAAGTACACACACTTTAGCCCTTCTACCTTACTACCTTTATACCCTTTATTCTGCTGGTCTTTCCTCAAAGCCTCTCTATATGTTAGATCTGGCTTTACTCCATGCACTTCTTTCACTGCTCTATCGCTCCGGGTCCCATCCCCCTTGCAAATTAGTTTAAACCCTCCCGAACCATGCTAGCAAACCTACCAGCAAGGATATTGCTCCCCCTCGAGTTCAGGTGCAACCCATCCAATCTGTACAGGTCCCACCTTCCCCAGAAGAGATCCCAATGATCCAAAAATCTAAAACACTGCCTCCTGCAGCAACTCCTCAGCCACGCATTCAACTACCATCTCCTCCAATTCTTACCATCACTATCACGTAGTACTGGCAGCAATCCTGAGAACACCACCCTTGAGGTTCTGTTCTTCAGCCTTCTGCCTAGTTCCCGAAACTCACACTTCAGGACTTCATCCTTCTTCCTGCCTATGTTGTTGGTCCCAACATGTATCACGACTTCTGGTTGCTTTCCCTCTTGTACCAGGATCATGTTCATGGTCTTCTGCTGCTGTAGCCCATCCATTTCGAGGATTGACCTGTTGCACATTCAGAGGTGCCCTTCTGCACACCACTGTTGTAATGCATGCTTATTTGAGTTACTGTCACCTTCCTGTCAGCTTGAACCAGTCTGATTATTCTCCTCTGACCTCTCTCATTAACAAGGCATTTTCATCCACAGAATTACCACTCACTGGATGTTTTTTTTTTGTTTTTGCACCATTCTTTGTGAACTGTAGAGACTGTTGTGCATGATAATTACTGGAGACCAGCAGTTCCTGAGATACTCCGACCACCCTGTCTGCAACCAGAAATCACTCCACAGTCAAAGTCACTTAGATCACATTTCTTACCCATTCTGATTTGATTTGAATAATAACTAAACACCTTGGCATTGCTTTATGCATTGAGATGCTGGCAAATGACAGGCTGGTTAGATATTTGCATTACTAAGCAGGTGTACAGGTGTATCTAATAAAGTGGCCATTGAGGATTCTCTAAAGTTTTCATGGTGTTCCCTGTTAAAAGCTAAAATTTCAAGGGAAAGCTATGAGGATTCAAGGTAGTTGGTAGGAATGAATAGGAGACCGACTGAGGAACAGGGAAGCACTGCACTCATTAAGGGGTTATATCAGAAACCTGAGGGGCCGAATGTAATACTCAGTGATTAGTGCTGCATCCAATTCACATACAGTTCATAACTGCACTTCAAAAGCATAGTGTACATTGGTGTGATTTGTAAAATGATAACTCATAACAAGTAACTGCCTCAATGTGGACAAGCACAAGTGTAGATTCCTTACAACTAAAAACTCCAGGAAGCTTTCACTCAGATACAACCTACATCGTCACCATCATTAAATATTGACAGGTTTGCAACCAGAGTTCTCTCAAGGCAAGCATGAAGTTTTGTGGTAAGCTGTGGATCAAAATTGATGCTCAAATCGAAATAACTGCATCTCTACATGGCGGCTGAGGTTAAATTGTAGCTTCATCCACTCTCCTTTCTTTCTTGAACATACTACCACAGGCATCAATAATGACTAGTAGTTTTCTGGCACCAAGCTCATTTTGAAGGCTTATTAGGAAATGGCAGGAGGAAGCACAGTCAAGCCTAATCCTACCTGCATTTTCCAGCAAGTTATTAGTAATGAGGTGTCTATTTCTGCTCCCTGCCTGTTAAAACCAGGCCATTGCTAGTATCTAGCAAGCTTGCTCAGGCTAACTACCTTGGCAAACTATAATGTACAAAATGAGTTAATGTACCTACAACTTTATTAAAAGGAGTTCAAGATATAAAATAGGAGAGATACAAAGATTTCCACTGGTTGAGCAATCTGGAACCATTGGGTACAGTTTAAAATTATGGCTGGGCCATTCAGGAGCAAAATTTAATAAACTTCGTAGAAGATGGTAGAAATTTGGATCTTTTTTCACTAAATGGAAGATCATGCCACATTATTGCTTTTGTTTAAATATGAGGCTGGGAACCTTTTGTTCTTAAAAGTATGGAGAAGTGTGATGAAAAAGGTGGGTTTATGGAGTCAGGACAAATATCACCCCTCGGTATCACCAAATATCAGGTGCTCTGCATGCTCAATAGCCACTCCAACAAAAATCCAGCATCTTCTGATTACTATCATCAACTAGAAAGAATCTTTCCTTAAAAGATGTTAATAAAAATCAATTCACAAGCAAAACACAGGATTCCAAACCATTAAAAATTGCTGATAGAATGAAGAACATTAACAAGTTCAGCACAATAAGGCCCTTCATCCCACGATGTTGTGCTGACGTACAGTATGTAAATCTACTCCACATCAAGCACACCCTTCTCTCCTACACAGCCTTTAACCCATTTTTTTCTTAGATCCATATGAATATCCTAGCATTTTTTTAGATTTCCCTGTTGTATAAGCCACTCTGTATGTGTTTTAAAAAAACACTGACATCTCCCTTAAACTTTCCTCCACTCACCTTAAATGAATATCTTCTGATATTGGCTACTGTTGCACTGGAGGAAGAAAAGGTGCTGGCTGCCCACTCTGTCTATGGATCTCATGCATAATATTATATACTTTTATCAAGTTGCTTCTCATCTTTTGTCACTCCAAAGAGAAAAGCCCTAGCTCACACAACCTTTCATTACAAGATATATTCTCTAATCCTAGCAGCCTCCTGCTCTGCACCCTCTCTAACACTTCCAATGAGATAGCCAGAACTGAACACAATACTCCAAGGGTGGTCTAGCCAAAGTTTTCTAGAACTGCGACATTACCTTGCAGTGCAGCTCTTGAACTCAATCCCCCTAGTACTGAAGGCCAGGACAGCACACGCCTTCTTAATATCCTAGCAATTTGTGTGGCAACTTTGAGGGATCTATGGATCTGGACCTGAAGATCCTTTGTTCCTCCATATTGCTTAGAATCTTGCCATTAACCTTGTACTCCATCTTCAAGTTCAATTTTCCAAAGTGTATCACTTTAACTTTTCCATACTGGGCTCCATCTGCAACTTCTCTACCCATGTTTGCATTCTGTCCATATCCTATGGTAACCGATGACAGCCTTCTACACTACAATGTAGGAACCAAATTGCCCCCAGCAACCTCACAAAATGATGTGAGAATGTGCTGTTAATTACGTAATCAGTGTTTAGTCTAGGTAGATCCTTCTTTCTTACTCCTGTCTAATGTCCACACGAGAGACCAGATGACAACCTGCAATAACATCTCACTCAAAAGTCAGGTTTCCAACAAAGGAGTAGATAATCATCTTTTTTTTGGTCTTGGTTAAGAAATCAAGAGTTGTGTTTAAATGTCATGCCTGTTCTGTCTATCTGCTACAAAGGGAAGGATTTTCTTTTGAAGACATGCAGCTGTTAAATTCCCTCGCTTTCACGGTTCTTGAGGTAGGTTAGAGCAGTACATGGAGTCAGATATGTTGGAGGCAAGAAAGCAGAAATAAAACATTACTAGTGTAGAGGTGGGTGTGAATTAATAACACCTCTTGTTTTGGCAGTTTAGCTGTTGTTGCTGCATGATTGGATGCTGTTGATTGCATGGGTGCAGTGACTCAGTGATGTTTCGGTGCTCCATGTCAGTCCAGCAGGGCCTAGCCAATATTGGCACTAATTTTCAGCTTCCTTGCCATTTTAAATCTTCGAACTCCAAAACAACTCCCACATCCCTAATGCCGAACCTAGCAGAGGACTGGATCGATTCAACATGGGCTAGGTATTGATAAGCAGGAAAGTAATAGATGATGGAATTCTTAAATAAAAACAAAATACTACGAGGCAGGGAGAAGAAGCTGATATGAAAAGAGAAACAATGTTGTTATTTCAGGTAAAGAGGTTGCATTAGAACTATCTATTAATTATAATTGGTGAATACCTATTTAATAGTTGTTAGCAATTGAGTCATTTCCGTTGCTACCGGTTTCCAGGATGTTTTGATGCCATCACATTCACTGTTTCAGAGAACTGGATGTTCAGACTGAAGTGTACTCAGAAACTGTTTACCAGTTCCTGACAGTCTATTATATTTATTCTGAGCAAATCTCAGAGTCTTTTCATTCAGGTCTTTTGTAGTTGAGGAGGGATGATCGCTTGGTCTTAGTGACTAGTCAATAGTTCTCTACTTTTCTGTCTTCTTTTGATAATACCGCTTTGTAAGTCGTGTCTGAAATTATACTTCTACTATGTGGGAATGGTAGAGAATGTTTATTCACAAGTTTTCTATAACTCTTCACTGCCAACCCTGGAATCATATTCCTTCCTTATAGATTAGTTACTGCCCCTCTAATTTAGGGGATTTATCTTCAATAAATTTAGCTTACAAGACAGTGACAGTGCCCATGGCTTGATACATGTCATATATCAATAGGATAGTGTAGTGAAGAGAAATGGGGAATGTAAAGCTTTATTCCTGAACTACATAAAAGTCCATACATGAATGGCTCAATGAGCCAGCTTCTGTCATGGGATAACATTGATTATTATGTCTATGTCATTAGTACACTTTAATATTAAAGTTCAAAGTTAATTTATTATCAACATATGTACAGTATATATCACCATATACCACCCTGAGATTCATTTTCTTGCAGGGATTCACAGAAGAACAAAGAAATCCAATAAAATCAAAGAACAACTTCACACAAAGACAGACAAGAAGCCAATGTGCAAAAGAAAACATACTGTGGAAACACAAAAAAGCAAATCATAATAATAAAAAATAAGTAAATAAATAATTCTGAGAACATGAGTTGTAGAGTCCTTTAAAGTGAGTCCATAGGTTGTGGAATCAGTTCACTGTTAAGGTGAGTGAAGTTATCCATGCTAGTTCAGGAGCTTGATGTTGAAGGGTATTAACTGTTCCTGAACCTGATGGTATAGGACCTAAGGCTCATATACCTCTTTCCTGATGACTGCAGCAAGAAGAGAGCGTTGTGTAGATATCTATTCAAATATTTAAGCCTTTGCGTTAAACACAGCAGCTCCATGCTTAGAATGAGAAAACACTTTTCGGGTTGCTAAAGTTGAAGGTTCAAGAGGTAACTAGTATGGGCTTGATTAAATATCACTTATTTACAAAAGACCTTTAGTAATAGACTGATTTCAGATGCTGACAGCTTTGTCGCCTGTCTAGATGAGACATGATTAAGCACGAAATTCACTATTTCTCACATAACACATCAATAAAATAATGGCAGGTGACTCTACTAGCTTTATTAATTTTGGAAACATCAGTAGAATAATTCAGCCTTCATTTTACAATCTCACCCTGGCTTGATTTGATGCTTTTGTCTATTCTGCTGTTGAATAATCGATAAAACCTAATCTGAATCACCTAGGTTTCATGAACTGCATTTTAGGTATAAACTAAAATATATGGACAAACACAAGGTGGATAGTGCAGATTTTCTGCAGATCTGGAAGGAAGGGTACACATAGGGGAATATCCTTCACAAAGCGCAAGAGTGTCCTTACCCTCATTTCTCATTTTGCAAGTAATCCAATGCTTACCCATATATTTTGGCCTAGAAATTACCATTTGTAATGTTGGTGGTAAATTGTTTAATGTAGTCATGATTATTTTTCATATTGTATAAAATATTCACCAACAGTATAACAGTTCACCAAGCATGTGAGCCTCTGCTTGATCTGTGTCTTGTTTCTATATGCTTGCCATGAGTTGCAACCGTTAATACTCTTGCTGGAATAACTCTTAATCTTAGCTTTCAAATTCTATATAGGTTGGTCTCCAACTTTTGAGAGAAGAGTTCCAGAGTTGCACCAGTCATTATGTAACAGAATGGTTGCTGTCAGTACTTCTAAAGCTGTACGCAATTGACTTACGTTTATTAAATAAATTGCTTCAACTTCAGTGCACATCATTCTAGGCTGTATCTTGAGTTGAATGGATGATTTACTTGTTGTGGTATTATACTCCCAAAATATCACAAACTAACAAAATTGATCACATCATAAAATTGTTCTTTTCTACTAAAATCCACTGGTTTGGCATTATAATTATTGAAAAGCTCACAACTCCTCATTATGCAACAGAAAACCATACGTCAAAATTCACTGGCAACAGTTAATGGTGAGGGGGCGGAATGCAAGGGACATTGAAGGTAAACAAAGATAACTATAAGTACAAAGTCGGAAATGCATTTGGCTCATAAGTGTCTATTGGATGTATATTCATATCATTGTTAAAAACAATAAATCTGTTTAGATACTCTCTATTAAAAGTACACTATTCTATCAGCAACCAGATGAATGAACCCCAATTAAAGATCACACTGGAAAGAATGATGGAACGTGTCTCAATATCAACTACTAAAACCACTATATGAAAACAAAGAAGCTTCAGGTTCTGGTATACTCCGTGACAACTTTATTCTGTACACTTTCTCAATAATGCAAATATCTAATCAGTGTGGCAGCAACTCCAAGCATAGAGGCATGCATACCTAGTCAAGAGGTTCAGTTGTTCATATCAAAAATCAGAATGGAGAAGAAATGTGATCTAAGTGACTTTGACTTTGGAATAATTGTTGGTGCCAGATGGTATGGCGTCTCAGAAACCGCTGATCAACGCACAACAGCCTCTGGAGTTTACAGAGAATGGTGTGAAAAATGAAAAAAAAAACATCTAGTGAGTGGTGGTTCTGTAGATGAAAACGGCTTGTTGATGAGAGATGTCAAAGGAGAATGGCCAAACTGGTTCAAGCTGACAGGAGTGTGACAGTAATCAAATAACCATGTGTTACAACAGTGGTGTGCAGAAGGATATCTCTGAATGCACAACATGTCGAACATTGAAGTGGATGGGCTACAGCAGCAGAAGACCACGAACATACACTCAGTGGCCACTTTATTAGGTATAGGAGATACCTAATAAACTAGCCACTGAGTGTGTTTCTGACAATGTGAAATACCCCATGTTGACTACACTGAAAAAAAAGTTGAAAGAATTCTAAAATAATGCATAAATTACTCATCTAAGTCCTGAGAAAATCCAGCCATTTTATTCATGATATGGTAAGTGGATCAGAAGAAATTTCCATCCTTTCACAGGGAACTGGAGGTATACGTCATTGGAAACATGTTCAAAATGACAATTTTAACAAAAGAGTTAAGAGGCACAATAAGAACACAGGGCTGTGGGAGAAGGCAGTCATATTCTTACAGATGGAATAGGCCCAAAGGATCACTAAGCCTACGCAAGTTCTATTTTCTTGGACTCTTACATGTAAGTCTGTGGTCAAACAAACCCTCAGATCAGTTGAGATTATTTTCTTGCTGCCCAGACAGTATTTGCCATATCACAAATAAGCATGGAATAATTGATAATGCCTACTGATTGCTTATCACTGCAAGATGCCTCTCAACACAACATCAAAGTGTTACCCTATGGTAATGAATATCACACCAAACCATGTGTATGATGGAACATTGCTTACATCACTCTGACAAAGATGGTGCTGGTGGCACTGATGATGTAAAATGATAGTAAGGATTAGTATACCGCTTTGGATACTGTTGGGAGTGAACGAACTAACAATGGGAGACTGAGGTGACTGAGTCTGGCTCTGTGGTTCAGAAGGGAAGTGGGGGGGGGGGGAGAAGAGGACTGCAGTAGTGATGGGGATTCCACAGTTTGAGGAGCAGACAAGAGATTCTGTGGACATGAAAGAAAGACCCAGATGGTATGTTGCCTCCCAGCTGCTAAGGTCAGAGATGTCTCAAATCGGTCCACAGCATTTTAAAATGTAAGAGTGAGCAGCTGGAACATATTGGTACCAACAACAGAGGTTGGAAAAGGGAAGGTGTCCTGAAGAGTGAATATTGGGAGTTAGGTAGAAAGTTGAAAAGTAGGACCTCCAGGGTAGTAATCTCTGGACTGCTGCCTGTGCCACGCACCACTGAGGATAAGAACAGGATGATTTGGCAGAAGAATGTGTGGCTGAGGAACTGGTGCAGGGGCCACTGTTTCAGATTTCTGGATCAGTGAATTCTCTTCTGGGGAAGATATGACCTGTACAAAAGGGATGGGTTACACCTGAACTCGAGGGGAACCAATATCATTGCAGGCAGGAATGCTGGAATTGTTGGGGAGAGTTTAAACTAACTTGGCAGGGGAATGGGAAACTGAGTGATAGGGCTGAGGATGGGGCAGTTGGTATACAAGTCGATGCATTGTGTAGTAAGACTTTGAGGAAGGACAGGCAGGTGATAGGGTGAAATTACAGTCAATGGGATGAGTTCAAGTTCAACAAGGGCAAAATAAAAAAGGGAGATGAATATAGGACTGAAGATGTTATATTTGAATGCACACGATGCAAAATAAGGTAAATGTTCTTGTAGCGCAGATAGAGATAGGCAAATATGATTTTGTGGGCGTCACTGCGTCGTTGAAAGAAGATCATGGTTGTGAGTTTAACACCCAAAGATACGCATTGTAATGAAAGGACAGGCAGAAGGGGTGGGTTATAAATAAAATCAGATCCTCGGAAAGCAGTGACATAGGATTAGAAGATGTAGAATGCTTGTGGTAGAGTTAAGAAATTGCAAGAATGAAAAGACCTTGATGGGAGTTACGTACAGGACTCCTAACCGTAGTCAGGATGTGGCCTACAAATTACAACATTGATAGAAATGGCATGTAATGGGACAACGTTGCCCTTAATGGCTTTTTAGAGCAGCTTGTGCTTGAGCCTATTCAGGGAAAGGCAATCTTAGATTGGGTGTTGTGTAATAACCCAGCTCTTATTAGGGAGCCTAATGTAAAGGAACTCTTAGGAGACAGTGATCATCACATGATTGAATTCATACTGCAATTTGAGAGGGAGAAGCATATGTCACATGTATCAGTATTGCAATGGAATCAAGGGAATTACAGAGGCATGAGAGAGGAGCTGCCCAGGTGGATTGGAGGAGGATACTGGCAGGGATGATGGCAGAGCAGATATGGCTGACATTTCTGGGAACAGTTCACAAGGCGCAGGATACATATGTCCCACAGAAGAAGTTGTTCTCAAACGGCAGGGTAGAAAACCATGGCTGACAAGGGAAGTTAAGGACTGTATAAGAGCCAAAGAAAGGATACATAAGGTAGCAAAGTGAGTAGGAAGTTGGATGATTGGAAAGCTTTTAAAAGCCAACAAAATGCAATTAAAAAAGCTATGAGAAGGGAAAAGATGAAGAAAGTGGGCAAACTGACCAATAATATAAAGCAGGATACTAATTTTTTCCAGTTATTTAAAGAGTAAAAGGAAGGTGAGAGTGGATATTGGACCATTGGGAAATGATGCTGGTGAAGTAGTAATGTGGGCCAAAGAAATGGCAGATGAATTCAATGGGTACTTTGTACCTGTCTTCATTGTGGAAGACATTACCAGTGTGCCAGGGGTCTGTGAGTGTCAGGGAGCAGGAGCGAGTGGCATTGCTATTACAAAGGAAAAAGTGCTCGGCAAACTTATCTTAAGGTAGATAAGTCACCTGGACCAGACAATCTACATCCCAGAGTCCTAAGACAGGTTGCTGAAGAGATAACGGAAGCACTGGTCATACTGATAACAGAGGATTGGAAGATTGAAAATGTCACTTCACTCTTTAAGAAGGGAGGAAGGAAAAAAAAAGGAAATTATAGGCCAGTTAGCCTAAACTCGGTGGCTGGGAAAGTGTTGGTAGTCCATTATTAAGGATGAGATTTCAGGGTACTTGGAGATTAGTGATAAAATAAGTCAAAATCTGCATGGTTTCTGTAAAGGGAAATCTTGCCTGATAAGTCTGTTAGAGTTCTTCAAAGAAGTAACAAGCAGGGTAGATAAAGGAAAGGCAATGGATGTCAATTACTTGGATTTTCAGAAGGCGTAAAGGTGCTACACATGAGGTTGCTTAACAAGATAAAATTCCATGGTGTTGCAGGAGAGATACTGACATGGGTAGAGGAATGACTGACAGGCAGGAGACAGCGAGTGGGAATAAAGGGGGCCTTTTCTGGTTGGCTGCCAGTGACTAGTGGTGTTCCTCAGGGGCCAGTATTAGGACCACTACTTTTCACATTGTTTGTCAATGATTTGGATAATGGAATTGATGGCTTCGTCGCAAAGTTTGCAGAAGATATGAAAATAGGTGGAAGGGTAGGTAGTGCTGAGGGAGCAACTGGATTGCAGCAGGACTCAGACAAATTGGAAGAATCGGCAAAAAGTGGCAGATGGAATATAGTGTTGGGAAATGCATGATAATGCATTTTGGTAAAAAGAACATTAGTGTGGACTATTATCTAAAAGGAGAAAAGGTTAAAACAGCAGAGGTACAGAGGGACTTAGGAGTCCTCCTGCAAGACTCCCAGAAGGTTAATTTACAGGTTTAGTCCGTAGTAAAGAAGGCAAAAGCAATGTTGGCATTTATTTCAAGGAGAATAGAATATAAAAGCAAGGAGATAACACACTAGTCAGGCTGTACTTGGAGTACTGTCAACAGTTTAGGGCTCCAGAAAGGATGCGTTGTCATTGGAGAGAGTCCAGAGGAGGTTCACCAGGATAATTCTGGGAATGAAGGGGTTAACATATGAGAATTGTTTGGCAGCTTTGGACCTGTACTCACTGGAATTTAAAAGAATGTGGGGGGAATCTCATTGAAACCTAATAAATGTTGAAAGGACTAGGTAGGGTGGATGTGGAGAGGATGTTTCCTGTAGTGGGGTTATCCAGAACTAGAGGGCATAGCCTCAGAATTTTAGGGGCGATCCTTTAGAACAGAGGTAAGGAGGAACTTTTTAGCCAGAGAGTAGTGAACTTGTGGAATGGTCTGCCACAGATTGCGGTGGAGGCCAAATCTATGGGAATATTTATGGTGGAAGTTGATAGTTTCCTGATCTGTCAGAGCATCAGAGGATATGGTGAGAAGGCAGGTGTATGGGGTTGAGTCGGATCCGGGATCAGCTATAATGGCAGTGCAGCCTCAATGAGCTGAATGGCCTAATTCTGCCACTATGTCTTATGTTACAATAGTCAAGGGAGATTTCAATATGCAGGTAGATTTGGAAAATAAAGTTGTTGCTGGATCCTAATGCCTATGAGATGGTTTTTTAGAGCAGCTTGCGGTTGAGTCCACTCGGAGAAAGGCAATTCTGGATTGGGTGTTGTGTAATGAACCATATTTGATTAGGAACCTTAAGGTAAAGGAACCCCTAAGAGACAGTGATCATAATATGATAGAATTCATGCTGCAGTTTGAGGTGGAGAAGCTAAAGTCAGATGTATCAGCATTAGAGTGGAGTAAAAGGAATTACTGAGGAATGAAAGCAGGCCCAGCCGAAGTTGATTGGAAGGGGACACTGGCAGGGTCGTTGGCAGAACAGCAATTGTTGGAGTTGCTGGGGGTAATTTAGAGGTGCAGGATAGATACATCCCAAAGATGAAGAAATATTCTAAAGGTAGTATGACACAAGCATGGATAACAAGGGAAGTTAAAGGCAGCATAAAAACAAAAGAGAGGGCATATAATATGGCAAAAATTAGTGGTTAGTTATAGGATCGGAAAGCTTTCAAAACCAACAAAAGGCAAGTAAAAAGCCACAAGGAGAGAAAAAATGAAATATACAGGTAAGCTAGCCAAAAATATAAACAACAATACCAAAAGTTTTTTTTCAGATAGACAAAGAGCATAATAGAGTCTAGAGTGGATATCAGATCACTGGAAAATGACACTGCAGAGCTAGTAATGGGGAACAAGAAATGGTGCACAAACTTAATAAGTATTTTGCATTAGTTTTCATTCGGGAAGAGACAAGCAGTATGTCAGAAATCTCAGAGTGTCAGGGGCAGATGCAAGTGTAGATGCTATTACTAAGGAGAAAGTGCTTGGGAAGCAATTGGGTCTGAAGGTAGGTAAGTCACGTGGACCAGATGGACTACACCCCATGGTTCTGAAGGAGGTAGCTGAAGAGATTGTAGAGGATTAATTACGATCTTTCTAGAATCACTAGAGGACAAGAAAATTGCAAATATCACTCCACTCTTTAAGAAAGGAGGGAGCTAGACTAAAGGAAATTATAGGCCCATTAGCCTGACTTCAAAGGTTAAAAAGATTCTGGAGTCCATTATTAAGGATGAGATTTTGGGGTACTTGGAGGCAAATAATAAAATAGGCCAAAATCAACATGGTTTCCTGCCTGACAAATCTTTTGGAATTCTTTGAAGAACTAATAAGCAGGACACACAAAGGAAGTCAGCAGATATTGTTTACTTGGATTTTCAAAAGGCCTTTGACAAGGTGCTGCAAATGAGGCTGCTTAGCAAGATAAGAGACCACAGTACTACAGAAACAATAACAGCATGGACAGAGCATTGGCTGATTTGCAGGAGGCAAGGAGTGGGAATAAGTGGAGCCTTTTCTAGTTGGCTGCTGGTGACTAGTGGTGTTCCCCAGGGGTCTGTGATAGGACACTTCTTTTCAAATTTTATGTCAATGATTTGGATGACAGAATTGATGGCATTGTGGCCAAGTTTGTGATGATACAAAGATATTTGGAGGGACAGACAAGTAGTGTTGAGGAAGCAGGGAGTCTGCAGGAGTTAGACAGATTGGGAGAATAGGCAAGGAAGTGGCAGATGGAATATAGTGTCGGGATGTGTATTGTCATGCACTTCGGTAGCAGGTATAAAGACATAGACTATTTTCTAAAAGAGGTAAAAATTCAAAAATCAAAGGCACAGAGGAACTTGTGCAGGATCCCCTAAAGATTAACTTGCAGATTGAGTGTGTGGTAAGGAAGGTAAATGCAATATTAGCATTCATTTCGAGAAGACTGGAATAAAAAAGCAAGGATGTAATGCCAAGGCTTTATATGGTATGGTCAGACTCACTTTGAGTATTGTGAGCAGTTTTGGGCCCCTTATCTAGGAAAAGATGTGTTGGCATTGGAGAGGGTCCAGAGGGTGTTCACTAGAATGATCCCAGGAATAAAAGTGTTAATGTATGAGGAGTGTATGATTGCTCTGGGCTTGTACTTGCTGAGGTTTAGAGGGATGGGTGAGGTTCTCATTGAAATACCTAGATGGAGTAGAACAGGAGAGGATGTTTCCCATAGTCGGGGAGTCTAGAACCAGGGGGCACAGCCTCACAATAGAGGGACATCCATTTAGAACTGAGATGAGGAGGAATTTCTTTAGCCAGAGGGTAGTGAATCTGTGGAATTCATTTCCACAGATGACTATGGAGGCCAAGTCATTGGATATACTTAAAGCAGACAGGTGATTAAAGAAAATTTCAAATATTCTTACAAATAATGCTCATTTAAATTGCTTGGCCATTAGGCCAAGTGATCATGATGTGCTGAGTGTGAATGTTTTATAAATTTAAATGCAAGCATAAGTGTTCTGTTTCAAAGAGTGACATTGTTGTCCTTATAAACATAGTCATTAGCATTATTTGAATTAAAAAATAGTACTGTATCTTTTTATATAAGGTGTAATGCTTAACAGCTTTTTTGGATTTATGTAAAGTTCCATTTATAGATATGCAGCTCTCCTGCATACATCTGTTATGCAGAATACAGCTCATACGATATAATCAGATTTCAGATAAACATATATGTTATCTAAGATGTCAATGCACATAATATGCTCTGCTCCTCAAGGAGTAAAATGGAGTTTAACAAAGCACTAACCATAGTGACTTTTCTCCCTTTAAGAGCTTTTTAACAGTGAATATAAACAGGGTTGGGTGGTTTGAATAGAAATGATTGTCTCTAAATCCTCTTACTGTTTAATTTATGAGTTAAGCATTGCATTTTGTTTATTCATGTAGGGATATTAACCATTTAAACAAAGCAGCTGAATTGAGTGTTACCAACCAAACTAAATGTGGGTCTGGAGTCACAGTTAAACTGGACTAGTGAAGGATATCAGAGTTCCCACTTTCTTAGAAATCATCTTTCAGTTGCATTCCCTCAGTCATTTCTTCTTTTGGCTGTTCAACCTGAAACTTTACCTTATTTTGGAGTTTCTCAAGAATCCATGAATGACATCCTTTTTTTCAAAATCACACTGAATGCACCAAGCTCCTTTCATCTTGATGGGTCGGATTGCTTGTACAACATTTATTGCTGGATTAAGTTTCCTCCAGCTAAATATGGCTTGACCAAAGTGCTGGCTCTCTGTAACAAACTATTCCTTGTTTCTTTCTGTTTCTTTCTCTTTGGATACTAACATGAGGCTGAAGCAGTCTTCTTACATCCTCAGATTCTTTCTTTAACTTCAAAATTAAATTGAAAACCCAAAACTGCCCTTTCACTCATTTATAATGCAATATCACCTCCATCTGTTGCTGATATCCTCATCTATATTTCCAATGCCTCTAGGTTTGACTATTTCAATGATCTCCCAGCTGCCCTCGTATTTTGCATGCTAATCTATTCAAAACTCTACCCATAATTAAATTCACCCAAGTCCCACTTACACATTATCCTTGACATCACTGACCCACATTGGGTTTCAGCTGGACAATATCAAATATTTTCCTTTGACTTTCTTTTTCTCCATGACAACACAATTCTACATCTCCATAATGCTGTCCAACTTGGCTATCCCTTGTACATCCCTGATTTTAATCACCTTGTAATTAACAATAGCTTTCTAAGCCCTGTATTCTGGAAATTTTCCCCTCTCCCCTCACGCAACCATTGCATTGCTTCAGCTCTCCATTTTGTCTTTGCATATGCTTTTTAAAACCAACCTCTGACCAAGTTTGTCATGTGTCCTAATATCACATTCTACAGCTCAGTCATATTTTGTTTGATAAATTTCCTATGGATTACATTGAATCACTTTTTTATACAATTGTTACACAAGTGTGTGCTCTTGCTCGGTTTGTGAATGTTAAGGCATTCCACAACAAGGATATTCACTGAGAACTATATTCACATATAGTTTCTGAACTGAACACAACCATTTCACATATGAAGAAGCGTGACTCCATCTGTGTGAGGTGCACCTTCTCTTTATTTCCATGACAGACTCTGTCTATGTACATTCAACACATTTAATTCAGATACACGATTTTAATCTGAGGTTTCATTATAATGGAAGTTTGCACAGCATGTCACAAAAGCTGACATAATACAACGTTCAAGAGGTTTATAAATGTTAAATCAGCCTTAAAATATATTATTTCCTTTGGACATTTGTTAAAATTACTGTTCATCATAATTAGAAAAAAGGTCTTTATTTTCCTTTATCTACATTGCTCAGGTTTTATAGCAAACAAGACAGTGATCTGAACAGGATTTTTCTGTATGTTAGTTCTTGACATATGCCTTGATATATATTACACTGCACTGAATTGTCACAATAATTATAGGGTGAAAAATTATGGATCACCAGAAGTAGTTTGCAAATGATCACAATGCAACGAGAAGTATAGTGGAAGTCTAAATTATTAGAGCAAGCCTTGAGCAATTTATCAATTGAATGTTAAACAGATTGCTGTTTCAAAACGAGACAGTTTGGTGGAATTTGCTTTTCTTCACTCCTCTCTGTCATTCACCTCCTTGGGCCCCAGGTCCTGGGAGCAACCAGTTCCTTGATCTCTGCTGACATCACTTGGAAGTACCTCAGAGCAGTCAAGAGTAACTCTCACCTCTTGTGAACTGTCTAACCTGCCATACAGGGATCCCTTATTGGGATTACAGGCATGCACTAAACTGAATGATTTGAGATTTGAATACCATGTAATTCAGTATTATAAGAATCCTAAAAGGCTGGCAAGGTGTTTCACAACTGGATATTAAATAGCAGAAGAATCCTGCTGCTGTATTTCTCCATACACCTGAGTTCCACTGAGAAAGGTTATCAATTGCACAAATAGAACGTTCATAAGTAATAATAATAAAAATGTCATAAGACTGCAAAACAAAAACATTAAACCAGAGGCTCAAAAAGATAGCAGAGATTCACTCAACACCAAGAGCCCTACTTATAACTCTTCATTTCGATGTGAACACACACCATCATTCTGTCAATTCCGCTAATGTAGATTCTGTTGCTCCTGAAACAGAGATGGAGCGATTCAACCACCTCTGGGAAGTGAGGCCAATGCCGAACCCGTATTTACAATATTTAGCAACCAATTGGATTTTATTTTATTGCATCAAAAGGGTGCTCTTAGGTACTTACCATATCGTAAACATTGAGAATGACTGGTTCATTTGCCATCGCTCGTTGCAGAGATCATTCAGTTCCAATAATCCTTAGATCAGGTACTGGCCCCAGTTCGCTCTCACGTTACGGTTGCATTCAAGATCAAACACGCGAAACAATTATTTTTTTCAAGCAAGAATCGGAAATCTATCCAGTGTCCAAAAATACACGGTGTGCATAGGATTCCCTCTACTTCGTACAATGTGATCGGGAGAGTGTACTGACAGTTCATCCATAGGTAGTACCCCGCTCCATAAATCCAGCCTGAAGGCTAGAAATCTATATTTATGCACTTCGAAGAAAATGCTTTGGAAATGCCCAACAATATACCGGCTGAGCCGCACGTTAGAAATTGCTTTGGTTGGAGCATTAGATAATCACTGCATTAGGTGCCCCTGCCCCATTGGAGAATGCTCGCTTAATGTCCATTGGTCTTGCTTGTTTCAGGAGACACTGGAGCTGAAGTGCACGTTACTTTTCCGCCTGCGTGTTGCCAGCAGCAGCGGTGGCCGGCGCTGTCCAGGGTAGCGATGCAGCGAGGCTCTCCCTCGCCTGGCTGGAGTTGGATGACATCACTTGAAGCCAGCCCGAGAAACCGGCTATCCGGCTTGGCTTTTAAAGCAGCCACTGCAAACGGAGATGCAGCTCGCTCTGAGCTGCTTACATCATAAGCGTCCACAGCTCCGAGAGGCCCGGGAACGGTTAAAGCTGAGCTGCAGCGAAAAAACTTGCTTAGAATCATTGACGTGGAAATCTCGTGTGAATTAGCAATCCTCTGAATAAAAAAAAAGACACAATTTAAAACGTTATCCTTTATTGCAGGACTAATTCCTATAATTTAAGCGAACACTTATACATTAGAGCATCTGAATTGGATCGAAGGTTAAAGTCAAAGGAGAGAAATGAATTGGATTATTCTCATTTAAAAGTGATCACTCTAAAATAAGAACTTGTCACTCGGTGCTACTGACGACATTGGCAAGAGACAGGATCATGTGAAAAATGCAGTCACTAGTTGCTGACAGCGCCGCCAGTCAGACTGGGAACATGTTCTGCAGCGTGTTACATTGCGATTTCTCGAGCGGAAAACGCTCATATATTTATTTTGCAAGCTGCCGCTCCACTCCAGTCCAAAGTCGTGCCGCGGTTCATTTTAAAATCCAGGCATCTAGGATTAGTCTATCCACTGCATTTCGACAATCCCAAAATAACTCGCCTCGTCCGAGTCAGCTACACGTGATTTTCGAGGACAGTCAGCCCAGTACCACACAGCTCGAAGGGGCTCCAGTTCGGTTACATTTCAACTAATCCTTCCCGCAAGAAACGGTAGAAGCTCACAGAAGAATAATGCACTTATTCTTGAACCTCACAATTTCCATTCCAAATACCTTTATTTAATTAATAAAACGTCAGAATATTGTTTTGTCAAAGACTTACAGTGAAAAGCATCTGGATCAAAAACTCAAGTTTTTAAAATGTTCTTGAATGCTGCTAAAGAAAGAGAAAGCAAGTAGAAACTAAACTGGTGGAGCAGATCACCAAGGAACTATAATGGCAAACTACTGCAAATTCAAATCACCCTTTGTGTTCATTCATATAATGGGAGGGTAGCCTGGATTGAAATTGACCACAGACCATCATAATGTATACGCATTCAAGTCCATACACACATCTCAATGGGACCATTCAAAACCAGGTAACCTCATATTTCAAGTCAGGATAACCCATGATTTATAATTCAGAAAGGTAGCAGTAATACTGAAATTGCTTCACACCCATTCTAACCTGGCAGCCGCAATGTGTCTTTGGATTGAAGGCAACAATTTCTTCATCTGTGATATAGTCTTTTATAAAGGGTTTAATATTAAAGTTATAACTCTGAGGCTCTTGTCAATGTGATAACGTAATATAATTAAGATGAAAATTTGTTCTTGTTAGGCACTCCATCAGGATCACAAATGATTTCCACTCTACATTTTGTTCATTCTAAGGTGACTTATGAGGCCAATGTAGGAATGAAAGATTCATCCATAGAAGGGAGAGAAGGTAGCTAATGTGGTGGATGAATGGGTAGTTGTTAAGTGACTCACCCCGCTGCTGCTTATGTTGGACCTCTGTGTGCTTCATCTGCAGAAGCTCAAGGTTTTCACGCTATCCTGAATAGGCCAATAAGCTGAACAAGTGTAATTGGGGCTCTAGTAATGGAGAGGATACTGATATCAGTTCATTTTCACTTTTAGTGCATTTTGCAGAGGCAGCATTGGTGGTATCTTACCAGCATTATAAGGTGCCCACTGAAGGTTCTTAGGAAGCCATGAGTTTTGTTCCAGAACTGAGGTCTTGAATTCCTGCATCTGGGGTTCCTGATCCTGCCATGGCAAATGCAACATTTACCTTAATTATAAATATACGTTTATATGGCATGATAAATACAAATCTTTCTAAGACTTCTATTGTGATACCATCAATCCGCTCTTTCTCTCTTTGTTCTTGTCCAGACTTCCTGCCTCTTCTGTCTGCATGACCTGAAAATCCAACAATTTGCCAATGACTCAGAGCTAGTGGTCACTGAAAAGAAAACTTTGCTGGGGTTCCTAAATGTTTAATTATACAGATGCAACATCAATGCTGTAAGCTTTTTAAGTTTTCAATGAGTTATCTATCTACATGTCACTATGATCATAGTAATTGGTGCAATCATTGTACAATGTACAAAGTGAACTTTTGTAATTCTTTTTCTTTAGAATAGGAATTCATTTCAAAATGTAGAGTTGGTGTTGAAAGGTGAAGATCATGACTTCTCTCTAACTGATAAACGTCAAGAACTGCAGGGTTGATGATCTTTCCCTATTGGCTATATTGCACAATGTAACCACTAAGTAAACTAAAATCATAATAGATTCAAAATATGGACCTATGATCAGGTGTCATATATGGATATAGGAACAAAGAACACAGCAACTGGATTAGACCACCTGACTACCAATTCCCTCCCCCCAACAAACTCTTACCCACCATTCAATGCCATCATGACTAATCTACCCTACGCCTCAACACCTTTCCTGTTTCAGATTCAAACCTCCAATCTTTTAAAAATTTAACTTTAAATACATCTAAAGATCTACCCCCCCCCCCCCCCACCAACAACTCTCTGGGATAAAGAATTTCAGAGATTCGCCACCCTCTATGGGAAATCACCCTTCATTCTTCTAAACTCCAAAGCATACAAATCAAGACTGATTGCTCTCTCTTGGTTGGAAAATCCTCTCATCTTACAAATTAGCTTGGTTTATCTTTGGACTGTCTACAGTGCTACTATATCACCACTATACAGTACTGTGCCTAAGTCTTAGGCACATATACAGTATATAGCTAGGATGCCTAAGACCTTTGCACAGTACTGTAGTATTTTATGCATTGCACTGTACTGCTGCCATAAAAAAAACAACAAATATCATGTCATATGTGAGTGATGATAAACCTGATTATGATATGGACCCAAGAGTGGGAAGGGGGCAAGGAGAGGTGAATCATGGTTGGAAAAGAGGAGAGGAAGTGAGAAACATCAGAGAAACATTCTGTAATGATCAATAAACCAATTGTTTGGAATCAAATGACCTTGCCTGGTGTCTCCAAGCTGGGTGTGTCTGTGCCCGCATCACCACCCACCACTGGCACTCCTTCTCTGCCACCTGTTCCACACCCATCCTACAACGCTCCACCCTCGCTATTCCCAACATCCTTTGCTTCCGCCAGATTTACAAACTTGCTCACAGCTCCATTTTGACAAATACAGTACCTTAGGCATCCTAGCTATAGGCATATGTGCCTAAGACTTCTATAGAGTATTATATGTCCTCATCAACAACCTGTCAGTGTATTAAAACAGATTGTAGTTATGAACTTCTTGATTTCATTTGTTTGTTTCGATCGGTTGTGAGAAAACAGAGACCAGCTCCCCAAACTGCACTTAGAAGCATTACCCTTGAAATGAGATGAATTTGATTTTAACCCACAACAACATGAGCATGTATCACCTACAAGAAAAAGAAATATGGATCTATTATTATCAAATCTCTTGAAAAGTTAGATCTGTGCACATCCAGGGATAATCAAGGGGTAGGTAGATCCTAAGTAAATAGACACATTACAAAACTCTGTGATGAACTACCCTGCACTGAACTGGGAATTAGATGTCACAACCAACAGCATCAATAAAAGCCTGTGTGCTTTTGTAGCAAAGCTGCCTTATTTTTGTCTTGCCTTTAATTCAGCAATGGTTTCTCCAATTCTTTGATCAATGATGTGTTAAAAATCAACTAAAGTTAAAATCTATGTCCCAAGACAAATTCATTTCAAGCATGTTGTCCAGGACTGATTAAATCGAAGGACGAATCATGCCATGCATTCAAACAAAAACATACTCTACAAAGATGTTAGGAGTAAAAACAGTTCCTTTTTACGTATCAAATTCACTCATTAATCCAGACAGTACCATTGCAATGTTTAAGTACGTGCTCATCAATTATTGGTTTGAGAACTATATAGAAAATTCATTGGATTAATTGAAACAAGATTTGCAACAGATTTTTAATACAAGAAACTTTTCAGGGTTACTTCAGGTTCTAGGTTCTGAAAGGGGAATGATAGCAGAATTCTGTTGGAGCATTGAGGTGCTCACACTTGCCATTCCCCTTTTTGTTAGGATCACCCATCTGAATTCGATCTTCTAGCAGCAACTTGGTTCCTCAAGCTTCTCTAACATACATATCAACACAAAAATATTCAAAAAGTTAAAAACTAAACATACTGTTCAAACTTTAAAAGAAAAAATAAATGAAAACTCAAAAACTATTAATAGAATTAATATAATTAATTCTCCTCCCCTAAAAATGTCAATTACCTGGACCAGGTTTATTTCTCTCTTAAGCACACTGCTCCAGGTTCAAAGGTCAGGATTTCCAATGTCACAGCTGGAGAAACAGCAAACATTTGGCATTCCAGCACTGCAATCCATGAGGACATCAGAGTTTAGTCAGAAGGACAGCAGCAAGGAACTATTGGGAAGTTTCAATCTACTGAATTCACCTGTGCTTTACACAGGAGCCCTAATCTTCCTGCAGCCATATTGAAAATACCAACCATTAAACACATAATGTTGGGTTTGCCTAGCAAAACCCAGCCCAATAAACACATTGCACAAAATTACAACTGAGCATAACGGATTATGTGCAAGATAGTTTTCAATACAGCTAAGTGTAAGATGGCAAATGTTAAAGGAAATTTCATATTCTTTTTTAAATAGTGAATATAGTCATTATAATCAGATAGCTACGATATAAGGAGGAGAATTTTTGCAATGGCTATACAGAGCCATGGTTAGATGGGTACTGGTTTTTGGCTTCATGCCCTACAAAAGAAAGTTTGTCCTTTTATAAAGCACAACACAAATTCACCAGGATATCATATAGGCCTCCAGGATTCCACTACAGCTCAGAGAAATCACAAAATAGGGTTGCTTCCATGGAATAGAACTTAGAACAGCACACCACAATACAGGTCCCTTGGCCCATGAGGTTGTGCCAACAATTTATCCTCCTCCAAGATCAAACTAATACTTTCTTCCCATATAGCCCTATGTTTTTCTATCATCCATATGCCTATCTAAAGAGTCTCTTAAGTACCTAATGTACCTGACCCTGCCAATACCCCTGGCAGCACATTCCACACACCCACCACTCTCGGTGCAAAAAAATCTAACTCTTACCCTATACTTCCCTCCAATCACCATAAAATTATGCCTCTCATATTTGTATCAGACTGTCCACTCTATCTATGCCTCGCATCATTTAATCGCTTCTATCAAGTCACCTCTCATCCTCCTTCACTCCCAAGAGAAAAACATTAGCTTGCTCAGCAATTCCTCATAAGACATGCCCTCAAGTTCAGGCAGCATCCTGGTAAATCTCCTCTGCACCCTCTCTAAAGCTTCCACATCCTTCCCATAATGAAGCGACTAGACCTGAATACAATCCTCCAAGTGTGGTCTAACTAGAGTTTCAAGGAGGTTCAACATAACCTTGTGGGTCTTGAACTCAATCTCTTGACTAATGAAGGCCAACACACCATATGCCTTCTTAACAATCCCATTAACTTGCATGGAAATGTTGAAAGATCAATGGAAGTAGATGCCAAGATCCCACTATTCCTTCACACTACTAAGAATCCTGCCATTAATCTTGTACTGTGCCTTCAAGTTCAACCTTTCAAAGTGTATCACTTCACACTTTTCCAGACTGAGCTCAAGTTTGCACTTCACAGTGCAGCTCTGCACTCTATCAACGTCCCATTGTAACCTACAACCATCAGCATTATCCACAACTCCACTAACCATCATGTCATTGCAGACATGCTCACCCACTCTTCCACTTCCTCATCCAAGTCATTTATGAACACCACAAAGAGCAGGGGTCCCAGAACTGATGCTTGCAGAGCATAACTTGTCACCAACTTCCAGGTAGAATATGCTCCATCTAGTTCCACCCTCTCCCCTCTGTGGGCATGCCAGCCTGAATCCATGCAGCCAAGTATCTCTGGATCCCATGTCTTCTGATTTTCTGAATGAGCCTTCCATGCGTAACTGTGTTGAACGGCTTTCTGAAATCCATATGCACCACATTCACTGCTCTACCTTCATCAATTAGTTTTGTCACTTCCTTGAAGAATTCAATCAATCTCAGGAAGCGTGACTTGACTTTCTCAAGCCCATGCTGACTATCCCTAATAAGACTATGCTTATCCAAATGGTTGTAAGTTCTGTCTCTAAGAATTCTCTTCCATAGTTTGCCATGACTGATGTAATACTCATTGCTCTATAATTCCCATGATTATCCCTATTACCTTTCTTGAACAAACATACATTTGCCACCCTCCAGTTTTTCACTAGTCCTATGGCCAGTAAGGAAGCAAAGAACATCGCCAAATATCTTCTGTCACTTCCAGTAGTAACCTAGCGTATAACCCATCCATCCTAGTTTTTTAAGTTTCAACACATCCTCTTTCTTAACATTGATATGTTTCAGTATATTGTCATTATACACAGTCCTCATATTCATCAAGGTTCCTCTTACTGCTGAATACTGAAACAATGTGTCAATTAAGGACCTTTCCCACCTCATCCGATTCCAGGTATGTTTCCTCTTTTTTTTTGTAATTTATTTTTTATTGAAGTTCATCATCAAACAAACATTTCCATAAGATGTATTTCAGACATTGTACATTGATATCAGACATTGATATCATATAATCATATATATCATAAATCTCCACAAAGTATTTATCTGAGGTATACACTTATGGAAAAGAGTGGAAAGAAAAAACAAGCAAAAGGAAAAAAACTATGTACAAGTAGGGAGTGATTTTTTTTTACAACATATTCATTGATTTGTGAGAATAAAATCAGGCCTATGAGGCATTATGTAGTTAAACCATTCCTGTTCGTCCTGCCATCATTCTAATCATCCTCCTGTTCTTCACATAGGTGTAGAACTCCTTGGGTTTTCTTAATCCTGCTCACCAAGGTTTTCTCATGACTCCTTCCAGCTCTCCTAAGTCCCTTCTTAAGCTCCTTCCTGGCTATCTTATAACCTTCAAGGGACCTGTCTAAGCCTTGCTTCCTAAATCTTAGGTGTGCTTCCTTCTTCCTCACCTTTACCCTACTGTCCTTTCTGTGCTTGAAAGGGACAAACCTATCCAGGAACCCCATGCTGGTGCTCCCTGAATAACCTCCACATTTCTGTTGTGCATTTTTCCAAGTACATGTGTTTCTAATTCATGCTCCCAAGTTCCTGCCTAATAGCATCATAATTCACACACCTCCGATTAAATACTTCTCACGCTCAAGTTCAACTGTCATTCAACCATACATGAATATCCAAAACAGCTGTTCACCAATAAACCAATGAATTAGATTTGCAGCATTCCATAGCACCAACATTTAAAGGGGTCTTACGATCAGGAGAAAAGTGACTAAGGTGATCACTCAGTGTCAGACTGCACACCTCCTTCATGCACTGATGCCTCTCTGTTGAAAGCAGCATCGCAATGCTCCTTCAGTTTCTCCATCAATGAGCAACTCGCTGATGGGTTAGACCTGCAGTACTTTAAGTTCTTAATGTCCAGCAAGGTGTTGTGATAATAAAAAATGTTTAAAAAAGATAGTAACACCTTTGGTTGACCATGTAGAAGCCATCTTACCAGAAGCTCCTATCCCTGTCCAAGGCAATGCTAAATGTCAGGAAGCTATGGTCATTGTTTCCAAAATGCCCACCACTGACAGTATGCAATTTGACCATTTTCAGTGCCTAGTTCTAGATCCAGTATGACCTCTCCTCTGGTAGGCCTGTCAACATATTCTGTGAATAGTAGAGGTCAACAGAAATTATGATTGCTGTATTAAGAATTTTGAAAGAATTTCATGAGGTAGATAGAGAAAATCCTTCCTTGTCTTTTCTTGACCAGCAGAAGAGGAAGAAATTACCATAAAATCAGAGCCAAGCATATCTTTAGAGGAGGAAAGTAACATTTTTCCTACTAACACTGGGAATAGTATTAAGGTACATCCAATTAAAAGTAATGCCTGTTGTCTTAACTAATGATGTTAAATCTGAGATTGATGGATTAAAGATAAGCAAGGATTTAAAATGTTGCATAACCAACACTATTTGATAGATTCAAGACACAGATCAGCTATTGCACAGCAGTGCATCCTTATTGTGCTGAATGGTCTATACATGTTTCCCTGTACTTCGTGGGTCTATAAAATGGATCCATGAGAACAACTTTTGGTGTGGGAGTTGATATGAGGAGTAAAAATTGTAACAGTAAAGGACTTATCTCACTGATAATAATACAGAAACCCAGATTTATATATCCAGTACTGAAACAATAACAACTCTTTCCTTTAGTGAAATGACAATCCATTGAAGTTGGGCAAAAGTTCACATCGTAACTGGAATAAAACAATAGCTGGTCACTCAGCATTATAGAATACACCACTTGTTGTTGGATGGAAGTACCCGAGGTGATACTTAACCCAAATGAGCAATTAACATGCTAATTCGCCATAGTGACCAATCTGCTCCAGGGGACACTGTTCACTGTTAACACAAAGAACTTGATACAAGTTCAATGCAAGTTAAAAAAAACATTCAGTTCAGGCAACATAAATCAAATCCAATTTGTGGACAGGGTTCTAGCTGGAAAATAATCAGTTTGTAAAATAGAAGCAAGATGTAAATAGATAATCCTTAAGGAAAGTCTTCCATTAACCTCTTCCAGCCAGGCTCCCACTCTCATTCCTTGCACACTTCCAGACTTATACAATTCATGTTTCAGTTTACACTGCTCTTTTCATCTATCACCTGGTGCTTGTTGCCCACTCTGGCATCATCATAGTTTTAAAACATCTCATCCTTGCTTTTAGAGTCCACCATGACCTCACTCCCCACTGCCCCAGTAACATCCTCCAGCTGTCTCAGAGGTGTTCCATTTGGAGCTCTTGTATCTCAGTTTCCTTTGATTTTCTTTGCAATACCAATAATATGAAAGGAAAAGACATCTTTGAAATGCATTTAGATAATTTTCCTTTATTAATATATGTACTTCTGGCCTAACAAAAAAGATGGCACTGCTGGAGTTAATTCTGAGAAAATGAGTCAGGCTAAATGATGTGTCAATGGAGGAACATCTAAAGGTTTAGAACAGCCAAGGATCCAGACTGTTCTGAAATAAATGTATTCAATTGGCTAAGAGCCAATTCAATTGGATGAGAACAGATCTGGTCCAGATAAACTGAAAGCAAACTTGCAGGCATACTGCAATTGAACAATCAAGACCCAATGGAGCTGTTTGCCCCTAGTCAAGCAACACACACAAAAATGCTGGAGGAACTAATCAGGCTAGGCAGCATCTATGGAAAAGAGTAAACAGTTGACGTTTCAGACCGAGACCCTTCATCAGAATTCCTCCAATGAGAGGGAAGGGAAATTGAACCAAGATGCTGGGATGACCAATAAATAGGCAGCATCCATTATTAGCGACCCTCACCATCCTGTAATCCTCTCTTCCTATTACTAAGATCAGGGAAGAGGCACAGGAGCCTGAAGACCCACCCTCTACCATTCAGGGATAGCTTCTTTCTCCTCCATCATCTGATTATTAAATGGTCCATATTCCTTTTATCCATGATTTAGGTATTATGTAATTTATAGTAATTTTATGTCTTTAACACTGCAGTCACAAAACTACAAATTTCATGTCATATAAAACAGTGTGAACAACCTGAGAGCCATGCTTAATAATAGTCATTGGCACCTACACATTTTTAACTCTCTGCATCTCCCAAAACCACCCTACTTTAAAGCTGTTATGATCATAGTTCCAGTTTATCCTTCACTATATTTAATGCTACAACTGAAGGCTTTTTCCTTCTTTTCAGATATCCTGAACCCTTTAGAGATACAGTATTACTTTTGCTGTCTATTCCTCCTATGTCCTGTCTGCAACCTAAAACCAAGCTGTTTTCTCTCCTTTTTAGTTCTGACTAAAACTGAAAAGTTTACTGTTTCCCTTTCCACCTCCGTAACCTGCTGAGTGATTCCTGCATTGTCTGTTTTTTTCCACTAATGTAATTTCTTGCACGACTGTTGATTTTATAGCTTACTATGTATATCCCAAAAAGTTGCTAATTAGGGATTGTGAAGATTTTGATCTGGTGGTCATCTTGAAAGAAACTTGGAGGAAAGCGGGGACATAATTGGATTTCCCATATTCCTGATATTCTTACTCTTTCAAGTGGCAACTTGCCAGATCTCTGCATTCCTTCTTGCTTGAACAATTTGATAGAGAAAGTGGATGAATGCAATGCTAAGGAAGTAAAGTCTCTGGATAATATTAAGTTATTGAGTTATCTTGCAACTGCATCATCTACACTTGGGATAATAAGTGATATGCAAGTAGTAGATTGGTGAGCTTAACTTCTCATGTGTTGCTCCTCCAGCCTTCACCAAAACTCTGATATGCCAGTCAAGTTCATTGGAATTCTACCAGCTTGATCAGTGGTGGTACTACCATACCTTTTTATTGAAATCTCCCTCCCAATGTACAACATATGCTGTATCCCCACAGGGTTCTTAGAGCAGAAGAGTACCTGTACATCATCCCAGAAAAAATTACCAGGAGATTTTCTTATCTAAATTTGAGATGAAGACATGAGATTTCAGCGGGAAAGTTGACGTTGAGAGTTCCTTGGACTACTTCCATCCTCTTTCGAATTACTGTCCCTGCGAATGGTGATTGAAGGATCAGGGAAGTTGGTTGAGTGGTGCAAGTCTATGTCCTTTTGTCAGGCCACTGTTCATCCAATATCAGAAGCAGTTCTTTCAACTTTTTGTGTGAATATCTAGATATTAGTGAGGAGGACTTTGCATTGGGTGCATTTTGGACAATTTTGATTTCAATGTCCAGGTCACAGGCAAGCAGCCCAGACTTTTTCTATAGTTACTTTTTGCACTGGCTTGTTAAAACTTAATGAGGTTAAGACAGGAGGAGTTGAAATTTCAACCACACTGAGGTGGGACAGCATACAAGGAAAATAAATTTGTGCACAAATGAGTGTCAGGTGACACTATTTTATCAGGCAATGAGTTAAATTTTAACTTTTCCACATGGTGGAAAGAACATTAGAGGATTTGTGGGTGGATGCACAGGCAAAGCAAAAAGCCCAACATTTTTGGCAGCATCTTTGCCATGGCTGACAAGTGAAGTCAAAGCCAAAGTAAAAGCAAAAGAGAGGGCCACAAGGAAGCCAAAGTTAATGGGAAGATAGAGGATTAGGAAGCTTTTAAAGAATTGCAGAAGGAAACTAAGGTCATTAGGAAGGAAAAGATGAATTATGAAAGGAGGCTGGCGACTAATATCAAAGAAGATACTAAAAGCATTTTTGAGTATATAAAGGGTAAAAAAGAGCTGAGGGTAGATATAGGAACAATAGGAAATGACACTGGAGATATTGTAATGAGACGCAGAGATGACAGAGGAACTGAATGCATATTTTGCATCAGTCTTCAGAGTAGAAGACACCTGCTGTATACCGGACATTCAAGAGTGTCAGGGAAGTGAAGTATGTGTGGTGAAAATTACAACTGAGAAGGTGCTCAGTAAGCTTAATGGTCTGTGGATAAATCATCTGGACCTGATGGAGTGCACACCCGGGTTCTGAAGGAAGTAGCTGGAGAGATTGTGGAGGCATTAACGATGATCTTTCAAGAATCGATAGATCCTAGCATTGTACCACATGACTGGGAAATTGCAAATGTTACTCCGCTATTTAAAAAGGGTGGGAGGCAGCATAAAGGAAACTATAGGCCTGTTAGTCTGACATCAGTGGTTGGGAAGTTGTTGGTATCGATTGTTAGGGATGAGATTATGGAATACCTGGAAGCACATGACAAGATAGGTCAAAGCCAGCATGGTTTCCTAAAAGGAAAATCCTGCCTGACTAACCACCTGCAATTTTTTGAGGATATTACAAGCAGGGTAGACAAAAGAGGTGCAGTAGATGTGGAATACTTGGATTTTCAGAAGGCTTTTGACAAGGTGCCACACATGAGGCTGCTTAGCAAGATATGAGCCCATGGAATTACAGGGAAGTTACTAGCATGGGTGGAGCATTGGCTGATCGGCAGAAAACAGAGAGTGAGAATAAAGGGATCCTATTCTGGGGGCAGTGTTGGGACCGCGGCTTTTTATGATGTATGTCAGTGACTTGGACTATAGGATTAATGGATTTGTGGCTAAATTGGCCGATGATACAAAGATAGGTGGAGGAGCAGGTAGTGTTGAAGAAACAGAGAGCCTGCAGAGAGACTTAGATAGTTTAGGGGAATGGGCAAAGAAGTGGCGAATGAAATACAATGTTGGAAAGTGTATGCTCATACACTTTGGTGGAAGAAATAAACGGGCAGACTATTATTTAGATGGGAAGAGAATGCAAAATGCAGAGATGCAAAGCGACTTGGGAGTCCTTGTGCAGGATACCCTAAAGGTTAACCTCCAGGTTTATTCGGTGGTGAAGAAGGCGAATGCAATGTTGACATTCATTTCTAGAGGTATAGAATATAAGAGCAGGGATGTGATGTTGAGGCTCTATAAGGCACTTGTGAGACCACATTTGGAGTATTGTGTGCAGTTTTGAGCTCCTTATTTTAGAAAGGATATACTGACATTGGAGAAGATTCACAAGAATGATTCCAGGAATGAAAGGCTTTGACTTCTCCTGTCAGCCACGGTAGTGTCCTTCTTCCATTCGAAAATTTCTTCTTATTTGGAATATATCTGTCCTGCACTTCCCTTATTTTTCACAGAAACTCCAGCCATTGCTGCTCTGCTGTCCTTCCTGCTAGTCTCCCTTTCCAGTCAACCTTGGCCAGTTCTCCTGTCATGCCATTGCAATTTCCTTTATTCTGCTGAAATACCGATACATTGGAATTTTGTTTCTCATTCTCAAATTTCAAAGTGAACTCATATTGTGATCACTGTTCCCTAAGGGTTCCTTAACCTTAAGCTCGCTTATCACCTCCAGATCGTTGCACAACACCTAATCCAGCACATCTGATCCCCTGGTGGGCTCAACAACAAACTGTTCTAAAAAGCCATCACTTAGACATTCTACAAAATCTCTGTCTTGAGGTCCAGTACTGACCTAGATTTCCCAATCCACTTTCATGTTAAAATTCCCAAAGATTATCATTACATTGCCCTTCTGACATGCCTTTTCTATCTTGTGTTGTAATTTGCAATCCACATCCCAGTGGCTGTTTGGAGATCTGTATTCAATTGCCATTAGGGTCCTTTTATCCTTGCCATTTCTTAACTCAACCCATAGAGACTCTACACCTTCCGATCCTATGTCATCCCTTTCTAATAATTAGTATTATTTCTTATACACTGAACCACACCAGCCCCTCTGCCACTTCATGTTCCAGGGTTCTGATGTTTGAGTTGTGATAGAGGCAGAGGGATGAAGGGTGGGGGGGGGGGGGGGAGGTGGCATTGCTAGTCAGGGAAAATGTTACAGCAGTGCTCAGGTAGGACAGATTAGAGGGTTTGTCTACCGAGGCCATATGGGTGGAGCTGAGAAACAGGAAAGGTATGACCACATTCATGGGTTGTATTATAGACCACCCAATAGTCAGCGAGAATTGGAGGAGCAAATCTGCAGAGAGATAGCAGACAACTGCAGGAAACATAAAGTTGTGATAGTAGGGGATTTAAATTTTCCACATATTGATTGGGACTCCCACACTGCTAAAGGTCTAGATGGGTTAGAGTTTGTGAAATGTGTTCAGGAAAGTTTTCTAAATCAATATATAGATGTACCGACTAGAGAGGATGCAATATTAGATCTCCTATTAGGAAATGAGTTAGGGCAGGTGACGGAAGTGTGTGTAGGGGAACACTTTGGTTCTAGTGATCATAACACCATTAGTTTCAACTTGATCACGGATAAAGATAGATCTGGTCCTCGGGTTGAGATTCTAAACTGGAAAAAGGCCAAATTTGAAGAAATGAGAAAGGATCTAAAAAGCATGGATTGGACCAGGTTGTTCTCTGGGAAGCACTTGGTAAGTGGGAAGCCTTCAAAGGAGAAACTTTGAGAGTGCAGAGTTTGTATGTTCCTGTCAGGATTAAAGGCAAAGTGAATAAGAATAAGGAACCTTGGTTCATTAGGGATATTGGAACTCTCATGAAGAAGAAGAGAGAGATGTATGACATGTATAGGAAACGGAGCAAATAAGGTGCTTGAGGAGTATAGAAAGTGCAAAAAAATACTTAAGAAAGAAATCAGGAGGGCTAAAAGAAGACATGAGGTTGCTTTGGGAGTCAAGGTGAAGGATAATCCAAAGAGCTTCTACAGGTCTATTAAGAGCAAAATGATAGTAAGGGATAAAATTGGTCCTCTTGAAGATCAGAGTGGTCGGCTATGTATGGAACCAAAAGAAAAGGGGGAGATCTCAAATAGTTTTTTTGCGTCTGTATTTAATAAGGAAACTGGCATGGAGTCAATGGAAATAAGGCAAACAAGTAGTGAGGTCATGGAACCTACACAGATTGAAGAGGAGGAGGTGCTTGCTATCTTGAGGCAAATCAAAGTAGATAAATCCCCAGGACCTGACAGGGTATTCCCTCGGACCTGGAAGGAGACTAGTGTTGAAATTGCAGGGGCCCTAGCAGAAATATTTAAAATGTCGGTACCTACGGGTGAGGTGCCGGAGGATTGGAGGATAGCTCATGTTGTTCTGTTGTTTAAAAAAGGCTCTAAAAATAATCCAGGAAATTATAGACCGGTAAGTTTAACGTTGATAGTAGGTAAATTAGTGGAAGGAGTACTAAGAGATAGGATCTACAACTATTTGGATAGTCAGGGACTTATTTGGGAGACATGGCTTTGTGTGTGGTAGATCATGTTTAACGAATCTATTAAGAGTTTTTTGAGGAAGTTACCAGGAAAGTGGATGAAGGGAAGAAAGTGGATGTTGTTTACATGGACTTCAGTAAGGCTTTTGACAAGGTCCCGCATGGGAGGTTAGTTAGGAAGATTCAGTCATACATGGTGAGGTAGTAAATTGGATTAGACATTGGCTCAATGGAAGAAGTCAGAGAGTGGTAATGGAGGATTGCTTCTCTGAGTGGAAGCCTGTGACTAGTGGTGTGCCACAGGGATCAGTGCTGGGTCCATTGTTATTTGTCACCTATATCAATAATCTGGATGATAATGTGGTAAACTGGATCAGCAAATTTGCTGATGATACCAAGATTGGAGGTGTAGTGGACAGTGAGGAAGGTTTTCAAAGCTTGCAGAGGGATTTGGACCAGCTGGAAAAATGGGCTGAAAAATGGCAGATGGAGTTTAATGCAGACAAGTGTGAGGTATTGCACTTTGGAAGGACAAATCAAAGTAGAACATACAAGGTAAATGGTAGGACACTGAGGAGTGCAGTTGCATAGAGGGATCTGGGAATACAGATACAAAATTCCCTAAAAGTGGCGTCACAGGTAGATAGGGACGTAAAAAGAGCTTTTGGTACATTGCCCTTTATAAATCAAAGTATTGAGTATAAGAGTTGGAATGTTATGGTAAAGTGTATAAGGCACTGGTGAGGCTGAATTTGGAGTATTGTGTGCAGTTTTGGTCACCTAATTACAGGAAGGATATTAATAAGGTTGAAAGAGTGCAGAGAAGGTTTACAAGGATGTTGCCGGGACTTGAGAAACAGAGTTACAAAGGTTGAACAGGTTTGGACTTTATTCCCTGGAGCGTAGAAAAATGAGGGGAGATTTGTATATAAAATTATGATGGGTATAGATAGAGTGAATACAAGCAGGCTTTTTCCACTGAGGCTAGGGGAGAAAAAACCAGAGGACATGGGTTAAGGGTGAAGGAGGAAAAGTTTAAAGGAAACATTGGGGTTCTTGACACAGAGAGCAGTGGGAGTGTGGAATGAGCTGCCAGATGAAGTGGTAAATGCGGGCTCACTTCTAAAATTAAAAAAAATTTGGACAGGTACATGGATGAGAGGGGTTTGGAGGGATATGGTCCAGGTGCAGGTCAGTGGGACTAGGGAGAAAAATGGTTTGGCACAGCCAAGAAGGGCCAAAAGGCCTGTTACTGTGCTGTAATGTTCTATGGTTCTATGGTTCTAACCTATCTTTCTGATACACCATATATCCTTGGACATTCAACTCCCAATGGCAGCCATCCTTTAGCCAAGCTTCAGGGATGGATTTCTTATGCTGCGTGCATTCAAATACAACACTTTCAGTCCGGTATTTGTTGCTTTCTGTTTTAACTGCACCACACCTTTATTGCCCTGTAACTCATCCCACTGGCTGTGATTATTAGATTAGATTAAATTCAACTTTATTGTCATTGTGCCGAGTACAGATACAAAGCCAATGAAATGCAATTAACATCTAACCAGATGTGCAAAAGAATAGTGTTATTTACAAAATAACTGCGAATAAAAAGTAAGTGCTACAGCATACAAATATAAAAGTACTGAGACAGTACAATATGGGTGCAATACTGCTTAGCACGGTGATGTGAGGTTCAGCAGGGTCACAGTCTCAGGGAAGAAGCTCTTCCTGAGCCTGGTGGTGCAGGAGCGGAGGCTCCTGTAGCGCCTACCGGATGGGAGGAGAGTAAAATTATGCCTTATTTCTTGCCTATTCCTTCTATCATCTCTGTTGCACGCTATCTTTGATTTATTTCTGTTTTCCCCTTCCTCAGCCCTGTCACTCTGGTTCCCATACTGCTGTCAAATTGGTTTAAACCCTCCCTAAAAGCTCTATTAAACCTACCTGATAGGTAAGGTTTAGAAGGATATGGGCTAAATACAGGCAACTGAGATTAGCATGAAGAAGCATCTTGATCAGCAGATTTGAGTTTGGTCAAATGGCCTGTTTCCGTGCTGTATAACTTTATGAATTTAATGTCATATTTCTCATATGAATTTTAATCCATATTAATTTTGTCCCAGATTATTTTCACCAGAAGATTTTCAGCCACAGTATTTTTCATTTTTAAGTATGAAGAATTTAAAACAACTCCTCTGTTCTTAGAATTGTTGATTTCAGCTGAGTGATCTCCTGCGAGCAGAGAGCAAATTATATATTCCTTCTTGTTCTCACAGTGGGATGAGCCAATAACTTATTTTCTGAAGGCCTGTCATTATTGCATGAGTCTCTATAAATATATATTTGGATAGGTGAAAGATAATAATTCAACAAGCTGTATTAATTTTAGGAGAATTATTGCTGTATACAGTAGGTGAATTTCACACGTCTTTTAAAGGAAAAATGATATTAGAATCTCAGGACTACATTTGTGCTGAAGGAAAATCTTATCTCACATGGATGATTCCCTTGGCTTTCTGATCAGAGCTCTGTGTCACAAATTGACATCAATTATATCAGCTATAAAGCTTTGATGCAGCTTGACACTACATTTTTCAGCAGGAGAAATCAATAGCACTCACCAAAATAATTTATCTCAACAAAATTCTAGATTTAAATCCATTCTATTTATGAGGCATGGCTCAAAAATTGGTTGAATAGAATTGATAGACGTCGCAATCTGCTTTCCATTCATGCTGCTACATCACAGAATTCCAAACATCCATACTTCTGGGCAAAATTGTAATGCATTATCCTGTCTTTTATTATCAGCATTACCCTGCTCAGATCCACTCACTAAATCCGTTCATTTTGTCTATATTTTCTGAAAGTTATTTTCTGGAATACAGAATATTTACCTCCTGATCAATTAAACTCACAATTAACTTTGCTAAATGAACCCTGCTTAGGCATATATTTTGATGGCAACAAGTTAGCTGGTGTTGAGAGTAGTGTGGATGGATGCTTAGGGATATTGATATTTTTAAAGTAAGAGCATAAAACCATAGTCAACAGTGAGGAATGTGAGACCTAAGACAGGCAAATCAGAATAATTTCTGAATGGTGGAAGCTAAAACCAATGGCAGAACAGGGAGATTTGGATATCCATGGTCAACAATCACTGGACAAGTGAACAGACACAAAAAGACATCTGCCTTTATCACAGTGAGATAATACTTTGCTCTGGTACATCCAGATAAACTGGTTGAGAGCATAATTTGAACAAAAGGCCAGGGTATGTGGACTAATATAAAATCTGGGGAAGGTCCACTTGGTTGTTGATGAAAATACAAACAGAAAAACAATTCACAAAGACTGACATCTGGGTTAGCTGGAATTCAACAGAAGTATAGATGTTCACTTTGTATACTCAAGCTAATGATTGGTATAAGGACTTGTTTCAACCACAGCAACGTGCACTTAGAAAAATATGGTCCAGAGAAGACTAACAAAGTGAGAAAGAGCAAAACTGAGCTAAGCAGGGATGGAGAGGGGGGCTTTGAGTTTTGATTTGATTCTTTAAAATGACTTCTGACAGAATGAAGAGTCCTTGAGGGAGAGAGAACGATAGCAATAAAGCCAAAATAAAAGATGTGTCCTTACTCAGTCAGAAATATAGGTGTCTGGTAAATGTTTTATTTGTAATGGGTTGTACTGTAACCGTTGCTCCTCAATAAACTAATAAACCACTTAATATTTCTCAACCCCTTGGATAATCAGTGAAGTTTGAGAAGATGTAAGATTTACAACTAACCTTGGAAAGGACATAGCCCAGGTCCACCAGAATATTATTAATATACATATGATTGTAGCTGCCTGTGTTCCTGCTTACAAACTGCAGTTAATATGGAACTGCAAATTTTCATTGCTGGTATTCAGTGCTGTTACTCTCATAAGATGTGTTCAGACAACTAAATGTGAAGGAGCACAATAAACAAAATTACATTGTACATATATTTGCAACCACACATTCTTAACAGTAGCAGAAGAATGTTTTCCAGGATGCTCTTAGCTCCTTTCTGAAGTAGACGTTCCAACACCACACTTTGAGGTGTAACTTTCAAAGTTGCACTGGGGTCCTAATCCAAAGCCACTCTAAAAATCTGCACATGAGCTGCCAGAAAAAAGAGATAAAGGAACAAGACCTTAAGAACATAAGACAACGGAGCAGGGGTAAACACTTTTTCATTAAGAAGTTGGCTCTTGCATAGTCTGATGGTCTTTAGAGAACGTTCCTTTTTCTTTTTCCCCAATCCTTATGCAATCAAACTAGTTTTGATGCTTGAGACTGTTAATGAATCAAGGAGTCCATTCCAAATGCAAGAGAGACATAAGAGACAGTAGGTACTAGAATCTGAAGCAATAATGAAATGGTTGGAGGAACATTTGTGGGGGGGGGGGGGGGGGAGGAACAGTTGACATTTCAGGTCCTGATGCAGTGTTTTGAACCACATCAAAAAGTTGGCATTCATTTTGAGAGTGCTAGAGTATAAAGCAAGGATATAACCCTGAGGCTTTATAAGGCATTTGTCAGACCACACTTGGAATGTGGTGAGCAGATTTGGGCCGCTTCTCCAAGAAAGTATGTGCTAGCACTGGGGAAGGTCCAGAGGAGGTTCATAAAAATGATCCCAGGAATGAAAGGATTAACCATGAGCAGCATTTGATGGGAGTTTACATGCTGGAGTTTAGAAGAATGGGTGGTGGGAAACCTATCAAATATTGAAAGGCCTAGATCGAATGGACATGAAAAAGATGTTTCCTGTAGTGAAATTTATTGCCACACACAACTGTGGAGGCCAAGTTTTTGGTTATATTTAAAGAGGAGTTCGATAGGTTCTTGATTCAAAAGGGTGTCAAAGGCAGGAGAATGAGTTTGAGGGGGATAATAAATCAACCATGATGGAATGGTGGAGGAGACCTGATTGGCTGAATGGCCTAACTCTGCTCCTATGTCTTATGGCATTAAGGTCTAAGTATTCTTCCTGCCGCACAGACACTGCTCAACCCATTTAGTTCCTCCAGCAGATTGTTCATTCCAAATACAAGACAGCAAAACAGAAAAGATAAAGTAAATAGTTTATACAGTGCCATCATACTTTACATTATCCACACTCTGAGACAAATATGTATTTTGAATAGTATGCAACTTATTGACAAGAAAGCCCTCCTAAATTAATAACAACGAGCAGTCCACCAACCCTATACTTGTGCAAGTGGTCCACCCAGAGCGGATCAATCATTCACGCAATTATTTTACATGCTGCAAGGGAAGACCATCACCAGACAAGAGCCCGTGATGCTTCAAAAAAACAAACAGCATAAGCACTTCTTTATGCCCAAGTGTTAGCTATGGCACATCAGTTCAAAGTCAGGTTGCATTCCGTTTGTCTGCTTAATCAGTGTACTTGGCATTCTTCTAGTAACACATCTGTTTGTCTTTCTGCAGTTTATCATATACTCAAGGTCCATCGGTATAATGTTGCACAAACACTATTAGCAAAACACTCTGGTACAATAGAGGTTCCATTTTGTTTTAATCAAAAATTCCACTTTGTAACTACAAGTACATCTCCACAGTCTCAATATCATTGTGCAGTCTATGCTCACAGGGAGTTGTCTCCAGGAGGAAAGCCTCTTGGACAGATGCTGAAGTCAGTCCAGTGTAAGTGAACATCACCTACATGGGGATTAAACCTAACTGCCTTTTGCTCCTGGTCACATAGTCTGATAGCCTTTACTCAACTTTAAAAACTGGCCATTTGGTACTTGCCGAAATCATTAAATATTCCCATGAAAAGGATAAAAACTAGGAGCAAGAGAAATGGAAAACAGACTGTAGTGGTTTCAGGACTGAATAACAATTGCCCTGGATGATGTCAACTTTGTGGTTGTACAGAAGCAATAACATTTTAATTTGCTGTCAGTATGTAGCTGAAAAGGAATTCCTTTCTAAGCTGAGAAAAAAAAATGAACTTGAAGATCCTGCCAACACTTTTAGCTACACAAAACCAATATCACCATCTGTCAGAGCAGATGCATGGGGAGTGCACTGTCATTTTCATATTGACAGAGCAGAACCTTTCAAAATACAGAAGTGTGGAATTCTATTATAGTAAGACCTTTAGAATTGGACTGAGTGACTTGATTACAGCATCTTCAGGAATGTACAAATGAAAAGGAAATGCCAATTGATTTGATGCTATTATAACTTTAAAAAAACAAATAGATGTAGTAATCCTGACTCTCAAAGATTGCAGCACATTTTGCATACATTGAAGTATTTAATTATAGTTAGTAGCTTTCTCATAAAACCCTACCATATCAATTGGGCAAATGACCAATTAATCTCCTTGGCTGGCAGAAGAATTTTGGCAAGGATAGGTCCCAGTTCCTCTTTAAACAAATATTCCAATGATTTACAAAGGAGTAGCACTATATCTTTTACAAAGATATAGCGCTCGACTGTTTATCCTTAATTCAGTTGCAGATAATCACAGAGAAGCTGTCATCACAGACAGTCAGACCTCAGTTAGCAACATAATTATACTCAATTGACAGATGTATACTACTGTTATGCTTCAAAACATTCCTCATTTACAGCTGACATCCTGATTCTTGATCACCTTTCCCAGTCCAAATGAAAAACAAAAATTGCAGCACCCAATCAGCACCGCTATCATAAAAAAATTATTCACTTCCATGAGCCACATTGGGAGAAGTCTACATAATATTTATGGCTTATTTCATGCTACCTGACGCTGGTCTCTAATTTCTTCCAAGATCAATCATTTCACACACAATATTATCTTTTGTGCTGCCACATGTACACATTTAAAACATGCACAACTGAAGAGAATTCTGTTTCCCAGAGACTGTTAATATTTTTTTTTACCATAATGGGACTTCCTGGTAAGCAATAAAACTGTGCACTCCTATAATATTTTAGATAAAGAGAAAGCAAATGATGTGCTAATGACCCATGTTGCTGACAAGGATAAACTGGTACCTTCAGGTAGAAATTTAAAGTTTTTGAAAAAATCTGAAGTATATATTTTATGACACAAATTATTTCCAACAGATTGGTGTTGAAGCAATACATGAATGATTGATACAATGCAGCAAGAACATAGCTTCTTTTGTTTCTTATGTACTAATGAGCCCAGGAAATACACATTTACAAGAACTGCTATTTAAAACAAGACTATGCAACAATATATATATATAAACAGAATGTAAATACAATCAGAGAAAGCATTTGGCAATTATGAAAAAAGAACGTTGGGAAAATTATCCATTGTAGAAACTATAAAGTACACATGGCAGTAACTATTTGCAAATAGTACGTGTTTATCATTGTCACATTAAGCGCAGCAACAAACACTTGGTACACTGAAAACATTATTGACCTTCTGCCCTGGATATCTCCTGCCGTTATTGGATTACATGGTCATTGTCTATGGCACCAGCAGTAACTCCTCTTGCTTTAAGATATTTAGCAGGCAACAGAACAGTAACAGTTTTCTTCTTTAGCCATTAAATTTTAGCTATGTATTTAATCTTATGTGCAAGCTATTTCTGCAAAGTAGAAGAGACAAGGAATGGTACAATGGGCATTAGATAAAAGAAGACAATTAAATTAATAATTAGGAGAGAAGGAACAAGAAAGGGTTGATAGAAATAGCTCCACATCAATAATTAAAACTCATTATTCAGATTTATATTCAATATTAAAACTATTCCTGCAACAATCAGTGCATTTAAATCAATTCAGGATGTGTTATGTATGTTGATATATATTGAAATTGTTTGAAACATATATTAGTGTTATTAGGTAAAAATGGGTCAGTCAAGTTTATTGTTCAGAAACTCAAGAATCATTATTTGCAAAGGTCACATAAAATGCACCTGTATGTGGACTTATAGTTCTATTAAGCAAGCAATTGCTCACACTGGGTACACAAGTACAGTATATCTACGGAGCAACCATTGTTGAGCACATGGCCAATGAAACATACCCTCAAAGGCAATTCACCTTCTTGCATCCTTTTGATATTCAAGAAAAGTTTACACTTATTATTTTCATTTTTAGTCTTCAACACTGCTTTTCCCCGTTCCCTTTTTCACCTTAGACGCCCAAGAATTGCCAACTGACCAAACAATGCACTGATGAAAATAATGATGAAAACATGCTGTCACTCAACTTTGCACTTGTGGCTAACATTTCTGATACTGACAGGACGTAGTGAAGAGATGTAGATTTGGCAAAGTGAAGGCTGTGAATAGCTGCTAGCCAGAACAAATGGAAAGAATACTGTCCATGGCAGATTGCCGGCCATGGGAGCCACCTGAGCTCTGCTATAAACAATTCAGCTGGGGAATTAAATAGAGATATTATAGAAGAGATATGATGCATCATCCTATGAAATCCTGACCTTAATCAGTTAGCATATCCAACAACAATCTGGCCCAGGACTTTGTGCAGAATTTGGAGCCTTTCTTTTCCAGTTGGCCACTTGTGGAAGCAAGATCATTTCAGCAAAACTTGGACATGATCTCTGCTGCCTTTGCCACTGGATTTCAGAGGAAAATCAACCCATGGTTCTACAGTCTACCTGTTGATAGTGTAAACGGATTGTTGCCTTGTTGCCACCATGGTTACAGATTATCATGAAAAGTGGGGTATGTATTCTTTGTCCTCTCTTGGGAAGGACGATGTATTTTTGCTATTCAAGCCATTGCTGGTGCCAGTACCTGCTAACAAGCTATTCAAGGTTGCTGCCAATCACAATGAGACTGTGTAGCCTACAGCCAGGACACATGAAGTCTCCTTTGTTGTAAGTAAGTCCACTTGCACTAGACGTGCTTCAGCCAGCTGGGTAGCATTTTGACTGTTATATGGGATATGGCATGATTTCATTTACTAATTGCCTTGGCAGCCACTGGCAATGTAAAACTTGCTGTACTCTGAGGTTTCATTTGTGTCTTTAGTAGCTGACTGTTCAATCAGGACCTCCTTTCTGAAGTGCTGACACCTCATACATAGACCCATGCTAAAGCTCAGGTAGATAAATGCTCCAGAATATTGAAGTTGCAGTTCCCTATAAAAATCCTTCTGCCTGCCTGCCCTTTGCTAATTTTCCATTTGCAAGGAGAATGCTTGCATTTATATGTGATTGCTAGTAACTACTATAGCAACAGTATGACTATTTTATACTACAATGAACTGTTTTGTTGTTCTAATTGTGTTTTTCCTGAAAAATTGTGTATTCATATATATATATATGTTGTGAATATTGTGTTGTTAGATCTTGATGTTTTTGATCCGAGGTTCTTTGGAAGTCAAGGTTGAAGCATAACACTTGTTCATAACAAGCATAACATTAAGCGTTATAAGAACAAAGAGGACAAAGGGAAAAGAAGCATGAGGGAGGTAAGGAAGGAAGACGAGAGTGGGAGAGGGAAAGGGACTGGGGCAGAGAGAGAGGGAGAGAAAAAAAGAAAAAACAAAAACAAAGGGATTGATCTATTATGGTCTGGTTTTCTTACACCAGTTTGCTAATTCCATTGATTTCCATAGATAAGTTAACCAATGAGATAGTCTCTATTCAAGTAATGCAATACTCATGGCTACAACCACTAAAAAGCACATTGGGTAATATGTAATAGGTAATTATATGAAAATACAAACAAGCATAAGAAAATTAAACTACAAGAAAATAACAATTATACAGTCCAATCCAACATGTACCTGATGCTATGAACCTGCGATGCTGCTGTAAGTGTGCACATGTTCTTGAGCATATAACAATAAGTCAACTTTGACTTTTAGACTCCAAATTTCTGGTCAGAAGGTGCAATCTATGATGTTCCCATTATAGGCCTGCAGTTGAAATAACTAGAGAAAGTAACATTTTTAGTATTGACATAGCAACAAGTAGAAGGAATTACCTCAGAAACTGCTCTAAGTGGGAAATGACACCTTTAAATTGTGGACGTTGGGGGATTCCCTCTGCTGGTTAACCTATTTTCATTTGTTGATTAATTAACTACATTTGAGGAGAAAAACAAGGCTGAGATTTCAAGTTGATGACTTTCATCATTGCTGAAGAACTGGAAGTGATTCTGATGAAAGATTGGTGGTTTACCTGATGAGTATTTCCAATATAATTGGAAAGCTGAAAAACAAATTGAATTTTTATTCACACCTGAGAATAAGAAAGGGAAACACTGAGTTGTGAAAGAACACTCTCAGATTAAATTAGCATTGCACATTGATTGACATTTTGATCTGTTACTCTGTGTTCTTCTAGTGGTTCAATCTGCTCATGATCTCACCACTATCACTTCCAGAACCATTCATTCAGGTATTTATGTATTTGGGACTGTAGATATAATTTTGGAAGTCTGAGGGCACTGATTTAAACTTCACTCCAACAATTTGGCAGTGCAGAAGCTATTCAATTATTTAAAAAGATAACAATATTTACTGAATGTCTTAATTATGAGTATGGGGTGTATGGGGTATCCAGGGAGGGGTAGCACTTCTGGTGAAGGGACTAGTGATGTTCACCCATGATTGCTCACCTGTGAGCCCACCACTCAGCTCTCATCTGTGGCTTCATGTAGCTGTTTGCACACAATAGCGGTCATCCCCACCCCTCCGGTACACCGCTTAGACATGTGGGCTAAACCAGGTGAGTGCAGCCAGTGGCCTCATACTCTTAGTGAGATAGGGACATGCCTGTCCTAGCATTCGAAACAAGCTCCGGCCTACTGGGAGGATGAGATCTAAAGTGAGATTCAGTGGCTGGGAAGGTGGGTCTGCAAATCCTCATGGGGAGGGAAAGGCATGACGAGGTAAGATGAAGTTATGTTCATCCATTGCAACCAAGGAAGACCACATTTGTGACATTTGTTCATTCTCTTGGAACCGGACCTCTGAGGTTAAGAGAGGGGAATAGCCCCAATGCAATGGCTTTTCCATTTACACATCTCTCCCCCACAGGTTTCCTGTCAGAAACAATGGACAACCACCACCAATTACGACTGTAATATTTATATGCTTGTACCAAGGATATAAACATGCATTCCTGTAAGCAGACATCTCAGTGCAGGCTTGCTTTAAATACATATAGAATTGCAAGAATTTGTGCTCCACAGCCTGGTTGTTATTTGAGGGTCTTAGAACAGCCCTGATGGCAAGAAACCTATAGATAATGTTCCCTAACCAAACATGAGCACATTCAGGTGGTGAGATCAGATGATAATAAAGAAATCTGGGTTTTTTGTACTTATGCCCAAAATTCTACAATCATTTACATTGCACACTCTCCTGCACCATCCCTAGCCTGCTTTTAAAAAAACTACTCCAATGACATCAGAGTCTGTTCCAAATACGTATTGTAAAGATAAAGTCAAGCAGGTCTCAAATAATAATGCCAAGCACTGAATAATTATTGTTTAAATTATATACCACTGCATTCCAAAAAGTTTATTATTTTCTAGAGAATAATCAAAATGTTATAGCTGGGCTAAAGAAGCTGTCTACAGTAGAAAATTATTTTGTCAAATGATTCCTGACACTTTAATAGAATTAACCAATGAGACCATAAGACTAAAAGTTATAGGAGCAGAATTAGGCCATTTGGCGCATCGAATCTGCTCCACCATTCAGTCATGGCTGATTTATTATCCATCTCAACCCCATTCTCTTGCCTTCTCACCAAAACCTTTGATCAACTAAAAAAACCTATTAACCTTTACTTTAAATAAATCCAGTGATTTGGCTTCCACAGCCTCTGTGGCAATGAATTCCACAGATTAACCACCCTCTAGCTTAAGAAATTGCTCCTCATCTCTGTTCTAAATGGACGTCCCTCTATTCTGAGGCTGTGCCATCTGGTCCCAGAATTCCCCTCACCAGGGGAAACATCCTATCCACAATAATACTATCTTGACCTTTTAGTGTTCGATAGTTTTCAATGAGATTCCCCATCACTCTTCTAAACTCCAGCAAGTACAGGCCAAGAACCATGAAATGCTCTTTATACATTAACCCTTTCATTCCCAGAATCATTCTCGTGGACCCTATTTAATACCAGCACTTTTCTTTTTGGATAACACGCCCAAAACTTCTCACAGTACTCGAAATGCAGACTGACAAATACCTCATAAACTCTCAGTGATACATCTTAACTTTTATATTCTAGTCCTCTCAAAATGAATGCTAACATTGCATTTGCCTTCCTTACAACCAACTCAACCTACAAGTTAACTTACAGGGAATCCTGCATGAGGTCTCCTAAGTCCATTTCAAACTCAGATTTTTTAAAATTTTCTCTTTGTTTAGAAATAGTCTATGCCTTTATTCCTTCTTACAAATCACTTAACATACACTTCCCTACACTATATTCCATCTGTCACTTCATTGCCCATTCTCCTAATCTGCCCACATCCTTCTGCAGACTCCCTGCTTCCTCGACACTACCTGCTCCTCCACCTATCTTCGTATCATCCACAACTTGGTCGCAAAGCCATCAATTCCATCATGGAGATCATTAACATGTAATGTGAAAAGAAGCACTGACCCCTGCAGACACCACCAGTCACCAGCAGCCAATCAGAGAAGGCCCCATTTATTTCTACTCTTTACCTCCTGATGGTCAAGCAATCTTCTATTCAAGTAAGTGTCTTTCCTGTAATACCATGGGCTCTTATCTTGCTAAACATCCTCATATGTAGCACCTTTTCAAAGACCTTCTGAAAATCCAAGTAAACAACATCCACTGTTTTCCCTTTGTCTATCCTGCCTGTTATTTCCTCAAAGAATTCCAACAGATTTGTCAGGCAAGATTTCCCCTTAAGGACACCATACTGACTTTGGTCTACTTTATCATGTGCCTCCATCCTGTAACTTCATCCTTAATGATGGACTCCAACATCTTGTCAACCACTGAATTCAAGCTAACTGGCCTAAAATTTTCTTTCTTCTGCCTCCCTCTCTTCTTAAAGAGTGGAGTTATATTTGCAACTTTCCAGAATCTAGAGATATGGCAAAGAAATAAATGATTCTGATCATTTGGCTCTTTCAATCAACAATCCAGTTAGTCTCACTTCCCTATATTTTCCCCATAACTGTGCATATTTTACTTTTATTTATCCAACACCCAAAGATGTTTATTATTGAAGCCATAATCCTCATTCAGTAGTTTATTCTTATAATTGAGATTTCTCCTCTTAGATCAGCAGTATAATTTATTTATCACTTCCTCAAAATGGCCTTTCTACTTACAGTGATTTACACCCACATGCATTCAAGTCTCTCAATTCTTGTATCCCCTTTAGTATCTACTAATTTGACTATATTGTTCCTTCTTCCAAAATGTGTCACTGCATACTTCTCAGCATTAAATGTGATCTGTAAGAGTCAATGTGCTCTTGAAATCCATTAATACCCTCTGCACAGATGAGCAAGAATCCAAGCTTTATTCATCTACAAATTTTAAATTTTTATCATAAATGTCACATATCAAAATTTATCTAAATGGTTATCTAAATAACCATTTACTGAAACACTCTGCTTTTGCCAATTTCAAACTGATGCGCCTGTTGACCCCTTTAGTGCAGTAGAACTTTTCATGAAATCCATACATCAATCATATAATATTTATCAATTTTCTCCATTACTCATCAAAAATTTCAATCAGCCAATCCAGGTAATTCAGACTTTTCAACAGTGAACAGTACAGCATTGGGCAGGCCATATGCCCCACAATATTGTGCCAATCTTGATGCCAATTTATACTAAATGTCCTCCTCCTGTATATCATCCACAATTCCCTTCATTTTCATGTGCCTAAAAGCCTCTTAAACTCATCCAAGCTGCTTCCACTACTATAAACGTATTCCAGGTACTTTTTCACCCCTCACCGCACCCCTAAAACCTTTAAAGCATGTCGTTAAATGTTTGACATTTCTACCCTGGGAAAAGATTCCGACTGTCCTTGCAACTAGTTTTTTCCATATGACTATGAAATGTTTCCTCCAGTTACTGTTTTTTAAAATCTCCCCTATTGTCAAAGATAAACCAGTTAACCTACTAATGCCAGGACTGTACTGGCATTTGTCATTCTCCAGACTCCACTGTGCTTACAGCAGCTCTTCAGTCAGCAGAGACTGAGGGGAAAGAGATGGGGCCCCCGTAACAAACAGCACTGGCAACACCATGTGTGTTTGGTTGTGGTAAAGCCAGTGAATGTTGTGAGAGTTTGATCAGTGAGCAATGAGTATTCAGTGAATTACTTTTCAGGTATAACCTCTGCCTTTTTGGTAAAGACTTCAAAGAAAGAATTTATTTCTTTAAGGTATTCTTTCATAGGAACTCTTTTCACAATGCATTAACACATACTACCTTAAATTTCTATGCAGCCAATATCAACTAAGCTGTTCATTGGATACATGTATTTGTCACTTCAATACCATGTCTAACGTTTCATAAAGGCCAATTCTATTAAAGGCAATGACGTCCTCTAGTAGATAAGGTTGGGGCTATATTTGGCTGAAAAGGCCAGTTGAAGATCAAGTTACTCACCTTGAAAATTCCAACAAAATCAATAAACCGCTTACCACTCCATTCATTTTTGACCTGTAAAATTTCTCAGCACTGTCATCCATCAGCATTCCCATCCACTACCTGTTGTCTAGGAGACTTCTTGTTTCACTGTAGATACAGAACCTATGAGTGACTCCATTTAAAATAATTGGTATATGTTCACTCACCACTGAATCTGTTACGTAAAGTATCACAAATGATACATGTTTGAAGTAACTTCCTATTGTTTCTAGTAATTATAATGAAACTTCCTCTTTAACAAGAGGAGCTGCCCTTAAGTAGCACTAGACATGCATTGTTATATGCACTGCATGAGTTGTGCAAGTACCAGATATACTCAAACCAGAAGCCATGGTTGAATCTGGAGCTTTTCAGCCTGTTAAGGGCTAAATCTGCGGTGTTCCAAGACCAGAGATCCAGAACCTTACAAGAACTCCACACACAATCTATGGAAGGTGATCATGAGAATGAAAAGGCAATTCTGTGTGAAGTTAGAGAGACAATTAGATGTGGTATGGTTTGCAGGGCATTACTTCCTATAAGGTGAAACCCAGCAGCATAAACAGCAGTGATGCTTCACATCTGATTAGATCAATGCCATTTATGCACACTTTGAAAGGGAAGATCACATTCCACCCATGCAAATCCCCATAACACCTGGCAACCTTTGGCCTCTGTCTTAGATGTCAATGTCAGAACATCCTTCAAGAGGGTGAACCTTTGCAAGATGTCAAACCTCGATGTGTACCTAGCCAGGAATCGAAAATCTGCATCAACCAACTGGATGGAATATTCAAGGACATCTTCAACTTCTTATTGCTGCAGGAAGAGGTTCCCATCTACTGCAGAAGGGCATCAATGACACTAGTGTCCAAGAAGAGCAGGCTGAGCCGCTTCATTGAGAATTCTCTAGTAGCACAGATCTTCTGTAATAAAGTGGTTTGGGAGGTTTTTCATAGCTCGAGCTATCTTTTGTTTGAGCAAGGGCCTGGACCTGCTGCAGTTTGCCAACCACAATAGATCTACAGCAGATCCAATCTCGTTGGGTCTCCAGTTGGCCTTGTAACACCTAGAGAATTGCAATACAAACAGGCTGCTGTTAATCAATTACAACTTGGCATTCAGTGCCATCGTCCCCTCATCACTAATCAACAGACTTCAAAATCTGGGTCTTCGTACCTCCTGTTGCAATAGGATCCTTGACTCCATCATCAGGAGGCCACAGTCACTGCAGATCAGTAATAGAATCTCCTCTTCACTGATAATCAAAACAAGTGCACCTCAAAGACTGGTGTTTATTCCACTGCTCTACGGTCTCTACACCCATGACCATGTGGCTATACACAGATCAAACACTGTTTATAAATTCACCAGTGACACCACTGTTAAAGACAGAATCTTGGGTAGCAACAAGGATGTGCACAGAAGTGAGGTAGATCAGCTGGTTGAGTGGTGTTTCAGCAACAACCTTGTACGCAATGTCAATAAGACCAGGGAACTGATTGTGGATTTCAGGAAGGAGAAGGTGGGAGAACACACACGTCCTCTTTGATGGTTCAATGGTGGAAAGGGTGAGAAGCTTCAAGTTCCTGGGCATCAACACCTCAGAGGATCTATCCTGGGCCCAACACACTGATGCAATCATGACAAAGGCATGCCTGCAGATATACTTCATTAGGATTCATAAATACAAAAGATTATACAGATGCTGGAAATCTTGATCAACAGACACACACACAAAATGCTGAAGGGTCTCAGCAAGTTAGACAACATCTATGGAGGGAAATAAAGGATCTTGGTTCAAAACATCAACTGTTTATTCCCCTTCATAGATGCTGCCTGACCTGTGGGGATCCTCCAGCATTTTATGTGTGATTCTTCATTAGGAGTTTGAGAAGGTCCAGCATTTCAACAAATACTTTTAACAAATTTCTACAGATGCAGAAGAGAGCATTCTGCGTGGTTGCATCACTGCTTGGTACGAAGGCGCCAATATGCTGGTTCAAAAGAGGCTGTATAGAGTTACAGACCAGCCAGGTCCATCACTGGAACAATTCTCCACATCAAGGGCATCTTCAAAACTTGGTACCATGAGAAGGCAACATCAACTAAAGACTCTTGCCATCCAGGACATGTCTTGTTCTCATTACTACAGCAGCCAGAAGACCCAAACGTAATGCTTCAGGCATTGCCTATGAACCCATGAACACTATCTCACTATTCCAGTTTTGCACTGTTTATATTTTTAATAACATACTAATATTTATGTCTTGCACTGTACTACTATCACAAATCAACAACAAATTTCACAACACGTACCAGTGATAATAAACCTGATTCTGATTCTCCAACTGTTTTGGAAGGCTGTTGTGAGAATCATGTGAAGGTGGTCTTGGAACCATGTTTTGTGTAGTCCACTTTTTTTAAAAAGGGTTTCTCCTCCTTTTAAAATCATCCATCCACCTTTCGGCATGCACCTTCCTTGGTGACACCATGACATAACTCTATTTGGGCTCCTAAGTACCTCAGGCTCTACAGGGGACATAAATTCTATTAATTTGTTGTCAATGCAACATTTTGCAGTATGTGAATCTTTTGCTTTTGCTGATTGTGTCAAACCTGTGATTTTTCTGAAACTCATTTCCAAGCCTTCGCTTTTATAAAGTTTGTGTAGTATCTTAATGGTTTCCTCCCAACTGCCTTGGAGTTGCTGATTATGCAGTACGTTCTCAAATAATAGAGCATTGTAACTTACATTTCTGATGTTTGACCTGTTTGTCAGCATTTTTCAAGCATATCCATGGTAATAACAAAAAAAGACAAGTTAGAGAGCTCTGTGTTCAAAGTCAAATTTATTGTCAGATGCACAAGCACACGTACTCACAGATGCAAAGAAAATCTTACTTGCAGCAGCATCGTTGGCATATACATCTACTGTAGATAAGCAGCATTCATAAGAAAAACAAAGTTTCCACAATCTTTACAAGAAAAACACAATTAGAAATAAAAAACCTCTCTATTTTAATGCAAAGTGATCAGTGATCATAGTGTTGTTATGCAGTAGTGATTAGGGCTTGAAGAAGAGCTGATGCAACCCTAATGGTTGAAGCAAAGTAGCTATTCTTGAATCTGGCGATGTGGGATTTAAGGTTTCTCTACCTCTTGCCCGACAGTAGCTCCACATCACGTAGAGACTACTGATAGTGGGGAGGGACATGGTTGTGATGTATTGGGCAGAGTCCATTACTCTGCAGCTTCTTGCATCCCTGCATGCTCAGATTGCCATACCAGACAATGACAATTACCGGTAGTCAGGATACTTTCGACAGTAAATCTAGAACAGTTTGTTAAGAGTGTTTGGTGACATGTTGAAACTCCTTAACTTCTAAGATGCTGAACTGCTCTTCTTGTGATTGCATCAATATGCTGGGCCCAGCACATATCATTTGATACACTAAAGCCCAGGAATTTAAAACTGCTGACTTACTCTACTGCTGCTCCTTTGATATACACTGGTGCATGTTGACTCACTTGAAGTGGATGTGACTGAACTTCTCCCTTTCAGTCCCTCTGCATGTACCCATGTTAAGTTCTTCACTGAATATTATAAACTTCCTAGGAAGATAAACACAAGAGTTTCTGCAGATGCTGGAAATATTAAGTGAGACAAACATCGCTGGGACTTCTCACGACTTTGTTTCTCACATGCCCATCAATGCCTGCTGGTTTGCCTCCTCCTTCCCTTTCTTCCATAATCCACTGTCTTCTCCATTGGATTTTTTCTTCAGCCCTTTACATTTTACACCAATCCCCTCCCAGCTTCTTGCGTCATCCAACCTCCTCCCAATCATCCACCTTCCCCCTCACTAGGTCCTATCACATACCAGCTGTACTCATTCCCCTTCTTTTGCAGTTCTTATGGAAGGTCTCAGCCCAAACTACCCACTGTTATCCTCTCTGAAGAGGCTGCTTGACTTGCTGAGTTTCTCTAGCATTTTGTGTGTGTTTCTTAGGAAGAAGTCTCTTCATGCACTTTGATCACCATTCTGTATCCTACTAAATCATTTTTTGTCAGCTTCTCATGATTTTATTTTGCTCCTCTTAAGTATTGTAAGATAGTCACATACTCATAATAGCATGATGTGTATCACAAGTCTTCTTTTGACTTTAACTGAAACTTTTTTTAAAAAAAAAGCTTCTCAGAGTCTTTTAGTCAAATTAATTGTAGAGTCTCAAAAGCCTTGGGCGAATGACAATTCAACTCAATGTCAATGCTTTCAGAAGCTCTTGTTTTTTTTTGTAATCAGGACTGTTCTGCCTGCTTTTAGTGGAAACAGGATGGCTATTGCCTTTATCCATAGAGAAAAGAGGCTATGGAGATGGATCTCATTGTTTATTAGGTCAAGGTTTCCCTTCTTGATTCTGTCTGGTCATTAGGTACTTTCAGAATATTACCTTCAGATCTTTAATTTTCCATTTCAATCAGTGTCACTAATTTATTGCTCTCTGCCTAGGACATCTTACTTCTGTCTGTATTGATATTACATGCTGAGTTTTGTTTGAAAACAGACTCTGATTCATTTCTGTGGGGAAGAGGCCTTTGCCTGCCCTGCAGGCTGAGTGCCGTCTCCTGTGAAGCTTTTACAGATTGCACAGCTGCAGGGCTGTTATTTGTCAGGCCTAACCCATCAGATGGGTGGTACAAATGGGTATCCACCTTTTTCTCTTTGCAGGTGCACTGAACTCCTCCATTCTTCCCAATTACATGTTAGTTTAACAAAGTTACACAAAAGCCATCTTCCCCAAGGGACCTCAGGGCAATATGACTCTCGGAAGAATGTGGCAAACAAAACACCTGAGAGTTAATATGTCTATAAATGCAGTTGCTTTACTTCAGCTATTTGCATTAAAAAGGTTTACTAAGCTTATGAAAGCAACATGAAAGTCAACTTGACAAACCCTTCTCATAATTAATTCTTTTTGTATATACAAAGAGTGATATCTCACTGAAGACTTTTTAAAAATGACTAGCAAAGCATTAAATAAAATTCAATTTACAGATCAGCAAATACAGACATCTAAAGTGACTGGACACTTTTTGCTCCTCCAAGTACTTCTGGAAATTTGGTACCTTATGCCCATTGATACATTTAAAGTAACAAGAGGCCTCTCAATCCTATTCTAAGATCCTATTCCATTTTATACGATTATCAAACTGATAACCTCAAACTCTGCATGCCTTTTACCCTGGTAACTTTTCAACTCCTGCCTTTAAAAATAATGTAGTTTTTGCTTCTATCACTCTTGGAGCAAGAGCTACTAAAACTCTTATCCTTCCGAGATTAGTTTTTTTCAGACAAAGATCAAAGGTACTATTCCACACAGTCCTCCAAAAGTGGTCTCACTAATGCCCTACTTTGCTGAAGCATAACGTCACCACTTTTGCATTAATTCCTATCATTTTGGGAGCTTTCCCAATTATTTGTTGTATGTGCATTATCAGCATGATATGACTCAGGCACCAGGGCATCCAGATTCCTCCATAATCTCTGACCTTGTAGATATTTTTCAAACATTTCCCTATCAAAATGGTCAATTTCACATTTTCCAACTCAGTTTTTCACATCCCCTTGTCTCCTTTCCACTCTCTTGACAACTTACCTTCCTGTTTAGTTTAGTGCCACTAGCAAATTTAGCAACAGCTACATAGAAACATAGAAAACCTACGGCACAATACAGGCCCTTTGGCCCACAAAGTTGTGCCTAACACGTCCCTACCTTAGAAATTACTAGGCTTACCAAGAGCCCTCTATTTTACTAAGCTCTATGTACCTATCTAGAAGCCTCTTAAAAGACCCTATCATATCCACTTCCACCACCGTTGCCAGCAGCCCATTCCGCACACTCATCACTCTGAGTAAAAACTTACCCACGACATCTCCTCTGTACTTACTCCCCAGCACCTTAAACCTGTGTCCTCTCGTGGCAACCATTTCAGCACTGGGAAAAAGCCTCTGACTATCCACACGATCAATGCCTCTCATTATCTTATACACCCCTATCAGGTCACCTCTCATCCTCTGTCACTCCAAGGAGAAAAGGCTGAGTTTTCTCAACCTATTCTCATGAGGCATGCTCCCAATACAGGCAACATCCTTGTAAATCTCCTCTGCACCCATCCTACGGCTTCCACATCCTTCCTGTAGTGAGGCGACCAGAACTGAGCACAGTACTCCAAGTGGGGTCTGACCAGGGTCCTATATAGCTGCAGCATTACCTCTCGGCTCCTAAATTCAATTCCATGATTGATGAAGGCCAATACACCATACGCCTTCTTAACCAGAGTCAAACTGCACAGCTGCTTTGAGCGTCCTATGGACTTGGAGCCCAAGATCTCTCTGATCCTCCACACTGCCAAGAGTCTTACCATTAATACTATATTCTGCCATCATATTTGACCTACCAAAATGAACCACTTCACACTTATCTGGGTTGAACTCTGTCTGCCACTTCTCAGCCCAGTTTTGCATCCTATCAATGTCACGCTGTAACCTCTGAAAGCCCTCCACACTATCCACAACACCTCCAACCTTTGTGTCAACAGCAAACTTACTAACCCATCCCTCCACTTCCTCATCCAGGTCATTTATAAAAATCACGAAGAGTAAGGGTCCCAGAACAGATCCCTGCGGCACTCCACTGGTGACTGACCTCCATGCAGAATTTGACCCGTCTACAATCACTCTTTGCCTTCTGTAGGCAAGCCAGTTCTGCAGCCACAAAGCACAATGTCCCCTTGGATCCCATGCCTCCTTACCTTCTCAATAAGCCTTGCATGGGGTACCTTATTAAATGCCTTGCTGAAATCCATATACACTACATCTACTGCTCGAGCATCCTCAAAAATTTCAATCAGGCTCGTAAGGCACAACCTGCCCTTGACAAAACCATGTTGACTACTCCTAATCATATTATACCTCTCCAAATGTTCATAAATCCTGCCTCAGGATCTTCTCCATCAACTTACCAACCACTGAGGTAAGAATCACTGGTCTATAATTTCCTAGGCTATCTCTACTCCCGTTCTTGAAAAAAGGAACAACATCCGCAAACCTCCAATCCTCCGGAACCTCTCCCGTCCCCATTGATGATGCAAAGATCATCGCCAGAGGCTCAGCAATCTCCTCCCTAGTGTCCCACAGTAGCCTGGGGTACATTTCATCCAGTCCCAGTGACTTATCCAACTTGATACTTTCCAAAAGCTCCAGCACATCCTCTTTCTTAATATCTACATGCTCAAGCTTTTCAGTCTGCTGCAAGTTATCACTACAATCACTAAGATCCTTTTCCATAGTGAATAATGAAGTATTCATTTAGTACCTCTGCTGTTTCATCCAGGTTCCATACACACTTCCCACTGTCACACTTGATAGGTCCTATTCTTTCATGTCTTAGCCTCTTGCTCTTCACATACTTTTAGAATGCCCTGGGGTTTTCCATAATCCTGCCCGCCAAGGCCTTCTCATGGCCCCTTCTAGTTCTCCTAATTTCCTTCTTAAGCTCCTTCCTAGTAGCTTTATAACCTTCTCGATCTAGCGCTCTGAACCAGTTGTAAACTTTTCTTTTCTTGACTAATTACGGCCTTTGTACACGACCATTCCTGTACCCTACCATAACTTCCCTGTCTCACTGGAACGTACCTATACAGAACTCTACACAAATATCCCCTGAATTACTTGCCACATTTCTTCCGTACTTTTCCTTGAGAACAGCTGTTTCCAATTTAAGCCTCCACTTTCCTGCCTGATAGCCTCATAATTCCCCTTACTCCAATTAAATGCTTTTCTAACTTGTCTGTTCCTATCTTTCTCCAATGCTATTATAAAGGAGATAGAATTATGATCACCATCTCCAAAATGCTCTCCCACTAATATCTGACACCTGACCAGGTTCATTTCCCAATACCAAATCAAGTACAGCCTCTCCTCTTGTAGGCTTATCTACATACTGTGTCAAGAAACCTTCCTGATCACACCTAACAAACTCCACATCATCTAAACCCCTCACTCTAGTGAGATGCCAATCAATATTTGGAAAATTAAAATCTACAATCACAACAACTCTGTTATTATTACACCTTTCCAGGATCCGTTTCCGTCTGCTCCTTGATATCCCTGTTACTATTGGGCGGCCTATAAAAAACACCCAGTAAAGTTATTGACCCCTTCCTGTTCCTAACCTCCACCCACAGAGACTCCATAGACAATCCCTCCATGGCATCCACCTTTTCTACAGCTGTGACACTATCTCTGATCAACAGTGACACGCCCCCACCTCTTTTGCCTCTGTCCTTTCTGAAACATCTAAAACCCGGCACTTGAAGTAACCGATCCTGTCCCTGAGCCATCAAAGGCTCTGTATTGGCCACATCATATCTCCAAGCTCTAAGGTCATCCACTTTGTTCACAACACTCCTTGCATTAAAATAGACACATCTCAAACCTTTGGTCTGAGCGCGAACCTTCACCATCACCTGTCTATCCTCCCTCTCACACTGTCTACAAGCTTTCTCCATTTGTGAGCTAACTTTCTCTTCCCCAGACTCTTCATTTCGGTTCTCACCCCCCAAAAATTCCAGTTTAAACTTTCCCCAGTAGCCTTAGCAAACCTCCCCCCTCCAGGGTATTGGTCCCCCTGGGATTCAAGTGCAACCTGTCCTTTTTGTACAGGTCACACTTGCCCCAAAAGAGGTCCCAATGATCCAGAAATCTAAATCTCTGCCCCCGTTCCAATCCCTCAGCCACGCATTTATCCTCCACCTCATTCTATGCCTATTCTCACTGTCGCGTGGCGCAGGCAGCAATCCCGAGATTACTACCTTTGTGGTCCTGCTTCTCAACTTCCTTCTTAACTCCCTGTAGTCTTTTTTCATGACCTCTTCCCTTTTCCTACCTATTTCATTGGCACCAATATGTACCACGACCTCTGGCTGTTTTCCCTCCCACTGCAGGATATCTTGGAAGCATCCCAGACCCTGGCACCTAGGAGACAAACTACCATCCGAGTTTCTTTCCTGCATCCACAGAATCGCCTGTTTGACCCCCAACTATAGAGTCCCCTATCACTACTGCCTTCCTCTTCCCTTCTCTACCCTTCTGAACCACAGGGCCAGACTCTGTAAAACCTAAAAATTACAAATGGCTTTTTTCATTTTTTCCTCAGCATTTCTTTGAAGGAAATTTGACTTTTCCACTTGATGATGGCTTTATTGTCAATCATCAGTGTCTCTCTGCCAGAGGTACATCAAAAAATAGATGGCGGACACTTGCAGATATTTTTCTTGTGAACTCACTTTAATGATGAGTTAGTGGTGGTAACACTAATTTGTTGATATAAAGGTAAGCAGATTACGGCAAAACAGTTATGCTGGAGTAATAAAAGATTGCAAACGCTGCAATCTACAACAAAAACAAAACCCTAAAAGAACTTGGTGAGTGAAGCAGCAGCTGTGGAGACAAAAGGTCAACATTTCAGGTTGAGACTCTTCATTACGACAGAGTATATAGGAAAGATTGCTAGTATATAGCTGTATGTAAAGGGGTGGGATTTAGGCATGTCCACCTGTTTGAACTCATTTACAACTGAACATCATTGCTCTTTGAAGATCCAGTGCTGCAAGACGAGTTTCTATAGCTTCCCAGCACTTACAATTGAAAAATTTATCCACAGACTGCAAAAAAAGCAGAAGAAACAAAGCAGGAAGAATAAGTACTAGATAACTTACATTTAAGCTACAAGCAATTACACTTTAGCGTTTTCTACTATAAATGAGTTATTTTAATTAAATATAATTTTGAAGGTGTGATTAAGCTCCTTCATAACTGGTAAGCCTGGGACATGGGCTAGCTAGTGTTACAGCATTACCGGGGGTGAGTCCTGTTATTTATGACCAGAAGGCTGAGTTGTGCAGGATGTGCTGTTCTCTGCCAATTAGAATGCAGCTGGCTTTGGTAAGGAAGCTCACAGGAGGGGATCTACTTAGTGTAAAAACAAGATTAACCAACAGGTGACACTTCAGCACATGCTGCATATTAGCCTTACTATGATTTGGGCCATTATCCTGATGAAATTGATACAGCTAATTTTATCTTAATCTACTTCCATTATTGAGGAAACAAATAATCAAGTAACTGCATGACCAAGCTTCAGATGAATTAATTGCAAAGAAATGTGCTACAGTACTTGGCATCGAGTCATGAGAAATCCATTATTCGATTTAGAATGATTTCTGAACGGACACAATTGACCAAAAGTCTTGCCTTGGGTAACTTTATCCCAGCCAACAGTACTTATGCACATCACGGAATCAATATATCCAAACACTGATTTGTTTTTTTATGCTCTTTCCTTACATTTAATTTAATTGCTTTAGTTTTATGCAGAGCCAGGTAAATAATAATGACAAGCAAGCTGCTCTTCACACATTTAATTACAGAACTTTTGGGCAAAACTGTATAGATTGTACGAATTCTCCAAGAATGTGAACAGAATAGTGGCATAGTTCACTTGCTTGGCAGGGCACAAGTTAATAAATCTAAGTGTCTTAAATAAAATGCAAATATTTAGCAAGAAATTTTATGCATCTTTTTCTTTCAGGCATCAATTTGACAAAAATGTGCATAAATAACTTCATTTTATTTTGCATCAATCAAAATTTGCAAGATTTTACTTGTTCAAATGCCTTGACTACAGTGGTAATAATGTATATGAGACTTTCATAGGATGCTCGTTAATATTACTGTAGTCATAAAAATGTTATCTTTGAATCATTATGCAATTTTCACAGTTAATTAGCAGCACTTCAGTCCCACACATACTACGTACATAAAAAAAACACAAAATTTATGATCAAAAAAGCCATCTGATTATGAATCAAGGCAACACATCAATAAAAAGGATGTGGTTTCATCAGCATTGATTGCCTACATAAATTAAAACAGTCAGCTCTGGCAGCTTTATTTTCATTTTAATAGAAAAAGTGAAGATATACTGAAATAGATATAAAACCTCATTTAAAAATAAAGAAACTCTTCCCTAATAAAGGCAGAAATTTCATCATCCCCACAGTACTAGTATAAGAATGAATTGCATTAACACAGTTGGTCAATATAGGCAGCAATATCACGGCATTATTTTTGAAAAGAAGTGAATATGATTTTAATAATATCTCAATTCTACTGAGTTTGTAGTCTATGAGAAATATTAAAATAGAAAAACTCTTCTGTTCAAAATTGTACATGGAAAGTATCAGTTTGAAATATTTTTCCAGTTCATGTGGCAACATTTATTAAGTCATAAAAGCTACAACCTTTTTGTTCAATTTAAATACCTCTGAAATATCTCAGATCCACAAAAAAATGTTCTTATAAGTTTAACAGTTGCAAAGCAAGGTAGACTGTTTTTGTTTTTAAACATTGACATGCTACAAAGATCAAAGAATATCACCAGCACAAACAATGATGGTGTTAGCACATGAAGATGGGTATATCTACAGCATATTACACTGTTTATTGTCTCATGTTTACTTCAGCATGGAAACTTTGATAACACTTTATATAAGGGCAAATACAGGGATATCCCCATCTACAACAGTCACCACTGTTAGTGTTACACAACAAAAGATAATGTTTTGGAACAAGAATCAGAAACCTGATCAAGGTAGAAAATAAGATGTTCTGATTCAAAATTCAAAATTTTAGAGAAAATTGTGTTCAGTTTGTGTTTCCTCGGGCAGGTTGTCATTTTCAAATATCTATAATTAGAATCTGTGATTGTCTTCTATGGAAAAGATCCTGCTTGAGAAAAGTGTGTAAACAACACATGACTGTGAAAAGCAGATATTTGGAAAAGTTTATGCAAACTCCCTGCTGCTATTAAAACAGCTCAAATAATTCAATTAGAAATTAAATATAATAAATAAAACTCTTTGCTGTTCAAACCACATGGATCAAAGAGCCAGACATGGCAAAGGGTCAAAATTTTTTATGCCATAGCTCAAAAAGCACAATGTAGATTCTGTTGGTCAACTATGTACAATCGCAGGTATCCCCTTGTGGGGGGGATTTATTCTAATTTGAGTGTCATATGAAGATAATGTTATAAATCATATCACCAGTTAAATAGTTGGTATAATATTTGAATACATTTTTTTAAACACAATTAAAATGATTTTAAGCTAGAGTGCATTTTCCAGCATATTTTCATTAAGTATCTTAAATTTAATGGCAGTAATAGACAAAGGCCAAAGCAGAACAAGATAGCCTCCTGTCTACCAATTTAGTGAAAAAAAATTGTAAAAGTGGCACATAGTAGCTTCAGTGGATTGGTCCATACACATTTAAATAGCGATGGAAAATTCAAAGCATCTTTTATGCCTTCTATTCCCCAAAGAGTAATAATCTCCCTTCAGGGTGATAAAACAAAGAGCAGAAATTGCACAGCACATCTGGAAACACTTATGCACTGACCTGAAATGTTTGTCAGTTACTTCAGAAATTGTGTTAGCTGAGATTTTCAGATACTATTTTAAGTATGATTAGTGTACATTGCTAACAGTTAAGAGAATTATGAAAATCTAAATTTTAAAAGGGAATAGGCAGTCCCAAAGTAGACGCATTTTGGACTGAATTCCTTGAAAAGGGATTACAATATTGTTTAGGTTTCATTAAATTACAAAATTAATTTGTAAAACTTAACAGGATACTGTCCAAAGAATATCTTAGGCTTGTTTCCCTTGTAACAAAGACAGCAATTAAGGCCATGAATTTAATTCATCATTTCAGCATTGCTCATTGACAAAGCATCTGAGGAAAGACTAAAGCAAACTTGTCAATTGCCTATTGCCAACTTTGACAAATAGCACCTTGAAAAGAAGTTCGACTACAGTTCTCAAATAAAAACTTAAATATAAAACTAATTATTTACAATTGTTCTGCAATCAGAATTTGCTCAAATTTATCTGGAATAATCACAAAACCAATGTGTGATATTAATGTGTAAAAGCTGATTTCTAGGGACTTGCCCAACATTGTCTTTTAGTAAAACTGATCAAAATAATGCAGATATAGTCTTCCCGGATATTGACAAACACGAGAAAGTTTGCAGATGATAGAAATAAAAGGAACACAGACAAAATTCTGGAACAACTCAGCAGGTCAGGCAGCATCTATGGCAAAGAATAGATGGTCGACATTTTGGGCCAAGACCCTTTTTTAAGATATATTCCCAGATATTGATTTACCAACTACTTGTGGAAATCATTCTGAAACCAGAGGTGCAACATTGTCACCTTTCATTAAGATATCCAGATAAAGTTATAAAGCCAGCATTAGATTTCTTGTCATATTCTATTAATACAATTCTATGATCTTTTAAAAACAATTATAGCATTTAAAACATCTGTATCCTGTTCCCTTAAATGTAAGCATTACACTGAATTCTTGAAAAAACTTCCATAAGCAAATTATATCAGCTGATCAGTATTCAACAACCAACACGTCAGCTGATCACTTTTTAAAAAATTACATAATTTAAGCAAATCAGTTGTAATAAGGCTTATGAAGATGAAAGTGCTTAAATAACAATGCAAATGTTTTATATTTAAGATAATTCAGTTTTTAAAAAGCATCAAAATGCATTAATTCATAAATTATCCTGGTTAACATACTGGAACCTTGTGTGAAAGAAGCTTTATCACATTTTAATCCATATGATCTTAGGATTTTAAAATACAGTTGCAAGAAAAAGTTTGCGAACCCTTTGCAATTACCTGGTTGGCTTCATAAAATGTGGTCTGATCTTCATCCAAGTCACAATAATAGACAAACACAATCTGCCCAAACTAACAACACACAATTGTATTTTTCATGTCTTTATTGAATACGTTGTTTAATCATTCACAATCCAGGCTGGAAAATGTATGTGAACCATTGTATTTAATAACTGGTAGAATTTCCTTTAGCAGCAATAACCTCCACCAAACATTTCTTGTAGCTTCTGATCAGATTTGTACAATGGCAAGGTGGAATTTTACACCATTCCTCCATACAAAGCTGTTTCAGATCATCAAAATTTCTGGGCAAACTTGCATGAACAGCCCTCTTCAGGTCATGCCACAGCATCTCAATTGGGTTAAAGTCTGGACTCAGCCATTCCAAATCACTTTTTTTCTTTTTTAAACCATCCTGTTGTTGATTAACTCTTGTGTTTCGTATCTTTGTCATGTTGCTTCATTCAACTTCTATTAAGCTTCAGGGGTTGGACCGCTACCCTGACATTCTCCTGTAAAATGTCTTGATACAATTTTGAATCATTTGTTCCCTCAATGATTGTAAGCTGTCCAGGTCTTGTGGCAGCAAAGCAGCCCCAAACTATAATGCGCCTTCCACCATGCTTCACAGTTGGCATGAGATTTCAGTGTCGGTGTGCAGTGCCCTTTTCTCTCCAAACATTGCAGTGTGCATTTCTGCCAAAAAAAATCAACTTTTGTCTCATCTGTCCACAGAACATTGTCCCAAAAGCATTGTGGAACATCCAAGTGGTCTTTTGCAAACTTGAGACATGCTGCAATGTATTTTTTTTGAGAGCAGTGGTTTCCTCCATGGTGTCCTTCAATGAACACCCATTTTGATCAGTATTTTTCTGATAGTGGACAGATGAACAAAGACTTTAGCAAGTTCTAGAGATTTCTGCAGGTCTTTTGCTGTTACTCTTGGGTTCTTTTTCACCTCCTTCAGCATTGCATGTTGTGCTCTTGGTGTGATCTTTGCAGGATGCCCAATCCTAGGGAAAAGTAGCAACAGTACTGAATTTCCTCCATTTGTAGCCAATTTCTCTAACTGGACTGCTGAACACTCAGGTCTTTACAAATGCTTTTGTAGCCTTTTCCAGCTTCATGCATCTCTTCAATTCTTCTTCAAAGGTCCTCTGAAAGTTGTTTTGATCAAGGTATGGTGTGCATCAACAGATCTTTCTTAAGAGCAAGCTTTGTCAGTAACCTGACCTTGTGGTGTTATTTTATAGGGCATGGCACCTCTACAACCCACACCTCCAATCTCATTTCATTGATCAGCACACCTGACCCCAAATAGCTTTTATAGAAACCAATATCCCAGAGGTTCACATACATTTTTGAACCTAAACTGTGATTGTTTAAATGGTGCACTCAGTATTGACAAGAAGTAGTACAATTGCTTGTGTGCTATTATTTAGGCAGATCATGTTTGTCTATTATTGTGACTCAGATGAAAATCAGACTGCATTTTATGAACAATTAATACAGAAAATCAGGTAATTACAAAGGGTTCACAAATTTTTTTCTTGCAACTGTACACTATTTACTAGATTTAGTGAAATGAGATTTTATCTTAATATATTCCTGCAGGTGACATAATGAACAATACATTTCTCAACTGCATGCATGCAATTTTAAAAAAGCTAATCTGTTCCTGGAGAATATCATCTGTCAAGAATATAGGTAATAAAACTGAATGTAATGAAGTAATTTTTCTCGGATATAGCACGTACATGTTGAATTTGATCAAATTAAGATATTTTTTGCATGTCTTTTAGCTTAAAATTTTTCCTTAAACATCACCCTTGCTTAATTTTTATCAAACCCATTTAAAAAAATTCAGTACACTTAGTCCTCATTATCTGAGGAGATGCCATCTGCAGATTCATATCACAAGTACACTGAAGCATACAATTAAATACTTCGTTTTGGTTAACAACCAACACAAGCTAAGGAAGTCCTGGGGGTAGTCCGCAAATGTCACCGCACATTCTGGTGCCAACAGAGCATGCCCATAGTGCTCAGCAGAACAACACAAGCAACAAAAACAACAGCAAAACAAGCCCCTTTCCTCCTACTCAACCACCCACCAAACACAGACAGTCCTCCAACCCCAGAACAAGTTGATCCAGGCCTACAGCAGACCCACAGATATCAGGCCTCAGACTTCCCCGGAGGACTCGTGGACCCAGGACATCAGCCATCAGGCCTCGATTTTCTGACTTCTGATTGACCTTTAGGTTTTGACCTTGAGTACCGACCCCTGGTCTTGCCATTGTTAGGATCCCGAACTCCAGACTCTATGATGGAACTCCAAATTCCAGGCCTCAAACCCCAAATTTGCCAACCCATGCAGCTAGGGAGTCATGAACCCTCATGGCTCCTGCCCCTTGACCTTAAAACCCTGTACCGACCAACACTGGGGGACTCCCTGACCTGGAAGTTTGCACAAGCGGGGTCAACAGCGGTCTTCGTCTATAGTGTTTGTCTGCCCAACATCCAGCCATGGATGTCATGTCCACATTGCTGGCCTTCAATGCAGAGAGGAGGCAGAGACTATGACCTGACCTCTAATGCCCCTACATCCCTGTCCCTAAACCCTAACCTGACCCCAAACTCCCCTCTCCGTCACTAAAAGCAACGCTACGGACCTAAAAAAACAACTAAGTCTGAGCCAAATGGAGACCGCAGCTTGGCACTGTTTGGACCAGAATATTCCAATTTTCTACATATTCACAAAGTTAACCCAGTTTCCATCTTAATTTTTTTTAGATATACTTATATTCATGTTCCTGTTAAGGAACCAAGTATTATCTGTATAAATAGTAATCAGTTTCGTGACAACTTGTGTTAAGTATGCCTTGCTGTGTACTTCCCTAATATAGAGCAGCCTTTGATTACGTAGCTGCACTTTGCTTTTTTCAAACCAATCACTGCTTGTTACCGAAATTACTTTATTAGCAAATAATTATTTCTTTTTTGGTATTTAGAAACTTTTGTGTGCATTAATACATGGCAATGTTTTTAAGAATATATTTGCATATATTTGGGGAGTGCTTTGTCTAATGGCATCCTTGAATTTTTTGTTATGAACAAGAAGTCCATACTCCTACCCCCTGTGAATAATGAGGACTTAGTGTATGTAATTTATAACATGCTTCATAATTTGCTATATTATTAAAAGATCATTGTAACTTATCTATGATTCTGGAATTCCATTACTGTCTCCATTCTCTAAGATTCACTGGTAGTTAATAAATTTCAAAGTCAATATTTGGCTAGGCATACAAATAAGCAGCAGTGAAGTGCGCATTGAAATTTTTGGCCTACTTTAAAAGAAAAGTAAAATTTGTATCTTCATAACCTACGGCGATATTTCACATATATACACATTGCCAACACTGTAATACCCAGTACTGCCATTACTACTGGTGATAAAGTTAACTTGCTGCTTTGATTATTCTTGATTACCTGAAAAAAGATAAAATGTATTAGTATACTCTCTGAAGATCCCTAAAACTGAAGGTCATCTTCAAAGGTCAATTTGAGCACCCTTAGCTTTAAGTCAATTACCATTTGAAAGCTAACATGCCAATTGACTTTCATATTACATACATATGACCCAGGAGGCTGCTGTTCGACTCACAGAAACTATGCCAACTCTCAAAGCACTTTCATCAGTCCCATTTCTATAGATACATCCCTATAGCCCATTCTTTCTCACACACTAATTAACAAGCCTCCTCCATCATACCCCAATTCTCCTGCATTTACAGTGATAAGTTACTTCCCAACATACATAGTGCACGCTAAACTGCTAGGAATTTGTTAGCAGGGAAGTGGAAGAGCTCTACTTTCCTTGGCTGTTAATAATTGCCCATCTTTCAGATGCAGGAGGAAACCAGAGTACCCAGTGGAAACCCACATGGTCAAAAGGAAAACATGTAAGCTCTGCACAGTATGAAGTCAAATACTGGGTTCCTGCAGTTTTATGACAGCGGCAACAACTGCTGCACTACTGCTGGAAAACCCTCATGAAAAGTGAATAAAATTCAACAGCAATATCTTTAAGATTTCAATTCCAAAGTACATTTTATGAAAAGCAAAGTCAGGTCCTGAATACAGTCGATGTTTTTGCTCAGAGAACCAGGCTGTACTTGAAATATTTTTGTTGGTAAATTAACTTAATTCAGTGGATAGGAAGTATCACATAGTAATAAAATAGAGGCAACTGTTTTGTCTTCAGTTACTTAGTGTACTCTAAACTGCTGGGAATTTGTTAGCTGGGAAGTGGAAGAGTTCCACTTTCCTAGGCTGCTAATTTCCCATCTGTGGTATAAATACATGGGGACTGTATTGTTACACAATCTGTAATCAGCTATGGTTCATCATTTTTGACCCTGAGATGATGTTCCCTTAAGAATTGAAATATATTAGGAATAATCTGCATGCCCTAGTTAATGAAGTTACCGCAAGACACCGAAGCCAAAAACAGATTGTTTGGCAAGATGGATCAAAATAAAAGTCAATTAAAAAATTAAAGCAATTTGCTCACCATTTTAATTAGTCCTAGTTTTTATTTTCTGCAGAAGAATAAAATGCAGAATAAGTGGGAGGCCTGATTTGGATCTCATTTTTTGATTTTGAGTTCTAAAATCTAATTATGAATCTGCACTTTAGGAAAAAGGTGATAACAAAGTGGACTAATGTGTGTGCATTCACCAACCATGAGAACATTTTCTCACTCAACTGTGCCTTTGGATGATTCAGTGCATCACTGAAAGATATTCTTTTTAAGGACCAACTCCAAAGAATTTGCATTTAAATAGTGGATTTCACAATTGTATACTAAAATACAATTTCAATTATAAACACAGTGGCTGGGATAAATACAGCATAAATTATAGGAACAGCAATGTGATAGTGACTTGACAATCTGTTTAAGTAACTCCAGCATCTGGAGAACCTCTTGTTTTTATGCTTTTGTAAGTAACATGGTTGACTATAAATACTAAACAAGACATTCCAAGGGTTAAAATGCAGGGAACTGCAAATGCTGGAAATACTCAGTAGCTCTGACAGCGTCTGTGGAGAAATCAGATATAACATTCCAGAACAAATGATCTTTTACTGGAACTAATAAAAGTTCATTGAACTGAAGTATTGACTGCTTCCTCTCTGCAGTCATGCTACCCGATCTGTGGAGTATCAAGATTCTGTGTTTCACTAATCTGTACTATGTAGAGGTGTCAGTGCTTACATATCTGGAATGCAATTTAAATCCACAAACTTCTGACTCAAAAGAATGACTAATATAACCAAGCCAATACTGACAAAATAACTTGAGTCTTTTCATGCAACATTATCCCAGCCAAATGGCTATTTGGAAGTAGGAGCTTCAAAACAATACCCACATTTCAAAAAGCTCAAATATAAAGTGGCCCTCAGGCTTCCCCTAAAAATAATGCATTAATAACTGAGGCAAATAGGAAAGAGAAGTTGGCTGGTCAACATACAGACTTAACAGTCACACATTTTACCTTTTTTAAAACCAATAGTGTCACCACATCACCAGAATTTCTAAATATTTCCACCGCCTCCTGATGAGTCACATTGGCAAGCTCTCGCCCATTGATCTAATTTATAAAAAGAAATATTTTTACATTACTGATGGAGTTAGGACATGTTTTATGTAATCTAAAATAAGTTATGTCATGGACTGGTTAATACAACTAATTAACCTGGCTGACGATCAACACTGGTGCATCTCAAGGAAGTGCGCTTAGCCCACTGCTCTACTGTCTCTAAACCCATGATTGTGTGGCTAGGCAGAGCTCAAATGCCATCTATAAATTTGCTGATGATACAACCATTGTTGGCAGAATCTCAGAGAGGGGAGGACATTCAGGAGTAAGATATACCAGCTAGTTGAGTGTTGTCACAGCAACAAGGTCAGTAAGACTGAGAGCTGTTTGTGGACTTCAGAAAGAGTAGGACGCGGGATCATGAACCAATCCTCAGAGGGATCAAAATTGGAAAGAGTGACCAATTTCAAGCTCTTGGGTATCAAGTTATCGGAGGATCTAACCTGGTCAACATACCCATGCAGCTGTGAAGAAGGCAAGACAGAGGCTATATTTCATTAGGAGTTTGAGGAGATTTGATTTGATTCCTAAGACACATGTTCTGTGGAGAGCATTCTGGCAGGCTGCATCACTGTCTAGTATGGGGGGACTATTGTACAGGATCAAATGAAGCTATGGAAAGATGTAAAATTAGTTAGCTCCATCTTGGATACTCGCCTCTGTAGTATCCAAGACACCTTCAAGGACGTCTCAGAAAGGCGGCATCCATCATTAGGTACTCCCATCTCCCAGGACATGCCTTCTTCACACTGTTACCACCAGGAAGAAGGTACAGAAGCCTAAAGGCACACATTCAGTGATTCAGGAACAGTTTCTTCCACCTTGCCAACTGATTCCTAAATGGACATTGAACCCATGAACACTTTTATTATTTCTGCTTTGCACTAGTACGCTCTGGGCCTGGACCCATCACCAAGTTTCAGCCCTTTCCTGACCTTTCCAAATCTGCCTGGCGCTTAGATCAATCAAACCTTGCTTTCGCTTTAGATTGACGGGCCTTCAATCTGCCTCTCCTCTGCTCCGACTTTGCTCTGCTCCACTTGCCCTGACTGCCTCGAACATGCTTTGTACCCGCACGCTTCAACCCTCAACTCAGCCTCGCATTCGCTTGCCTCTCCATCATCTGTGATGACAGTTTACCATAAATTTTACAAGGAAAAGTTTTGTTAATAATGTATTTAGTTGTATTCTATGCTTTCTTTATCGCCAGTAAGTAGTCACTGGGCTTCACCAGCGCCAACATAAACTAGGAGATTAAAAGGTTATATGAAGTGGGTAATCCCCAATACGTGTTCAAAGGAATTTTAACTGGAATGTTCTAAGCTCAAACATGAGGAAATCTGCAAATGCTGGAAATTCAAGCGACACACACAAAACGCTAGTGGAACGCAGCAGGCCAGGCAGCATCTATAGGAAGAAGTACAGTCGACGTTTCGGGCCAAGACCCTCCGTCAGGACTAACTGAAAGAAAAGATAGTAAGAGATTTGAAAGTGGGAGGGGGAGGGGAAAATCTGAAATGATAGAAGACAGGAGGGGGAGGGGTGAAGCTAAGAGCTGGAAAGTTGATTGGCAAAAGAGATATAGCTGGAGAAGGGGGAGGATCATGGGATGGGAGGCCTAGGGAGAAAGAAGGGGAGGAGAGCACCAGAGGGAGATGGAGAGCAGGCAAGGAGTGATTGTGAGAGGGACAGAGAGAGAAAAAAGAGAACAGGGAAAAAAAAGGGGAAATTAATTAATTAATAAGGGATGGGGTAAGAAGGGGAGGGGGCATTAACGGAACTTAGAGAAATCAATACGTACGAACAAGCTGGAGGAACTCAGCAGGTCGGGCAGCATCTGTGGAAACGAGCGGTCAATGTTTCAGGCCAAGACCCTTCATCAGAACTGAAAGAGGAGGGGGCAGGGACCCCATAAAGAAGGTAGGGGGAGGGTAGGAAGGAGAAGGCTGGTAGGTGCCAGGTGAAAAACTAATCAGAGGGAAGATCAAGGGGTGGGGGAGGGGAAGCAGGGAGGGGATAGGCAGGAAAGGTGAAGAAGGAATTCAAGGGAAAGCACTATGGGTAGTAGAAGGCGGCAGAATCATGAGAGAGATGATAGGCAGCTGGAAGAGGAGGCAGAGTGAAAGTGGGATGGGGGAAAGGAGGGGGAGGGAATTACCGGAAGTTGGAGAATTTGATGTTCATTCCAAGGGGCTGGAGACTACCCAGACGGTATATAAGGTGTTGTTCCTCCAACCTGAGTGTGGCTTCATCTTGACAGTAGAGGAGGCCATGGATTGACATAACAGAATTGGACGTGGAATTAAAATGTGTGGCCACTGGGATATCCTGCTTTCTCTGGCGGACTGAGCGTAGGTGTTCAGCGAAACGGTCTCCCAGTCTGCGTCGGGTCTCACCAATATACAGAAGGCCACACCAGGAGCACCAGATACAGTATATCACACCAGCCGACTCACAAGTGAAGTGTCACCTCACCTGGAAGGACTGTTTGGGGCCCTGAATGGTGGTGAGGGAGGAGGTGTAGGGACAGGTGTAGCCCTTGTTTGGCTGTCCCTCTCATAATCACTCCTTGCCTGGTCTCCATCTTCCTCTGCTGCTCCCCTCCCCCTTTCCTTCTCCCTAGGCCTCCTGTCCCATGATCTTCCCCCTTTTGTAGCTCTGTATCCCTTTTGCCAATCAACATTCCGGCTCTTAGCTTCATCCCTCCTCCTCCTATCTTCTCCTATCATTTTGGATCTCCCCCTCCCCCTCTCAAATCTCTTACTGTCTCTTCTTTCAGTTAGTCCTGACGAAGGATCTCGGCCAGAAACGTCGATTGTACTTCTTCCTATAGATGTTCTAAGCTCAACTGAGGAAAGGATATTGCTGGATCTGGTGCTGTGGAATGAGGTGAATCAAATGGCAATGGGAAAGCACTTGAAGAATGATCATTTTAAGGCTTAAACAGAGAATGTTAAGTAAGTCAAATGGCTAAATTAGAAGACTAACAAAGAAAAATAAGAGGAGGCAGGGCATTTAAATCTGAGAGCATACTCAGTCACTGAACATAATCAAGGCTGATCTATAGTCCACATCATACTACCATTCTCCTCATTCCTCAATGCCTTATGCCATAATTAACATGGCTTCTATAGCCCTCTGAGGTGGAAAATTCTACAACATCAGTGCAGAAAATTCTTCCTCTCAGTCCTAAATGTCTTGCCTTGTACTCTGGGTCCAAAGGCTCTTAAACTACCCCCTTCTCTAATATCCTCCAGCAAGGGGAAAGAAACCCCTGCAACTAGTTCATCTAGCCCAGTTTATGAACTAGATTTTTTACATGTTTCAGCTTTATCAAACAACTATCTCCTTATCTGATAGTTACTCAATCCCAGCAATCAAAATGGCAAATCTTCCTGCTTTCCCACTATTAAAAGGACATTCTTCCTTTGGAAGGATGAATGAGATGGCACAGTTAAAAAGTTCAAAAGTAAATTTATTATCAAAGTACATATACGTCATCATATACAATCCTGAGATTCATTTTCTTGTGGGCATTCACAGTAAGTACAAGAAACACTATAGTATCAATGAAAGACTGCACCCAACAAGACGGACAAACAATGTGCAAAAGACAACAACTGTGCAAATGCAAAAGAAAGAAATAATAATAAATAAGCAATAAATCTCAAGAACATAAAATGAAGAGTCCCTGAAAGTGAGCCCATAGGCTGTGGGAATAGTTCAGTGATGGGGTGTGTGAAGTTGAGGGAAGTTATTCCCTCTGGTTCAAGAACCTGATGGTTGAGGGGTAATATCTGTTCCAGAACCTGGTGGTGTGGGTCCTGAGAGCTCCTGTACCTCTTGCTTGATAGCAGCAGTGAGAAGGGGTCCTTGATTTATGCTGCTTTCCTGCGACAGTGCTCCATGTAGATATGCTCAATGGTTGGGGGCTTTACTTGTGATTAACTGGGCTGTATCCACTTTTTGTGGGTTTTTTTGTACAAGGGTATTGGTTTTTCCGCACCAGGCCTTGATGCAATCAGGCAGTATACTCTCCATCGCACATCTACTAGAAGTTTGTCCAAGTTTTAGATGGCATGCTAAATCTTCACAAACACCCAAGAAAGTAGAGGCATTGTTTTGCTTTCTTCACAATGGCACATATATGCTGGACCCAGGACAGATCCTGTGGAACTTAAATTTGCTGACACTCTCTTCTTCTGATCCCCAGATGATGATTGGCTCACTGACTTTTGGTTTCCTCCTACTGTAGTCAATAATCAGCTCCTTGGTCTTGTTGACATTGAATGAGAGGTGTTGTGGCATTCATCAACCAGATTTTCAATCTCACACCTATATGCTGATTCGTCATCACTTTTGATTTGGTCAACAACAATGGTATCATCAGCAAACTTATATATAGCTTTGGAGCTGTGCTTAGCCTCAGATTCATAAGTATAAAAAAAGTACATCGGGGGCTAAGCACATAGCCTTGTGGTGCACCTGTACTGATGGTAAGTGTGGAGGAGATGTAATTGTCAATCTGAACTGACTGGGATCTGGCAAATGAGGAAATAGAGGATCCAGTTGCACAAGGATATATTGAGACCTAGATTTTGAAGTTTACTGATTGGTTTTGAGGGGAAGATTGCGTTAAATGCAGAGCTTTAGTCAATGAAGAGCATCCTGACGTATGCATCTTTACTGTCCAGAAGTTCCAGGGTTCAATGAAGAGCCAATCTGCTGCTGAACTGTTTTAATGGTTGGCAAATTGGAGCATATTCAAGTTGCCTTTCAGGCAGGAGTTGATCCGTTTCATCACCAACTTCTGAAAGCACTTCATCATAGTGAATGTAAGTGCTACTGGACGAAAGCCACTGAAGTAGGTTACCACGTTCTTTTTAGGCACCGGTATAATTGAAGCCTGCTTGAAGCAGGTGGGTACGTCAGACTGTCAAAGCGAGAGGTTAAAGATACAGGAGAACACTCCAGCCAGTTGATCCGTACAGGCCTTCAGTATCAGCCAGGTACCCAATCTGGGCCCAAAGCTTTCTGTGGAATCACACTCCAGATGGATGCGCCTAAGTCAGCCTCAGAGACTAAAGTCACAGGGTCATCTGGGGTTATGGAGGTTTGTGAAAAGTGCTTTCATGCTTTGACAGTTAAAATGAGCATAAAAGGCACTGAGCTTATCTGGGAGCAAAACCTTGTTACCTATGTTGTTCCATTTCACTTTGGTTTGTAAGTGGTGGTAATATTCAAGTTTCACCACAACTGTTGAGTATTCTTCAGTGATTCCAGTTTGGTCTGAAATTGCAATTTCACATACGAGATGGCTTTCTGGAGATCAAAACTGGACCTCTTGTATGTTACTTGGTTGCCAGACCTGAACACCACTGATCTGGCACTCAACAGATTACGGACATCATCGTTCATCTAGGGCTTCTGTCTGAGGAAGATGCTGAATGATTTTGTAGGGGCATAATCTTCTAAAACTGTTTTTACAAACTTTGTGAAAACCGTTCAGATCTTTGAGGTGGCCTCGAACATGGCCCAATCCACCAACAGAAAACAATCCTGTAGCCGCTCCTCTGCCTCTCACAACTATCACGTAGTTGTCCTTACTTCTGGAGCCTTGCTCTTTATCTTCTGCCTGTTTACAGGTAAGAGGAAGAAAGCCAAATGGTCAGATTTCCCAAAATGTGATCAAGGGATCAAAAGGTAAGCATTCCTTATGGAAGTATAAAAGTAGTTGAGTGTATTGTGATACCTGGTGCTACAGGTGATATGTTTATGATAATTGGGCAGAGAACACTTCATTAAAGTCCCTGACAATGATCTGAAAGTCATCCAGGTAGGCCATTTCTTGTTTGCTGATGGTGGCACTCAGAACTTCAAGTGCTTGCTGAACATCAGCCTTTGGCGGTATGTAAACTACGATTAGGATCGTGGAGGAGAACCCTGTTGGTAAGTAGAATGGTCGGCACTTTAACATTAGATGTTGCAGGTCGGAAGAACAAGAGTGCAACAAAGTTGCTATGTCCAAGCACTATGAAGGCTTTATCAATGAAACACAAACCCCCACCTTTTGCTTTCTCCAAATCAGCAGTCCGTTCCATCAGACCTCGATCTGATTCCGAATGTGGCATTTCTTGAGTTAGCCATGTCTCCGTGAAACACAGAATGCAACGATCCCTCATTACCTTTTGATACAGCAATGTTGCCCTTAGTCCTCAATCTTGCTCTCCAGTGACTGTACATTTGCTAACAAGATAATGGATGAAGGAAATTTCGTACCCTGGTGTGTATCTCAGTATGGTCCTTATAGTAGCAGGAAGACACCTTTGCTCCTGTACTCAAAGCCCCTCAAAACAAATGTCAATATTATTTGTATAGAAGGTTGAAAAGTAGCAAATGCAACACTCTAGAAAGTGCTTTGAAAGGTTTGAATTAAGGGGTGCCTTCATGGATTTGTGAAAGGAAGGTTGTGTTCTCCGAATTTAAATGTAATTCTTTGTATAGAAGGTTAAGAAAGGGAATGCAGTGGATATTCTCCATATAGATTTTATGGAAGGACAATACAATAGACTGATTAACAAAACTGAACCTCTTGGAAGACAAGGATCAATATCTATCTACATAAAAATAACATTTCTTTACAAGAAATCATCATGTTGTGCTATCTGCTCCACCCACCCCCCCGCATAAATGAAGGAGGGTAAACAGTCCTCATTGAGAGGACTAATTCACATGACGGACATTGAAAAAAATTAAAATTTCACAATCTGCCAATGATAAGATCTGCTCAGATTTGTCAAAGGACAAGGCCATAAACCAAAAGAATGGGCAAACAAATGGAAGACAGAATTTAATAAAAGGAAGTATGAACTGATTTATTTTGCATGAAAAGATGCAGAGAGCTATCACAGACATCAGTTGTAAGGTGTGTACAGGGACAGATTCAGCCAGCAACCCATGGGCATAAACGTGCAAAGTCAGTAAGACATACTTCTAGAGTAGTTAGTAAAGCATGTGGAATCTTGAGCTTCAAGAGTAGAGGTATTACGCACAAAAGCACAGAAATAACACAAAACAAACTAGAGTATTGCTATTTGTTCAGGTTACCATTACTTAAGAAACATGTGAAGTTCCTTGAGGTGGTGTGGAGAATTACCAGAATAGCTCCTTGGATGAAGATTTTAACTACAAGGTTATATCAGAGAATCTGTCATTGTTTTAAGATTAATTCATACCCAATGAGTATTCAAAACAGATGTCTTACTGCTAAGATTTGGTCTTGTTCCTTTAACCGTCCATCAAGATCTGCTGGTCCATCAGCTTTAATTTTGCTCACGTAGATTGCACTGTCCTTACAATTGGGCTGGTAATCTGTTCCTCCAATAATATTGAATCCCAACCCTACAAATAAGCAAGGTCATAAATAAACGTAGTTAAAAGAAAACTACCCTATCAACAACGGCTAGTATAGCACAAGTTTTCTGAAATGAAACGTATCTTCTGAAATCTTCAATGAAAGTCCAAACAGCAGTACCTTTTGATCAACTTGGAATAGTACATTTATATTTTGAGATCAGGCTAATTTTAAGCACTTCAAACACACTCATAATAAATTCTAATTAGAACAGCAAAAAGGATGTGTCTATGATATTTCTTAGTCAGATACTTTCTCCTGTATGATCCAGATTTTCAAAGCTCCATCACTCAAGACATGCTTCCAGAAGCCTGAAGCCTAGCTCCTGGAATTCCCTCATAAATTAACAACACTCTTGTTTTCCTCTCATACAGTCATAGAACACTGCACCACACAAAAATGCTCCTCAGCCCATCTAGTCCATAGCCTTCCAAACCACTCCTATCCATGTACTATGCTTATCCAAATTTCTCTTAAACATTGAAATCAAACCCGCATTCACTTCCGCTGGCAGCTCATTCCACACTCACCACTTTCTGAATGAAGTTCCCCCTCATGCTCCCCTTAAACAATTCACCTTTCATTCTTAATCCATGAACTCTATTTCAAGTCTCACCTAAACTCAGTGGGAATAGCCTGCTTACTTTTACCCAATCTATACCGCTCATAATTTTGTATGCATCTATGAAATCTCACCTCATTCTCCTACACTCTACAGAATAAAATCCAAATCTACTCAATCTTTTCCTGTAACTTAGGTGCTCAAGGCTTGGTATCAGCCTTGTAAGTTTTCTCTGCACTCTTTCAATCTTATTGACATCTTTTCTACAGGTAGGTGACCAAAACTACACACACAATACACCAAATTAGGCCTCACCAATGTCTTATACTACTTCAACACAATATCCTAACACCTGTACTCAATACTTTGATTTATGAAGGCCAATGCAACCCTATCTACCTGTGTTGCCACATTCCAAGAATTATGGATATGTATTCCCAGATCCCTCAATTCTATCCACACTACTCAGTGTCCTAGCGCTCACCGTGCAAGTCCTATCCTGGTTTGTCCTTCCAAAGTGCAACATCTCACATTTTTCTGCATTAAATTCTATCTGCCATTTTCATCCCAATTTTTTTCAGCTGGTTCAGATCCAGCTGCCAGCTTTGATACCCTTCCTTGTTGTCCACGACACCCCCATCCTGGTGTCATCCTCAAATTTGCTGATCCAGTTTACTACATTATCATCCAGATCATTGATAATGATGATAAACAACAATGGACCTCATACCGATCCCTCTGGCACACCACCTGTCACAGTGCTCCAATCAGAAAGACATCTATCTAGCACCACTCTCTGGCTTCTACTCCAAAGCCAATGTTGAAATCAATTTACTTCCTCACCCTAAATACCAAGCAACTGAAACTTCTTGACCAGCCTCCCACATGGGATCTTGTCAAAGGCCATGCTTAAGTCCCTGTAGACAACATCCATTGCTTTGCCTTCATCAACTTTCCTGGTAACTTCCTCAAAAAAACTCTATAAGATTGGTTAGACACAACCTACTATACCTAGAGCCAAGTTGGCTACCCCTAATTAGTCCCTATACAAATACTTATATATGTAGTCCCTTAGATTACCTTTCAAGAATTTATCTGCTACAGATATCAGGCTCACCAGCCTCTAATTCCCCAGCTTATTCTTAGAGCTGCAGTTCACAACTATTTTTATGCCCTGGACCCCAACCATTATCTAGGGGGTCCATGGACCCCAGGTTGGGAACTTCTGTCTTACAGCCTTTCTTAAACAATGGAACAACATTCGCTATTCTCCAATCTTTCGGTACCTCACCCATGCTTAAGCATGGTTTAAGTATCTCTGCAAGGATCCCTGCAATTTCTGCACTCGCATCACCCAGGACCTGTGGGAACCTTATCATGCCCTCAGGATTTATCCACGCTAATTTGCCTCAAGACGGTAAACACCTCCTGCTCTTTAATCTCTATGTAGTCCATGGTCTCACTACTGCTTTGCCTCGCTTCTATCGACTATGTCCATCTGCCGAGTAAGTACACATACAAAGAAAGCATTTAAAATTTTGCCCATCACTTTCGGCTCCATGCATAAATGACCACTCTGATCTTCAAGAGGGCCAATTTGTCTCTTGCTATCCTTTTGCTCTTACTATATCTGTAGAAGCCCATGAGATTTCCCTTCACCTTGTCTGCTAGAGCAACCACATGCCTTCTTTCAGCTCTCCTGATTTCTTTCTTAAGTGTTCTCTAGCATTTTGGCTATACCTGAGATATAGCTCTTTCCTCTTCTTAACAAGGGCCTCAATATCTCTCAATATTCTGACGGGAACTTACAAATTCCATACTCTCAAAATTTCACTTTTGAAGGCCTCCCACTTCCCAAGTACACTTTTGCTGTCCCAATCTACACTTGCCATTAAAATTGGCCTTTCTCCAATTTAGAATCTCAACCCATGAACTACACTTACCCTTCTCCACAATTATCTTGAAACTAATGGCATTATGATAACTAGATGCGAAGTGTGCCCCTACACAAAAACTGTCACTGCCCTGTCTCATTCCTGCCTAGGAGATCTAGTATTGCATTCTCTATTAACTAAATAAAGGAAACTTTCCTGAACAAACTTAAACAAAATCTATCCTGTCCACCCCTTTTATAGTATGGGACTCCCAGTCAATATGTAGAAAGATGAAAGCATCTACTATCGCAATCTTATGTTTCTTGCAACAATCTGTGATCTGTCTACAAATTTGCTCCTTTAAATCCCACTGGTAGTTGGGTGGTTTTTAATACAATTCCGTTAATGTGGTCATCCTCTTTGTATTCTTTCGTTCCACCCATATATCCTCAGTATGAGTTCTCGTGCCTGCCCTGTCTAAGCAATGCTGTGACATTGTCCCTAATAATGCTATCCCCTCCCCTTTAAACCCTCCTGCTCTATCACATGTAAAACAACAAATTCCAGGAATATTGAGCAGCCAGTCCCACCCACCCCTCCTGCAACCAAGTGTCACTAATAGCTACAATGTCATAATTCTATGTGCTGATCCATGCCCAAAGCATATCTGCCTTTCCTACAACACTCCTTGCAGTGAAATATACGCAGCTCAGAACAGTAGTCACACAGTGTTCAACCTTTTGACTATGATCAATAATCATTGTCATGGAATAAAACCAGAAACTTCACTACACAGAATAAGATCATTCAAGCAAATATGACCATGTCTTTTGAAAGAACTACTCAAGCTAATACCAACTTTCAGCACATTATGTATAACCCAGCAGATCATAGCTCAAGTACATCCAAGCATTTATAAGAGTGGTAAGTGTGTCTATTCTATCAGACGCTGTGCTCATTGATCCCTTCCACACTATAGTTTAAAAAAATCTGCGTTTTAATGTTCCTAACAATGACCATAAATCTATGATTTTTTTTTTCCACCCCATTTTCTCCCTGCACCAATTTGGTGCATCAGGCGGCGACCTTGCTGTTTCTTGTGTGTCTGTTTTATGAGGCCAAGTTGCTAGTTTGACATTCAACCTAGCACTGTGCAAGAACTCTTGCAAGGAGCTGGACGTACCTGAACCCGGGACCTCTCGCTCCAAAGTCTGGTCCGATGCCACTACACCACCAGCAGAGATACTAAAGGAAATAGGTCTCTCTCTACTTGTGCTAAGCCTCTCAGTTTTATACCCCTCAATTAAGTCTTCCCTTTTCCAAAGTAACTCAAGTCTATTCAACCTTTCCCCAATTAAAATTTTCTAGTCCAGGAAATTATACACAACAAGCTTGTTGCTTGCACTACTAAACATGAAGCCATTGATAGCTGTGCTGGAACCGGTTAAAAGTCCAAAGATAGTGATAGATCTGGAGATTCAAATGTCCAAGGAACAACTAATGGTAGGTTTAATCAGCAGGAAAAATGCGAAAGTGAACCTGATTGATAGGGCTGCTAAATCACAAATACAAGAAATTCTGCAGATGCTGGAAATCTAAAATAACACACAAAATACTGGAGGAACTCAGGTCAGACAGCATCTGTCTGGGCCCTGACGAAGGGTCTTGACCAGAAACATCGACTGTTTATTAATTTCTACACATGCTATCTCCAGCATTTTTTGAGGTTTGCTAAATCACTGTTTTTGAAGAGGCCACTTCAATTTACCATTTTAAGATTAACAGTGATACATGGCAGAAACAAAAATTGCTGTTGACAAACTAAGTAAAATGTCAGTGTCTAGTCAAATTGGACTAATCAAAACTGATTGGAAAGCTGAGCATACTGGGCCTGAACACCTCCCTCTGCAACTGGATATTAGACTTCCTGATTGGGAGACCTCAGTCAGTTCAGATCGGAGGCAGGATCTCCAACACCATCACACTGAGCACAGGGCCCCCCCAGGGCTGTGTGCTCAGTCCACTGCTGTTCACTCTGCTGACCCACGAATGTGCTGCAACACACAGCTTGAACCACATCATCAAGTTCACTGATGACGTGATCGTGGTGGGTCTCATCAGCAAGAACGACGAGTCACCATACAAAGAGGAGGTACAGTGGCTAACAGATTGGTGCAAGGCCAACAACCTGTCTCTGAATGTGAACAAAACAAAAGAGATGGTGGTAGACTTCAGGAGGGCATTATCCGCTGAACATCGACGGCTCCTCGATAGAGATCGTTAAGAGCACCAAATTTCTTGGGGTTCACCTGGCAGAGAATCTCACCTGGTCCCTCAACACCAGCTCCATAGCAAAGAAAGCCCAGTATAGTCTCTACTTTCTGCGAAGGCTGAGGAAAGTCCATCTCCCACCCCTCCCCCATCCTCATCACATTCTACAGGGATTGTATTGAGAGCATCCTGAGCAGCTGCATCACTGTGTACTGTACAAGCAGTTATGGTCGAGATGACAATAAAAAGTGACTTGATTTGACTTGAAATGCCTCCGTGTTTCACTATAGAAGAGAATATATATATTCTGAACATCCACCAGCAGCACTGGACAATTCACTTGTTTCTCCAGCAGGATAAAACTAAGCGATAGTTGTCCATAACAATTGCCTCAATTTTCTTCCTGAACATGCAGCAAACAACAATCAATGCAATGTACCAAGTTTATGTGCGGGGTGGGGGAATCCTATTTTAATACTGGCTTTTACTTTGGAAGGGAGGGAGAGAATCCGCAGGCAGAAACATAGTATTTGCCTAAAAATTAGTTCTTCCTATTTGTTAGGATTCTAGAAGAAAAATTTAACCTAAACTTAATTAAATTTCCATCAGACTCTTCTGCTATAAAGAACATCTAATTCTTGCTCCTGACCCACCTGAACACTGAACTGCTTCCAGTATATGCACTTACTTTCAAGGACTGTACAACTCATGCCCTCAGTATTTTTTTTTGCATTTGCAGTTTGTCTTTTGCACATTACTTGTTTATCATTTATTCTATTGTATTTCTTAGTTCTGTGAATGCCTGCAAGAATGAATCCCAGGATAGTATTTAGACACAGAAATGTACTTTGATAATAAATTTACTTTGAACTTTGAATAATCCAAGCCATGTTCATGCAAAAAGCACAACATGTTGATAGGTGAATATTGACTACTCATTCTGACAAAGTTCTATTGGTTTTCCATGTTCTAGGAGGACAGATACAATTTGTTCAATGCATCATTACATCTCTAAAACTACTCACACTTGCAGAGTGCTGTGACCTTCATTCTGCCACACAACCACTGCCACTCCCAACTAAAGCAGCTTTTAAGCTATTGTACTGTGGTTGCCATTGATCACGAATTGGCTTGCTTCCCAGTGGTCAGTGTGGCACAAACACTACATGCAAGCTCAACAAGCAGTATTTAAAGAATGAGGATGAAAACTATACAACTATTTTTCTACTGGGATTTTAGTATTTACAGGTCATGTGATTTGACTCAACAGAATCAGAACCACAAAGCCATTGGAGATCAGTTGACGTTGCTCAAAGGCCTATGAAATGCGTAATATAGCCTGGCCTGTGAATTCCATTTGGTTTATAAAACAGAGTAAACACATTGACATTTTCTTTCTTGTCTTTTCCTATGCTTTTTCCCTCTCTCTCACTTGCTTTATAAATACAGGTTCCCCCCACTATCTGAAGGTAGAGCGTTCCTATGAAACAGTTTGTAAGCCGAAATGTCATAAAGCAAAGAAGCAATTACCATTAATTTATATGGGAAAAATTTTTGAGCGTTCCCAGACCCAAAAAATAACCTACCAAATCAAACCAAATAACACATAAAACCTAAAATAACACAAACATATAGTGAAAGCAGGAATGATATGATAAATATCCAGCCTATATAAAATAGAATTATTGTATGTATGGAGTAGTTTCACTTATCAAAATCAGGAAGACAGTGAGCCAAAATGGATTGGAGAGAAAAAAAAAAATCGGCATGTGCATGCCCACACACGTACACACATACGTACGTACATGCATGCGTGCACAACTGCCCGCACAAGGCTTCACAGTCATGGTAGTCTTTCTCTGGGTAAATACACGTATAAAGCGTGCATCTTTTTTTCATAAATGCGAAAATCCTCTTTGGTTAGCGAAAACAGGCACTAATGTAGGTCTTTCGTAACAGCGAGCTGTCGTAAAGTGAACGTTGGAAAAATGGGGGCCACCTGTACGTTGTACGACTAGCAATACTTCTTTAGCCATCGTATCTTACATGAGGTACAAAAATGTCATAAAGCTACAAATGCTAGCTAGAACACATTCCCTGTTTATGCAAAAAAAAATAACCTGGTGAAAAGGTAAATGTTAACTATGATTTCTAATTCTGAAAAGTTGCTTACAACAAAACTAGGAGGACTGAAACTTCCACTGAGATTCTGCAGTGGGGCTTCTAATTAATTGGGGAGGCCATTCCCATGAGTTAGGTCTGAGTTTAGAGATTAGAAGTTGGGAAAAGGATAGCAATAAAGGCATGGATAAAGATTTTGATAATAATAAGGTAAGAGTAGAAAAATTCAAAGTTGAAAGCAAGAAAGCTTGGTGCAAGGTAAAACTGAATACGTAGCTCAACCCGAGAGCAAGCACAACATCCCTTCTAGGCATCATTTGCTACAGCTCAAGAGTTGGTGTCATGAGTCACAGGGTCCTGAAACAGGCCCTTTGGCCCAACCTGCCCAAGCTGACTACATCTTTGTGTACTGTACTAGTCCCATCTGCCCATAACCCTCTAAATCCCTATCTATGTACTTATCTATATATGTCTTGTAAATGTCATTAATGTGCCCATCTCAACTATTTCTGGTAGCTCTTTGTGTGAAGATGTCTCTTTAAAATCTCTCACCTCTGATCTTCAAACTATGCCCAATTGTTTTCAATAGGTTTTCAAGAGGTACATTTAATGTCAGAGAAATATATATAATATACATCCTGAAATACTTTTTCTTTTTTTAAAGCACACCCTTCCTGGGAAAAAGACTGTAATCTTAAATACTTCCATCATCTCACACCTCATTCACCTACATTCCTGTGAATAAAGTCCTAGTCTACACAACCTCTTGTAACTCAGGGCTCTGTGTGCAGGTAACATCCTGGTAAACCTTTTTTGCACTTGTTCTAGTTTAATAAGGTCTTTCCTATAATAGGGTGACCAAAACTGTACATAATACTCCGTGTGGTCTAACCAACATCTTCTGTACCTGCATCACTACTTCCCAACTCCTATACTCAGTGCCCTGATTGATGAAAACCAGTGTGCCTTACACTTTCTTCACCACCCTATCTACCAGTGATGCTGATTTCAATGAACTATGCAATTGAACACTTAGATCTCTCTGTTTTACAACAGTCCCCAGGGCACGACAATCCATTGTACAAGTCTCTTCTTGGTGTGAGGTCCCAAAATATAGTAACTCACATTTATCTAGATTGAAATTCATTTGACAATCCTTAGCCCACATAACTAGTTGATCCAAGATCCCCTGTAATTCTTCATAAACTTCTACACTATATAAAACATCACCTATTTTAGTATATCTGCAGACTTACTAACCATGCTTTATACATTCATATCCAGATTGTTTATACACACTCAATGGCCACTTTATTCTTTACCTAATAAAGTGGCCATTGAGTGTATATTCGTGGTCTTCTGCTGCTGTAGCCCAAATACTTCAAGGTTCAACATGTTGTGCATTATGAGATGCTCTTCTGCTCACCATTATTGTAACACATGGTTATTTGAGTTAGGGTCACCTTCCTGTCAGCATGAACTAATCTGGCCATTCTCCACTGACCTCTCACATTAAAAAGGCATTTTCACCCACAGAACTGCTGCTCACTTGATGCTTTCTATTTCTCGCACCATTCTTGGTAAGCTCCAGAGATCAACCATCACTCCACGGTCAAAATCACATTCCTTCCTCATTTTGATGTTTGATAGAATAACTGAACCTCTTGACCATGTCTGCATGCTTTTATACATTGAGTTGCGGCCACATGATTGGCTGATTAGATATTTGCATTAACAAGCAGGTGTACATGTGCACTTAATAATATAGCCAAAGAATACAATTTAAAAACAACATAAGTCCCAACACCAACTCCATTAGATACTGGCCTCCAGTCTCAGAAACAAATCCTCGACCATCACCTTTTGATTCCTACCACTGAGCCAATTATGAATTCAATTCGCTTTCTCCTCCTGGATGTCATGCAATCTAACCTTCCAGACTAGTCTGTCATGAGGGCTTTGTCAAAGGTCTTGATAAAGTCCATATAGATACTCACTGCCCTAAGTTCATCTTCCTCTTGATTACCTTCTTAAAGAACTCCAACAGATTTGTCAGACAGGACTTTCCATGCATAAAGCTATGCTGACTGCCCCAAATCAGACTCTCCAAATATTTGTAGGTCTCGTCTCTCACAAACTCCTTTAGCAATATACCCACCACCAATGTTAGACTCACTGGCCTATATTTTATTAACTTGTTTTTGCTATCCTGTTTAAACAATGGTACCACATTAGCCACACTCCAGTTCTCTAAATCCACTCCTTTAGCCAGAGGTGAAGCAAAAATCACAAGGACTGCTACAGTTTCTTCTCTAGCTTCCCACAACGTCCAGAATGCACCAGGTCAGGCCTGGGGATTAATCCATCTTTATGCATTTTAAGATCTCCAATACCTTCTCCCTACTAATTTGTAAGTGGTCCAAAACAACTTCACTCATTTCCCTCATTACCTTAATTTCAATTATTTTTTCCACAGTAAAAGCTGAAGAGAAATATTAAAAATCTCACCCATTTCCTTTCGTTCCACACCTAGACTGTCATGCTAGGTGCTTTTAGGGCACATATTCGTTCTCTAGCCTCCATTTTATTCTTAATATACCTATAGAATTTCTTAGGATTTTGCTTCACCTTGCCTCCCAAATCCCTCTTTTAACCATCCTAACTTCTCTTTCACATGCATGCCTATACTCTTGTAGTTATCAAGAGATTCACTAGTCCCAAATTGCTTTTGCGTGCTGTATGCCTTCCTCTGTTTTGCCGATCTAAATTCAAAGTACATTTATTATCAAAGTATGCATAAATTATACAACCTTGAGATTTGTCTCCTAAAAGGCAGCCACAAAACAAAGAACCTTCAAAAGAACCCATTTTAAAAAGACGATCACACACCCAATGCACAGAGAGAAAAAAATGTGCAAACAATAAAAGTTTTGAAAATTTATGAAACACACAAAGCCAGGCATCATAGCAGCTGAGTAGGCAACAACCCCAGTTCAGCACAGAGCTGAGTAAACGTTGCTGAGCAGCAAATTGAACCGGCCCTTGCCTCGCCTCTGGTCCTGATACCCTGACCATTGCAATCTGGGCCAGTGCTTAAATCATCTAAACATCGGGTCATTCCTCACTCTCAGACCACTCTGGGGCCTGAACCCTGCCACCACAATTTGGCCCACACCTGACCTTTCTCGTTCACCTGGCACTTAAATCAATCAGATATAGGGACTTTCCTCGATGGGGAATATTACTATGCAGATTCAGATGGAAAAAAGAATTAAAATGGCTGGCCACCAGGGGATTTCAGCCCAAAATTCTCTTATTTTGTGTACCCAGACTAAATGTCATGTTCACAAAATGAGTAGGGAAATTCAGGTCAGAGAAGAAGTTGCTTAAACAGAAAAATTCACGGTTGCCAGGTCTATCCATGATGGACTTCAATAAATTTTTATATAATAGGGGAAATTAAGGAAAGTGGAGAAAAATTACATTAAGGTAATGATCTTACTGAGAAGTCTGAATGGTGTACTCATGCTTCTATTGTTTCTTATAATTTTTGAAAACATCAAGCCAATCAAATCTGCATCAGCTCCTCATGGAGCAGTCTCATTAGTACAAATGATTTTCCCTCAAAAGCAATCTAATTTCCTTTCAAAAGTCCTGATTAACTGCATTTCGGTCAGTTTTGGAGATAGAATCCTAGATCATAACCACTCTTCTTAAACAGTTTCTTACGCTCATTTTCTATCATCCACCAAAAATCTTAAATCAGTGAACCATTTTCCAAAATAATCTGCCGACTGACACGATATCTATTTATAATTTTTAAACCAAGTAAGATTTTATATATCTCTAACAAAGTTGCATTTGGGAACTTAAGCCTGTTCTGTGATTCAGGAAAATCATAGATAATCTTCCCTTCACCATCCAGGGCATGCCCTCTTCTCATTGTTACCATCAGGTAGGAGGTACAGAAGCCTGAAGGCACACGCTCAACGATTCAGGAACAGCTTCTTCCCCTCTGCCATACAATTCCTAAATGGACTTTGAATCCATGAACACTACCTCACTTTTTTAATATATACTTCTGTTTTTGCACTATTTTAAATCTATTTTATATATTCTTACTGCAATTGATTTACTTATTTGTTTTTATTTTCTGTATTATCACGTATTGCATTGTGTTGCTGCCTCTAAGACAAGACATTTCACAACACATGCTGGTGATAATAAACCTGATTCTGATCTCTGCTTGTTTGTAACTAATATTTCCTTGTCATCCAAAATACTATTTATCAATTGTAAACTCAGATTTGTATAATGACTGACCTTCCTAGCTAACTGGGCTTGAGAATACCAAAAAATCAAAGTTTCAACTCAAATGTGGGAAAATTCACCCTGCTTAATCTTTGTTATAAAACAACCTCTTCATCCCAGAAATCTGAATTCTGAATATTTCCCAAACTGCCTTCAATATATTCCCCCACAAATATCTCAAAAACTATACATAGTACTTCATACTGTACATCTCCAACCCCTTGCAAGTTGCAGTAACAACTTCCAATGTTTTCGTACTACACAATTAAACAACGGTGATGGGCTGGGTGAGGAGAAGGTGGTCAAGTAGTATGGCTAGAGTATGATGGAGAACCTCTAGAGCAGGGATTCCCAACCTGGGGTCCACAAACCCCTTGCTTAATGGTATTGGTCCATGGCATTAACAAAGTTTGGGATCCCTGCATTAGAGAAAGATTTTCAAAGTAACCATGAAGAATATCATGTTCATCTTGATAAGTGGTGCTCTAGTGAGATGGAACTTACTTGAAGAGAGATAGAAATATGGGGCTCTCAAAAACACTGTAAACCCATTTAAGGAGATGACAACCCCATCAAGATCTTGAAATTAAAGGAAGGTGGCAGTTAGGATAGTTGGCGCAAGCACAAAAGGTGCTAAGATTTATTGTGTGGTTGACAATGGTGGATTTATAGAGGAGAGTGAATTTTTTTGAGAGGGAGTATTAGCAGATAATTATGGGTGGCACGCAACTTGATCATCAACATTTCAGTAGGACTAGGGACAAAGGAGTAGCAGACGGGTTGAAGATCGTAGAGGATATAATTATAATAAAAAAGAAAGAAATTTGAGGATGAGACAGGAGCCATAGTGGAAATGTGGCCTGATAGACTAAGGGAAAGAAAAAAAGTTTCCGCAAAATTTCATGGAGCTCATTAGAAGCAGAAGATATGATAGAGAAGATGCAAGGAGGAAAAATTGTTCACATTATATAAGCCCAAAGCCGTCTCGGCTTTCTAGCTTGTGTCTTTGAAAAAAATGCCCCCTCAACTCAGGAGGATTTCTAGAATAGAAAAGTATCTGGAAAGGTACTGAGCAGCTCTAGTTTCTTCAGGAGGAACACAAGGTGGCCAAGTAAATAGGCAAAGGACCACAGCATCTCTCAAACATCATATCCATCAGTCTAAACAACTTCTATCCCACTAGTGGCAGATTAAGTACAAGAATCTTCAACAACCTCAGTCCAACAAAACCAGGGTGAAAGTAAATCTTTGAGCATGATGGAACTGCTTCAGATGATGATCCAGGAATCAACAATATGCAAAGTTTTTGTTTAAATGTCTGCAGATCAAAATGCACTTTCAAAAATATACAAAAGTTTCATAAAAAGTGATCTTATGTCAACTTTATCTCACTGATCTCCAAATCAAAGGCTATTAATTTTTTTAAAAAACTAAACAAAATTATAGACAAGAATGCTATAGAGAAATCAAACCAGAAAATGTTTGAAATACTCAGCTTGACATGCATAGCTTTAGTGATAGGGAATTGACTAAAAATGCTATTCGTCTTTCTGAAGGTGCTGCCTAACTGCCTCAATATTTGCAACCTTCATTTTGCTTTATAGTAGATTTTCAGGTTCAACTATTATTTTGTTTTGGAAGCAAATATGTACCTTTGATATGAAGACTCGAGAACGCATGCACCAGAGTCCAGAACCACAAAATCTTCATGAGGAACCTAGTGGACTGAGCAACATCTATGTGCGTGGGGTGGGGGTGTTGAGGATAATGAACTCTCCACATTTCAGTCATATTGTTGCATGTCACCCAACAAATGTTGCCCAACTCAGTCAGTTCCTCCTGCAGATTTATTGCACTTCTGACTTAACAGGAATGCTTGCACCTGTTCCAAGATCTATTTTAATACCTTCCCCTCAGGTAGGCACCCCATCAGAAATGAGGAGCAACTTGTGCTGCAAGGACCTTATTCACTCCTCATCCCACTCTCATAAAGTTTATTCGATCAAAGCCTTAATACATTGTTATTTCCTTCCTTTTGATGTCCATTCCCTAAAGACCGCAGCAACTACCAACATGCTCCCATGTCCTTGCTTACCTACATAGAGCATCCAACCCTACCCACCTAGCCACTTGCCGCCCACAAGCCTCATGAACTTTCAGTTGTACTTGCCTGCTGCCACACATTCACTACTAGCATATCATTAACTACACCTCCCGTACAAAGGTGCTTTGCCCTCCAAATGTCGCTTTCCCATCACTCGTTTCCTCCCCCACATCCACACGCCAATTACCCCTAATGTTCAGTTTACCTGAAGCGCCTCGCTTCAGACTAATTTCCTCAGTCAGGGTGGTGTAAGGCGTGCAGCTCATGCTGACACCAGAGGAAAAGCCTGCAGGAAGAATAAGGCCACCCAACGCGACCGCGGAGCCGGAGCCACGCACAAGTGGAAACCGCCAGCGAACCTTCTTGCACATGCGTTCTTCGAGGTGAGGCCCACAACTCGCGCACGCGCACTCAGCTGTCGTCCGGCAACGTCGTTTACGCATGCTCCTGACCGGTACAGGCGTAACTGTATTAAACGCGCTGGTACCGGCACCACGTGACAATTGTGGTTTGCGAGTGCGCACCATCAAGTCAAGTTCATTGTCAATTCGACCATTAACTGTTGGTACAGTACACAGTAAAAACGAAACAACGTTCCTCCAGGACCCTAGTGCTACATGAAAAAACACAAAACTACACTAAACTACGTGAAAACACAACTGAGAAGGCCAGACAGCAGCTATGGGAGGAGGTAGTGACGACGTTTCGGGCCGAAACCCTCCATCAGGAGTGAAGTAACATGGGATGGTGGGAGTGGTCTGTGGAATTGAAGTGTGTGGCCACGGGGAGATCTCGCCACTGCTGGAGGACTAAGCGCCGGTCTCCCCAATGTATAAATGGCCACATCGGGAGCACCGGATACAGTACATCACCCCAGTTGACTCGCAGGTGAAGTGGTGCCTCACCTGAAAGGACTGTCTGGGGCCTGGGATGGTGGTGAGGGAAGAAGTGTGGGGGCAGGTGTAGCACTTCTGTTTGCAGGGATGAGTGCCCGGAGGGAGGTCGGTGGGGAGGGATGGGCGGGGAGATGAATGGACAAGGGAGTCGCGTAGGGAGCGATCCCTGCGGAAAGCCGAGAGTGGGGGGAGGGGAAGATGTGGCTGGTGGTGGGATCCCGTGAGTCAGGGTTCGGAGTCTGTCCAGTGCCGTGATTGGCAGCGGGGGTCGTGATTACGTGAGACAGCACAAGGCTACACTCAACTACGTATAACAACATAAAAACTGCACTAGACTACAGACCTGCATAGGACTACATAAAGTGCACAAAACAGTTCAGGGCAGTACAATAATTAATAAACAAGACAGTAAGCACAGTAGAGGACAAATTACAATATAATAATAAATGATGTAGATGTCAGTCTAGACTCTTGAGTATTGAGGAGTCTGATGGTTGTAAAAGAAGGAATGTCTGCGATAATTTAATACCGCAACCATTGTCTTGCGCTGAAGATTTCGGTAATACCTTTGAGGGGCGAGAAGAGGGCAGATTTGTTGGCTGATGAACATTGGCGAAATAAGCATGTCGTTCTTTGGAGAGAACTCTGGTGCTGGAGCTCAATAAAATACAATTTGACCAACATGACACCGGAGCCTTCTACGATAACTCCTTTATTTCAAGAGAGTGTCTCACTACAGATCTCTAGCGGCAAATGCAGGGCTCTCCGAACGTGGCAACAGAAGTAAAGACTTTATCGGCCATTAAGGATAAAAAGTCAGCGAATCACGTTGCATCTGCATAAAGTTGCTGAGGCTACATTTGAAGTGTTGCCAGCAGTTGTGGCACCACAGGAATGATGTGGGTGCTTTGTGGTAGTGCAAAGGAGGTTCACCAGGATGATGGCTGAATAAGAAAGTATTAGCTATAAGGAGAGGTTGGAAAACCCCGTATTGCTTTCTCTGGAGGGTCAGAAGCTGAGGCCATGAGACATAAGAGCGGAATTAGTCCATTTAGCCCGTCGAGTCTGCTCTGCCATTCGATCATGGCTGATTTATTTTCCGTCGCTCGACTCAATTCTTCTCTCCCCACAACCTTTTATGCCCTTAAGTACCTATCAACCTCCACTTTAAATATACCCAGGGAAGCAGACATGATAGAGCCATTTGAACAGGCAGGAGGTGGAGGGGTGTAACCTATGTGCATGATTAGATTGAATTGGTATCATGTTTGGCACAGACCTGGCAGGCTGAAGTGTCTCTTGAGTTGCTATACTGTTCTATGTTCTAATGCCAGTTAAAAATGGTTAGTAAGCAATTCCTGCCTTGATTGCTTGAGCTCTGAGAAGAAGCAAAATAAATTAATACGCTAGGCTTGAAATCCTTGAATGTAGAAAATGAGAAGATGAGTTTAAAATGATGAAAGAGTGGTAGTTAAAATCCTTGCCTTTGATGGAGTATCCGAATATTGAGGACATATGTTCAAAAGTAAACTTAAACATTTGGAAAATCCTTGTTTATTCAAAATTTAATGGATATCTGAAGCTTTCCAATTTTACTTCAATGCCCAGATTTCGAACCAATTGATAAATTCAGATGAGCAGATTTACACATCTTTGTTAATCAAATCTGTTAAGTATAGAACAAGGACAAAGAATAAATTAAGATCTAATTAAAGAGTAAAATGGGTTTGAATGATCTATTCTCATTTGGCCATTAGAGATTTCTTTACATGGCTTAACAACTGTTATTTCCTTTGCTTCATAAATGTTGGATGCCCTGCAGCTGAGGAACCAAGAGACCTTACATACAGGAGAAATTGAGGAGAAAATGTAATTTTCAAAGCATTTTTGACGCTGGTTGAACTGATTAAAAAACACACTGAAATTTTAAACAAAGGTCAACTGCATAGAGTAGAGGTCATTAATGTTCCAGTAAAGTCAAAGTAGATTTATTGTCAAAGAATGTATGCTACATACAAACTTGAGATTCCTCTCCTTAAAAAAAAAACAATAGAACCCATTTAAAAAAGGAGATTATCAGACAGCAGTTTTTAAAAAAAGATTGTCAAACACCCGATGTGCAGACAATAAAAGCAAGCAAATAACTGAAGTTCACAAAAGTGAGTCCATAGAAGGAAGGGTCATAGATTAAAGGAAAGTAGATTAAAGGGAATCCCAAGGCATTCTAAACCTACATCAGTAGCAGGAGGATAATCATGGATAAAGAAGGGGAAATATGCTTGGAGGCAAAAATGTGGCGGGGTCTTAAATGAGTACTTTGTTTCAGTATTTACTGAAGAGGAGGACATGGAGGATCAATGTGAAATATTCTAGTTGGCTAGGGTGTTTCAAGGTAAGGAGATGGTGTTGGGTCTCTTAAAGAACATTAAAGTGGATATTCCCCAGAACCTGAGGAGATGTACCCAGATTATTGAGAGAAGAAAGAGATGAGATTGCTGGTGTTTTGATCATGATCTTTGTGTCCTCCCTTTACCATTGACAAGGTCCTATAGGACTGGGGAGCAATTAACGTTGTTCAATTATTCAAAAATGGATTATCCTGGATACTATAGACTAGAGAGTTTCACATCAGTGGTAGCAAGTTTACGAAGAGGATTCTTAGGGATGTGATTTATGAGTATTTGGAAAAGCATGGCCTAATTAGGGACAGCCAGCAGAGCTTTGCATGGGGCAAGTTGCATCTTGAGACATCGATGAACATAGAGCTACAGATGTTGTCCTCGTGGATTTTAGTAAAGCATTCAACAAGGTCCGTTATGAGATACTCATCCAGAAGATTAAGATGCACGGAATCAACAGTGAATTGGCAGTTTGGATTCAGAATTGTCCCCCACTCCCACCCCAATAGAAGACAGGATAATGGTCAATAGGAGTAATTCTGGCTGAAGGTCTCAAAGTTAATTTATTATCAAAGTACATATATGTCATCATATACCACCTTGAGATTCATTTTCGTGTGGGCACTTACAGTAAATATAAAGAAATGCAAATAGAATAAATGACAAGCTGCACACAACAAAGAGGACAAACAGCCAATGTTCAAAAGACAACAAACTCCAAATACAAAAAGAGAAAATAAACAAATAATCAATAAATATTGAAAACATGAGTTGTAGAGCCCTTGAAAGTGAGTTCCTAGGTTGTGGAATCAGTTCACTGTTGAGGTGAGTGAAGTTATCCCCTCTAGTTCAAGGACCCGATGGTTGTGGGAAAATAACTGTTCTTGAATCTGGTGGTATGGGACCTGAGGCTCTTGAATCTCCTTCCTGATAATAGCAATGAGAAGACACCATGGCCTTGGTGATGGGGGTCCTTGATGATGGATGCTGCTTTCCTGCAACAGTGTTCCATGAAGATGTGCTCAATGGTGTGCAGGACTTTACCCCCGATGGACTGAGCTGTATCCACTTTTTGTAGGCTTTTCTGTTCAAGGGCATTAGTGTTTCCATACACGGCCAAAATGAAACCAGTCAGTATACTCTTCACTGCACAGCTATAGAAGTTTATCAAAGCTTTAGATGGCATGCTAATTCTTCGCAACTTCTCAAAAAGTAGAGGCATTGCTTTGCCTGCTTCCTAAAGGCATTTACTTGCCAGGACAGATCCTCTGAAATGATAACACCGAGGAATTTAAAGTTGCTGACCCTTTCCACCTCTGATCTCCTTATGAAGACTGGTTTATGAATTTCTCCCTCTTTTAGTCAATAATGAGCCCTTTAGTTGTGGCACTATTCAGCCAGATTTTTCGTCTCCTTCCTATATACTGATTTTTCACCAACTTTGATTTGGCCAACAACAGTGGTGTTGTCAGCAAACTTAAATAAGGTATTGGAGAAGTACTGAACCTCACAGTCGTAAGTATACAGTGAGCAGAGCAGGGGCTAAGCACATAGCCTTGAGGTGCATCTGTGCTGATTGTGATTGAGGACGAGGCTATTGAAGGCTAGACCCATAACAGTCCTGATATGCAGAGGGAGCTTGGGGTCCATAGCTCCCTGAAACTGGCTACATAGATTGATGGAGTGGTAAGGAAGGCATATGGCATAGTTCTTTTCAGAATAAAAGGTGAAGGTAACGGATGTAGGAAGCCATGGATTTCAAAAGATATATCAAAAGATAAGGAAAAAAGGAGGTGCATGGCAGGTATAAGCAGTTAGGAACAAGTGAGGTACTAATGGAGTGTAAGAAATGCAAGAGAACACTTAAGAAATAAATTAGGAGGGCTAAAAGAAGGCACAATGTGCCCTAGCAGACAAGGTGATGTAGATTTTACAAATATATGTTAAGAGCACAAGGATTTTGCTCTCATTAAGGACCTCCATCACCCAGGACATGTCCTATTTTCACTGTTACCTCTGGATGGCGGTACAGAAGCCTGAAGGCACACACTCAATGATTCAGGAACAGCTTCTTCCCCTCTGCCATCCAATTCCTAAATGGATATTGAACCCATGAATACTTCTAAAATATTTTATTTCTGTTTTTCACTATTTATAATCTATTTAATATATAGCGGGCAGCCATTGATCCCAGGGGATCATGGGTTTGTGCCTCTGGTGGACTGTGTCCTCTCCAGGGAGCAAGCCTGGATGGGAAGATTTAAAGAACAGGCTGTTTCCCATGCAGTGGGATGTAGTCCAAGGGAAGGGCAAGGGCCAGTGCCATCACAGAGGTTGCCAAAGTGAAGTTGTAAACATCAAACCTAGGGACCTTGGCTACGGATTTCTTCCTCGGGGGTATACTCCCAAAGTCTTTCCCATGGGTGGGTATGGCCAGAAAGCAGTGGAGATCTAAAATCAGAGCTTTCCTTCTCCTTGGCGGGCTGCCGTCCAAGGCTGACGAGCCCACCTTGCCCAATTACATACTGTAATTGATTTACTTATTTATTCTTCTTTCTGGATTATCATGCAGTGCATTGAACTGCTGCTTCCAAGTTAACAAGTCTCACGATATATGCCAATGATAATACATCTGATTCTGATTGCAAGGGACAAAATTGGTCCTCTGGAAGATCAGCATGGTAATCCATGCATGAAGCCAAAAGAGATGGGGGAGATTTTAAAAGGATTTTTTTTTTGCATCTGTATTTACTCAAGAGAGGGACACAGAGTCTATAGAAGTGAGGCAAAGCAGCAGAGGCCTCATACAGAGGAGGAGGTGTATTCTGTCATGAGGCAAACTAGGGTGGATAAATCCCCAGGGCCTGATGAGGTGTTCCTCATACACTATGGGAGGCAAGTGCAGAAATTGCAGGAGCCCTAACAGAGATATTTAAATCATCCTGGCATCAGTAGTGGCAAAATTATTAGAAGGCCGGATTTATGAGTATTTGGATTGACATGGACTGATTAGGGATAATTCAGTGTGTGGTAGGTCATGCCTAAGCAATCTTATAGAGTTTATTGAGGAAGGCAAGGCAATGGATTTTTGTCTACATGGACTTTAGCAAGGTGTTTGGCAAAGTCCCTCATGGGAGGTTGGTCAAGCATCTTCAATTGCTTGTCATTCAAGATGAGATAGTAAATTGGATTAGACATTGGCTTTGTGGGAGAATCCAGAGAGTGGTCGTAGATGGTTGTCTCTATGACTGGAGGTCTGTGACTAGTGGAGTGCCGCAGGGATTGGTGCTGGGTCCACTGATGTTTATTATCTATATCAGTGATCTGGATTATAATGTGGTTAACTGGATCAGCAAATCTGAGGATGACACCAAGACTGGGGGTATAGTGGACAGCCAGGAAGGTGATTAGAACACAGCGGGATCTGGACCAGCTGGAAAAATGGGCTGAAAAAATGGCAGCGGAGTTTAACATGGACAAGTGTTAAGTGTTGCACTCCGGTAGGACCAGTCAGGTTAGGTCTCACACAGAGAATGGTAGGGCACTGAGAAGTGTGGTAGAACAAAGGGATTTGGGAATACAGGTCCATAATTCATTGAAAGTGGCATCACAGGTAGATAGGGTCGAAAAGAAAGCTTTTGGCACATCAGCCTTCATAAATCAAAGTACTGAGTACAGGAGATGTAATGTTATGTTGAATTTGTATAAGACATTGGTGAGGCCCTATTTGGAGTTTTGTGTGCAGTTTTGGTCACCTGCCTACAGGAAAGATGTAAATAAAGTTCAAAGAGTACTGAGAAAATTTACAAGGAAGTTGCCAAGTCTGGAGGACCTCAGTTATAAGAAAAAAATTGAATAGGTTAGGACTTTATTCCTTGGAATGTAGAAGACTGAGGGGAGATTTGATAAAGGTATACAAATTATAAAGAGTATAAATAGGGTAAATGTAAGCAGGCTTTTTCTGTTGAGGTTGGGTGGGACTACAACTAGAGGTCTTCAGTTAAAGGTGAAAGGTGAGAAGTTTAAGGGAAACATGAGGGGAAACTTCTTCACTTAAAGAGTCGTGAGAGTGTGGAAGGAGCTGTCAGCCCAGGTGGTGCATACAAGCCTGATTTCAATGTTTAATTAGAAGTTTGGATAGGTACATAGATGAAAGGTGTATGGAGGAGTATGGTCCTGGTGCAGGTTGATGGGAGTAGGCAGTTTAATTGGTTCAGCATGGACTAGGTGGGCCAACAGGCCTGTTTTTCTGCTGTACTTTTCTATGACTCTAATATAAAGTTATATGAGAATTGGTTAGGTTACACTTGGAGTATAGTCTGCTCAAAGCCAACGGAAGTATATTGGACTATGGTCAGTATATTGTTCCTTTAAACCTCCGGTGGAAGTGGGGACATCGCGCTGGGCTAATGGTGTGTTTAAAAACATGAGATTTCAACTCCCAATACTGACTATCTTGATGGCAAACGTATAGTCTCTGGTAAATAAAACTGACGATCTCAGAGCTAGGGTGCTGTATCAAGAAGACATTAGCACCGCTTGCATCCCTTGTTTCACAGAATCTTGATTAACCCCTTCCGTGCTGAACGTAACGATTTGAATAGACGAGTTCACCATATACCACCAAGATAGGTCTGTTGAGTCTCTCAAAAGCAGAGGTGGAGGTGTATGCCTCATGATCAGTTCCTTGTGGTATCCTGTTCACCAGACCTGGAAAACCTCGTGATCAAGTGCCATCCATTTTATCTGCCATGGGAGAGCTCAACGATTATTTTGGTAGCGGTGTACATTCCACCTCAGGCCAATGTCAAACAGGCTCTAGACAGACTGAGCAATGTAATCAACAGGCGTGAAACAGCACATCCTGATGCCTTCCCCATCATTTCGGGGGATTTTTACGAGGACAGCTTAATAAAGTCACTAAATAATTATTAGCAACAGATAACTTGCAATACCAGAGGAAACAACACAATTTAGAAAGTCTGATCACCTGGCTGTACTTTTATTCCCTGAGTATAGGCTGAGACTAAAGACTGCAGCACCAGTAGTGAGGACCAAGAAGGTATGGACAAGGGAAGCACAGGAACGCCTACAGGACTGCTCTGAATTGGTGGACTGAACTGTATTCAGGGATTCATCTTCGAGTCTGGATGAGTATGCTGCAGTTGTTACCGACTTCATTAAAACCTGTTTGTATGAGTGTGTGCCTACAAAAACTTACAGAATATTCCCAAACCAAAAGCTGTTGATGAACCAGGAGATTCATTGTCTGCTGAGGACTAAGCCTGTGGCATTTAAGTGAAGTGACCCATGTCTGTATATGAAAACTAGGTATTTCTTGCAGAGGGCTATTTCAAGAAACAATTTTGAGAGAGGTTAGAGATAACATCAGATGCATGTCAACTCTGGCAGGGTTTGCAGGCCATTATTTCCTGCAAAGCAAAACCCAACGTCATGAATGAGAGTGATGCTTCACTTCCAGACAAGCTTAATGCCTTTTATGCTTGCTTTGAGAGGGAGAATAAAGCTACAGCTCTGAGGATCCTGCAGTATCTGCTAAACCTGTGATCTCTTTTGCAGAGGCCGACGTTAGGTTGTCTTTCAGGAAGGTGAATGCTCGCAAAGCAACAGGTCCTGATGGAGTATCCAGTAAGGCTCTGAAAACTTATGCCAACCATCCAGCGGGAGTATTCAAAGACATTCCCAGTGTCTCATTGCTATGGTTGGAAGTTCCCACCTGCTTCAAAAGGGGAACAACTATACTAGTGCCCAAGAAGACCAGTGGAGGTGCCTTGACGAATATTGTAGAGTAACACTCACGTATACAGTGATGAAAATGCTTTGAGAGGTTTGTCATGGCTAGAACCCATTCCTGACTCAGTTAAAACCTGGACCCACTGTAATTTGCCTATTGCCTAATAGGTTACGGCAGGCACGATCTCAATGGCTCTCTACGTGGTTTTGGATCATCTGGACAATACAAATACCTATGAAAGGATGTTGTTTATTGACTATAGCTCAGCATTCAACACCATACAGTCCTGATGGAAAAGCTAAAGAACCTGAGCCTCTGTATCTCCCTCTGCAAATGGATTCTGAACTTCCTAACTGGAAGACCACAATTTATGTGGATTGGAAATAACATCTCATCTCGCTGACAATCAACACTGGCGCACCACAGCAATGTGTGCTTAGCCTCTACTCTCTCTACACCTGTGACTGTGTGGCTAGGCATAGCTCAAATGGCATCTATAAACTTGCTGATGATACCACTATTGTTGACAGAATCTCAGATGGTGACAAGGGAGCATACAGGAGTGAGCCATACCCGCTAGTTGAGTGGTGTCATAACAACTATCTTGCACTCAACGTCTGTAAGACCAAAGAGCTGATTGTGGACTTCAGAAAAGGTAGAATGAGAGAACTTAAACCAATCCTCACAGAGGGAACAGAAATGAGAGAGTGAGCAATTTCAAGTACCTGGGTATCAATGTCTTTGAGGAGCTAATCTGGTCACAGCATATTGATGCAGCTATAAAGGAAGCAAGATAGTGGCTATATTAGGAGCTTGAGATTTGGTTTGTCACCTAAAACACGCAAACTTCTAAAGATGTACCTGGAAAGCATTTTGATTGGCTGCATCACCGTCTGGTATGGGGGGAGGGTGTTACTGCACAGGATTGAAGTAAGTTGCAGAAAGTTGTAAAATTAGTTAGCTCCATCATGTGTACTAGCCTCCACAGCATCCAAGACATCTTCAAGGAGCGGCATCCATCATTAAGGACCTTCGCTACTCAGGACATTGTAGGTCCAGAAACCTACAAGCATGCACTCAGTGACTCGGGAACTGCTTCTTCCTCTCTGCTATCCAATTTCTAAATGGACCTTGAACCCATGAACACGATCTCACAATTTTTTTTTCTGTTTTTGCACTACTTATTTTAACTTAACTATTTGATATACTGTACATACATATACTTTCTGTAATTCAGTGTTTTCTATATTTATCATGTATTGCATTGTACGGCTGCTGTAGAGTTAACACATTTCACGACATAGAGCAATGATGTTAAACCTGATTCTGATTCTGAATTCTGTTCACCTCATTGCAGGAAGGATGTGAGGGTTTTGAAGGGGAGCAAAAGAAGTTTACCAGGATGCTATCTCTGTTCAAGAAAGAAGTGGAGGCCATCAGACCTACCTAATGTGGTATGGGAATGGAGAAAGATGAAACATTTGGGATCAAGAAAGTGCTGAAGTGGCAAAGTGAGTCCAAGGTAACAGGGACATAAGTTAGAAGGAAGTGAACCTGGGGAGTAAAATGGAGTTAAAGTGGAGTAAGTGCAGGCTGAAACAATAGGTGTGTCTGGACATAAGGGAGAATCAAGTAATGAGCAGCATTTACTTCTCTGTTCTATTCCAACCACTCATCCTATACCCTCAATTTCTATCACCCGAAGAAATGTAGTCGTTCTAGAAGCCTTACCAATAATGCACAGATCCTGAAAGATGAGTAAATTTTAAAAAATCTGTGTGCTTGGCATCAGGAAAAGTTCACATGTGTTAACATGTATTTCAACTTGAATTATAATTGACTCCCCTTCACATAGAAATAATCACATACGTGAATCTCACAGGCTTAAACTCACCTTGGACTTCTAGGGCTGTATTTTTTAGGAGACAAAATTGGGCAGTTGACAGGATGTCCTTTGTTGCAGGAGGAATGATTCAGTTAGATTTTGCATAATTATGGAAAAACATAAAGATAAGATGGGAGTAAAGGCTCTAACTGGAGGAAAAGCAAATATTACAAAACTAAGAAGTGATTTATTAAAAGTGGTTGAGAAACAGGAAAAATAACATCACAGTGGTGAGAGGGGCCTTCAAAAAGCAAATTAAGTCATTCTGGAAAATTATAGTCTCACAAAAAAGGTTTGCCAAATCTAACCCCAAATGACGAACTGTAGAGAGGATTGAATTATGCAAAAGAGTGCTTATAATAGATATGAAAACTCAAAATTTGCATAAAGTCAAAAAAAGCACAGAAAGCATAGAAATGAAATTAAAAAGGGAAATTAGGAAATCAAAGGACCTGAAGAAATTTGGTGTGGAATATCAAAGGGAGTTTTAAGGCACATTAAGAGCAAGATAATAATTTAGAGAAGAGTGTGGCCTATTTGGGACTAATGTATAGTGGTTAAATATATGGATTGTGCATGCTTTATCCCCCACTTTCCAAAAGAGGAGAACAGCAATGGTAATGTTGTAACTAAGGGGGAAGAGTGTGAAATGTTGGAAGGGATAAATGTAATAAGAGGTGAATTATGAGAGCGATAGTATCTTCAAAAATAGTTAGCTCAAAATGATATTTGTCCCAGGCTGTTAGAAGAAACAAACATTGTTGAGGCTCTGCCAATGATTCTCCTGGCCTCTCAGTCAACAAGAGTGGCATAAGAGGACTAGAGAACTTTTGCTGTAACATTACTGAATAACAAGCCAATTAATGAAGTAGGTTGATCAGCTCCGGGATATGATATAACATTTTAATTTGAATAGCTAAAAATTAAAGACAAACAGCTCGTGTTTGTTAAGAAGGTTGTGATGGATGAATAATTGAATTTGTGAGAAGTTAGCAAGGAGAATGCAGCTTAAATATTCTCTCTGTGGCCATTTGATTTGTTAAATTCTCCAGTTTCTTAACACATTCAAAGACATGTTGATTGGTAGATTAACTTGTTCTGGTAAATTATCCTAATATAGTTGACTTGTCAGAGTAAGAGAATGGAGTAGAAGGCATGTGCGAGAGAACAGGTTATAGGGAAAATAAGAGGAAGAGTGGAATTCGTGGGATTGTAATCTCAGCCAGCTCCATTATAGGCACTAACTTCCCTGCTATTGAGGACGCATGGCCAAGTGGTTAAGGCTTTAGGCTGGCAATCTGAAGGTTGTTAGTTCGAGCCTCAGCCAAGGCAGCGTGTGTATTCTTGAGCAAGGCACTTAACCACACACTGCTCCTGCACGTTTATAGCCCAGTGGCAGCTATAAACAAGACAAGACCTTCAAAAGGCAACGCCTCAAGCAGGAGGTATCCCTCATCAAAAAAAGGTTTCAAATTTAAAATATCATCTACGAGATTCTTATCTGAACTTGAAGGAAAGGTAGCCAATTGAGAATGCAGAAAATCTCTAATTTGAAGGTAACCATAAAAATGAGTTTGGGGTAAACCAAATTTGATGGACAACTGCCCAAATGGCACTAAGTTCCCATCAACAAATAAATCCAAAAATTGTCGAATACCCAATCTATTCCATTCTATAAAAACTTTATCAGTAGTAGAGGGTAGAAAAAAATAATTAAAAAGAATTGGACTAGAAAGGGAAAAATGAGACAAACCAAAAAACTTCCTAAATTGCGACCAGACTCTCAAAGTATGTTTAAGAACTGGGTTATCAGTAATTTTACTGAAGGGTAAAGGAAGAGAATATCCAAGAAGAGAAATAATTGAGGGATTTTTAACTGATTGAGCTTCTAGTAAAGTCCATGGTGGACAGTCGTCCTTCTTGATATAATATGACCAGAATGTGATATTCCTTATATTAGTTGCCCAGTAATAGAATCTGAAATTAGGTAAAGCTAGACCACCATCTTTATTTTTCCTTTGAAGAAAGACTCTGTTCAGCCAGGGTTGTTTATTATTCCATATGTTAGAAGACAGAATTGAGTCCAAAGAGTTGAAAAAACTCTTCGGAATAAAAATAGGCAATGCTTGGAAAAGATATAAGAATTTAGGTAACACATTCATTTTAATAGAATTAATACGGCCTAACAAGGATAAAGAAAGAGGAGACCATTTACTAAATAGACTTTTAAGGTAACTCAGTAGTGGAATAAAATTAGATTTATACAAATGTTTAAAATTTTTAGTAATAGTTATTCCTAGATAAGTAAACTGATTAGTCATAATTTTAAACAGAAGATTGGTGTTGATTGGTATCAGGTTGTTTAAAGGAAATAATTCGCTTTTATATAAATTCAACTTATAACCTGAGAATCGACTAAATTGAGAGAATAAAGAAAGAGTGGAAGCTAAGGAGTCATTCACATTGGAAATAAAAAGTAAAATATTGTCTGCATATAAAGAAATTTTATGAATAGTATTACCTCGGGTGATACCTGTAATATCCTTGGAATTACGGAGTGCTATGGCTAGAGGTTCTAGAGCCAAAGCAAACAACAGAGGACTAAGAGGACAGCCTTGTCTAGTGCCTCGATATAGGTTAAATGGTTTAGAGAGTTGAGAATTAGTAAGAACCTGAGCTGTAGGTGAGAGATATAATAGTTTAACCCAATAAATAAAATTAGGTCCAAATTTCACGTGCCGAAATTGCCGAAGCTATTGCGGCTCTTCACTCTGGTAAAACTCCAGGACCAGACGGTTTTCCTTGTGAATTTTATAAAACCTTTTCTAAACAACTTATAGCTCAATTAAACGCTGTTCTTTCTGAATCTTTTAAATTAGGTAAACTTCCGCAATCCTTTTATCAAGCAACTATTTCGCTTATTTTGAAGAAAGATAAAAATCCTGCTGAATGTTCCTCCTATAGACCAATCTCCTTACTTAATTTAGATACTAAAATTCTGTCTAAAATTTTAGCCCGCAGGCTTGAGAATATTTTACCGTTCATTATACGAGAGGATCAGACTGGATTCATTAAAAACCGCTATTCATATTTTAACATTCGGTGTTTATTAAATGTGATATATTCCCCCTCTAACAAGGTTTCAGAATGTATATTATCTTTAGATGCAGAGAAAGCCTTCGATAGGGAGGAATGGAATTATCTATTCAAGACTTTAGAAAAATTTAAATTTAGGTATCTCTCATGAAAGCTCCTCAGCATCCAGATTCTTCTCATTACTACCATCAAGGAGATGGTGCAGAACCTGAAGGTGCATACTCAACTTTCAAAGAACATATTCATCAGTCCATGAACACTGAACCACTACCTCACTAATTTGCTCTCTTATTGTAATATTTATTTTTTATAGTCTTACTATAAGAAACGGTAATTGTTAGGCATTGCACTGTACTGCCTCTACAAATCAACAAATTTCATGAAATACTGTATGTCAATGATAATAAACCTGATTTGATTCTGATCTGGAAGCTGACGTCGACTCAGTTAACTGAATGACCTCTTTTCATGTCATAGGAAAATATTGTGATGCTCTCGGAGGGCATGGTCGACAGCCCGCCTCTGCATTTCTAATGCCCAGTACGGTTTACTGTTCTTGTGTTAAAATGCTTTTGTGGGATTATGGTGGGAAGTTCCAGTTCATTTATTGTTACATTTTAGCTTTGGCTACACAGTTATTTGCTTGTGTACTTGTGGGTCACCCTAACTGTAACTAGGGCGTGTAATGGTCACCTCCCCCGTCTGTATGAGACTGGTTGGGTGCACTCTCTGGGTCACAGTGCCCGGTCTGTTTTGTATTTATCACAATAAAGCAGTTGTTGTGCTTCCTCATCTATCATTATGGACCAAATGCTCGCCACAATATGTAAATACTGTATGTTCAGTGAGGGAATGCTTTTGTTTTGCAGACATAAGGATTTTGAAAATTGTTTACTCAAAAGCCCAATGGGCTATGTACTTCCTGGACTCTTTTTATCTTCTTACAGTGTAGCTTGGTGGAATAGTGGTTAGTGTAATGCTTTACAGAGCCAGTGACTGGAGTTCAATTCCCACCGCTGTCTGTAAGGAGCTTGTATGCTCTCCCCGTGATGGCAAGGGTTTCCTCCGGGTGCTCCAGTTTCTTCACACAGTCCAAAGACTTTCTGGTCAGGAGGTTTATTGATCATTGTAAATTGTCCTGTGATTAGGCCAGGGTTAGATAGGTGGTTTACTGGGCGGTGCAGTTCGTTGGGCCAAAAACGCCTGTTCTGTACTGTCTTTCTAAATATATAGACAGATATGTACATACCGTACATAAATATTTACTTACTCCTGTCTTTATCCAATCGATACCCTTTGATTCAGTCTTTCCAGTCATTGCTGCTCACTTATATCATCTCATAACAGGCACCTTGCATTATTCTTTTCAATATGCCAGTCTTGTCCCTACAGCCCACACAGCAGTTCTTTGATGGTATCTGAAGCATGGGGGTTCTGATGGCTCTGTCATAACTTTGTAATATGTATAATTATGAAATAAAGGGTATACTTTTCTACTTCAAGTTGCTGTAGAGAAACCTTGGGCTAATATGTGTATTAAAAATAGCATGTCAAACAAGGCAGTATTTACATTATACTTACATGGGATCAGCTACAGTCAGAAAATATTCCTCTGAATTTTATCTAAAACTCATTTAGAATAGTTTTTCCCAAAGTGTGTGATATCGCTCCCTTGGGTGCAATGTGAATTTCTAGGGGTGTGATAAAGATAAAGTGGCTGGTGTTCAGGCACTTGATAGCAAGGGGGCAGCTGGGGAATTACAGGCTTAATTTAAGAAATTAATTACTTATTATAAGCATTATGATCCTCAGTGCTGCATAATTGATAACAATGATCAGGTAATCACCTCATCTCTTGCTAACCCATCATTCTCCTAGACTTTGCTTGAACTGAACTTTAGTTTTTAAAAAGCAATATGACACTTCTGTATTTTGCATATCATGAGAAATCTGGATTTAATAAATCATGTCATTTCTGGGCTGTTCACTACTGTAGTACAGTGTTGGTTAGTACAATTCTCATACTCTAATCATGCAGTGACCACAATTCCTGTGAATTAGCGTATGACATTCAATGGGGTAATTTTCAGAATCTGACCTTTTGAATGGTCTTGATTGCATTTCTCTAGCCAGCGACACAACCGAGATATCGCCACCCGATTTTACGTACCTTCAGTCTGAGCGTAAGGTTTTGCCTGAGCTATGATGATGTCAGGACTTTCCCCTTTATTAATCACAACACTTGAGGTTGGATTTAAACAATAGGCAATTGACCGTGGCCACTAATCCATAGCAAAAGTGGCAGAAGCAGTCCAAACAAAGACGTGTAAGATGGTATAGTGTGGAGTATCTGAAATATGGATTTATACCAGCACCAAACAACCAACATCAGCCAACCTGTCTGTTGTCTGAAAACAGTTTTTTCAAACGAGGAAATGAAACCATACAAACCCCTTGAACACTTGAAGAGAAGGCACTCTGATAAAGCAAACAAGAACTCGGCTTATTTTCAGTCACTTCATGAAAATGTCCAGAAATGGAAAACACTTCAAAGCAGCACTTCACAACAAAACAGTGATGGCTTGTGTGTCTCATACAACATTTTATTGCTTATTGCTGAATCTGGAAAGCTCCATACAATTGGAGGAGAACTGATTGCGCCAGCATTAAGGGAGATTCTGAGTATAGTTTTGCATACATTACCAAACCAAATAATTAAAGAGATTCTGCTCAGCAATAACTCTGTTCAAAGATGAAGAGATGAAATTGCTAAAAATGTGGAAGACACATTGTGCAACATACATACTTAGGACAACAGAATTTGTTCTGCAGTTGGATGAGTCAAATATGCCAGTCAACAAATCTTTGCTTCTTGGTTATGTTCACTTCATAAAAGATGAAACCATGGTTCAAGAGCTGTTATTTGCGAGGAAACTAGAAGCAGATATGAAGGGGAGTCATTATTTCGGGTTGACACACACAAAATGCTGGAGGAACTAAACAGGTTAGGCAGCATCTATGGAAATGAGTCACCATTTCAGGCAGAGATTTTTGCAGGTGTCTGTATTGCTTCTAGTGCCTCTGTTCCACATCTACATTATCCAACAAGAAGCAAGAGAAAATACTGCAAATCCCCGTGGGAAGTCAAGTTTGCTTGTTGCAATGTATTTAAGTGTTGAGAAAAATGTTGTCCTCACTGTGATTGTGATCATTTTATTCAACCAACTCCACCACAGGCACAGTGTCGCACACCATCCAGGAAATCTTCAAAAGACAGTGCCTCAAAATGGTGGCATCTCCCAATAAGGACTCTCACCATCTGGGACAAGTCTTTTTATTATTACTATCAGGAGGATAGAAGCATAGAAAACCTAAAGCACAATACAGGCCCTTTGGCCCACAAAGTTGTGCCGAACGTATCCCTACCTTAGAAATTACTGGGCTTACCTGTAGCCCTCTATTTTTCTAAGCTCCATGTACCTATCCAAAAGTCTCTTAAAAGACCCTATCGTATCCGCCTTCAACACCTTTGCTGGCAGCCCATTCCACGCACTCACCACTCTCCGAGTAAAAAACTTACCCCTGACATCTCCTCTGTAACTACTCCCCAGCACCTTAAACCTGTGTCCCCTTGTGGCAACCATTTCAGCCCTGGGAAAAAGCCTCTGAATATCCACACAATCAATGCCTCTCATCATCTTATACAAGATGTACAAAAGCCTGAAGACCCACACTCAAAAATTCCCCTCCACCATCAGATTTCTGAACAGTCAATGAACACTATCTTGCTATTTTTACTGGTCTAGAAAGGTTAGTAGTTGATTCTGCATGGAAAAAGCAGGTTTTGAGCGTGTTGATTGCTCAGAAGCAACCCTACTTAATAGGCTAACCACAATCAAATTAGATTACCTGTTGGAGTGCTGCACACCTCTCTAACAAATTACTCTGGACTCTGCTGAGAATCAAAATCAGTTTTATTATCATCAATTATATGCCATGAAATGTTTCTTTTGTGGCATCAGTATAGTTCAAATACACAAAATGACTAAATAACAACATGAATAAATAGTGCACAATAAAGGACAAGTTAATTGACATACAGATTGTTGATGTAGCAGGTCAGCTAGGTGGACAGATCAGAAGCTCTCCCTTTAGTAAGTGTGTTGTTCTGGATAATGAACAGAAGAATGCAAATCAAGTTGCATCTTAACCGGAGAAATTGTAAGCAATTGGCAAGGATGAAGATTAACAAAGGTTATTTGCCTTTGACAAAGTCAGAAAAGAACTGAAGAAGGGAATTAGGAAAGCCAAAAGAGGCTATAGGAAGTCCTAGGCAAGTAAGATTGAAGAAAATTTCAAGACATTTTATGCATATGTCAGGAGCAAGACAATAACTATGGAGTGGATAAGACCACTCAAAGTTGAAGGAGGGAAAATGTGCTTGGTAGATGTGGGGTGAAGTTCTAAATGAATGCTTTGCTTCAATATTTACCAAGGAGAAGGACATGGAAGACAGGGAGATCAGTGAGGAGTATGTAAATTTGCTAGGGCATTCCAATATAAAGAAAGAGGTAGTGCTGGGTCTTTAAAGAACATTAAAGTGGATAAATCCCCAGAGTCTGACAAGGTATAATCTAGGTTATTAAGAGAGGCAAGAGATGAGATTGCTTTGGCCTTGACCAATATCTTGACCAATATCTCTCTGGCCACAGGCAAGGTCCTGGAGGACTAGTGAATAGCTGATTATTATCCAAAAAGGGGAATAAGAATAATCCTGGAAACAATAGACCAATATGTCTCATATAGTGGTAGGGAAGGAACAGATGAAGATTCTTAGGGATATGATGTATGAGTAATTAGGGAACCATGGCCCAACAGGGACAATGGGCATAGTCATGCATGAGGAAAATCATATCTTATTAGCTTGATCAAGTTTTTCAAGGTAGTGACCAAAGTGATTGAGGAAAGCATGCTGCCTAAATGGACCTTAGTATGGTGTTTGACACGTTTTCTCGTGGGAAAGGTTGAAATGCATGGGATCTATAGTAAATTGACAGCTTGGATTCAGAATTGGCTTGTCCATAGAAGACCAGAAGACATTCTGGCTGGAGGTCCGTGACTAGAGGTGCTCTCCAGGGATTTATACTGGGACCATCTACACTTTTTGTTTTACATCTATGTTACCTGGATGAAAACATGGATGGGTGGGTTGATACAAAGAAGATTTGGGGTGTTGTGGATAATGTAGAAGACTTATAAAGGATATAGCGGGATATAGATCAGTTGCAGATATGGGTGAAGAAATGGCAGATGAAGTTTAACCCAACCAAATGTGAAGTGTTGCACTTTGAGAGATCAAATGAAAAGGGACAGTACACTGTTAAGGACAAGCTTCTTAAGTGTTGACGTGCAGGTTGGACAGATTTGGGTTGTTTTCTGTGGAGCTGTGGAGGCTGAGGAGAGATCTAATTGACTTTATAAGAATATGAGAGGCATAGGTAGAGTAGACAGCTGGTATATATTCCCTAGGTTGAAATGCCAGGAAACAGCTTTCCTGCCAGTGACAAGTTTTCTACAAAGAGAGTGGTGCATGCCTAGAACGTGTTGCTAGGGATGGTGTTGAGGCAAATACAATAGAGGCATTCAAGAGGCTCTCACTTAGTACAAGAAATGGAAGGATGTGGACATTGTGTAGGCATTAAATTATTGATTTAATTTGTTTGGTGGGACATTGTGGGCTGAAGGGCCACGTCCTGAGATGCACTGATCTTGCTAAAGGTGGTTAGAGCAAGAAAGAAACAAGCAATTTAAAAAAACAAAACGAATTCCAGAGATTAGGGCCTTGGCAGCTTGGTGAGCAATGCCAGAGTGCTCAAAATTCAGTAGTACTGGATGTAAATTAAAATCTTGGAAGGTTGCTGGTTAGGGTGATTACAGTGGTTGAAAAGGCAGGGTCCCAAAGGATTTTGAGCTTCAAGAGGTCAATTTAAATCAGAGATGATGCTCAATTGGAAGTCTGTAATTAAATTGTATATATTTATGCTAAAGTTAAATGGTCAATTGATGCAATGACACATAAAATGCTGGAGGAAGTCAGTTAAGTCCTCCAACATAAAATGCTGGAGGAAGCCAAGACCCCAAAAAATCTATTGTTTATTTCCATAGATGCTGCCTGACCCATTGAGATCCCCCAGCATTTTGTGTGTTTTGCCTTGGATCTCCAGCGTCTGCAGATTTTCTTGTGTTTGGGATGATGCAATGGCATTGTTACAGGTAGTGGTGTTGCTGATTCCCTGCTATTAGCGTTAGGATACTTTTGTTGCCAACGCTAGTGCCTTGTAAATATTACTTTAAGTTGATTGTGTCAGAACACTAGCATTATCCAATGTACTTTTAAAGTACAGTGGAGATCCTATGTGATTTAGTGAAAACTGGAGGTAATAGTGTGGTAAACTATGTGTATACCTGTCTGGACATGCCCCTTTGCTGACTGCTCCTGTGGCTCCTCCCACAGACCCCTGTATAAAGGCGATTGGAGGCACTGCTGCTCCCTCAGTCTCCAAGATGTTGTGGTCATTTTTGCTGCTAATAAAAGCCTATCGTTCGTCTCCTGTCTCCAAGAGTTATTGATGGTGCATCAAATAGTTAGAATTTATACAGCAAAGTTGGAATGACCTCAAGTTTCTAGAGGATAGAATGGTCAAATCTGGAGGTCACAAATGAGGTAGAAGAGGGTGATGTTACAGTGTGGAAAAATCTTAAGGATGCTACAAGTCTAACCAGGTGCAGGAAAATGCAAACATCCCTCCAAGACACCATGTTTGGATTTGAAAATACATTCTGAGTCAAATCACATTGTACACCAACTACCACCTAGTGTCACAACTTGTGGTCTCTGCATGCTTGAGCCTGATGTGGGAATCTGATCTCTGTGACCCTCCATGAACTAGAGATAGTTACAAGGTCCAGACAGTGGTGGTGTAATGCTGAGCTCTGTTCCCTCTGACAGGTTTTATAGAAGGCAAAGTTATAGGTGGAGCTTAGTCCTGTGAGGCATACTAACAGTTAAAAATGCCTCTGGAAATTTGAAAGTTAAGTTTTAAATGTTGTAAGATGAAAAATTATGTAAAAGAGAAAACTAAAAACACTTTTCAAAATAAAAAAGTGAAACATATCCCGATCAACAGGCCTGTCACACTCATTGAAGTCATTGACCTTCCAGCATCAACACCAGGGTCTGATCTAGTTTAGAATCTGAATGGTGAATTCCCCAGTACAATGCTGGATAATCTGGGTCTCAGCATTGGACTCCATATGGAATACAGCAACAGAGTAAAATGACAGATGCAAGATCAGTAAGCCTTGGATTACTGTCTCCATCATCACACGAATGCAACATTTTAAGCTGCATTCCCACTGTCACTACCTCCTGGAGAGCGATTTTGGAAAGGTAGTGTCCCATGGATCAATTTGAAAGAAAAGGTACAGCACATTGTGAGAAGTAGATTTATGCCATGATTTTATTGAATAAAGGAGCAGAATTCAATGGGATAGCTCTTGCACCAAGTTTTTCATGGTCTCATTTCCTTTTGTTGATTTTTTTCTTTGCATTGGTTGTGAATTTTATTGCCAGTCAGATCAAATGGCATATGTCTTCCAAGTTACCTGAACTCTGGTTGAGCTGGAATGTTGTTGGTGAAAGAACATACTATATAAATGGCATGCCTCAAAATAAAGTTAGCTTTATATGCAAATAGATAAGGGAGCATTTGGCAATAATAAATAACCAAAGATATACACAAAATATGTATTCATGTAGTGCCAAGCATCTTGCTCTTTGTATTCAATCTGGAAGGAGCCTGCTGTGTAGTGAAATGCAAGTAAGCAAATTAGTTTAATTATAAACTTAAACTAATGATGGGATCATTATGCAGAGACTTAACATTCCTGTTGTAATTTGCCACTTTGAAAGAAAAAAATGATTCATACCTCAGACAAAGCTGATTCCAGCTTCCCTCCCAGATAATTGCAGTAATACAAGATGAAAGAATGATTTGCTGTTGCTGAGATCTGTAAAGTCAATTCAAAGTTAATTTTAAAATGCCAAGCTTTGTAGTCTTTAAAAAGAAAATTATTAGAATGCAGATGTTGCTGAATAAGCCACTATTTATTATAACAACATAAAACAGAGCAGCAGAATTGGGCCATTCAGTTTATCGAGTCTGCTTTGCCTTTCCATCAGAACCCTCTTTTGGAACTTTGTGGTGTGGCCCATCTGGTCCAGGTGACTTATCTACCTTCAGACCTTTCAGCTTCCCAAACGCCTTCTCACCTCTCTTTTACTCTTTATGCTATATATCTGAAAAAACCGTTGGTGGCATCTTTTATATTATTGGCTGACTTACCTTTGTATTTCATCTTTTCTCTCCCTATTGCTTCTTGAGTTGTCTTCTGTTGTTGTTCAACCCTTATTATCCTTAAGTAGATAGTGTAAAGATTTTTCTTAACCACATCACTCCATCTGCTGAAGATACATCCACAATTTGTAAGGTATGGACTTCTAAGATGTTGAACAATGAAAATCATAATGGTTGAGTAATATATCTCCAAATGTATTAATGTGAGATTTTGGGAGAGCTAGGAGGTGAACTTACTTCTATGCATCTGCCATTTGTCCTTCTGGATCTGGTTTGCGAGGTTCTGTTATAGAATCAAACACTTGGCAATTGGCCACTATCTTCCCAGTAGCTTACACACATTACTACCGTAGAAATCATGTAAAGAGAGAATATTCTATGAGGGTTGGATGGTTAACCAGTACAATGTCTTAATGATAAAGAGATTTTGGGGAGTCAGGACTGCAGCCTCAAAACTGTTAGTAGTCATGGGAGTCACATGCCTGACTCACTCGAGTTTCCGGTCAACAAGAATTGGAATTTCTATGGTAGTGGATTTGGAGATGTCAATGCCATTAAATGTAATAGGAAAATCTCATATATATATGCAAGATACATTAATTTGTAGTTACCGATTCGAGTACAGTAGAAGACATTTGGTCCAATAGGTCTATGCATGTTCTTTGCATGAGCAATCCAATTAGTTCCACTCCACTCACAAAGACTTCCATATTCTTATTTGCTTTTCATGTATTATTCAATTTTGTTTTGAATTCCACCGTTAAGTCTGTTTTCACAAACCCCAGAAGTCCATTCCAGACCTTAGTTACTTATTTCTTGAAAAATAAATCTTCATCACTTTTGCTCTTTACCTTCCATTTATGTGCACCAATTTTTGGCCATATCCACCAATGGAATGGTTCCTTTCTGTCTACCTTATCTACATCCAAGATCATTTTCAAAGCCTTTAATTAGATCACCTCACTATTTCCTCTGCCCCTAACTTCTCCAAACTATCCATGTAGCTATCTCTAATGTAGAGTCTCCAACCTGTCCCCATGATCACTCTTGTAAATCTGTCCTGCACCCACTAAACTCCCTTCACATTTTTCCTAAAGTGCTCAGTTGAAAACACAGTACTTCATTTTTGACTGAACCAGTATGTTATGAAAGTTCATCATGACTTTTTGTTCTTGTACTCTAGGGCCTATTTGTAAAATCCAGGATGCTTTTTAAGCCACATTTCCTTCCACATTCAATAGCTTATTGATATGTACTTCAGAGTCTCTCTCGTCCTGTACTCAGATGTACTCTCTGGTTCATTTTGCTTCTCCTGTCCCAATGTAACATTTTGTATTTTTTGTGTTAAAATGTATCTGTCTACATATTTCACCAGCCTGTCAATATTTCATTATATATAATTACCACCTTCATCTGATTTCACTACACTTTGAAGTTTTGTGCTATCTGCAGATTTGGAAATTTTGCCCTGTGCACTCATGTCCAAGTTATATATATCCGTCCCAACACCAAACTCTTAGGATGCATCACTTCACACTTCCCTTGACACTTAAAAACAGACATTCTCTGATTCCTGTCACCAGCCAGTTTTCTATCCATACTGTTCCTGATTCGATAGGCATCAATCTTTACAACAGTATCACGTTAAATACCTGCTTACTTCATCTGTCAATATATTCTTCAGTTTTTTACTCCGTCATGAATTTATTTTGCTTCTGTAGAACAGAGAACTGTAGAGCACTTTGGCCCACAACACAGTGATGAGCTAATGATACCTACTCCCTTCTGTTGGCACATGATCTATATCTCCTCATTCTCTGTATTTATTTACCTCTCCATTGGCCTCGTAAATGCCTCTATCTTATCTGTTTCCACTGCTGCCCCTGACAAAGCATTTCAGGCCCCTCCACTATCTGTGTAATACCTTTACCATGAACTTGTCCTTTCAATTTCCCACCCCCCCCCCATCTTAAATGCATGCCTTCTGGTATTAGACATCTCAAACCTGGGGAAAAAGGTTCCGGCTGATACTTTGCCGTGCCTCTCATAGGATTATAAACTTTTACCAGGTCTCTCCTTAGGTTCCACCACAGCAGAGAAAAGAACCCTCTGTCAAACCATTCCTTATAGAACAATCTAATCCAATCAGCAGCTGTTCTGAACCCTTTCAACAGCACCCAAACCTCACCTATAATGGGGAGACCATAAATGAATGTATTACCTCACATGTGACCGAACCAGAGTTTTATGAAGCTGCAATAGGGGTGGTACAGTAGGGTAGTGGTTGGCATGATGCCATGACAGTGCCAGTGACCTGGGTTCAATTCACACTGCTGCCTGCGAGGAGTTTGTACTTTCTCCCTGAGACTGTGTGGGTTTCCTCTGGGTGCTCCGGTTTCCTCCCACATTCCAAAGATGTACAGGTTAGTAGGTTATTTGGTCACGTGGGTGCAATTGGTTGGTGCTAGAATGGTTTGCTATCAAGCTGCACGTCTAAATTAAAAAAATATAAATAACTTATTTAGTCTTGAACTCAGTGCCTTGAATAATTCAGGTAATTATGCCATATGTCTTCTCTTAAACTCTCATGTTTATGTAAGCAACTAATCCACTAGCTATAGATTTAAGGCAGGGGTTCCCAACCTCAGGTCCACGGACCCCTAGCTTAATTGTATTGGTCGATGGCATAAAAAAGGTTAGGGGCCCCTGATTTAAAGTCTTTTCAGGTAGACTAATTTTGCAAATAAAAAACAAAAACTGGAAAATCAACTTTGTTATTTGTTTTAGTGATTTTTTTAAGGAGGAAATAATACAGTAAGAATTTTGTATACAGGTAAATGAGTGGTTGTCAGGAATGGGGGCCGGATGGACCCAAACACAGGAAGCAGACACTGAAGTACTAGGGGGAGGACAGGATGGGGATGCCATGGCATTTAAGGGTAGAGCTGGAGTTCAGGTAGATAGAGTGTCAGGCAGGCAGAGTGGAGCGGGCTCCCGGAGTTCAGGCAGGCAGGCAGGCAGGCAGGTCCCACAGTTCGGGGCAGGCAGGCAGATTCCTTATGGTGGGCTGCAGGGATCCCGGGCAGGGCCGCCTCCCAGGCGGGAACACAGAAGCCTGGGCCAGACGTGGACACCTGGGCAGGTGCGGGGCACAACCCATGGGACACGAGGGGAGGAAAGGGTAGGAGTCCTTAGGGCGGGCTGCTTGGATCCCGGGCAGGGCCGCCTCCCAGGCGGAAAACACAGAGGCCTGGGCCAGTCGCAGACACCTGGGCAGGTGCGGGTCACAACCCTTAGGGAGCAATAGGTGGAAGAGGCAGAACCCCTGCCGGGCAGCGGCAGTCCGGCCGGATCTGCTCGATGGAAGCAACGGGTAGGAGGGGGCAGAACCCCCGCCGGGCAGTGGCAGTCCGGCTGGAACTGCCTGACGGAAGCAACGGGTAGGATGCTGGGTCCAGGGTGAACAGCAGGACTACCGTGATACACCGGTGAATTGGGAAAGGCAACCGACAGTGTGGCAGCGCAAGCAAGAAGAATAAGGTGGAACCGCGGGACCATCGCACAGGAGAGAAGTGGGGAACAAGACCAACCAGATAGAGCATATACAGAACAGCCCAGCAACCAAGGCAGAGCAGGATTCCGAGCAGGGCAGCAACCAGGGTAGAACAGGATTCCAAGCAGGGTGGCAACCAGGGCAGAACAGGATACAGAACAAAACGACCACCCGCCTGGTCCCAGTCCCAAGGCCCCTTATAAACACCTGCAGCTCAATGAGTCACAGGTGTGCCTCCTTGAGCCAGGAGGGTCCTAACTAGTTCACAGGTGACGGGAGGGACAACTGCAGGACCCGGAGTCCGGAGCATTCGGACCGGATCGAGACCCGGAACGTAGATTCGAGACCGGACCGGACCCTGACAGAGGTTGATGAAGGAGTTCACTACATTCACTGGACAAGAATCAGAGGAGCAAAAGGGACTTAAGGGTCCTCATGCAGGATTCTCTAAAGGTTAACTTGCTGGTTGAGTCAGTGGTAAAGAAGGCAAATGCATTGTTATCATTCATTTTGAGAGTTCTTTAATAGAAAAGCAAGAATGTAATGCTGAGGCTTTATAAGGCATTAATCAGACAGCATTTGGAATATTGTGAACAGATTTGTGCCCCTTATCTATTAAAAGATTTACTGGCATTAGAGAGGATCCAGAGGAGGTTCATGAGAATTATCCTGGCAATGAAAGGATAAACGTATGAAGAGCATTTGATGTCTCTGGGTTTGTACTCACTGGAGTTTGGTGGGGGGGGGGGGGGGGTCCAATGAAATCTATCGGATATTGAAAGGCCTAGATAGAGTGGATGTGGAGAGGATGTTTCCTATAGTGGGGGAGTCTAAAACCAGAGGATACAGCCTCAGATAGAAGGACTCCACTTAAGAACAGAGATGAGGAAGAATTTCTTCAGGCAGAGGGTGATGAATCTGTGGAATTCACTGCCACAGTGAATCTGTTGGATCCAAGTCTTTGGGCATATTTAAAGTGGGGGTTGATAGGTTCTTGATGAGTAAGGGTGTCGAATGTTACAGGGAGAAGGTGGGAGAATGTGGTTGAGACAGCTAATAATTCAGTCATCGTGGAAATGAGCACTCTCAATGGGCCAAGTAGCCTAATTCTGCTCCTGTGTCTTATGGTCTACAACTAGTTGACAATGAGTAAAGTATTTTAGCCAAAAGGTTATTCCCCATCATACTATTCCCATTGGGATAAGAATGCCGCTGGTATTTGACAGCTATCTCCAGAGCCCAGTAGAGCAAGCATGAAGAATCCCATTTTTCAAATGGTAAAAAAAATGGATTCCTTCAAGGAAAAAACTGAGAAATCTAGTTAGATATGTATTTCAATGTTTTTCATTCTCAACAAAAGGGGTGGACATGACTCAAAGTACTGGTGATGGAAGAAAGAAAGCAGCTCATCACAAACTGGACTGGTGACTCCACTAAAGCTCTGGCACTAGACGCTTGGCCGATGAAAGAAGAATGTGTAAATCTTGCAGCACAAAACCTCCTTGATGTTTCACTGCCAGAATTAAATGAATATTAACTTCATTTAACTTTATATAAACAGAAATTCTCCCCAGTTAGTTAAAAAAATCTGCATAACTACCATTTTTCTTTTGTATTTAAATTACATAATTTCATAGATGTTTGATGGTTACAAATATTAATGTATATCTAGCAACTACAACTGTGGGCATCTACTAAAATATTACTTAAGGGCCAAGTTACCACCAGGAACATGTAGATTTATTTCCTCCTCAACAACAACATACAAAGTTTATTTTGTATGTTTATCTAGGAATACTTATTTTGATCTCCACACAGAGCTGTCAGACCAGAACACTTTGTGCGTACTGTGCAGTATTTTTTAATTTATGTAAATTGTTGGGCTGTTAAAAATGGTACAGCCTCTTTAATGTAGACAGTTGGGAATATTTATTACATTTATAAAAGCTTGAAACTGGTTAGTACCTTTGAACAAATGTATATGCTGGTTTAGAGAGCATGCATTATGATCAGAGATTAAGGGAGCTAGGGCTTTACTCTTTGGAGAGAAGGAGGATGAGAGGAGACATGATAGAGGTATACAAGATATTAAGAGGAATAGACAGTGGATAGCCGGTGCCTCTTCCCCAGGGCACCACTGCTCAGTACAAGAGGACATAGCTTTAAGGTAAGGGGAGGGAAGTTCAAGGGGGATATTAGAGGAAGGTTTTTCACTCAGAGAGTGGTTGGTGAGTGGAATGCACTGCCTGAGTCAGTGGTGGAGGCAGATACACTAGTGAAGTTTAAGAGACTACTAGACAGGTATTTGGAGGAATTTAAGGTGGGGGTCGGCACAACATTGTGGGCCGAAGGGCCTGTAATGTGCTGTACTATTCTATGTTCTATATGTATAGGGAAGTAGAGAAATAACAAAGCAAAATCAAACTCAATTTCAAAGACAGATCAGGGTCTGTAGGCAGGTATTTGAAGAAACAATGAAACATGCAAGACCTATTTCACAGCAGGATAAGGGTTAACCTGCCTTGTAATCAATGAGTTCCATCTGGAAGTATACTGTTGCATCATCCCTGGCAGGAGGTAGTGGTGTAATGAAGGTCAAAGCCTTGTACTCTGCTATAGTGATGGTGGAGAAAGAGTCCGTAAAATTAAAGCCCCCCAGCATTGCCAAACACCTAAAAAGTTGCCACATCTGCAGTCCATAAGATTTTACATAATTAACATGTTAAACACTTACTCCCCACCTTCACCACTCCTCGCCCCCCTCCCCATTTCTCTGCCTTGTATATTACCTTTCTGTTCTCACCAATACCTCCTTTTCACTGACTAAAGCATACATTTAAGTTGCAACTTACTTTTGAATCTGTCAGGAGGACCACAATCTAGTTGTGGTTCGGAGGCGTGCCTGCCTCAGTGACCCAGAGAGAGCTATGTTGGCTGGAGTTAGGGCTCTATGCTTGAGCTCCTGGTAGGGTCACCCATGCCAAACAGGTCAGAGGAAAGGGGCCAGGCTAAGAGTGGTCCACCGGCCCTCCATGTCTGGGGGTTCAGCTCAGGGCTAACAACCCTGACTGGTAAAACAAAACTGTTACAGAAACAGCAATGAAGAATCTCTCTACTTCTGTGTGGCCAAGGACAGAGAAAGATGAAGGACCTTCATTGCTGCCCTAAGTACCAGCAGCATAACAGGCAGTAAGTAAGTTACAATTGAATACCTAACCATTCAGGCATCATCAAGAAACCTTAGCCATTAAATTAATCTATCTGCACAAATACAGTTACCTGATGCCCAGAATGACAGTCAGGAAAGCGCATGTGTTACATTGGGAACAAACTGAAACTAGTTCAAAATTAAAGACTTTTAGTCAGAACCCTACCATATCAAAGGATGGAATGTTGAAGTCTGTCCACACTGCATGAAGTACAAAAATATCCATACAGGCTGATCAGAAATGAAGAGAAGGGAAAGGTCAATAATTCAAGTATGTCTTCACCATTGTCCATTAGGTTCAAATATATCCATTGGGTGGATGAGGTTAAATGGTTCCTTTCATCTTTAATGGTTTCTTTTATTTAATAAATCTTTGTAAAATTACTACAGTGGACATTGTAAGTAGTCAGGATCATGACAAGGAATATTCCAATATATATGTTAATTATTAGGATATGAAATTTTTGCTATGTATATTCCAATTATTTTACTAATTATGTACATAATTTTAAAAAATGTCTTGTTAGGATGCACATTAATTAACAACTGACCTCTATAATGTATATTAATTAATGGAAATTAAATTGTTTTAACTTTGCATTATTAATACTCAACTTTATTAGAATACCATGCCCAGATAAAGTTACTTGTTGAGATACTGAATTATAAATTATATATAATCCATTTATCATCACAGTTAATATGTCCCATTGTATTTATTAGCATGCATTCTCTTTATTTAAAATTGATAAAGTTAAATTGATGTTATGAGTAGTTTATCTGGAAAACATCAAAATAATTGTGTATTTTTTAAGTGGACCCTTGTGCTGATGGATGCATTCAATAATCATAATTTAAGACATGTCTGAATGATTTGGTGTTATTCACTTTGTTTGATTTTTGTTTAAGGATTTAACAAGTAAAATTTATGCTTTTCCAGAGTATTCCTCAAGTTGATTCCAAACATGGTAGAAGATATTCCCAAGAGAAAATGCTGCTGGAGAAACCTGTTGAACAGATCCTGTGGAAAGGAAGGAGAGATCTCAGCATTGGTTAGGTTGATGTGCGAAGATGGAGATTACCTTTTAGATGATCATGCCATAGAGCAGTTTCATTAGGTAAAGGAAATAACACTTATGAGCTCGACTTAAAGAAGAAGTTAATGATAAAAGTATTGAAAAAGTTACAAAAATAACAGTGTAATAAGATTCTTATAAATATTCAGATATAAAAACTGATTTGGGTCGTAATTTTTTTTAGTACAAACATAACAAAGCATTACAATCCACTGCTTTTATTCTGTGCTTAAATTTGTGAAGAAATAGAGTCACAGAGTACTACAACACAGAAACGGTCCTTTCCAGTCTGTCTGACCTGGTCTTTTGCCTAGTCCTACCAATCTGTACCTGAACCAAGAGGAGATCTCATTGAAACCTATCAAATATTGAAAGACTTAGATAGAGTGGAAGTGAAGAGGATTTCCAATAGTGGGAAAGTCTAAAATCAGAGGGCACAGCCTTAGAATTCAAGGCATCCCTGTACAGCAGAGGTGAGGTGGGATTTAATTAGCCAGAGAATGGTGAATCTTTGGAATTCATTGCCATAGGCAGTTCTAGACACAGAGTCAATGGGTATATTTAAAGTGGAGGTTGATAGGTACTTAATTAGTAAGGTCGTCAAAGGTTATGGGGAGAAGGCAGAAGAGGGAATATAAATGGGCCAAACGGCCTTACTCTACTCCTATGTCTTATAAGTAACTTTGTCATTGAGAGAATAAGAGATAGAAATTTAAGAATCATTAGAATGAGAAAATCTTAAAAGCACAGGAATTTGTTTGTGGTGGAGTTGCCAATCAGTAACTGAACACCATAAATGCCCCAAAAACTAATCATGATAGCATTGCTCAGCTGTAGGCTGTAGATTATGGGTGTAGGTTATGGGTTATAAGTGTTGTGTAATGAACCAGATTTGATTGGGAAACATAAGGTAAAGGAACCCTTAGTGATCATAATATGATAGAATTCAAGTGGGAGAAGCTAACGTCAGATGTATCAGTATTACAGTGGAGTATAGGGAATTACAGAGGCATGAGAGAGGACCTGGTAAAATTGATTGGAAGGGGACACCAGCAAGGATGATGGCAGAGCAACAATAGCTGTAGTTTCTGAGAGCAATTTGGAAGGTGCAGGATAGCTACATCCCAATGAAGAAGATGATCTTTAAAGGCAGGGTGATACATCCATGGCTGAGAAGGAAAGCCAACATAAAAGCCAAAGAGAGGGCATATAATAGAACAAAAATTGGTGAGAAGTTAGAGGATTGGGAAGCTTTCAAATACCAACAGAAGACACCTAAAAAGCCATAAGGAGGGAAAAGAAGAAATATGAATGTAAGCTAGCCAATAATATAAAAGAGGATACCAAAAGATTTTTCAGATATATGAAGAGTAAAAGGAAGGTGAGAGTAGATATCGGATCACTGAAAATGATGCTGTGGAGGTAATAGTGAGGAACAAGGAAATGGTGGACGAATTGAATAAATATTTTGTGTCAGTCTTCACTGTGGAAGACATTAGCATTATGCTGGAAGTTTGGGAGTATCAGGGGCAGAAGTGAGTACAGTGGCTATTACTAGGGAGAAGGTGCCTGGGAAGTTGAAAGATCTGAAGGTAGATAGGTCACCTGGACCAAATGGACTATATCCCAGGGTTCTGAAAGAGGTAGCTGAAGAGATTGTGGAGTCATTAGTAATGATCTTTCAAGAATCAATGGATTCTGGCATGGTTCTGGATGAATGGAAAATAAGAACATTCCATTCTTTAAGAAAGGATGAAGGCAGAAGAAAGGAAATTATGGGCCATTTAGCCTGACCTTAGTGATTGGGAAGATATTGGAGGGTTGTTAAGAATGTGATTCCGGGGTACTTAGAGGCACATGATAAAATAGGCTGAAGTCAGCATGGTTTCCTCAAGGGAAAATCTTGTCTCCCAAATAATGGGCCAGAATGTGCCCTCCTGGACTCGGGCAACTGATAAGCTACTCAAGCACTGACAATGCATCTTAGGGTCTCGTTTAGATATCAAATACATTTAGATGCATTTAAAAACATTCCAAAAGTATGAAAGCATCTAAGTTATTAATTGGTTAATCCTCTGTACATAGCATATGATATGTTCAGAGAACGAGAAAGCAATTTCCTGACTCTCAAGAAAAGTACAGTAAGTACTCAATTGCCAAAATTATGTTGTTTAGCATCAATAAACATCATGCAATGCTATAAAATTTCTCGGCTGTTAATTTTCTTGAACTATTACTTTCTTCATTTCTATGGCTGTGCACCATTATTAACACTGACATAAATTTCATCAGATCATAAAATAGTACAACGTTGTACTGGCTCTCTGGCACAGTTATTCAATTATTTTCTGCTTTTATCATGAATCTAAAGGCATCACAATCTGCCCTCTACTGCTTTCAGTTTGGATTGAACATGGTGGGAACTCCCTGGACCTTATTGTAATAAGGAACGCCTGCTATCCTTGTTTAATTCATGGTACAAAATAATGAAGATTTCAATTCACTAGTACTCACACTGCTGATAAATACAGTGTTTCAGCCTAAAAGAGGAACATTTTAAATTGTCAAGCTTTGACAATGCATCATTCCATGGACTAATTCTTGTAGCTCCTGGTATAAGTTCTAAGATCTTTAAAAAAACCCAGAGGCAAATCAGACCAGTAGAAATATGCTGACACATTAAGATCTCTGTGTAAAGGACAAAGTTGTAAATAAATAAACCAATCATTATTTACACACATTTGCTGTAGAAAGAAGAATGTGAACAACTTGTGCAAGTTCCTACAGTCACTCGATCACAATTGCAAAAGGTTGACACTAAGTCAGATCTTTTTTTCAGTGCAGCTAAGCTCTGGAAATATAAAAACTACATTATTCATTACTCAATAGCAAGTGACTTCTAGAATTTCATTGCTTATTTTTAAGCCAAAAAGCACGTGAGTTAGAAACTGCCTTTGGATTTATCAATTTATTGGCATTCTCCGCCAAAGTAACAAAAGATCCGGAGGTTGCTAGGGAGATTTCAGTTGAAGGAAAAATCAGGTCTGAGAAAATCTACCTTCTGTTGCACATCAACAAGTCTAAAATAAAGGTAAGAAATTCCAAAATAGACCCGTCTCATAATGCTTAGTTGTGAGTTATGACTCCTGAAAATGAATGGAATTTGGTCACAAACAGATTATTCTGTCACCAGTACCATACAAATTCAGATTTAATCTCTTTGAGGAGCAAAGGAGTAATGAAAAACATATGCTAACTGAGAACGCAGCTGCACATTTTGCCAACTATGGGTTTAGAATATGTTACATTCAGAGACATTGCTGTTTGAGAAATACGGCTTCAGAAAAATTGACATATCAATGCTGCTTTTCTCATTAGCATTTATTAATTCATGTACACCCAAACTGTTTTGGCAAAATATATACAAAAGTAAATGCAAGTTAAGAGAAAAGGTTTTATTTTCTGTTGCTATTTTAACATTTTGCATGAATAAGTGCTCGCCTGTTCTTTGAGCTGAAATAAGACAGAGACATCTTGATAAAAAAATCAGTTTCTATATCAGATTTTTTTGGTGCATTTTGATTATAAGACGAATAGTCTGTGTTTGTAACCCAAATCACACCAAATGTCATTTTGATATGTGTGCAGCTGACTCCCACTGGAAGAATGGAGAGACAGCTGATTGTGACAATGGTGAGTGAAGCTAATATGTTGACAGGACTGCCATTATGAAGTTACCATTCTTGCACATGTCAGTACGTGCTTAGTCATAGGTGGGACCACCCAATGACATTTTTTAAGAAGACTATTGACTTTCAGATTGATCTTTGTGGATTGATTTTTACTGGCTTTTATTCAATTATTATAAATATCTGGTATTTTCTAAAGTTCACTGCAGTTGTTATAAGGAAACTTGCTTCACTTGATATTCATTGATATTTTTGGGAGGTTATATTTGTTTATCTCACTATCAACTGCATTTTTGCACAAATTTTAACCATGTTCCTTAAATGCAAATCTAAATCTTTGATAATTGATCAGAAAGAGAACTGAGCCCAGAAGAGTCCAACCTACAGGTCCCTGGAATATCAGCATATGTATTTCCCTTGCATCCAGTGGGTTTTTACTTGTTTGAGCAGTCTGTCATCTTGGACCTCATAATTTGCCTTGCTGAAATGCACATAGATAAATGCCCAGCATATGGAGCAGTATTCCAATCAATTTCCTCAAAGCTACAGAAATGAAAGATGTTTTTGGACACCCCAGGGTCAATCCATATGGTCACTAATATGGCTGTCATATTTCCATGACTCATTTTCTAATTTACTCTATTTTAGTCTTCTATGTGAAACAAATCTTCCTTCTCCTATCATGCATGCCTTCTGAGGTGTTTCTATGAGCTTTGCATTACTGTTCACTCCTCCACTCCCCCCCCCCCCTCCACCGGCACTGCAGTTTTACCTCACTTCTGAACAAGCTGCTAGCAATGAAACAAGATTTGCAATTCCTGCTGGAGAAGCAGCATTCTCTGTTTGATCGGCATTCACCCTGCTGTGAAATACTGAAAGAACAACTCTTGCCTTGAGCCTTACATAGACTTCTGCATTTAGGTTGCATTGCATAAATATTCAGCTTCTTGATAATCCCTTGATCTCATATTGATTTATGACTGGAGCAGTGGAATTTGAATTCAGTTCAAAATCTAAAGATTAGACCATCTATTTTAACAATGGGTGGTTAACTAAGGCCACATGACTTTGCTGTCACCTGTGAACATTCTCTGGTATTATTCTACAAAGCCTAAATATACACCTGCTGTAATTTTCCCTGTTTCTGTTCTAGGTTCTGATATTGTGCATTATTTAGTATTTTTCTCAGTTTTCCAAGCCTTTGGCCTGAAAGCTTTTTAAACATTTTTAATTTTCAAACTTTTGATGTGTTCCCATATCATCACCGTCTCCCTCCCCCCTATTAGTGACATTTACTGGGAGCATTGTATACAAACAGCTTGAAGTGTGGTTGAGGATCCCGACTACCCAAACCACAATTCTCTTTGACACACTACTGTCAGGAAGGAGGTACAGGAGCATCAGGACAAGGAATGCCAGAATGGGTAAAAGCTTCTTCCCTCAGACTGTGAGACCACTGAATATCCTTCCACCATTAAGATCTCAACACTAGGACAGCGAGCTGTTCACTGTGCTGTTATTGTTTACCTGTGCTGCATACTACATGCATTTTGAATTATATTCTATTAACTTATTTGTGGTAATATTTAGTTTTATGCAGTGTGTGTGATAATATGTTTTGTGGGTGCACCATGGTCCAGAGGAACATTTCATTTTTTGCTTAAATTATAAGAAAAGTCATTAAAATAGGCTTACCTTAAGTTTTACTTCATATCAGAAAAACTGCATAGCATTAAAATTAAAGCAAGCAGAAACCACTATAAAGTAAAAATTAAGGTTCATTAACTTCCATTGGGACTACACAAAGTTTATTGCTTGTTTCTAGCAGTATTTATTGAAATTTGGAATGCATTAAAGATACATTTATCTTGGAAAGGATCTGATCATTCATTGTGGCCTGGAAGATTAAGCAGCCAACCTCAATTAGTATACACAATCCTGCTTTATTATAGGAGACAAACAGGAAAAAAAAGCTTGCTAACTTGGGAAGTCAAATGATCAGCTGAATATAAGTGGATTTGATTTTCTATGGCTAGCAAAATTATTGAAAGGAAAAGAAACTCACTGTTGTAACTGCTGTTGGATGTACGACAGACAATTTACACAGGGCAAGGTCCCACAAAAAGCAGAATAAGCTAAACAATCAGTTAATCATTAGTTACGACATTGGTTGAGAAATAAATGGTCAAGACACTAGAAAATGTATTACTCTTCTTTAAATAATTATTTATTACTTATTGAGGTATTTGAACAAACAACATGCTTTAAGATGCTTTATAACATCATTAGCACAGCTGTTGAAATAGATTTTTCCCATTCAATGCCAGCTTTACTATCCCATGAATAAGTCAGAGGTAAGAAAAATTAAGATTGATGACAAAACTGGATCTTACATAGATCAATCTGATGGGTGAGTTTCAACTACTAAAATAATGAGTGTTCCAATTCTCATGAATTTTAGGTGAAATTTTAGATGTTTACAAGTCTGATTGACGATTGCTTTGAGGTACATCAATACTACCGGTAGTCTATCAAAGTACAAAAAATATTGCTTGGGGTTTTAAATGTTGAAATATAAAACTAATAATTAATAAGGAGTTTATATAATAAAGAGTTCATGTGAAATATATTTTTACATTTTGTGAGAAGAAAAATATTTCAATTTAAAGAGCTAAAGGTTTGGGGGAGGGAGTGGCGTAGGGAGAAGTAAGGAGAAACCTTTTCACCCTGATCATGATTATGCACCAAAACTTACTGCCAGAATGAGAGGTGGAAAGAGACAAAGAGACTTGCCCAGTGCTTTCAAGAGGAAATAGGATAAATAGTTAAGGAAAAATACTTTGGGGTTATGGACTCAATTTCGTTCTGAGTGCTAGTGCTTGCTTTATTGTTTGCATGATCTGATTGATTTGCTTTCTCTCTGTGCAATGGGTGTTGGTCTTATTTTTAATTGGGTTCTTTCAGGTTTCTTGTTTTGTGGCTATCTGTTAAGCAGAAGAATAGATAGATAGATAGATACTTTATTCATCCCCATGGGGAAATTCAACATTTTTTCCAATGTCCCATACACTTGTTGTAGCAAAACTAATTACATACAATACTTAACTCAGTAAAAATATGATATGCATCTAAATCACTCTCTCAAAAAGCATTAATAATAGCTTTTAAAAAGTTCTTAAGTAGTTTACTTAAATACATTAAATACAATCAACCCCGGCACTTTAACATATCTTACTCCTGGCGGTTGAATTGTAAAGCCTAATGGCATTGGGGAGTATTGACCTCTTCATCCTGTCTGAGGAGCATTGCATCGATAGCAACCTGTCGCTGAAACTGCTTCTCTGTCTCTGGATGGTGCTATGTAGAGGATGTTCAGGGTTTTCCATAATTGACCGTAGCCTACTCAGCGCCCTTCGCTCAGCTACTGATGTTATACTCTCCAGTACTTTGCCCACGACAGAGCCCGCCTTCCTTACCAGCTTATTAAGACGTGAGGCGTCCCTCTTCTTAATGCTGCCTCCCCAACACGCCACCACAAAGAAGAGGGCGCTCTCCACAACTGACCTATAGAACATCTTCAGCATCTCACTACAGACATTGAATGACGCCAACCTTCTAAGGAAGTACAGTCGACTCTGTGCCTTCCTGCACAAGGCATCTGTGTTGGCAGTCCAGTCTAGCTTCTCGTCTAACTGTACTCCCAGATACTTGTAGGTCTTAACCTGCTCCACACATTCTCCATTAATGATCACTGGCTCCATATGAGGCCTAGGTCTCCTAAATTCCACCACCATCTCCTTGGTCTTGGTGATATTGAGACGCAGGTAGTTTGAGTTGCACCATATCACAAAGTCCTGTATCAGTTTCCTATACTCCTCCTCCTGTCCATTCCTGACACACCCCACTATGGCCGTGTCGTCAGCGAACTTCTGCACATGGCAGGACTCCGAGTTATATTGGAAGTCTGATGTGTACAGGGTGAACAGGACCGGAGAGAGCACGGTCCCCTGCGGCGCTCCTGTGCTGCTGACCACCGTGTCAGACCTACAGTCTCCCAACCGCACATACTGAGGTCTCTCTGTCAAGTAGTCCATTATCCAATCCACCATGTGAGAGTCTACTCCCATCTCCGTTAGTTTGTGCCTTAAGATCTTGGGCTGGATGGTGTTAAAGGCACTAGAGAAGTCCAGGAATGTAATCCTCACAACCACTGTCCCCATCTAGGTGAGAGAGGGATTTGTGCAGCAAATACGTGATAGCATCCTTCACTCCCACCTTCTCCTTATACGCAAACTGAAGAGGATCCCGGCAATGTTATGCCGGGATGGCAAGGTTATGTGATTTATAGATACTTCGATAATAGAATGTACGTTGAACTTTGAGTTTTGAAAATAGTTCATATGATTGCCAGGAAAAACTAGAGGGATAGGACTGATTGGGTTTTCCATAGAAAGCCATTTAAGGTGAGTGAAATGGCTGCCTTTACAATTTGCCTTATTTTTGCAACTGGGTTTTAAATATATGACTAGTATCTATCCATTTTTTTTAGGAGAACTGCCCTTGCCAGTTCTTGTCAATGATCACTGCCTGATGTAATGGAACTGCCTTTCCTTGACTTTCTCCAATGGCAAACCAGGTTCAAACAAAATTCTCTTTCTCATATCCTGAAAGATAATAATTCAGACATTCTGGATTTCAGTCTCGCATGCTGATTCTGAAAGGAATAATCAGCCAAATGCAAATTCAACTGAGAAGTTGGTAAATTCATCATTAGATTTCCTGTCAAACCCATTACCAAGGAAATCTTGAGATAAAAACAATCCAGCAGCATTTACCAGAACATTCTTCTAACCAGCCACGAGCTTATTCTGTTGTTAAATGCCTTCTGTACAATGACTAAATGACTTAAGTTTTATAAGGGAAAGTTACCAAAGTCACACCAGACATATCTATTGCAGGTCTGTCTTGCAGAAAGTTTGCATCTAATGTGTGTTTGTGTGTGTTTTTTTATTTCTAAGGATGAACTCAAAAAAATATGCCGAAGAAAGGTCCCAAAGTGGTTGTAATTGGAGCTGGGATAGCTGGTGTGGGAGCTGCTGGAAAACTGCTAACGCAAGGATTAACTGATGTTCAGATTATTGAGGCCTCAAGTCAACCTGGAGGGCGGATCAGAGGCAGTCTGTTTGGCATGATTAATGATTCAGAAAACACACAGGAAGGCAGAAATTAACATACATCAAGCCAGATCCTTTTTTAAAATCATAACTGAGGTGTGATTAAATGGAAACATCAGTAACTATGAATTATGAAAATTATGGGGTGTCATGGGGTTAACTGCTACCCCTCTGTGATGCTGTTACAGTTCGGGGCATTGGAGTCTGGAGTTCAATTCCAGCAACCTCTGTAAGCAAGTTTGTACACTACCTCTTATCGATGTTCCCTCTAAGGTGTGTGCATGTGCAAGCACACATACTTTTCTACTAGCTTACAAAGGAATTTAAACTGCGCACAAAAGGTTGTCATCCTCTACCTTGTTGCCATGTTAAGTATATTTCACGATCTTACACAACCTCATTTCCTTTTCGGGTTTCTGATGCGGTGTTGACAGCGTGGAGGTTGCGATGACAAGTCTGCAGATTTTAGAACTGGCTCATTTATACTGCTCTTATTGAAGAAATTATTCAGTGTGTACCTGTTGTTGTCACTGGGTAAAAGAAACTTCTGTGCACACTGGTCGTTACAAGTTAGACAGAACATTGCTTCCCATGTGCATGTGGGCTTCCTCCACAGTCCAAAGACGTACCGGTTAGTAGGTTTAATTGGTCATTAAATTATCCCCTCCTTAGGCTTGGGTTAAATTGTTGGGCTGCTGGATGTCTTGGCTCGAAGGGCCGCAGGGCTTGTTCCACACTGTATCCCTAAACAAATAAAATAATTCCTGTTGCTCAAAAATGCAGATTTTTCTGATAGGCATGGCATACTGTTCACCAAATGATGAACATAATATCTATCAAAAATCAAATGTTATACTATTTTCACTTTAACAACAGAATTATGCCTTAACATGTGATTAATTTATGGCTTTGCTCTCCTAAGCAACATGCGACTTGAGAATAAACTTACCAAACTTAACTCATTTAGTAGATTACTTCTAGTTGGCAACAAATACTAAATCACTCATCAAAAAAAGTGTCAATTAAATTACAAACATGAGGAAATCTGCAGATGCTGGAAATTCAAACAACACACACAAAATGCTGGTAGAACACAGCAGGCTAGGCAGCATCTATAGGGAGAAGCGATGTCGACGTTTCGGGCCGAGACCCTTCGTCAGGACTAACTGAAAGGAAAGATAGTAAGAGATTTGAAAGTGGGGGGGGGGGGGGGAGAAATGCGAAATGATAGGAGAAGACCGGAGGGGGTGGGATGAAGCTAAGAGCTGGAAAGGTGATTGGCGAAAGTGATACAGAGCTGGAGAAGGGAAAGGATAATGGGACGGGAGGCCTCAGGAGAAAGAAAGGAGCCGGGGGAGCACCAGAGAGAGATAGAGAACAGGCAAACAACTAAATATGTCAGGGATGGGGTAAGAAGGGGAGGAGGGGCATTAACGGAAGTTAGAGAAGTCAATGTTCATGCCATCAGGTTGGAGGCTACCCAGCCGGTATATAAGGTGTTGTTCCTCCAAACTGAGTTTGGATTCATTTTGACAATAGAGGAGGCCATGGATAGACATATCAGAATGGGAATGGGACGTGGAATTAAAATGTGTGGCCACTGGGAGATCCTGCTTTTTCTGGCGGACCGAGCGTAGGTGTTCCACGAAACGGTCTCCCAGTCTGCGTCGGGTCTCGCCAATATACAAAAGGCCACACCAGGAGCACCGGACGCAATATACCACACCACCCGACTCACAGGTGAAGTGTCACATCACCTGGAAGGACTGTCTGGGGCCCTGAATGGTGGTGAGGGAGGAAGTGTAAGGGCAGGTGTAGCACTTGTTCTGTTTACAAGGATAAGTGCCAGGAGGGAGATCGGTGGGAAGGGATGGGGGGGGACGAGTGGACAAGGGAGTCGCGTAGGGAGCAATCCCTGCGAAAAGCAGAAAGGGGAGGGAGGGAAAAATGTGTTTGGTAGTGGGATCCCGTTGGAGGTGGCGGAAGTTATGGAGAATTATACGTTGGATCCGGAGGCTGGTGGGGTGGTAGGTGAGGACAAGGGGAACCCTATCCCGAGTGGGGTGGCGGGTGGATGGGGTGAGGGCAGATGTGCGGGAAATGGGAGAGATGCGTTTGAGGGCAGAGTTGGTGGTGGACGAAGGGAAGCCCCTTTGCTTAAAAAAGGAAGACATCTCCTTCGTCCTGGAAAGAAAAGCCTCATTCTGAGAGCAGATGCGGCAGAGACGGAGGAATTGTGAGAAGGGGATAGCCTTTTTGCAAGAGACAGGGTGGAAAGAGGAATAGTCCAGGTAGCTGTGAGAGTCACAAGTGCTACACCTGCCCTTACACTTCCTCCCTCACCACCATTCAGGGCCCCAGACAGTCCTTCCAGGTGAGGCGACACTTCACCTGTGAGTCGGCTGGTGTGGTATACTGCATCCGGTGCTCCCGGTGTGGCCTTTTATATATTGGCGAGACCCGACGCAGAATGGGAGACCGTTTCGTGGAACACCTACACTCGGTCTGCCAGAGAAAGCAGGATCTCCCAGTGGTCACACATTTTAATTCCACGTCCCATTCCCATTCTGATAAGTCTATCCATGGCCTCCTCTATTGTCAAAATGAATCCAAACTCAGGTTGGAGGAACAACGCCTTATATACCGGCTGGGTAGCCTCCAACCTGATGGCATGAACATTGACTTCTCTAACTTCCGTTAATGCCCCTCCTCCCCTTCTTACCCCATCCCTGACATATTTAGTTGTTTGCCTGTTCTCCACCTCCCTCTGGTGCTCCCCCCCCCCTTCTTTCTCCTGAGGCCTCCCGTCCCATTATCCTTTCCCTTCTCCAGCTCTGTATCACTTTCGCCAATCACCTTTCCAGCTTTTAGCTTCATCCCACCCCCTCCGGTCTACTCCTATCATTTCGCATTTCCCCCTCCCCCCTCTACTTTCAAATCTCTATCTTTCCTTTTGGTTAGTCCTGACGAAGGGTCTCGGCCCGAAATGTTGACAGTGCTTCTCCCTATAGATGCTGCCTAGCCTGCTGTGTTCTACCAGCATTTTGTGTCAATTAAATTATTTTTGTTCTCAGATGATAGTCATGAAATTTGACCAATAATAGTGTAAACCTGAAGTTTACCATTTCTTCACGGTTTCCACTAATTTGAAACTAATTCTTCTCTCAGCATCCAATAGCTTAATTATATCTCAAATGAAGGTTTTTTTAAAATCTTCTCAGGTAAATCAACCATTGATGAAGGAGCCCAGTATATTCATGGGGCAAGCACAAAGAACCCTGTTTATCAACTGGCCAAAGAACATGACCTTTTACAGGAAACCCATGATAGATCTGGCCCTGAATTATTAGTGCTTACAAATGTGCAGAAACAGCTGGATCCTGACATCCTGAAAGAAGTGAAGAATCTAGCTAGAAATATACTGTTAATTGCTCATCTTCTTGTCCACTAGAGGGGACATACTCAAGCTAAGAGCCTTGCTGATGTCTACTTGCAGGAAGTGAAAATGCTACTCACACAATGGGTTGGTGACCATGCTGACCTGCGAAGGCAGAAGCAAGGTTTACTGAGCACGTTAATGAAATTGCAATGTGCTCACCTTGCAGCAGATAGTCTGAGAGAAGTGTCTGTGCACGAATATAAGGAGTATAAAAACATTGAAGGCAATGACAGAAACTCTCAAGGGTTAGTGAAACACACTCGAACCTAACTGTAAATAAATTGTTATGATGTCTACTAGCAATGATAATTTTGCCTTTGGTTTGGGTATATTAGGCCTTCTACCCTAGAGGTTATATTATCCCATGAGCACTCAATGTCACAGTCATTGTTGGTCATGAAGTGTGCTAAACTCAGTGTTCAAAATTTGCTAAATCGTAGCCGTATACCAGCAAATAATCAAGTTTCCGTAAATCTAACGAATTCAAGCAGGAAGAAAGAATCCATCACTCTGACCTGATCCAGTCAACATGAGATTCCAATTTCACGCCTCATGGCTGACCTTTAATTCTTTCAGACATTTGTGAGATGAGCAATAAATACTACAAGATCCCAAGAACATCAAAAAATACCTAAATATTGCACTAGTTCAATGTTTCATTTCTATAAGTTCCGTTAAAATTGTCAATTATTGAATGTTTCAGTTACTTATGTGGATATATTGCAAATTCAGTCACATAGTCCTTACAGATAAATATAATGATATGCACAATATATAAATATTCTATTACACACAATTATATTTGAAAGAGCTGGAGGAGAATGGTTCAGTATGATATTAGCAAATGCAGTATACAATTTCAGTGTAGCCGAACTCCATAAATAGTAACATATAATCAAATGCAGAGCAACACATACAAAATGCTGGAGGAACTCAGCAGGTCAGGCAGCATCTATGAATTGAATAAACAGTCGACGTTTCACGCTGACACCCTTCCTCAGTATTGAAAAAGAAGTGTGAAGAAGACAAAATAAGAAGGTGGTGGAGTACAAGCTAGAAGGTGATAGGTGAAGCCAGGTAGATGGGGGAGGGGAGGATGGAGTAAGACACTGGGGAGGTGATAGGTAGAAAAGGTAAAGAGGTAGAGAAGGAGGAATTCGATAGGAGAGAAGAGTTGACTATGGGAGGCAGGGAAGGAGGAGCGGCACCAGGGGGTGGTGATAGGCTGGTGTGGAGAAGAGAAGAGGTAAGAGGGGAGCCAAAATGGGGAATTGGAGAAGAGAGAAGGGGAGGAGGAAGTTAGAGAAATTGCTGTTCATGCCATCAGGTTGAGGGCCAGTCAAATGTTTGTCTTTAATGAAACAAACACAACATTTTCCTTTAAAAGTGTATTAGGTCTCTTTGTAGCTAGACAAGACCTGAAATATGAGACTTATGACAAATCAGCAGAAGTGTTGTGTTCTCTCAGTAGAACATGCAACCATCAACCAGGGCCAATTCATTATCCTTCAAAGATAAAGCTTCAACTTACTGTGAAATGGGCAGGCTATTTAATATTGCTAGTTTATCAGCTATTTGAGGAAAGCAATGCTACATTAATCTCATTAATATATGTTAATTCAGGCACTAATTTCAGCTGCAAATTGATAATAAGTGGGACATTACAATTAAATTAATGTGACTAAGCAAATTGCTTTTTTAACAGCTCAGTTATTATCAATTAACCCAATCTGCTTGTATGGGCAATGTATAAATACTGCTACTATAATTCTAATGTTGATAAATAACTCTTTCAGTAACATTATTACTGACCCCTCATAACTGTCAAATGGTTAGATATTTCCCTCAGTGTCTTAATGGGAGATTGGTAATGTGAGTGGAGAAGTCATGGTCAATTGATTGATGATTGCCACTTCAGCTAACCAGATCTGGTAATCATTTATCTTTAAATGTAAATTATGGAAGGGCAAAGGCTTCCTATAGTGTCTTTGGTAAATATTCTCATCTATTTCTCATCAAAAAATTCCAAGGGTCTAGACATGATCCAATGGAGTCCTAACTCTGAACATATGATAGGCTACTAGTCTATTTCCTTTAGAAATACAACATGATTCTGAAGTTTTTAAAAGATTATGTTTGATAGGATAGATTTGGGGGGTTTGGTTACAGTATTCTGACCAAAACTTGTGGATTAGGCAGGTTTACTGTAGTCCTTTGAAGTGAACCTGGCAATTGCCTGAGTAGAAAGCATTTACAATTAGAGAAATGAGATGTTAACAGCTGAGTTAATGATCGATGGTGAATGATTGATGTCAACAAGAGCCTGCTTTGATTGCAAGAGGAAGTGTTAAGCATGTGGGGAGGGAGAGATGGAGAATTGAGAAATATTTCCAGTACATTTTTTCATCTGAAAGGAGGGAATCTGTCGCTCTTGCCTGATTTAGTAAACACAAATCTCCAATTCCACATTACAGAGATTTAGGAGATAACCAAATAATACTCCAGTTTCCTTTGCATCCCAGAATTTTTAAGTTAATACCAGATAAAATACTTCTTCACTCTCCATGACCTTGACCACCTTCTCCCTGACGTATCCATATGGATTTACCACGTTTGAATGGAATTTGCTTGAAGGCATATTCTTCCCTTTCTGTGTTCTCAGTGACAGAATACCCTCTTGTTTCAGATTATTTTGGAACCTGCTTCAGAAATTGTTGAGGCTATTCCGAGAGAGATACTGCTGCTGAAGAAACCAGTTAAACAAATCCAGTGGAATGGAAGTTTTGAGTCAGGAGATGGTTCAATGTATCCTGTCAGAGTGGTGTGTGAAGATGGAGACCACATTCTTGCTGATCACATCATTTCACTGGGTAATTATAATAACATTAAACATGGTGTAAGATTAAAAATAAACAAAAATGCAGCTCATTTACTATAATAAACTTTGATCGTGCTGCAGTGATGGATTGCTAACCAATTACGAACCACAATAAATTTCTGCAGAATTATTAAACTGTAATCTCCAACACCCTGGGATACTATTGGCTGACCTCACATATATAATAATAACCATAATACTGACACTTTCATGATGATACAAAGTAAAGGTGGGAGACTACAGTGAAATTGTGGTCCCCACGATATCTTGTGTGCCTTGACATCTTCAAGATCAGTTTCCAGGTTGACCCACATTGAAAGAGAAGTTATTTGAGATTATTTCCAGGAGGCTACCTGTAACACGACAGGGAGTAACTCTTTTAGATTGTGAACCTTTACTTAAAAGCCAATGAATCAATTTTATTGATCTCCTAGCGGGTACTGCAGATATTTCAGAGACCCAGTACTAAGATGACTTGGGTATTCCAGTTTTCTCCTACGCCCCAAAGTTCGCAAGTTAACAGGCCACTTTATAGTTCCTAGAAAATGGTTTGCACCATGATTTTCCATAGCAGAAAGCTGCATCACCTATGTCTGCATCAAGAAACACTGGGTTAAAATAAATCGGTGTGTATATCTATTACCTTTTTTCACATTAATTTCATTAGAGTGGATTTTATACCTTATCCCAAATTTTTGTATAGTGTTTCATAAATTCTGTAAGGTAGAATTCCTGTTAACCGAATGGCATGGGAGCTGTCTGTTATACTTTCCTATTGGAGTTACAGCTAATTCTGAAGTTCAGGTCCTCAGTACTAAATCTGTGATATGGTTAGGAACTGGAACTAAATAATACTAGAAAACTGTGTAAGTATTCAATAGCACAAGCAGCATCTTTGGGCAAAGAACAGCTTTTATTTTTAGATTCAATATTATGATTGCAGGACACTGACATGAAATTTTATTTCAGGTTCTTTCTCCACAGTTGTTCCTGCCCTACTGGGTATTTGCAGAGTTTTATTTTTATATTTTGGTATCTGCAGAACTTTTTTTATTTGTATTAAAATGAGTGAGAATAAGGAAACAATGATAATATATTTAAAATTAAATGGAATGTGGGATTGATAAAGAAAAAGTGTTTTAATGGATTGAAGTTCATGCTATAACATTAAAACTATTCCTGACTGGTAGCATTGCTGTTATTATATAAGCCACTATGAGAGAAAGGTGAACCAACAGTGATCAGTCTAGAAAAGTAACCAATCTGTGAGTCTGCTAGCACAGTAGAGTCATAGAGTCATAGAACAATAATGCACCGATACAGGCCCTTTGGCCCACCAAGTCCATGCTGACCATGGTGCCCTCCCATCTAGTTCCAGTTTCCTATATGCAGCCCAGCTCCTTCTAAGCTCTGCCCCTGCATGCCCCTAGACAAGAGCATCTTAAATTACACCTGTTACTATACCTGCTTCAGCCACTTCTTCGGCAGCTTAGGTCCATTTAAAATCTTCCCCTTCTCACCCTAAAATTATGTCCCCCCAGTTTTCGTCTCACCCCTACCCTAGGGAAAAGACTGCTACCATCCACCCTACCTATGCCTCCTAAGTTTAAACATTTCTATAAGGCATTCCAAGGCATAAACACCTAGCCTGGCCAACCCCTCTCTATATTTTGGCACTTAAATGCTCTAGTCATAGCAACATCCTCATAAATCCTTTCTGTACTCTTTCCAGTTTAAACACATCTTTCCTGGAAAAGGGTGCTCAAAGCTGTACACAGTACTCCAGTGCAGCCTCGCCAACATCTTGTACATCAGTAACATAATATCCCAACTCCTATACTCAGTGCTCTGAGTATAAAGCCCTGTGTGTTAAACACATTTTTCACCATCCTGTCTACCTGTGATGTCAGTAGTCCCTCTGTACCATTACACTCCCTAATGCTCTACCAATCATAGTATTACCCTACATTGATTTGACTTTCAAAAATACATCATCTCTCACTTACCTGTACTGAAATTAATTTACTGCTCCTTGGCTCACTTCCATAACTGTAATCTAAACTGTAACCTGCTTCACTATCAGCACCTCCTAACTTCATGTTATCTGCATGCCTACTAATCAAGACTAATCCCATTTAAATCATTTATAAATAACAAGGGTCCCAACACAGACACCTGTGGTACTCCAATAGTCTCCAGCCTCCATTCTGAGAAACAACCTTCAACCATCAACCTCTACTTCCTACATTGGAGCCAGTTTTCAATCCACCCAACAAGCTTTCGTTGGATTCCATGGCATCTAAACTTCCAGGCCAGCCTTCCACGTGGAGCTTTTTGAAAGGCTAGCTGAAGTCCAAAAACACAACATCCATTGCCCTACCCTCATCTACCTCTGAGAGGCTCATTTTAATGCAGAATATGTAAAATAAATGCAACAGAGAAGAAGAGTTTGATATGTTGTTTTTGTTTTAATCTGCAGGTTGTCTAAAGGCTAATGGACAGTCATTTTTCCAGCCAAGGCTCCCTGAACAAAAACTGAGTGCTATTCAAAGCCTGGGCTTTGGAACAATGAATAAGATTTATCTGGAATCTGAGACCCCACTTTGGGATGAAAATACAGATGTAATTGGATTGGTTTGGGAGGACGAGACCCCATTTTCAGTTCAGAAACCCAATCTGACTGAATGGTGGAAACATGTTCCTGTTTTTTACGTAGTCAGACCAACAGAAAGGTACAAAACTTGCATTATCTTTGTATCTATCTCCGAAACCTCTTTATGCAGTCCTTGAAATTCAAGTGTCGGTACCCTACTCTGTTGTGTATTGGATCTAGAGCAATGAGTGGGCAGAAGTTTAAACAATATATTATGTATGTCAATTTTTCAATAATTCTCCTTTCAGTCATTATTTGCTACCTGAATACTTCCACTGAATTAATCTTGTCTTGTCTTGTCCATACTGCACCAACCGCCGCCACTGGGCTATAAACGTGCAGGAGCAGTGTGTGGTTAAGTGACTCACTCAAGGACAAACACATTGCCTCGGCTGAGGCTCAAACTAACGACCTTCAGATCGCTAGCCCAAAGCCTTAACCACTTGGCCACGCGCCAATCATATATACAATCAGAGATGAGTGATGCTTCATGGGTGTAATATTTAAAACTAAAATGAACTTTACTTGAGATAACATATTATTCAATTTAGTTTTTTGATACGCCTCAGTACTTCAGTACAATGAACTGAAAGTGACTTGTTTTGAAGTAGAGGTTAAGGACGTTCTGCCAAAATAGTACTCAACTGTTTTGCTACAAAAAACAACCAGAAAATTTTATCCAGCATATCCAGATATGCCAGTGTTGACATGTGGTGTCCAATGCTCAAAGTGACATCAGCTACAGTCACTGTCATTATGACTTTAGCAACACAAAGTTGTTGCAAAGCTCAGACTGAGGTTATATCACTCTTGTAATTCTATACAAGGTTCTGGTCTCCATATCATAAGGTGAACAAAGAGGCACTTGAGAAATTGTAGAGGCTTACAAGGAGACACCAGTAAAATGGCTTATTATAGTCACATATACTAAGGTACAGTGAACAACTTTGTTGTGCATATCATTTATAATTGCAACAATGAATTGAAGTATAGTAGTGCAAGGTAAAACAATAAAAGAATGTAGAATAAGGTTACAGTTACAGAGACTACACAGTACAGGCAGATAATGAGATGCAAGGCCACAACATGGTAGATTATGAGGTCAAAAGTCCATCTTATTGTACTAGGGGACTGTTCAACAGTTTCAATAATAAAAGGGTATAGGCATCTGGAAAGGACGAAGAGCCTAAATCATTTTATCTGGATAGAAGAGGCCAGGCGTTGTTGAATAGAAGTCATTAAATTCAGAAAGATTTTGATGGAATGAATACAGAGAAGGAGAATTCCACAATCAAACACCCAATAAAGAAATTAGAAATAACTTCTGTACTCAAAGAGTACCAGGAGTGTGGCACAGCCTGCCACAAGGGGCACTTGAAGTGAATGATATAGTTGTATCTAAGAGGAGGCTGGAGAAGAATATGAGGGAAAATGGAATGGAGGTTTATGCTGATGAGGAAAGTCAGGAGGAGATTTGAGTGAATCACAAATGGCAGTATGCATTGGTTAGGTTGAATGGGCTGTTTCTGTGCAGTATATACTACAGAAACAATTGTTCATTAAACTCATTTTCTGAGCTTTAATGATAGCACTCTGTATAAATGTATCATTATGTTATGATGCTAAGTTGTTCACAACAGGAAAATCTTGAATTCTAACTCTGTCCCAAATTACCGTTGGTCCCAACGTCATCAAGGTGGGAGCTTGGTAGGAAGCGAAGCAGCCATAGTTCCTATGTTGGATTCTTCAGAAGCCCCTGTTAGAAAATGCAAGTAGAAATACTGGATAAAAATACGTGCCTGTCTGTAATGACAGCAATAACAATGACACATCAATAATGTCCATTGATTGGCCTTAAGGTTACTGTGTTGCACAGATTTCAATAGAGGGCCAATGGGGAGAAATGGTTTACAGAATGTAAGATATTCATATTCTGCCTTACAATTTAGCAAAGATCCTCATGCATATGCCAACATATTCTAATCAACACTTATAAGTTCTTTTTCCATTCTTCCAGCTAAAGTGATTAGCAGCACACGTTCTAAAATTATTTTTCACCCTCCTTCAGTGATTCCCAGCTTGCATCCCTTTGCAAATGTTCTGTATCATTCTGCACTTTTCCATCTAACTTTATGTGGAATGCAAACATGAAAACACAGCACACTATCTTTCAAGCTGTCATACTGCAGTTCTAGAACTGTACGGAGGAGCAATACAGTCCCCTCATCACGAGGATCAAATCCCATAGTTTAGATATTCCAATAGCCAGCATCGTCTCCCTGGTTCAAATAGTCTTGTTTTCTGTGGATTATTTAATTACTTCTATGTTAAATTAAACAGCCTGTACCACTGTGAATGCTGGAACAATTTGCATAATAGTGTTTATTTTGGCACCAGATTGACCAGTTTGATTCAAAAGTGGGCATTGAATGATATGGAAACCATTCCTGAAGTAGCATAGAATGATCTTGCATAGTTGAAATTTTAAGTTTTTGGTCAGAATGAATTAGGAAAAGCCCTTAACCACATTGTGAAGCATAAAAACGAGCCCTTCCTCCCAGAGCTGTCACTTGGATAAATCCAGGGTTTATCAAACAGTCAAATCAGCTGCGAAGAGCACTCTTCAATGTCAGAGAGCCTGCTTATCGCACTGTTATGATTTAATGGGAAGTATTATTATTCTAGGTTATCTGTTATGTTTTGTGATTAAGCATGGATCTTCATGCATAGCAGTTAGAAGTTTAAGTTGATGTATGCTATTAAGTACATCAATGAAAATGCATTGCCAGTGTTTTTTTTTGCATTTACAATAATTTTTTTTAAACACAACTTTGCCCGGCACCTAAAGCTTGTTGCTTGCTTTATGGGCATGTTCTTGTGGGAACAATCTCTGGAAAAGAGGCAGAATTTGTAGAATCGTTGAATCTGCAAGAAGTAGCTTCAAGGTGCACCTACCTTTTCAGACAATTTACAGGTATGAATTGGATTATAAACTATCATATAATACATTAGTAGAAGAAATGCTCTGATTAAATCAACTTGTTTGGTTTCTACAAATTATCTGCCTTTTTCTTTAAAAAGGTCTTGGCTGAAGGATTGTATATTTACAAGGGACTTGAGAGATTTTTTTAAAATAGAAGGTGGCTGAAATCTGGAATGTATTTTCTGAGGAGTTAATGGAGTTAGGAATCCCACAACATGTGTTAAGTGTTTAGATGAGCTTGTGAAATGCCAGAGCATAGAAGCCTCATTTCGTATGAAGCTTAGTAATAGACAACAGGTATTTGATGCCGCAGGGACAGTGTGTATCAAAAGAACTGGGCTGAATGATGCATGACTCAATGGCTCTACAAGTTTTTGAATAACAGTCTCCTAGGCAGCAGTTCCATTAATATTCAATCTTAATGGTGAAATGCCCATGTTTTGAATTAGGCTACTACACTTAGTAGAAGGAGAAGTGATGATGTTGGTTTATTATAATTGATATTTGTTGTGAAATTAATTTTGTGGCATCAATATAGTGCATGAATAAAAAATATGAAGTTACAATAAATAAATAGTATGAAAGGTGAATAAAAAGTTAGTGTTCGTGATTTCATGGACCATTCAGAAAAGTGATGATACAGAGAAAGAGGCTATTCCTAAAATAATGAGTGTAGGTCTTCAGACTACTGTAGCTCCTGCCTGATAATAGTAAAGCAAAGAGACCATGATACAGATGGTGAGAGGCTTTAATAAAATGAAACAGAATTGATTGGAGAGCTGAAGGTAAAAGAACCCTTAGGGGAAAGTGGTCATAATAAGATCAAATACACCCTGAAAGTTGAGGAGAAGCTAAAGTCAGATGTATCAGTATTACAGTGGAGCAAAGAGAACTAGACTCATGAAAGAGGTGTTGGCCAGGATTGAGTGGAAAGAACACTGGCAAGGATAATGACAAAGCAGCAATGGCTGGAACTTCTGGAAGCAATTCGGAAGGCTCAGGATATATACATCCCAAATAGGAAGAAGTATTCTAAAAGCAAGATGACAGAACTGTGGCTAACAAGAGAAGTCCAAGCCAACTTAAAAGCCAAAGAGAGGGCATATAATAGAGCAAAAATTAGTGGGAAGTAAGAAGATTGGGAAGTTTTTAAATCTAACAGAAGACAACTGGAAAAGTCATTAAAAAGATAAGGATGGAATGCAAAGGCAAGCTAGTCAATAATATTAAATAGGATACCAAAAGTTTTTTCAGGTCCATAAAGTGTAAAAGAGAGGTAAGAGTGGGTATCAGATGCTGGAAAATATGCTGAGGAGGTAGTAATGGGGAAAAAGGAAATGGCAGATGAACTGAATAAATATTTTGAATCACTCTTCACTGTGGAAGACTCTAGCAGTATGGTGGAAGTTCCAGATGTCAGGGGTCAGGGGTCAGAACCGTGTGAAGTTACCATTAATAGAGAGAAGGTTCTTGGGAAACTGAAAGGTAGACAAGTCACCTGGACCATATGTTGTACACTCTGGGGTTCTGAAAGAGGTGGCTGAATAGATAATGGGGACAAGGTGTCACAGATGAGACTGCTTAAGAAGCAATGAGCCCAAGGTATTAGAGGAAAGATGCTAGCATGGATAAAGAATGGCTGATTGGCAGGAGGCAAAGAGTGGGAATAAAGGGAGCCTTTTCTGATTAGCTGCTGATGACTTGTGGTGTTCCACAGGGTTTTTGTTGGGGCAGATTTCTTTTAAGTTATATGGCAGTGATTTGGATGATGGAATTAATGGCTTTTTTGCATAGTTTGCAGATGATATGAAGATAGGTGGAGAGCAGGTAGTTTTGAGGAAGTAGAAAGGCTACAGAAGGACTGAAATAGATTATGAGAATGTTGGGAGTGTATGGTCATGCACTTTGTCTTTCTTTTTCAATCTTATTATTAAGTTTCAAATTAATAAACATAGCAATAATAATAATGATACAAAGAGATCAGGATTACATTAATAATGGTTAACATGTACAAACACAGATTCCAAGTAACAAATGTAGTTTAGTCTCCCAATCTCTTAGTAACTGACCATGAAAAAGATATTTTATAAAGAGAGGAAAAAAACCCTAAATTGAAAAATTTGTCATTAACTCCATTCCTCTATACATGAGCAAAAAACTACTAAAAAAGGATTCAGAAAGCGTCAAATTATATCATAGGAAAATATTGAATAAATGGCCTCCAAGTTTCTTCAAATTTATCTGAAGGGTCCATAGTACTGCTCCTAATTTTTTCCAAGTTTAAACATGCTATTGTTTGGGAAAACCATTGAAATGTGGTAGGGGGATTGGAATCTTTCCATTTAAGTAAAATGGATCTTCTGGCTATTAATGTCATGAAAGCAATTAAATGACAAGCTGATAAGGAAAAATGACTGGAGTCTATCACTGGTAATCTAAAAATTGCAGTAATAGGATGAGGTTGTAATTCAACACGCAGAACTACTGAAATGATATCAAAAATATCTTTCCAATATTTTCCTTGAAGAGGACAAGACCAGAACATATGTGTCAAGGAAGCTACTTCAGAATTACATCTATCACAAACAGGATTTATATGGCAGTAAAAGCGAGCTAACTTATCCTTGGACATATGAGCCCTATGAACCACCTTAAATTGTATCAAAGCATTTCTAAAATTCTTGAAAAGATGTTAATTTCATCATGGTCAACTGTCAAAATACTATCCCGTTTATGAACTTTATTAATCTGATGTTTCGCCAAAGCAGCATTCAATTGATTAGCCAATAATTTACCCGATTTATCACCATGTATATAAAACTGACTCTTAGTTTTAAGTAATTGATTTTCAATCAGGGATGTTAATAACAAACTATGTTGCATCTGAAGTTCAACTCACTCTTTATAAAGCTCCAGATTGGGAGCAATAGAATTTTTAAAATCAATTTCTTTAATCTTATCAACCAATGTACGTATTTCATTATTAATTCGTTTTTTTCAATCCAGCAGAGTATGAAATAATTTGCCCACGGATATATACTTTAAAGGTATCCCACAATACCCCACTGGAAATTTCTTCCATTGAGTTAGTTGAAAAGAAAAATACAATCTGTCCTTTAATGAAATTAACAATATTTAAATCCTGCAGCAAAATACAGTTGAACCACCATTGTCTAGTACTAAAAGTTACATCCATTAATTTAGTTGATAGTTTCAAAGGCGTATGATTGTAAATGGCAATTACATCATACTCACAGGCAGTGACAAATGAAACTAATTGAGAATCAATAAAGAAGTAATCAATTCTAGAATAATTATGATATACATGAGAAAAGAAAGAGAACTCTTTATCATTAGGATATAAAAACCTCTAAAATTTTAAAATTCCAGAGTCAACTAAAAAGGAATTAATAAAAGTAGCAGATTTGTTTGGAAGTTCCTGATTGGGCACAGACCTATCCGTTATAGGATTCAGACAACAATTAAAATCTCCACCCATTATTAACATATATTCGTTTAAATTGGGAAGAGATACAAATAAATGCTTAAAGAATTCAGGATAGTCAGTATTTGGTGCATAAATATTAACCAAAACTGGTTATAAAGTAAACCAGTAATTAATAGAAATCTACCATATGGATCTGAGATTGTATCATAATGAGCAAATGAGATTGAGGAGTGTATAAAAATGGAAACGCCTCTCACGTTGGTCAACAAGTTAGAATGAAACTGTTGTCCTTTTCAAAACTTTATACAATGCTGATTATCCTCCTTCCTCACATGAGTCTCCTGCGCTAAAAGAATCTGAGCATTCAATCTATGAAAAACTTTAAAAATCTTCTTCTGTTTAATTGGATGATTCAAACAGTTTGTATTCCATGAAACAAAATTAATAATATTATCCATTTTCCTTAAATAAACCATATAGCATGTAAAGGGTTAACCATATTGCATAGGAAACTCATGAATCAGGAAGAGGGAAAAAAGTTTAAAGAGGAACTGGAAGTTACAACAATACAGACATTTTTGTAGTTTCAAACCAACCCAAATGAAAAATACTGAACTAAAAATACCTCCTCCACCTACAAAGACCTGAAACCTGGCCAATAGATAGCCAGAAAACTATCTAAGAAGTTCCCTATCCCCATCTCTCTTGAGGGAAAGTCTCCAAATTTAAAAAAAAATTAAAAAACACCCATAGTCAAAACATTGCAAAAGGAATGCCAAACTTTACTTTTATTGTCACCAAACAATTGATACTAAAGCGTACAATCATCACAGCGATATTTGATTCTGCGCTTTGCGCTCCCTGAAGTACAAATCAAAGTTAATATAATAAAAATTTAAATTATAAATCATAATTAGAAAATAGTGTTACGAACCCCGTAACTGGGTTACTTACCAGCAAAGATAGAGATGTCCGTTGGAGTCTGGTGATACTATTTTTAACAGTATTTATTAGTAAAAATACACAAAAATAAGATCAATACAAATATACAGATAATATACATCATCAATACTAAACCTAAAAGTGCGGGTATAATAATAATCAATAAGAAACAAGCTCTATCGTTGTCTAGGGGATAATGAATTGTCCGATGGAAATCTAGAGTTCATTTCAGTTCATACAGGCTGCAGCCATTTGTTCGTTGCTGTGTTGCAATTGTTGGAGAGAGAGAGAGAAAGAGAAAAACTTGCCGACTTTCCTTGGTACGGTCTTGATCCGTATCCGTCCTTTAGCTAGACTGTTCCATGGAGGACTCACCACCCAGGCAAGGATGGACACACACACAAGCCCTCCACCGGTCTCGTACGTTTCTCCTGGTGTGTCTAAGGGGTGTTCCCCAGACCCGTCTTTTATCCTCACTCATGGGGTCTCAGATGTCAATCAGGTTGGGATGATGCAATCCCTCAACCAGACCACTCTGGTTGTCCCCTGAGGGGTTTCAATGAATAGTACAGTACTCAATACACAATTCCTTCTCCAAGAGACAATAGCAGTAATCAGTGGTTCCGTTCCGCTTATGTCAGGAGACATTCCACCTGGTTGTGTATTCTGCATTGTCTATGGCAACTGCCTTTGCTGTGATCCTGCGTCTCTCTCTCTCTCTCATGATTGACATGTCTCTCTCTCACTTCCTGGGTCTCAGACCCGAAATAATAGCGATCTTGCAATTCTCAAAAAGGAGGGGGCGACTTTGCACCCTTCGGCCCCTCAGAGTTGCTCCACATTCGTAACAATAGAAAAGGGAAAGTAAGGTAGTGCAAGTCAGTTCCGGATATTTGGAAGGTAAGGCCCAGATCCGGGTCAGGATCAGTTCAGCATTCTAATCACAGTTGGAAAGAAGCTGTTCCCAAATCTGGCCGTATGAATCTTCAAGCTCCTGAACATTCTCCCGGAGGGAAGAGGGACAAAAAGTGTGTTGGCTGGGTGGGTCGTGTCCTTGATTATCCAGGTAGCACTGCTCTGACAGCATGCGGTGTAAAGTGAGTCCAAGGATGGAAGATTGGTTTGTGTGATGTGCTGGGCTATGTTCACGATCTTCTGCAGCTTCTTCTGGTCTTGGACAGGACAACTTCCATACCAGGTTGTGATGCACCCTAGAGGAATGCTTTCTACGGTGCACCTATAAAAATTAGTGAGGGTTTTAGGGGACAGGCCAGATTTCTTCAGCTTTCTCAGGAAGTAAAGGCGCTGGTGGGTCTTCTTGGCAGTGAACTCTGCTTGGTTAGACCAAGTCAGGTCATTTGTGATATTCACCCTGAGGAACTTAAAGCTTTTGACCTGTTCCACCTGTGCACCACCAACGTAGATGGGGTCGTGCGGCCCACTACCCTTTCTGAAGTCAACAACCAATTCCTTCGTCTTGCTGACATTGAGGGATAGGTTATTGTCTTCACACCATGCCACCAGGTTCTTAATTTCCTCTCTGTACTCAGACTCATCATTACTCAAGATACAGCCTACAATTGTGGTGTCATCAGCAAACTTATATATTGAGTTTGATGGAAACTTGGCTACACAATCATGGGTGTACAGTGAGTACAGCAGGGGGCTGAGTACACAGCCTTGTGGGGCACCGTTGCTCAGAGTGATTGTAGAGGAGAGCTTGTCCCCTATTTTTACAGCCTGGGTCCTGTCTGTGAGGAAGTTGAAGATCCAGCTGCAGATCTGAGTGCTAAGACCCAGGTTCCGGAGCTTAGGAATCAATTTATTTGGAATGATGGTATTAAAGGCAAAGCTGTAGTCAATGAAAAGGAGCCTTACATATGCGTCTTTATTCTCCAGGTGTTCTAAGGAGGAATGTAGTGCCAGAGAGATAGCACCTGCCATTGACCTGTTGCTCCGGTAGGCGAATTGCAAAGCATCGAGGTTGACAGGTAGGTTATGGTTGATGTGTGCCATAACCAATCGCTCGAAGCACTTCAAAGCAATTGATGTCAGAGCCACAGGTCGGTAGTCATTCAGGCATGCCACCTTGCTTTTCTTCAGCACCGGGATTATCGTTGCCTTCTTAAAACACGAGGGGATCTTAGACTGAAGCAGGGAGCAGTTGAAGATGTCAGCGAACACTCCAGCTAGCTCGCTTGCACAGGCCCGGAGAACCCATCCCAGGACGCCATCTGGGCCTGTCACCTTCCTTGGATTTATCTTCAGGAAGGCTCTTCTAACATCTTCCTCGGTGATGATGAATCTTGATGCCACCAGGTCCGGTTCATCCGGAGGGGGTGGGATGCTCCTCTTCTGTTTGAATCTTGCGTAGAATACGTTAAGTTCGTCAGGAAGAGAAGCGCACAGTTATTGATATTCCCAGCCTTTTCTTTGTGCCCAGTGATCTCATTTAGACCCTGCTATAGTCTACTGGCATCCCTCTGGTTAGCCTGGGCTTCCAACTTGGCTCAATATTGCCTTTTGGTGCCCTAAATGGCTTTCCGGAGTTCATGCCTGGATTCTGTGTAGTGACTGATATCCCTGGACCTAAAAGCCTCAGCTCTAGCCTTCAAAAGGGACTGGACCTCATAATTCATCCAAGGTTTCCGGTTAGGGAATACCCGGATCGTCTTTCGAGACACACAGTCCTCTGTGCATTTCCAGATAAAGTCCGTGACAGCTGAGGCATACTCATCGAGGTTAGCTGCCAAGTCCTTGAATACTAACCAGTCCACCGATTCAAAGCAGTCACGGAGGACCTCATCTGTTTCCTCTGTCCAACGCGACACTGCTTTTGACACCGTGACCTCCTGCTTCAGTTTCTGTTTGTAAGCCGGGAGGAGTACGGCCTGATGGTCCGATTTTCCGAAGTGAGGTCATTGGACGGAACGGTAGACATCCTTGACTGCTGTGTAGCAAACACATGTTAAGAAAAAAAAACAACCATTTACAGACTATTTTAAAAGACAAGGTCTTAAAAAATGAAGCAGAATACAATCTTAATAATATTTCAAGAAAAAACAAATAATCACTAAGTCAGAATCTTAATAATTTTCTAAAGCAAACAGTTAAAAATAAAAAAGTAAAATAATAAAGGAAAAAGAAAAGAACTTTAACATAGAAACATAATAAACATCCTTACGCCAAAACAAAGTACTAGAAGAATCAGCCCAAGGGCAAAGTTCTATGAACTTGAAATGTCCAAATCTATAAGCTGGTTATTAACTAATAAATCAGATGTATACAAACATAAAGGAACAGTAAATTTATCAGACATCCAAGTTCAAACAATGATCCTTAAGAAATTGTTGTGTCATCCATGGATGTAAACCATTTAAACGATTTATCAGGCAGAACAACCCTTTGCGGGATATAGCAGAGGCCGGTCGGAAATTCCTTTGATATAATTCCGACATCACTGATTTAAAACGCGATCTTTCTTGCATTACCTCAGGACAATAATCTTCAACCAGACGAAACTTAAGATTTTGATGCTCAATAATTCCTTTCTGATGAGCAATTCGAATTAAGTGCTCCTTAGTATTCACATAATGAAATCAAAGAATCACAGGGCGCGGTTTTAACTCTTTCGATGGTTTTGGTCTTAGCGCCCGATGCGCACGGTTGAGTACAGGAGGAGAAGAAAAAACCTCCGAGCCAAAGACCTGCATTAAGAATTGAGAAAAAAATTTAGTAAGATCCCCGTTCTCAACGTCTTCACTGAGTCCTATTATTCGCAAATTCTGTTTGTGACTATGACTCTCCAAATCAATAATCTTGATTTTATACTGCTCCAGTGTATGAGTGGTCGAAATTAGTTTTTTTTTCAAAGAATTCAATCTGGCATCTCTCTGTTTCCCAGCTTCAATAAGCTCTGAATTTGCCATTGCTGTTTTTGTTCTCCTTTTCAAGTGCTGCCAGTCTACCTTCGTTCCCCTTTAACATTACTTCCAAAGCAGCAAACCTTTTATCGAGTTTTACATCCAAAAAGTTCGAGATAGCCTGCAAAGTGAGTTAAGTCTGTTTAGGCTGTTCGAAGACATCTTCTTTCTTCCCATTTCCATTATTGGTTTGGTTGCCTTCAGCTAATGCCTTTCTTCCTCTGGTAGTCATTTCCGTCGATTAAAATTCAGAATTCAAGCATATAAAGGTGTTATAAACACTTTGATATAGATAATAAAAGGGTGGTAAGGAAACTGAAAAATGACCGGAGCAGAGCCAAAATGTGACCTACTCCATCTGGCGCCCCCAAGAGAGTGCGGTCATGCACTTTGGTAGAAGAAATGAAAGGGTTGTCTATTTTCTAAATGGAGAGAAAATACAAAAAACTGAGGTGCCAAAGGACTTGGGAATGCTTGTGCCAGATTCCCTAAAAGTTAATTTACAGGTTGAGCCTGTAGTGAGGAAGGCAAATGCGATGTTAGCATTCATTTTAAGAGGACTAGGATACAAAAGAAAGGATGTAATGTTGAGATTTTATAAAGCGCTGGTGAGGCCTCACTTGGAGTGTCGAGAGCAGTATTGGGCCTCTTATCCAAGATAGGATTGCTAAAACTGGAGCGGGTTCAAAAGAGGTTCATGAAAATGAATAAAAACACAAAATGCTGGCAGAACTCAGCAGGCCAGACAGCATCTATGGGAGGAGGTAGTGACGACGTTTCGGACCAAAACCCTTCATCAGGAGTCATGAAAATGAATCCAGGATTGAATGGCTCGTCATATAATGAATGAGGGGTGACTATTGAATGGTGAAAGACCTCGATAGAGTGGATGGTGAGAGAGCCTAAGACAAGAGGACACAGCCTCAGATTGAGGGATATCCTTTTAGAATGGACATGAGGAGGAATTTCTTTAGAGAGTGGTGAATCAGTGGAATTCTTTGTCTGATGCAGCTGTGAAGGCCAAGTCTTTATGTATATTTAAGGCAGAGGTTGACAGATTCTTGACTGGTCAGGGCATGAAGGAATATGGGGAGAAGGCAGGAGAGTGTGGCTGAGAGGAAAATTGGATCAGCCGTGATGATATGGCAGAGTAGGCTCTTTGGGCCAAATGACCCAATTCTGCTCCGTTGGCAGGGCCACCTTAATACGCTCGGCAGAGGATGATGCTTGGAGAAGCTGTGCTAGAGGGGATGGTCGATGGCTTGGAGGTTCGACGGACTCAGGTCAGGTCGCTGTCGGTGTGTGCTGCGTCTGCGAGGCTGGTTTCGACGGAGCTTTCATTGTGTGCTGCGTCGGTGAGGCTGAGTCGGGCGGTGCTGTGGAAGCCCATAGCGTGGGTATTCCCTTCTGCCGCCGGCGTGGGATGGCGAGTCTGTCAGGACCCTGAGGACTTGTGGAAACTGTGTGGTGATTTCTTTTGAACTTATAGTCCTTTAACATCTTTGGACTATTTTTACTGTGCCCATAGTCTTTTTGTTTAATCAATTATGCTATTGTTTGCACTGTTGTAACTATGTGGTTTTGTGCAGGTCTTGTAGCTTTAGTTTTTGGTCTTGTTTGTCTGGTGGATTTGGAGCTCCTTTCCGGGGAACGCGCTAAGACGGTAGCACGATATTAATACGCAGCAGCCTCTCCGGACTCTGGATTGGGGATTGCCAAACATTATGTGGATTTTCTAGTGTAGTCTGTTTTGTCATATGCTTTTGTGATATCATTCTGGAGGAACGTTGTCTCATTTTTTAACTGCATTGCATTTGTGGTTTCTAAATGACAATTAACTGAATCTGAATCTGAATATCTTATGTCTCATATTGGATGCTGCCTTCTTGAGACATCTCCTGCTGTAGATGTTCTTGATGATGGGGAGGGTTGTGCCCCTGGTGGAACTGACCGAGTCTTTGCATCCCATGTGATCCTGTGCTTTGGAAGCCCCATAGTAGGCTGTGTTGCAACCAGACAGAATGCTCTCCACAGTTCTCCTGTAGAAATTTGCACGAGCCTTTGTTGACATGCCAAGTCACGTCAAACTCCTGACGTAGAGCTGTTGGCTTGTCTTCTTCGTGCATGTTGTGTCAAAGGTAGATACTCCGAGATTTTGACAGCCAGGAACTTGAAGCTGCTCACTGTTTCTACTGCTTACTATCTGTTGATCAGATATTATGCTGATGGACTTTTCCTCCGGACTATGTCAATCCCGCTCCTGCTTTCATGCTGCAGCACCTTTCTACCTGATAACCTCAACCCATAGCTTTTCTGTGAAACTCAACTGGCAACTAAGCCTCAGACAGCAGAACCTGGGACTTCATTAACTTCCCACCGTTTACCCAATGGCCTTTGACAGGTCTCTGCAGCCAAACAGCACATCGTGTTTAAAGATGTTTGCTATTCAGAGATGCAGCTTAAATGAGGAAAAGGATTTAGTAATAAATTCAGTAAAACTAGTGTATATGAATTTACAAGATGGAGTAAAATTTAAAAAAAGTAAATTTTAAAAAAATAACATTTTATGTCCTTTTATGTAACTCAGTACTGTCCAGAGCCCTTAGTGGAGAGACTTGCAGCAAAGCTGAATTTAGATAAATGTTAATTTGAAATGTTGCTGATTTTACTTGAAACTTGTTTAGAAATGCCAGCTACATGAATCAAGTTTATCTTACATTCAGATTTTAGTAAAGGGTTGTGCAGCAATGTTAATCAATGTTAATCATCACTGAGCAATCCCAAACTTTTATCACAGGCAGGTGACTGCGACATTATGGATACAAAGTGGTAGACAATAATTTTGTGTAGTAAGAATAAAAATGTTTTGTTCGTAATGGGTGAGAAATGTCTTTAACAATGTCATAAAATTTACAATAACCCTACTTATCACAGCAATCACTTGTCATTTATACATCTGTGGTTTTATCTAACAATGAAGTCTCTTCATGTGTTGAGTGTGTGGTGAGCATTCTTCCACATCTGTAATAGTGCCCGCTGGTTTAACCTGGGAATATGTTTTCTAGTTTATTAATCTCTATTAGTTAATGCTGTAAGAACATTGCAGAGATATTCTCACCTTTTGGACAATATGGACTTATACCTTTCACATACTCTAGCTTAAAAATGTAAATAAAAAGTAGCCACTTTCTTAATCAAAAGTGATGAGAAATATATTTTTCTATTTTGAAAAAAATGTGTATTTTTTTAGGGAGATATTTTTTAGATATTTTTTAGGGAGATCTTCACTGCCTGAACTAAAGAGTGTTTATGTAACAAAATGTTTCAGTAACCCTTATACTCGTGGCTCTTACTCCCATATGTCCATCACTTCAACCGGTGCTATGATAGACCAGCTTGGTGAATCTCTAACACAGGCAACAGAAGGAAGTTCTTCTCCAGTAAGTTATGGCATGGAACATGCTAGTGACCGAAGCAAATTTCTTAGAGTCCTATTTAGATTTAGAACATAGAACAGTACAGCACATCAGAAGTCCTTCAGCCCACAAAGTTGTGCCAACCTTATAACCTATTCCAAGATCAATCTAATCTTTTCCTCTTCAATAGCCCTCCATTTTTCTTTCCTCCATGTGTCTTCCTAAGAATCTCTAAGTGTCCCTAATGTACTGTAACTGCCTCTACCACCATCCCTGGCCATGTATTCAATGCACCTAGTACTTAGTGTAAAAGGCCTACCTCTGACATCCTCCTATACTTTCCACCAATCACCTAAAAATTATGCTCCCTCATATTAGCCACTTCTGGCCTGGGAAAAAGTCTCTGGCTCTCCACTCTATCTGTGTGCCTCTTTGTATATCTTTATCATATACATTTGATTTAAAGTACACTTTCTCTCTCAAGCCTGCTTACCTCCCCTACTGTTAGTGATAAGTGGAAGGCCACATCTTAACCTTCAATTTCTTGACATAATACAAGAGCCTCGATGTTGCTCCCCTACAGAATATTCATGTGTTTGGATCAATTCCTATTTATTGTGAGTACATGTACACATTATAGCAGAAATCACAGAACAGGGAACAGAAATAAGAACCTAGACTGATGTTTTATTCACTTCTTCCCAATCAAAACTGTTAAAAACGACAGTAGCAAAACTTGACTTTGGCAATACTCTGTATAGGTTACTGATTCATAACTCACAGCCTTATGTGCACGATTCCACTTCATTGGCAATCTCTTTCAATGAATGTAGTTGAAAAATTACTAGGTCTTTGAGATGTTAGTGCTCCCATACTGATACAAGACCAAAGATGTAGGAGCAGAATTAGACCATTTGGCCCATCGAGTCTGCTCTGCTATATCATCATGGCTGATCCAATTTTCCTCACAGCCCCAATTTTCTGCTTTCTCCCCATATTTCTTCATACCCCGACCAGGCAAGAATCTGTCAACCTCTGACTTAAATATACATAAAGGCTTGACCTCCACATCTGCGTGTGGCAAAGAATTCCACAAATTCACCACTCTCTGGCTAAAGAAATTCCTCATCTCCATTCTAAAAGGGTGCCCCTCTATCTGAGGCTGTGTCCTCTGGTCTTAGACTCTCCCACCATCCAGTCTATCAAGGCTTTTCACCATTCAATAGGTTTCAATTAAGTCACCCCTCATTCTTCTGAATTCTAGTGCATACAGGCCTATTAGACAATAGACAATAGGTGCAGAAGTAGACCATTCGGCCCTTCGAGCCTGCACCACCATTTTGAGATCATGGCTGATCAATTACTATCAATACCCGGTTCCTGCCTTGTCCCCATATCCCTTGATTCCCCTATCCATAAGATACCTATCTAGCTCCTTCTTGAAAGCATCCAGAGAATTGGCCTCCACTACCTTCCGAGGCAGTGCATTCCAGACCCCCACAACTCTCTGGGCGAAGAAGTTTTTCCTTAACTCTGTCCTAAATGACCTACCCCTTATTCTCAAACCATGCCCTCTGGTACTGGACTCTCCCAGCATCTGGAACATATTTCCTGCCTCTAACTTGTCCAATCCCTTAATAATCTTATATGTTTCAATCAGATCCCCTCTCAATCTCCTTAATTCCAGCGTGTACAAGCCCAGTCTCTCTAATCTCTCTGCGTAAGACAGTCCAGACATCCCAGGAATTAACCTCGTGAATCTACGCTGCACTTCCTCTACAGCCAGGATGTCCTTCCTTAACCCTGGAGACCATCAAACGCTTTTTATATGACAAGCCATCAAATTCAGGAATCTTTTTTGTGAACCTCCTTTGAACTGTCTCCAATTTCAGCACATCCTTTCTCAGATAAGAGGCCCCAGACTGCTCCCAACACAATAAGTGAGGCCTCACCAGTGCTTCATAGTCTCAACATTATATTATTGCTTTTATATTCGAGTCCTCTTGAAATTAATGCTAACATCATTTCCTCTGGCCTTCCTCTCTCACCATAGCAACCATCCTCTCCACATCCTCTCTATCAAGCAAGGCCTTTCACCATTCAATAGGTTTCAATAAGGTCACCCCTCATTCTTCCGAATTCTAGTGAATACCAACCCAAAATCATCAAATGCTCTTCATATGACAAGCCATTCAAACCTGGAGTCATTTTTGTGAACCTACTTTGAACCTTTGAGTTTTAGCACATCCTTTCCAAGATAAGGGGCCCAAACCTACTTCGTGAGGCCTCACCAGTGCTTTATAAAACCTCAGCATCACATCCTTGGTTTTATGTTCTTTTCTTCTTGGAATGATTGCTAACATCATATTTGCCTTCCTCACCACAGACTCAATCTGCAAATTAACCTTTAGAGAATCCTGCACAAGGACTTTCAAGTCCCTTGCGCAGTTTTTAAGAATATTTTCTTGCCATTTAGAAAATAGTCAACCCTTTCATTTCTTCTACCAAAGTACATGACCATACACTTCCTGACACTGTATTCCATCTGCCATTTCTTTGCACATTCTCCTGATCTGTCTAAGTCCTTCTGTAGCCTCTGTATTTCCTTAAAACTACCTGCCCCTCCAGTTATCTTCATATCATCTGCATACTTTGCAACAAAGCCTTCAATTCCATCATCCAAATCACTGACATGTAATGTAAGATGAATCAGTCCCAACACAAACCCCTGTGGAACACTAATAGTCACCAGCAGCCAGCCAGAAAAGGCTTCCTTTATTCCAGGTCTTTGCCTGCTGCCAATCAGCCACTGCTTTAAGCATGTTAGAATTTTCCCCATAACACCTTAGGCTCATAGCTTGTTAAGCAGCTTCATGTGTGACACCTTGTCAAAGGCCTTCTGGAAATCCAAGTACACAACATCAACCAATTCTCCTTTGTCTATCCTGCTTGTTATTACTTCAAAGAATTCCAACAAATTTGTCAGGCAAGATCTTACCTTGATGAAACTATGCTGACTACAGCCTATTTTATCATGTGCCCTGAGACCTCATCCTGAATAATCGACTCCAACATCTTTCCAACCACTGACATTAGACTAACTGGTCTATAGCTTCCTTTCTTCTGCCCCTCTCCCTTTTTAAAGAGTGGGATGATATTTGCAATTTTCCAGTCTTCCAGAATCTAGTGATTCTTGAAAGATTATTGCTAATGCCTCCACAATCCCTTCAGTCACATCTTTCGGAACTCTGGGGTGTACTGATGCACCATCAATAACTCACTCTGAGACGTAAGAAGCGAGGTATCGGCTTTTATTGACTGGAAGAATGAACAACACTACATCCTGGAGAATGAGGCCGGGCATCAGACCTCAATCGCCTTTATACAGGGGTCTGTGGGAGGAGCCACAGGAGCAGTCAACGGGGGTCTGTGGGAGGAGCCACAGGAGCAGTCCAGACAGGTATATGTAGTTCACCACATGTACACCATCTGGTCCAGGTGACTTATCTACCTTTAGACCTTTCAGTTTCCCAAGAACCTTCTCTCTCGTTATGGTAACTTCACAGATTTCATGTCTCCTGACACTTGGAACTTCCAGCACACTGCTAGTGTCTTCCACAGTGAAGACTGATGCAAAATACTTACTTAGTTCTTCCACTATTTCATTGTCTCCTATTACTACCTCTCCAGCATTGTTTTCCAGCAGTCCAATATTCACTCTCGCCACTCTTCTGCACTTTATGTACCTGAAGAAACATTTGGTATCCTCTTTAATATTATTGGCTAGCTTACTTTCATATTCTATCTTTACCTTCTTAAAGGCTTTTTTTAGTTGCCTTCTGCTGGTTTTTAGAAGCTTCCCAATCCTCAAACTTCACACTAATTTTTGGTGTATTATATGCCCTCTCTGGTTTTTATGTTGGCTTTGATTACTTTTGTTAACCATGATTATGTCATCTTGCTTCTAGAATACTTTTTCCTTGTTGGGATGTATATATCCTGTGCCTTCCAACTTGCTTCCAGAAATTCCAGCCTTTGCTGCTCTGCCATCATCCCTGCCAGTGTTCTTTTCCAATCAGTCCTGACCAACTGCTCTCTTGTGCTTCCCTTTACTCCACTGTAATACTGATACATCTGACCTTAGGCAGTAAATCCCAATCATTCTTCACATCTCCACAATAAAGAAATATGCACAAATCATTATGAAGTGTGATTTGGATGATATCTTGCAGCTGGCTACAGTATTTCTTGTATTATGAACATATAAATTACAAATTTTTGCTATCACTTTATTGATCCTGTGATATTTATGAAGCTATAATTTGCTGAATGTTCAATGCACCATTCTCTGCCCATGGTAGTTCATTGTATCAGAAATCCCATAATCCTATAATGCATTTTGCCCACTCTTCTCAACTTATAAAAAATAGCTCAAAATATTTTTGGTTACTTTGCTTTTTGTTTAAATCAAGAACTAGTTCTATGCAATTAAATCTAAATTTAAAGTCATAAAGTTCAAAGCTTCTATACCCTGAAATTTGTGAATAACCAGTTACCAATGGATGAAAACGCAACACACTTGTGAGTCTGCCAAATTCTACAGTGACATCTGTATTACAGACACGATTTGTTCTGCTTCCCCCAGCTCCTTTTTTGGGTGCCATTTTATGGACCAGGGCTTCTCAAGCTTTTTTATGCCATGGACCCTTACCATTAACCGTAGGGTCAGTGGACCCCAGTTTGGGAACCCGTTATACTTGTTTGTTTTAACTCCTGTTCTCCACGTGCTAGCATTGAATGAACATTTGGGCAGACAGGCTAAAATCAAAATCGTTTACAGGAAATTGAAGATCTGCAAGTGCTGTAAACACTTCGGTAAGGCAGCAACTGTGTAAGAAGAGCGAGCTAGCATTTCAGATCAGAGACCTTTCAATACGAGGGATTATCTGCAAAGAGTTTTTGACTGTTTCTCTTTCTGTAGATGTCTAACCTGCTATCTTTTGATTTTAGTTCAGTCTGGTTTCATCTGGCTCCTTATACTGAACATCTACCAGAGCTTAATCAGCAAAGGGAACCTAGGCCATTTCCTTTAACTCTGCAGTGACAAAGCCATGTTTATTTCACTTTGAAGGCAACACGAATGAATCTGCAGATGCTGGAAATAAATAAAAACACAAAATGCTGGCAGAATTCAGCAGGCCAGACAGCATCTATGGGAGGAGGTAGTGATGACGTTTCGGGCCGAAACCTTTCATCAGGAGACTCCTGATGAAGGGTTTCAGCCCGAAATGTCGTCACAACCTCTTCCCATAGATGCTGTCTGGCCTACTGAGTTCTGCCAGCATTTTGTGTTTTTATTTATTTCACTTTGGATGAGTTCTGCTGACTTACACCTTTCAATAGATCTAAGATTTTCTTGGCCTGTGTTGCCGTTATTTTTTTGTGAAAATTTCATTGGCCATAGTGTTGGGAGAACTGACTTCAGATCATAAATTATACTTACCTCATCCATCAAGGCTGTGAATGAGGCATTCTGGGCAATCATTGCCTTGTAGTCTATCAAATGAGGCTAACACAACCAGCAGAACCTCTTGCTGTGGGTTAAATGGAAAAAGTTGCATTCATTCCAATGTTGCCATCCCTAATACTGATGAACATTCATCATGTCACCATGTACTCTCATTCCAGATGTTGCAGGTTTTATTTGCTGGTGAAGCAACACATCGAAGCTACCACAGCACCACTCATGGAGCCCTGCTGTCTGGTTGGAGGGAGACAACTCGATTAATAGATCATTACTTCACAAAATGAATTTCCAAAATCGAAGTTCTGAAACTTCAAGTCTTTCATTTCTTTGAGTTGCTGCATTAAAAATTAATCATGTTTTGTCTAAAAGCCCTTCAGTGACAAAACATTTCAAAGATGAATCAACTCCGCTTAAGAACATTTTAGACATGTTCAGCAACTTTGATTTGACTTATATTTACTTGATAATGTGAGTAAAATCTTTGACAACTAATAAATTTTGTGCATTCCTGCTCAATCATTATCATAGACTCAATTTCTAATTGACTCATAGAACTGTGCATCCTACTAATTTGCCCAAGTTTTTGTTATAACCTCTAAATCTGGCACATTAAAGCTAAGATTACAATTGTGCTATACACATGGTGATGCTGTGTAGTTAATATTATCTAACCAAATGGAGACAGGCTGAAAATGTAGGAATCTGAACCAATGAACAATCTGGTGGAGGAATGCTGTGGCTCAAGGGTAGGAGGTGTCTATGTATCTTTCAATATTATCAATCAAGTTCCTGAAATAGGGTATTGACTCACATCATTAACAGTTCCTCCCCCTACTCCCCACACAGATTCTGCTCAACCTATTGAATTCTTCTAGTTACAGTATCGAACTAAATGACTGCCCTGGACCAACACGGGTGTTACACTGTAGCCCATTCACCTATACTGAAGAATAAGGCATCATATTTAGAAAATATCAAAATAGCAAAAATGGTAACAGCCCAAGAAAGCAAATAAATAGTAGAGCTTGAAGACCCCTATCATTATGAGCACACTGTGCAGATCACACTCCTCTGACCCTGCTATCCTCCTACGATGCTAAATTTTAGATATAACCATGGTCATTGATCTTACAAAATCATACAGCCCCTTTTGGACCCATTTTCTTTCTTAAATTCATTCCTATATCCCCTATAAACCTCGAAGGATTCATTCAATACCAATTTCCTATAACTGAGATACATTTGTTTCTTCTCCCTGATCAAATCTTCAATATCCTTTGTTAACCTCTCTGATTCTTACCCTTACAGACATGCTCATACTGAATTCTTACTGTTGCACTTAGACACCTCCCACTTATCAGATGTCATTTTCCCCTCTAGCATCTGCTCCCACTAGGTCCTGTCTTATATCTGCCTTCAGACAAAAGATACTGCAGATGCTGGAAATCTTGAGCAACATACTCAAAATTGCTCAGGATATCCACCTTCCTCCAGTCTAAAGGCCCTATTTTGAAGACCACCCTTATTGTTTCCTATAACCATCTTGAACCTAACTGAACTATGGTCACTGTTTCCAATGCATGCATGCACAAACTCTTCTATAACTTGGTCATCCTTCTTCCAGAAGATCTCGTGCAAACCCTTCTATAATAGGATTGCCTACAGCTTCTTTGAGAGAAATGGTGCTTCATGCATTTCATTCACTCTGCTCTCTCAATCTCACTTCCTATGGTAACCAGTTGCACACAGCTTCTAGTCTTCAATTTCTGCCACAGTTTAAAATCAGTTTATTGATTCTATTTAATCCCCATTTTCTAAGCCACCCCACCTAGTTCTCAGAACACTTATTCTCTTCACCACCTTTAATCTGTCCTCTGCTATGCAGTCAGACTTTAACATTCCCCTACTCTCCTATATTTCTCACTCTTTTCATTTGTTCCACTCTCTAAGTGTTAGTCTTGTCTCCTTTCTGTAACTACTCCCTGTAGTGATCTAAAACTAGAAACAATGTACATAGAACATTGTGATGTTTGTCTTTCTACATAAGCTTGATTCACATAACTAAACGGGGACACCTCTTTCTCCCTTATTGAGGAGAGACCCTGTAGTATGTCAAATATCAGGTGAACGAGTTGTCTTTGGGGTGCTGCAAGTGTGCGTTTTTGCTGTTGCCTTGCAGCACGTTTGAATGCTCAGTAGTGGGTGCCAATGCTTTTCTTTTGCTGGTGGGGTGAGAGGAGATTGTTGCTTGCTGCCACTTAACATGCAGGAGGGAGGGGAGCTGGGGGGGTGGACTTTGGGGTTCTAACATTTTACTGTCATTCATTCTCTGAGGGCACTCCTCTGTTTTCGTGGATGGTTGCGAAGAAAAAGCATTTCAGGGTGTATATTGTATACATTTCTCTGACATTAAATGTACCTTTGAAAGATGCAGAGCTTGATGAGGACTATGTTATCAGCAGTGCTCTAGATTCTAAAGAAACACACAAAAAGAGGAACAAGCTTTTATTACAAGTTAGTAATAATAATAAAAGCAATAAACAAATTATTCACAGAAATCAGAACTAGTACTTCTCTCTTGGCAAGAAAACTCCCTTGGCAGTTTAAATACAATAGCAATGTTCCGAGTCAAAACATGGATCATTAAATTGTCATTGTGTATCAATGAACTTGAACTCCATAAATTACCTAGTGACTGGCAAAGTTTCCCAGGTACAGTGCTTTCCCTAAGGGCTCAATTGATATGTATTCACCGCCCCCCCCCCCCAAAATGCATTGATGGGAAATAAGACCATAAGACATGCTGTAGAAGCAGAATTAGGCCATTCTGCCCATTGAGTCTACTCCACTCCACCATTCCATCATGGTTGATTTATTATCCCCTCAACCTTGTTCCACCGTCTTCTCCCCATAACCTTTGACACCCTTACTAATCAAGACTCTAACAACCTCTGCTTTAAATATACCCAATAACTTGACCTCCACAGCTGTTTGTAGCAATGAATTCCAGATTCTCTACCCTCTGGGTAAAGAAATTCTTCCCCATCTCTGTTCTAAAGGGACATCCTTTTAGTCTGAGGCAGTGTCCTCTGGTCCTACACTATAGGAAACATTCGCTCCACATTCACTCTGTCTAGGTCTTTCAATATTCAATAGGTTTCAAGAAATCCCCTCTCATTCATCTAAACTCCAGCAAATACAGAACCAGTTCTTATTGCATTTAAGGATGTATTTACAATCCAACTGATTTAGCCCGCTCAAAATCCATGACACAATATAATTCTACAGTAGATCCATTATTAACTCTGGTGATAGACATGCACATATTCAACATACTCAAACATTATTGTCATACTAGTCCAATAATGCAATACTATAGAGTTTCAATCTTCCACAGTGTAGTAAAATGGGTGCGGCGGGGGTGGTTGGGAGGGAGATAATCAAATTGAAACCTATGGAATATGACAGGCCAGATAGATTGGGCATGGAGAAGATGTTTCCAATTGTGATAGAGTCTAGGACCGGAGGGCACAGACTCAGAGTAGAACAAAAAAACACTCAGGAAAGAGGTGACAAAGGATTTCTTCAACCAGATGGTGACAAATCTGTGGAATTCATTGCCACAGACAGCTGTGGAGGCAAAGTCGTTAGGTGCATTTAAAGCATTCTTGATTAATAAGGGTGTGAAACATTATGGGGAAAAGGCAGGAGAATGGGGTTGTGAGGGAAAATAGATCAGCCATAATCGAATGGTGGAGCAGACATGATGGGCTAAATGGCCCAATTGTGCTCTTACATTTTATGGTCTTATTAATGTCCTTGCCAATGTGTAGTTGCCAAATAAAGAAAATGTTTTCACCATACTAAGCATTTAATTTTCAAAATGTTGCCTGGAGCTTCCATTAATGGAAAGCACAAGACTGGCTGTGCATTCTCATCCGAGGATCACCTGCTGGGTACACATATTGACACTTGCACCTTATCATTCCCTACATTTTAAAGAACGCAAAACATTTGGCTTCCCAATATGCTTTCCAGATGGATCCTGTGTTAATAAATATAGCCGGTGGTGCTTATTTTGCAGAGAACAGAATCCCCATTGTGCTTTCCATTGTCCCTTTTTTTTTTGTATGTACTTTCCTGGAAGTTTCTTTTCTCCCTATGTACATATGGCTTTTTCCACTCTTTTCTGTTTTCTCATAACCCTGCTTAATCCTTCTATACATCCTTATCAGTTCTTATGGTCTAATCATTTTCACTTGCATTCTGGCCTCAGGTATGGAAATAATAATAGATTAGAACGTTATAAACAATGCCAATAAAAAATTTTAAATCCTGCAGAAAAAAAATCAGAAAACAAATAAACATTTTAGTTAAATTAGCAACACCAACAAAAGCAATAAAAAACTCAATGACAAAAATCAGCAATAGTACAGTACTGTGCAAGTGTCTTGTATAACACTAGATTTTTTTAATATATGGCTTCAGATCTCAACAACATCAAGGTAACCTGGGATTACCTGAAGAGACAGAAACGTGAGACAGTGACAGTCTGCGAAGAAATGTAGTAAGTTACCAAAGGTGCTTGGAGCAACCTAGCAGCTGATATTCTTATATTAAAAAATGACACAGTGTTTCTAAGTTTTCTAACTTCACAGTGATGCAGTTTTAAAGGCAAAAGTTTTTCACATCAAATATTTGATTTGATTTTTTATTGTTTACTGCTGTTTATAGTAATTTTTTGATATCTAGACACTTCTCAATTCCTTATTTTTCTAAGTATCTTTGCTTTACATAATGTTTTACATGTGCCCAAGACTTTTGCACAGTACTGCACTATAGATCACCCTAACAAAAGTTGGTTTATATACATAGCATATGTGCCATAATCCCAAAAATAGATATTATCATATCATTTCATTTTTAGATTTTACTAATTAGGATCTGTCTTGCTGTATGCAACAAATGACCAAGTGTGATTAGGAACATGTCCAACACAGAATATTTTGTTTTATTTTTATACAGACTGCAAAAAGCAAAACTCATGAAACATCGCTTGGCAAATGCAAAACATGTGAATCCAATTTTTTAAAGAAGTTACACAAGCCATTCTGCTACAAAACTATCTGCATTCCAAAAGCAGTCAGGACATATCTCTGAGACTCTAGAAGAGGTATATAGTCTACTCCAGGAGCTGGTAAAGTGTTATTTTTTAGACTGCTGTCTGGAAGCCTGTGCAGGCAAGAGATTTACAACATAGACTACTTATAAAGTGTAAGTGGCCACTAGGAACAGCAGAAACGAGCTTTACTTGTTCTGCAACACATCATGCTTGAACACTTTTCTAATAGCTTATCATTTTAAATGACACACATTTTTATTGACCTGTCATGTTGCCACAGTTCACAGCACAAAATCGCTCACCAGCAGGGACAAATCATCCCAAGTGACTTGCCCATAATTTTTAGTAACTGTGATAAGGATGTCATTTCCAGAAACTTGGATACAATTACCTACCCAGGTTGTCCACAGAGAGCATCTAAAGAAAGGAAAGATGTTAAGTAAGAGGGATTATTTAAAATATAAAAATGGATGGCCATGGTCAATTGTGCAGAAACAACCTCAAAAAACTTGACACGAGGAAATCTGCAGATGCTGGAAATTCAAGCAACACAGACAAAATGCTGGTGGAACACAGCAGACCAGGCAGTGTCTATAGGGAGAAGCGCTGTCGACGTTTTGGGCCGAGACCCTTCATCAGGACTAACTGAAAGGAAAGATAGTAAGAAATTTGAAAGTAAGAGGGGGAGGGGAAAATGCAAAATGATAGGAGAAGACCGGAGGGGGTGGGATGAAGCTGAGAGCCGGAAAGGTGATTGGCGAAAGGGATACAGAGCTAGAGAAGGGAAAGGATCATGGGATGGGAGGCCTATGGAGAAAGAAAGGGGGAGGGGAGCACCAGAGGGAGATGGAGAACAGGCAAAGATCGTGAGAGGGACAGAGAGAGAAAAAAAAGGAGTGGGAGAATAAATAAATCAGGGATGGGGTAAGAAGGGTGAGGAGGGGTATTAATGGAAGTTAGAAAAATCAATGTGCATGCCATCAGGTTGGAGGTTGCCTGTTCCTCCAACCTGAATGTGGCTTCATCTTGACAGTAGAGGAGGCCATGGATAGACATATCAGAATGGGAATGGGACGTGGAATTAAAATGTGTGGCCACTGGGAGATCCTGCTTTCTCTGGCGGACAGAGCGTAGGTGTTCAGTGAAACAGACTTCTGGTCTGCGTCGGGTCTCGCCAATATATAAAAGGCCACACCGGGAGCACCAGACGCAGTATACCACACCAGCGGACTCACAGGTCTCCAGGCCTCACCTGGAAGGACTGTCTAAGGCCCTGAATGGTGGTGAGGGAGGAAGTGTAAGGGCAGGTGTAGAACTTGTTCCGCTTGCAAGGATAAGTGCCAGGAGGGAGATCGGTGGGAAGGGATTGGGGGGGGGAAGAATGGACAAGGGAGTCATGTAGGGAGCGATCCCTGCGAAAAGCAGAAAGGGGGAGGAGGGAAAGATGTGCTTGGTAGTGGAATCCTGTTGGAGGTGGCGGAATTTACAGAGAATTATACGTTGGACCCGGAGGCTGGTGGGGTGGTAGGTGAGGACAAGGGGAATCCTATCCTGAGTGGGGTGGCGGGTGGATGGGGTGAGGGCAGATATGCGGGAAATGGGAGAGATGCGTTTGAGAGCAGAGTTGATGGTGGAAGAAGGGAATCCCCTTTGTTTAAAAAAGGAAGTCATCTCCTTCGTCCTGGAATGAAAAGCCTAATCCTGAGAGCAGATGCGGTGGAGATGGAGGAATTGTGAGAAGGGGATCGCATTTTTGCAAGAGACAGGGTGGGAAGAGGAATAATCCAGGTAGCTGTGAGAGTCTTTAGGCTTATAGTAGATATCAGTAGATAAGCCGTCTCCAGAGATGGAGACAGAAAGATCAAGAAAGGGGAGGGAGGTGTCAGAAATGGACCAGGTAAATTTGAGGGCAGGGTGAAAGTTGGAGACAAAGTTAATGAAGTCAACGAGCTCAGCATGCATGCAGGAGGCAGCACCAATGCAGTTATCGATGCAGCGAAGGAAAGAGGGGGATGGATACCCGTATAGGCTTGGATGGACTGTTCCGCAAAGCCAACAAAAAGGCATGCATAACTGGGACCCATGCAGGTGCCCATGGCTACACCTTTGGCTTGGAGGAAGTGGGAGGAGCCAAAGAAGAAATTATTGAGAGTAAGAACTAATTCCGCTAGATGGGGGAGAGTGGTGGTAGAAGGGAATTGGTTAGGTCTGGAATCCAAAAAGAAGCGGAAAGCTTTGAGACCTTCTTGGCGGGGGATGGAGGTATATAGGGACTGGACATCCATGGTGAAAATAAGGCAGTGGGGGCCAGGTGCTCCCCTGCCCCTTTATTTCTCCCTAGGCCTCCCGTCCCATGATCCTTTCCCTTCTCTAGCTCTGTATCCCTTTTGCCAATCACCTTTCTGGCTCCCAGCTTCACCCCACCTCCTCCGGTCTTCTCCTATCATTTTGCATTTTCCCCTCCCCCTCCTACTTTCAAATCTCTTACTATTTTTCCTTTCAGTTAGTCCTGATGAAGGATCTCAGCCCAAAACGCCAACAGCGCTCCTTCCTGTGGATGCTGCCTGACCTGCTGCATTCCACCAGCATTTTGTGTGTGTTGCTCGAAAAGCTTGACCATTTTTCTCATAATTTCTTCTGTTTTACCTGTAGGAGCACTTTCCTTTTCTATCCAAGATCACAGCAAATTAATTCAGTAACCCTGCTGTAAGAGGTTTCCCCAATGCTCTCTCTCTAAAGACTACGGAAATATTTTAGCTTTGTGCGTTTAACAATAGCTGAGTTTTTCATAGCAATAGTATAGAGGAAACCATCAATAAAAAAGTAAATGGCATTATACCAAACGTACATTTAGCTGGTCACTTACTTTATGAGGCTAGGCTGTGACACCTGCACACTGTCACTGTGACCATTTGCTTTTTCAAGAGAAAGATTTGTAGATTATCCCAAAAGCAAAATATCACAGATTCTACAAATCTAAGATTTAAAAAAAAAAGCTCAAAATATTTAACAGGTCAAGCAGCATCTGTCAAGAAATATTTCAGAGTTCTATCTGCCCCACTGTGTATGTCCAACACTGAGTACAGGGGGTGATTGATAAGTTCGTGGCCAAAGGTAGAAGGAGCCAATTTTAGAAAACCTAGCACATTTGTTTTTCCTACATTTACACACTTAGTCCAGCGGTCGTGAAACATACGGATCCCTTCTTTGTAGAAGTCGGCATCTTGAACCTCTGGAGGTGGTCCACAGCAGGGGTGACTGGTAAGTTTGTGGCCTAAGGTAGAAGGAGATGAGTTATTAACTTCAAACTTTCTGCATTTTCACTCAGAGTTGAACTGCACGTGCATGCAATGAGAGCTGTTTAACTCATCTCCTTCTACCTTAGGCCACAAACTTATCAATCATCCCTTCTGTGGACCACTTCTACTAAGAAGGGATCCGTATGCTCCATGACCGCTGGACTAAGTGTGTAAATGTAGGAGGGGATTATGTTGAAAAATAAATGTGCTAGGTTTTGTAAAATTGACTCCTACTGTAGGCCATGAACTTATCAATCACCCCTCTTACTTTACACACTTCAATGCTGAATAAGGGTACCAAGGGATCATGAGCAAAGACGGGAATGTGAAGTTACAGATCAGCCAAAGCCATGTAGATGAGTGCTCCTAAACAAACACTATAGTAGCTTAGACTTTGGCATTTTCCGTAATAGGTTATCGCCTGAACAAGTGCTGACAAGAAAAACTTCTAGACCTTTCCATTTGGCACCGATGAAGGATAAAGCCTGGTTGCTTGTCTGGCAATAAAAGAATGTAAATTACTGTTGGAGGGTTTCATAATGTACACATGAGGAAGGCACATGACATGGAACAAGCTCTTAGATCAGACTCTGAAATTTTAGTGGTTGAATAACAGGGAATGGGGCATCATCAGATCTATAGGCGGCAGCGGCATGGCCAGATTTATACAACACCGTAAAGCCTGGTTGCCAGGTTCACTTCCTGGATGGTATTCAAGCAGAAAAAAGAGAATCTTACCATAAAAACTATTGTGATCCAACTTCTGCAGTTGTCTATGTGACTTACTTAAACAGGATTGTGTGCTGAGAGAGATGTCTTAAAGTTACCAGCAGAGTTTGAGATACAGAGGGAGAGCAATAATGAGTTGACAAATAAAACACTTGGGTATAGCCAGTACATAATCACACCGGCCACCTCTCATCCGGTCCACCCGTGTGCTTTCCCTGCCCAATTCAATTTCCCAATTTCACTGGGAATATGCAGTGACTTCAACCGGTTTTAAGTTTTATGTCACCCAATTCTATGCAATGTGTTAAACCTGCAGATGGTGCTGTGACGAGGCATCAAAATATCTCCAAATATTTACAGGTGCTAATTGCCTTTATTCTGCAGTTAATCAGCGGGAGCCTGACTTAGATATAGCTATTGCATAATATTTACAGCTTTTCCTCGTTTAACAAATAAAATGGAACATACACTCAGTGGCCACTTTATTAGGTACACCCACTCATCAATGCAAACATCTAATTAGGCAATTATGTGGCAGCAACTCAATGCATAAAAGCAGTAGACATGGTCAAGAGGTCCAGTTGTTCAGACCAAGCATTACAATGGTGAAGAAATGTGATCTAAGTGACTTTAGCCGTGGAATGATTTTTGGTGTTAGAATGGTTTGAGTATATCAGACACTGCTGATCTCCTGGGATTTTCATGCACAACAGTGCTGAAGTTTACAGAGAATGGTGAGAAAAACAAAAAAAAGTGGGCAGCAGCTTTGTGGGTGAAAACACCTTGTTAATGAGAGAGGACAGAGGAGAATGGCCAGACTGGTTCAAGCCAACAGTAACTCAAATAACCCCATGTTACTTCAGTGGTGTACAGAGAGCATCTCTGAGCACAACACATCAAACTTTGAAGTGGATAGGCTACTGCAGCAGAATACCACACCAGGTTCACTCCTGTGACCACTTATTAGTTACACTCCTGACAGATACTGATTGTATATTGTGCAAACTAAATCAGCAAAATTTTGTATTGATAATGTTGTAATATGCTTGCTTGTTGGCAATCCACCATCTCCCTTGTTCATTATACATCCAATATGACACCACTAACTTACCACTTCCCTTGTGAACTCCAAGAATCTACGAGACATTTGACATTGGCCAACCATCGTTGTAAAACTGTGCTTGTGTTAGAGAATTGATGTCAGCTTCTTTCCTGAAGATAGAGGCCTTTACTCTCACTCAAAAGCAGAGATTTTACTGCTATTTTACTAGGAATCAGGAATTAAATATAAAACTCATTATCTTTTAAGATTGTCAGAAGATGACAAATCATTAGATAATCACTAGTCCTAATCACAGGTTTGGAAACTGGAGTTGGAAATGGGACTAGGTTAACTCGAGTTCAGCATGGACACAAGAGGCCTCCTTCAGCACATATTTCTAAGATGCCTTGAACTAACACATTCTTGGAAAACATCTGCTTTAGAGCACTGCAACAGTTTCAGAGTTCTTTATTGAGAAACATAAAATTACATCATTAATCACACCATTAAATAAACACTTTAAAAGTCAAATTATTCACACAATTTCCTTTTCAGAAACATTCATTAAATAGCTGTGAAATGATGTATGGCAGCATCTCAAACTACAGGGTATTGTAGAACATACAGAAGAAACTTTAAGCCACAGATGGTTGCTTAAAGTTGAAGGGAGATAAAAACAGAAACTGCTAGAAACACTTAGCAGTCAGGTAGCATCAGTGGAGAGAGAAACTTAGGTCACTGGACTTTTATCAGAATGCTTCTGTAACTTGACACTTGCATTATTCTCCCCCACAGGTAGTGCCCAACCAGCATTTCCTATTTTCATTTCAGATTTCCAGCACTTAACAGTTTTTTGACTTAAATAATTCTTTGATCTTATATAAAGCACCCTTTTTAAATGAATACTAAATGGGCAGGTACCATTCCAAGTTCCAATGGTATTAGTTGCTCTCAACTTTAATCCTCTTATCCTGCAACTCTTAAAAATAATAGCTTTACTTTGTACATCTTTCAATGATCCAGTTTTATTTCAACCTTACCAAGAAAGTAATGTACAAAGCAACAAGCAGGAGTGTTAATTTGGAAGTAGAAGAGAACTTAAGAATTGAAAGGATTAATATTCTCTCAGAGAACATACTTTGTGTTTGCAGTATGGAAACAAACAAGAAATAATTGCTTTGTGTGAAATGAAAACACAAGAGTTCAGTCATAGAGCCCAGGAGTTGTTGACTCAGTGAGAGGAATTCAACCATCTCTTCACTGCAGCCTCATCCTTTTCTCAGGAGGAGCTTTGGCTGATGAACTCTGCTGAGAGTTCTTTGTAGAGTCTTTTTCCTCCTGTTTGATTGTTTCAGTTGTTGGCTCTGATTCCTTTTTCACATGCTCCACTGAAAGGCAAAAACATAAATATTAAAAAGTCAATCAAAAGAGTCATCTAAAAGCCCAAACTACTAACTTGATTTACCAAAAAACAACTCACCTGGTACAGGCTTGTCTCCAGATTTTGGCTGAAAATGAAAACAATAATAATCAATAATTTAAAAAAAATTAGCATTTGGATTATAATACAAGATCATGGAAATTCTCACATTATTTAATAGCACCATCCTGTTCACTGTAATGAGATCAGCGCTTAAATGAGAGGGCAACACTTTATTGTACTCAGTTTTTAACGGGATGAGATTGAATCTGGAAGCTGAGTAATAAGTGAAAAGGAGAGAATGAGCTAACAAAGGAACAAGCTGTTATTTTCTGAACAGGCTGGGAAATATTACTTCCTGTTTGGCACTCCCTTGGATCTGAGGATGACTTTCTTCCACTCTTCCAAAATTGTTTCAGCAAATTTGCTGATGATACAAAGATTGGAGGTATAGTTGACAGTGAGGAAGGTTTTCAAAGCTTGCAGAGGGATCTGGACCAGCTGGAAAAATGGCAGATGGAGTTTAATACAGACAAGTGTGAGGTATTGCACTTTGGAAGGACCAACTAAGGTAGAACATATAAGGTAAATGGTAGGGCACTGAGGAGTGCAGTTGCACAGAGGGATCTAGGAATACAGACACAAAATTCCATAAAAGTGGCATCACAGGTAGATAGGGTAGTAAAGAGAGCTTTTGGTATATTGGTCTTTATAAATCAAAGTATTGAGTATAAAAGTTGGAATGTTATGGTGAGGCCAAATTTGGAGTATTGTGTGCAGTTTTGGTCACTGAACTACAGGAAGGATATTAATAAGGTTGAAAGAGTGCAGAGAAGGTTTACAAGGATGTTGCTGGGACTTAAGAAACTGAGTTACAGAGAAAGATTGAATAGGTTAGGACTTTATTCCCTGGAGCACAGAAGAATGAGGGGAGACTTGATAGAGGTATATAAAATTATGACGGGTATAGATAGATTGAAGGCAAGCAGGCTTTTTCCACTGACATTAGGGGAGAAAAAACAGAGGACATGGGTTAAGGGTGACGGGGGAAAAGTTTAAAGGGAATATTAGGGGGGGGGTTTCTTCACACAGGGAGTGGTGGGAGTGTGGAATGAGCTGCCAGCTGAAGTTGTAAATGCAGGCTCACTTTTACCATTAAAAAAAAACTTGGACAGGTACATGGATGAGAGGTGTATGGAGGGATATGGGCCAGGTGCAGGTCAGTGGGACTAGGCAGAAAAACGGTTCTGTGCTGTAATGTCCTATGGTTCTTGTTCTGTGGGTTCTCAGGGGATTGACTGGGCTATTGCAGGACTCCCAGAGCTCAGAGCAGTGTCTGTTTCATGGGTGACGTGCTGAGCGAGCGAATGACATAGCCTACCCATCAGCACTGACTTAGTATAACTAGAGTCTCAGTGCCAGGAATGTTAGTCTGGTAGAGAAAAGGTTGATCACTGATCTCATCAGTGGATGGGAAGGGCTGCAGAAAGCATTGGTGCTTTACAGTTCTTTGCAATATCTGCTACAGGTTTGCATATAGGACGGCAAAGATCATCGGTCTTAATCTTCAAACACTACTTCAGATATCATAGGGTTGTACTGGAGTAAAGGTGATGGCGAATTTGATCATCAATATATCTGCTCTGAGAAGTATCACTGGAGTTATGAAATTTTAATGAAAATTTATATTTTCCAAGTTCTCATTATACACCCTTATGGTCAGATAGCAATAGCTACAAGGCAATAAGAGGTCAAATTCTCTTGCATTCTTCAGTGAGCAAGTTAACAATGACCTAGAGCTCAGCATGCATTGGTACAAAAGGGCACCATGGTAGTCTAGGGGTTAGCGCGACACTATTACAGCTCAGAGTTGGAGTTCAGAGTTCAAATCTGGCAGTGCCTGTACGGAGTTTGTACATCCTCCCCATGAATGCATGGGAAACTGGGTGCTCCTGTTTTCTCCCACATTCTGAAGACGGGCCAATTAATAGATTAATTGGTCACTGCAATACGGAAGGCGAACACCAGCTGCCTGCCTTTTGATTGCTGGTGAGATTGCTCCACTGCTGGAGAGGGGAAACTGTCTTTAGACAACCAGAGAGGGAGACTGCCTTTTGATCGCTGTGCTGCCGGAGAAGAGAGAGCCTGCCACTGTGCCTGGAGAATGTTATCCACGTTTTCTGCTTTTAGGATATGGATTTGGACAATGGACTTTTTTCTCCAGTCTTATAGTTTTTTTATATTGTGTTTTTTGCGAGGAGGGGGATTTGGGGGTTAATGATCGTGCTGCCATTCTTTTCTTTCTTGGTTTCATGGCTATCGGGAGAAGAAGAATTTCAGAGTTTGATAATAAATGAACCTTTGAACCTAATGCTTTCAAGGTAACCAATAGTTGGTCTATATTATCTTTTCCACTGAAGTAAGATTTTGTGGATAAGGTGACAAGAATGGACAAACTTATTTCATGTTTGTAGCAAACATTAGCAATTTTACCTTTAAAGATGGATTCAAAGACTAATACATTGCATAAACAAAACTATTTAATTCTACTCTTTGGGTGGGTAGTTTGGTGGGCAACATTCAACCATTTTCCTTTAATATTCAACCCTTTCTCTGAACAAGTCCCTTTGAACTCAGTTCCCATTAAACCTGAACTTGCCATAGCCTCCTCATGCCATTAGGTACAGCCAGATGGTTTTAGTATGAAAAGGAGCCTCAGAAAATGGTGCAAACCCTGGGCTCCTCAAACAACATTAAAAGCCATCTGGTCTCCCTAGATATTGTAAAATTAAGGGAACTTTGCATGGTTGGTCACAATGCTCTTCTATATTTATTCATTTACTAACAAAAGTGTGAACCTGAATGTTGCAGGCAGACCTGAATATACTTGGGCTGGAATTTCTGTCGGATATCCAGAAGTAACATGTCTACTCTCTGACGCTGAAATATTGAACTAGGCTCTTCTTTCTTCTTTGATTTTGGTTTTACTTTATCTGGATGTGAGAAGAAGAAACAGACAAAAAAAATCTCAGTTACCCTGAAGACAAACAATCATCATTTTAAACAGGTTTGTTAATCAATGTATTTAACCTCACCTAAACTATTGTTTGGCCAACCACACCGGTACATTTCAGAGGCCCAGCTTTCTAAAGAGTTCTTGCAAAGTATGGCACTACATTTCAAAAGTAATGCTGGGGGGGGCGGGGTAGCCAGGCCCCCCCCACCCCCAGCATTATTCAGTACTTTTTGACAAGTTTCTAATTTGAAAGCTTATTGGTGAAGGTGAGGCATGAAAGGGCAACTCAGCCAAGTGGACTGCACATCCTATGCTAGGAGGGTAGCTACTATTGCACAGTGACCTATACGGGAAGTACTTCCCGCTGCAGTTTTGGTGTTGCAGCATGGCTGGAGTCACTGCGGTACATCCACAAGGCTGAGGACTTTGTGGAAAGCACTTTCAGAAGAGTCACACTGCAGCTAATCAGTGTGTGAGCAGAAGGAATGAATGACGGCAAGGAAAACTAGGAAGAGCAGCAAGTCCAATTTGGTTTTGAATACTGAAGAGGATAATGGTTTCTCAAGGGAGTGCAGTGGCACCCAGGAGCATGAAAGGGAGGAAGAAATGTGAGAGAACAATGGTGGTAGTGGATTCATAAGTTTGATGAGAACATGGGTGTTTCTGGTCTGCAGATGTAATTCCAGCTTGGTTTTCAGATTGTCTCCTGGGTTATGGATATCTCCAGAGCATCCTGAGGTGGGATGAGTGGAGAATCAGAAACTGGTAACAAAACTATAGATACAAGGGTCCTGTAAGCAAATCTTAAAGGATCTTGGAATTAAGTTAAAAAGCAGAACCGCACGGGTAGCAATCTCAGGATCATTCTCAGTGCCACCTACAGAAAGAGGAGAATAACAAAGGTGGCTACCGAGTTGCACAAGAGGGAGGGATTTAGATTTCTCAGACTTTATCTCCATTTCTGGAGCAGGTGGAGTAACAGTTAGGTGGGTTACATCTCAACAGAACACCAATATGCTCAAAAGAGGGTTTGCTGGTGTTTTCATGGAGGATTTAAATTAGCTTGGCAGGGGAACAAGATGCTGGAGAAACTCAACAGGTCAGGCAGTGACAGTAAAAGGAAATGATTGGTTAACATTTTGGGTTAAGACCCTTCACCTGGACTGAAATAGTAACAAGAGTCAGGAAGGAGAGCAGTAGTGCTAAAGTTAGAAACACTGAGAGCATGTAAACAGAAGAAGCAACCATAAACAGGGCCAGAGTGCGGGAAAAATATTAAAAAAGCAAATTTAAAAACTCTACAGCTTAACGTGTGTCACATCCACAGCAAGATGAATGAATGACATCAGTAACTGTAAATGGATATGATCTCAGTGCCATCACAGAAATGTGGCTGCATGCTGAGCAAAACTAGAAAAGTAAATATTCCAGAGTACTCAAAGCTTAGGAAAAACAGACAAAAAGAACGAGGAAGCACAATAGCAATGTTAATAAGGATGACATCAGTTCAGTAGTTAGAAAGAATTGTGGCTCAGCTGTTTGTGTTGCAGGAAAACGGTACAGAACAGTCTAGGTGGAGTTATGCAATAACAGGCTATCAAATATAATACTGACGGTTACCCTACCATCATCACCCACAACCCCAACCCCTCCTGAGAAGGAATTATAACTCAGGGCATAGCATAAATGGGAAAATTGGCAGTATAATGGGTAATAATGTAACTGTGGGGGACTTTAATATACATGCAGATGAGGCAAATCAAATCTGTAACAACACAGGGGATTAAGCACTGCAAATGTATACAAGATGAATTTCAAGTATGTTTAGAAATAAACAAGGAAACATTATTTAGATCCATTTCTGTGCAACAAGAAAGTTAAACAATAAGCTTGCTGTAAAGAGGCCCTTGGGAAATATAAAAGAATTTTACAAGATCAAAAATGTGGTTTAATCTGAATCCAGAGCATCCCATCTAGCCACAAAGGCAAAGGAATGCAAACAGAAAATGCCAGAAACACTTAGCAGGCCTGGAAGGAGGAATTAATGATTTCCGGAACATAGTTTGCCAAGAAGGGTAAGGAGTACACTCAATGTTCATTGCATGGAAGAAGGCAGTGCAACTCATTAAGTCCATATTGATTCCAAGTAAGAACAGGCCAGTTAATCTCATTCCACTGCACTCTTCTCAAGCACTTCTGTTTTTAGTTTCCCTTTCAGCTCCTTTTTTGAATGGCAATTGAATCACCCTTCTCTATTATCCCTGTCGTGAATTCCAACCCTCTTCAGCATAAAAGAATTTTCCTTGATGCCATTTTAGATTTATTTGCCAATTATCAATATTTCATATTTCCCGATCTTTGATTCTTCTGTCAATGGGAACAGTTTCTCCCAAAAACACTGCCTGTAACATTCAAGATTTTAAATACCTCTTTGCTTTTACACCAGCAGGTGGCATGCTACTAAGTTTTTAAAAAATGGTCAATGTTAGCAGTGTACATGAAAACTTACCCCTCTCTTCTTGATCCTTGAAATGCCACCAGTATCCTTTAGAGGGATGGTATCGGCAGTAAGACATTGCTTCATCAAATGCAGACTGCACAGCATGCACTGCTGTCAGCTTTTTTTTTGGAATAAAATAAAACAGAAAAAAATGATAGTTGTTATGCCTTCGGTAATGATCTTTCCTTGATATAAAAATACTGTTGACTTGAAAGGGGATACACAGGACACTACACTGAAATTACTGTAATAGATCTATAATGGAAAATGTTTAAATTATATTACAGTAGTTTGTATTTTTAAAAAATGGATATCATTTATACCTAACAGTTACACACAGGCTGTGTAGATCTCAATACTATCATTAGTGGGTTTATATGATTCATAAAAGCAGGCCTGGCTTGTTTTTGAAGTTTAAACTTATGACTGCTTTCAGCAAAATTGTTGCTTCTCCTATTACACAGTTAAATAAATTCTTTTCCTTTTCTGAAATATAAACGGGGAGGACAAGAACTGTGATATCCAGCCATACAGACCACTTCACAACTGTTGCTGTTATGAGACACAAAAGGAGGAAATGCAAGAGAAAAAGCAGCATTTTGGTTTTCTTCTCTGAAAGATAAATGGCAAATTACCCTAGATGGATCATGACCATTGAATATTGAATTGGAATACCAAACACAAAGAAAAGTAACCTACCATTCTGGAGTTTATTACAGATCCCAAATCAGGAGCTTGATACACCACTCCAGCAATTATATAATAGTCAGCTAAAGGAGTAGCTAGAAATGATAAAAATAAAGATTATCAGAAGTTAAATTCTTATGCTACAGTAAATTTTAGAATTGGTACAAATATAAATAACCTTACAGCAATTTCTGTCATGAAATACTGCTGCTTAAAATCCTAGCTTTTCAGCATAAGCAGCCTGACATAATATAAGTCACAGGTATGATTTCATGTACTGGTTTATTAGGGAATAACAGAAGAAAAACAGATTCATGCACAGGACCCAAGTTATTTGTACTCTATTTTCTTCCCAGGCTATTCACTACCAGAATAAAAATAGACAGGTTTATTTGGCTTTATATAGTACAACAACACAAAGCTCACAATCAATTGAAGTGCCGTAACTACTTACACTAAGAAATGTGAGCTTTCTTCAACAAAACAAATCCCAGCAACAACAAGGTGTGTGCGCACTTTTGTTATTTCTACAGGGAAACAGAGTTCCACTATTAACATTGTGCCATCTTTACCATCCATCTAAACACTATCCAAACTAGAAGCAAGACTTCTGTTTAAATCCAAAGCTTCTGAATAGTTTCTGCCAATATGCAGCTCTCACGATATATTAAGTTTGAAAATCAATCTTCAATATAGGCTCAAACTCTATCAGAGGATCATATTTATAATGACTCAAAGCAAGAATACTAAAGAGGCACACAAGATGGTTATTTTATATAATTCAACTTTCTATGATATTTTGAATGCCAGTACTTGTTGCTGAGGAGGCTCAGATTCCTCTTGGTCTACAAACAGCAATCTTTGCTGCATATTAATGCACCATACTCATTCTAATATACTTATTAATAGAAGGAAAACAAATAGGATTTACTTATCCAAAGTGAACAGAACTTTTAAAATATTCTTTCATTGCAGAGCAAGAATGCCATCTGCACAAGAACAATGAAAAAAATGAAGACTGAGTTTGAGAGAGAGAAACAGAGGGGTGATAGAAGAGCAAATGGATGGGGGGGGAACAACACCACCATCTTCTAATGACTATTTACATGCAGTGCCATCTGTCACTCAGCACATCAGCACTTCTGGCATGGTAGCATAGTGGTTAGCATAAAGCTTTACAGCACCAGCAATTAGGGTTCAATCCCCATTGCTGTTCATAAGAAGTTCATATGGTTTCTCTGTGACTGCGTGGGTTTCCTCCCATATTCTAAAGATGTACGAGTTAGGGTGAGTAACTTGTGGGCATGTTATGTTGGTGCTGAAAGCATGGCGATACTTGTGGGTTGCCCCCAGCACATCCTGGACTGTGTTTGTTGTTGACACAAATGACACATTTCACTGTACGTTTTGATGTCTTATTTTTACTACTGTACCTTTATCTTAGACCTACACTTTGTTTAGAATTACAGGTTGGGTATCCCTTTTCCGAAATTCCAAAAGTTGAAAAAATCTGAAATCCAAAATTTTTTTGAGCACTGACATCATGTCACAAATGGAAAATTCCCCAAGCTGCTGGGAAGAAGACCACAGAAATATTGCAAAGCTATTTTGTTATGACTGCCTTAATGATATTGAAATTTCTTACCTTGTGTTGGAGAATGTCTATGTTGCTTTCGAATAATATACAATATAGGTTCCTGAGCATGAAGCAGAATGTATTCCAGACCGGTCATGTTACTGTAACACAACAAAAACAAGACTCAAATTATTATTTCACCAGGTTACTACACTACCAGCAAACTGTTTTACACAAAAGTTCTAACTGAAGGGAATGCGAGCTCCTTGGGTAGGTTAAACTAATTTTAAGCCATTAAATAATTTCTGCACCACCCTCCATTCTCCAGAATTTGACACTTAACCATAATGTAATCCATGTACTCTAGTGACTGTCAAATTCACACAAGGGTCAAAGAGAGAGGATAAATAACAGAATTACACAACTTTTATCTGTAATCACATACACCACAGATAACTGGATTAGCTCCTACTTTTTGACGATACAAACACTAACAATGCTGTTATAGTGTTAAAAAATGAAGCAATTTTCTCATTAAGTTTATCTAATGGGTCCATTAACAGGAGCCACAGTGAAATGATGGGATGAAATCAATCATTACCAGCTGCTTCCTGAAAACCAGAGGCAATTTAGATCACAATTTAGCTAACATTTTTAGCTCTGGGCAAAGAAGCCACATTTGTGGCTTTGAAAGTCTGCTCTATAGGAGTGAACTGCAAAATTTTATATTTCTTCAATTTTAAAAAATCTAAATTGAACTATCTGCAGGGACATATCCCTATTATTGCATATGGATGAAAAATTATTTAATAAGTCAAAATATAAAGCAAAAATCAAATATTGCATTCAATTATAAACATGTTACCCAGCAGACATTTTAAGCTTCATTTAAAAAATGACCCTCAACAGAATTATTATTGCAACATATAAAGTATGGCACAGAACATAATTTATCTATCTTTATTGTTTAAATTTGTTACTTTATAACTAAACTTCCATCTAAAACAAGAGAAAATATGCAGATTCTGGAAATCCAAGCAACACACACAAAATGCTGGAGGAACTCAACAGACCAGGCAGCATCTATGGAAAAGAATACAGTCAACGTTTCGGGCTGAGACCCTTCAATCTAATGTAGGTTCTTCTACCAAATACGAAGGGGTTAAAATGACAATATGGTTAATTGGAGCAAGGCTGAAAACAGGGATAAGCATTTTGTTTGAATCACGGCCATGGCATTGCTCACCTAATTACATATGAATAAAGGTACATTCCAAATCATAGTGATTCATTTTAGAAGAGGTTAATGACACTGATCCCAAATGAAATATTTGGCAAAAGAAAATAAAAAGGCCCCACAATGAAATGTTAGTATCTTGGAGAATGGAAGAATCTTTGAACCAATAACAGGTCATAGTGTCAAGTTATCCAGCACAGAATGGGCTCTTTGGCCCATCATGTCCATACTGACCATTTTGCTTATCTACACTAATCTGGCATGAAGGGCATATACTTTATGTCATTCCTTGCATATTTACATATATTTTAAGGCTTATGTATAAAGGAAAAACATTAACATATTTGGACAGGAACTAGTTAGAATTAATTAGGAACAACTGCTTTCAGGGAAGTCCATATATGACACGTGGAGAGTGTTTAAAGACCATCTGCACAGAGTACAAAGTTCAAAGCAAATTGATTACCAAATACGTGTTACCGTATGCTACCCTGAAATTCATTTCCTTGCAGACACTCGCAAGAAAAAAGAAATGCAACAGAATTTTATGAGAAACTATTCCTGAACCTGGTGGTGCAGGGCGCAAGGCTTTTGTACCTCCTGTCCAATGGTAGTAGTAAGAGAACAGACTGGATGATTGGGGTCTTTGATGATGGTTGCTGCTTTCTTGAGGACAAAAATAGGTGTCAGGTATGGGAACCTTGGATGTTGCGAGAATGATGAATTCAGTCAAAACAAAAATGGAACCACATGCAAGGAGTAGAAAGCTAAATCAAACAGAGCCCTTATTATAAAGACAAAAAACAGAGCTCAAGAAAGGAATCAGGAAAAACACAGCGGCCATGAAAAGTCCTTGGTAAGTAGGATTAAATAGAATCCCAAGACATTCTACACATGCATCAAGAACAAAAGGATAACTATAGAGTGGGTAGGACCACTCAATGACAAAGGAGGGAACAAGGATGTGGAGATCGAAAGATAATTTGCTAGGGCATTTCAAGATAAAGACAGAGGGTCTATTAATGAAATTCAAAGTGGATCTGTCCCAGGGCCTTACGGGATATACCCTGATTATTGAGAGAGATAAGAGGGATCGATAAGACCTTGAACAAAATCTTTGTGCCCTCTCTAGCTACAGGTGAGGTTAGGGAAGACTGGCAAGTAGTTAACATTGTTCCATTATTCAAGAATGGAAATGGGTATAATCTTGAAAATCTAGTTCAGTGAGGTCTTATTTCAGTGGTAGAGAGGATTCTTAGGAAGTGGGCTTAAAAACATTTGGAAACCCATGGCCTTATTAGGGCACTTAGCAAGGCTATATGCAGTTCAAATTGTGTTTTATTCACTCGATAGTTGTTTTACAAAGGAGGTGAAGGTAGAGCAGTGGATGTTGTCTTCTACATAGATTATAGAAATGGCCTTGACATTTGACAAGGCCCACAAGGAAGGCTCATCCCTGATGATTAAGCTGCATGGGGTCCATTTTGAATTGGTCACTTGGATTAAGAATTGGCTTGCTCATAGAAGGCAGAGGTAATGGTTGATGAGTCTGATTCCAGCTGGAGGTCTGTGATAGTATGTGTATATATGGGTGTAGTGGCATTTGTACCAGACTTCAAATCAAGCGGTTCCAGGTTTGCATCTGGGAGGCTCCTTGCAAACTTTCCATCCGTGCTGGGTTGAGCATCAAGCTAGCAACTTGGTCTCGTTTTAAAAAAAGAGAAATACTACAGCAAGTTTTCCACCCGATGAGCCACAAGGCACGGAGAGGAAAAATGTTAATTGGGCTACTGGTTAATCAGAGCAGCTGTTTATTTGGAACAAAAACTAAATAGACAAAATAGCCAGATTCTCTTAATCAGGGCAGGATACCGTTGCCAAACCGTTTCTAACTAGTGTCAGTTGTGCACAATTGCATGGCTGTCACACTACACCGTGCTGAGAGTGATCAGTTTTTAAAATAGCGTCTGTTGTGTGTGTTTGTGTTCAAAAAGCAGTGAACTTTGTCACTGATAGCTGGCAAGAAATAAACAGTAAGACAATTCAAAACTGTTTTGTTCACCAAGGTTTCAGGTTTGGAAATGCCAGAAATGTCCCAGTGTGAAAATGAAATAATTTTACTATTTCAAGTTAAGAATCATGACAAATTTGAAGGTATCGAAAATAATCTTTAATGTTACAATGAAAATGACTACTTAGAGGATGCAATCATCTAAAGCACTGTATGAAGGCAGTCCATTATCTTCACTAGGTGTCTGTGCTGACTTTGTTTAATTGTAGTTAATCAAAAGAACACAGCAGATGGAATTCCTCCATCGATACCCATTAAAAGAACTAATACATAGTTTTATAGTACTCTAAAGGTATTGGTAATGTTCTAAGTTGTTCTGTATTTCATTTCAATGCATAAATTGTACCTCAGTTAAACGGTAGTTTGTCTTTTAACTATTTCCATGAAAATTTGACTAACTGGGGCAACTGCTTAATTGTGTCCCAATTAACTGGAATTCTGTGCTTCTCTGTAATAAAGTGTGTACATATATAGAAATGCATAATATTATTCGAGGCAGAGATAGAGTAGACAGCCGTTATCTCTTTCCCCAGGTTGAAATGTCCAGTCCAGAGCATGCATTCAAGGTAAGAGGTGTGGATATGTTCAAAGAAGTATGGGAAAAGTTTAATCAATACACAGAAAGCGGTGGCCTGGAAGTGCTGCCAAATACAATAGAGGCATTCAAAAGACTCTTAGATACATACATGAATGTGCTAGAAATGGAAAGATATGGACATGACAGAGGAAGAGAGATTACATCAGTCTGACATTTAATTAGTTCAGCACAGCACAGTGGGCCATAAGACATGTTCCTCTAAAAAGTACGATACTTCAGACTCCACTTAACTCATTAAAAAATGCAATCTCATCTCCTAACAATATTGACAAATACTGCAATCAATCACTATGGTAAAGGTGTTAGAACAATGTATCCATACTCCTTGGCCTGTCTTTGAATTGAATTAGTTTAATGTTTAAATGAAATAATAAATTATTTTTGATAACTAATGTTGTTGCTATGTTCTCAGATCTAAGGCATAACTTAAGCCAGCAAAAGTATCCCATGCAAATCCACTGGACCATTGTATGCATGCCTTGAAGTATCATTAAAAAAGAAACAGCACGGCATCTGGAAAGAAATGGATCCGTCAGGCAGACACAGCATGGATTCAGCACAAGCAGGTCCTGTTTGACAAACCTACTGGAGTTCTTTGAGGATATAACAAATGTAGTGGATAGAGAAGAGATGGATGTTACTTACTTGGATTTCCAGAAGGCATTCGATAAGGTGCCACATAAAAGACTTATCCATAAGATAAGGATGGATAGAGTTTGGGGTGATGTATTGGATGGATAGAGGATTGGTTAACTGATAGAAAACAGAGAGTTGGGATACATGGGTGTTCCTCTGGTCAGCAATCAGTGGTGTGTGGTGTGCCACAGGGGTCGGTGTTGGGCCCGCAAATGTTCACAATATACATTAGCGATCTGGAAGAGAGGACCGAGTGTAGTGTAGCCAAGTTTGCTGATAACACCAAACTTGAGTGAAAAAGCAAACTGTGCAGAGGATACGGAGAGTCTGCGGAGAGATATTGGTAGGTTAAGTGAGTGGGCAAGGGTTTGGCAGATGGAGCACAATGTTGGTAAACACACTATCATCCACTTTGGAAGGTAAATGGAAGATCAGATTATTTAAATGGTAAAAAATTACAGCATGCTGCGGTGCAGACAGACTCAGGAAAGCTTGTGCATGAATTGCAAAAGGTTGGTTTGCAAGTGCAGCAGGCTATCAAGAAGGCAAATTGAATGTTGGTTTTCATTGTTAGCGGAATTGCATTTAAGAGCAGGGAGGTTATGCTGCAACCGTATAGGGTACTGGTGAGGCCGCATCTGAAGTACTGCGTGCAGTTCTGGTCTCCTTACTTGAGGAAGGATATACTGGCTTTGGAGGTGGTACAGAGGAGGTTCACCAGGTTGATTTCATAGATGAGGGGGTTAGACTATGAGGAGAGATTGAGTCACCTGGGACTGTACTCGCTGGAATTCAGAAGGATGAGAGGAGATCTTATAGAAACATACAAAATTATGAAAGGGATAGATAAGATAGAGGCAGGAAAGTTGTTTCCACTAGTAGGTAAAACTAGATCTAGGCGACATAGCCTCAAGATTCGGTGGAAGTAAATTTAGGTCAGAGGTGAGGAGGAACTGCTTTTCCCAAATCTGTGGAATTCTCTGCCCAATGAAGCAGTGGAGGCTACCTCAGAAAATATATTTAAAACAAGGTTTGATGGATTTCTTTCATTGTAGAGGAATTAAGGGTTATTGGGAAAAGGCAGGTAGGTGGAGATGAGCCCATGGTCAGATCAGCCATGATCTTATTAAAAGGAGGAGTAGGCTCGACAGGCCAGATGCCCTACTCCTGCTTCTATTTCTTATGTTCTTATGTAACATACACCAAGAAAAACAACACGAGAGCCAAAACTTAACAGCAGGAAAAAAATAAATAAGCAAAACAAAAGCAATGAAAACAGAAAAAGAACTGAATGCAAGTGCTTTCAGTTCAAACCAACAAATTACACATCACAGTAATATACCACATTTAAGTTATCTTTGAAATGGTAATTTCTTCTTTTATCTTGAGTAAAAAATGAAAAATACTTAAGTTTTATTTAAGGAACAATTTTTGTTCCATTGCCTAGGTCTGTTAGTCATCTTTTCTTCAGCCTTCTTGCTGTTGAACGATAAGATGATTATGTACCTACACCACCAGGTAGGTATACATTATTAACACCATAAGACATAGGAGCAGAATTAGGTTATTCAGCCCATCGAGTCATGGCTGATTTATTATCCCTCTCAACTACGTTCTCCTGCCTTCTCCCAATAACCTCTGGCACCCTTACTAATGAAGAACCTATTAACCTCCACTTTAAATACACCCAATGACTTGGTCTCCACAGCCATCTGTGGCAATGAATTTCACAGATTCATTCTTAATAATAGACTCCGACATTGTCCCAACCACTGAAATCAAGCTAAATGGCTTATAATGTTTTATTTTGCCTCCTCCCCTTCTTGAAGAGTGGAGAGACAGCTCTATTTTTCCAGCTCTCCAGAACCATACCTGAATCTAGTGATTCTGGAAAGATTACTTCTAAAGCCTCCACAATCTTTTTAGCTACCTCTTTTAGAACCCTGGAACGTAATCCATCTGATCCAAGTGACTTGTCTACCTTCAGACACTTCAGCTTCTCCCAAGCATCTTCTCCTTAGTAAGAGCAACTATACTCACTTCTGCCCTGACACTCTCGAATCTCTGGAATACTGCAAAATAATTACGTTCATCTATTTCTTTGTCTCCCATTACTACCTCTCCAGCATCAGTTTCCAGTGGGCTGCTATCCACTCTTGCCTCTCTTTTACTCTTACATATCTGAAAAAACTTCTGGTATCTTCTCATATTATTGGCTAGCTTACCTACATATTTTATCTTTTTGCTCCTTACTGCATTTTTTAGTTATCTTCTGCTGGTTTTTATCTTCTATTTTATCACAATCCTCTAACTTCCCATTAATTTTTGCTGTATTATATGCCATCTCTTGTGCTTTTATGCCGTCTTTGACTTTCCTTGTCAGCTATGGTTACCTCATCCTCCCTTTAGAATACTTCTTGGTTGGGATGTATCCACCTTGAATCTTCTGAATTGCCTCAGAAACACCAGCCAAAGCTGTTCTGCCATCGTCCCTACCAGTATCTCCTTCCGATCAACTTCGGCCAGCTCCCCTCCCATGCCTCTGTAATTCCCTTTACTTCACTATAATACTGATACATCTGATTTTATCTTCTCCCTCTCAAACTGCAGGGTGAATTCTATCATAATATGATCACTACCTCCTAAGGTTTCCTGTACCCTGTTTCCGAATCAAATCTGGTTTATTACACAACCACCATTTCAGAATTGTCCTTTCACTAGTGGGTTCAACCATAACTGCTCTAAAAAACAATCTCATAGGCATTTTACAGATTCTAACTCTTGGGACCCAGCACCATCCTGATTTTCTAATCTACTACATATTGAAATCCTCCACAACTATTGTACTACTACCCTTTTTTCTATCTCTCATTGCAATTTGTACACCATATCCTGACTACTGCTCGGGGGCCTGTATATAACTTCCATCAGGGTCTTTCTACCTTTGTACTTTCTTAACTCTACCAAAAAGGAATCTACAGCATCCAATCCTATGTCATCTCTTCCAACAGAGCCACTCCCACCCTCTGCCAACCTGCCTGTCCTTTCCATACAATGTGTATCCTTAGATGTTAAGCTTCCAACTATGATCTTCTTTCAGCCACAACTCAGCAACTCAGGGCCCACGTCATACTTTCCGATCTCTAACTGCGCTATAATTTACCTCACTCTGTATATTCAGTCGTGTATTCACTTTTTTCAATTTTGCCCCAATGTTGCACTTAACTCATCCCACTGCCTGCAATTTTGCCCTATCATCTGCCTGTCTTTCCTTACAGTATCACTTCACACTGCATCAACTTGTATACCCACTGCCCTATCACTCCAGGTTCCACCCCCCTACCAAGTTTGCTTAAATCCTCCCCAACTGCTGTAGTAACCTGCCCACAAGGATATTGATCCCCCGAGTTCATGTATAACCCACCCCTTTTGTACAGATCATACCTTCCCCAGAGGAGATCCCAATGACCCTGGAATCTGAAATACTGCCCCTTGAACCAATTCTTCAGCCATGCATTCATCTGCATAATCATCCTATTCTTTCCTAATCATCCATCACTGGCGCATGGCACAGGCAGCAATCTAGAGATTACTATTCTTGAGATCCTGCTTTTCAGCTTTCTACCCAACTCCTTATATCCTGTCAGGACTCCTCCCTTCTCCTATTTATGATACCGATACCAATATGTACCATAACTTCAGGCTGTTCACCCTTTAGAATCCTTTGGGCCGGATCTGAGACATCTCTGACCCTAGTATCTGGGAGGCAATATACCATATGGGTGTCTCTTTAACGTCCGCTCCTCTAACTCCAGAATTCCCCATCACTACTGCACTCCTCTTCTCCCCCCTCCACTTCTGAGAAACTGAACCAGATTCAGTGCCAGAGATCTGGTTGCTGGCAGCTTCCCCGGTAGGTGGTCCTTCCCAACAGTATCCAAAGTGATAAACTTATTATTGAGGGGAATGGCCACAGGGATACTCTACACTTCCCTTTTGCTCTCTTGACAGCCATCCAGCAACGTGGGGATGACTACCTCCTTACAGCTCCCATTTCTCACCAGCTGATTCTCCCGTATGAGCCAAAGGTCATTGAGCTGTAGCTTCAGTTGCTTAACACGTTCTCTGAGGAGCAGCAGTCTCACAGACACAACAAAACACAGTCCCTGCAGCCATTCCCTAACACGGTTTGTAAGGAGCTGCAGATGGATGCACCTCATGTAGACCCTAGACCCAATCTCACCATACTAGTTATGTACTAATAGACAAAGAAAGAAAAAACTTACTTAGATGCTAAGCTCCCTTCTCGCCTAAGCCTGACCTATCTAACACTGGCCCACTCACACAATGGCCTTTCCGCCTACACCTTACTTCTTTTCACTGGCCTTTGCCAAATGCCTAATAGATCGTTATGATTGAATTCTGCTGAAAAATCCTGAAAGACCCCGAGCTCTCTTTAAACCTCACATCACCTCTCCCACCAGTGTGTGTTCGCAATAATTGAAGCCTGCCGAAAAGTCCCGAAATAGCTCAAACATTTTTTTAAACCTTGCGCAGGCACTCCCACAAGTGACTGCTCGCAATGATTGAAGCCCACCAGTTAAAAACTTTAAACAACAACACTTATAGTAATCCAAGGAAACTGTTGAAAGGAACTTGACTTTAGAGCATATCGATCGAGCAAAACCTACTGCAGATGGTCCAGACTAAGCCGCTGCATTTTGACCACTTCATTGTTGCAGGTTCGATCATAAAATGGGTTGCTTCTTTCAGAAAAGTAGTCAAGCACATTCCCTGGATTTAGAATTGGAATCCAAGCACTGTCTACCCATGAGATTCCCAGAAGATTATCTAAAAGAAACACAGCAGATACAAGAGGTTTATTTTAAACAGGCATTAATTTGATTAACTCTTACAAAGAGACAATAAAAAAGTGGTTGCATAATGTCAACTAAATCTACTTGTTCAGGTAACTAGATATTGAAACCAGACCATCATCAATTGATGGTTTACATTTTACGTGGCTTCTCAGAATGCAGAGCAAATTCTAATATTTATCTCTTTTTTTTTTGCTGATACCAAATAATATAACATTAGGTCACTGGAGTTTGTGGTACTCCATTGTGCATACCACGGATTTCCCTGGATTATAATAGTGAATACAATTCAGAAGTATCCCCAACATAAGAATTAGTAGTAGGCCCTTTGAGCTCACTGTACCATTCATTAAAATGGTTCTCTCTTCCTCACTTTATTACATTATCCGTGGATTGGTTTAATATTCAGAAATCTATCTGTTTTGAATGAATTCAATGACTGAACTTCCAAAGCTCTCATATATGGGGAATTACAAATATTTACTACCCTCTGCATAAAGAAAACTTTCTAAATGGCATACATCTCATTTTTATATGGTACCCCAGTTCTGAACTCCTCAGCCAGGGGAACATCCTTCCTACATCCACTCTATTAAGCCCTTTAAGAATTTTCTAAGTTTCTAGAAACTTTCTTCTCATTCTTCTAAATTCCAACAAATACAGGTGGTCTTTACAATCTTTCCACTAATGGTAAATCCACCATATCAGAAATCAGTGCATTCAATGGAAAATGCATCTTTTTAAAACTATTTAAAACTGTAAAATACTCCAAGCATAGTCTCATAAGGCTGACTGGATAATAGTATGCCCCTACTCTAGTACTCGAAGCCTCTCACAATAAAAGCCAACATACCCTTTGCCTTCAACATCACTGCCCCTGCACATTAGTTTTTGGTGCCTTGTGTACAAGAACAGCCAATTCCTTTAAATATTTCCCAATCAGTTGCCATTTGAAAACAGACTAAACTACTGAAGGAAGTCAGTGGTCAGACAGCATCCATAGAAACAGATGTTTCGGATCAAGACCTATTTTTCATTTAGTCCAAAGCAAATAATATTTCACATTATATTCCATCTACCCTGTTAGCCTGTCTATAAAGGAGCTTCAGGAGCATACATTTTCCTTACTAACCAAACCTACTTTGTAGGTATCAGCAAGCTTGGCATCCTGGCAATGCTGATGTAGGCTGAGGCTGAGCACTGATCCCAACATAATCCACTAATCACAGCCACTCAATCTTTGAACTCTGGAGTATCTGTAATCCTGCTTCTTTTTGTTAATCATGTAATCATGAAAGGCAAATTCTTTTTGACAAACTTACTGGAGTTCTTTGAGGAGCTCAGTGGATAGAGGGGAACAAATGGATGTTGCATACTTGGGATTTCCAGAAGGCATTCGATAAAGTGCTGCATAAAAGACTTATCCACAAGATAAAGATGCATGGAGATTGGGGTAATGTAAGAGCATGGATAGAGGATTGCTTAAGTAACATTTGCCCACCATTCAAGTTCAAATTTATGCTGAATGGAAGGCAACGGCCAAGCTACGCCTACAGAACAGCAGACGCAATTCCCTCATAATGCACATCTGACTCTTAGTTTGGTGTCAATTACTTAAGACCTCCCAATGCTAAAACCTCAGTGTTCTGACTCCCTTCACCAGACACAGTATCACAGCCAGTTTCAACACTGACTGCGGTCATCAATAGGGCTCATCAAAACACTCCCAGTGTAACTAACAACTGGCAGCAAACACTAACCTTGCCAGTGATGCACCTATTCTACAAATGAAGGCAGTGGATTTCAACTTACACATATTACCAAAAAAATAGCTTTACCTCAATCTTTAGTTTATCACCAGTACCCTGAGCAGCAATAACAATGTCCTGAGTTTAAAAAAAAAATTCCCAAGACACACAACAGAAAGACAAGGAAATTCGAAACAAAACTAGAGGGGGCAGATTTCAGAGATCCAAAAGCAGCAAGGTAGATTAAAAAAAAATCATGGGCAAGTTCCAGACTGAATGTCCTCATGACGATGACAAAGGACAGACAATAAGATGGATAAATAACTGGAAGAGGGTATATTAAGAACCCATGTGCGTCGACAATGACTGGACAACAGATTCATAACATGCGGAACATTGTGGAATAATACATCGCAAGCATCAAGATTTTTATTTTTAAATATGAAGCTGTCGAGCGTAGTAATCAGCAGTGTAGTGGTTGTGGGGTTGACGAGGGAGCAGAAACTGGCAGAATGCAGATACCAGCGCCTGCAGCAAAAATGCAGGGTCTCGATCCGAAACGCCGACCATCCTTTCGCTTCTCCACCCTCAGAAGGTTGAGTATGACCGGAGAGAGGGAACTTTTAAAGTATAGAATCTGGGTACGCCTGTGACCACACGAAACGGGCCCTCAGAAAAGAAACGCTCAATAAGTAAATGGTAAAATGGGCTGCCAATAGATTAAAAAGTTTCAGAACAGTTCAGCTAAACGGGAATCGCAGACCCCAGAGAAGGACCTCCGGAGCTTAGAAGGACTCTAAACCCGGGGAAGTATCTCCGGAGTTTGTCCACTCTCTCTGCAAAATACCCCCTACCACACCGACTGTTACTCACCTCTGTTGTCCACTGCCGCCATGACGCCTACTTCGGCGCACAATTAACACGTCACCACAAGACCGAATGATGTCATCATTTTGAGGCGGGGCGCAGGTCGGGAGTTACTCTCAGGCAGATGCGACAGAGGAGGAGGAGGTAGCAAATTGTGTGTGTTTTTAATATTTGAGTAATATTTAAAAATATAATGTTTGATTAAACATTCTTTGTTGCTTACATAATTCATTACGGGTTTATGTAAATACACGTGACTGGCATACGTCTTCACATCATACGTACACGTCTCGCTGGAAAGTAGATATGAAGTTCGGCAGGTGTTCCAGACTTCCTTATTTTACAATACAGTACTGTACACAAAATGCATGAGGAACTCAGTATCTATGGAAAAGATTAAGCAGTCGACGTTTCTTGCCGAGCCCTTCATCAATACATCCCATGTTTTTCTTCCAATTAGTTTTATGTTTTGCACATAACAGTGGTGACAAGGATGGGAGAGTGATCACTTGTCAGGAAAGGCATTGTTCCACATGAGTTAGAACGTTTCCATGCGATCTAGATCACTGGCTACGTTATCACGGATGGTATAAGGAACCACATGGGCTTTGTAAAACTTGTGTATGGTATTTTCACTTAACACTATTTTATCATTGATATGTTTCAGTTTATCAATGTCATCCTTAAACACTGTTGTGGCCTCAAAGCTTATTTTATTATCAAAATATATATGCTGTATACAGCCCTGAGGTTTGTCTTCCCCACAAAGATCCATGAAACAAAAGCATCAAACCTGTTCCAAGAAAAACAGCAAGCTCCTCCCCAGTGCGCAAAAAGAAAAACAATATAAATGGAATAAGAGTCCATTTCTGCTCAGTGTTTGTTATCTGAGGCTGCCCCGATTCAAAATTGCCCAAAATAACAACATTAAAAAAGGAGTAACCAGAATCACATCATAACATGAAGCAGAGACTCCAATCCACAAGATCTCCAGCACCATCCTCTGACAGCATTGACAGAGAGAGGGAACATTTGAACACAGGGACCTTCCTTCAGGAGCTGTGAGTGAGAGGGGGAAAGAGGATGTCACACACAGACACCTTCTGGCAGCATGAGGGAGAGGCTGATAGTGCTGAACATCCTCTCCCATTCTGCACTTGCCTCGATGATTTCAATCTTCCTTGGCGCTTTCATAGGTGAGAAATGGAGTTTATCATGGGTCTGGTGTGTTCTGGATATCCCACCATAGAAAACATCCTCTCCACAGCCACCCTATCTAGTCCTTTCAACATTCCGTAGTCTTCAATCAGACCCACCCACCCCCGCCGCATTCTTCTAAATTCCAGTGAGTACTGGCCCAAAGCTGCCAAATGCACCCCATATGTTAACCCCTTCATTCCTAGAATCATCCTTGTGAATCTCCTCTGGACCTTCTCCAATGATAATACATCCTTTCTGAGATATGGGGTCCAAAACTGTTGACAATACTCTAAGTACAGTCTTATAGAGGCTCAGCATTATCTCCTTGCTTTATTCTATTCTATTCCCCTTGAAATAAATGCCAACATTTATTTCAGAGGTTGATCAGTAAGAAATGGAATAGAACCTGGTTTTATTTAGGGACAGGTACTGTATTTAGGATAAGTCATAGTTTATGCTGGGGGTAGTTGGTGAACTGGTCAGCAAGGATGCATTCAGGAAACAAAGTGATGAAGGCGTTTCAGGATTTCATGACAACATGTAAAGGAGTAGGTATATGTGTGGAATCCCAATCAAAAGCCATGGATTAACAGCAATGTGAGGGCAGAACTCGGGGAGCGCGATGTAGCCTTCAGGTCAGGAGACAAACAAGCCTACAGTGAAGCACGGGGGAATCTCCGCAGGGGCATCAGGGATGCAAAGCACAAATACAAATTGCGCATTGAAAATCAATTTGATAACAACAACCCCCGCAGTCTGTGGAAAGGCATCAAAGTGCTGACAGATTACAAAACCAATAATCTGCTGCCAGAGGATGACGCCACACTGCCTGATGTCCTAAACCAGTTCTTTGCCCACTTTGATACTCAGAGGGGGGAGGCTGCTCCACTCATCAACCCACCTGACGATGGGTCCACACTGGTCCTCCAGCAACACCAGGTGAGATCCTCCCGGAAGAAAGTGAATGAGAGTAAGGCAACTGGCCTAGACGGAGTGCCTGGCCGGGTACTGAAAACATATGCGGACCAGCTTGCTCAGGTGTTCACAAGTATATTTAACCTCTCACTGCAACAAGCTGTTGTTCCAACATGCCTTAAAACCTCCACCATCATCCCAGCGCCCAAAAAATCAGCTGTGAAGTGCCTGAATGACTATCGCCCTGTAGCACTGCCACCTACAGCCATGAAGTGCTTTGAGAGTCTTGTGCTCTCACACATTAAGGCTACAATCCCACCTGATCTGGACAAACACCAGTTTACCTACCAGGCAAACCGCTCCACAGAGGATGCAATCACAACAGCCCTCCATATTGCTCTGGCTCACTTAGAGGTACTGAACACTTACGTGAGGATGTTATTTGTGGACTTTAGTTCTGCATTTAACACAGTCATCCCCCATAAACTGGTCAGCAAACTGAACACTCTTGGCCTTGGTTCCTCCCTGTCCTCATGGGTCATGGACTTTCCCACAGACCAACCACAGCGTCAGAATTGGTAAGCACACCTCCACCACCCTCATCTTAAAAACAGGCACCCGGCAGGGGTGTGTGCTGAGCCCTATGTTCTATACACTCTTCACACATGACTGCATCCCCATCTACACCTCCAACTCCATAATTAAATTTGCAGCCAATACCACAGTGGCCTGATCTCGGATGAGGATGAAACAGCCTACAGTCTCGAGGTGGATCATCTGATGGAGTGGTGTAAGGAAAACAACCTGGTCCTTAACACTTCTAAAACAACAGAGATGATCATTGACTTCAGGAGGTCAAAGGACAGAGTACACAACCCCCCTCCATATACATAGAGAGGTAGTGGAAAGTATGGAAAACCTTAAGTTCCTTGGAGTTATGTTGTCAAAACAGCTGACATGGACCACCAACACCTCGCTGCTTGTAAAAAAGTCACAACAAAGGCTATTCTTCCTCAGAAAGCCAAAACAGGCCAAACTCCCACAAAAGCTGTTGCTTAACTTCTACAGAAGCACAATTGAAACCATCTTGACCAACAGCGCCACAGTGTGGTATGCCAGCTGCACAGCCGCTGAGCGACAAGACCTGCATCGTGTGGTGAAGGCGGCCCAGCGAATTGTCAGGATGGAGCTCCCAGGACTGGACACCATCTATTCCAGCAGACTCAGGAGGAAAGCAATCAGAATAACCAGAGACACCACACATCCCGGCCACTCCCTGTTTTACCCGCTGCCATCCAGCAAAAGGTTCAGGACACTAAAAGCCAGAACAAATAGACCGAGGAACAGCTTCTACCACAGAGCTGTGGCCTCCATCACACCACTCCCACAGAACAATGACTGAAACTGTGAGCACACACATGCACACACAAGGACTCAAATACTTGCACTAGCGACACTTTGAGCACTACTGTGATATTCTGGTGCAGCTGCAACTTATTTTCTGCTACTTATCTATTTAATACTTTTTCTATTACAGTCTTGTTTTTATCTACTGCTTTATTTAATTGCCTGAGAGGAAGCCAAACAGAGTTTCATTGTATCTATGTATCATGACAATAAAGATCATGCATTCATTCTAAAGCCAAACTCACTGAGACTATGAAATGCATTGCTAACTTGTAATGACATTGTGTGTCACCCAAGTGTGGTTATAAGATCTTCTGTTATGAAGTCACAGAACAATATTGGGTTTCCCTGTGTAATACTTTACTGTGGTCATCCCTTTAGATGTACTGCAAGTTTGTGTAGTTGCTGGCATTTAGCACAGCACAAATGATCTTTGAAACCACTTTTTGAAGGGACAGAACACAGAGCAAACAACACTCTTCCGGCCTTTGAAATGTCTTTTTATGAATGAACAGATGCTGCCTTTATGGGGAGGGAATGGGAGAGTGCTCCCAGGGAGTCAAAATGATGCAAAGCACTGCTTGCGGGACAGGTGATCTTTGTGTAGGGAGATCCTCCAGGGAAATAGCCAGACATTCCAGCTAAGGTGGCTGTTCAAATCAGGGTGCAGAGTGCAAAAGCTGCCAGTTCTGAAAGCTTGAAATGCAGGCAAATACCTATCCCTGCTCTGTTGTCTCTATCTGCTGAAGGAGGCAAAAAATGAAACCCTCTCTCCTTGAGTATGGACTTTGGGTGATCTCTCTAATGGGCAGCAAATTATGGCATGTGGCAGATAGCAGTAGGAGCAGCATAGAATTGTCCTGAAGTCGTGAAGCTGTTTGACTGTGACCTTGATCTTCACAGGAGAGCAGACCACACACATGGGAAGCTGGAGATGGAATTGCAGAAGATTGCATAAATCACAACCTAAGGATATGCGCGGGACAGCCCGCAAGCGTCGCCCGGCATTCCAACATCATGGTTGTGCTATGTTGGTGCAGGAATATGCGGCTGCCCCCGGGACATCCTTAGATTTGGTAGGGACTCGCACCATCCAGGCCATGCTCTTTTCTCACTACTGCCATCAAGAAAGAAATACAGAAGCCTTAATTCCTACACCACTATATTCACGAGCAGTTATTACCCTTCATCCGTCAGGCTTCTGAACCAGCGCGGATGTCTTCTCTCACCTAAATTCTGAACTGATTCCACATCCTATAATAACACGCAGAACATGAATCAGAGTCTCCGAAAGTGAATCCACAGCCACGGGGCCAGTCCAGCGCTGAGGCAAGTGCCAATGTTGCAGGACACAGCTTCAGAGTCAGTTTCAGCATTGAAGCAAGTAAATCTCATGAAGTAGTGAGTCAAACACCGTTGGTCCTGCACCCTCAGCCTTGAGGCCTTGATCTGTCTAATCTGGCTCAATGCTTAAATTGGCCAAACATCGGTTAATTCTTCACTCTCGAGCCCAAGCCCGCTCCAGCAGTGGCCAAGCACTGATTTATTTTCCACTCTCAGGCCCAAGTATCTGTACTTTGATTTTAAAAATTCTTTAAATGTTTTATGTTGTTCAGGTTGTTAATGCAAATAATGTGTTCACTGTATGTTTTGATGTACTTATGATAAACAAATCTGAATTGGAAATTTAAGTGAGGATAGAGAAAGCAGTTCACAGGTTGACTTTTTAAATAATACAGTTTTAGCAGAAATAGGTTCAGTAAAAGTGGTCATTCTGTTTGTAAGTAAGACCAGTGAGATTGAAAATCTAATTGCACGAATATTTTGCATGTCTCGCACTGGGTGGACTTTACAGTAGAATAAATGTGCCAGTGAAAATGGAAATCCCACCAAAACATAAGACAACGAATGCCCCAGTGGATGCCAAGATATCCAGAAATATGTGCAAATTTCTCTGGTTGAAACCCATTTTCAACTACACATCACCATTTCCTATGAAGCTACATGATGGGATTTCTAGATCAGTCCTTTTATTTGTCATAGAGAGCTAAATCATTCATGACACCTTTTAAACATTTATGAATTCATTGGAACTACTTTAAAACATCAATAACTAAGATTATTTTCCATTCCAGTTTCTGGGCAAAATATAAATCGACAAGGCATAGTATATTTTTAAAGTGGAAAAAGTACTTTTCACGTTGTAAATTGGTTTGATATTGTCACATGTACCAAGATACAGTTAAAAAAGATTTGTTCTGGATGCCATCAATAAAATCGATTCATTGCATCAGTACTTTGAGGGGAAAGCAATAATAAAATGCAGAATGAAATGTTACAGTTACAGAAGAAGTACAATGCAGGCAGACACTAATGTACATGTGGTAGACTGTGAAGTCAAGAGTCATACAAGAGATCCACTTACTTGTCTTTTCAGAGTGGTATTGAAGCTGTTGAGCCTGTTGGTATGTGCTTTCAAGCTTCTGCATCTTCTGCCTGATGAGGATGGGGGGAGAAGGGGGAATGGGTGGGTGGGATCTTTGATTATGTTAGCTGTTTTACTGAGGCAGTAGGAAGTGTAGACAGATTCCCTGGAGGGAAGGCTAGTTTTCATGATGTGTCCACAACTCTCCGCATTTCCTTGTGTTCTTGGGCAGAGTCATCTATGCTGTGTGCTGTGTAGAAACAAAAGCCCAGATAATGGATCTATTTGTGCATGGATCTTGCAGAAGTATGGTTTAATTGGAGTAGGTTGCACTATACTTCATTAGGAGTTTGAAGAGATTTGGTATGTCAACAAATACACTCAAAAACCTCCATAGATGTACCGTGGAAAACATTCTGACAGGCTGCATCACTGTCTGGTTTGGTGGGAGGGCTACTGCACAGGACCGAAAGAAGCTGCAGGGGGTGTAGATTTAGTCGGCTCCATATTGGGTACTAGCCTACAAAGTACCCAGGATATCTTCAAGGAGCGGTATCTCAGATAGGCAGCATCTATTATTAAAGACCCCCATCACCCAGGGCATGCCCTTTTCTTACTGTTAGCATCAGGTAGGAAGTACAGAAGCCTGAAGGCACACTCTCAACGATTCAGGAACAGCTTCTTCCCCTCTGCCATCTGATTCTAAACGGACATTGAACCCGTGAACACTACCTCACTTTTTTATTCATATTATTTCTGTTTTTTGCATGATTTTTAATCTATTCACTATAAGTATACTTTAATTGATTTACCTATTTATTTATTTATTTATTGATTATTACTTTATCATTTTTTCTACTATATTACGTATTGCATTGAACTGCTACTGCTAAGTTAACAAATTTCATGACACATGCTGGTGATAATAAACCTGATTCTGATTCTGATTGTGATCACTTCCATTTAAAATTACCCAGTAGCCCAGGGACCACTCTGCGATTCACCTTAACACATAAATATTATCAAGCATCAATCATGCACCTAATAACATCACAGGTGGTCTCCAATGCAGGCAAACACTGGTACATTTTGGGACAATCTATACTCTTGTGAGGAATTAATTGACTGATATGTTGGGAGATTAAAGCAAGAATAGCTAATCGAAAACTATTTTCAGTTCTAATTATATTGTCAAATCCAGTATTTATGATCCAAACAAAAACAGTTTCTCTTTTAAATGTGATCCAAAATAAAATTCTGTGCATTTATAATCCCTGATTATGTAACCTTAAATTTGCATCCTTGAACGGACAATAATTGGGGCAAAGTTTTTGAGTCAGCACAGTTTGTGAAATTCTGTCTCCAGGAAAGGTTTATTTGAAATTCAGGGCTGTATTCTTCACAGTTGTGCTGATTATTCTATTTGATGTTTAGAAAATAATAGGCACTGAATGTCTGGTGTGTTCTTCCAGGAGATAGGAGATCTGTATTCAGAACATTACCCCCAATGCATTAAATTAGTTATTTTGAAACTTACATTAAAAAGAAGAGATTACATTTTTAACACTTCCTTTATTTTAGACAAGAATCAAGTTGGAAAGCAGTGTGATGTTTTGCAAAAGCCACCTTATTGTGAACACTTAATCCAAGGTTTAATACAGACAAATGTAAGAGTTGAACCATCCACTCCTTTGAATCACATATGGCAAGTAATGTGAAATCTCACAATACAAATTGAATGCTAGGTTGAAGATAGAGGGAATAACTCTGGGGCTGAGACTGAGTACTTACCTTAGCTAGCTATCACTGGACTTTGTTTTTCCCATGTTGGAAATAGAGTTACGTGGCCCAACCATCCAGAAGACACAGAGCAGCATTTAATCTGATATTTCAAGCTCAGGTTGAGTGACTGAATTCTCATGGCATCGTTCCTATCTCACTCCTTACTGTTTCTGTCTGTGTCCACTTTGCAAGCAGTCCTGGGTCACTCAAATGTGTAGAGGCAATTATCATTTCAAACACAGTTTGATGCAGTAAATAAATCAAGTTTGTTGCAGGAAAGGAAATGGCAGATTGGTAATGTGGTAGGAACCCTATCAAAGTCCACTTGTCATCAACATATGTCTTGAAAAACTATGGTGAGACCCTACAGTTGGTCAAACACCAGAAGATCATTAGTGTTTTTTAGTTTTAATGTACGTGATTAATATATTAGTATCAATTCCTCCTTAATAATACACAAACTGAAGTCTTTTCAGAAAGAGGAGTCAACTTTCACTTAAAATGAAATAATGCACTGAACTCCTAAGCAAGTTTCTTGTAGACTACATTGTTCTGGTGCTTCTTCAGAAATTTCATTGAGAATTTTCAAGCCTAATGAAAAATCAAAGCAACTCATGTGACCTCATTGACCGTTTCAACAGCACCTAGTTCAAAGTTCAAAGTTAATTTATTATCAAAGTACATATTATGTCACCATACCCAACTTGGAGGCTCATTTTCTTGTGGGTATACTCAATAAATACACAATAGAATCAAAGAAAGACTGCACCAATTTGGGCATTTAAAAGACAGCAATCTGTAAATACAAAGAGAAAAACAATAATAATAATAAATAAATATTGATAACATGAGATGAAGAGTCCTTGAAAGTAACTCCATACATTGTGGGAGCAATTCAATGATGGGGCAAATGAAGTTGAATGAAATTATCCCCTTTGGTTAAAAAGCCTGATGGCTGAGGGGAAATAACTGTTCCTGAACCTGGTGGTGTTGGTCCTGAGGCCCCTGTGCCTTGTTCCTGATGGCAGCAGCAAGAAGAGAGCATGACCTGGGTGGTGGAGGACTCTGATGATGGATGCTGATTTCCTGCAACAATGCTCCATTTAGGTGTGCTTAATGGTGGGGTGATAGACTGAGCCATATCCACTACTTTTTGTAGGATTTTCTGTACAAGGGCATTGGTGTTTCCATAGCAGGCTGTATGCAGCCAGTCAACATGCTCTCAACCATGCATCTATCAGAGTTTATCAAAGTTTTAGATCTCATGCCAAATCTATGCAAACTCCTAAAGAAGTAGAGGCACTCCCGTGCTTTTTTTGTAATTGCCTAGGACAGGTCTACTGAAATGATAATGAGTGAGAATGTACTACATTGTATCATATTAACACATATAATGGCTATTCTAACAAACCAATGCCGCTGTGACTAATTGCCATAATACACATAATAAACGTGCCACACAGAATACAATGCAGATAGAAAACAGATGCATGGCTCCTACGGCACATTTGATAGGAATAATTGGCAACCTAGTTATAGAGAAAACAGTGGTAAACTTAACAAAGTATTTCATAATTCTCAACAATTGTGTATTCCTTCAAGAAATAAAATTCCATGGGAAAAATGCCTATACATGATTAACCAAAAGATTAAAAATATGTTAGGTTCAAAAATATTTTAGAATATGTATATAAAGAGGAGTAAGCTGGAGTACTGATAGAATTCTATGGGGCAGCAATGGCTGAGTAAAAGAGGACATGATAAAATATGAGATTAAGTTATGAAGTAATATGGAAACAAATCTGAAATGCTTGGCAGCTATGTTAAATGACTGATGAGTAATCATAAAGTATTCAACCAGCAAAAAGACTGAATATTTTATGGGGGAAAATAAAGCCACAACTAAGGGTCATAATAAAGCTGGCCAAAAAAATCTAATGACAGCAAAGAACTTAAAAGTGATCCTTGTCATGCAAGACTGAGTATAAGAGAAATAAAGAAGATAAACAGAGGCCAATAAATATCTTGGAACTAATAGCTCACATCCCAGGAATCTAAAAAGGTGGCTGCCAAAATAATGGATGTATAAGTGATTTTTTTCATTAAAAATACATTACAGTCTTGATTGATTAAAAGGTAGTAAATATAGCATGTTTATTCAGGAAATGAAGGAGAATGGAAAATAAGAAACTACAGACCAACTAGCCGGCCTCTTGTCACAAAACACTGGGATCTAGAATTAAGGACATTCTGACAAAATACTTAGAAAATCGTATTTGAATAGGCAGGGTCACTATAGATTTATAAAAGGAGAATATTGTTTTACAAATAAAATAAAGCATTTTGATTGCATTACTAGTAAGGATGAAAAGGAAGAAACTAAATTAAGACTAAGGGTCTCAGCCTGAAACGTCGACAGTGCTTCTTCTATAGATGCTGCCTGACCTGCTGTGTTCCACCAGCATTTTGTGTGTGTTGTTGTTAAAGCAATATATCACCATTTTCAAATATTTGACATAGCATGGAAGTCAAAATTTACCACATAACATTGAGGATTAATTGGTTGGGGTAATAAGTCAGCATGAATAGAGAAATGCTTAAAGGACTGAAAACGGAGAATATGGATAAAGAGGTTCATTTCAGTTTGGCATGCTATTTCCAATCAAATACAACTGTAATTTGTAGTGAGCCCTTAGTAACTCAAATTTATATTCAAGACTTAGATGAAAGTTTGCTCGTGAAACAGTTTTAGGTGAGAAAAAGGCAGGCGTAGAGCCTGTCATGAGTTATTGTTAAACTGAGAGAGTGGGCAAGAAGATAGAAGATAGCAATGTTATCAAATGTTAGCAATAGGTAAATGTTTTAAAAATGCGAATCTAGTAAATGGTGTACAGAGGGACCTTGGTGTGCTGGTGAATGAAATGCATGTAGCTATAGCAATTTATGTTTAGTTTAATGTTTAGCAACTTAAATTCATGCTGAGTTATGTTTGTCATCATCTTGCAATATGCAGAAGGCCAATGTTCTTGGCATTTATAATCTGCAAATGTTTGCCTGTGACAGTGGACTTGGACAAACATGAACTTGACCTTTAAATGTTGTTTCTGATTCACAGGACATTGTATTGTGTGCAAAGCAACATGGAACATGGAACATGGAACATAAAGAAAAGCTTCACCATCTTTTAGAGTTACATCATGAAGTGCTTAATTCCAGAGTCAGTGCCTTTTAACAGCAGCCCACTCTCATTACGTGACATTTCATTTTGTTTGTACAGGAACACTTTCAATCAACTTTTCCTGGAATTCAATGGCAGCAAATGAAAGCTTTTGCAGTGAAGAAGGAACCAGTAGGTGGTGCAATGAGGTTGTAATGTCCGAAGCAATACCCTCCTTCCTGCGGATAGGAGCGGGAGTTTCATCTGGAAGCTTTTTAATCAGCTTATAGACTTCCTATCTTATGTGATGAAGGATAGATTGTGTCCAGCAAGTCAGACATGTATCCAGCTTGTCTGCTCAGTCTCGGGTAATGCAATATTTGCTCCATATGACACCAGGATGTCAGCTGCAGCAAAACTGACAGACTTAGTATATTTGAAGGCATTTTGCTATGAGTTGTTTCTAGTAAGTGGAGTCAGGATCTGGAAGTTCAGAGAGCTAATTCCTTTCTCTCTAACACACAATGTTAATTAAAGTTCACTTTACAAAGATGTGCTATTTATAAGAAAGGTTGTATTTTGTAAGTTTTTATGTCATATTTTGAGTTTTTGACTGATGTTGCTGTTCATTTTGCTCCTTTATTATACTGAAGTGGAATGATAATAACTATAAGGCAGCCAATGGTGCAGTGTGATTAATCACTGGTAGGAATCACTCGTTAAATCATGGGGTCTTCCTTAGATCTGGCTCTCCACAATTGTTCACAGAAATGCATATATACGTAAATTGTTTCATGGTTTTTATAGAAGATGTTTCACTTGCACCAAATCCTCAACCATTTTGGTAGCTGAGAAATCTAGGTGAAAGGGAGAATGAAAGCATACAGGTCCCAAATTCCAGTTTCATTTATCCCAGAGACTCTCCTTGAACCTCCTGGAATTCCTGGGAATGGCACGATGAAAGCACCTTGTATGTTTGATAATCCTCTCTCTTCTGTCCTCTAGAGGCGTAGTTTATTTTGTATGAACACCACTTCCTGTTTAAGCTGTTTTTTTTATATCATTTCCTGTGCAGATGAGTTTAGATTTGATCCAAAGCACATGATGGAAAGACACCAATCTCCATTCTCTTTTTATTTGCCCTTGAAACAGCAATATCTGAGAGTCTTAAGTTTTTGTTAAAATTGGTAAACAGCAGATATACTTTGAAGGAATTATTATGTTTATCATTATTAAATTATTGTTGCAATGTGTGTTTACTCTTATCTACATAGTTGCAGAGTGTTATGTGTGTGTATTACCTTGGTTAATTCTGATTGCAGGAATAATTGACAGTATTAGTACAGCCAGGCACTCAACGATTCTGTGTTGAATTTATTACATATTTTACTTAATTTTCTGCAATTTCTCAAGTAAGATCTCATTAAAAACCCTGAAGGAAGTTTCTATCTCAGGTGATTTTTCAGAAGTTATTTAATTCACTGCTTAGCTTTGTATATACGTACTGCAAGGGCAGTAGACTCACACAACCAGTTCCATCTTCATTTACATTCTTTTCTCTGATTCACACATTGCTTATTTGATCTGAGAATGCTTTTTTCTCCTTCGTCCTATGATCTAAGCAGACTAAGTCGGATATTCTCTGATGTTCTTGTAACAAAACTCTTATGTTTAACTCAAGAGATGAGATACTCTCTTCCCAGTGTCTCTGGAATTTCTTATCTTCCTTGGTAATAATGCCAATAAGAGCAACTTGTATTTGCGCAGCACCCTAATAAAGTGCCCCAAAACACTTCACAAGAGCATACTCAAGTATTATTCTAAGGCAAAAAAGACATTATTAGAACAGGTGACAGCAAGGGCCGGGCTTTAAGGAGAGTCTTAAAATTGGAGAAGCGGTTTGTATGATTTTTGTAATTTTTATTACCCATGGATTCCATTGCTTTATTTACTGTCTTTTTAACTTTCCATACTTGGTTGAAAATTTCAAACCATATATGCTCTGTGTAACTGATGATATCCCTAGTCCATTCCAGACCTGAATGCAAATATTTGCTGGCACTCCAGCATTGAGAGAGTGCTGCACTGTTACCAGTGTTAACTTCTTGAAATAATAATGAACCAACATTTGTCCTATAAGGTGATGCAAATGCTCCCATGACACTCTTTCAGCAGAACACTCCTAACCAATATTTATCTTTCTTAAACAGATTATTCGGTTATTATAATACGTACTGCTGACTGGAGGCTCAGTGCATGTAAATTGGCTGCTCTATTTCCCATACTACAACTCACCCTGCCATTCATAACCAGGTTTACTACCCTGTTTCCCCAAATCTCCAGACACTTATACTCCAGAGTGGCTTGTTGGCTGTCTTTTAGCTTTCTCTACTTTACAATCTTTAAATATTAAAAGGAAGCTGATTTTGAAACTCCTTCTTGTAATGCCTTCTCAATGGCATTGGGACACAGCATGTTGATGTTGAAGATGTAATGACTTATTTCACAAAGGCATAACACTTAAACTATATAAGAGCTAGCAGCAGTGGTGTATCTAAGCTTATGGCAGGTATGGCACATGCCCTAGGCACCACTTGAAGGGGGCGCCACTGAACAGTTTCTATTAAAGTCAGACAAGCCATCCTCAGATAGTGAAAAACGAACTTTCTTCAGATGCATGATCTGTCTTTGATTATCATGGGTGAGAAGCACTAGGATGGCCTTATTTCAGAGCATTGTGTAAGAAGACCATGAAACGTTTCTTCACGAAGAAGGGAAGTGGATTTGAAGGACGGAAGAGACGAAAGTTGGAGGCAGAGGAAGCCAAGTAGTCGAGCAAGTTCTTCATGCCCTTTGAAAAGCCCAGAACAAGTAGTTCAACACTTTCTATGGAGTCGCCTGCACCTGCTACAAGTTTGTTAGAATCTGAAGGTGGATCAAGTACAAATACATCACAAGCTGAGGAGGAAGTCAAGTCAGATAAATCCGAGTATGACGACATTAAGAGTGAGGCTGCCACAGGGAACGTGGACATGACAGGAGGGGAGACGGTGGTGTTAGTGATGTTGAGTTTATTAACGAGATTTTACCTGACGAGATTGAACCTGATGACTTTGAACCTAGTGAACTGGATGGTGTCAAAGAGCCTCAAACTGTCATACCAGAAGTGATTGAACAGCATGACATTGGACTTCTGAAGTTCGACAAGGATACTGGAAAAGCAATTCTGCCTGACGCTTTGAGAACAGAAATAATAAGGCTGGGTTCGAAGTATTTCCAGAACAGTGAGGGGCCTTTCCTACCAAAAAATAACCGCTCAATGAACAAAACATGGTTCAAGAGGAAATTGGGAAATGGCCGTGGTGAGGAAGTGACTCGCTCATGGCTGGTCTATTCCCCATTATAAAAAGTCTGCATTTTGTATTTGTTGTCTTCTCTATTCCTGGTCAGACCATCAATCCTCTTTGGAGCAGGAAAGTGGATTCAACCAGTGGAAAGCACCTGAAAGGATGAGTGTTCATGAAAATGCCAAGAATCATCGAGAATGCTTCACACAGTGAAAAGAAATAGATAGAAACTTAGCTGGAAACAGAGGAGTTATTAACACGGTATTTCAGTCACAGATTGAGAAGGAAAAGCAGAAGTGGCGTGATATCTTGACGAGAATCCTTCACTGCATAAAATTCCTTGTGACTCAGAGCCTGGCTTTGCAAGGACATAGGGAGTCACTTCAGATAGATGATGACTCCAATGTGGGAAATTTCCTTGGCTTACTGAAACAACTGGCCATCTTTGACCCTGTCATAAAAGAACACCTCACTCATTTGGAAAGTCATCCTGGATCCGTGTCTTATCTTTCACCGGGTGTCCAGAACAAATTCATCCACATGATGGCATCCACTGTTCACCAGAGTTTACTGAGAAGCATTGGTAAAGCCAAGTACTATGGTTTCATGTTCAACTCGACTCCTGATCAGGCACATTGTGAGCAGATGTCAGAAGTAGTGAGGTATGTGGAAGTTGATTTTGAGAGAAAAACAGTCTGTGTTAGAGAGTCCTTCCTTGCTTTTATCCAGATAAGCTAGAAGGATGGTGAGAGCTTGATTGAAGACATCTTTAAACAGCTAGAGAAGGACAAAATGGAGCTACAAGATTGTCGGTCACAGTGCTATTACAATGCTGTTGTGATGGCTGGACACAGAAGTGGTGTTCATCAAAGAATAAGTGAGAAAAACAACCTGGCAGTGCGACAATCATTCACTCAACTTGGGGTGGGTGTACATGCAGCCAAACGGGATACAATGATGGTCACGTTTTTTGGAACCGTCGAAGCTCTCTACGTGTTTTTCTCTCATTCAACACAGCGCTGGGAAAAACTCAAAAACACCATGCCTGTGGTTGTTAAGTCGAAGTCTGAAACCCGGTAGAGTGTAAGGACAGAAGCAGTGAAGCCCGTCAACAAGTACCTTGAGGAGATACTTCAAGTTCTCCAGGACATGATAGACAATGAAAACAAGACCAGCAAAACAAGCAGTGACACACGGCAGCTGTATAACTGCATGTTGAGTTATGATTTTCTGATTTTGCTAGGATTTTGGAACAAAGTACTCATTCTCATGACCGTATTCAAAAGAGGCTGCAGGATCCTAGCATGAACTTCCATGATACTGCCCTGGATCTGAAAGCCCTCCAAAATCATTTTTATGATGAAAGAGGTGTTGGTCAGTGAGTCACTCAAAGAAGGAGTCGGTCTCTGTCAGGAATGGAATACTGAAGTTGAAAGATATCGATGAAAGAAACAAATGGCTGATGAGAACACGAGAGATGCTGGGTTAACAGCTAAGGAGGAAATGGAAAGAGTCATGAAGGGAACACTCGACCATCTTCATCGAGAAATGGACGAAAGGTTCACTCGTTTGCACGACACTGATGCCAAGTTTGGATTCCTTCTTGATGTTGAGGGACTGTGTTATGGCGCCGACAGTAACAACTTAAAGAAGAAGTGTGAAAATTTGGGCGAATTGTACAGCTCTGATGTTGATGGACAGCAGTTATATGAAGAAATTTTGGATTGCAGAATATTGCTATCAAGGCGGGTCAACATGAAAATATCAAGACCTGAAGAGCTTCTTGAATTTATTGTTCAGTATGGAGATGAGAGCGTCTTCCCCAATCTTCACGTTGCTATTCAGATAATGCTAACCATCGCAGTTTCCATCGCCAGCTGTGAGAGATCTTTTAGCAAATTAAAACTAATACTTTTGTATTTGAGAGCCTCCATGGGTCAAGGCGGACTCTGTGATCTTGCTCTGCTGAGTGTAGAAAGAGAAGACACTGAAAAAGCTGACTTTGATCACATCATAGACCAATTTGCATCAGTGAAAGCAAGGACGGTGCAGTTATAAATTTCATGTAGTGCCATAATTTGTTAATTGAAAGATTAATGAGCTTGACTTGTATTTTTGAGCTGATATTATGGTAAAGTTATCTAAAAGATGGGTGTCAGATATTTGGACAGGGGCACAACCTCAGTGCTTGCCATAGGCACTATTTTCCGTAGATACACCCCTGGCTGGCAGATGGACAGACTGAATGGTCCAGACTTCCTGGCACATTTCTGCAAGACGACCATACCTCATGAATCTCTTGTCCAATAGGATCACAGTATAAACACCTCTTTGGATCCAAAGAGAACCTCATAGCAATTCTTAACAATGTACTGAGGTCTCCTTTTTTTCAAGCAAACGTAAGATGCAAACAATTTATCAATATACACATTGATTAAGAATGATGATAAATGTAGTCAAGTAGGTGGTTTCAGGGCCTTTCTGGAGGCTGTGACTAGGTTGCCTACCATAGGGATCACTGATGGGGCCTTAACCGTTTAGAATCTGTATCAAATTTGGGATCGGAAGGAATAGCAGGAAACCAAGTTCAACAAGTCCATGTTGACAATACTAAAACAAGTGGCAATGTGAGCTGAGAGGAGGTTACAGAAAGGCTTCAGATTGGCTGTGAATGGATAAGGACATGGTTGATGGAATGTAATATGGAATAAAATGTGAGTTAAATTGCTTTGGTCAAAAAACATAAATTCAGAGTAACAAACACAAAATGCTGAAGTAACTCAACAGGTCAGGCAGCATCTATAGAAAGGAATAAAGAGACAAAGTTTCGGGCTGAGACCCTTCATCGGGACTGGAAAGGAAGGGAGAGGAAACCAGAATAAGAAGTTTTGGGGGGGCTGTTGGGGGGGGAGAGGAAGGATTACAAGCTAGAAAGTAATAGATGAAGCCAGGTGGATGGGGGACATGGGATGAAGTGAGCAGGTGGAAGATTATAGGTGGAAAAGATAATGAAGGGTTGAAGAAGAAGGAATCTGATAGGCGAGGAGAGTGGAAAATATAAGAAAGGGAAGGAGTTAGGTCCCCATGGGGAGGAGATAGGAGGTTGAGGAGAAGAGAAGAGGTAAGAATGGAGGGGAGAAATTACTGGAAGTTGAAGAAACCAAAGTTCATGCCATCAGATTGGAGGGCACTCAGAATATAAGGTGTTGCTCCTCCAACCTGAGAGTGGCCTCTCCATGACAGTAAAGGAGGCCTTGAATAACATGTTAGGATGGGAATGGTGATTGAAATTAAAATGATTGGTCACTGGAAAATCCTGCTTGTTGCAAACTGAATAAGGTGCTTGATGAAGCGGTCCATCAATTTATGTCAGGTCTCACTGATATAGAGGAGGCAACATCAGGAGCACCAGATACAGTAGACGACCCCAAAAGATTTGCAGGTGAAGTGCTGCCACATCTGGAAAGACTGTTTTGGGTCCTGAATGAAGGTGAAGGAGGAGTGGAATGGGCAAGTGTGGTACTTCTGCTTATAGGAATAGATGTCAGGAGGGAGATTAGTGGGGAGGGATGAATGGACAATGGAATTATGGAGAGAGCAGTCTCTGCAGAAAGCGGAGAGTGGGGGGGGGGGTAAAGGTATGTTTGGTGGTAGGATCTTGTTGAACAGAACAGAAGTTGCTGAGAATTATATGTTGGATGTGGAGGCTCATGGGGTGGTAGGTAGGTAAAGAGGAATTCTATCTCTGTTAAGGCGGGGAGAAGATGGGTTAAGGGTGGATGCCTGGGAAATGGAGGAGGTGCAGACAAGGGCAGCATTAATGATGGAGGAAGGGAAATCCTCTTCTTTTGAAAGGGGAAGACCTCATTGGTGTTCTGGAAAGGAAAGCCTCATCCTGGGAACAGATGCAATGGAGACAAAGGAACTGAGAAAAGGGAGTGGCAATTTTACAGGTGACAGGGTGGAAAGGTGTATAGTCAAGACAGTCAATAGGTTTATAAAAGATATCAGTAGACATTTTGTCTTAGAGATGGAGGCAGAGAGAAAAGTGAGAGAGGTGTCAGAAATTAACTAAGTGAATTTAAGGGCAGGATGGAAGTTGTTGTCCTTGTATGCAAATAACAAAGTTAACAAGCAGGCATAACAAGCCTAGGAAGGCACATAGTATGTTGTCTATTATTGCAAGAGGCTTGTGTAGAAGAATAGAAATATCTTGCTCTATTAAAGAATGGTGCTGATGGGATATATTATACAGATCTAGCCTCCTTACCAAAGGAATGATATATTTATGATAGGGGAAGTGTGGTAAAAGTCCACATAATTTATTCCTAGAAAGAGGAAGTTACACTTGGTTATGTCAGTGATGAACACTCCATCCTTTTGTCTAATCCTTCATTGACTATAGTAAATGAGTTGTTAAACCATTTTAAATTAAAAACATACTTGCCTTGAAAGGGTGAACATTCAGGATGGCTGCCAGCAATATTAAGCTTTAAAGTCAGATATCTGATTCTCTCTTAGCTGTTTAACATTGTGCTGTGTGTGAACTGTTGGCATATTTGTTAAGACACATTAAGTCAGAGACATATTTGGATGCTCACATCCAATCAGTACTAGGACAGGAGTCTTCCATTGTTCTGCACGTGGAAGCACCGGAGCAGTAGGAAACCATTTTCATAAGTCATGAAACAACACCTCTTTTAAAATGTGAAAAATATCATTTGTTCTCATACATTCTTCTTTAGGTTCAATATGTTTTTCAGGTTTTTAAAATCGAGCCTGATAATGTTAGATTTTAACTGGGTACTCAATGCCTTACTGCCGGCATTTACCTTGGTAAGTGCCAAGAAATTGGAAGAAGTTAATGATCAATGATTTATGTTCTTTGCTCTTTTTTCCCTCCTCCTCCTCCTCCTCCTCCTCCCTCCTTCTTTTTCCTGGAGTTGAGAGTGCGATGCTTCCACTTGAATTCCAAGTTGTGAAACTTGCACCTCCAATCGCATGTTTTCCTAGTCATTTTATTTTGGGAAAGGAAGAACTAGCATTTAAAAGCTTTATCCATGAGATAAGGATGCATGGAGTTGGGGTAATGCATTAGCATAGATGGGGGACTGTTTAATCATTAGAAGGAAGAGAGTTGGGATAAATAGATGTTTCCCTGGTTGGCAGTCAGTGATAAACCAAGTGCTGCAGAGATTGGTGCTTGGCCCACAAGTGTTCATGATATATATTAACAATCTGAAAGAGGGGACCATGTGTAGCATATCTAAGTTTGCTGATGACGCAAAACTGAGTGGAAGAGCAAATTGTACAGAGGATGAGGAGGTACATAGATAGATTAAGTGACTGGGCAAGACTCTGGCAAATGGAGTAAATGTGATTTTACCCACCCTATAAGGAAAAATAGATTAAAGAACTAAAGAAAACTAAAGAAAAGGGCCTCAAGGTTTGAGAGAATAGATTTAGGAAGGAGATGAGAAGAAACTGCTTTTTCCATAGAGTAGTGAAACAGTGGAATTCTCTGCCAAGGAAGCAGTAGAAGCTACCTCGTTACATATATTTAAGACATAGATCAATTTTTGGATAGCAGGGCAGGTAGATGGAACTGAATCCATAGCCAGATGAACCATGATCTTTTTGAATAATGGAGCAGTTTTGATGGACCAGATAGCCTATTCCTGCTCCTTCATTTTCTTAAGTCTACAATGGGAGATCTGGAAATGATCATCTCTGTATGTCAGTAAGAACAGTGTATACATCAGCTGCAAAGGCATTTTGCTGCCTCCAGCCATTGGTAGTCCATTATTCAACAGTTGAATTTGAAAGGAATAGACATATAATTTGAAACTTTCAATGAGTAGTACTTAAGCTTCTAAATTAAGAAGCATAAACTTCAATACACCAAAACCGTTTTTATTTTATGGTGAACTCCAGAAGGAAAGCAATGACTATCCATTTTGAAATATCATCATCTACACAAATATCAGCTATTGATAATCACTTCTCAATAACACACTGGGGCCAGTTAGCAAATAGATTGAGCTCATGTGGAGCATCAGTTCACCTCAGTCCAAATTACATTTCAGACAATTAAAAGTGCAAAAAGTAAAGCAATCATCCCACCCATCATTACTACATGTCTCAAGATGAAGTCATCATGTAGCTTATCAGGCTCGGGCTGTTGAGTACTAACCCCTGTTTCAGAATGTTTTTTATTCCTTTAAATAGCTCTTGTATGCATCTTGTACACCACTACAGCTATGCCTAAATTGACTACATACTTTCTCTCACCTTAATGGATATTTCAAAGCCTATTCATCCATTAACGGGCAGACACATTTCTAGAATTATACGCTTGGAATTTACTTGAAGTACAAATCAATATATAGTTGGACAGGTCATTAATGCACATTCTCTAAAACTTAATTATTGATTGCATGCTGATTAGAAAAAGAAGAGATCCAAACAGATGAGATGCAATGACAGAAATCTAAAAGTAGACAAATAGAGAAGCAGATGTATTCAAATATTTACTTTGCATAAATAGCATAAATCATGTCCTTTCACCTGAATAGCATGTAATTTGAAGTTGCCAGAGTAGCAGTTTCATTTTTAACCATAGAGCTGCTCACTAACTATTGTGCACATATTTGCATAGTTATCATCAGCCCAGGCAGCTGAATATTGGAATTTCCTGACAATGGTGGTTATTAGTTTAGGGATAATTTTCTATGCAGTTACTTATTCCATCACATAGTAGTTTAAAAAAGCCACTTCTACAGTGCCAACAAGTGTGATTTAATTGAAATTGAAATCAATTCAACAATGTTAGTAGTAATAATAGAAAAATCTGCTGCCTTTTACTGCAACAGTGAAAAAGATTGGGTCTTGCACTACCACAAAATTAACAGATATGCTTTCAGTTGCAGTCCATGCTTAGGAAGCAACCAGGCATTCCCACAAACCACATAACCCGTTGCTAACCCTTTATATTTTTTGCTATCCAATCTTAAAGCCCAATCCATGTTGTATCTTGATCAGGAAGCTTCTAAGTAAGTGTACATTCTCAGCATTCTTGATGTGCTTGCCTCAACAGCTTCAACTGTTCTAGTCAGCAGTAAATTACCCCAACCCTGAGCGGCTCCACTGAATTCAGTGAGGTTACTTGTCACTGTCAGTTTCCTGCAAAGAGGTTTCAGATTTTGACTAATTGGTGAAAAACAAATTTTACCTGTTGAATAAATCTCGAGAGATTCTTCATAGTAATTGTTTGTGTGTTTTAACTCAAAAATTGCGCCAATGATTTCAATAATTGTGATTAATGAATGATTGTGTGGTTGTTCTCAACAAAAATTAATTGTGTAACCCCAATGGCAACACCCCTAAAAGAAGGTTTCATGAACTAAGTCCCAGACTGTGCAGAACAACAATTTGGTTCAAACTTAAGTTGAAAATTCTTAAGCAAGTTTTAAGTCAGTAAGTTCCTGTAATACAAATTAAATATTCACCAGGTGCTGAAAATCTAAGATGAGAAAATGCTTGAAAAGCTCAACAGGTCATCATGTTTGCTGTTGTGTGCTGGGGCAGCAGACTTGAGGGTAGCAGACACCAACAGAATCAACAAACTCATTCGTAAGGCCAGTGATGTTGTGGGGGTGGAACTGGACTCTCTGATGGTGGTGTCTGAAAAGAGGATGCTGTCCAAGTTGCATGCCATCTTGGACAATGACTCCCATCCACTCCATAATGTACTGGTTAGGTGCAGGAGTACATTCAGCCAGAGACTCATTCCACCGAGATGTAACACTGAGCGTTATAGGAAGTCATTCCTGCCTGTGGCCATCAAACTTTACAGCTCCTCCCTCAGAGTGTCAGACACCCTGAGCCAATAGGCTGGTCCTGGACTTATTTCCACTTGGCATGAATAACTTATTATTATTTAATTATTTATGGTTTTATATTGCTATATTTCTACTCTATTCTTGGTTGGTGTGGCTGTAATGAAACCCAATTTCCCCTGGGATCAATAAAGTATGTCTGAATGTGTTACGAACCCCGTAACTGGGTTACTTACCAGCAAAGATAGAGACGTCTGTTGGAGTCTGGTGATACTATTTTTAACAGTATTTATTAGCAAAAATACACAAAAATAACATCAATGCAAATATACAGATAATATACGTCGTCAATACTAAATCTAAAAGTGCGGGTATAATAATAATCAATAAGAAATAAGCTCTGTCGTTGTCTAGGGGATAATGAATTGTCCGATGGAAATATAAAGTTTGTTTCAGTTCACACAGGCTGCCATCATTTGTTTGTCGCTGTGTTGCAATTGTTGGAGAGAGAGAAAGATAGAAGAATGGGAACAATTACCGCTAAGTGTTTTGCCAACCTTCCTTTATGATTTCGATCCGTCGGTGTCTCGTTGCTGTGGCCGTTCAAGTATGACCTCTCCTTTAGCTAAACCGTTCTTCCATGATGAGCCCGCCACCCAGGCAAGGGAGGACACACACGAGCTCTCACCGGCTTTTGCTATAAAACGCTGTCACTGGATTTCTAGCATTTCTCCTGGTGTGTCTGAGGGGTGTTCCCCAGACCCGTCTTTTATCCTCACTCACGGGGTCTCAGATGTCAATCAGGTTGGGATGATGCAATCCCTCAACCAGACCACTCTGGTTGTCCCCTGAGGGGTTTCAATGAATAGTACAGTACTCAATACACAATTCCTTCTCCAAGAGACAATAGCAGTAATCAGTGGTTCCGTTCCACTTATGTCAGGAGACATTCCACCTTGTTGTGTATTCTGCGTCTCTCTCTCTCTCATTTCCTGACATGCTGTGTATCTCTCTCATTTCCTGGCATGCTGTGTATCTCTCTCATCTCCTGGGTCTCATACCCGAAATACTAGCAATCTTGCGCTCCTCAAAAAGGAGGGGGCAACTTTGCACCCTTCGGCCCCTCAGAGTTGCTCCACATTCGTAACAGTCTGTCTGTCTGTCTGTCTGTCTGTCTGTCTGTATGCATCTTTGGTGACTGGAACACTAAGATTGTAACCAAAGGGCTCTTAAAAATAAAGGATGATTTTTAGGGTGCAACTATAAACATCCTGAACTAAATAAATGTGTTTTACTCAGAATGAGCATTTTCCCTGAGGTAAGGAGAAAGTGATACCATGGGAGACCAGAACAAAGCATTCTGATAGAGATTTGGATCAAAAGCATATGGCCTCTGTCCCACAGGTAAACAATATGTTGTTTAAAGAGAGAGTCAAAAGGTTAGATGAAGAAACTTCCAAGGGTACATCAAACCTGAGTTAACAAAAACTGAAAATCAATACAAAAATGTAACACTACAAATTTGTTAATTTAAGTTGCTTCAAGTTTGCTTGCTTTATTGTCTCCTCTCACAATTTGCCAGTTATTATTTGAGTTTTGCTAGGAAAGAGTGGGGTTTGGGGGACAATATTGAATATGTTATGGACCACTACAAAGGCACAGAGTCACACAGCACGGAAACAAGCATTCCAGCCCTCCCTGTCATGCTGATCAAGTACCCATCTGTACTAATCTTACTATGCCTTGGAGATTCAGATCTCTTCTTTGTTTATGTATACTTCTCCTCGATACATTTCACCCCCCAGTCAACTATTTCTCTTTTATAAATTGCAAGAATTTCTTCTACCTCCGAGGTTTTCCTTTAGCCTTGCTCATTCTTCCTTCAAAGCTCTGTATTTTCTTGTCTCAATATCACTAGCAAGCTAAGCTGTGATTCCGCTGTGTCTAGAAAACACAGGCAGTTTCACCACAGATCCTAGGTTGCACCATAGCTACTTTAATCCAAGAAATTTACATATTTCTACATTTTGCTTACTGTCCACTAGCCTTTCCTCTATCTTTCAGGCAGCATTCTACATGCCTTAATTTTAATAAAGCATCTCTCACGAGGCACCTTATTAAATGCCTTTTGAAAAATTAAATAGCATAACATCATTCACATTCCTTATATCAAGGCTTTCTTTATAAAAAATCCATTATATCATTCAAGCGTGACCTGTTCTTTGCAACCCTGACCACTTGCTGTGGCTTTCTAAATGTTCACTAATGTCATGTCACATTATGGATTCCAACTGGGTGGTTTTATGATTTTATGCTACTTGCTGGGAGTTCTGCTCAGCCAGGATACATTATGGGAAATTGAGAGTATGCTGAACACAATTTTATTATTTGCCAAGGGATAGTGGTACAGAAGGGAAAATTACAAGTAATGCCGTGGCACAAAGAATCAAATAATTTTAGGTAGAAAGGCAAAGACAAAGGGGAAGGGGAAGAAGTGTCTAGGTGTTTAAGGGCATGTTATCAGGAATGATGAATTCTTTATTCCAGGTGAAATTTCAGTATTACTCTGACCCAAGCCTCTACTGTTGTTCTTGTGCCTGTGTGTGTAAAATGTTGTTTTCTTATAATTCCATCATTAACCACCCAACTTCTTCCACAAAACAGTCTCCTTATCTTCACCCGTGGTCTCTGATTTCAACAAATCCTCACACCTTCATCCTCTTTCCTTTTGTCTGAATAAACCATAATATTTCCATTTTGCAGGCAGGTCTTAATATCTCCATGATCTACTTATCAAGAAATAGCCAGTCATAAAACATAAGCTCTGGTGTCCCCTGAGGTTCTATAAATATCTCACCTCTTCCTTTCTATTTATTACTATCAATGATATTATCTTGTTCCATTTATGCACTGACAGTATCAAACTCTAATTTTTCCATCTCTGTTTTCCTCTGTTCTGTGAAAGCACTTATCTTTGCTCCTTGACTTACCCTTAATTTCCTCTGCAAAGCTAATGAAAGACCTTTGCCTCCTACCACAGACATCTCCTGTTAATCACTAAACTAACTTCCCCAACCACAGATAAAATGAGGCAGTGCAGTAGTTTGGCAACTTGATTTACACTGAGCTTTCATCTCATTTCCTCTCTATCATAAAGATCTCCGTTTCTCTCCTTCAGTATCTCCAGCTTCCAACCCTACTTTGGTCCACTATATAACCCTACTTTGGCCTTCTCACTATGTCCTTTGAAGCCCTGACCGATCAGGAAACTATCAACTTCTGGCTTAAATATATTCACGGACTTGGCCTTCACCACAGTCTGTGGCAGAGCAGTCCACAGATTTGCTACTGTCTGGCTAAAAAAATTCTTCCTTACCTCTGTTCTAAAAGGTCACCCCTCAATTTTGAGGCTGTGTCCTCTAGTTCTGGATACCCCCATCATAGGAAGCATCCTCTCCATATCTACCTTATCTAGTCCTTTCAACATTTGGTAGGTTTCAATGAGATCCCCCACATTCTTCTAAATCCTAGTGAGTACAGGCCCAAAGCTTGCAAACGCTCCTCACATATTAACCCCTTCATTCCCAAAATTCTCCATAATCAGTTCTATGCCTTCTGGTTTACCCATCCAACCTTGCTGAAATACATTGGCTCCTGCTTCATTAATTTTCAATTCCAAATTCTTAGCATTTGTTTTAAATCTCTCCAGTTCCTTGCATTCCTCCAAGTCTGCAACCTGCATTCAGCTTTGTTTTTCTGATGTCAGCCTTTATGGAGAAACTATTCACTTTGTTCTTCACCATCATTTACTTTGGATAACACTCTGAAATTGACTCCACTATCTCTCTTTGCCTTTCTACTGCCCTCTTCATAGTAAAGATTTGCTTTAAAATTGAATGCAATCAAGCAATTGGCCATCTCTACTAACCGCCTTTCTTTCTTTGGCTCAGTATCCATTTTGTTTTATCACAGAATTTCACAGGATATTGATCCCTGAAGCAAGCTGTTTGGTCCAAGGCTGTGTCCTTGGTTGATGGTAGGGGTCCATGGCATCAAAAAGGTTGGGAATCCCTGATTTAGAGTGAAAGAAATGATACATTGGATGAAATTGTTTAAACCATTGGAGATTGGTCAACTGCTTTAAAAACATATCCAGTCAGACTGCAGACTGAGCTTCCAGTTGCCTGACACTTTAATTCTAGCCCATTCTCACTTGGTGAGTGGTCTGCTTTTGCTATTTCATGCTATTCCAATGAAGCTTACCATAAGCTCAATAGGGACTCACTTTCCAACTAGATATATTACAGGGCTCAACAATAAATTCAACAATATTAGATTACTGGCCATTCCATCTTGTATCCCATATTGCTGATATTTTCCACTCCTTGGTATTTCAGATTTTATAAATTTCCTCCAGTGTGCATCTTTTCCAGATGCCCATTCCTCGCTCTCTTCAGCCAGCACCATCACTCAATCCTTCTTGGTCTTCCTTTGTCTTTCACCACAGGTTCACTTCCAATTTCATTGCGAATGCAGAATCAGAATCAGGTTTATCATCACCAGCATGTGACGTGAAATTTGTTAACTTTGCATCAGCAGTTCAATGCAATACGTAATATAGAAAAAATAATTAAGTAAATCAATTACAGTATACATATATTGAATAGATTAAAAACCATGCAAAAACAGAAATAATATATATCAAAAAAGTGAGGTAGTGTTCAAGGGTTCAATGTCCTTTTAGGAATCAGATGGCAGAGGGGAAGAAACTGTTCCTGAATCGCTGAGTGTGTGCCTTCAGGCTTCTGTACCTCCCACCTGATGATAACAGTCAGAAAAGGTCATGCCCTGGGTGCTGGGGGTCCTTAATAATGGACGCTGATTTCTGAGACAGAAATAATTAGTTTCTGAGACACCAATCCTTGAAGATGTCCTAGGTACTTTATAGGCTAGTACCCAGATGGAACCACTTAAATTTACAACCCTCTGCAGCTTCTGTTGGTCTTGTGCAGTAGCCCCTCCATACCAAACAGTGATGCTGCCTGTCATAATGATCTCCACGGTACATCTATAGAGGTTTTTGAGTGTATTTGTTGATATACCAAATCTCTTCAAACTCCTAATGAAGTATTGCCTTCTTTATAACTGCATTGATATGTTGGGACCAGGTTAGATCCTCAGAGATCTTGACACCTCGGAACTTGAAGCTGCTCACTCTCTCCACTACTGATCCCTCTAGGAGGATTGGTATGTGTTCCTTCGTTTTACCCTTCCTGAAGTCCACAATCAGCTCTTTCATCTTACTGATGTTGAGTGCCAGGTCGCTGCTGCAACACCACTCCACTAGTTGGCATATCTCATTCCTGTATGCCCTTTCGTCACCACCTGAGATTTACCAACAATGGTTGCATCATCAGCAAATTTATGGATGGTATTTGAGCTATGCCTAGCCACGCAGTTATGTGTATATAGAGAGTAGAGCAGTGGGCTAAGCACACACCCTTGAGGTGCACCAGTGTTGATCGTCAGAAGGAGGAAATGTTGTCACTAATCCGCACAGATTGTGTCATCCGGTTAGGAAGTCAAGGATCCAATTGCAGAGGGAGGTGCAGAGGCCCAGGTTCTGTAACTTCTCCATCAAGATTGTGGGAATGATGGTATTAAATGCTGAGCTATAGTCATTGAACAGCATTCTGACATAGGTGTTTGTGTTGTCCACGTAGACTAAAGCCATGTGAAAAACCATTGAGATTGCATCTACCATTGACCTATTGTGGCAATAGGCAAATTGCAATGGGTCCAGGTCCTTGCTGAGGCAGGAGTTCAGTCTAGTCATGACCAACCTCTCAAAGCATTTCATCACTGTTGATGTGAGTGCTACTGGACAATAGTCATTAAGGCAGCTCACATTATTCTCCTTAGACACTGGAATAATTGTTGCCTTTTTGAAGCAAGTGGGAACTTCTGCTCGTAGCAGTGAGAGGTTGAAAATGTCCTTGAATATTCCCGCCAGCTGGTTGGCACAGGTTTTTAGAGCCTTACCAGGTATTTCACCACGACCTTCCCTCTTGCAGGGGTTCACTCTCTTTAAAGACAGCCTAACATCGGCCTCTGAGACAGAAATCACAGGGTCATCAGGTGCAGCAGGGATCTTCACAGCTGTGGTTGTATTCTCCCTTTCAAAGCGTGCATAGAAGACATTGAGTTCATCTGGTAGTGAACCATCACTGCCATTCATGCTGTTGGGTTTTCCTTCGTAGGAAGTAACGTCTTGCAAGCCCTGCCAGAGTTTCGTACATCCGATGTTGCTTCCAACCTCATTTGAAATTGTCTTTCACTTTTGAAATAGCTGTCCGCAAATCATACCTGGCACACTCCTCCACCTCTGCTTTTGAGAGACTCTATAGATCTATCCTGATGGTGTATAATAAACCCATTGCTCTGAATCGCCGCATCTGGTACAAAAGGGGTTAACCAGGATTCGTGAAACAAAGGACACTGACCTTCTCTTTTGTCTCTCCTCCCCACCCCCTCATTCTTCTGCAATTGATATTTGTTTTATTTTTGCAAACACGAGAAAATCTGCAGATGTTGCAAATTCAAGCAATTCAATCCCTTCCCACCTATGTTCGTGAGGTAGACCCATTGTCTCAGCTTGCTCCTGCCCCACTGAACTCATTTCTGCATACCTCGACACTGTTTTATCCCCCCTTGTTCAATCCCTTCCCACATATGTTCGTGACACTTCTCATGCTCTGGATTTTTTCAATGATTTCAAGTTCCCTGGCCCCCATCATCTTATTTTCACCATGGATGTCCAGTCCCTATATACCTCCATCCCCCACCAGAAAGGTCTCAAAGCTCTCAGTTTCTTTTTGGATTCCAGACCCAACCAGTTCCCCTCTACCACGACTCCCCTCCATCTAGCGGAACTAGCCCTTACTCTCAATAATTTCTCCTTTGGCTCCACCCACTTCCTTCAAACTAAAGGTGTAGCCATGGGCACCCATATGGGTCCCACTATGCCTGCCTGTCTGTTGGCTATGTGGAACAGTCCATGTTCCAAGCCTGTACTAGTATCCGTCCCCCACTTTTCCTTCGCTACATCAACAAATGCATTGGCGCTGCCTCCTGCAGGCATGCTGAGCTCGTTGACTTCATCAACTTTGCCTCCAATTTTCACTCTGCCCTCAAATTTACCTGGTCCATTTCTGACACCTCCCTCCCCTTCCTTGATCTCTCTATCTCTATCTCTGGAGACAGCTTATCTACTGATATCTACTATAAGCCCACGGACTCTCACAGCTACCTGGACTATTCCTCTTCTGACCCTGTTACTTGTAAAAATGCCATCCTCTTCTCTCAATTCCCCCATCTCTGCCGCATCTGGTCTCAGAATGAGGCTTTTCATTCCAGGATGAAGGAGGTGTCTTCCTTTTTTAAAGAAAGAGGCTTCCCTTCCTCCATCATCAACTCTGCCCTCAAACACATCTCTCCCATTTCATGCACATCTGCTCTCACCCCGTCCTCCCACCTCCCCACTCGAGATAGGGTTCCCCTTGTCCTCACCTACCAACTCACCAGCCTCCGGGTCCAACGTATAATTCTCCGTAACTTCTGCCACCTCCAATGGGATCCCACTACCAAGCACATCTTTCCTCCCCCCCCACCCATTTTCTGCTTTCCGCAGGGATCGCTGCCTACGTGACTCCCTTGTCCATTCATCCCCCATCCCTTCCAACCGATCTCCCTGCTGGCACTTATCCTTGTAAGCAGAACAAGTGCTACACCTGCCCTTACATTTCCTCCCTCACCACCATTCAGGGCCCCAGACAGTCCTTCCAGGTGAGGCGACACTTCACCTGTGAGTCTGCTGGTGTGGTATACTGCGTCCAGTGCTCCTGGTATGGCCATTTATATATTGGTGAGACCCGACGCAGACTGGGAGACCGTTTCGCTGAATACCTACGCTCTGTCCACCAGAGGAAGCAGGATCTCCCAGTGGCTACACATTTTAATTCCACGTCCCATTCCCATTCTGATATGTCAATCCATGGCCTCCTCTACTGTCAAAATGAAGCCACACTCAGGTTGGAGGAGCAGCACCTTATATTCCATCTGGGTAGCCTGTTCATACCTGATGGTATGAACATTGATTTCTCTAACTTCCGTTAATGCCCCTCCTTCCCTTCTTACCCCATTGCTAATTTTTAATTCTTAAAGTATTTTTCTTTTCTCTTTTTCCCTCTCACAATAACTTCTTGCCTGTTCTTCATCTTCCTGTGGTGCTCCCCTCCCCGTTTCTTTCTTCCAAGGCCTTCCATCCTATGATATTCCCCCTTCTCCAGCCTTGTATCCCTTTTGCCAATCAACTTCCCAGCTCTTACCATCATCCCTTCCTCTCCTGTCTTCTCCTATCATTTTCAGTCTCCCCCTCCCCCTCCCACTTTCAAATCTCTTACTACAGTATCTCTTTTTTCAGTTAATCCTGACAAAGGGTCTCGACCCGAAACGTCAACTGTACTTTTTCCTATAGATGCTGCCTGGCCTGCTGCGTTCCACCAGTGTTTTGTGTGTGTTGTTTGTTTTATTTTTCCCAATTTTGAAGAAAGGTCTTTATCATTAACTTTTTTGCCTTTCCAAAAATACTGTCTGACTTGCTAAACATTAGTATCATTATTTCAGATTTCAGATCTGGTATATAGACAGTGTTTCCATTTGTTTCTGCACCTTTGTTCACTAGAGAAGATGATGTTGGCAATATATAGTGAAAGTAGAGGAAACCACACAATTAGAAAGGTTAATAATAAAATAACTAAATGTGGTTAAATGGTTATCAATATTCAAATGTGAAAGGTCAAGAAGAGATACTTCCAAGGCTGTTGAGAGAAGCTGCGGAAACTGCCAAAGCTCTAACCTTGCTTCAACATCGGAATTGAATCAGAAGACCAAAACAATTGGAAATATTACATGCTTCTTCAAAATAAGAAGACAGACAAACATGACTCAGCCTCAACCCATTAGTAGCCATGTGGCTGAGCAACATTTTAGTCCTGTTTACTCACCTTGATTCTACTTGGCCAAAATCTGTCAATTCCAGTTTTGTAAAAGGAACTTAGGTGTTAGATCAGAAAGCGGAACTTGGAGATAAAAAAGAAATTAGAGTGAGGTTTAGTTTGACAGGATCTATCAGTATAACTGAAACAGAAGACCTGTCATTGAAAATCAAATTACAACACACTTCTGTCTTTTCTTTTGAACTTCACAGCACATGAGCAGGATCACAGGCCACTGTTAGTGAAAGGCAAGAAAATAGCAATCCTCTGCCTTGGGTAATTGAATCTAATTGCTCTGTATCCAGCATACAGTTTAGCACACCACTAAAATGCTCCTATTTATAAAACAATTCTCCTTGTCGCGGTAGAAGGAGATGTAACTCCTGATATTGAGTGATGGTTCGAGGTTACATATTAGCCTTACAACTCTTAAAGAGAGAACCACAACAGCTGAAGCACATCGAATATCTATAAATTCTCCTTACTTGGGTGAACTGTGCTCATTGTAGTGCAAGTAAAAATCAGGTTCAATAATTCTCATTCTAGAGTTTATTTTCAGCAACAAAAGACATGTTAAAAGTGAAATATGTAAGTAGAATTGTTTTATGGAGGTACACGTCAGGAAAATTCAGTTAGGTATGTGGTCCTGGGCGTTACATGGACTAGAACATTCCTTGCAAGTTTTAATATGCTGTAAGGTCTTCCTTCTGTTTCCTGTGAGGTTATTGACCACGTAGAGGAAAACAAGTAAGTCACTGGTCTAGTTGTAGGCTACTGAAGGGGTCAATGGAAGTGAGAGACCCGATATTAGGACAGGAAGAGGAGAGGTGGTTCTTCAGTTGTGGGATAGAGCTTCAGATTAACGCCCTGCTTGTAGTCCTGATGAAGGGTTTCGGCCTGAAATGTCAGCGGTTTTCATTTCCATAGATGCTGCCTCTAGGTGAGTTCCTCTAGTATTTCATATGTGTTACTCTGGATTTCAGGCAGCTGCAGAATCTCTTGTGTTAATACTTGTAAGGGATGATGAGAGAGAGCCGGTGCATAGAGTCAGAGAGATGCAGTGCTCTAGAAAGCAGCACGTATCATTAAAGATCCCCACCATCAGAATCATGACCTCTTTTTGTTAGAGGTACAGAAGCCTGAAGACCCACACCACCAGGTTCAGGAACAGTTACTTTCCTACAGACCTGAACAACCCTAATCCTACCTCACCAATGGAACACTGGACCACCATTAGCACTGCCATGGACTGTGTCTATAATTGTCCCTTTTTTCACTAATGTTTGGTTTTGCACAGTTTTCTCTCTCTCTCTCTCTCTACTCTCTTGTACTACTTATGTATAATTTATATTCCCTGTGTTGTCTAGATCCATGTGTTTGCGATGCCGCTGCAAGTTTTTCAGTGTACTGTATCTCACTGTACATATGTGCATTGTGCACATAAACAATAAACTTGACTTGTAAGGAGGCTCTTTGGCCAAGTCAGACCAGGCTAATCTGACCAGCAAGCACCAATTTACAGTAAATCTATACCATCCCATTTTATTCTCCCCATATTTCCATCAAGCCTTCGAGACTATATCACTCACTGATGCATTAGAGTAATTTTACAATGGCCAATTGACCTGTCAACTGACATGTTTTTAGGATGTGAGAAGAAACTGGAGCACCCAGAAGAAGCCCATGTGATCACACGAGAAACATGCAAACTCCATATAAACAGCACCAGGGTCACTAGAGCTGTTGGGCAGGATTTCTACTAGTTACACCTGTGATAGATTTTTTTTTCTATTTAAAAGGCACCTAACTGAAGCAGTTCCCCATTGCTGGATTCCACAGGCCAAGAAAGCTTCAGATGTTAGAAATCTGATAGAAAAACAGTAAGCTGTAAAGGAGAGTTAGATTGAACCAATCTCTCAGGAGAGATTAAAAAAAAGAGCTAATGTTACATACTGGTGACCTTTTATAAGAATATAATTAGTAGTTTTTGACTGCCTATCCCAAGAGTGTAACTCCAGAACATCTCTCAAATGGTTGGATTTAACATATCCCTTAGAAGTTTTTACGATGTTGATGTAAGAAGCAATATCCATGATTTGAGGTGCTGGCAAATCACAGTTTATATTTCTTCAATCTTCAAGATATAAAGTACATTTATTATCTAAGAATGTATAAATTATACAAACTTGAGATTTGTTTGCTTACAGGCAGCTGCTGAGCGAGAAGCCCGAAAGAACCCAAACCTCTCTGCGCACAGAGAAAGAGAAACAAAAAAACAAATCATGCAGACAATAGAAGCAAGCAACAATAATAGCATCCTGAACCAAATTGAATCCTTAGACCCAGATCCCCAGAGCCTCGCTGCAAGTCTTGCTGTTGACTTCCATTTTTCATGCATAGCTTTGTTGTTCTGGTCTCTGTTCTCCCCTGAGACCACAACAAAACCACTTGCTCTGAGATACACCGGCAGCCATTCCACGCACAGAACAAAAGGTTGTGACCTCTTGGATTTATTCAGTTCATCAACATTTCTACGCATCTGCTGGCACCATAGCTGGGGACCCCTGATTTCACCCACTTCACACTTGATCAACATCAAGATCCCGAACTTATCACCGACATGGCTTCTGCAAGCTTCTGTCCCGATGAAGAGACTCAGCCCAAAATGTCGAATCTTTGTTCCTTTCCATGATGCTGCCTGACCTGCTGAGTTCCTCCAGAATTTTGTATGTGCTACAGCTTCTGCAAGTTCTTCTATAATTGCTGTAGTGTAAAACAGGCTGCAAGATACAGCGTCTAACCAAACAGTTTTTATTGAAGGCGCTCAATGAACGATAATGGTTAATAAAACAATAAGAATAATATATCAGATGTCACACCATTCATGGAATGCATAGTTCTTAAAGGTGTAAGAATGCTCATATGTGCTAATCATTGTTTCTGCTACATGACAGAGATTCTAAGAATATTTTCTAAAGAAAACTCACTTTGCTTTCCATTTGTTTAAATGGAATCAGAGTTCCACCATTTATTTACTTGAAATGAAATTGAGTCTACAATGGAAATGTGCTGAGATTTTTCCAGTATATCTGAACAGACTACTTAATATTTTGGTTGTGTTTCTTTCATGATTACATGCATAATTGCACTTGCACTGATACAGCATTGAAGAAAATGTTCTATTGCATCACTCCTTATGAAAAAATGGGAGAGGAGAGAGAAGGTGAGGGAGAGGGAGAAGGAGAAGGAGAGGGGGAGGGGGAGGGAGAAGGAGAGTGAAAGGGGGAGAGAGAGGGGGGAAGGGAAAGGGGGGAGAGTGACAGAGGAGAGGGAAGGCGAGGGGGAAGGAGAGGGAGAGGGGAGGGAGAGTGAGAGGGAAATTTTCTGAGTGTTGTTTCATTAGAATAGCTTTGTTACAGTTGATGTGGAGATAGTGGAAGAGTCTAGGACCCGAGGACACAGCCTCAGAAAAGAGGGGCTTCCTTTAGAATGGAGATTAGGAGGAATTTCTTTAGCCAGAGATGGCTGTGGAAGCCGCGTCATTGGGCTAAGGCAGAGGTTGATAGGTTTTTGATTAGTCAGGGCATGAAGGGTTACAGGAAGAAGGCAGGACAATGGGACAGAGGGGGAAATGGATCAACCATGATGAAATGTGGAGCAGACTCGATGAGCCAAATCCCTAATTGTTCTCCCATAATTTATGGTCTTATATGATCAAGTTGATCAAAACAGTGTGAAAATGAGTCAGAATAGTAGGACCCAATTCTCTTTCATGGTGAGAATGATCCAACACTTTGCATTGACACAATGCTTTTAAATATAGTAAAGTATTCTGAAGTGCTTCTCGGGAGCAATATCAATCAATACTGGACAGTGAGCCATGTAGGAGATTTAACTAATGACTAAAGGCTTGGCTTTAAAAGCTCTTAAAGGAGGAAAAGAGAGACAATTCAGGGAAATTAGAGCTTCAGCAGCTAAAGCTTGACTACCAGTGGACCAATGACATTTACAGATGATTGTATGACATATTAGAGTGGCAGAGGAATCACAGAAGGCGTGCTGATTACAGAGATAGAAAGGGGTGAGTCCATTAATGAATTTAAACACAAGTGCAACAATTATAAAAACTGAAGCATAACTTAACCAGAGCCTAGAGCAGTCATCATACACAGAGGTATTTGTTGGACAGAAATAGGTGCATGTAGGACACAGATGTCAGTAATTTGGATGAAATTTTCAGTGAGTAGAGGAAGACCAGAAGGACAAGAATGGACAAGTCTAGAGGGACCAAAGTTGAGTCAAGGCAAGGGGAGGGTCAGGCAATGCTGTAGAGCTAGAAGTAGGCAGTCATGACAATGCACACCTACATGGCAGAAGATTATTGCAAGGTTGCAAACAGCTCCTCTCTGGACAAGTCAGGGAAAGGGGTGTAGTCAACAGCTGGAGAACAGAAATTGTCCTAGGGACCAAATAAGATACCTCTGGCCTTCCCTGCACTTGAGTGGGGGAAATTTCTGCTTATTTACTGTTGTATCTTAATTTGGCAATTTAGAGTAGCCGGAACAGTGGTGATGAGATACTGCTGAATATCTTCATTGTGCCCACATTTCATCCTGATGTTACCAAGTGTCAGTGTGCAGATGGGAAATAGGAACAGGTGAAAGATTTTTCCTTGGGACATATCAGAGATAACAGATTAAGGACATATAGTACTGATATCAGCTTTTTATTTCCTGTTAGTACTAAACTGATTCTCAAATTGCCTCTGAGGTATTTCACTCGCATTCTTCAATTGGTCCTGGCTGTGGAGTTCAGTAACATAATCATCAGACTGCTGTTCCTCAGGATGCATTAACTTCTATAAAAAGCACGTGTGATTGGGGGTCACAGAAGAGCACACCTATTCAGGTTAATTGTTCCAAACATCCAGCTTTCGTGCTACAATTTCAAGGTCGTTCTTTGTGAAGACGGGGACACTTGAAGAAGCTGTACTCTGAGTATGTCAGCTCTTTGTTTATGAGTAGTTCTCCATCGGATCGAGATGGTTGCCCAGTTTCAGTGTATTTGTTCTGTTAATACATGTAATGCTGCAGCAGCCAACGGAAGTCCTGTTGTTATTTCAAAAAGATCAACTAACAGCAAAAAAAATACTTTTCAATAGGCAGCTAGGCACCTATGATGTTGTAATTAGTATCCCCTATTTGCAACAAGCACCAAGGGTTAACTGACAATCAGAGGGACATCAGCTGCAATCCTGTGTGCCCTTCTGATTTTTGATGGACAATTAAATCCCAAAGGCCACACAGCTTGGAAATAAAAATGACAGCTGCTGGCAATTCATGTTGTTCATCTGATTCTAACATTTAGATTTATATCACATTAATCCACAGAGTCTGAATTGCTAATGATATTTTCTACTTCAAAAACAACAAATACGTGTATTTTTATTTCAACTCTGGCATAGAGAACACCCATAGGTACTTTATCCAAAGAGGGATTCTAAAGCAAAAATGCGGATATTAGTAGAAATGAACAGGACTGCAAAAACAAAGTATTTGTAAAGCCTGGTTGTCTGAAATACAAAACAGAAAATGGAGACATATGTAGGAGGGAAGGGTTAGATTGATCTTAGCGTAGACTAAAAGGTTAGCACAACATAATGGGCTGAAGGGCCTGTACTATGCTGTAAGATTCATGTTAAAATACTGAATGTGGAAAAACAAACAGCATCCATGGAAAGGGAAGCAGTTATCTTTCAGAAAGATTACTTCAATGAATTTTTAATGAGGATTTTAAGTAGAGATAGAGGTAGAAGTGCTTGAAGAAAACTATTTGAATGGGGATCTAGTTGGTTTTAGATTCTTAATGGAAAAGAGCCTTCAGGAAATTTTGAGATTGATGTTGGAGGGTGGTTTTGCTAGGATAGAAGAATTAATGGAGGAAGTGATGTGTGAGACCATAATACAGGGATGGAAATTTGTAGACACTCAAGAACCTGAGGGCCAATTGATGGAACTCAAGAGAAAGGAGAACACAACAGGCTAGGGTGATTCACAGTGCGGGAGTTTATGTAGGATGGAGAATGGGAGGCCTGGATGCCAGAGGAGCATTACAATAGTCAATGCTGGAAATGGATGAGAATTTCAGCAGCATGTAGACCACCAAGGGACGAAAATGGACCATGTTATGGCCTGCTGAGTTCCTCCAGTGTTTTGTGTGTGTTGCTTGGATTTCCAGCATATGCAGATTTTCTCTAAAATGTTATGTCACCGCTGTTAGAGCATGGAGTCAGAAACACAGTTTGAAGATGAATCAGAATCAGAATCAGGTTTATTATCACCAGCATGTCTCGTGAAATTTGTTAACTTAGCAGGAGCAGTACAATGCAATACATAATAATATAAAAAGAAAAAAATAAGTATATCAATTTCAGTAAGTATATATACGTATATTGAATAGATTAAAAACAGTGCAAAATCAGAAATAATATGTATTAAAAATAGTGAGGTAGTATTCACTGTCCATTTAGGAATTGTATGGTAGAGGGGTAGAAAATGCTTCCTGAATCACTGAGTGTGTGCCTTCAGGCTTCTGCACCTCCTTCCTGATGATAACAATGAGAACAATGGTAATATTTTATGGGTCATGTGATGGAGGGGGATGGTGCACTTTGTGAGGAGAAAGGCTGCTGGGAGGAAAGATGTAGATAGAGATAGCAGGGTATCAATTCGGGTGTGCAAGATGAAATCAAGGCCTCAAGGGGCGAGATACGGCATTGTTAGGAGGACAAAATCTGGTTGGCTGTTGAGAAGGGGTGTCATTGTAAAGAAAACCGGCCTTACATTTGGAGTGGAGAGAATTGGGTATTGTGAGTGAGCTGGGTGAGAGTGATGACTGAGCAAGAGTGACTACAAGGAGTAAGCTTTCAATGTTGTGGACTTACCTGAAATAGGGACACAACACAAGATGCACAGGCATGCTCAGCTAAGGCTCATTTAACCATATTATAAGGACCTCCTTCTGTATGCTTGGGCTGTATATTCCTCAGGCACACAGACTTGAAAATCACAGAAAGGGTTGATGAGGCATGCAGTGAATGAGGTTGAATGTTTTCATGCTTGTGTGGCCTTCTACAATGCTTTAGTGCATAAACTATGCTGAAGTAAACTAAGACGATGTACATTTCCCAATGAAATTTATTTACGTACTGCATATTAGCACTGTGTCATGCAATACACGTTTGTCAGCAATATACCCGCGAGATGGGGATCAAACACAAGCCATCCAAGGTGTTGGAGGTGGCTGGTGAAATTTGTCATATCAGAGGATGTGGGGGAGGAGGTTTAGGGGAATCAGGAAGGATAATGCTCCACTGTCACAGAGGATGTATTTTGAGCTTTGGCTGGACTGAGATCCTTCATGAATGCTTCAGGTTGCGACCCTTCGCCAAGTCCTAATGAAAGGTCTCAGCCCGAAACATCGACTCTTTATTCCCCTCCATAGATGCTGCTTAACCTGTTGGATTCTCTCCAATATTTTGTGTGTGTTACTCAGAGATATTCAATTACTTTTTTTTTGTGCAATTGAGAGAAAGATGAGACAACTAAAATGCAGAAACTGCAATTATTTACACAGCTTTTTTGTCCAACTTTATCATAGAAAATCAATATTATGTGCTGCTACTAAATTTCAGCTGCTGAGTAAACCTTTATCTACACTTTAAGCTGATCATTTGTTTTAATGAGATATTTATGTTTCTTCACGAGTGTTCAGTGACCTTTCTCAGATCAGTTATAGTGTACTAAAACACATATAAGCGTTAGTGTGAAATCCTATTACATTGATCATGTTGAACCTAGAAAGCAATTGTATCATTACTGAAAGTTAAAGTGTGCATGATTTTCAATATGCCAATTTATTTTTGCTTTTCTATAATATTATCTCTTAAAATATGGTTTTAAGAGTTAGTAGGTACAATGGTGAAATTATACATTTAGCTGATACAATGCTAACTCAGTCATTTTATGCTATATATGAAGTTAAAGTAGTAGATTTGCTTAGAGAAGTTGGCTTTTAAATTGAACATAAAGTAAAAAGTATTAGGAAAAATGTAAAGTGATTACTATTTATTATCAATTTTCCTTACTCTTTATCTGGAGGAGAGCTCTGCTGACTGGCATTGTGATATAAATGGAAAAAAATTGAAACCTAATGCATTAATAATGAAGGCAATCCAAGAATATTTTACAGTTGAATATATTGTATTTGTTCTGCTGTATTTGAGGAAATACACAATTAATTGTACAAATAATTGAGATAAATTAACAAGCTTATTTTTTAAACAACAACTCACACTTCTCCGAGTCTGTATATCTGGGCTTATGAATTTTTAACATGATTCCATGTGGAACCATCAAAATATATTTCAGTGAATGAAATCATTATTAAAAATAATTTTTAGTTGTTCATTCATTGAACTAAAAATATACACAACTTTAATACTGCTCCTGGTAGGTATTGTCTAACCAACCAGAGCTTTTCGAGGAAGTTACCAGGGAAGTTGATGAAGGCAAAGGTGTGGATGTTGTCTACATGGACTTTAGCAAGGCACTTGACAAGGTCCTACAATGGAGGGTGGTCAAGAAGATTCTGTTGCTCACCATTCAAGATGAAATAGTAAATTGGATTAGACATTAGCTTTGTGGTAGAAGCCAGAGATGGTTGCCTCTCTGACTGGAGGCCTGTGACTAGTGGAATGCTGCAGGGACTGGTGCTGGGTTCATTGTTGTTTGTTATCTTTATCAATAACCTGGATGATAATATGGTTAACTGTCTCAGCAAATTTGCGCATGACACCAAGATTGGGGGGCGTAATGGACAGCAAGGAAGACTAACAGAACTTGCAGTGAAATCTGGACCAGCTGAAAAAGTGGGCCAAAAACTAGCCAATGGAATTTAATCTAGACAAGTGCAAGCTGTCTTACTTCGAGGGGTTGAACCAGGGTAGGTGTTACACAGTGAATGGTAGAGCAGTGATGAGTGCAGGGAAACAAAGGGATCAGGGAATACAGGTGCATAGTTCATTAAAAGTGGAGTCACAGGTAAATAAGCATATTAGCCTTCATAAATCAAGTATTGAGCACAGGAGATGGGATGTTATGTTGAAGTTGCACAAGATGTTGGTGAGGCCTAATTTAATAGAAACATAGAAAACCTACAGCACAATACAGGCTCTTCAGCCCACAAAGTTGTGCCGAAAATGTCCCTACCTTAGAAGTTACTAGGTTTACCCATAGCCCTCTATTTTTCTAAGCTCCATGTACCTATCCAAAAGTATCTTAAAAGAACCTGTTGTATCCGCCTCCACCACCGTTGCTGGCAGCCCATTCCACGCACTCACCACTCTCTGAGTAAAAAACTTACCCCTGACATCTCCTCTGTGCCTACTCCCCAGCACTTTAAACCTGTGTCCTTTTGTGATAGCCATTTCAGCCCTGGGAAAAAGCCTTTGACTATCCACACAATCGATCCTTCGTCGCTCCAAGGAGAAAAGGCTGGGTTCACTCAACCTGTTTTCATAAGGCATGCTCCCCAATCCAGGCACCATCCTTGTAAATCTCCTCTGCACCCTTTCTATGGCTTCCACATCCTTCCTGTAGTGAGGTGACCAGAAATGAGCACAGTACTCCCAAGTGCGGTCTGACCAGGGTTCTATATAGCTGCAACGTTACCTCTTGGCTCCTAAATTCAATTCCACGATTAATGAAGGCCAATACACCGTATGCCTTCTTAACCACAGAGTCAACCTGCGCAGCTGTTTGATCATCCTATGGACTCGGACCCCAAGATCCCTCTGATCTTCCACACTGCCAAGAGTCTTACCATTAATACTATATTCTGCTATCATATTTGACCTACCAAAATGAACCACTTCACACTGAACTCCGTCTGCCTCTTCTTAGGCCAGTTTTGCATCCTAACAATGTCCCGCTGTAACCTCTGACAGCCCTCCATACTATCCACAACACCTCCAACCTTTGTGTCATCAGCAAACTTACTAACCCATCCCTCCACTTCCTCATCCAGGTCATTTATAAAATTCATGAAGAGTAAGGGTCCCAGAGCAGATCCCTGAGGCACTCCACTGGTCACCGACCTCCATGAAGAATATGATCTGTCTACAACCACTCTTTGCCTTCTGTGGGCAAGCCAGTTCTAAATCCTCAAAGCAATGTCCCCTTGAATCCTTACTTTCTCAATAAGCCTTCGATGGGGTACTTTATCAAATGCCTTGCTGAAATCCACATACACTATATCTACTGCTCTTCCTTCATCAGTGTGTTTAGTCACATCCTCAAAAAATTCAATCAGTCAGGCTCGTAAGGCATGACCTGCCTTGACAAAGCCATGCTGACTATTCCTAATCATATTACGCCTCTCCAAATGCCTCTCAGGATCTTCTCCATCAATTTACCAACCACTGAAGTAAGACTCGCTGGTCTATAATTTCCTGGGTTATCTCTACTCCCTTTCTTGAATAAAGGAACAATATCCGCATCCCTCCAAACCTCTGGAACCTCTCCCGTCCCCATTGATGATTCAAAGATCATTGCCAGAGGCTCAGCAATCTCCTCCCTCACCTCCCATAGTAGCCTGGGGTACATCTCATCTGATCCCAGCGATTTATCCAACTTGATGCTTTCCAAAAGCTTCAGCACATTCTCTTCCTTCATTTGGAAGATGCTGTGCAGATTTGGTCACCTGCCTACAGTAAAGATGTAAGTAAGGTTGAATAAGCAGAGAGAAAATTTGCAAGGATGTTGCTAGGACTGCAAGACCTGAGTTATGATTGAATAGGTTAGGACTTTATTCCTTGGAATGTAGAAGATGGAGGGGAGATTTGATAGATGTGTACAGATTTATGAGGGGGTAGAGATTGTGTATCTTCTGCAGTGCCTCAAACAGTCCATCATCAAGAACCTTAGCATCCGGGTCATGCCTTCCTCTTATTACTACCATCGGGGAGCAGATACAGGAGCTTGAAGGCTCACCCTCAATGTTTTAGGAACAGGTTCTTCTCCCCGCAATAAGATTTCTGAATGATCCATGAACACTATCTTACTATTCCTCTTTACCATTATTTATTTATTTATTTTTATTGTAACGTATAGTAATTTGTTATGTCTTACACTGTACTGGTGCTAAAACAACAAATTCCCTGACTTATGTCATTGACAATAAACCTAATTCTGATTCTGATTCAAAATTGCCACAAGCATCAACAACAGCTGCAGGTTCTTCCAGATACTATGGCATTAATATCATATATTGAATAGACAGACGTTTGTCCAAACCATTTTTGGTACTTTCCCACTGTGTGAGAAAAGAATCCCAAATGTCATTTCACCCACTTCTCACCTCTTTGTCTTTGTTCCCCCTTCAGTTCATGTTTGAATCAAGAATGTGATGGGACCCAAGCTGATGGTCTTTGTGAAACCCAAAATGAACATTGATGAGTAAGTTACTAAGGACTAGGTTTTGCCTGATAGCACTGCCAACAGCACTTTTCATCAAATGATCTCTGTTTAGGTAGCAATTGAGACAACCCCATATACTTCTGTGGTCCTGAACTTGAAAGACCTTGAAATATTAGTTATTCTTCATAGAATTGACTCCTAATCAGTCTCCAGGGAAGCATAGTTACTCATGCCAGTCAAGGACAGGATTAACTATTGTTTTCCTCCATAAGCAGTTGTAAAACTTTGCAGATCTTTATAAAGTTAATAAACAAAGGGTAGAATAAATAATTCAGGGGTCAAGATGGCGCCAGCGAGCAACAATTTCTCAGATGACATCTTGACATCTTCCAGGGAGCAAATCTCTTGAATGATTTCACTTTTTTTATGCCTTCTGCTTGTTCTTTTTGTTTTGTTTGTGTTACAGAAACTGTTGGAACCCACGATGTTCAGTTTGGAACTTGATCGAATGATCTCGCGCCCTGCTGCATCCGGGGAGCTGCCTCGCGGAGAAGATCAGAAACGGGGACTTGAAAAGGACCGAGAATATGAGCTGACTCACGGAAAACACCAGAGATGGGGCATGAGGTCATGAATGAATCTATCTCGAAGTGGCGAGGAAGATTGAAGCATTGAGGTGAATGTGGGGGGGGGGGGGGGGGTCAGCGATCGCTCCCAACGGAGGGTACCAAGGCAGTGACGGTCAGCAGCTGGGTCGGCAGTCTTTGGACTTGGGTCGTCAGCATTTAGACCCAGCGTGGTGGTTTTCCTTCATGGAAGGACTGAGTTTACGCTGCTACTCTCCTTGTATGTTGACGGAAAGTTGTTTTCGATATTCTGAGACTTAGGTCTGTGATTTATATTGGTCTCCTTCAGTTTTATGGTGTTTTCTTTCTTGCGGCTGATGGCGGGTGGGTGATCGGTTAATTTTTTGTGTGTGAGAGGGCGATTGGGGGTTTTGATGCTGCTGCCACTGTTCTTTGCTGTGAGTGAGGGGTCGGGGATTGTTATTGTGGCTGTTTCTTTACGCGGGGAAGGGGTGAGATTTGGGGCTTGTGGGTTTTGTTTCTTTTTCTTTTTCATGCTGGGGGGGGGTTGATCTTTCAACAACCCCCATGGTTTTCCTGTATTTCGTGGCTAACTGGAGAAGACAGATATCAGAGTTGTATTGTGCATGCAGACTTTGACAATAAAAAGAATCTTTGAACCTTTGAAGGCCAATACAGATAAGTATTTTCAGAATGCTACTGTACCCCCTCCCACCCTTCCTTTGACCTGCACTGCTATTGGTGGTGATCATAGAGTGAGGGATAAGCAAAGCCCACCCGTACAATCCCTTCATGCTGGAAATGGCACTGCCATATACTCAGTTGCGATTCTTGAGTCTATACCTGAGACCTGCACCTGCTATTTAAAAGGAGACAAAATATATTAAGTATTAACAATACCTTACACCAAGGCATAGCATCCAGCATGCATTCTTTCCTTCTGCAATTCAAAGAAAGTGACCATCATAAAAAGACTCTGGCTCCCAATTCAAGAAACTATAGAGCAGAAAGAGATCTGTCTGTCTCATGCATCCATGCTGATGTTGGCTATTCACTGTAATTATCTAACTTAATCTCCCTTTCTTTAAAGATCATCCCTTTAAAATACTTATCCAGTGCCACTTCAAATAAAAATGCAGTCTCTGCCTCTGTACCCTCTTGTGGTGAAGTGCTGCAAAAATATTCTTCCTGCTTTGTTCCTGTTTGCTTTTATCCTTCACATTTACGGCATGATTATATGCTGACCTGAAGTACTCCATGTTGCTCTGTCTCTACCCTGCTTTAAATAATAAATGGAGGTGAATTCATACTATGGCACTTGCAGTGCACTATGTAGCTTCTCAGTTAAATTACTGTACATCATAAATCTGAGATATATAAGGCTTCACAATTCATATTGTATTGATGGCTAACATCATGGGTCACACGGATTATGGATTATGGTGATCTTAATTAAGGATTATCAGATCTATTTTATACCCAGCAAAGAAATCGAGGACACACAACACTAATAAAATGTAATTTGGGATACACAGGCTGGTAGTGGAGTCAAATGCTTCAGTCTACAGAGGCTGATATAAATTCAACTTCATAATGACTATATTTTTTCTGAATCACTTCTACAGTTGCATGGTGGAGAGTACATTGACTGGTTGCATCACAGCCTGCTATGGAAACACAAATACCCTTGAACAGAATATCTTAGAAAAGGTCGTGGATGTGGCCCAGTCCTTCAGGGGTAAAGCCTTCCCCACCACTGAGCACATCTACATGGAGCACTGTCACAGGAAGCAGCTTCCATCATCAGGGACACCCACTGCCCAGGTCATGCTCTCTTCTCACTGCCATCATCACAAAAAAAGTACAGGAGTCTCAGGATTCACACCAGGTTCAGGAACAGTTATTACTCATCACCCTTCAGATTCTTGAACCAAAGGGGAAAACGTAACTCAATTTCACTTGCCCCATCACTGAAAGGTTCTCACAACCTATAGACTAACTTTCAAGGATGACTCTACATCCCACGTTCTTGATATTTATTGCTTACTTATTTATTTTTATTATTTCTTTCTTTTTGCATCTGCAGAGTTAGTTGTCTTTTGCACACTGGTTGAACACACAGTAAGTGCGGTCTTTCATTGATTCATTGTGGTTATTATTGTATTATGCATTTATTGAGTATGCCCACAAAAATGAATCCAGGATGACATGTACGTACTTTGATAATAAATTTACTTTGAATATTGGTGCTGCATTATTAGCATCTGAGTGCTTATCAGAAAGAAGCTGTCTGATAACACTGGACAACAAAGATTTAGCTTCCTGAAAACTTTTGTGTGTACCTTATGGATTTTGGGCTGCTGATCATGAAAATCACTGTGAAATTTCCCTATCACACCATTTTTTAAATATCTCCTATATTTGTCATTTCAAATCATCATTCAAGTAAGAATAACTGATGCCAAGATTAAGGAAGGCTTTATTTATTTATTTTTACTTATTCATTGAGATACAACATGGAATGGGCCCTTCCAGCACTCCAAGTCATGCTGCCCAGCAATGCCCTGATCTAATCCTGACCTAATCACAGGACAATTTACAATGACCAATTAACCCACCAACTTTTCGGACTGTGTGAGGGTACAGGAACAACTGGAGGAAATCTACGCCATTACAGGGAGAACGTGCAAACTCCTTACAGGCAGCAATGCTTTTGTTAGTCCACAGATCAAACAGGTCATCAACGACAGGCAATTTGAAGAACTTCTAGTGGGATGGAAGAAAATCGCACGGAAGTTACTTAAGAACGTTGAAAATTTTCTTGGCAACTACAGGCGCCAAACCACGTGCAGCTGGTTGACAACATACCTCAAGCTTGCAAAACTATGAAGTGCAAAATGTCACTACAGATTCATTTTCTGCATTCCCGTTTAGACTTCTTCCCTGCAAATCTTGGCACTGCCAATGACAAGCATGATGAAAGGTTTCACCAGGAGAAACTGTATCAGAGCAACTGGAATCCATCGATGCTGGCTGATTATTGTTGGACACTGAAACGAGAAGCCTCAGACACTGAGTACAAATGAAAATCATCAACAAAAAGATTTTTGACTTAGTGGAATTATTACTATTAAACACATTATATTCAATAAAAGTTAATTTCTTGTTTCTCCAAATCCCTAAGTGATTCAAGTAGTCTGAAATTATGTTCAGCTTCAAGCAGTCCATCATAAGCAAAATAAAATTCTGAGGAAGCAACACTTTTGAAAAAATTGTTGGCCAGTGTAATCAGTGATTAGCTTCAAGTACAAAAGGGTATATGGCTTGGAGAAATGTAAAATTATAACCTTTAACATAAAAACATTCTCATCAGAACCTGCCTGTTCTAGATCTCAGCCCACTGTCCATCTACTTATAAAATTCTGACTACAATACATCAATACAGGTTGAGCACCCATTATCTGAAATTCCAAAACGCATGAACGTCCAGAATCCAAAATGTTTTTGAACGCTGTCATGATGTCACAATTGGAAAATTCCACAAGGTGTTGGGAAGGTTCCGAGGTGAAGAGCAGTTTTCTGCGCACCAGAGTCAGTTCTGAGAAGTGACCTCACATATGTAATAAACGGAAGTTAATGAAAAATAGAAGAACATCACATAAAGTAAAAAAATGAAGATCACAATTATGTATTGAAAGAGTGGATCGGAATGAACATATGCCATTTAATGGGATGCTGATCATGAAACAAGCAGCAATTTATCATGAGAAACTGAAATGGAATGTAATTGCGAATATTCAGCAGGCTGGTTGCTGAAATTTAAGAAGAGGCATGGCATTAATTTTTTAAAGATTTTTGGTGATAAAGCATCTGCTCACCATGAAGCAGCAGAGAAACTCATTGATGAATTTGCCAAGGACGTTGTTGATGAAAATCTAACACACAGAATGGTTGCATTAGTACATATGTGTGATGAAGAACTGTAAGACAAAACTGCACATAAATTCAGAGTTGGGAATGATGATGATGCCAAACAGCCACTGACTGTCCACCTGGGTGACCGAGGTATTGATAGCTTACCTTTCTGGTGGTTCAATGTACTCATTATTATTTCATGTACAAAATTATTACAAGTAATATATAAAACTACCTTCATGTATAAGCTGTATACATAATGTAAATGGATTTCATGTTTAAATTTGGGTCCCATGCTCAAGGTATCTCGTTATATAGATGCAAATATTCCAAAGTACCGAAAAAATCCAAAATCCAAAACACTTCTGGCCCCAAAGCATTTCGGTGCTCAGCCTGTATTAATAACATATAATGTCAAACTTTGTATACCTAGCACTTTGAGGTGTGCAGCATTTTTGTCTACTGACAGACACCGCCAAGGCAGAAACATTCACGTTGCTCTCTGTGGGATGCAGAACAGTCCAACATTCTGTCCAGGCCCTCTGCACAGCAGCAACAGCTATACCTCAAATAAATTAATTGTGTATGAAACATGTTGGAATGGTTCTGGAAAACAATGTTTCATAACAAAAGTTCCTCTCCACAGCAACAACAGGAAGAAAGTTATATTAAATTACCAAACTGACATGAACAAAAATGAAGATTCAACCTACACAATGTCTTTCACTTAGGACAGCCTACACAGTACGTTCACAGAATCATGTTCTTAAATGATGCTTTGATTCTTGGATCCGCTACTTGTTGTTTACTGTCACTGTGAGAGTTTTCCAGATCTTGGGTCTAAGAATCTACATTTACTATTTTGATGCCTTGAGAGACAATAGATCAGAAAGGAGAAGTACATGGAACATCAAAACAGTTCAGTAGCAAAGTATAAAAAAGTAATTCAATAATACTGAGGTTATTTGAATAGACAACTTTTAACAATGAAATGCGCACATTACCATCTGAAATAATCAAAATAACAGCACTTAAATTGTGGCATTCGGTGTCACTACCATATTTGTGAAAGGTTGAAGCAAGTAATTTCTCCAAAGACATTTAGAGGTAGATGATTACTGCATCATATTTCACCATGTTTAAACATTGTTAGATATTTGCAAATTAGATTTAGGAATCTGAACATTACCACACCTTCTTCCAAGATCTAAAGATATCATAAAGTACATGATGTTGAATTAGCTGAACAATATTTAATATGTTCTGATGAAAATATCTGATCTGATAATTTAATGACTTAATCTTTTTTTTGAATTTATTGTTATGTATTTAACATTTCAGTAATATTTGATTAATGTTGTAAATATAAGGTTGATTAAGCATTCTTGTTCATTTAAATAATTCATTATGGGTTATATGTAAAATACATGATAAGTGCATGCCTTGATTAAAGTAAAAATTGAAGTACATATGTTGATCTCCTGGCTCCTCGTTTTCCTTTCAATTAGTTTTTATGTTTTGGAGTTACAAAACATAACAGTGATGATGAGGTATTTTTAAAGTGAACCCAAGATGTCTACTTACCCATTGAAGCACAGTGAGAGATTCGAGTAAAAAAAAATGCAGCAGAGAGAAAAAGAAACAGTGCAGAATGTGCTTTTTTTTTAGAAAAGGAGATTTTTGACTTTAAAAAAAGGCAGAAAGCAGACAAATTCTCCTGTTCATAAACAGTGATACCAGGTGATAATAATCATAAAAAACTGCAGAAATGACTGGCTACATTGGAAAGATAGACATGTTTGATTGCACATGAGATAACTGGATATTGTAAATTGAGTGAATCGAACAGTATTTTAAAGTGAATGGATAGCCAGTGAGAAGCGAGTGCCCATTTTGCAGAGCTCATTGGATCTAAAGGCATACAGTTTGCTTAAAGGTTTAACTGCTCCAACCAAACCAGCTGAAATTAGCTTTGCCTATATCATGACAGTAATGCAGGAATATTTAGAACCAAAGCCATTGCTTACTACAGAATACTTTGGGTTTCATAAGTGGAATCAAAAGTAAGGGGAGTCCATTTCAAAGTTGTTGGCAGAATTGAAGCTGTTGTCTGAGCATTGTCAATTCAGTGATGGGTTTAATGATTCATTGCGAGATTGTTTAGTTTATGGAATCTTACAAGAAAGCATTTAAAAATGGCTCTTAACTGAAGCACAACTTATATTTAAAAGACCAGTCGAAATACCTGTATGAATGGAAACAGCAGACAGAGCCGTAAATGAGTTGCAGTCAGGAATGAAGGTGGGTGTGAACAAAATTGCAATGTCTAAATGGAAATCTGCCTGGCCAAACAATTTGTATTACTGTTGTGGCAGGGGCTCACATACACCAGATGAATGCAGATTCAAAGGCAAAATCTGCATAAAATGCGACAAAGTAGGACAAAGAGCATGCTGGGCAGACAAAAATTAATGGACTACACATGGAAGAGAAAAAAGCTAAAATTCCAAGTCACAGTTTCAAAAGAGCACCTTTCTGCACGCTATTGATGAAAAATCTGATAGTGATAAGGGTGACACAGGACTGTGTAGTCTTGAAATTTATAATGTGAAAACAAACAATAGACAAGCAGTATGGTTTACACCAGAAGTGAAATGCAAATCAATTAAAATGGAATTGGACATTGGCTTGGCTGTTTCAGTTGTTCTACAAAAAGTATTGAATGGCATTTCAAAGATATTGAACTGAAGCCTGCAGATATCCAACTAAGAACTTGTACTGGCAAAAAGATAACTCCTGTGAGAATGACATTCGTAACAGTGAAATACAATAACCAACCCGACACATTGGGCTTGTATATGGTAAAAACAGGAGGGCCAGCATTGTGGGGATGTGAGTGGCTGAGCCAACTATAACTTGTCTCTCAGTTCCTCTCTCTCATTGGAAGATCTGTACACTAACGGGTGTCTCTTAGTCTTTCTTTCTCAGGGAGAGATCTGTACCCTGTCTGGTGTATCTCAGTCCCTCTCTCTCAGTGGGAGAACTGTCATATCTCCTACAATAGAGTCAACACAAAGCAAATTAACAAAGTTAACTGGACGATGGTACAACTGTTTCCATGCTGTACACCATGAACCATTGCTCAACCAAAGACAAGTAGGTATTGGTGCCACCCTCTGTGCCTCTGATTAGAGAGCATATTGGACCAAAGAAAAAACTCCTGCGTAGAGGAACTGTGAAACTGACAAAAGCAGTGGTCTGACTACAACAGTTTTTGTAGGCAGCTTACCTGAGGAAGCCTCTGATATGTTAATCAGGCAATGACTTGCAAAATGTGGCTATGTTTTAAGCTGCAAGAGAATTTGATAAGCTTCAGGAAAGTTGCAAGCATGTGACTTTTGTGAGTATAAGGAACCAGAGCCTACTCTGCATGCATTAAGGCTATTGCATGAACATCAATTGGGAAATGAAAAGCTGAATGTAAAAGTAGATGCAGATACCAAAGCTCAGCTGGATGAACGGAAGGCCAAAAAGAGTCAATGGAGATAGAAAAACAGAGGGTTTGTCAGATGATGTTGTGCGTGAGGAAACCAAGAGGAGCAATCAGATGGTAAAGGGAGCAATAGAAGGATTGATAAGAGAATAATCCACTGTACTGAATGTGCCTTCTCAAGATCAAGATGCATAAACTAGAAGAAGGAAAGGAAAGAGAAGAAAGGTGCCCAGAGCTTTCAGAACCACTTCCTACAATCCCCAGTCAACTCCTACAACCACAATGGACCTGAGATTTTTGCAGTCACAAGTCTCACCTGCAAAGCAGAGTGACCTCCTTGTCAGGAAAGACGTTATTCCATAAGAGTAAGAAATCCTCCATGGTAGTTGCAACTTTAGGCCTGAATGGGACAATTTAAATTTACTATGCTGTGGATGTGTATAGTAGTTGTATTATATAGTATACTGTGTATATAGTTGAGATTCTTTCTATATTGAGTTGGAATTTATAGCTAATCAGAGAGGGGTGTTGTGTATATAATATTTCAGTAATATTGTAAATATATTCTTTGATTAAGCATTCTTGTTTGTTGAAATAATTCATTAAGGGTTATGTGTAAGAATACGTGAATTGCATACGTCATCACGCTATCACATGATATGTACACACCTCGCTTAAAGTGAAAATAAAGTACACACATTGATCTCCCGGGCTCATTGTTTCCTTTTCAATTAGTTTTTATGTTTTGGAGTTACAGAACATTACACTAATCTTCAAAATAAAAGATGTAACAGCTGTTAAAATCATAAATAGGTTAATTGTATATGAATGAACCAAGAATTTCTGCACTGAATAGTGTAATTTTAAGCCGGATGCATGGAATCATTCAACAGATATTCATAAGATATCAATATAAAGCAATGTCAGAAGTTACTAGTCTTATTACTGGAATCCATTCCAAAATATATATTTTTAGGTAGGTATGATCTAACAGGTCACTAGGAATGAATGAGACACAACGAGGAGAAAATAAATAAATTGGAAACAGGAATAGTGGCAATATTCTGAGAAATAGCACTGACTCCAAATGGTCTCCCTCAACAGCATGAAAGTACAAAAGGAAGACCTTATTTTTTCATTAGCCGGCTATAGATAAAAGGACATGTCCAAAAGTAATTTTCCAAAGGAGAGCAGGAAGGTCAATCTAGTCAGGCAGAATCAGAGATAAATTGCCATTCCGATTGAAGATCCTGATATAGAACAGCTCTAGCAAATTGAGTAATTTGCTGTCTGTGGGGAGGCTGGACATTCTCTGTGTGACTGCTTGGGTTTCCTCAAAGTGTTCCAATTTCTTCGCACATGTGGAAGGAATACAGCTTGATAGCTTAATTGGCCACTGAACTGGTGTGTGTGTGTGTGGGGGGGGGGGTGTGGTGTGGTAAACTATGTATACCTGTCTGGACATGTCCCTCTGCTGACTGCTCCTGTGGCTCCTCTCACAGACCCCTGTATAAAGGCGATTGGAGGCACTGCTCCCCCCTCAGTCTCCGAGATGCTGTGCTCCGTTTTGCTGCTAATAAAAGCCTATCGTTTGTCTCCCGTCTCCGAGAGTTATTGATGGTGCATCGGGGGGGAATGTGGAAAGCATAAAGTAGGATTAGTTTGAGTCTGTGCTTGGTGGTTAACTCTGTCTCATTTTGGTTAAAGGGCCTGTTTTGAGGCAGTGATACCTGATTTTACTTCTGATTTCAAGCTCACACAGGATTCAGGTTTTGGCAAGTGAAATTGTTTGAAATTAACACCTCCCTAAAACTATCAATGGAATGCACCATTTAATCATGCAAACAAGTGAGGTCTGGTGATTTATCATTGGATTTGTTGCTCTTACTCTTCACTTGGGAATGAAAGTGGTTGAGTAATTGGATTTGCCTTCTTCAAGAAGAAGTGGTGGTTTGGGGAGGGTAGGTTGCGTGTTCCCGCCTGGTTCAATACCTAAACGTCACAGGTGGCAATAGAACAGGGAGGGGGAGGGGATGGATGATGGTGGAGGACCAAATGGATGAGTCTTTGACCAAACTCATCCTTTTTTTGGACAACAGCCCTCAACAGTGAACACCTACACTCTTTGAAGGATGAAAGAGGGAAGCTGAAGGTTAGCATTTTGAGTCTTATGCATCTGAAATAACTACTTTTTATGTTGATTTTGCGAAGCAACATACACAAAATGCTGGAAGGACTCAGCAGGTCAGGCAGCACCTATGGAAATGAATAAAAAGTCGTGGTTACGGGCCGAGACTGAGTTTGCAACATAAGTAATAGATTGTCCTTTGTATTCCCGCCTGGCCGGGTACGCATATATTATGTGCAGAATCCCTGAATGCAGCGACGAGCTCAGATGCCCAGCTCTTGGCTGACCACATCTTCAAACCAGTGGCCCTCACGCTTCTTTCGATCCCGCATCAGGTTGGATTACGTGCAGATTGCTCCTGCTCTTCCGGGTCAGGAATACAGGGAAAACCTAAGGATCTGCCCCCACCTCTCCTCCCAAAACACACACAGAGCGGCGGAGCTCGTGGCGCATCCGTCGGACAAGTCCAGTCAGCGGAGTAAGGCAAACGCAAGCACACCCCACACGCCACCACACACCCAACAGGCGGCTTGTTTGTTTGCAGCTGCCTGCACCATGAAACAGTTCGGCGGCGGCAGCGGCAGTGGCAGCAGCTAAGAGATGGAAGATAAAAAGCCAGCTGGCATCAGGCACATCTCTAGCCCTGGGCGGTCAGGAGATGCAGCCAGAGCCGGGGGAGGCGGCGGCGGCACGGTCCATGTGTCCCAGTGCGACCTGAGTGTGATCAAGGGGGAGCACGGCCAGTCCGACCCGCAGGAGATCATCCGGCGAGCGCTGGACTTCAAGAGCCAGGGCAACCAGTGCTACAAGGAGAAGAAATTCCGCGAAGCCATCGGCAAGTATCACCGCGCACTGCTGGAGATGAAGGGCTTCCTGTCAGTGGGCGAATCCGAGTCCTCGTCCTCTGCGGTCCAGGTTCACCCTACCCCGAGCAGAACGTCCGCGAAACTGACCGAGGAGGAGAGGAAGGTGGTGGAGAGCAGCGAGATCGAGTGCTACAACAGCTTGGCAGGTGAGTCGCCGTCAGCCGGTACGCGATCTGTCCGTGACCCCAATTGTTGCCGTCTGTTTTGATCAGAGAGAGTTCGGTTTTTTTTTTACTTTCGAAAGAAAAGAAGGGGTTAACACCATTCGCTGCCTCTTAGCAGAATGTTTTGGCTCTCTCAAGCTAGAAGCAGCGAACATGGAAATCACAATCGAAGACAGTTAAGCCAACGCACATTTTTGTTGGTACCTCGCTCCACCTGTTCCTTTACCCTTTGATCATCCATACTGTCTTGGGTGTTAACATTTGCAAATGGGATTTGCTGAGATCTCATATTATGGAAATAGTGACATCACAGTGTAGATTAGTGCAAGGTTTAGAGATACAGACCATTACAAATGATCCACCAGGATGTTATTCAGTGAAATATTCCTCACCACATGAACGTCCTTACCAAATACTGATAAATGCATCAATGTCAGTGGAAACAGCAATTCCTCTGTCAAGAGCAAGCACATTATTACAAATTTATGAATCAAGCACAAGTTTGAGTCTGGACTGCTTGGCTCAGTATTTAGGTTCCATCATTTCATCATAAATGTTTTTGAAGGGTGCCAGTTGACTTGTGGTACCAGCATCAACTAGTGATATTGAGCCTAAAACAATCTACGACACCCAGAGTTTAAGCAGGACAAGCACAAGGCAACTGCTGTCAAGATCTCTCTGCTTTTAAGCACAGGGCTTAAAGTCTTTGCCCACCCATAATGTTTTTGCATATCTTTTGGGTAAGGGAAAGATCTGCTGCAGTACTAGTATGATATTATGAGCCATTGGTATTATGAGCCATTATGAGCCATTGGTATTCACTAAACACAATCTGTATTTTCAATGTTATGAATATTTCAGAAGAATATTAATGAAAGACCAAAAGAAAGTGGGAAACTCCGAAAGATATATTAGATCAAAAAGCTGGTAGCTTTTAGCATTTAATGTGTTTATGACTCAAGATCAACATCTAAAATAAGCAGTTAATAGTTGCATATAAATTCAGATGATGTCAAGCAGAGATCATGAATTAATCGGTGTCATAGTTTGCATGCAAAATAAATAGATTAGCACAGTGCAGAGAAGCTTCAGCCTGATCACATGAAGCTCTGAAATATAATTGGAAAAATTGTCTCAATTTTCTGTAATGATAGTAATAATTATACATGAGACCATTAGGAGTGTGAAAGGTAGTTGTGAGGTAGCCAGCCACTCATTCATCCATCAAAGAAATGGTTGACCTATAAATTAGGCACTGCATGAAGGTTTCAAGCCAGCTTGTGCACATCAGAGAATTTCTTCTTCTAGCTGCCGCAGTTTTGTACTAAAAGCTGTTTCAAGTACATATTTCATGTAAGGCTTGGGGCAGTCTCCGCTATAGTGCAATTTGAAGAAAAAGCCTTATTGATCTCCAACATTATGCAAAATGTGTGGCCACTTTACCTTGTTTTGCTGTAAGGCAATGAAGCAAGGTAAAGAAATTTTCCAAGTCTGGAAATGGAGGAGTGCATGATGCTCTGTTTAGTAAAACGGTAATGTCATCAGCTGATGCCGATCTGCTACAACATGCAAAAGGTGAAGTGTCATGAAATTGTTAAGAATGCCTTGTAATCGCAGTCGGTTCTGAAAGAAGTCATGAGAAGTTGGAGAATTCCAAAATCAGCCTGCTTTTCTATATGCAGTAAAGCACCATAAATGAAAATATAATAGTTTATAATAGAATATTATTGGAACTAATTTAACATTATAATGCTGTATCTTAGTGTGCACTGCATGTAAATCTATTATAGTAAAGTGCATGTTGTGTTATTTAGCTGACTCATGTACTTTCTGTGCAGAAGAGCTCAGAATAGAGACAAGGTAGCTAATGCGGATATTTGTAATTTCTTGAGGTCATTTTAAAAGACTCCGGACTGTTCTAAATTTAGAACAGCCCAGCCTTGTGAGGTCAAGGGACTACAGATTGAAAGGTGTATCTCAAATGGCAGAACTAACATTAGTTTTTTTTGTGGTCTTCCTGAAATTTGATTGGAAAGATTGTGAGGCCAACTTCAGGTGGAGGTTTGGATCTGCTGAAGGCTAGTGTGGTTTCTCCATCTGCACCATGTCATGACTTTGATATTTATTTGCATTTGTAACTCTGGTTGATTTTTCCGAGAGGATGTTGATGATATTGTTGGGGCAAATAGTCATCAGGGATTTTGCTCTGACCTCTGTTGGAAGTGCAGTGTGTAGTGATTGAGTAATCATAAGAGATTTGAAGCTTTTGTGATCCAGCGGACTTTATGTGCCATCGAAAGGTGAACAGTGCTTTACAATTAACAATTGGTAAATTGATTTATTATTGTCATATATACAGTGAAAACTTTGTTTTGCGTGCCATCCATACAGATTATTTAATCACATCAGTACAAGGGAATAGTACAGGGTATTACAATGGCAGAATGCCGGAGCACCTTTGCTCCCTCCGCAAAAAGCAGAACTTCCCAGCGGCCAATCATTTTAATTCCAGTCTCCATTCCCATGCTGCCACGGTGAGGCCACTCTCAGCTTGGAGGAGCAGTATTTCATATTCTGTCTGGGTAGCCTCCAACCTGATGATATGAACATCATTTTCACCAACTTTTAGTCATTTTAGCCCCTCCCCCTTCTCTCCTTCAGTTCCCTACTCTGATTCCCCCCCACCACCTCTTCTGACTGCCTATCACCTCCGCTGGTGCCCCTTCTCCTTTTCTTTCTCCAAGCCCACTCTTCTCTCCCTATCAGATTCCTTCTTCTCCAGCACTCCACCTGTCACCTCCTTACTTCTCACTTAATCCCCCCTTCCTCCACCCACCTGGTTTCACCTGTCACCTTCTAGCTTGTGCCCCACCTTCATTTTTGGGATTCTTTCCCCCTTCCTTTCTAGTCCTGATGAAGGGTCTCAGCCCAAAATACTGACTGTTTATTCCTCTCCATAGATACTGCCTGACCTTCTGAATTCCTCCAGCATTTTGTGTGTGCTGCTTAGAATGCAGAATAAAGTGTTACAGTTACAGAATACACTGAAGGGAGATCTTAAACGCAAGGCCTTAATGAGGTGGATTGTGAGATCAAGGGTCCATTTTACCATACTAGGGAGCCATTCAATAGTCTTATATCTGTAAGTAAACTAAAATTTAATCACAGAAATTAAGCTGTTTGGAAAATGGAAGAACTGAATTGCTTTATAACACATTAACATTTCTTCGATATTGATTTCCCCTTGTAAGAAATTATCACCTTTTAAAATAACTCGCTTCCATTTCATTTGCTCATCATTACATTTTCTTTCAATGTAACTTGATTTCTATTTACCCAGATTCTCAGTTCATTTCCTTGCCTGCACTCTGTAAACTCGGTTCATGATTTTCATTGTGGCTTAATTTCAGTCGCAGTTCACTCTGAATATTTATTGCCCAGCATCGTGGTAGAACAGTCAGAGATAATGTGATATGTTTAGCATGAGAGCATCAGCAGAAATAAAAACTGGCCGTGTTGGCGACTGAATAATAGCGCAGTTCATTTGCCAAATATCCATATCGAAGTGCTGTGCTTTGAAATCTCTTTAAGAGCCTAATAGATTGCATGTGCCTGTGGTGTTGGGTCAGAGTGGAAATAGGATTTGGTGAAGTTAGAAAAAAAACATCATGCATTAGAGGACTTTCTAGTACTCTAGCAAAGTTACTATGTGGTCAGCAAGATTTCACTAGATGGGGCTCTTGTGCCAGAGAGTTCTTTCCATATCATGCTGTAGACATCTGGCGGCCTGATGTCTCCATAGACATTAGCAGAGTGAAAGAGGTTGCTGGTTTTTGTACCCTGAGGGTTGGTTTATCAGTACACCATTGCTATTAGGAGCTCTTGCTATTGCTCTGTTATTTTCTCACTGCAAGGCCCACCTCATGATCTCTCAAAGTGGCGATACAGTTTAAAGCACAAGTGGTTACAAATATTGAAACAACATCGATAGCTGGCGTTTTCATGCCGTCTTTGCCATGGGAAGATCTCCCAAAGCCCTTCCCAGGAGAATTTTCAAACAAAATTTGACATTGAACTATATAGACCAATCTTAGGACAGGTAGCAAAATGCTTAGACAAAGTAATAAGTACTGTAGTTTTAGCTTAGAGGTACCTTAGAGGAGAATCAGAAAGATATTTCAAAATGCAGACACATGAGCTTAGGGACTTGACACCTTAAGTGCCAGTGGACGAATAGTTTAAATTTGAGTTTGTGCACGCAACCAGAACTGGTGCAGCATGATTATGTGGAGTGTCAGAGGAGGCAGCTGAGGTGGGGATGGGTAAGGATTTGAAAATGAGTGTGAATATTCATGCCCATCATGGGCACTAGCCTCCGTAGTGTCCAGGACATCTTCAAGGCGTGATGCCTCAAAAAGTCAGCGTCCCCATCACCCAGGTCATGTCTTGTTCTCTTTGCTACCATCAGGAAGGAGGTGTGAAAGCCTGAAAGCACACTCAATGATACAGGAACTGCTTCTTCCCCTTTGCCGACTGATTTCTGAATGGACATTGAACCTATGAACACCACCCTGCTATTTTTATATTTCTATTTTTGCACTGTAATTCACATCTTCTTTTGCTTTTTCCCTATTATTATGTATTGCATTGTGCAGCTGCCACAAAGACAATAAATTCCACGACATATGCTGGTGATATTAAACCAGCGAATTCTGATTCTGATCCTGATATTTGAATGTTTTGGATTGGGATCCTGATATCTGTCACAGAGCTCGTTCACGGTTATTGTCATCAGTATACACGTCCAGGTTATAAACACCATGAAAGCTAGTTTTACTGCAGCAGCAAAGTAGATTACAAACATAACAGACATAAATTCACAAACTTAAATTAACAAATTATAGATAACTTGTATGACACAATAAAGAAAAAGTAACTATATATATATAATGTTATGTTAACAAGTGCTCAGGGTGCTATGTCAGGAAAGAATGAATCAAGACATTGGAATCAGTGGACTGAATTTTTCTCCTTGGAGGGAAAGGATAAAGGTCCAGAAAGCCAGATAGGAAGGTGGGCAGTTAACCCAGGAAGGGCCATCCTACGCAGGAAGATCAGCAAGTCATACCCTTTCAACATTTATAAATGTTATGTTCTAATGTAATGTGAAGGCCATTCACCCTAATCCTAATGCCTTCATCTTAGAAATATTTTTTTGCTGTGTTTTATTAAGACAGATTGTTTAAGTTGCTGGGTGTATGCAATAAGAAACAACGAAATAGGTTTTCTTTCTTGTTGGTACACTCATGTTTCCATGGTGATTGGCCATCAGTCAAAGTTGTGACAAAACTACTATTTTATAGGTTCTTATCATTATAGATTTGGAGGTTTCCAATTAATTCTGGGCAGTGGAAGATTCAAGTTTTCAAGCTGTCACATTCAAGTAACTGTATGTGAGATTCAGAGCCTCATTGCTTTAATACCCAACTAGAGTAATGAAGTACTGAAGCTTTACTATATGTCATAGCCATCATCTTTGAAATATTGGGCAACCAGTTAGAAAATACCTTGACAAGATGCTGTAATATATTATGTTTTTAGGTCCTTAATGAAAGCTTTACCTTCAATTTAGTTGAAACTCCAGTCACACGTATTTAGACAATTACTAATGCATTGCAGTTTTGATCAAAGGAACCGGCAGCATCAAAGAGCTGAGCAGACAGAATACAGGTTGAGTACCCCTTCTCCTAAATGCTTCGGGCCAGATGTGTTTTGGATTTCGGATTGTTTCAGATTTTGGAATACGTAAGTTCAAGTTGAAGTTTAATTGTCATTCAACCATATGTGAATACCCATGAATACAGCCAAACAAAACGGCTTTGCTCTGGGGCCAAGGTGCAAAACACAATACCGCCAGTCATACACAGCACAAAGTACATATTGCACATACAAGCACTTATAAGATATCAGTAGCATACAGTCGCGCAAAAAAATTAGTCCAAGATCCCGAGTCCCATGAACGTTGTAGCAGTCTGCAGTTGAACACAATACAGCTTGTCTGCTGCCGAGTGGACACTGGGGGCAGCACCGACTCGAGCTTGGATGACTCTCCACACCGTCTCCGACGCCTCTCTCCTGGGTGGCTGTAAACAGGCATCACTGCTGCTTGGGGCCTGGGCCTTGCATTGACCAAGGCCACACAGTTCCTTCACTGTCTTCCTCTGCAGTCCACCAATAAATTAGTGAATTGGACCTCCAGCATTTCACATGAACAATGTGTTGCGATCACAAGAAAAGCGACTATGATGATCACGCTATTAAACTGCACACTGCCTTCACACACCAATTTCTCCAACGCCTTTCTGATGCAGGCAGAAGCACAATCCTCACCAAGTCCAGCTCCTTCAGATTCTCTGCCAACGAGCAACTCGCTGATGGGGTAGACCTGCAGTACTTTAATTTCTTAATGTCCAGATGGGTCTTGCAATCATAAAAACATGTTTAAAAAGGACAATAACACCTTTGGTTGGCCCTGTAGAAGCTGCTGCGGTCAAATGCACCGCCGTCTTAACGGAAGTTAATGAGATCTAATGAGATAGCTTGGGATCGCCATCATTCCCAACTCTGAATTTAAGTACTACCAACAAGCAGTCTTTGTTTTACACCTGTTTATCACATATGTACTGATGCAGCCATACAGTGTGTTAGATTTTCATCAGCGATGATCTTGGGAAGCTCATCAATGAATTCCTCTGCTGTTTCGTGATCAGCGGATGCTTTATCACCACATCTCTTTAACAATTTAATACTGTACCCTTTCCTATATTTCTGCAACCCGCCTGGTTGATCTTCATGATTACCTTCAATTTTCAACTTGTCATGATACATCTTTGCTTGTTTCACGATCAGCATACCGTTAAGTTGCATATGTTCACTCCAGTGCTGATGAATCCACTCTTTCAATACACGATCAAGATCTTCTTTTTTCACTTTATGCAGTGTTTTTCTATTTTTCATTCACTTCTGTTCATTGCATTTGTGAGGTCACTTCTCAGAACTGCCTGTGGTGCGCAGAGACCTGTGTATCGCCTGGGAACCTTTCCAGTGCCTTCGACAGCGCTTCTCCTTATAGATGCAGCCTGGCCTGCTGTGTTCCACCAGCATTTTGTGTGTGTTGTTTGGATTTTAAATTTTGGATTAAGGGTACTCAGATTGTATTAGCTTCTATTGCAACTGGATTAGTAAATTAACTGTTGCTGTAATTACATGGTGTTTTGGTGCAACTGTACCAAAGTATATTTTGGACTCCTTATTCAGAAGACATGGGTTGCCTAGAATTGGTATAACAAAAATTCAGGAGGTTTATTCCCCATGTGAGATGGTAGGTAGAAGGTGGGTAATGGATTAGAATGGGACTGCAGTATCCAGAGCAAAATCTAACTGCTGGAGGAACTAAGCGGGTCCGGTTTAAGATGATATTGGTGAAGCCCAGTGACTATTTATTAGCGGCAAACAAAATGCAGAATACAACTAAATACTTCATTAATAACACTTTTCCCAGTAAAATGTCTGGTAAACAATGGAGTTGAGGCAGAGTTGACAGTCGAAGCAAGTGGAGTTGAGGCAGAGTGGAGGGTTGAAGCAAATGGAAGTGAGGCAGAGCCGAGACCAGTCCACCAAAACCGAGAGTGAGGAAAGATGTGAGGTTTGATTGATCTAAGTACCACGGCTGATTTGGAAAGGCTAGGCATGGGTTGAAGTGTGGTTTCAGGGTCCAGGCCCAGAGTGTATCGAAGTGACAGTGTCCGTGTCCTAGAGTGAGGAACGACCCAATGTTTGGATGATTTAAACATCGGGCCAGATTGAAAAGGCAGTGTGTCGGGACCAGAGACAAGGGTTGAACCGGTTCAGCTCGCTGCTCTGTGACGTTACCTCAGCTCTGTGCTGAACTGCAGGCTGAGGCTGTGGCCTGCTCAGGCTGCTCCAGGTTTTGTGTCTGTGGACTACCTTCCATTCTGAATGCTATTTGCTTTTATTGTTTTCCCAATTTGTTTCTTTTTCTTTCTGCACATTGGCTGTTTGATGGACTCCTTTTTTTTATGGTTTCTTTTGGGTTTCTTTGTTTTGTGGCTGCCTGTAAAGAGATGGACGTCAAGGTTGTATCATGTATATGTACTTTGATAATAAATATACTTCGAACTTTGACTTTTGAGGTAGCATCTGCGGTCCAGGTGAAGGCTCTCAACCCAAAATGACTGTTCATTTCCTCTGCAGATGAGGCCTTACCTGCTGAGTTCCTCTAGTAGTTCTTTCCTGCTTTAGATTCAAGCATCTGCCATCTCTTGTGTCTCTGCTGTGTCGAGAGTTCAGATAACTGAGACAAGACCACTTTGAAACTTGTAAAATCTTTGAGAGTTTGGCAGGATATATTCCAACTGTTTCCTTTGGTTGACGAGTCTAGACTTACGCATGAAGGACTGCGATGAGAATATTCTTTGCTCAGGAGTTCAAGTTTCGACCCCAGTGGGAGTTGAGAGATCTGGAAACGTGTGGGAAAATGCTGAGACAAAAGCTCAGCCATGGTCTTGCAGAGGGAAGAGACTGCTGGGGCTGTGTAGTTACTTGTACTGTGCTCCCTGTATTCTCCTGAGTGCAAAAAAATTACTGAGAACATGAGTTTAGTGACCTTGACAATGAGTCTGTAGATGATGTAATCAGTTCAGAGTTGAGGTGAGTGAAATTATTGACATATTAAGAACAATTTAGAGTGCCTAATTAACCTAACAACCAACACATCTTAGGAATCTGGAAGGAAACCAAAATGTCTGGGAGAAACCTACATGGGAGAACATGCAAATTCCAGAAAGCATTAGAGACTAGGTTCGAATCTGTCAAAGACAAGAGACCTGGAAGACATGGGCCTTCATGGGAATGTCTACTGGTGTCAGAACTTTGTGTTATTTGGAAGTACTGGATAGACTCTGGCTTTACAGAAAGACAGAGAAACAGCTGAGAGATGATCTGTTGGTGCTATCACCTCTGATCACCTGGCTGTACTTCTACTCCCATCAGGGAATAAAGAATACAGTGCCAGTAGTGAGAAACAAGAAGGTATGGTCAAGGAAGGTGAAGGAACACTTACAAGACTGGACAATATTCAAGGACTCATCAACTCATCATTGTCACCAATTTCATCAGTACCTATATGGATATGTGTGTGCCTTCAAGAACATACTGGACATACTCAAGCGAAAATCTGTGGATGAACCAGAAGATTCGTAGTCTGCTGAGGGCAAGATCTGTGGTATTCAACACCGGTGATCAGAACTGTACAAGATCTCCAGGTATAACCAATAGAAGACTGTTTTAAGGGCTGGAAAACAATTCCAATTGAAGTTAGAGATGGAATTGGATGTAGATCAGCTCTGGCAGAGTTTGCAGGGCATTACTTTCTACAAACTGAAACTTAACATCATGAATGACTGTAATGCTTCACTCCCAGATGAGCTCAAAACCTTTTATGCACACTTTGATAGGAAGAATAAAACAACACCAGTGTTAATCCCTGCAGCATCTCTGTCTCAGAGGCTGACGTCAGAACATCTTTCAAGGAGGTGATCTCTCACAAGACGTCAGGCCCTGATGATGTATCTGGTAGGGCTCTGAAAAGCTGTGCCAACCATCTGGTTCAAAGATATCTTCAAACTTTCACTGCTGTAGTTGGAGGTTCCCACCTGCTTGAAAAGGGTGACAATCATACAGTGCCCAAGAAGACCAGGGTGAGCACCCTTAAGGACCATTGCCCAGTGGCAGACACATCTATTGAATCTGCTGCAATTTGCCTATTGTCACAACAGGCCTACAGCAGATGCAATCACACCGGCTCTCCACTCGGCTTTGGATCACCTGGACAATAATAATACCTACGTCAGGCTGCTGTTTACTGATCACAGCTCAGTGTTCAGCACAGTCATACCCTCAGTTCTAATTAACAAGCTCCAAAACCTGGGCCTCTGTACCCCCCCTCTGTGACTGGATCATTGACGTCCACAGCTGGAGACCACAGACTTGGAAAGACCATCTCCTCTTTGCTGACAATCAACACAGGGCACCTCAAAGATTCGTGTTTAGCTCATTGCTCTACCCTCTCTACAGCCACAATTGTGTGGCTAGGCAGAGCTCCAATGAAATTTATAAATGTGCTGGCCAATCTATTGTTGGTAGAATCTCAGATGGTGACGAGGAAGAGCACAGGAGTGAGATAGATCAGCTGGTTGGGAGGCGTTACAGATCAACCTCACAGTCAACATCGGTAAGACTAGGGAATTGATTGTGGACTTCAGGAAGGGGAAGTCGAGGGTACACACACCAGTCCTCATTGAAGGATCAGAAATGGAAAAGGAGAGCAGGGTTGTTCCTAGGTGTCAATATCTCTAATGATCTTTTCTAGGTGTGTATGTCATTAGGGGTTTGAGAAGAATAGATATTCATCAAAGACACTCACAGATTTCTACAGTGGAGAGCATTCTAACTGGTTGCGTCACCGTCTGGTATGGAGGAGACACTGCACAGGCTGCAGAAAGTTTTAAACTCAGCCAACTCCATCATGGGCACTAGCCTCCCCAGCACCCAGGACACTTTCAAAAGGCGATGCCTCAAAATGGCAGCATCCATGTTTAAGGACCCCCATCACTCAGGATGTACACTCTTCTCATTGCTACCATCAAGGAGGAGGTACAGGAGCCTGAAGACACACATTCAGCAATTTAGGAACAGTTTCTTCCCCTCTGCCATCAGATTTCTGAATGGGCTATGAACGCATGTACAATACCTCTTTATTTTCCCACTCTTTTTGCATTACTTATTTAATTAAATTTTCTTTTTTATATCTACTTATTGTAATTTATAGTTTTTATTATTATGTATTGGAAAATACTGCAAATTTCATGACAAATGCCAGGGATATTAAATCTGAATCTGATTCCAATTGAAGGAAAGGAAAAAATCGGAATTTTATTTTGATTATGTCTTGGGAGTCGAACAGTGTTGCAGGTTCAAATAACTCGGGGGAGGGAGCTTTAGGGTTAATATTAAAGAATTATTCACGTAAAATATTTCCTCGATTGAATAGATTTTCAGGCTGATTAATTCGGAGAAGGATTCTGGAAAGATTTAGATAACAATTGAAGGCTGCAATAAAGAGAATTTAGGATCTTTCTTGATGATGAATGGATTCAGATGCTTGGGATGAGCTTCACTCATAATGATCTTACATGGAAGGATATGATTAGGCCACACGTTGGAACTGTGAGAGGTAGCAGTTGGAACAGGTCAGTAATATAGGTGGTGGTTAGCAGTCTCTGTGGTGGAATGGTCATGGAGAGAAAAAGAGAAACAGATCAGGATGAATGGAAAGAGAAAGCAAGAGAAGGAAAGCTGTACCATGAAACTGCTGGATTTTTAAAAAACTCTTTCTCTTTCACTTCAGTCCCTGTTTTACCCCGTCTGGGCTATATATGATTCTGGGCCTCTGGAGAGGCTGAGCATGGAGCTTGGATGTATTGGAGCTGCTGAAGCACAATGTTTGGACTGGGATGTGGGGGTGGGCAGTATCTGCTCGCTGAGCCCGGTGCCACTCACATCCCAGAAATGAATAAATGAGAAAAATATTCCAAAAATGAAATAGCTGAGAATCAAGAAATGGTAGAGTTAACATTTTGTTTATTAAACTGAATTGCAGCAATCAGTGGGGAATGGTAGCAACAGGAGCAGCAGTCACAGCTTAGCATCAGCGATTTTTGTCCACAGCACATGCCGTGGGGAAGATCTTAGCCAGCTCCTCAGTCCGTTCTGTAAAGATGGGAACATGGTTACAGTTTACAGCCTCAAGTTACTTTCTCCTGATTGCTCCTTCATGGCAGTGGTGCAGCTCTATCTCAGATTTTGGCCAGCTCCTGGCATTACGAGTTTCACTGCTGAGTTGCTTGTCACTTCCTGGAATCCAGCCGATTCCGCTTAAGAGGGCACCTGTTCAGTGCATGTCTCATTAATTTTGGCAGAATGCTGATTTTGTTAAGTGGATAATGTTCCTGCATGAAGTGAGAACCATTTGCAGCACATTGAACCAATGTGGCAATATTGAAAGCTTTTCTTGTTTCCTTTTGAAAATTCCTCTTTTTAATCATTCTTCTAAAGCTGTCATTTTGACCATTGTAAGTTATTGTCATTTTAATTGCCTGTTTAAAGTACTTGTAGAAATCAAAGTTGTCAACAACGCTGACTTTAGTGACAGAGCAGGAGAGCTGAAGGACGGAAGAGTTTTAGTTATAAACACAAGATATTCTGCAGGTGCTGAAGATCTTGAAATGCTGGAGAAGCTCAGTAAGTCAGGCAGTTCCTATGGAGGGGAATAAACTGTTGACTAAGGCCCTTCATCAGGATTCTTGATGAATCGTGAATTGTTTATTCCCCTCCATAGAACTTTAATTAGAGGTTATCATTATTTTCCCCCATCTACACCAGAAGCAGAAACAGTTTTTCTTACTTTCTGCCCTGGGTTGATGCATGTCTTCATAATAGCACCCCTCCCCCCCCCACTGCCCTCACCCCCTAACAAATCAGGAGTGATCATTAGCAAGTCGTTGCATTTGTGCTGTGTATTTCACTTTAAAGGGGTTGAGGTGTACAGCCCAGAAGTCTGTGAAAGGAAATTTCACCTAGAAGCAAAAGAAAAGCTGCTAGTGGAATTCAGTGGGTCAGATAGCATCCTTGGAGGGAATGGGATGGTCGATGATTCGGATCGAGATCCCGTATCAGGACTGAGTTATGCAGAGTCTCAATTCAATATTTCAACCATCTGTTTACCTCCAGAGATGCTGCTTGACCTACTGAGTTCTTCGAGCTGTTTGTTTTTTTTTGCTCAAGATTCTACTGGCTGCGGCCTAAGCAGTATGTGTGGGGCAGGCTTAAAGGTCCAGGTGGCTCAACCATGGTCCTGTTTCCTTGTGTATTAAAGATGATCTTAGCATTATTTTTCCTTCTTCAAATAGCTTAGAATCATATAGCATGGAAACAGGCTCTTAGGCCTGACTACCAAGACTCCCATGTAACCTAGTACTATTTGCCCCTCATTGGCCCATATCTCTAAACCAGGGGCCCATGAACCTCTTGCTTAATAGTATTGGTCCATGGCAAGCAAAGTTTAGGAACCACCGCTCCAAACCTTTCGTATCCGTGCACCTGACCAAGTGCTTTTTAAAATGTTGTTAATGTAGCTTTCTCAACCATTTCTCCTGGAAACTTGTTCCATATATTGACCAACCTCCAAGTGAAAGAGTTGCCCTCAAGTTCCTATTAAATCTCTCCCCTCTCACCTTAAACCTATGGCCTCTAATTCTTCATTCCCCACCCTGTGAAAAAGACTGTGTGCATTTGCCCTGTCTATGCCTCTCAGATGAGTAAAGGGAATGTAAGGGAAATACTTGTTCAGATATTTTACCTGAATTCTCCCCTACCTCAACCGCAGATTTTCTTTGTGTGAAAGGAAGCCACGTGGATCAAGATGGTTGCCGCATTTTTATCCCATTCTGATCTCCTGAATTAGACAATCTCACCAGTTCAACATTTATAGCTTGTCTCAGAAATAGGGAAGGTAATTTTGTTGGGATGCCTGCTCTCAATCATTATGGATTAATCCCAAACAGAAGAGTACAAATACGCAGTGGGCTGTCATTCATTACCCAGGCTCACTTGTCTGGTTTGTAGGAAGATTGGTGCTTTTTATGTGGCTGCCTTTGACTAGATATAGATGTGGATACAGGTGGGTGTTGACGCAGAAAGTACTTCTGAATTCCAATACACCAATTTGTTAAGTTATTCCCCAGTGAGGAAAGAAAGATCATTTATAGATCCATTTATTTGGAGTCAAGAGAAGTCTGAAAGTAAATACAGCAAATGGGAAGTGACCAACGAAAGACAGGAGAGAGGAGAGAAAAGTGGAACAAAGTAAGTTCACTTTTGAAGATGAAACAAGACTTGGCTGCCAGAGTTTAGATAGGAAAAGCACAACTGTGCATCAGATTGTGCTCCTGTTTGGATAGCGCCAGTCCAGTTCAGTACTATATCCAGGTCGCCGTGATTTTCCTGCATGTCATCTCTATACTTGATCAGTACTAGTGTGTGTAGGCATTGCAGCAAGAACTTTCAATTCAGTTTTTTATACCTGGTTCCAGGTCAAGTAGAGAAAACATACTTTGTCTTAGATTGGGTTTTAAATTTTTGACCCAAGGGATGTTACTGTGAATTCTGGGAGTTGACGCTGACCTCTGATGAAGGTCTTGCTAGCACATAAACATTAACTCATTGGTAAAGCACTTGTTTAGGCAAATATTGTGGATACAATTTTAACTCGGGTCCCATTTCTATCAAGTCTTTCCCTTCTATGCTTCTATTCGTTGTAGCCACTCCAAACCTTGGCACTAGACTCATTCTGCCTCCTTCACTCACTGTCTTCCTTTAAAACATAATCCTCCCAAGGAAATATTAAGCAAAAACTTGACGCGGCAAATGGCAGTGCGGGAACAAAATGGAGGTATTTATGATTGGTTGTCAGCCCTGACAAATCACTCACCCTGTTCATTGGTGACTTGTCAAGAAATTTCAGCGGTGTAAAGCAGGGAAGGAAATAAACTCATTAAAGCTTTGCTGAGGATTGTTTGACAGAGAACAGAAACGCATGGGTGAGTCTGATCAGGTATGCTCTTACCTGCCAATCTAATGTGATCTTTGACACAACGTTTAAAGATAACAGAGGTTTCTTCCCACACTGACAGCTAAGTGTTTCTTGTTCATCTTTAAGGGGGACCTGCTGCCATTTGTGCATAAAATGTAAGTGGCAGAGTTATTAACTTAAAGCTGAACAGCTCCCAGGTATGTCCAATTGTGCCAATTTAAAATAGATGCTGATAATCCCTGTAGGCATCTGTTGTTGGAGACTGATGATTAAAAAGAATTTTGCAAATCTATGTTCTCCCAAAGCACTTCCCTGCCAATTAACTATCCTGAAGGCTGGTCATTGTAACAATGTGTAAAGCACCGGTTTACACACAGCAGCAATCCCAGAAGCAAAGCACTGTACTTTATGAAGGGTATGATTGCACTGGACAGGATGCAGACATGATTGACACCAGGCTGTGGGTTGGGTTGGAACTCTTCAGTACTGAGACGACGCTGGGTTTGTTTCCCTTAGAGCAGAGGAGACTGAGTGGAGATCTGATTGAGTGAAACAAAATGATAAGGAGGTGTAGATGTTAACATAGGCATAGGTAAAAGGCAGGAAGTTTGAAGGCGATCTCAAGAAGAACCTTTTTACCAAGAGAGTGGTCAGAATCTAGGAGGCAGTCTCCCACCATGTTTAGGAAACACTCAGACGATCACTTAAATTTCCAAAGCACAAAACACAATGGATCAAGTGCTGGAAAATAAGATGAGTTTACATGGTAATCAAAGGTCTGCGTGAACTCAGTGGGCCAAAGGGCCTGTTTCCATGCTCTCTGACAATGTACAGAGAGCATCTGTTCTTAGTTTTGTCATCTCAATATAATTGTTTCTTAGCGTACCAGGGAAATTTCTTCAATTCTGTTAATGCAGTGGGACTTCAATTTCTAACCAAAGAGGGCAAATCAAGCCCCACTGTTATTAGCTTATCCAAGAGGCTACACCTTGGTGGCACCACACTCTGTAGTTCAGCCTCTGAAGGGGTACATGAGCGTGTGGCACTTTGATTCACAAGGGCTATCACTGAGGCTTAGTGCAGCAGTAATAATTTCAGGCCTTTGTGAGCAAATGACCAATGTGGCCATTCCAAACGATTCTGAGTACAGTATTGTATTTGGTGTATTACCAAATTCCAGCCTCTCACTTGATTTGAGAAAACATTATTCCTGGGGACTCCACCAGACATTTCAAGTTAGAATAGAATTTGAGCCATGATTCCTTGCAGCAACCACAGGGTTAATGATTTCTCTGTGGACAAGTGGCTGTGGAATCCAAATTATCCAGATTTCTAAAGCATTATAGGAGTAGCTATGATGTAATCACTGCCTCCCATAGGAATGGATAATTTATTAAACTCTTTTGTGTTTAAGTTATTGAATAAATGTTTGGTGCGGTTCATAGATGCACAGAAACAGGTCTCTCAACCCACCAGTGTAGGACTAGTATAAGTGGGTGCATACTGACTGTCACATCTATTTATATTAATCCTCTACTAATCCCATTCGCCCACACAAATATCTGGGGGTGTAACCAGGCTATCGCCTCTGAAAGCATAAGAGGTGCAAGTAGTGCTGTGTCCATCTGTTACTCATGAACACTTGTGTTTTTGTTGTAGTGGCAATCAAGCTTTATTTTGTACTCCTCACCTTCCCATTTGATCCCGCCCACCATGTGCATTGCAATTAAGGGCCAAGTTAGCTCAGGACAGGAATTAAATAGGAGGCCTTTCATTCCATGTGATCACCTCAGGCAGTCTTTTAAACATCACTGCAAGTGCTCCTGGACCAGCTGGCAATGCACAAGTGTTTTGTTATTGAGACAATTCCCTAGAGTCTGCTTTGAGTAACTGAACAATTTGGCACAGGTGTCTGCAGTTCTGGTTATGGAAAGAAACTCCATGATTATCTAAAGGATTTGTTTCACTCTCTTCTGCAGAAACCCGTCTATACACAGAGCAATCTTTCCAAAAGCAGCCTCCCAGCATCTGCCTGAAGTATCTTTTCACAGTGAGACTGGTTATAGTGGACTGCAGAGCGATGTTTTTCTTTTAGAAATCCGTACACTGAGAGAAGCTGAGTACGTTAGTCTTCTCCTTTGCAGCGACGTAAACATCTCGCAGGGCACACAAAAACCCCAGGTCACATGTGCGGAGCTCTGATTGGCATTGCATGTGACTAATAGCTAAACCCTCACTGCAAGACATGGGGTAAGAACTCTTGAAATGCAGAAGTTCAGAATCGCAGGGGTAAAACTGCATACTATGACGGCACACAGAATGCCATTTACCAAGATGACCTTTGTGAAAGGCCAACTCATACCTCCAACATTTCTGTCGGTATATCAGATTCTTGTACTGTCTCTTTAATTATAGTTTGTGAATTTTATTAATTGAATTTGAGGGTAGCTCAAGCAGTGTGTTGCTGATGTAAGTGGCGATGGAAGGGGAGCTTTTCTGTGCAGTGATGTAAGGAGGAATACATGATCTCAAGGCTACAGTCACTGAAGCATAATTTGTGTATTTCTGCCACTATAAACACAATTGACAACTATTTCTAGAGCCAGTATTTCCCATAAAAAAAAGTTGAGCTTTGAAATGATAATCTAGGTGTTGACGTAAATAGTGCATGTAACTCCCTGGGACATCTACCCAATTCCAACTTCCCCCTCCCCATGGATGCACTGAGCTGTGGACATAACAATTTTTGCTCATTTGTGACCTTGTGCAAGTATGGCTGCTTACTGTGTTGATATGATGAACCTGACACTGATGCCTCTTTGATAAATCCTACTGGGTAGTACTTGAAATCCCGAGCTGACTTCTTACCGGCTGTGCACCTTGTAACTCTGTGCTTAACAGCTGCTCCTCATGTCTGCCATCATACCATGAGTCTTCATTGGACCTGTCTTGGAGTGGCTTCCTTCCTGTAGTAGAAGCTTAGGAATTCCAGGGAGGATTCCACTCTTTTGTGGAACCTTAGGAATGTATAAATCCTTGATATATTTACTGTGGTTGGATCAGTGTAGCAGTGATGAAATAAACATACATTTAAGGTCGGTGATGTTGTGGCAGCTGGAGTTTATGAAGATTCTGCAGATGCTGGAAGTCTTGAGCAACTCACACAAAATATTGGAGGATCTCAGAAGATCAGGCAGCATCTATGGAGGGAAATTAACAGTCGATGTTTCTAGTCAAGGCTGTTCACTTAGACTCTTGGAACGTGATCAGGTTGTGGAATCTTGTCCTACCATGCTGTTTTCGAAAGGCAGTCCGGACTGTGGCCACCATGTTTCACGACGTACAAGCATGCATTTCACAGTTACATAATAGTGCTGTCGCTGTGACAAACTTGTAGATGTTTAACGCTGTCTTCAGAAGTACGCTCAATCATAGATAGTTGACCAAATACCCAAAATCCACACTGACTTTGGAAAGGTGTGCTCCGACACTGATCAATAATGGCACTATTATGCATGATGCTTCCTTGATGGAAGACTTTGTCCAATTGTACTTGAAGATCATAAATCAGGTGGCACACAGAATTGCAGTGAATGTGACTGAAAGATGACTTCAGTTTTCTTTAAACAGTTACTTAATTTGATGAAGTAACTTAATTTGATAATTTAATTTGATTACTTAATTTGATTTAATTTGATTACTTACTTAATTTGATAAGTTACTGTTATTTGATGAAGGATTCTGATCCAAAATATCAAATTCCTTTTCTCCCCATCTCACCACCCTTCTCCTCTCATCCTCACACCCACACCCACACCCCCAACACACCCCCAACACCCACACCCTCTCCCCCACCCCCATACCCTCATCCACACCCTCACCCACCCCCCCACCCCCACACCCTCTCCCCCACCCCCACACCCACACCCTCACCCTCACACTCACTCCCACACCCACACCCACATCCACACTTAAGTTAAGGAAATAGATATATAATTTTTTTACATAAAAACTTTGTTCACTTCCTTAATTATTTGCATCAGTTCCAATTATTATTTGCTTAAACACCATTAACAAATGCTCTAATCCTGCAGAATGCCAGACAATGCAGGAGTTAATATTATACAACCAGATTATTAAATCAAGGCTTTGATCAACTTGAAACCAGTGTAGGTTGTTGAGGAGAGTGATAATGGAGGAGTAGGTTCAGGGTTGGAATTAACCTGTGGGAAAGGTAGTTACGATGAATTTAGGTTCAAGTTGGATGACTTGCTAGAAGGTTCTTGGAACAAGATGGGAGGTTATGTTGAGAGATAATAAGAGGATGAGGTTTTCTGCAGCAGATGACTACAGTGACTGGTCTGGGCAAGGTAGAGTAGGTGCTTGTGGTATTGGAACAGATGTCAAACTGGATTCTTGCCTTGGATGTAAATGTAACAGCACTGATTCTTGGAAAAAAATTAACGGGTCAAGTTGAGAAGTAATGGAGGATGGCATTTTCTGCAGCAGATGATTACAATGACTGATCTGGGCAAAGTAATGGAGGAGGTAGTAGGTGTTTGTGGCATTGGAGCAGATGTCAAATTGGATACTTATCTTGGAGGTAAATGGAACAGCACTGATCAAAACAGTTTGAGCATTTGGTCGAGGAAAAGATGTTCAGATGAGTAGCTAACGTACAGAGTTTGAGGTGGAGACTAAAGACAATGCCTGCATTCGTCCTGAAATTTATTTGGAAGATATTTCTGCTAATTCAATACAAATCTCCAGATAAAATGGAGTAACAGTTAAAGACAGCGGAGGTTTGGAAGGAAGTGGTCGTGAGTTAGAGCTGAAGTAAAAATGGAAAATACTCAAAGATTCAAAGGTTCATTTCATTGTCAAAGTCTGCATGTACAATACAACTCTGATATTTGTCTCAGGATCAGCAAGTGTCTGTGGAGAATCCAAATTAATATTTTAAGGTGATGAATTTTCATCAAACTGAAAAGGGTTTTAACAAGATTTCACACCAAATGCTGGAGGTTCCTCAGGTGGAGGAACAAGATTTAATATATAGAGAAGGAGTCAGTGAGGGGATGGTTAGAAAGTACAAATGGAAAGATCTGTGATTGGCTATAAAAATAGGAGAAATGAAACAGCAACAGAGCTGATGCTACAATGTGAAAGTTGATGACAGTGTGGAGATCAGTGCAAGTGTGAAGTAAAGTCATACTGATGTGTGGTTTATTAAAGAAACAACTTGGATGTCCAACAAGTTTATTTTTGTCTCATTAGAAGAGTGTGAGAAACTGAGGATGAGAAGCAGTGTGAGAATGGGTTAGAGAAGTAAAATGGCAGACACCTGGGAGCTTGTGATCACACTAGTGGACTGAATGGAAATGTTCCGCATGTGGGTCGCCCAATCTGCATGTGATCACTCCATTGTCAGGGGGACTATACTGTGAGCAGCAAAGACTTTGTGTGAAGTTGAAAGGAGTTCGAGTTAATTGCTCTTTTGTTTGTGAAATCAAATATGTTTTACAAGAATAGTCACCACGTTATAGGAAGAATGTGACTGAGCTGGTAAGAGTGCAGAGCAGATTCATCCGGAGGTTGCCTGAACTGGGAGACTTTAGTTATCTAAACACATTCAGTAGCCTGGGCTTGTTTTCCCTGGAGTGAAGGAGGCTGAAGCATAACTCGACAGAGGCATAGATAGGGTTGATAGAATTTTTTTCCCATGGTGAGGACGTTAAAGACAAGAGGATATTGGTTTAAGATGAGAGAAATGTTTATTTACATGGAGTGTGGTTGTTAACTGGAATATGCTGAAATGATGATGAAATCAGATAATTGATATATTTAAGAGGCATTTAGTCGAACACATAAATAAGCACAACAAAGATGGATTTGGTCGTAATGTAGGTATGTGGGATTGGTATAGGTGGGCAAAAAGATTGACATAAACGCAGTGGGCTAATGGAACTGTCACTGTCTCCAACTCTGAAGAGAGCGTAAGTGAAAATAGGGAGGGTGCTAATGATAAACCTCAGGGACACTACCATTAGGTAATGTCCTGCTTTGATCAACCACTTAATGGTTACTGTTTTCACCCTCCTCAGTGGGCGAGACATATGGAAGGAGAATGCTATGGCTAAGACTGAAAATAGATTGAGTATAACAAAAAAAAATCACTGTTATATTAGATGCCATTTTTGACTTTAATATGCTCTATTACTATTGTAAGCTAGAAATGTATTTAAAGGGATTCAGACCTGGAGTTCTAGGAATAGTAAGTGTGATGAAAGCGTGTTCAAAGACTTTGAAAAGGAAATGGAAGAAGGAGATAAGGTGCCTGCTTGGAATGATAGATGAGTCAAGGTATCACAGGTTATCGCTCAATGTTAATATAACCATCAAATGTCTGGTGCAGAAGGTAGTTAAATAAAATGCAGACACTTGCCTGACAATAGGATCTAAAAATATCCTTACTGGAAATTGTAAACAGATAGCAGATCCTTAAAGAACCTGCAAGTAATTTATTGTGAGAAGGGACTGTGCACATGCACTGGAAGAGGAAAATTCAAATGGTCTGTAAGAGTGACCAGACTCCCAGTGTTAATTCTCTGCTCCCAATCTCACCTCTTTGACCTTGGCCTTCCTCCTGTCACAACAATGTTCAAAGTAAGCTCAAGGTGCAATATCTCAACTTTGAATTATGCTCATTACAGATTACATATTTTACTTTGTTTAGTAGTTTCAGATAGTAAGTATTTCCAGCATCAATATTATAGTTTTCAAGTATTCTTTTCACATCTCTTTCATAATTTAACATTACGACCCCTAGACTTTTGTAGTTTAGTGTTGTTGCCCTTTACTTAATCTCTCCTGCCTTCTATCACATTGCAGATTTTCCCATTTGTTCCATTTTGTTTTCTCCACTTATTCTTCCTCTTGAAACCACCTTATCTGTTCATTCCCAGTTCTGTTGCAAGGTTGTTACCCTGAAACATTCCCTCTTTCCTCCTCCACAGATGCTGCCCAGCCAGCTGATTATTTTCAGTAGTTTTTGTTTGTATTTCAGATTTCTGGTATTAAACCATGAATAACGTGACAATTCTCCAAATGTGGTTTTTCTTATTAAGTACCACTTGTCTTTTAAACCACAACAAAACCTCACAGCTGCACTCAATTCTGCCGTCTCTGACATCCACATTGATTATAGTAATCAAGAGGCAGAACTGTATCAGATTTCCTTTCTCTTCTGCGGTTCAAGGAACTGAAGTTATACTTAGCTTCTGCTCTGTGCCAGCTAAGACCAGTTCAGTCCATGTAAAGACCAGGAGAATCTGGGATTGTTCTGGCGTACAGAGCTATGAAGGCTTAAACCAGTGCATTCATAGGATTCGTTCATTCGTTATGTGCCATGTCCTATGATGTGGGTGATCATGGTCTTTCCAGAATCATGATTGTTCTGGGAAATTTTTCTGCAGAGGTAGTTTGCCATTGCCTTCTTCTGGGCTGTGTCTTTACAAGATGTGTTGACCCCAGCCATTATCTATACTTTTCAGAGATTGGCTGCCTGCTGTCAGTGGTCTCATAACCAGGACTTGTGATGTGCATCAGCTACTCATACAACCATCCACCACCTGCTCCCTTGACTTCACTTGATCCTGATGTTCCTGATGGTGTTACACCTTGTCCAAGGGTGTTTGCAGGCTGGCAGAGTGCCTTACACCTCCTTTGGTAGAGATGTACCTCTATCCTTCATCCATACTGCTTATAAAATTGGAAAGATGGTGGAGTGTGCAGAGTAGCTGAGGGGGAGCTAGGGGTGCAGTTTTGATTGATTTTGGAGTGAGGATTGCAAGGGTAAGAGTTCTATACCAACAAAGCCTTTCCTATCCTGCATGCTGAGTTCTGGTGTTAGATGAGCCTAATCTGCAACATCTGGCACGAGCTCACAAAAAAGATCTAATACATTTTCCATTTGCCTGATTTAGAATGGAGACTAGAAGGACAGGTAATGAAGATGATGGAGAGTGAGACTGTCCTTTGTCCATTGCCCACTGGCTTCCTGTCCAAGAATATAAGGGAGATGATAGGGATGCCACAAAAACAAAACACACATTTCATGATATACATGAGTGATGATAAACCTGATTCTGATATGGGTTCTATTGTGGACTGAGAGTGGGAAGGGAGCTGAGAAGGTGTTCTTAAACTGGCCTGTAAATCCTAACACTACCTTGGACTATATTTCTTTTATCTCTCTCAACATGCAGAAGTATTGCTGTTTATTTATTGTGTAAATGATGTTAATTTAAGTTTGTTAATTCATTTACCATGTTTGTAATGTATTGTTGCAAAAAGTTAGTTTTTGTGGCATTTATACCTTGAGTACATATGCACATGATGATAAACTTAAACTTGATAAACTGGTAGGAGCAAAGTCACGGGGTTGACACATGCTGGTACTGAAACAGGAATTACCCTCGGAAATTAGTTTGTGTAAACTACATTCTTTTCATGAAGGGAGCGCAATGCTAAAATATAACTTGTTTGGTTTGCTTCATTTTAATATGGGCACTTCACCCTTGCCTCTCCCAAAACCACTTCCATACTGGCATCCTTGGCATGAGGTTATTCCTAGTGCAGCTGTCTTTTTTTGAGAAGAGGGTCTTGGGCTGTGGGATGTTTTTCATGGAAGGTCCTGGGACACTAACCTTTGAATTCTGCGGCAAACAAAATAGTCTTTGAGTACTATGCCTTTTTCCATCTAATATCCCACATTCTCAGCCTCCCCTACTCCCTTCATTTGTAGCCCCTATGAGCCCTAATGGGCCTTGGGTCGACCTCTTGAGTTCAGTCTGGGTGAGAGACCAGAAATAGCATTTTCAGAACATAAATTGTTATAGATTGTTGCAGTATAGAAATAGGCCCTTTGGCCCTGAACATCTATTCTGACCTTTAAGTACATAGCGGAACAACACCACATCTTCTGACCCGATAGCGTGAACATTGATTTCTCTAACCTCTACTATTTTCTCCTCCTCCCTCCTCTCTTTTTCTATTCCCCATTCTGGTTGCCCTCTCAGCCCTTCTCACCTGTCTGGCACTTAACTCCGGTTTCCCACCTCCTTCTCTTTCTTCCATTATCCACTGTCCTCTCTGATTAGATTAATTCTTCAGCCCTTTGCATCTACCAGCTATTACCTGCCAACCTCACTTCATTCATCCTCCCCCATCCATGCATGTCCCCCCTCGCCTGTTCTCACCTATCACCTGCCAGCTTGTACTCCTTCCTCTCCCACAATCCTTTTGTTCTGGCTTCTGCCCCTTTCCTTTCCAATCCTGTTGAAGAGTCCAGGCCAAAACTGTTGACTGTCGAAATCAGAATCAGAATATAACATACACTACCCCATTTGGGGTACGGCAGCCGAGGGATATTGCTAAGAATATCAGGACATATATGCCCGGAAATGATCCTATGGAGCTGTTCCAGGCAATTGGTTACCAGAGAACAATACAGAGTCTAGATGATGCCAAGAAACGAGATTGATTATAATGTGCTTGCATCCAAACATACACTCCACTTTGCTAGAAGCACAGCTAGGGGAACAAATGAGGAGTTAAAGAATGTGATACTACTCACTGTTATGGGTAATAACAGCAGTGACCCAATAGTTGAGTTAATTAAATGTTACCAGAGGAAAGGAGAATACCAGACTACATTTGCATCCCCTCTGTGGGCGGTGTTCCAAGGGGTGTATGGATTAATATTAAATTGAGATCATTTAGAACCAGAAGCTGTAAATGGATGGCTACGAACATTAATATTTCATAGTACATTAGTACAAGTCTAGAAAGATGTGGAACTGGGGTTCTTAGGAAAATGGTTAGAGCATTGAAGAAGGAAGTGCAGGGGTTAGATTTTAAATTTAGGAATACTTCAGAGGGAGCTAGAGTGTCTCCAATTCAGGAAAGTACATGGGCCATTGTGTGGAGAATTGCAAGTCAGGGGAGAAGCCAGTGGAGAGATTGCAGTACAGAAGTAACATAGTGATGGAGTGCACCTTCACCCAATCAGGAAAACTTGTGGGGGGCAAACATCCCAGTGCCGTGCTCAGAGCTGCTATTTCAACTGTGGTAATGTGGGTCATTATGCCCGGAACTGTACAGCAAACAGTTCATATAATCGACATCCTAACAGACCAGAGGCTGGAGTTACAGAAACATCAGAAGGTGTTGGAAATTTTGTTGAAGTGGGGATGCCATGCTTTAAATTTGTTGAATGTTTACTTGTGCGTGATGAATAACTTCCAACATGTTTTTGTTTTAAAGTCTTAAAGTAATATATTCCCTCAGTTTTTTTGTGATTGTAACTTAATATTTTGGTGTTAATGATTTTCTGCTTTAAACTATGGATGATTGTATGTTTGAAATGTTATGTGAGGTGTTATGTGTGTGTGTGAGAGAGAGAGAGAGAGAGAGGGAGGGGATGAGAATCTTTTCCTTTATTCTTTCAAAAGTTTGTCAAAGTATTTCACAGTGGGATTTAACTGTTTATTGTAAGTCTTACAGTTACTTGTGAATGTTTTGAAGGAAGAAAAATACAAGCATGGATATTTGTTTTATATTACCTATGTTTTTGGTTTGTGTTTCTTTGTTTTCCATCGAATTAGTTTTAGAGAGAGACCCAGATTTCACACTGGCCATATAGAATCCAGGTTAAGGGGATGGAAATCTATGTTTCTGTATGCCCATATTTCAGAGCAAAATGAGCATTTGGGGAAATTGCTTATTGGTGGACAGTTAAATTGGGAATTTGAAATTGCTATTTTGGAAGAGTGCAATACTTGGGAACAATTCTTGAAGTTGTTTTTACTGACAAGACTGCTTTCTTTTTACAGAACATAAAAGATGTTGCTCAAGACTTTTGACATATTGATTTTGAGTTTGAGTTTCTTTGGAAAATAGTTTTGATGCAGTCATAGTGTAAGTCATGTAAGTTACAAATGAAAACACATATTTATCCAGATGCTGCTGGATGGTGAAATTAAAATTGCTTAGTCAGTCAGCCCTGACACTGCAGGGTTGAGATGTAGTTGTAAAGGATATTAAAGCAGATATTCTTCATTGTAGGGAGAACAGCACTGATGTCAAGACATGATAGTAAATGATCCCAGGGGATCATAAGTATCAAAACAAAAGGTGGGAGGGGGGAGGTGGAAAGAGATCAGATAAAGCAATTACCCAAGAACAAAGACACAATCAAAGGAAAAATTCTATTTTTTTTTGTAGGTGGGTTCCTCACAAAAGAAGAACCAACTGTGGGATATATGTGAGAGTATAAGAACTGTGGGATATATGTGAGAGTATAAGAACACAAAGGTGAACATTCACTCAAAATTATCCCAAGGGGGAATAAGAAGGGTGACAAGATTTTAAAATCCAGGCTTGAAGGGCCGAATGGCCTACTCCTGCACCTATATTTTTTCTAAAACAAAATTTTTGCAGACGGACAGGGTGGTTGCAGATTGTGGAAATTGGAAGACAGAAGGAGCAACGGGCTAATATTATGGATTTCAGTGGAGTAAAATAAAAACAAAATTACAATAACTGATAGGGAGAGCAGGGTCAGAAATATATAAAAAGTGCAAAGGTGTGCTTAATAAAGACTGAGTGGTCTTACATTAAAATTTATGGTCCCAGATGGGGGAATGGAGCCAAATAACCCACTGATATGCATGACCTATGAGGATACCTGGGAGCTGAAAGTTCCCAGTAAGGGCTAAAGGAAAGTATCAAGCTTTAAACGCAAGATTTCATTTAACTCAAGATGAAGGGAAAATGTATTTTGTTGCAGTGGAATTAACTATGTTTGGGATTGTGGTGTGTCTTACCCGAGCCATTACAGTGGACAAATGTGTCAACAGTGATGTCGTTACCTGGTGAGCCCTCAGAGATCAAAAACAACTTTTTACAATGGATTTGGGTAATGCGGGGCTAACAAAGGATGTATAGAGATTCCAATTTGTATTGTGCTGGGGTGAATGGTTTGACAGGTGTGGGCAAGATCTTAGGGTCCCCAAAGAATACAATTGTATAGTTCTTGTGTTAGATCTAGACGTGACATTATCACATTATCATGTATCCCAGAGGGAATAATAGTCAGTTTTTGGATCCAGTTACTGAGCAGCCCACAGGTAATGCTGACCTTGGTAAATTTACAGCTCTTTGGGATCACACACGTGAATATTGAGATGAGCAGTGATTCACATGAGATATTTCTTTTGCGACAGTTACAATCAAGTATTTTCCAAAGGTAGCTTCAATCATTATTGACGGTACACAGGAGAACGCTGTACAGGGAGAAAAGAGTGAAAAGGTTCACAGTGTGCCCAAGTATTATGAGAATACTTGTGGTTTCAGTACTGATGAAAATTGTTCATTATCTATTCTGCCTGTGAATAATCTGTCTTTCTTGCTAAAATGCACTGGTGGGACAAACATATAGTGACAGTGGCATGAGCTATACCAAGGAATGGAAACAATGCCATTTGGAAAGTCACAATGTAGCCACTGGAAACGTAACTTTAGGTCTGGCTATTGGAGGACAAACTTTGCCTCAGCCAGCAGTAGATGTGGTAATGAAGGTGAACTTCAAGATCCAACACACTGATACGAATCATATTTATGGGACTATGTTGTTACCGATTTGCCACCTCACTTGACTGCAAGTCACAGTCCAAGAATGGTCTCAGGTTTAGCAGATCGTTAGCAGAAACTCATTGTGTCCCCATTCAACCGCTCTGATTGTTATCCCAGAGCAAGAATCAGCTCACCAAGCTGTTCACAGAATGACGGCTGCAAGGACAGGCTCGCAAAATGACCACCTCCATTCCTGCCACCACATAGCAGTAACAAAGACTTCTGGTTCTGTCTGTTTGAGCGATTCAGCGATTGAGATCGCTGAATTGAGCGATTCAGATTTTTGGAGTAAGTTTTGGAATTGAGGATTAGACATTCAAATACATATATGGGTGACAATAGTATCACATGCTGTTGCAATGCTCATTTTATGTACGCTGATCATTGTAATGCTTAATGTATATCAACTTAGAAGTGGAAGGCTGAAGTTATGCAAAAGTTAGTGGATGATGCTCTTATAAAACAGAAGAAATGATTGTCTGTATAAAGAGTGTGTGAATTTGGTAAGTAAATATTATCTGTAACTTTATATGATGTAAGTGTGGTACACCTACTGGGGGTTCATGGCAGTCCTACAGGCAGTTAACAGAATGAGAGGAGGATAATGACCCTAAGATAAATATCTTTGGATTAAGAGGAGGGAGATGTTGGTCAGAAAGAACTACAGTCTACAAATCAGTGAACAGAAATGAGGCAAGTGTGGTGGAAACAGACAGAACCAGAAGTCTTTGTTACTGCTATGTGGTGGCAGGAATGGAGGTGGTCATTTTGCGAGCCTGTCCTTGCAGCCGTCATTCTGTGAACAGCTTGGTGAGCTGATTCTTGCTCTGGGATAACAATCAGAGCGGTTGAATGGGGACACAATGAGTTTCTGCTAATGATCTGCTAAACCTGAGACCATTCTTGAACCGTGACTTGGACAGGTTAGGTGAATGGGCAGATGCATGGGAGATGCAGTTTAATGTGGATAAATGTGAGGTTATCCACTTTGGTGGCAAGAACAGGAAGGCAGATTACTATCTAAATGGTGTCAAGTTCGGAAAAGGGGAAGTACAATGAGATCTAGGTGTCCTTGTTCATCAGTCACTGAAAGTAACATGCAGGTACAGCAGGTAGTGAAGAAAGCTAATGGCATGTGGCCTTCATAACAAGGGGAGTTGAGTATAGGAGCAAAGAGGTCCTTCTGCAGTTGTACAGGGCCCTGGTAAGACTACACCTGGAGTATTGTGTTCAGTTTTGGTCTCCAAATTTGAGGAAGGACATTCTTGCTATTGAGGAAGTGCAGTGTAGGTTCACGAGGTTGATTCCTGGGATAGCGGGACTGTCATATGTTGAAAGATTAGAGCGACTGGGCTTGTATACACTGGAATTTAGAAGGATGAGAGGGGATTTGATTGAAACATATAAGATTATTAAGGGATTGGACACTCTAGAGGCAGGAAACATGTTCCTGATTTTGGGGGTGTCTAGAACCAGAGGCCACAGTTTAAGCACAAGGGGTAGGCCATTTAAAATGGAGTTCAGGAAAAACTTTTCCACCCAGAGAGTTGTGGATCTATGGAATGCTCTGCTTCAGAAGGCAGTGGAGGCCAATTCTCTAGATGTTTTCAAGGAAGAGTTAGATAGAGCTCTTAAAGATAGTGGAGTCAAGGGATATGAGGAGAAGGCAGGAACGGGGTACTGATTGTGGATGATCAGCCATGATCACATTGAATGGCGGTGTGGGCTCGAAGCGCCGAATGGCCTACTCCTGCACCTATTGTCTATTCTCAGATAAGTCTTGAAGAAAGATCTCAAAATGTTGACTGTTCATTCATTTTCATATATTTTGCCTGACCTGCTGAGTTCCTCCAGCATTTTGTCTGTGTTCTCTCAGGTAAAGAGCTGTTTATTACATAAAATGGCAGGTTTGCAGGAATAGCTTGTGATCTGATCATCTGGGTCCAGTGTTTGGCTGACTTGGTTGGACTGGTTTGAACCTTTCAAAGTTGGACAGAGTAAAAGATACTACCTAGATAACAAAGCTGAAGGGAGAGCTTAAAGCAAAACCGCTTGTAGCCTTGGGCCACATCCAATAAGAAGCTGACACAGGTCAGTCAGGTGACCTTGAACCAATGAAATTGAAACATCGTAGATTGATCTAATGAGGAAAGGAATAAGAATGCAGGATTTTAGGAGTACAGGCAGTGACAACTCTCCAGAGGCCAACTGTTGTGGATGTGGATGACTCCTCATCGGATATTTGGAGATCACATCAGGACCACAAGGAATGACTGGCCAGCTTAAACTTTTTTTGATGCGTATTACCTTTTATCTTCTTTGACCGTTCATAGAGAATCTGGGAAACCTAGTGGGTGTACATGCAGGTACTCAGTTGTGTAAATTCATGTGCTTGTGAACTGAGCCAATTAAGGTATTGTCGATAAATAAAGATTTTCTCTGTGCCTAACTAGTCATTATTATTGAGGGGTACTCCTTGTAACTGCTTCTATGCAAATATGCATTACCCATTTCGAACTTACCAAAATGTCATTGGCCATTGCACCTGGGCCATGCAAGTACACCTGTCAGGGTGCACTGTAATTTCTAGGCACCTGTCTTTGCCGAAGCAGTTGCCTTTTCCAGAAAAGCTGTCTTCAGAACCTAGGGCGATTTAGGACACAAAATATGACTGCTGTACATAATTTCAAATGACAAGATTAATGAGGGGAAACATTATAGCACAGTACTAGGTAATAGGCAGCCTTTTAACAGACAGTTATGTTTCAGGCAGTCTCTTGTTCCATTCCTTTCTGCTGACAGAAGGTAGTTAAAAATAACTCTTTTCTGCCAGACCTTCTGTACCTTTGCATTATATCACTTAGCAAAATGAATGGTGGTTGAAAAGCACCAGAAAAATAAAAATTTGTCTAAGAAGACACCGGTGAACCATGGCTGGAGGAGAGGTGGTGGGAAGATGACTCCAAACCAGACTGAAACACAGGTGGATGAGGCCCCCTCTATCCGGCATCCTGTTAGGAAATATGCAGTTGCTGGAGAACAAAACTGAGGATTTAAGGGCAAGGTTGCAGTATTGGAGGGAAATGAGGAATTGTTGTGTTCTATGTTTTACTGAGACGTGGCATACTTAGAGCGCACTGGACATGGCAGTCAGATCTGAAGGGTTCTTGATACACAGGATGGACCGAACTGCTGACACAGAAAGGGTAAAAAGGTGGAGATATGTCTTCCATGATAAATTCTCTGTGGTGCTCTGATATGACAGTTTTTGTTGTACTTGTGTTCTCCCAATCATTCTATTTGCTAAGGGAGTTCCCCCACCTGATCCTGACAGCTTGATCACTTGGCTGTTCTCCTCCTCTCTGCACACATTCAGGGACCAAAGAGCAAGAGCCCGGAGATGAAGGAAGAGTCCATTGCAGGACACAGAGGAACACCTACTGGATTGCTTTGAGTTGGTGGACTGGGCTGTGTTCATGGAGAAGTCTGTGGATCTGAATGAATACACCATGGTAATCACGGACATTATAAAAACAGTCGTAGACTTTTGTGTCTATACAAAATCATTCAGAGTCTTCCCCAAACAGAAGCCCCGGATGAACCATGGGATCTGCAATCTGTTGAGGGCCAAATCCATGGCATTCAAGTCTGCTGAACAATAAAGTTAGAAGAAGGCCAGGTACCATTTCTGGAAAGCCATCTCACAAGCCATGTAACTATTCTAGACTGAGCTTGAATCAATGAAGGATGCTTGATAGCTATGGCAGGGCTTGAATGCTGACACCTCTTACAAAGTGAAATCAAACAAATAGGTGACAACAGGTCAGCGTGAGGTCCCCACCTGCCTCAAGCAGGCATTAAATATACCACTGCTTAAGAAGAACACGATGCCCTGCCTCAATGACTGTCATGCACTCTGATGAAGTGTTTTGAGAAGTTGATGATGAAACAAATCAACGTATGCCTGAGAAGTGACTTGGATTGGCTCCAATTTGCCTATTGGCACAACAGCAAATGACATTTCATTGGCTTTTCACTTAAACCTGGAACATGTGGACAACAAAGATCCATACATCAGGATGCTCATTATCATCACGGCTCAGCATTCAATGTTATCATCCCCTCAAAACTAATAAATAAGCTTCAACACCTTGGCCTCAATACCTCCTTGATTCGGCATGACATCTAAAACGTTGATAAACTCTTATTGTCTATACATTGTGGAGATTACATTGACTGACTGCATCATAGCCTGAAATGGAAACACCAATGCCCTTGAACAGAAAATCCTACAAAAAGTAATGGATACGGCCCAGTCTGTCATGGGTAAAGCCTTCCCCATCATTGAGCACATCTACATGGAGCATTGTCACAGGCAAGCAGCATCTGTCGTCAGGGACCCCCACCACCCGCGTCATGCTCTCGTCTCACTGCTGGCATCAGGAACATGGTACAGGAGCCTCAGGACTCACAGCAAAGGGTTCAGGAACAAGTGGAGGTAGTCGGGACAATATGTGCACCACATTTCCCTTGGAAACATTGGATTGTGTAGCAGGAGGGAGAGTTTAAAAAATCGAGCTGGGGCAGTTGGGACATTCTGACCACAACAGTTCCTTTGGAGACTTTGGAATGCGTAGCAGGAAAGAGTGTTCAAAAGAAGTGAGCAGGGTTAGCTGAGACATTCTGCTCATCACAGTTCACTTGGAGACATTGGATTTTCTAATTAGGCACTTACCAAAAACCAATAAAAGAAACGTTACTGCTAAGCAGAGAGGCCATTGTTTGAGCAGCTATTATGAGTGGGCCCCTGTTAGTGTGGCGAATTCTGGCTTCGCTCATAGAGGATTCAGCGAGGAGAGGCAGAGGCTACAGATAGATTTTTTTGTTTAATTTTTCTTTCTTTATTTTTTATTGCACAGTTAAGAGTTGTGGGGATGTCAGGCAGGATAATGGAATGTTCTTCTTGCAGGATGGGGGAAGGCAGAGACCTCCAGTGCCTCTGTTGACTGCACCAGCAAGAAGTGCATCCAGCTGCAGAGCATATTAAGGAATTGGAGCTGGAGCTGGATGAATTCTGGATCACGTGGGAGGCTGAGAGGTTGATTGACAGGCTAAAGAGAGGTAGTTACGCCCAAGATGCAGGACACAGGTAAATGGGTGACCACTGGAAGAGGAAAGGGGATGGACAGCCAGTGCAGAGTATCCCTGTGGCTGTTCCCCTCAATAACAGGTATACCACTTTAGATACTGATGGGGAGGGGGATGACCACACAGAGGAAAGCCACAGCTGTCAGTTAGACTGCATTTATTTCAATGCACATTGATTAATGGGTAAGGGGTGAAATCAGAGCATGGTTTGGCTCTGAGGATTGGGATATTATAGATATAACAGAAACGTGGCTTAGGGAAGGGTAGGACTTGCAGGTCAATATTCCAGGTGTGATAGAAGTACAAGTAAACAAGAGGGGGTAATGCACACAAAATGTTGGAGGAACTCAGCAGGTCAGGCAGCATCTGCAGAAATGAATGAACAGTCAACGTTCAACACCGGAAAGGCAGGGGGAAGATGCCAGAATAAAAAGGTAAGGGGGAGGGGAAGGAGGATAGGTAGAAGGTGATAGGTGAAGCAAGGTGTGTGGGAAAGGTAAGGGGATGGAGGAGAAGGAATGTGATAGGAGAGGAGAGTTGACAGTAGGAGAAAGTGAAGAAAGAGGGCCACCGGAGGAGGTGATAGGCTGGTGAGGAGAAGAGGTAAAAGGCCAGAGTAGGGAATAGAAAAAGAGACAAGGGGAGGGGAATAAAGAGATTACTGGAAGTTGGAGAAATCGAAGTTAATGCCAGCAGGTTGGAGGCTACCTAGACGGAATAAAAGGGATTTCTTCTCCTACCTGAGAGTGGTGATGGTGCTACTGAGGATGAGCGACAACTTACTGGTGGTTCCCAAAGCAAGAAATACAATTTTCTTAATAACACTTTTTCTGTAAAATATTATGGTCACCGCAGATGATGAAGAGGCAAGCGAAGGCAAGGTTTACTCGAGGGTCGAGGCATGCGGGTGCAATGTAAAGTTGGATTGAGCTCAAGGCATGTTTGAAGCGAAAGGTTGGAGGGAGGTCGAGATACGTTTGAGACGGAGTTGGGGTGTGTGAAGTGCAGAAAAGTCAGAGTGGAGGAGTTTTGGAACTTGTCCACCTAAACCGAGAGCAAGGTCTGATCAATCTAAGTGATTTGGAATGATTGGACCCGGGCCGAAATGTGGCAGCAGGGTCCAGGCCCAGAGCATGTCGTTGCTACAGGACCTGGGTCTTAGGCTGAGGAACGACTCAATGTTTGGATGATTTAAACACCTGGCAGGATGGATTGAAAAGGCAGGGAGTCAGGACCAGAGGTGAGGGAATGTTTGCTCCGTGCTTTGCTGCACTGAGACTTGTTGCGTTCTCTATATTCATATGTACCGTGGGTTACTAATAAAGACTCACGTTCTGGAAGAAATAGAACTTTTATTTAACAGCAACAACCACACGTGTCTTACAGCGCCATGCTTTCTGATCTTTCTATCATTTCTGCGCATGTTCAGAACTCTCTCCAATCACGTTCTTACACATGATATCACCACATCTTCCTTTCCTTAAGAAAAACAATTAGCAACATTGACCATAACAAATGCATAATTTAACATGTCTTTATCAGTCTCTCTGGGGCTTTATGAACATGAGCAGACCATCTAAGTGGTTCACACAGTTCTTGAGTTTTGTTCTTATTTTCATGTTTTGTCTGGTCTGCATCAGTTAACTGAAACTCTGAAGTTGGCTCTTTCTTGAGGTCTTTGCGACTTCTTCTTAACACTGCTCCTTCTGTTTGGACCATGTATGATCTGGGTTGTATTTCCTTAAGTACTGTAGCATTCTCAATTCCTTCCACTTCCATTTGTAAAAAAATACAGATCTTCTTTTCTTCATCTAATTCATTCATTAACTGTGTAATCTCTTTTTTATGCTGAGACTTCATCATTTCAATAAAACTTCTCAATTCCTTCACTTGTGCTTTCACTTCTTCAATTGGATCCTGATTCTTGTAACTCTTTGGCTTCAGGTCAGTATTGTACTGTACTGGCAAGTTTGGCCTCTGTCCTCCTGCAGAGGTGAGATTGCGATGGAATGCATGGCCCATTGATGCATGTGTGTTACTTCCAGAGGGCAAAATTGCAACTCCTGGTTTTGGTGGCAATGCTTTGTCAGATGCTGGTTTCAAAGGGATGGGACTGGGAGCTTTCTGTGTGACTTCTAGCTGTTCCATTCTGTCATGCTCTGTGTTCAGTTGATGATATAATGCAAAAGGCACTTTTCTACATGGATGTACTACGGGTGGCACTGTGTTGGCAATTTTAATCGTGTGCTCTCCTGGAAGACAACCAAGCCCTTTGAACAAGTCATCATACTCTTTCATCAAGTCACTGTATTCTGACTCTGTGTCACTGCCCAGGACTAAGACTCTTTTCACCAAATTCAGTCTCTCACAGGCAGATAAACCTAGTACTGACTGTACATTTTTTGTCACCACCATAAATTAAAGCATGTGCGCAATATTTTTCTGTGATACTTTTGCCACACATGTTCCTTTAACTGGAATGTCTGCACCTGAATATCCAGTCACTTTTATATTTGTCTGATGTAACTTTGGTCTTGGCTTTAACACATTAAACTCAGATTCTGCAAGAACATTTATTTGTGCTCCAGTATCCAGTTTAAACAGAATATTGTTTTGGTTCACTTGCAATGGAGTAGTCCAGTCATTCTTACTTAGTTTGTTTTCACACAGCACATCTATATAAAACTCAAGTTCATTTTCAAGCATTGCATTTACTTGTTTTATTTTCTTTCTACTTCTGCAACAGCATGAGAAATGATTACTCTTACCACAGTCATTCCACATTTTCTCATACGCTGGACACTGTTTTGGCTGATGCTGCCGCCCACAGCTATCACATAGCTTTTTTCTCTCAGATGATGTCTTGTTCTCTGTTGGTTTTGTTGTCATTTTAATATTTTTTCTGAAATGTTTGTGATTCCTCACAGCGTTTACGTTGTAGCTCTCAGTGAAAAGTTCTTTAGCCTGTGACTTCACGGTTTCTGAAGCTTTGCAGAGCATCAAAGCTTTTTCTAAATCTAAGTCTTGTTCTCTTAACAGTCTTTCTCTCAAACCATTATCCAGAATGCCGCAAACAAATCTGTCTTTAATGAGAGAGTCTGTCAGTTCTCCAAACTCGCATGTTTTACTCCAGTGTCTCAACTCACTAACATATTGATCAATAGTTTCACCAGCTCTCTGTGTACGTGTAAAGAATATATGCCGCTCATATGTCACATTCCGCTTTGGTATACAAAATGCTTCAAATTTGTCCTTTATCAATTTTAACTTTAAATTATCTTCATTTTAATAACTAAAATGATTCTATACCTCAATTGTGTTGTCACCTATTACGTGGAGTAGAAGCGCAGCTTTCGTATTCTCCGGTTTTTGATCTGCTCCAGTTGCCGATACATATAATTCAAAATGTTGTTTAAATTTTCTCCAGTTCTCAGCTATGTTTCCAGACAATTGAAGTGTCGGTGGAGGTCGCAGCCCTTCCATTTGCAAAACTGTTAGCACACCAAAACAGTTTGAACTCTTTTTGATTATCTTTGATTCCCCCATGTTAGGTAACGTATTATTCTTCCAGACCAACTTCTGACACCATGTTGTGTTCTCTATATTCATGTGTACTGTGGGTTACTAATAAAGAATCATGTTCTGGAAGAAATAGAACTTTTATTTAACAGCAGCAACCACACGTGTCTTAAACATCACACTTCCAGATCTTTCTATCATTTCTGCGCATGCTCAGAACTCTCTCCAATCATATTCTTACATGTGATATCGCCACAAGACTGAGGCTGTGGGCCTGTTCCGCCTGCTCTGGACTTCATGTCTGAGGGCTCTGCGACGCTTTGCTCTGCTGTGTGATAAACAGAGGCTCAGGCTGTGGGCCTGCTCCGGATGTTTCGAGCTTCATTTCTATGGATTTACTTTCATTTTGAATGCTGTTTGCTTGCTTTTATTGTTGTTCTCTCTCTGCACATTGGGTATTTGTTGGTCTTTTATTTTAATAGGTTTATCTTTTTTTAATTTATTGTGATACAACACAGAATAGGCCTTTCCTGCCCTTCAAGCCACACTACCCAGCAATCCCCTGACTTAATCCTAGCCTGATCATGGGACAATTTACAATGACCAATTGACCTACTAACGGTTATGCCTTGGGACTGTGGGAGGACACTGGAGCACCCAGAGGAAACCCAGAGGTGACAGGGAGAACAGGCAGTGGCAGTTCTTTTGTCTTTCTTGTTTTGTGGCTGTCAGTAAGGAGTCGCATCTCAAAATTGTATAATGTACTTTGACAATAAATGTACTTTGAATCATCATGGCAGAAGAGAAGGCCATGGATTGACATGTCGGAATGGGAATGGTGACAGGAATTAAAATGGTTGGCTGGCGGGAAGTTCTGCTTTTGGTGGATCGAGTGGAGGTTTCAGAGGATCGAGAGGGGATATTGACTTCTTGATAAGGGAGGGTGTGATAACAGTACTTAGAAATTATATTGTTGGAGATTGTGCATTGAAGCTAAATGGGTAGAGCTTAAGAACAGTAGGGTAAGTGTCACTGTAATGGGATTGTATTATAAAACCCCTGATAGCCAGTAAGAAGATGAGTAGCAGGTGGGTACAGAATTGCTCATAAGTGTAAGAATGATAGGGTTGTATTAGCAGGAGATTTCAACTTTACAGTCATTGATTGGGCCACACAGTATTATGATGGACTGGAGTTTGTGAAATCTGTCCTAGAAAGTTTTCTGCGGCAATATATAGATTCCGGAGGGTGCAATACGGGTCCTTCTCCTGAGGAGCGAGGCAGGGCAAGTAACTGATGTAGCAATCAGTGAGCTTTGTGTCTAGTAAGCACTCTTCTGTTAATTTTAGGATGGTGATGGAAAAGGTTAGGACAGATCCACAGGTTGGGATCTTAAACTGGAGCAGAGCCAATGTTGGGGAAATTAGACAGGAGGTTCATTCAGAGAGCCTATATGAAGGGAGAGGAATGGCATGAGAGGCTTTTTTAAGGGGGATAATATGAGTCCAGTGGCAGCAATTTCCTATAAGGGAGAAGGGTAAACCTGGCAAGTTTAGGGAATCCTGGCTAACAAGAGATATTGAGGTTTTAGTTAACAAAAAATAGAAAGTGTACATCAGGAGGTTGGGGTTGAAGAGATGAGTATAAAAGATTTAAGTATGCTCTTAGGAGGGAATCATGAGGGCAAAGACAGAGTATGAGATAGATCTGGCAGGAAAGGTTAAGGAAAATTCCAAGTGGTTATGTAGATTAAGAGTAAAAGGATTGCTAGTGGAGAGAGCAGTTAGAATCAGTCTGTGTCTCAGAACACAGGGGATGAGTGGGATATATAAAAGATATTTCTCCTTGGTATTACGGTTGATAAATCCCTTTGGCCTGACAGAATGCTTCCTTGGACTCTGTGGGAGGCCAGAGAACAAATTGTAGAGGCCCTTGTGAAGACGTTTGCTTCATTGCTAGCCTGGTGAAGCACAATGACGACTTGCGGGTAACAAACAAAAAATTACTCTATTACTCACACAGTTTCAGGAATATGATCACTGCAGTCAATAGCTTGTAACTCCTCTTTCGGAGTTGAGCTTTTGAACTGCCTGTATGAACTGGCATTTTTTGTGGTGTGAACTGAAGTCTCAAACGTGCAGGATGGTTGTGGCATGGTGTGTACAGGCCAAATCGATGGTGCTTGGCCTGGGCCCATGAGTGGGAAATGTGCAAGTGTTTGGCCGATGTTGGAGTAGACTTGGAGGTGATTCTCTGTGGTAGAACTGAGGCAAGATGAGCGGAGCCAATACAGAGTTCAGGCAGCATGGCCTAGGCTCGAGAGTCAGGAGAGACCCAAGACTCAATTGATTTAGGCACCAGGCTGAATTGGAAAGGTCAGGTATGGGCCGAATTGAGGTGGCGGAGTGTGGGCCCGAGAGCATATCGAAGTGGCTGGGCCCAGGCCAGATAGAGAAGAAAGACCCGAGGCTTGATTGATTTAAGCACCGGGCCAGATTGAAAAGGTCAGGGTGTTGGGGCCAGAGGCAAAGTGTAGGCTTGGTGTTCGGCTCGCTGTTGTACAAGATTTACTCACCTCTGTGCTGAACTGAGGCTATGGCCTGAAAATAAAGGGCTCATGAATCAGCAGCAGTGATGGCTGGCTTTGTGGCTGTGGTCTCACGTTTGTGAACTGCAGTTCTGAATGGTATTTGCCTAATTTTATTGTTGGCATGGTTTGTTTTTTTCCTGCATATTGGGTATTTGATGGTCTTTTTTAATGGGTTCTACTGGGTTTCTTTGTTTTGTGGCCATCTGTAAAGAGATGAATCTCAAGGTTGTATTTAGTATGTATACTTTGAAACTTTGAACTGAATTTGGGGAAGCTCCCCAAGACTGGAATCTGTTATTTGTTTAAATAGGGTAACAAGGACAGGCTAGGAAACTACAAGGCTCTCAGCCTACTATTAATGCTAATTATTAGAGAATTTACCAGTATTGTATAGAACACCTGATTAGGAGGAGTGAGCATGGCTTGGCATGTAGGAAGTTATACTTGATAAATATTTAATATGTCTTCAAAGATGCAGCATTAAAGTTAGATGAGGGTAGGTCAGTGAATATTGCCATTTTGGAGTTTGAAAGGGTTTGACAAGGTTCCACGTAGTAGGGTGGTCTGGAAGGTTAGGTCCCATGGAATCCAGGGAGAGCTGATTAGATGGATTCTAAATGAGTTAGGAGCTAGGAAGCTGAGGGTAGTGATTGAAGATTGTTTCAGAATGGAGGCTGGTGTGCTGCGGGGTTTGGTGTTGGGACCCTTGTTATTCATTATTTCTATGATTCGATGTGAGTGCACAGAGCTTTGTCAGTAAGTTTGCAGATGACACCTAATTTGGAGGTGATGTTGATGGTGAAGACAGTTATTGTAGATTACATTAGGATTTTGATAATGTAGGGAAGTGGGCCGAGGAGTAGCAAATGGATTTCAATACAGATAAGTATGAGGCGATGCATTTTGGAAAATCAAACCAGGGTAGTCATTATACTCTGAATGTTCAGATACTAGGGAGTGTAATGAAAAAAAGGAGCGTAGAAGTACAAATGCAGAGTTAATTGGAAACAGTGTTACAGGTGGACAGGGTGGTTTAAAAGGCATTTAGCAAGCAGGCTTCCATTGGTCAGGGTGTTGAGTATAGGAGCTGGGACATTAATCTGCGACTGTATGTTGTTGGTGAAGCTGCAGTTGTGATACTATGTACAGTGTTGGTGACCATGTTTTAGGAAAGATGTGGTTAAGCTGAAAAGAATGCAGAAAATATTTATGAAGATGCTGCCAGGACCTCGGGTAGGAGAGTCCAAAACTTGATTCAGGGTGAGAGGGAAAGATTTAAAAGTGACTTGAGGGGCCACATTCTCATCCAAAGGATGCTGACTATATGGGTAAGTTGCCAGAGGAAGTGATTGAGACAGGCACTGTGCTATCATTTAAGAAGCTCTTAGATGGACACATTAAGGAGAGAGACCTGAGGCATAGGAACAGCTAGACAGACAACATGGTCAGTCCGGACTCATTGGATCAAAGGGCCTGTATCCTTCCTGTGTTACTCTGAGACTCTTACGGAGACATGGATGTTAAGTGAAAATATAGCCTTTATATATAACATCTGTTGTATAAATGCTTAGAAAAAGTACGGATGGACTGGTGAGGAATGTTCATTACCTTTGTAATGAAGTCATTTTCTTTGCAAATTGCTGAATTGTAGATCTCAAAAGCTGCAAGGAATGTTTTAGTAAATGGTTTGCTGGTGCTGTTATTACAGAGAAGAGCTGATGGTAGCTCTTTACAAAGAGACAGTGCTTCACACAAGGTAGAATCAATTTGAATTGAGTAATGTACTTCCAATGGTTATTCTCTTCCAACAGTTACTCATGCCTGCTGTAGCTTTCTTGCATTGATATGATGACTTTAACCAAATGACACTTTCCAAGATGCATACACACCCCCCCCCCCCCCAATCAAAGCAGTTGACTTAGAGGAGAGAGGTTTAGTAAGAGTCCCAGAGCTTTGAGTGTGGCCTACTAATGGACAGCTGCAAATTGAGAAAGTCAGGCCCAGGTTGCAGGAGTGGAAAACTGGTGGATTGTGCAGCCACGGAAAAACTACGGAATTATGAGTGAAGTTATGGAAAGCTTTGCAAAGGTAATTTTAAATTTGTTTCAGTGACTCAGGAGCCAGCAAAGATGCAACAAGGTATGAACATTGAATTTTCCAATTTCAGGTAACTCATGACCCAGCATTTTCCTTCCATGCACACTCACCGAGTTTTGTTTGCTCCCATTGCATCCCCCTCCGCCTCCAACTTCTCACCTGCTTCCATCCACCCATTATCCCCTCCGCATCTGGCGACTCCTCTCACCTACCAGTCCCCATCCCAGCCCTACCCCCCATCCACCTTGTACCACTCTACACAGCTGTTCCTTCCTCTTCCCTCACACTTCTGTTGCGAGGTCTGGAACTCAAAAATGGACTGGCACCTTTTTCCTGTACAGATGCTGCTCGACCAACTGACTTCTCTCAGTATTCTCTCTGCTCCATGTACAAGCATCTGCAATCTCTTTAGTCTTTGCCATTCAGCATCGGCTTATACTTGATGAAAGTAGGATGGCAAAACTCAGGGATCCAAAGGACAATCATTGTCAGTCTCAGAAATTGTATGCAAATTTAATCTGGCCAAATATGGTTGTACTTTAATACAAAAGCAGCCAGTCTGATATTGTTAGTCTGTGATCTCAACAGCAAAATATTAGTCCACTGCAAGCTACTTAAGAACTTTAAAAGTGGAAACAGGAGGATGCCATTTGTCCTTTGTGCCTGCTGCATCATTTAGTCTGTTGATTGAATGATGCAGAATCAGTTGCTCTTTTACCTCAGTGCTACCTACCTGCATTAATCCCGTATCTCTATTCGTCCTTCTCTTCTGAGGCTATGCCCTCTGGTCCTGGACTTCCCCATTGTAAGAAACATCCTCTCCACATACACTGAGACTTCCAGTATTCCATACATTTCAATGAGATCCCCTCAAGCGCTCCTCATACGCTAACCCTTTCATTCACCAGATCATTCTCGTGAATTTCCTCAATGCCCATAAATCTATTGAACACAATAAAAGCATTCAGTGGCTGAAACCCCACAACTCCAGAGGGTAAATTCCAAATGACTGCAACTATCTGGGTGAAGAAATAGCTGACCTCCTATTTTGAGTCACACCAGCCATGGAAAACCTCACTTCCACATCCTCTGTCTCAAATTCCGCAAGAATCCTGTGATTTCAGTAAGATTGCCTTCGTTCCTCTGAACTCAGGAGAATATCAACTTAATTTCTTTAAGAGGCAAATCATCAACTGAGGAATTAAAAGCTGTGGGGAAAAATGGCAGGGGTGGGGTGGGAGTAAGGACGAATTGGCAAAAGAGTGAGATGCAAATGCAAAGTGTGGAGACTGATAAAAGCAGGAAGGAGAGAGTGCAGGCAGAAATATAAATAAACCAAAAAGGTAGGTTTGTGGTTTGTGAGGAAGCTAGAATTGGGATGAAATGAAATTAGATTACTTCATGCAGTAAGAATGTTCACATCTGCAAGGCTTTTACCAAACTACTTGATCAGCATGTAGTTTGCAAATTATACCTACGTCAGATCTGATAAAGAAAACCGGCGTTGATAAAGGATGATGGTTCTTAAGTTCCAAGTGACAAGAGAGTAATAAAGAAAAGGGCCTTGATGACTGGGCACTGAAGGGACAAAGCTATTCACAATCCCAATGATTCCAATAAGGGGGCCGAGTGTGGTATAACCAAGTTTGTTATTGATACTGACCTAGGTGACTTGTACTTTGAAGCAACACACAGCATGCTAGAGGAGCTCAGCAGGACAGGCAGCATCTATGGAGATGAAGAAACAGTTGATGTTTAGGGCTAAGACCCTGGAAGTCTGTCTGCGTCCTCACAAGGAGATGTGGCCGGGCTAATTGAATGGACAAGGAGAGGGCAGATCGAATATAATGTGGACAGAGACAAAATAGAAAGGTAGTATCTTACGTTTTAATGGTAAGAAAATGAAACAGTATATTGGTCCTTGTTTTAAAAGGATTTGAATACAAGAATTTGCATTGGCCAGGACTAATACTGGTGTTTTTAATGCCATGGACTAATACTACTAAGCAATGGTCTGAGGATCCCAGGTTGCTAACCCTTGGCTGAGGGGGTTTCTTGCCCTCTATGGTTTGAAGACATCTCATCCCATCTTTGCCTCCAAATTCCAGGTCATTGATGGAAAATCTTCAGTCTCGTTCCCATGCAATGCCATTATTTTCCAAGCTGGCATCTGCTATCTTCTTGCAGTCGGACTCCACCTCCCCTTGAATAGCGCAGTTTGACTTTAAGTAATAAGAACTTTCATTTGCATCATCTTCCCTCTGCTTTGGTCTCCTACTGAGGAACTAGCCACTCAGCAGTGAGGTAAGCTCTGGATGCTCACTGAAATCAGTAAGCAGCTCAGATTTGTTGCATCGCCTGCAACAGGCATGTATTAATCAAGCTCTGTGCTCTCAACTCGGGCCATCCACTTTAGACTTCCTAAACTTCTCCAGTTTCTTAAAATCACTCCTAATCTCCTTGTGCTCCACTTTTAAATGTTACCTGTCAATGCTCCTTTGAAGTATTGAAAGATTTTGTTAAGGTATTTGATCGCTGTTCTGTGTACATGAAGTCGGGGCTTGGGAGGTATAAGCTCCGTGGCACTCTGCTGCTGTGCGTTTTCCTTAGGCAGCCCCTCAGTATTGAAGGGGATTGCTTCCACCCTGGCTCTGTGGTTCTCAGACTGACGAATGAGGGCAGTGTGGTGACCACACACCACGGGTGGGACTGAAGGTGCTCGATGGGTTGCTTGGGAGGGGGTGCATCCCTTCCACTGTTTACACGGGATTCTCTGTACTCCCAGAGAATGGATGGAAGGAATGCACCATCTCCCAAGCAACTTATGCCACGTGCCCCTCTATCTTGAGTGACCAGGGGATGATGTCCCCCAAGCTGGTGGGAATGTTACACTTTTTCAAGGAGGTTTTCAATGTCATTGAATCATTTTGTCTGTGAACGTGGTCATTTCTTGCCAGGCAGTACGATGTAGCCTGAACAGTCAAGCGGCCTAGGTACCCAGAGCTTTAGAATAACTACAACGTGAATGATGGGTGTGTGGGCCTGGGAAAGGATGCTGATGTCAGTCTGCTTATCCATCTGGTGGGTTTATAATGCTTGGTGCTAAAAATCTCTGTGGTATCTGCTCAAAGTTCTAGATTCAACAGGGCAGGGATCACTACTACCTCGTAGTCCATGAGCTTTGGGCTCTTAATCTTTATTTACACTTTTCTTCAGTCTGCCAAAGACTATGATGAAGCACCAAAGGCAATGCACATTTGATCACTAACGTCTAGCCATCGACACATAGAAACATAGAAAACCTACAGCACAATACAGGCCCTTTGGCCCACAAAGTTGTGCTGAACATGTCCCAACCTTAGAAATTACTAGGCTTACCCATAGGCCTCTATTTTTCTAAGCTCCATGTGCCTATCCAAAAGTCTCTTAAAAGACCCTATCGTATCTGCCTCCACCACCGTTGCTGGCAGCCCATTCCATGCACTCACCACTCTCTGAGTAAAAAACTTACCCCTGACATCACCTCTGTACCTGCTCCCCAGCACCTTAAACCTGTGTCCTCTTGTGGTAGCCATTTCAGCCCTGGGTAAAAACCTCTGACTATCCACACGATCAATGCCTCTCATCATCTTATACACCTCTATCAGGTCACCACTCATGCTCCGTTGCTCCAAGGAGAAAGGCGGAGTTCACTCAACCTATTCTCATAAGGCATTCTGCTAAGTTCTCCTAAGATGGTTCCTAAGATCAAAGAAGTGGTCTATGTTTTCCAGGGGGTTTTGTTTGGTGGGGGAGGGTGTTGTGTTGTAGGATCAGGTTGGTAGAAGACCTTTGTTTTACAGATGTTACCTGTAAGATCCTCTCAAATGCTTGTGGCTTCCTCCCAACTTCCTTCAGTCCCCCTCCCTTCAACCTTTAATCTTGGCCAAACAGCAGGGTGCAAGAGGGAGGGGGGAGGTAAAGGACTTGGATTGGAGGGGGGGGGGGAGAATTTGGTTCAGGCATTGAAGGGTAAGAGATTTGTGAACAAGCAGAATTGAGCCAAAGAGGCTTAAGGGGATGATAGATGGAGGAGTAAGGAGGAGGCAGTGGGAGAGGTCATCTCCATTCAAAACCATCTCTCAGTGTGTGCGTGCGTGGCCATGCAGCAGAACTTGGTCTGCAATTGAATTGGGGTCAAGATGGCGTTGAGTTGTGGTTTCCATCGAGGTTGCAGCTCAGAATTATTTTTAATTTCTTTTTGTGTTCTTAGTTCATAGGGATTGTTTTGGAGGCTGAGATGGGAGTTAGGGGTGACATTAGGTCTTAGGGATGTGGGGAATTAGGGGACAGGTCAGAGACTAAGCCTCCACTCCATGTTCAAAGGCGACAACATGGTCCTGGTAGACCAGTGAAGGCGAGGGCTTATAGTACCAACACTGCCCCTGCTCCCGCCCCAGGTCAATGAGTTGTTGGCATGTCCTGGGATTGGAGTTCCCTGCGGGCAGGAGACATGAGTGCTGGTGAATCTCTAGGTATATACGCAAGGCAGCGAGACTGGAGATGGAGGGCCCATCATTGGTGAGTCTGGAGATAGGGTCCTCATTTGTTGTCACTGGCGAAACCTAGGTTGATACCGAAGATTGGAATTCCAGATCAAAACTTGAAGATCAGTCAGTCGTCCAGAAGTCGAGGCCCAATTATTGGAGTAGAGTTTGCAAACCTCTGAATGTCCAATGGGGAAATGAAGGCCCAGTGTTTGTGAATCCATAAGTCCTCTGGAGGCTGGATACCAAAGATAGCCTGTCATGGGGTTAGAGGACTCTTGTATGTGCATGAGTGATTAGGTGGGTGGGAGTGAGGTAGGAACGGGGCTTGTTTTGCTGTTGTTGCTTTGTCACATGATAGCTGTTGTTTTGTTGTATTCTGTATTGTCCTGCCAAGCTTTGTGGGCATACTATATTGGTTCTAGAATGTGTGGTGGCACTTGTGGGCTGCTGCCAGCACATGCTTAGGCGAGTTGGTTGTTACATAAACCTGAATTTATCAAGACATCACCTATGGGGAATCTTCCACTCCTCCACCACTCTGGCCCACTCCATTTAGGCGGTTGTCCATGATAATGCCCAGATGTGGCTGGCCGCTTGGGATTAGAGCTGGAGATCAATGTGAATTGATTCAGGTGATGTGAATGTGATGTGAATTCAGGCGAGTTTAGAAGAGATTCAAGGTGATGAATTAGTAGGGTGAAAAATTGCTTCAGAAAATGTTAATTTTAGTAGCATCACTGAATGTGCCCTCCTTATTTTGTAAATAATGCCGAGTTCCTGTTTAGTGATAAAAAGGCACTGTTGGGGTTTGCAATGCTGTTTGCCAGTGTTTTTCCTAACTATTATTCCTGTTGATGTTAGACAACCAAGCAAGAGGTGGTAGCAGTTAATCTAATTCTACTAATCACTACTTTCAACAGCTAAGTTTAATAACAAGGCTTGACGATCACCTGTGTGGCAAGCAAGACAGAGAATCAATGGCTTCCTCTGATTCATTTTCATGGAACTACCACTGAGCACTTAAATTGGAATTACTCATGCCTTCTGAGATGGTGACAACTCCTTGTTGATACTTGGCGGGCTCAGGAGCGGAGTATCCTTGTTTGACAAGACACTGCAGAATGCAGGCAATTCATGGCACTTTTCCTTTGCAATTCATGCTGAAATGTGTGGCTTTGAAACAGCAAGATTGCTCAGAGGACAATTTAATTACAAGTCTGTTAATTATAGACTAAACAGTCTTTTTATTAAAAGAATTAGTTTTACAGACTTTATTTTTCTGCTAAGCAACAGAAATTTCTGCCAATATCAGCAATGAACCATGAAAAAGAAAATCAAGGGGGCAGTTATACAGTATTTCCATCAATCAAACGACTTTTTAAAATGTATTTTCATTCTATCAAGCACTATTTTTATAGCAGCCCCACCTTAACCCATTTTAGTTTCCCTATATTCCCATGTTTGGTGGCGGGGTGAAGATATGTCTCTACCAAAGGGGAGGTAAGGTGTTCCTTCCCTCTGCTAGCCTGCAGATCACCCTTGAGCAGGGTGTCGCACCTGCTTAAATGTCCTTCTTGACCTTCAGGGTCAAGTGTAGCCGTGGGAACAAGTGGTTGATGGTTGTTTGAGCAGGTAGTGCATATCACAAGCCCTGGTTATGGGACCACTGATGCCAGGCAGACAATCTCTGATGAGTACTGATAATGGCTGGGGTCAACCGTGTTGTAAAGACACTGCCCAGAAGAAGGCAATGGCAAACCAATTCTGTAGAAAAATTTGCCAAGAACAATCATGGTCAAGACCATGATCACCTACGTCACACAATGATGTTGATGGTGATATCGTCATGACCCTATGCCCCTCCCTAGCTCATTATCACTCACTAGACACTAGGGGCAATTGACTGTATATTTTAGGAAAGTTAGAGGAAATCAGAGCACCTGGAGGAAAATCACACTGACACAGGGAGAGCATGCAAACTCCACACAGACAGCACCAGGGGTCAGGATTGCTGATCCTATTTTATTCTCTCCTCACTCCTATCAAGTTCGCCTAGATTCTACTGCTCACCTGTACACTAGTGGTTAGAAAACCTACTAGCTCACCCACATCTTTTGAATGTAGGAGGAAACCAGGGCTCTGGGAGTAACCCACACAGTTATAGAGAGAACGTGCAAACTCTGCACAAAGTGTGGTGACGTTGCTTCACCTTTCCAGCACACTGTGGCTATTCTTTCCCCTTGCCCTCCTTTATCTCTCTCTGTTTATGCTCCTCCAAGCAGGTCAGCTATGGTTTACTAGACGGCACTGATACAACTGAACAAACTGCTTCTTGCCTCCACAGCAGGTATTTCCGTTGTTCTCTCTACCGTTGCCCCTTTTTTTCATCTACCAACTAATACGTCTTTGGACTGCGGGTGGAAAGTGGAGCACCCGGAAGAAACATGCAGTTACAGGGAGAACATACAAACTCATTACCAGCAGCTGCGGGGAATTTAACCTGGGTCAAAGCTCTTTCTTCTCACAGTCCTTCTGTGGTCCAATATGCTTTCTAAACAGAGGCACAGAGGCTGGCAGCAACATCTGTTTGTCCTCTGTTGGGCAACAGTTCACGGTGTTCAGCGTGGAGACAGCTGTGGCATTTTCCAGTATCTTTCTTTCCGTCAGCTTCATTGCAGGGGACGTGGCATGCAGATGGTGGCTGGATCTCCAATCGAGGTGTAGTTGTCTCAGTCACACACATCCTCACATCCTGTTTTTATCACATACAAGCTCAATGTGGCTTGTTGGTTCTTGTATTTCACTGTCACAAATATCATTTCCACAGGAGTTATCTTTCTCCAGTATAAGTTCTTAGTTGGATATTTGCAAGCTTCTGTTTAGTATCTTTAAAATGCTGTTCAAATTCATTTTTTGGAATGACTGAAATTCAAATTCCATTTTAATTAATTTGCCCTAACGATTTGAATTCAGATGATACAGCACCCCACCAGCCCTGCGCTTGTGTTCAGGGGTATGATTACACTGGTTACTTGTGAACAGGAACTGAGAATCAAAAATGTAGGGGTTTTTTTTGGAAGCCTTTTGAGAGAAAGGAGTGTAAATAAGATGTAGCAGGCCACAATGGCAGAAAAAGTGCTGGGGAAGAAGACATGAGGAGAGTATTTAAAAGATTGATCTCAAGTTGAAGGAGCACAGTGGATTTTGGTGTGGAAGTAAGAAGTAGAGGTTTAGGCAGACAATGCTCAGAGAGGAAAGAGGATGGTCCTGGTGTGCAAGTAGATGTCATACTTAAAGCTCCTCTCAAAGTTGTGCTGAGTTACACCTAAGCAAACAGCTGGGGAATTGGACTTAGTGAAGTAGAGGTGGAAGATGAAAAGTTTTGTTGAGTGACCTCTTGCCTATTCTCCTCTCCACTGGATTACACCAAGGAACCAAAGCTGTTAAAATTAACGGAGGCAGGCAGGTTGCCTGATTGAGTTGCTGTGGGATTACAATGAGTTATGGAGTGAATGCCTTGGATGAGCTCACCGGGCTCCCCCCTGATGTCCAACAGTTCATCAGATCTTCTTGAACACATCTTCTAAGTCTAGTAAGTAGCTCAGATCATGCAGTGTAAATACCATCCAGTAGAAATCCTCGTGTGACTTCTCAATAATCCATGGTGGGAAAGAATACAAGTAATTTGCCCCATTATGTTGCTTCTTCTTAGTAATCATATGCTTGCTTTACATTTCTCTTATTTTCTTATGAAGTAATGCAGCAGCAAAACACACCCTTTGGCCCAGCACATCTATTCTGACCCCACCAAGCTAGTCCCATTTGGATAATATCCCCGCAAACCACTCCTATCCATGTACTCATCCAAATGTACCTGCCTCAAGACTATTGGCAGCTCATTCCATGTGAACACACCCATTGCGTGAAGAGTTTGCCTCTCAAGTCCTTTGTAAATCTTTCACCTCTCACCTTAAACATCTGCCCTCCAGTTTTTGTTTCCATTTTATACATCTCTGTACGGTCATCTCTCGGTCTCCAGCATTTCAGAGGATTAAACTCCAAGTTTGCCCGATCTCTCTTTATAACTTAGGCCCTAGAATTCTGGCAGCGTCCCTGTAAATCTTTTCTGCATTTTTTTGTAGTTTAATGATGTCTTTCCTATAGCATGGAAACCAAAACTGTACTCGTACTCCAAGTGGGGTCTCAAAAGTGTTGTACAACTTCAACATGATGTAGTCAATGTCCTGATTGATGAAGTCAGCATACTAACCACCTTCTTTAACACCTTGTCCAGCTGTGACGTCTCTTTCAGTGAACAGTATACTTGTGCTCTTATGTCCCTCTGTCCCACAACACTCCCTAGGGCCCAACCATGTGTTCTGTTTGTCATACCCTTGTTTTCACTTTTCACTTGCCAAAATGCAATAGTTCACATGTGTCCAGACTGAAAGCCATTTAGATCTCATACTGAAGTTGACTTTAAAGTCTGAATGAATGTTTGAGCTATATCTAAAATTGTTGGGATTCTAGTCTCTGAAAGAGAGGAATTTGGCAATAGTGGTCTGGGTCTTGGTGCAAAGTAAAACATGTCATGTCACAACTTCTAATAAATCTAACACAAAGATATTGTTTGTAACTGAAGGCCTAATTAACTATTAATGCTAGGGACTTAAGTATTTCATCACTAATAACAGGTACAGTATGAATCAATAGTCCTGAGTTATTAAGGTGATAGCACAGATAAACTTAAAAACACAGTTAAAGTTCCTTGGGGAAAATGGAATGGAACAATTTGCTAAACAGATGACAGGAAGTAGGAGCTCAAAAGTTAGTGCAAAGCACAGCCCAGCTGCTCAGAAAGGCATGTAAATTGCAATCATAAAAAAAAACTTGATTGTGATTGATGATGATTGATTTGAATGAAATGTTACTCACGGCCTCTGTGACTTGCCATCAGTGTCGCTGACATTGGTCACTGTCAGGCCTCAGTTCAAATAGATCACTGTCAACCATTTGTTTTGTACCATGTTGTATGATGTTGGGTGATTATGGTCTTTCCATTGCTCTTGGCAAATTTTTCTACTGAAGTGGTTTGCCATTGCCTTCTTCTGGGCAAGTTTTCACAAGGCAAGTGAACTCAGCCCTTATCGATTCAGAGATTGTCTGCCTGGTCAGTGGTCACATAACCAGGACTTGTGATATGCAACACACTCAAAATGCTGTTGGAACGCAGCAGGCCAGGCAGCATCTATAGGGAGAAGCACTGAAAGAAGAGATAGTAAGAGATTTGAAAGTGGGAGGGGGAGGGGGAGATCCGAAATGATAGGAGAAGACAGGAGGGGGAGGGATGAAGCTAAGAGCATACGAATAAGGGATAGGGTAAGAAGGGGAGGAGGGGCATTAACGGAAGTTAGAGAAATCAATGTTCATGCCATCAGGTTGGAAGCTACCCAGACGGAATATAAGGTGTTGTTCCTCCAAACTGAGTGTGGCTTCATCTTGACAGCAGAGGAGACCGTGGATAGACATATCAGAATGGGAATGGGACGTGGAACTAAAATGTGTGGCCACTGGGAGATCCTGCTTTCTCTGGCGGACAGAGCTTAGGTGTTCAGAGAAACTGTCTCCCAGTCTGCGTCAGGTCTCACCAATATATAGAAGGCCACACTGGGAGCACCGGACACAGTATATCACACCAGCTGACTCACAGGTGAAGTGTCACTTCCCCCTTCTCCAGCTCTGTATCCCTTTTGCCAATCAACATTTCAGCTCTTAGCTTCATCCCTCCCCCTCCTGTCTTCTTCTATCATTTCGGATCTCCCCCTCCCCCTCCCACTTTCAAATCTCTTACCATCTTTCCTTTCAGTTAGTCCTGATGAAGGGTTTCGGCCCGAAATGTCGACAGTGCTTCTCCCTATAGATGCTGCCTGGCCTGCTGCGTTCCACCAGCATTTTGTGTGTGTTGTTTGAATTTCCAGCATCTGCAGATTTCCTTGTACTTGTGATGTGCTCCATCTGTGCATGCCACCATTCACTACCTGTTCTCTTGGCTGCAAGTGACCCTGTTTGTGGGGCTAAGCGGGTGCTACACCTTGCCCAAAGGTGACCTGTAGGGTAGCGGAGCGAAGGAGAACCTTACACATCCTTTGATAGAGATATATCTCCACCCTGCCTCCCGACAACAAACTATGAGGAAAAAAAACACAACCTCCAGTCAACATTTAAAATATTTTTATAGATTACAAAATACAGATTGCACCATTCAAGTTAAGGATAACATTTGAAGTACTAAAAATGAAATACTACTCCTATTTTCCAATGCCCTTGTTGGCATTGCCTCTTTTGTTATCTACCTCTAATTGCTGCTGAACTGAGAAGGTGATTGAGAGCAAATCACATTTGTGGAGTTCCAAACAGATCAGACTAGACAACACATACAAAATGCTGGAGGAACTCAGCAGGTAAGGCAGCATCTCTGGAAATGAACAAACAGTCGACATTTTGAGCTGAGACCCACAAGACAACAATTGTGCACATTGCTAAGCCAATGTTTGTTTTGTGATTTCCATCCCTGAAAACTGTATTTGTTATATTAATTCCAGATTCATTACATTGCTTAATTATTCAAAATTATCAACTGCTTTGGTGAAATTTGAACTAGTACTTCTGAATCAGTGTTCTAGAATTCTAGCAATCAGTTACTCAAACAGTATACCACTGTGCTCAGGAGGTCAACTGTAATTTTGGATAGGTAGTATATGGAGACACACTACTGTCTGTAAGGAGTTTGTATGTTCTCTCTGTGGCTATGTGGGTTTCCTCCTGATGCACCATCAATAACTCACGCTGAGACTTAGGAAGCGAGATATCGGCTTTTATTGACTGGAAGAATAAACAACACTACATCCTGGGGAAAATGAGGGAGAGCAGCAGCCCACAGTCGCCTTTATACAGGGGTCTGTGGGAGGAGCCACAGGAGCAGTCAGCAGGGTCTGTGGGAGGAGCCACAGGAGCAGTCAGACAGGTATATCTAGTTCACCACATTCACCCCCCCTTTGTTTTAAAAAAGTCCCCAAGTATATTTACAGGTTAAGTCTATCAGGTGGTCGAATTGTTCGCTGCGATCTACGTAGCTCCGGCTGCAATTGCACAGGTGCCGGAGGTGGTGTTTGCACCGGAGGCGGAGAGTGGGTTGGTTCTGTCCCAACTGGAGGTGTCAGGGATCCCTCGCGTGTGTGCGAGGTCCCCCGAATAGACGCGTACGAGATGCCCGGTACATGAGCGTCGTGAGGAGTCTGGGTGTGGCACGGTGTGTGCGGTGTCATCTCGGGTACAGGGTTCATAGTTACCGTGGAATGTTCGGGGTAGTGGTCTGCTGCTCTGGTGGGCGCCAGGTCGCGGACAGAGACCGTGTCCTCCTGCCCATCAGGCAAGACCACGTAGGCATACTGGGGATTAGCATGCAGGAGGTGAACCCTCTTGACCAGCGGGGAGTACTTATTACTCCTCGCATGTTTACGTAGCAGCACTGGCCCCGGGGACGTCAGACAAACTGGTAGGGTGGTCCCAGTGACAGACTTCCTGGGAAAAGAGAATAGGCGTTCGTGAGGGGTGGCATTAGTGGACGTACACAACAGGGAGTGGATAGAGTGGAGTGCCTCAGGGAGGACCTCCTGCCATCGGGAGACCGGCAACCCTTTTGACTTAAGGGCTAAAAGTGTGGCCTTCCACACTGTGGCATTCTCCCTCTCCACCTGGCCATTCCCCCGGGGATTATAACTCGTGGTTCGACTAGTAGCAATGCCCCTAGCTAGCAGGAACCGGCGCAACTCGTCACTCATAAAGGAGGACCCTCTATCACTGTGGACATAGCAGGGATATCCGAACAGAGTGAAGAGCTGGCGCAGGGCTTTTATGACCGACGTGGTAGTAGTGTCGGGGCAGGGAACGGCAAAGGGGAATCGCGAGTACTCGTCAATAATACTGAGAAAATAGACATTGCGGTCGGTGGAGGGAAGGGGGCCCTTAAAGTCAACACTCAGTCGCTCAAAAGGGCGGGTGGCCTTGACAAGCTGTGCAGTGTCAGGACGGTAGAAGTGCGGTTTGCACTCAGCGCAGATCTGGCAGTCCCTGGTCATCGTCCTGATGTCCTCCAGGGAGTACGGCAGGTTCCGGGCTTTAATGAAATGGTAAAATCGGGTGACCCCCGAATGGCAAAGATGGGCATGAAGGGCATACAGCTGGTCGAGCTGTGCGCTAGCACACGTTCCCCGGGATAGGGCATCAGAGGGTTCATTGAGCCTGCCAGGCCGGTACAGGATATCATAATTGTAGGTGGAGAGTTCTATTCTCCATCGCAAAATTTTATCATTTTTGATTTTGCCCCGCTGTTGGTTGCTGAACATGAATGCAACCAAGCGCTGGTCGGTCAGCAAGGTGAACCTTTTGCCGGCGAGATAGTGCCTCCAGTGCCTAATAGCTTCCACTATGGCCTGGGCTTCTTTCTCCACCGCGGAGTGCCGAAGTTCAGAGCCTTGAAGGGTACGAGAAAAAAACGCCACTGGTCTGCCTTCCTGATTGAGGGTAGCAGCCAGCGCGACGTCAGAGGCGTCACTCTCTACTTGGAAGGGAATGGTCTCGTCCACCGCATGCATCGTTGCTTTGGCAATGTCCCCTTTAATGCAGCTGAAGGCCGCGCGGGCCTCGGCAGAGAGGGGAAAAGTGGTAGACCTGACCAGGGGGCGGGCCTTGTCTGCGTAATGGGGGACCCATTGGGCGTAATAGGAAAAAAAACCCAGGCACCGCCGGAGGGCCTTGAGAGTGGTGGGAAGAGGGAGTTCTAACAGGGGGCGCATACGGTCGGGGTCAGGGCCAATGACCCCGTTCTCCACGACATACCCAAGGATAGCGAGTCGGGTGGTTCCGAACACACACTTGTCCCTGTTATAAGTGAGGTTCAAAGCTTCGGCCACTTGGAAAAATCGTTGGAGGTTGGCGTCGTGATCCGACCAGTCGCGACCACAGATGGTGATGTTATCTAGATAGGGAAATGTGGCCTTCAGTTTGTACTGGTCCACCATCCGGTCCATCTCCCTCTGGAAGACTGAGACCCCATTTGTGACACCATTTGCCACATAATTTGCCCCATTATGTTGCTTCTTCTTAGTAATCATATGCTTGCTTTACATTTCTCTTATTTTCTTATGAAGTAATGCAGCAGCAAAACACACCCTTTGGCCCAGCACATCTATTCTGACCCCACCAAGCTAGTCCCATTTGGATAATATCCCCGCAAACCACTCCTATCCATGTACTCATCCAAATGTACCTGCCTCAAGACTATTGGCAGCTCATTCCATGTAAACACACCCATTGCGTGAAGAGTTTGCCTCTCAAGTCCTTTGTAAATCTTTCACCTCTCACCTTAAACATCTGCCCTCCAGTTTTTGTTTCCATTTTATACATCTCTGTACGGTCATCTCTCGGTCTCCAGCATTTCAGAGGATTAAACTCCAAGTTTGCCCGATCTCTCTTTATAACTTAGGCCCTAGAATTCTGGCAGCGTCCCTGTAAATCTTTTCTGCATTTTTTTGTAGTTTAATGATGTCTTTCCTATAGCATGGAAACCAAAACTGTACTCGTACTCCAAGTGGGGTCTCAAAAGTGTTGTACAACTTCAACATGATGTACTCAATGTCCTGATTGATGAAGTCAGCATACTAACCACCTTCTTTAACACCTTGTCCAGCTGTGACGTCTCTTTCAGTGAACACTATACTTGTGCTCTTATGTCCCTCTGTCCCACAACACTCCCTAGGGCCCAACCATGTGTTCTGTTTGTCATACCCTTGTTTTCACTTTTCACTTGCCAAAATGCAATAGTTCACATGTGTCCAGACTGAAAGCCATTTAGATCTCATACTGAAGTTGACTTTAAAGTCTGAATGAATGTTTGAGCTATATCTAAAATTGTTGGGATTCTAGTCTCTGAAAGAGAGGAATTTGGCAATATTGGTCTGGGTCTTGGTGCAAAGTAAAACATGTCATGTCACAACTTCTAATAAATCTAACACAAAGATATTGTTTGTAACTGAAGGCCTAATTAACTATTAATGCTAGGGACTTAAGTATTTCATCACTAATAACAGGTACAGTATGAATCAATAGTCCTGAGTTATTAAGGTGATAGCACAGATAAACTTAAAAACACAGTTAAAGTTCCTTGGGGAAAATGGAATGGAACAATTTGCTAAACAGATGACAGGAAGTAGGAGCTCAAAAGTTAGTGCAAAGCACAGCCCAGCTGCTCAGAAAGGCATGTAAATTGCAATCATAAAAAAAAAACTTGATTGTGATTGATGATGATTGATTTGAATGAAATGTTACTCACGGCCTCTGTGACTTGCCATCAGTGTCGCTGACATTGGTCACTGTCAGGCCTCAGTTCAAATAGATCACTGTCAACCATTTGTTTTGTACCATGTTGTATGATGTTGGGTGATTATGGTCTTTCCATTGCTCTTGGCAAATTTTTCTACTGAAGTGGTTTGCCATTGCCTTCTTCTGGGCAAGTTTTCACAAGGCAAGTGAACTCAGCCCTTATCGATTCAGAGATTGTCTGCCTGGTCAGTGGTCACATAACCAGGACTTGTGATATGCAACATACTCAAAATGCTGTTGGAACGCAGCAGGCCAGGCAGCATCTATAGGGAGAAGCACTGAAAGAAGAGATAGTAAGAGATTTGAAAGTGGGAGGGGGAGGGGGAGATCCGAAATGATAGGAGAAGACAGGAGGGGGAGGGATGAAGCTAAGAGCATACGAATAAGGGATAGGGTAAGAAGGGGAGGAGGGGCATTAACGGAAGTTAGAGAAATCAATGTTCATGCCATCAGGTTGGAAGCTACCCAGACGGAATATAAGGTGTTGTTCCTCCAAACTGAGTGTGGCTTCATCTTGACAGCAGAGGAGACCGTGGATAGACATATCAGAATGGGAATGGGACGTGGAACTAAAATGTGTGGCCACTGGGAGATCCTGCTTTCTCTGGCGGACAGAGCTTAGGTGTTCAGAGAAACTGTCTCCCAGTCTGCGTCAGGTCTCACCAATATATAGAAGGCCACACTGGGAGCACCGGACACAGTATATCACACCAGCTGACTCACAGGTGAAGTGTCACTTCCCCCTTCTCCAGCTCTGTATCCCTTTTGCCAATCAACATTTCAGCTCTTAGCTTCATCCCTCCCCCTCCTGTCTTCTTCTATCATTTCGGATCTCCCCCTCCCCCTCCCACTTTCAAATCTCTTACCATCTTTCCTTTCAGTTAGTCCTGATGAAGGGTTTCGGCCCGAAATGTCGACAGTGCTTCTCCCTATAGATGCTGCCTGGCCTGCTGCGTTCCACCAGCATTTTGTGTGTGTTGTTTGAATTTCCAGCATCTGCAGATTTCCTTGTACTTGTGATGTGCTCCATCTGTGCATGCCACCATTCACTACCTGTTCTCTTGGCTGCAAGTGACCCTGTTTGTGGGGCTAAGCGGGTGCTACACCTTGCCCAAAGGTGACCTGTAGGGTAGCGGAGCGAAGGAGAACCTTACACATCCTTTGATAGAGATATATCTCCACCCTGCCTCCCGACAACAAACTATGAGGAAAAAAAACACAACCTCCAGTCAACATTTAAAATATTTTTATAGATTACAAAATACAGATTGCACCATTCAAGTTAAGGATAACATTTGAAGTACTAAAAATGAAATACTACTCCTATTTTCCAATGCCCTTGTTGGCATTGCCTCTTTTGTTATCTACCTCTAATTGCTGCTGAACTGAGAAGGTGATTGAGAGCAAATCACATTTGTGGAGTTCCAAACAGATCAGACTAGACAACACATACAAAATGCTGGAGGAACTCAGCAGGTAAGGCAGCATCTCTGGAAATGAACAAACAGTCGACATTTTGAGCTGAGACCCACAAGACAACAATTGTGCACATTGCTAAGCCAATGTTTGTTTTGTGATTTCCATCCCTGAAAACTGTATTTGTTATATTAATTCCAGATTCATTACATTGCTTAATTATTCAAAATTATCAACTGCTTTGGTGAAATTTGAACTAGTACTTCTGAATCAGTGTTCTAGAATTCTAGCAATCAGTTACTCAAACAGTATACCACTGTGCTCAGGAGGTCAACTGTAATTTTGGATAGGTAGTATATGGAGACACACTACTGTCTGTAAGGAGTTTGTATGTTCTCTCTGTGGCTATGTGGGTTTCCTCCTGATGCACCATCAATAACTCACGCTGAGACTTAAGAAGCGAGATATCGGCTTTTATTGACTGGAAGAATAAACAACACTACATCCTGGGGAAAATGAGGGAGAGCAGCAGCCCACAGTCGCCTTTATACAGGGGTCTGTGGGAGGAGCCACAGGAGCAGTCAGCAGGGTCTGTGGGAGGAGCCACAGGAGCAGTCAGACAGGTATATCTAGTTCACCACATTCACCCCCCCTTTGTTTTAAAAAAAGTCCCCAAGTATATTTACAGGTTAAGTCTATCAGGTGGTCGAATTGTTCGCTGCGATCTACGTAGCTCTGGCTGCAATTGCACAGGTGCCGGAGGTGGTGTTTGCACCGGAGGCGGAGAGTGGGTTGGTTCTGTCCCAACTGGAGGTGTCAGGGATCCCTCGCGTGTGTGCGAGGTCCCCGGAATAGACGCGTACGAGATGCCCGGTACATGAGCGTCGTGAGGAGTCTGGGTGTGGCACGGTGTGTGCGGTGTCATCTCGGGTACAGGGTTCATAGTTACTGTGGAATGTTCGGGGTAGTGGTCTGCTGCTCTGGTGGGCGCCAGGTCGCGGACAGAGACCGTGTCCTCCTGCCCATCAGGCAAGACCACGTAGGCATACTGGGGATTAGCATGCAGGAGGTGAACCCTCTTGACCAGCGGGGAGTACTTATTACTCCTCGCATGTTTACGTAGCAGCACTGGCCCCGGGGACGTCAGACAAACTGGTAGGGTGGTCCCAGTGACAGACTTCCTGGGAAAAGAGAATAGGCATTCGTGAGGGGTGGCATTAGTGGACGTACACAACAGGGAGTGGATAGAGTGGAGTGCCTCAGGGAGGACCTCCTGCCATCGGGAGACCGGCAACCCTTTTGACTTAAGGGCTAAAAGTGTGGCCTTCCACACTGTGGCATTCTCCCTCTCCACCTGGCCATTCCCCCGGGGATTATAACTCGTGGTTCGACTAGTAGCAATGCCCCTAGCTAGCAGGAACCGGCGCAACTCGTCACTCATAAAGGAGGACCCTCTATCACTGTGGACATAGCAGGGATATCCGAACAGAGTGAAGAGCTGGCGCAGGGCTTTTATGACCGACGTGGTAGTAGTGTCGGGGCAGGGAACGGCAAAGGGGAATCACGAGTACTCGTCAATAATACTGAGAAAATAGACATTGCGGTCGGTGGAGGGAAGGGGGCCCTTAAAGTCAACACTCAGTCGCTCAAAAGGGTGGGTGGCCTTGACAAGCTGCGCAGTGTCAGGACGGTAGAAGTGCGGTTTGCACTCAGCGCAGATCTGGCAGTCCCTGGTCATCGTCCTGATGTCTTCCAGGGAGTACGGCAGGTTCCGGGCTTTAATGAAATGGTAAAATCGGGTGACCCCCGAATGGCAAAGATGGGCATGAAGGGCATACAGCTGGTCGAGCTGTGCGCTAGCACACGTTCCCCGGGATAGGGCATCAGAGGGTTCATTGAGCCTGCCAGGCCGGTACAGGATATCATAATTGTAGGTGGAGAGTTCTATTCTCCATCGCAAAATTTTATCATTTTTGATTTTGCCCCGCTGTTGGTTGCTGAACATGAATGCAACCAAGCGCTGGTCGGTCAGCAAGGTGAACCTTTTGCCGGCGAGATAGTGCCTCCAGTGCCTAATAGCTTCCACTATGGCCTGGGCTTCTTTCTCCACCGCGGAGTGCCGAAGTTCAGAGCCTTGAAGGGTACGAGAAAAAAACGCCACTGGTCTGCCTTCCTGATTGAGGGTAGCAGCCAGCGCGACGTCAGAGGCGTCACTCTCTACTTGGAAGGGAATGGTCTCGTCCACCGCATGCATCGTTGCTTTGGCAATGTCCCCTTTAATGCAGCTGAAGGCCGCGCGGGCCTCGGCAGAGAGGGGAAAGGTGGTAGACTTGACCAGGGGGCGGGCCTTGTCTGCGTAATGGGGGACCCATTGGGCGTAATAGGAAAAAAAACCCAGGCACCGCCGGAGGGCCTTGAGAGTGGTGGGAAGAGGGAGTTCTAACAGGGGGCGCATACGGTCGGGGTCAGGGCCAATGACCCCGTTCTCCACGACATACCCAAGGATAGCGAGTCGGGTGGTTCCGAACACACACTTGTCCCTGTTATAAGTGAGGTTCAAAGCTTCGGCCACTTGGAAAAATCGTTGGAGGTTGGCGTCGTGATCCGACCAGTCGCGACCACAGATGGTGATGTTATCTAGATAGGGAAATGTGGCCTTCAGTTTGTACTGGTCCACCATCCGGTCCATCTCCCTCTGGAAGACTGAGACCCCATTTGTGACACCAAATGGGACGCGCAGGAAGTGATAGAGCCTGCCACCCGCCTCGAAGGCGGTGTAGGGGCGGTCCTCTGGGCGGATGGGGAGCTGGTGATAAGCGGATTCCAGATCTATTGTCGAGTACACCTTGTACTGAGCTATCTGGTTGACCATATCCGCGATGCGGGGTAGGGGGTACGCGTCAAGCTGCGTGAATCTATTGATGGTCTGGCTATAGTCCACAACCATCCTATTTTTCTGCCCAGTCCGAACAACAACCACCTGGGACCGCCATGGGCTTGTGCTCGGCTCAATGATCCCCTCCCCGAGCAGCCGCTGCACCTCTGAATGAATAAAGGCCCTGTCCCCTGCGCTGTACCTCCTGCTTTTAGTCGCCACCGGTTTACAGTCGGGGGTCAGGTTGGTGAACAGCGATGGGGGAGGGATCTTGAGGGTGGAGAGGCTGCAAGTAGTGTCAGCAGCACAGCTATCGGCATGGTGCTGGGCGGGATGTGTGGTTCGGTGTGTATGTGCGTGTGGTAATGGAGTATATGGCGAAGTCCCACCAAACTGAGGATTCCTGACAGTGAGTGGTGGGAGGGGTCCGTCATATGCCATAGTCACACTTTTGAGATGGCTCTGGAAGTCGAGCCATCTCTAAAGTTCCGATACTCTGTGCCCTGCACCACCAATGTCGCTACACAACCCACCCGGATGTCTGTGGAATGCGACCCAGAAGCCAAGGTGATCTTCTGACGTGCCGGCCGTGTCACGAGTCCACAGCGTTGCACTGTGGCCGGGTCAATAAAACTCTCAGTGCTGCCCGTGTCAAACAGGCAGCTAGTTCTGTGTCCCTCCACCAGGATGTCCATCATCGACCTTGCGAGCTGGTGCGGAGCGCTTTGATCGAGGGTCACGGTAGCCAGCGTTGAACGGGGCGAGTCGGGGGCGGGGCCTGGTGACGCCGGCAAAGATGGTTGTCCACATCCGGGCATGCAAAATGGCGGCCCCCAGGTCTCAGACGCAGCACTGCTCGACCCCGGGCGCGGTTTAGATTTACAGACCTTGGCGAAATGACCCTTCTTCCCGCAGCTGGAACAAGTCGCTTCGCGAGCCGGGCAGCTGTTTCTGGAATGTTTCCGAAGCCCACAAAAGTAACAGAGTTTTATGCCTGGCGAGTTCGAGGAGTTCGTGATACCGCGACTGGCAGCGGCGTTGGCGAATTCGCTCGGAACCGGGGAATCGCGCGGCTGGACCGCCTCGGCGTACAGCTGTGCAGCCTCCAACGTATCAGCCGTCTCTATCGCTGAGCGTAAGGTCAGATCAGCTTTTTCCAGCAGCCGCTGGCGCAAATACACTGACTTGACTCCGGTCACAAAGGCGTCTCGGACCAAGAGTTCCGCATGCTGTTCCGCTGTGAGCGTTTTGCAGTCACAAGTCCACACGAGTGCCTGTAGAGCTCGGAGAAATTCAGCAGTCGACTCCGTAGGCCGCTGTTTTCGTGTTGCCAAGCGATGCCGGGCATAAACTGCGTTCACCGGCCGCAGGTACTGTCTTTTGAGGGCGTCAAGCACCCCCTCGTAGGTCGAGAGGTCCCTGATGAATGAATAAACTTTTGGGGCGACCCTCGAGAGGAGAAGTCTGAGCCTAACAGCTGAGTCGGTGGCACGAACCTCCTCCAAGTATGATTGGAAGCATACAAGCCAGAGTTCAAAGGCAAGAGCTGCTTCAGGGTCTTGGGGGTCCAAATCTAAACGTTCTGGGCGTAAAATGGTTTCCATGTTTTAACTTCCAGTCAATAAAATTGATGCACCATCAATAACTCACGCTGAGACTTAGGAAGCGAGATATCGGCTTTTATTGACTGGAAGAATAAACAACACTACATCCTGGGGAAAATGAGGGAGAGCAGCAGCCCACAGTCACCTTTATACAGGGGTCTGTGGGAGGAGCCACAGGAGCAGTCAGCAGGGTCTGTGGGAGGAGCCACAGGAGCAGTCAGACAGGTATATCTAGTTCACCACACCTCCGGGTGCTCCAGTTTCCTCCAATCCAAAGACATACCAGTTGGTAGATTAACTGGTCATTGTATGTTCTCCTGTGTTGAGGCTAGGGTTAAATCAGGGGTTGCTGACAGCGCAGCTCGAATGGCTGTAAGAGCCACACTGTATCTCACTAAAAAAAAAATACTTTGATAATAAATTTATTTTGAGCTTCAAACTAGATGCTGCTTGACTCTGTGTGTGTGTGTGTGTGTGTGTGTGTGTGTGTGTGTATGTGTGTTGCATGCAAATAGGCTGCTGATGAAGGACTATCCAATTTAACAGCATAGCCTCTGAACCTCAATCATGTTAATAAGTATACAAAGAGGCACCCATTTGCTTAATGCTTGTTTCAGGTACACAGCCAATTTCAGTTCAGGCTCACTAACTGAAGTAGCAGAAAAAATCAGCCAATTATTTTCATTCAAAAGCACACAAGTTGGCTATGTCATGGTTTAAGCAATTCAGCAATTTTCAGTTTGTTCACAGTCAGCCATTTTGTAAGAGAACTATTCATGAGGTTTCTGGTTGAGGGATAGTTCAAAAGGCCCCAAGCTAACTCTATTGACAGTAAATTAATATATGTACATTTGTATATTCCATCAGCTTTCTAGAACTTGAGGAAATAATAATTTACTTCATTTTGTTATACTGATGTGAGTGTTGGAACCTGCAAAGTGTCAGCAAAATATTCCAATGACAAGAATAGCCTGATTTAGAAATAGCACATAAGAGCAAAGAAACAAGAATATTATCTTAATGACATATCAGGCAAGTAATAATGCTTGTGGTTCAGTACACCACTGTGAAGGGATGGATATTTTTATGTTCTGTAATTTCAAAACATTAAATTAATTGAAAGGAAGAGAAGAGAATCCAAAATATGGGTATAACTTTGTCTTTACCCTAAGTGAGGCATGCACCTATCACATGGTAGTGTGATGATGTAGGTAATTGCATATTTTTACATACAACTCGAAATTAGTTATTCAAATGAACATGAATGCTTCATCAACCTATACACACACACACACACACAATAGCTGAAATATTAAATACACAACACTCCTCTCTACTTAGCTATAAACTCTATAACAATATAGATTGCATCTCCACTATATGCACAGTATATTATATAATACAACTACTACATACACACAGTCACAGCATAGTAAATTTTAAATTGTTCCATTCAGGTTATGGAGGATTTCTTCCTCTTGTGGGATAAAGTCTTTCCTGTCAAAGGGAATCACCCTACATGTGAGGTGAGACTCGTGGCTGTGAAACAATCTCAGGTCCTGGGGCCTCCTCCATGGTGGTTGTAGGAGTTGATTCTGAGATTGTAGAAAGTGAATCTGATAGCTCTTTTCTCATTGTCCTACCTTGGTCCAATATGCTTTCTAAACAGAGGCACAGAGGCTGGCAGCAACATCTGTTTGTCCTCTGTTGGGCAACAGTTCACGGTGTTCAGCGTGGAGACAGCTGTGGCATTTTCCAGTATCTTTCTTTCCGTCAGCTTCATTGCAGGGGACGTGGCATGCAGATGGTGGCTGGATCTCCAATCGAGGTGTAGTTGTCTCAGTCACACACATCCTCACATCCTGTTTTTATCACATACAAGCTCAATGTGGCTTGTTGGTTCTTGTATTTCACTGTCACAAATATCATTTCCACAGGAGTTATCTTTCTCCAGTACAAGTTCTTAGTTGGATATTTGCAAGCTTCAGTTTAGTATCTTTAAAATACTGTTCAAATTCATTTTTTGGAATGATTGAAATTTCAATTCCAATTAAATTAATTTGCCATTCATTTCAGGTGTAAACCATGTTGCTTGTCTATTGTTAATTTTAACACAGTAAATTTCAAGGCTACAGAATCATGTGTCACTCTCATCATTATCAGATTTTTCAATAGCATTATGCAGATTAATGCTCTCTTTCAAACTGCAACTTGACTGTTTAGCATTGTCCCTTTTATGTGCGGACAATTTATTATTGTCTGCTTGACATGCTCTTTGTATGTGTCCTACTTTGTTGCATTTTATGCAAGTTTCAGCTTTAAATCTACATTTTTTTGGTCCATGTGAGCCCCTCCCACAAGAGTAACACAATTTGTTCAGCAAGGCTGGTTTCTGTTTAGATGTTGCAATTCTGTTCATGCTCACTTTCATTCCTGAGTGCAACTCAATTGCATCTCTATCTGTGGTTTCTATTGAAACAGAGATTACCACTGTTTTTTTAAATGTAAGCTGTGCTTCAATTAGAAGCCACTTTTGAACGTTTTCTTTGAAAATCCCACAAACTAAACAATCTCTCAGTGCATCATTAAGACCATTACAGAACTGACAATGCTCAGACAACATCTATTCAGCCACTTCCGGTGAAATGGACTCCCCTTCCTTTTCATTCCACTTATGAAATCTAAAGTGTTATGCAATCAGCAATGGCTTGGGCTCTAAGTGTTCCTGCATCACTTTTTTACAATAGCAGCAAATCTCATTTCTGACAGTTTGGTTGGAGCAGTCAAACTTCAAAGGAAACTATATGCCTTTAACCCTAATGCACTTGGCAAATTTGGTACTCACTTCTCAGTGGTTCTTTCATTTGCTTCAAAATACTGTTCCAATACTTCAGTATACATGAGCCAATTATCCACTGTGTAATCATACTCATCTATTTTCCAACATATCCAGCCATTTCTGATTTTTTTAAATGATTATTATCACCCCGTACTCACTCTTTATGAACCCATCAGTTCTTCTGTTTACAGCTATTTTTAAAACTCGAGTTCTCTCCATGTGGTGGACTGTTTCTTTTAGGCTCAACTGTTCATAGCAGTGTTTTGTTTTATTTTGCTGCGCATTAATAGGTCACTAGCCTCTCCCGTTAATTTTAAAAATCCCTTATTGCCAATGTTACGTTTTGTAACTTCAAAACATTGAATTAATTCAAAAGGAGTCGAGAGTATGAAATGCAGGTGTAACTTTATCTTTAGTTTAAGCAAAGCATGCATATATCACATGGCAATATGATGACATAGGCCATTACCTATTTTTATATATAACTTGTAATTAATTATTTAAACTAACAAGAATGCTTAATCTATCTATCTATCTATATATATATATATATATATATATATATACAAGATTACTCAAATGTAACTGAAATATTAAATACACAACAGATATGTTATCAAGATCCCCTCAAAACTAACCAGTAAGCTCCTAGAGTAGACCTTGGCCTCAATACTGCCTAGTGCAATTGGGTCCTCATTTTTCTCACTTGCAGACCCCAGTCGGTTTGGATTGGCAACATCTCCTCTATGTTCTTCATCAGCACAGGTGCACCACAAGGTTGTGTGCTTAGCCCCTTACTCTACTTGTCTTACACTTATGACTGTTTGACTAAGCATACCTCCAGTGCCATTGTCAAGTTTGCTGATGGGACCACTGTTTGTGGGCTGTATCAAAAGTGATAATGAATCAGCATATAGGATGGAGATTGAAAATCTGGCTGACTGGTGCCATAATAACAAACTCTTACTCAATGTCACCAAGACCAAGGAGTTGATTATTGATCTCTGGAGATGGTAACTAAAGGTCCATGAGCAAGTCCTCATCAGAGGTGGAAAGAGTCAGCAACGTTAAATTCCTTGGTGTTATTATTTTAGAGAACCTGTTCTGGGCCCAGCACATAAGTGCAATTATAAAGAAAGCGTCTCTAATTCCTTCGGAGTTTTCCAAGATTTGGCTTGACATCTAAAACTTTGACAAACATCTATACATGTGTAATGGAGAGTATATTGACTGACTGCCTCACAGCCATGTAAGGAAACACCAATGCCCTTGAATGGAAAATCCTACAAAAAGTGGTTACAGCCCGGTCCAACGCAGGTAAAACCCTCCCCACCACTGAGCACGTCTACAAGAAACGATATTGCAGGAAAGCAGCATCCATCATCAGGGAGACCCTCCATCCACGGCATGCTGTTTTCTCGCTGCTGCCATCAGGAAAAGGTACAGGAGCTTCAGGACTCACACCACCAGATTCACCAGTGGTTACTACCCCTGAACCATCAGGTTCTTCAACCAAAGGGACAACCTCACTTGCCCCTTCATTAAAATATTCCCACAGCCTAAGGACTCAGTTTCAAGGACTCTTCACCTCATGTTCTCAATATTAATGGCTTATTTATTCATTATTATTATTTATTTATTTTGTACAGGCAAGTGTGTTGGCTTTTGCATACTGGTTGAATGCCGAGTTTTGTGTGGTCCTTCATTGATCCTGTTATGGTTATTATTCTATAGATTTACTGAGTTTGCCTGGAAGAAAATGAAGGTCCGGGTTGTATGTAGTGACATCTAATATGATAATAAATTAACATTGAACTTTGAACTTTAGGATACAAGTGATCAGGTATAACTTTACATGGCCCAGTACACTGAAAGTGGACAGGACAAGAAACGAAGGAAGCATATGAGGATCATGTTATGGAAATGTCCTCTTCTCATTACTCCCATCTGAAAGGAGATACGGGAGCCTGAAGAACCACAATTAATAGTTCAGGGACAGAACATTCCCTTCTGCCACCAGATTTTTGAATGCTTCATGTCCCCATGAACACTAACTCTTTATTCCATTTGTCTTGCCCTATTCATTTATTTGGCAACTTTTAGTAATTTTATATATTTGTGCTGTGCTGTGTCGTATTATGGGCACTGAGCAAACAATTGGGAACTAACTAACAAGGGAACCCTTCCATGGCCAATTGGTGCTGTTTCCAAGGTGTTACAGGAAATAGTATCTGTTTTCTCAATTGTGCAGAGACTCATTGGTGGGGGGCACAATAGACACCTTCCCCAATATTAAATGAATACTGAAGACTATTTTATTATTGTCTCTAAATTTCAACAAGTGAGAGGAGCAAAGGCTTTATCTGTTGGTGAAGATGTCCGGGTTGGTCAAGAGTCCCATCTTGTCCTGGTTATTGATTAAGAAATTTTAAGATCAGCATTTTGGACTGAGAGAAAATTGTCTTTTCCCTTGTAATACCTGGCTGTACTGATGTGGTGAAATGATCCGTATGGACGGCAATGTTTTTTCACTGAGTCTCGGTACATGTGACGACAATAAACCAGTTATCCATTACCAGATCCTCAGCACTGAGGTGGAAACCCAGACAGATCTACAGCGAAGGTCAGCCCACATGGGAGACATGAGGATGTTAAAAACAGCTGTTTCATAATTGAGGTGGGCACGTGTGAAACAAGACTGACAAAAATTACAGAAGAAAGTATTCTAGGGTGAGAACTGCTGGAGGGTCTGAAGCAGCATGAGAGTTATGTTAAGAAAATGGATTCTTTGAGGGGTGTGGGTGACATAAGAGTAAAGCTCGAGTGGTTTGTGAGTAGCCCTTGAACCCTAAGATTACACTGTGACCTCATTGCTCACTAACCACAGCTTCAAACGATGCCACTGTCTCCATAAGATGATAAAATATGGTAATTATGGAAGTAAATTAATTTGAAGCTGTTAGATCATAATTACATGAATTATAAGAGGGTTACAATAAGGGTTTCATTATACTTTAGGCAGTATTTTAAAGTTGGTGCACTCAATGATTGATTAGGCAGCAGCTGCAGCATTGTGGTGAATGTAAAGTTACCATTTGGAAACAACAAATTCAGTGCTTTGAATCTACAGTGCACTGGAACACAGCAATGGAATGGGTAGACCTGCTTCCAATTTAGTGTGGTAGAAGAAATGTAGCCTCCTGATTTCCAATGGATATACCATATGCCACTAACTTTAGCCCTTCCCTTGGACAACATCGGTGGCGTGGAGAGGGGAGACTTGCAGCTTGGTCTTCCATAAAAAAAAACCTTGCCCAGGGCTGCACCCTGGAAACTTTCCAAGGCGAAAATCCATGGTCTATCGAGACTAACGGAGGCCTACACTACACACACTAACTTAAGAGTCATCAAATCATACAGCATCAAAACAGGTGCTTCAGCCCAACAAGTCTGCACTGACCGCCCAGCATCCATTTTCATTAATACCTTTATTCTCCCTTATTTCTGATCAACTTCCCCCAGATTCTTCCTTACACCTTTCTTCACCTACACAATAGGATCATTCTCTATGGCCAATTAATCCCATGATTTTGAAGTGGATTAAAATAATTTTAGTTTTCATGTATTAACTTAAGGATGGCTGCCACAAAACTAAGCTGCCATTTAAATCCAATGATTACAAAATGTCGCCAACCATTTATTTCCTTGCCATCCTCCCTGAAAAGCCTGGTAGTAACTGTGTGTAACTGTAGTAACTTCTTGCTGCCTTTGTAAAGGAGCCAACATAATCAAAGACCCCCCCCCCCCCCCACCTAGACATTCTCTCTTCTCCCTCCCAATCAACAGAAGATACAAAAGCCTGAACGAACATAGTACCACCCTCAAGGACAGTTTCTATCCCGATATTATAAAAATATTGATTGCTTCCCTAGCACACTATGATGGACTATGGACCTCACAATCTACCTGTTCATGGCCTTGTACCTTATTGTCTACCTGCACTGCACTTTCTCTGTAACTGTAACACTTTATTCTGCACTCTGTTATTGTTTTACCATCTCCTTTCCCAATTCTCTGTTATAACGTAAAGGTCCGTATCATTGTTATGCAAGACAAGTTTTTCACCGTTCTTTGGTACATATGACAATAATAAACCAATTTACCAATTTTAGATTATGCCCCAACTCCTTATCTCCACTAACTGTGGCAATAGTTTCTATCATTGGTGTTGGTTTATTGCAAGCTTGTCTTGTGTACTGTTCATACTGATCAGATCATTACACAGTGTATTGAGGAAGAACAGGATAAAACAATGACAATGTAGAATAAAGTGTAACAGCTACTGAGAAAGTGCAGTGGCGCAAATAATAAGGATCAAGATCACAATGAGATAGGTTGTGAGGTCAAGAATTCATCTTACACAAGATCTGATCACAGGGGGATAGAAGCTGCCCTTGAGCCTGGTAGAATGTGCTTTTAGGCATTTGGAATTTCTGCCTGGCAGGAGAGGGGAGAAAAGAGAATGCAGGCGGAGGCCTTGATTATGCTGGCTGCTTTACTGATGCAGTGAGAAGTATTGTCAGAGTCCATGGGGTGAGGGTGGGGGGAGACTGGTTCCGTGAGGAGCTCACAACTCTCTTCAGTTTCTTGTGGTCACGTTCAGAGCAGTTGTCATACCTAGTCATTATGCATTCAGATAGGAAGGTTTCTGTGGTGCATCAGTAAAGATTGGCAAGGGTCAACAGGAACATGCCAATTTCTTTAGCTTTCTGAAGAAGAGGAGGTGTGGGTGAACTTTCTTAGCCATGACATCAACACGGTTAGACCAGGACAAGTTATTGGTGATGTTCACTGCAAGGGATTTGAAGCTCTCAACGCTCTCAGCTTCAGCACCATTGATGTAGACAGGAGCATGTACACTGTCTGTCCCTTGCTGAAGTCAACGAGCTGCTCTTTTGTTGACATTAAGCAAAAGGTTGTTGTCATGACACCATGTCAGTAAGCTCTCTCTTTACTCTGACTCATTGCTATTTGAGATGTAGCCTATTACTGGTTAATCATGGAAGTATCGTGTACAGAAAAGCTTTGTTAATCTATTCTCTGACTATTTGGAAATCCCAGTGGTTTGGTATCTAGCATGCCAGGTGATGTTTGTTGAACTCTTTTCACTGGAGCTCTGGTTCCTGAGATCCATTTAAACAGATCAGAACCCTATTTGCCATGCTCCCTTTAAACTTATAAGGTTCACTGGAACATTTGTTAGAATAATTTTAAAATATTGTACATATTAAAATATATGGTATGTTTCTATAGCGTACTGTAGATTAATGTAGTCCATAAGAATAATCATTTTAACAGGAGCATTAAACATGCCTAAGGGTGTTAATGATAGGCTAGATAATCTGGCAGTCTGGCACCAGCAAAACTTGAACTATGCTGGGATTATTGGAGTTTCATTGCTTTGCTATCTATATTGTTGTTGGTAGGGTAGTTACATGAGAAAGCACGATCAGTGAATGGCTATTGAGACTTTATTATGAAGGTAGAGATTCAAAGGAGAGCACGATGAATTATGATGGAGGTTGACGTTGCTGAGATTGACGACACTTGCAACACGAGTTGAGGGAAGAAAACAGTTAAGATAACATGGGATTTTGTTTTGGGTCCTTCAATGTGTGGTAGAAAGAGAGGTGAGATGCTATAAGAAGGAGAAAGAGTCTGAATGGTCAGCAGTAGCTGGGTAATTAGAGTCTCACCACTTCACTGACTGTTGCCAGTTCTGTAACGCTGCAGTTTACCATGTCTGTCTTTCATGTGCAAGCCCCCCTATTCATTACTGAACAGTAATATTCTTTAGGCGGTGCAGTGGTAGAGTTGTCAGTGTGGAATTCACACATTCTCTCTATTAATCATATGGGTTTGCTTCCACAACCTAAAGATGTGCAGGTTGCCCACAGGAAATTTGTAGTGAGTGATGGGACCTATGGAGAGTTGTTGGAAGTATGGAGCAGAAGTGTTAGAGGGAAAATTAATGAACTGTTCTTGATGGCTCAATGGGTCAAAAATGGCTCCCTCTAGATTGTAAGGAAATATGGAATGGAATCTTGCTGGGGCAATGATAAGAGTAGAATGAGAGCAGGCTTCATTTATGGGGAATGTATGTATGTATTTATTTAGAGATACAATGTGAAATAGGCCTTTCCAGCCCTTTAAACCACACTGCCCAGCAATCTCCAACAAATGCTGGTTTAACCATAGCCTAATCATAGGACAATTTACAATGACCGTGGACTGTGGGAGGAAACCAGAGCACCTGGAGAAAACCTATGCATTCAATGGGGAAGGCGTACAAACTCCTTACAGAGCTCACTGGGGTTGAACTCCAAACTCCCAACTGCGACATCCTGAGCAGTCATAGCATAGCACTAGCTGCTATGGCGCCCTTAGACCTGAAAAGAGTTCAAATATTTGTGTTCATCTTCCAATGTCCTCCATGATAAAGAATCAGTCCCGGTAAATGGAGGGTGACATAGTAACTCTACTACTTTAGAAGGAAGGAAGAAGAAAATGGGTAACCACAGCCTGATTAACCAATGAGATACGATGTTGGAATCTGTTATAAAGGATAATAGGACCGGTAGGATGGTGAAGTACATAGGTGTTTGAGTCACTGGGTTTTATTGGTCAGTGCATTGAGTAAAAGAGGTGGGATGTCATAGAACAGTACAGTACAGCACAGGGCCAGGCCTTTTGTATCAAATGGCTAACTAAACCTACCTCTGCTGCCTACACAATGCCCATATCATTCGGTTTTCCTCACGTTCACATGTTATAGATGTAGAAGTCATTGCTGAGACTATACTGAGTATTTTCTGCAGTTCTGTTCTCCTTGCTATGGGAAGGATGTCATTATGCTGGAAAGAATGCAAAAGGAGATTCACAAGAATATTGCTGGGACTGGAAGGCTCGAGGGACTGAAAAGGGGAGGGGCTCTTTTCTCTGGAGTGTAGCAGCGGAGGGTTTGCGGCATAGATAAGATGAATAACCACAGAAACTACACAGTATAGGTTTAAGCTGAGAGGGGAAAGATTTAAAAGGGACTGGAATGTCTTGTTTTTCATATATGTGGTGATGGGTATATGAAACAAGCTGCCAGAGGAAGTGGTAGAAGCAGGTATGTAAGAGGTGAATAGGAAAGGTTAAGAGAGATATGAACCAAATGCAGGCAAATGGGATTAGCTCATGTTGGCAACTTGATTAGCATGGGTGAATTCCTCAGGGTAGTATCCAAGGCCCAATTATCTTCAGCTGTTTCATCAATAAACTTACTTTAATCGCAAGGTCAGAAGTAGGAACTTCTGCCGATGACTGCACAATTTTCAGCACCATTTGTGACTTCAGATAATGAAGCAGTCCACATTCAAATGCGGCAAGACCTGGGCATTTTCCAGGCCGAACTGACAGGTGGCAAGTAACATTCGCACCATGCAAGTGCCAGGCACTGACCAAGCTCAACAAGAGAAAATGCAGCTGACATCCAATGGCATTACATCTCTCAGTCCCCCACTATCAATATCTTGAAGGGTTATCATTGATGAGAAGCTGAACTAGAGTGACCATATACACAATGTGGCTACAAGAGGCTAGGAATCCTGTGGCAAGTTAATCACCTCCAGCCACCACAAAATATGTCTGCCATCTGCAAGGCTTAAGCCAGGAGTGTGATGGATGAATGCAACTTCAATAGCACTCACAAAGCTCAGTACCTTGCAGAATACAGCCACCCACTTGTTTAGCACCCCATATGTAACCATTTACTCACCCCTCCACCGCCGCACAGTAGCAGCAGATAGTAACATCTACAGGGTGTACGGCAGAAACTCTTTAGACAGCACCCTCCAAATCCTTGACCTCTACCACCTAGAAGGGCAAACAGCAAAAGAATGGGAACAATACCTCTTCAGAGTTTCCCTCCAGTTCCTACTCCACGCTCACTTGAAATCTATTGACGTTCACCTTGCTGGGTTAAAATCATGGAACTCTTCCCTAAGACACTATTGGTCTGCCCAAATCTCAGGGACTGCAGTGGTTCGAGAACACCACCACCATCTTCTTAAATGCAGTTAAGGATGAGTAATTAAATACTGGCTCAGACTGAGAATCCACATTAAAGTTGGGCCAAAGAGCTTGTTTTTCTCTGTGTAACTCGATGATAGATTGGGAAATGTTGAAGTATAACTGAAGGAGTGAATGCAGTATAAAACTGGTTGTTGTAGGCTTTGAATGTAAACACACTGTTGACGCTGGCAGTTAAGAAGGAAATTAGCACACTAGCCTTCATGAAGGAGATTCTGAGAACGAGAGAAAGTTGCCTTACTTCAGTTATACAGAATCTCGGTGAAAGTAACCATGAGTACTGTGAGCTGTTTTGGTCTCTTTATCTAAACAAAAGTTCATCAGATTGATTCCCAGGTTGGTCTAACTTCTGTATGAGGGAACACTGAGTTGACTAGGTCTGAATTCAATAGAATTTAGAAGAATAAGAGGAGATCTCATTGAAATATGTATAATTTGTGCATGGCTTCGCAGGCTGGTTGCTGAGAGGGGGTCTAGAATGAGGAGTAAACGTCTCAGCAAGTGGGGAAAGATGTTTAGGACACAGATGAAACCTTCATTCAGAAGGTGAGAATCTTCAACCACAAAAGACTGTGGAAGACAAGTTACTAAATATATTTAAAAAGATTATATATTTTACAAAATTTATCAAGGAGTAGAAGGAGAGAACAGGAATATGGCATTGTGTAAGGGTCAGCTATGATTGTGTTGAATGGTGAAGCATGCTTGAAAAGCCAAGCACCACACGTGCTCTTCTCTTATGATATTTCTCAATTCGGCAGAGAAAATGGAGCTCCAAATATTAATGAATTAATATTCTGAAAATCAAGAAAATACTGAACAAATTTGGACTTGTTTTCATTTTGGTTTTATAGTGCTGAAGAGATAAGGGACTCCTTCTTTGAGGTTGCTGTAAATCACCGAGTAAATTCAATACTGGCAACTTCATGATCTAATTATACTAAGCAATTTGCATCAGCATGAAGCCAAACGTGCCAGAACAGCTTTGCACTAATGTAAAATGTGCAGGTGGCAACGGGTGATCTGGTGAAGCTAGTTGATGCTCTGGGCTTATAAGAATTTTATTGGAGGGCTTAAGTACCTGTTTAATGAATGCTCACATCAATAATATCATTCCTTTGCTTTCATTTTCCTCATAAATTGTGAATAATTATTGTGTGAAATGATCATCGAACAGACTTCACTGCCAAATATATCAGGTGCAATTAGTAATGAGACTTTGAAATATCATTGCCTAGAAATTAGATCATGTAATGCTGTTATGAAAATGGAGTTTAACCAGAGTGTGACCTTCTCTAGGTCATATCCCGTCTCTCAGGAAATTTGACCTGGAACTTCCGGTCACGACACAAGCTAATCCATCTGATACGTTTTCCCTGATGGACGCGGTGACATCAGTCCTCTTGCAATGTCACACAAGGAGTGCTGGCGGCTAGAAATGGATGGCATTGGCCCAAGGATCAACCATCACTTGGCAGCCACAGACCAATCAGGTCTTCACTCACTGCTTGTTCTGTGACTGCACCATTCAAAGGACAGTTTCTACAGAAAGGTCAATTGTATACAGCACACTCCAGTTTCTCACACTGTAAAATCACAAGTAAAAGACAGGATGTGCTGTCGAAGCAGAGTAAATATGTAATCATTAAAAGCCAGGATCACATTTAAAATTTTGGGCAAAAAATTTAGAAGTGCTGTGAAAAACTCAGAGGGCATTTTGACCTGGGCAGCATTGCCTGAGGAGGCATTCAAAATAGAATTAGTCAGTGCGTTCAAAAAGGAATTTAAATTTAATAGGCACTTAGTGTAAAGCCGTTTGTAAGATTGTGGTGAAAGAGCAGGTGAGTGGGACTAATGCTATTGGTCTATTAGGAGTGAGGAAAGACATGATAAGCTGAATGGCTACCAGTTCTACGATTGATTCTGCAGGCTGGCGTGCAGCTGTTTTCATTGGCTGAGAGAAACTCCAAATGATAAGAGGTTAGACTTACCTCCATTTCAGCACTTAATCTCGGATATCTCGGTGGTATCCTGCTGACTACACTTCACAGGAGGGAGTTTCAACCTGGGCATTGTAGGTGATGAGGTCTTCAAGGAAGAAGAAGAGCTGACCCCAATCCCAAAGAATGTTTAGAGACTCACGCTCGTACCTCAATCTTGGAGGAAGACATCTCCTTGGCTCAGGTTTAGGAGGCAGTTGTGAGAGAGACAGGAGGATGGAGCTGCTGTGCACAACTTTGGCCATATCATTCAAGATTACAGTCACTTTCAACTTCTTTGGTTTCGGGACCAATCCAGCCACCATGACTGACATGTGTCAGACCTCTCAGTTCATTCCACACCACAACTCTGGGAAGGTTATTGACATTCTTTACTGCAGGACAGTAGATTTCCCAATCTCTTCCATGGTGCAAATGTGGCTTGGTGAGCGTTTGGGTTTGAGTCTATCATGGTCTTCCCAAAATTCAGAGGTGCACTTGTGGCACCCGCAGTGCTCCTTTACAACTCTCAGCTCCTTTGAAAAGAGCTGCTATTTGCTCTATTTATACATTATTTACAGCAGGGTTGACTCTGAGAGGAACTTCTCACAATGTGAGGAATATCATGGCGTGTATACAGGAGCAGCTGTGTCTGTGAATGCGTGGCAGTGTGTGTGTGAGACTGTGTTGCAGTCTGTGTGCATGAGTACTTGAGTTATCTGTCAGTGCGATGCCTCAGTGTGTGAGTCCTGTAATTGAAGGTGTTGTGTTTAAGAAAAGCCCAAGTGTTCAAGGTCTCAACATGTCACATCATCTGAGGTCGTGGTCTGTTTTTTGCTTATAGTCTTCACTGTGGAAGAGAGCAGTGTGCCAGACATTGAAGGGTGTGAGATAAGAGAGGTGAGTGCAGTTACTATTACAAGGGAGAAGGTGCTCAAAAAGCTGAAAGACTTAAAGGTACATAAGTTACCCGGATCAGATGAACTGCACTTTAGGGTTCTGAAAGAGGTAGAGGTAGAGATTGTGGAAGCGTTAGTAATGATCTTTCAAGAATCAACTGGCTGTGAAATGTCTGTACTTGTATTTGTGAATTGTTATATTGTAAATACATTAGCTACCATGGTTCGTTCGGGGAGGGCAGGTGAGGAGAGGGTTGTTTAGGGGTAAGATATAAAAACAAAATGGAGGGAAATGTAATCCATTATGTATTCTGTACTGTGTCATTCCTTCAATAAAAATATATTTAAGAAAAAGAATCGTTGGACTCTGACATGGAGGACTGGAAAATTGCAAACATCACTCCACCCTTTAAGAAAGCAGGGAGGTAGCAGAAAGGAAATTATAGACCAGTTAGCCTGACCTCAGTGGTTGGGAAGATGTTAGAGTCAATTGTTAAAGATGAGGTTATGGAGTGCTTAGTGACACAGGACAAGAAAGGACCAAGTCAGCATGGTTTCCTCAAGGGAAAATCTTGCCTGACAAACCTGTTGGAATTCTTTGAGGAGATTACAAGTTGGATAGGTAAAGGAGATGCAGTGAACGTTGCATATTTAGACTTTCAGAAGGCCTTTGACAAGGTGCCACACATGAGGCTGCTTACCAAGTTAAGAACCCATGGTATTACAGGAAAGTTACTGGCATGGTTAGAGCATTGGCCTGATTGGTAGGCAGCAGTGAGTAGGAATACAAGGATCCTTTTCTCGTTGGCTGCCAGTGACTATTGGTGTTCCACAGGGGTCGATGTTGGAACTGCTTTTTATGCTGTATATCAATGATTTAGATGATGGGATAGATGGCTTTGTTACCAAGTTTTCAGATGATAAGAAGATTGGTGGAATGGCAGGTAGTGTTGGGGAAACAGCAAAGCTGCAAAATGCCTTGGACAGCTTAGGATAATGGGCAAGAAAGTGGCAAATGAAATACAATGCTGGAAAATGCATGGTAATGCACTTTGATGGAAGAAATAAATGTGCAGACTATGTTTTAAGTGGGGAGAAAATCCAAAAAATCTGAGATGCAAAGGGACTTGGGAGTTCTTGTGCAGAACACCCTAAAAGTTAACTTACAGGTTGAGTCAGAGGTGAGAACGGCAAATGTAATGTTAGCTTTTATTTCAAGAGGTCTAGAATATAAGAGCAGGAATATGATGTTGAGGCTTTAAAAGGCACCAGTGACACCTCACCTTGAGTATTGTGAACATTTTGGGCTCCTTATCTAAGATAAGATGTGCTGGCATAGGAGAGGGTTCAGAGAGGTTTACAAGGATGATTCTGGAAATGAAAGCATTATTATTATTATGAGGAACATTTGATGGCTCTGGGCCTGTACTTGCTGGAATTTAGAAGGATGGTGGGCAGTGGAATCTCATTAAAACCTTTTGAATGTTGAAAAGCCTAGACAGAATAGATGTGGAATGGGTGTTTCCCATAGTGGGGTAGTCTAGGACAAGAGGGCAGAGCCTCAGGATAGAGGGGTGACCATTTAAAATAGAGATGTGGAGAAATTTCTTTAGCTAGAGGGTGGCGAATTTGGGGAATTTATTACCACAGGCAGCTGTCGAGGCCAGGTTGTTGGGTGTATTTAAGGCAGAGATTGATAGGTTCGTGTTTGGTCATAGCATCAAAGTTCAGGGATAAAAAAGGATCAGCCGTAATTGAATGGTGGAGCAATCTGGATGGGCTGAATAGTGTAATTCTGTTCCTATGACAGCCTTATGGTCTATATTCTTAAATTTGGTGAAATAATGTTGATTAAAATTCAGAGCTTGGTTATGGAATGTTAAATTCTAGGACAGTTCAAATGGATTTATACAGATGCTTCACATGTTGCACCTCACTGAAAAGGTTCACCAGAAGAGGAGATGCTTCATACCTGTATTCCTGGCATTCGGTCAAAGAATGTCTGTATGTTTTTCATTAATGTAGTTATTTCTGGAATTTGTATTGCTGGTAAAGCCAGCATTTGTAGACCCTCCCTAACTAACCCTTGAACTAGGTGGTTTTGCTAGCGTTATGCCCAATGACTGTTATTGACTATAGCTCAGCATTTAACACCATCATTCCTACAGTTCTGATTGAAAAGCTCCAGAACCTGGGCCTCAAACTCATCCTGCAACTGAATCCTCAGCTTCCTAACTAGGAGACCACAATCTGTGCAGACTGGAAATAACATCTTCACCTTGCTGACAATTAACACTGGCTCACCTTGTGGTTGTGTGCCTAGCCCACTGCTCTGCTCTCTCTACACCCATAACTGTATGGCTAGGCACAGCTCAAATGTCATCTATAAATTTGCTATTGTTAGAACTATAGTTGGCAGAATCTCAGGTGGAGAAGAGAGGATGTACAGAAGTGAGATATACCAGCTAGTTGAGTGTTGTCACAGCAGCAACCTTGCATTCAATGTCAGTAAGACTAAAGAATTGTTTGTGGACTTCAGAAAGGGTAAGATGAGGGAACACACACCAATCCTCACAGAGGGATCAGAAGTGGAGAGAGTGAGCAGCTTCAAGTTCCTGGGTGTCAATGTATCTGAGGACCTAACCTGGGCACAACATATTGATGCAGCTATAAAGAAGGCACAACAGCAGCTATATTTCATTAGAGATTTACAGAGACGTGGTATGTCACTCAAAACATTTGCAGATTTCTACAGATGTACCATGGAAACCATTCTGTTTGTATCACTGTCTGGTATGGTGGTGGTGGGGGTTGGGGGGTGCTACTGCATGGGATGAAAGCTTCAGAGAAGTGTAAAATTTGTCAGCTCCATTGTGAGCACAAGACTCCATAGTATCTAGACATCTTCTAGGAGCAATGTCTCAAAAAGGCACTGTCCATCATTAAGGACCCCTATCACCCAGGGGCATGCCTTCTTGTTATTGCTACCATAAGGAAGGAGGCATAGAAGCCTGAAGGCACACACTTAGCAGTTCAGGAACAGCTTTTTCCCCTCTGCCATCCGATTTCTGATGGACAGTGAACCCATGAACACAAAGTCACCACTTTTTTTTAAAGCCTATTTTTTGCACTACTTATTTAATCTAATTTAATTTAACGATGCCGGTGATATTAAATCTGATTCTGATTCAAATGGCTTTTAAAAATCAACCAAAGCATATATGACTTTAATTGTGTATAGTCCAGACACAATCAGACCACAAATTCCCTTCCCTACAACATGTTAATGACCTAGATGTGTTTTTTGAATATTCTAATCTGGCCGTTCATAGTTATTGCCTCTGAAACCAAGTTTGCATCACTTGATTGATTTAGTTTAAGTTGCCAGTGTGCAGTGGTACATTATGTTCTCCTTTCACTGGGTCTCAGGTCCAAGCTTCTGAATTGCTAGTCCAACAGTGTTGCTATTCCTGTCTGCTCCAGCAGTGAACATGCTTTTTTTTCCAAACAGTGCCCTGGCCTGCAATTCCATCTCCCCATGTGCATGAATTAAAATCAACTTTGCTGAAGCAGGATTGCTGAAGCATGCACTGAGCCACAGGAAACCTTGCCGTGACCATTGCAAGCTCAGTAGGTGGTTTCATCTAGTTTACTGTGCTGCTGACAGCTAGTTACCACATCAGCAACTATTTTAAGTTTCTTTCCCATTATGGTTTAAAGGTATTTTTTATGACTAGTATAGTATTTCCGAATTATCTCTGACAAGTATAAACACAAGAAATTCTGCAGATGCTAGAAATCCAAAGCAACATAGGCAAACTCAGCAGGTCAGACAGCATCCATAGAAGTGAACAAACAGTCGATGTTTTGGATCGAGACTCTTCCTCAGGACTGGGAATGAAGGGGGAAGATGCCAGAAGGAAAAGGTGGAGGCTAGCTAGAAGGTGATAGGTGAAGTTTGGGTGGGAAAGTAAAGGGTTGGATAGGAAGAAACCTGATAGGAGAGGTGAGTGGACCAGAGGAGAAAGGGAAGGACTAGTATCTGTGTGAGAAAAGTATTGTTTTGGGGAATTAAACTTATCGACAGATATGATTGTTCAGGTTGTTGCTGTGTAAGTTTACTGACAAAGGAAATGGCTGTGATGAAGCAGATGGGCCCATTAGTTACATTCTGTGCAATAAGGTTCTTTGTTGTGAATGCAGATGTCTTTTAGTTTGGTATTATTTACTCCTCATTGAGTTTAAAAGTGAAATTAAACTGTGCAGCTGGAGTTGTTGTGCCTATTGCATCCTTGGTTGAATCATAAAAAAATTACTACTTAGAGAGAGGCCATTTTTGGGGCTTTGGGGTTGCAAGCATCTTCTGTCATGTGGGAATTCTGTTTGTGATCACATATCTGATTGGTGAACAGTGTGGGTTGCAAATAGTTCTCTTGTGCAGGACCTGTTGATGCACCATCACTAACTCTCCGAGACATGAGGCGAGATATAGGCTTTTATTGGCTGGAAGAAAGAACAAGCAGCAGTTGACCACCATACTACATCCTGGAGACTGAGGGCAGGCTCAGGCTCCAATCGCCTTTATACCGGGGTCCGTGGGAGGAGCCACAGGAGCAGTCAGCGGGGGGGGCGTGTCCAGACAGGTAGATGTAGTTCACCACACCTGTATACACCTAAATATAATTTGTTAGTTTAATGAAAATTTCAGCCTCAATCTCTCTTTAAAAGTGCTCAAGTTGTCCCGTTCCTGTGTTTATAATGGCAGAGAAGGGAGCCATTTGTTCGTACTGCTTTGCTGCTTACTCCCAATGGACCAATCCCATTCCCTATGTCCTTAATTCCCTATATCCCTTATTCTCTCAGATAAAGGCATCAACGATTGATCAAATCTTTAGAGAAACTAATCTGATCATTTTTTCCTTCTCAGAATAAATCCCTTTCTCTTTTAGTTAATATAATAGGTTCTGCTTTCACGTTATTTCTGTAAAGATGTTCTGTAGTCTAAAAGCATTGTTCATAGAAAGATTATTTTTAAGCCATCGTTCCTTAAGTTTGTCATAGCTAGGGGAGGTAGTGGGGATAGACTTACACTACCTATTAAATGCTCCCAAAGACATGTGTCTCAAATAGCCTCTGACAACCAAGTCCAGCTCCTGGCCATCATGTGTTGTTCAGCTACTTAGCCCAGTGGAATCATTTCTAATGACAGGAGAAAGGGAAAAGGCAGGTTATTGATATCTTAAAACCAGTCGCTTCATGAGTCGTGGTTGGCAGCTCAGCTAGGAGATGGAAAACTCTTGATCTCAAACTTCGGCTGCCTTGCTATTATATCCGCTAATGGGGACGGCTTTGGGAGGAAACTCATTGAACCTCAGTCCTCGAGGAAAAATCCGGATCTGGAGCAACCCACATTGAGTTCCACACTGACTGGCAACTCCTGTGAAGCCGCTGGTGCCAAACTGTATCGGTCTCTGCTGTTTCTTTGGATTCATCAGCTGTGTGGAGAGGGGAGCCTGATGCATGGGCACCAGCTTGCTCTCTATTTCATACTGTCCTGGTTTGCATATCACATAGACAACTGGAACACAACATCCGTGGTTGACCCCAAACAACGGAGAGCCTCATTTTTAAGCCCAACCTTACTTCTTCCTTTTTTTTTGTAATTTATTTTTTATTTAAGTTCATCAAATGTCCATAAGATGTATTTCAAACATTGTACATATATATCATATAATCATATATATCACAAAATCTCCACAAAGTATTTATCTGGGGTATGCACTTATAGAAAAGAGTGGAAAGAAAAAACAAGCAAAAGGAAAGAACTATGTACAAGTAGGGAGTGATCTCTTTTTTTTTACACCAGATTCATTGATTTGTGAGAATAAAATCAGGCCTATGAGGCATTATGTAGTTAAACCATTTTTCCCAGTATGAATCAAATTGTTCCAGTTTATGATTAACAGATGCTGTTATCTTCTCCATTTTGTAAATGTCCATTGTAATGTCCATCCATGTATTTAAAGTTGGGCTCTCCTGTGATAACCATTTCCTAGTAAGAGTCTTTTTACCAGCCACCAACAGTATATTCATTAAATATTTATCTCTTTTCAACCATTCTTGAGGTATATATCCAAAATATATGGTCTTACTCTCCAAGGGTATTTCACATTTAAAGATGTCTTGTAGGGCATTTGTGTATCCCCCTCCAATATTTTTTGATAACAAGGCAGTCCCAAAAAATATGATAATAATTTGCATTTTGATTTCCACAATTTCTCCAGCAAACAGGGAGGTTACTATCATAATGGGATTCCTGAGAGGGTGTAATAAAATATCTTATCAAGTTTTTCCATCCAAGCTTGCTCCACTTCTGTGAATTGGTACACTTCCATTGATATCTCCATATTGTTGTCCATTCTTCCTCAGATATAATTATCCCTCCTTCCTTCTCCCATTTTGTTTTAATGTATGAAGTCGAATATGTTTTAAGCCCAAATATTTGAAAGACTCTGTGTGCCATGCCCAGGGGTATCGACTTTCAATTTCCCTTGGTGGGCTATAGTAATATGAAAGTAATTGGGTTTTATCTATGTTGATCTTGTATCCTGATAATTGACCATATTGTTCAAAGGATTGCATCAATTTAGGTAAAGAGTATGTTGGTTGCCCTAGATAGATCAAAATGTCATTCACATAACAAGCCAATTTATGCTCTGTCCCTTTAATAGTAATTCCCCTGATATCTTCACTTTGTCTGATGTATTGAGCTAATGGTTCCAGATATAACGCGAAGAGTAGTGGTGACCATGCACAACCCTGTCTCATGCCCCTTTCTACTGTAAGACTATTTGATAAATATCCATTGATTTTAATCCTAGCAGTAGGATTGTCATATAGTGTCTGTATAGTTTTAATAATTGTGTCTTGGAAACCAAATCTATGTAAAACTCTGTAAAGAAAATTCCAATTAACCAAATCAAATGCTTTTTCAGCGTCCACGCTTATCACTATTGCTTCGATTTTATTTTTTTGTATATGATCCATGATATACAAAAAAAGCATTAGTGTCCTTCGTATATTGTCTTGAGTCTGGCGTTGTCGTATAAAACCTGTCTGATCATTACGTATCAGTATGGGTAGAAACTCCTCTAATCGTTTGGCCATGATGTAGGTAAATAACCTATAATCTACATTAAGAATGGATATTAGTCTAAATGACCCACATTCCATTTTATCCTCGCCTTCTTTCGGTATAGCTGAGATTATCGCTTCCTTCCAACTGGGTGGCATTTGTGCCTTTTTTAGAGCCCAGTTCAGTGTGGGGAGTAAAACAGGAATTAACTCATTTTTAAATTCTTTGTACCACTCTGCCGTATACCCATCTGATCCTGGTGACTTGCTTAATTTAAGCCTACTAATTGCAGCTTTTACTTCAACTTCAGTTATGTCAGCAGTCATTCTTCGATTTTGTTCTTCGCTTAAAATGGGTAACTCTAGAGAATTCAAGAAGGTGTCAATTTGGGTCATGCTTCCTCCTGGAACTTTGGAATATAGCGTTTTGTAAAACACTTCAAGACCTTCTTGAATTTCACTTAGCTTATTTTTTATCATTTTTGTTCTTGGATCCCTAATTCTATGAATTGTATTTTCTGCTATCTTTTTTTCCCGTTTCCATGCCAGTATTTTCATAGATTTTGATCCACTTTCATAATGTCTCTGTTTCAGAAACATTAAGTTTTTCCTGATTTCTTGTGTAGCCAAATTATTTATTTCATTCCTAATTCTTTTAATTTCCCCTAATGTATCCTGTGCCAAATTCAATTTGTGTTTTTTCTTTAGTTCCTTCAGCCTATTTTGTAATTCCTCTAATGTTTTATTGCTTATTTTTTTCTTATATGAAGATATCGCTATAATGTTCCCTCTTAAGACCGCCTTCAGAGTATCCCATAAAATGGGAGGTGAAACCTCTCCATTATCATTAAATTCTAAGTAGAGACTAATTTCTTTTTTAATTTGTTCCTCAAAGTACGGATCGTTGAGTAGACTTGAATTTAGTTTCCAAATAGTATTCTTTGGTTGTAGGTAAAAATCAACGATAAATATATAGGTACATGATCACTTACATCTATTGTCCCAATTCCGCAGGTGTTTATTTTGTCTTTGTCTTTTCCAAATGTTATGAAATAGTCTATTCTTGTATATACAGAATGTGGAGCAGAATAATCGGTGTAATCTCTTCTGTCGGGGGAAAGGTCCCTCCATATATCAATTAAACCAACATCCTCAAAAAGTGCATTAACTTACTTATGGAAGGATTTTGTTTCATAGGTTTTTCTATTGGAAGAGTCTAAGTTTGGTTGTAATTGTAAATTCCAGTCTCCCCCCACATAACAGGATACCTTCTGTTTCTGTTACCATAATATCAGTAATTTTCTGAAAGAAACCAATATCACTTCCCGGGGGTGTATATATATTCAATAGAATAACTGAATTGCCATCTATATTACCCCTTACCAGAATATATCTGCCTTCTTTATCTCCCATTTCAAATATTTTTTCAAAACTTAGCTTACTTGAGATAAGAATAGCAACTCCTCTCCTATGTCCTGATTTATATGAGGAGAAAACCAGATTAGTGAAGCCCATTCTCTTTAGTTTTTTATGTTCATTATCACTTAAATGAGTTTCCTGTAAATATACTTTATGGATTTGTTCTTTTTTCATTTTGGATAAAATTCTCTTACGTTTGATTGGATTTAATAGTCCATTTACATTAAAAGAAATGAATTTTACTTTGTCCTTAGCCATCTGTATTTATCTGTCAATGTATCATTGAAATTAGAATAAAACTTAATCGATCTACTCCCAGAACAAATAAGAACCAAGAAACTCAAATAATAACAAAAATGGCAATGAACGTGTGATTCCAAGGCTGAGGACTCTAGTAAATGACCCTGCGTTGAGCTAGAGGAAATGTCTAGCTCTGGGGGATAACCCCTTCTTCTTGTGAGTTGAGGGCCCCCATTGCAGTATTCATAAAAGTCAGTGCACAAATCCATTACACAGGAAAGATTTCCCCATGTACTCCTATATATACATATATATATATATGCACACACACACACACATATACATACACACACACACACACACACACACACACACACACACACACACACACACACACACACACACACACACACACACACACACACACACACACACACACACACACACACACACACACACACACACATATATATATATATATATTCTCATTTTGGTGGAGAAAAAGGAGTGAGCCAATAAAGAATAACAACTAAGTAATATAAAATCCACATTATAATAAGTATTTCTCAAGATAGGGATATCACCGTGTACTTTTGCTTCTGTTTAGCTTCTCAACGTTTTTAAAGTTAGCCAAACCTTATGGCTCTTGTGAAGGGGATGAGGACTGTCTTTGGGAAACTCCCGGTCTCTTCCTGATATGTTTCTCTTGGCCTCCTCCCATCTCCTGCCTTCTCGTTTCTCGCACTATTTCCCAAGCCGAGCGGGACAATTCCTCAGCCAGGCTTTCTTTCATTTTGGTCATGCTGACGGGCAACCCTCTGTCCTTCATGTCTGTAGTCGCCTCTTCCACTGTCTGGTACAACTGCGTCCTTTTGTCATAAAACACTCGAAGTTTAGCAGGGTACAGAGTTTGAAATCTAATCTTACTTTGCTTTAATACTTGCTTTACTTTGGAGTATTCTTTGGGTTTCTAGAGGACCGGGAGAGGGGGTGGTAATCTTGGTCGAAATATATTAATTTATCCTCTAAAAACACTCTCTTCTTACCCCAGGCCCTTCATAGAATCTCCGCCTTGGTGCTGTACCAAAGGAATTTAATTATTATTGAGCATGGTTTTCTATCCTGGGTAGGTCTTGGGACTAACGTGCGGTGGGCTCTTTCGACTTCCAGCTTCATAGCTGGGGGAAGCTCCAGCGTGTCCCGCAGTAACTTTCCGACAAACTCCGTATTGACGAGCCCTCCGCTCCTTCGGGAACATTGTAGATTCTGATATTTTTCCGCTGTGATCTTCCCTCCAGGTCAAGCAGTTTACCTTCTTGGTGATGTATTATTTTTATTGTCTTGCTCAGTATCCGTTCCACATTTTGAACGCGATCTTCCACCTTCTCAGTGCGAGTCTCTGCCACCGCTATTTTTTGATTAACACTGGCGAGCTCTGCCTTCATATCACGGAGCTGCTGCTCTATTTCTTTCTGGAACTCCCTTATCTCTTTCAGGATTTTGAAGATATTCACTGCTTCATCTGAAAGAGGCCCAGCAGCTGCCTCGCTAGCACGCGGTCGGGTAGGAGAGCCGCACGCTGCACTCCTCTCGGACGCAGGCTCCGCAGTGTTGCTTTTTTAATTTCCATTTCTTCTCCCCATTCTTGCCCCTCTTTTCAGTTCAAATATTTTTTGAAAAATATTATATTTGACGGGTTAACGGGGCTTAATACGCATTTTTCCGGAGGAGCTAGTGACTTAAGCTGCCATTCTTGACGATGATGTCACCGGAAACCCCAACCTTACTTCTTCCAGTAATAAGGTATGCTTTTGGTGTAAGGATTAAATGATCTGCTGCATAGTGATTATTTTTTCATAAAACATTGATGTCACCATCCTCTGAGATACATTAGCAGTTTTCCATACAAGATTCTCCTTCAACCCTGAAATCTTTGGGGAGTTCTGCATGCCTCCATTTTTCTTGGTCATCTTTACATCCCTGACTTTCTTTCCTGCACCAGTGGCAACTGGGCCTGTAGACTTCCATGCCTGAATTGTAGAATGTATAAATCTCTTTCAAAATCTTTTGATCACCTGAATGAATATCACTGCTTTGACACAGTGTTGACTTTTCTTTAATAATTTTCCTGTAAAGTTCATGGGATATTTTGACTCATTTGAAAGCATTCTTTAATTGCAAGTTATTGAAAGTTTACTAAAATATCTGCTGCAGCTATTGTGATGACTGACAATGCTTAATCTTGGGCGCTGTCTGCACAGAGATTGCACATTCTCCATAAGGCAGTATGATTTTCCTTCCACACCAAAAGATGTGCAAGTTAGTAAGTTAATTGGTCAGTGTAAAAAAAAAGGAGAGAAAAGATGAAATATGAAGGTAAGCTAGCCAGAAATATCAAAGAGGATACCAATAATTTTTTCCATAAGACCATAAGATATAGGAGCAGAAGTAGGCCATTTGGTCAATCGAGGCTGCTCCACCATTCAATCATGGGCTGATCCAATTCTTCCAGTCATCCCCACTCCCCTGCTTTCACCCTGTATCCTTTGATGCCCTGGCTAATCAAGAAACTCTCTATCTCTGCCTTAAATACACCCAATGGCTTGGTCTCCACAGCCGCTCTTGGCAACAAATTCCACAGATTTACCACCCTCTGACTAAAGTAATTTCTCCGCACCTCAGTTCTAAAAGGACTTCCTTCAATCCTGAAGTCATGCCTTCTTGTCCCAGAATCCCCTACCATGGGAAATAACTTTGCCATGTCTTTGCCATGAGGTACCCCCTCATGCTCCTGAACTCCAGGAAATACAACCCAGGAACTGCAGAACATTCCTCATAAAGTAACCCTTTTATTCCTGGAATCATTCTTGTGAATCTTCTCTGAACCCTCTCCAATGTCAGTATATCCTTTCTAAAATAAGGAGCCCAAAACTGCACACAATGCTCCATGTGTGGTCTCCTGAGTGCCTTATAGAGCCTCAACATCACATCCCTGCTCTTATATTCCATACCTTGAGAAATGAACGCCAACATTGCATTCACCTTCCTCACGACCTACACAACCTGGAGGTTACCATTTATGGTATCTTGCACAAGGACTCCCAAGTCCTTTTGTATCTCTGCATTTTGAATTCTCTCCTCATCTAAATAATAGTCTGCCCGTTTAATTCTTCCACCAAAGTGCATGAGCATACACTTTACAACATTGTATTTCATTTGCCACTTCTTTGCCCATTCCCCTGAACTATCTAAGTCTCTCTGTTTCCTCAACACTACCCACTCCTCCACCTATATTTGTATCATCGGCAGATTTAGCCACAAGTCCATCAATGCCATAGCCCAAATCATTGACATTCATCGTAAAAAGCAGCAGTCCCAACACTGACCCCTGTTGAATTTTTTGAGGATGTGACCAAACGCATTGATGAAGGTAGAATAGTAGATGTAGTGTATATAGATTTCAACAAGGCATTTGATAAGGTACCCCATGCAAGGCTTATTGAGAAAGTAAGGAGGCCTGGGATCCAAGGGGACCTTGCTTTGTGGATCCAGAACTGTCTTGCCCGCAGAAGGCTGTGGTTGTAGATGGCTCATATTCTGCAAGGAGGATGGTGACCAGTAGTATGCTTCAGGGATCTTTTCTGGGACCCCTACTCTTCGTGATTTTTATAAATGACTTGGATGAGGAAGTGGAGGGATGGGTTAGTAAGGTTGGAGGTGTTGTGGATAGTGTGGAGGGCTGTCAGAGGTTACAGTGGGACATTGATAGGATGCAAAACTGGGCTGAGAAGTGGCAGATGGAGTTCAACCCAGATAAGTGTGAGGTGGTTCATTTTGGTTGGTCAAATATGATGGCAGAATATAGTATTAATGGTAAGACTGTTGTCAGAGATGCCGGCTGGTGGTGTAGTGACATTAACGCTGGACTTCGGAGTGAAGGCTTCCGAGTTCAAATCCAGCTGGCTCCCTTGCACACTTTTTCCATCCGTGCTGGGTTGAGTGATGAGCTCGCAACTCGGCCTCGTAAAAACAAGAAAGCCTGCTAAAAAACCGCCGTCACGACAGCGTCCCGATGACTCCACTTGGAGTTAAGGGCCTTCTTCTTCTTCTTCTTCTTCTTCTTCTTCTTCTTCTTCTTCTTCTTCTTCTTCTTCTTCTTCTTCTTCTTCTTCTTCAGAGGGATCCATAGGACACTCAAAGCTGCTGCGCAGGTTGACTCTGTGGTTAAGAAGGCATACGGTGTATTGGCCTTCATTAATCATGGAATTGAGTTTAAGAGCCAGGAGGTAATGTTGCAGCTATATAGGACCCTGGTCAGACCTCACTTGGAGTACTGTGCTCAGTTCTGGTCGCCTCACTATTTGAAGGATGTGGAAACCATAGAAAGAGTGCAGAGGAGATTTACAAGGATGTTGTCTGGATTGGAGGAGCATGCCTTATGAGAATAGGTAGAGTGAACTCGGCCTTTTCTCCTTGGAGCGACGGAGGATGAGAGGTGACCTGATAGAGATGTATAAGATGATGAGAGGCATTGATCATGTGGATAGTCAGAGGCTTTTTCCCAGGGCTGAAATGGCTGCCACAGGAGAGCACAGGTTTAAGTTGCCTGGAAGTAGGTACAGAGAAGATGTCAGGTGTAAGATTTTTACACAGAGAGTGGTGAGTGCGTGGAATGGGCTATCGGTGATGGCGGTGGAGATGGAAACGGTAGGGTCTTTTAAGAGACTTATGGATAGGTACATGGAACTTACAAAAATAGAGGGCTGTGGGTAATCCTAGGTAATTTCTAAGGTAAGGACATGTTCGGCACAGCTTTGTGGGCCAAAGGGCCTGTATTGTGCTGTAGGTTTTCTATGTTTCCATGAACTCCACTGGTAACTATCAACCAGCCAGAATCCCTTTATTCCCACTCTCTTTTTTCTGCTGACCAGCCAATGCTCCACCCATGCCAGTAATTTCCCTGTAATTCCATGGGCTCTTATCTTGCTAAGCTGTGTCATGTGCGGCACCTTGTCAAAGGCCTTCTAAAAATCCAAGTACACTACGTCTACTGCATCTCCTTTGTCTACCCTGCTTGTAATTTCCTCAAAGAATTGCGGTAGGTTAGTCAGGCAGGATTTTTCTTTCAGGAAACCATGCTGGCTGTGGCCTATCTTGTCAGGTGCCTCCAGGTACTCCGTAATCTTATCCCTAACAATCGATTCCAACAACTTCCCAACCACTAATGTCAGGCTAACAGGTCCATAGTTTCCTTTCTGCTTCCTTCCACCATTCTTAAATAGTGGAGTAACATTTACCATTTTCCAGTCATGCGGTACATTGCCAGAATCTATTGATTCTTGAAAGATCATCGTAAATGCCTCCACAATCTCTCCAGCTACTTCCTTCTGAACCCGCGGGTGCATTGCATCAGGTCCAGGAGAGTTATCCACCATCAGACCATTAAGCTTCCTGAGCACCTTCTCAGTTGTAATTTTCATTGCACATACTTCACTTCTCTGACATTCTTGAATGTCCGGTATACTGCAGACATCTTCCACTGTGAAGACTGATGCAATGTGCACATTCAGTTCCTCTGACATCTTTTTATCTCTCATTACAATATTCCAGTGTCATTTTGTATTGGTCCTATATCTACCCTTGACTCTCTCTTACCCTTGAAAAAGCTTTTAGTATCTCCTTTGATATTAGTCGCTAGCATCCTGTCATAATTCATCTTTTCCTTACCTTCTTAGTTTCCTTCTGCAAGTTTTTATAAGCTTCCCACTAGCTCTGGCTTCCTTGTATGCCCTCTGTTTGGCTTTTACATTGGCTCAGACTTCACTTGTCAGCCACAGTAGTGTACTTCTTCCCTTAGAAAATTTCTTCTTAATTGGAATATATCTGTCTTACACTTCCCTTATTTTTTGCAGAAACTCCAGCCATTGCTGCTCTGCTGTCCTTCCTGCAAATATCCATTTCCAGTCAACTTCATCCAGTTCCCCTCTCGTGCCATTGTAATTTCCTTTATTCCACTGAAATACTGAAATTCCCTCTCAGATTTCAATGTGAACTCAACCATATTGTGATCATTGTTCCCTAAGGGTTCCTTAATCTTAAACTCTCTTATCACCCGCAGATCATTGCACAACACCCAATCCAGCACAGCCGATCCCCTAGTGGGCTCAACAACGAGCTGTTCTAAAAAGCCATCTTTTAGACATTCTACAAAATCTCTCTCTTGAGGTCCAGTACTGACCTGGTTTTCCCAATCCATTTCATGTTAAAATTCCCAACAATTATCATGACATTGCCTTTCTGACACGCCTTTTCTATCTCCTGCTGAAATTTGTAATCCACGTCCTGGCTGCTGTTTGGAGGCCTGTATACAACTGCCATTAGAGTCCTTTTACTCTTGATATTTCTTAACTCAACCCATAGAGACTCTACACCTTCCAATCCTATGTCATCCCTTTCCAATAATTTAATATTATTTCTTAAACACAGAGCCACACCACCCCCTCTGCCTACTAACCCATCTTTTCGATATACCATATATCCTTGGATGTTCAGCTCCCAATTGCAGCCATCCTTTAGCCAAGTTTCAGAGATGGCCACAACGTCATACTTGCCAATCTGTAGCTGAATTTCAAGATGGTCAATTTCATTCCTTATGCTGCGTGCATTCAAACACAACACTCTCAGTCCATTTTTTGTTGCTTTCTGTTTTAACTGCACCAGGCCGCTATTGCCCTGTAACTCATGCCACTGGCTTTGATTCGGCCTCCTTTCCTGCCTGTTCTTTCTATAAGCTCTGTTGCACACCATCTTTGATTTATTTTTGTTTTCCTCTTCCTCAGCCCTACCACTCCGATTCCCATCCCCCTGCCAAATTAGTTTAATCCCTCCCTGACAGCTCTATTAAATGTGCCTGCTAGGATATTGGACCCCTTTGGGTTCAGGTGTAACCTATCCTTTTTGTACAGGTCATACCTCCCCCAGAAGAGGCACCAATGATCCAGGAATCTGAAGCCCTGCCCCCTAAACCAGTCTCTCAGCCACACATTAATATGCCAGATCATGCTATTCTTGCACTCGCTAGCACGTGGCACAAACAGCAGTCCTGAGATGTCTACCCTGGAGGTCCTGCCTTTCAACTTCCTACCCAGCTCCCTGAATTCTCTCTTCAGGACCTTCTCCCTTTTTTTACTTATGTCATTGGTACCAACCATGTACCAAGACTTCTGGCTGTTCACCCTCTCCCTTCAGAATACAGTGCACCAGATCCGAGACATCGCGTACCCTGGCACCTGGGAGGCAACACACCACGCGGGTATCTCTATCAGGCTGACAGAACCTCTTGTCTGTTCCTCTTACTATGAAATCCCCTATGACTACTGCATTCCTCATCTTCCTCTCTCCCTTCTGCACCACGGAACCAGGCTCAGTGCCAGAGACCCGATCACTGTGGTCGTCCTCTGTCAGGTCACACCACTCTACCGCATCCAAAACGAGATAACAATTACTGAGGGGGTTGGCCACAGGGGTGCTCTCCACTATCTGAGCTCTTTCCTTCCCTGACCGTCACCCACATATCTAATTCCTGCAGCCTCAGGGTGACCAACTCCCTGTAGCTCATCTCTTTCTCCTGTTCACTCTCCCTAATAAGCTATATTTCAGATATGTAAAGAATAAAAGAGAGGCAAGAGTTATTGGACCACTGGAAAATGACTCTCGAGAGATGGTAATGGGGGACATTGAAATGGGGAATGAACTTAAGCATTTTGCGTCAATCTTCACTGTGGAAGACACTAGCATTGTACCAGAAATTCTTCAGTGTTGGGGCAGAAGTGAGTGTAGTTGCTATTACTAAGGAGAAGGTGCTTGGGAAGTTGAAAGGTCTGAAGGTAGATAAGTTACTTGGACCAGATGGACCACACGCCAGGGTTCTGAAAGATGTAGCTGAGGAGATTATGGAGGCATTAATAATGATCTTTCATGAATCACTAGATTCTGGAATGGTTCCAGAGGACTCTAAACTTGCAATGTCACTCCACTCTTTATGAAGAGAGAGAGGCAGAAGAAAGGAAATTATAGGCCAGTCAGCCTGACTTCAGTGGCTGGGAAGATGTCCATTATTAAGGATGAATTTTCAGGGTACTTGGAAGCACATGATAAAGTAGGCCAAAGTCAATATGGTTTCCTTGAGGGGAAATCTGTTGGAATTCTTTGAGGAAATAACAAGCAGGATAGACAAAGGAGAGTCAGTGGATGTTGTTTGCTTGGATTTTCAGAAGGCCTTTAACAAGGTGCTACACATGAAGCTGTTTAACAAGATAAGAGCCCAAGGTGCTACAGGAGAAATACTAGCATGGATAGAAGATTGGCTGACTGGCAAGAGACACAGAGTTGGAGTAGAGAGGGCCTAATCTGTTTGGCTGCCAGTGACAAGTGGTGTGCTGCAGGGGTCGATATTGGGACTGCCTTTTTTCATGTTATGTCAAGGATTTGGATGACGCAGTTGATGGCTTTATGGGCATGTTCACAGAAGATACAAAGATAAGTGGAGGGGCAGCTAGTGTTGAGGAAGCAGATTGGGACTTGGACAGATTGGGAGAATGGGCAAAGAAGTGACAGATGGAGTATAGTGTGCGGAAGTGTCTGGTCATGCACTTTGGTAGAAGGAATAAAGGGATAGATGTTTTCCAGATGGGGAGAAAATTCAAAAGTTAGAGGTGCAAAAGAACTTGGGAGTCCTTGTGCATGATTTTCTAAAGGTGAACTTGCAGGTTGCGTCAGTGCTAAGGAAGGCAAATGCATTGTTAGCATTCATTTACAGAGGACTAGAGTATAAGAACAAGGATGTGATGCTGAGGCTTCATAAGGCACTGGTCAGACCACACTTGGAGTATTGTGAGCAGTTTTGGGCCCCTTATCTAAGAAAAGATGTGCTGGTATTGGGGAGGGTCCAGAAGTAGTTTCTGAGAATAATTCCAGCAATGAAAGGGTTAACATATGAGGAGCATTTGACAACTCTGGGCCTGCACTCATTGGGGTTTAGAAGAATGGGGGGTGGGATCTGATTGAAACCTATTGACTATTGAAAGGCCTAGACACAGTGGATGTGGAGAGAATGTTCTATAATGGGGGTGTCTAGGCTCACAATTGAGAGATGTCCATTTAGAGCAGAGATGAGAAGGAATTCATTTAGCCAGTGGGTTGTAATTCTATGGAATTCATTGTCTCAGATGGCTGTGGAGGGAAGGTCATTGAGTATATTTAAAACAGGAAGTTCCTTTGGTAGGCAGGGCATAAAAGGTTACAGGGAGAAGGCAGGAGAATGAAGTTGAGAGGGGTAATAAATCAGCTGTGATGGAATGGCAGACCAGACTTGATGGGCCTAGTGGTATAATTCTGCTCCTATGTCTTATGATCTTATGTAAATTGCCCCTAATGTGTATGTGAGTGGAAGAATTTTGGGGGAGTTAATGAATGTGTGTAGAATAAACAATGGATTAATGTAGGATTAGTGTAAATGGGTTGCTAATGGCTAGCACAGACTTGGTGAGCTGAAGGGCCTGTTTCTATGCTGTATCTCAGTATGACTCAACAACTTCTGTGAGAAGTATGGCCAGGTTATCAGTCTCTACAAATTGTGACAGGGTTTTATCCTTCTGGCAATAGAATTTCAAGCTCCTACTTTGTTATTGGAAGCTGTTCATATGGAGCTTTACTTCTGAGAGTAAACCTTGTCGCCAGAGGGACAAATGCTGTCCCGCACAAGGATAGCAACATCCATCAACATTGACATATGTTCATGCAAATACCAGGCATCAATTGTTGCAAGCCACAACCATCTAACTGGAAGATGTTTGTACCTGCCACAAGGACAACAAAAACCCCAAGTGCAGCAAAATCTCCTGTCATCTTATTTTTGTATTCCAGTCTATGTGAAACCTCTAATCATTTATTCCTCATATTCTCTCTTCATTTTCCTCAATAGCTTGCTTACTACAAGCAGAACTAGTGAATTATGAGCGGGTGAAGGAATATTGTCTGAAGGTCCTGAAGAAGGAAGGGGATAATTTCAAGGCTCTTTATCGCTCTGGTGTGGCCTACTACCATCTTGGAGATTATGACAAAGCGCTGTATTATCTGAAGGAAGCAAGGAACCGAGAGCCAACAGGTAAGGGATCTTTTTCTTTCCTCTGTCTAACTTGAGGTGCATACAGATATGTGTAGAGTTAAGTGTATTCTCCATTTTGTTTCTCAGACATATCGAACCAAATGAGAGGGAGACACTTTAACATTTAATGTGACACTTTAATTTTTAAAAAAGTGCTGCGCAAGGAAGCGCTGGTCATAATGGTCTTCGTGCCATTGCAGGCTGGTTCTCTCTCAATAGTTTCATGTTACTTAATGCTGGACCACAAAAGAGCTACGTATTTGACAACATCCCCAAGTAAACTGAGACACTAATTTCTCTATGATTCAAGCAAGACTGTAACAATTACCGTTTGTAGTGTGGGATGCATTTAGGTCAAGCTTTCTGGAGCAAAGGCCAGGGAAAGGAAGGGTGGATTCCTCTCCACGGACATGAGAGATCCTGCAGATGCTGGAAATCCAGAGCAACACCCAAAATGCTGGAGGAGCTCAGCAGGTCAAGCATCAATGTTCTGGGCCGAGATGAAGGGTCTTGATGAAGAGTCTCGGCCTGAAAAGTCGACTGTTTATTCCCTCTATAGATACTGCCTGATCTGCTGAGGTCCTCCAGGAATTTGTGTTTTGCAATGGATTCCTGTTACCACTTCCATCACCTTGGACTTTTGAGTAAAGGGAGTTAGCCCTGTGCTCCCTTGTGTGGGGCTCTGGAGGTAGGAAAGGATATTCACAATGCATAGTGATCAGTTAGGGAGGAGGGGCCCAGTAAACTGCTGAGGGGGCAGGTTCTTCAGTGCTTCCGAAGCTGGTGATGAGCCGTCTCAGGACTCTGTCAGTCTGACCGGTGGTTTCAGTCATATGAAGCATTCAGGGTGTTAATATTCAGGGGGTTGAAGCAAACAGAAGACGTGAACCAAGCAGCTTCTTATGCCTACACTTGGAACTAATTTTCTTGTGCCGTTATGGAAGTGTTCTTCAAACACAGATTATGTGGAGAAGAAAGAAAATACTTTTGAAGAATTTCACGTATTCAGTAATTTAAAAAAATTGTTGGACACATTCAGCAGGTCAGGCAGTGGAGAGAAACGTAATTACCATTTCAAATTGCAGACTCTTTGTTAGAAATGCACATGTGATGGAGAGCTAGAAATTCAGCTTTAGTAACTTGTAAGGGAAGGCCTGTGAAATGAATATTACTGATGTTTATTGCTTTCGGAATGTTTGAAATGGATCTGTTTTTTTGTGCTGGCTGAGCTGCCCTACTACAATGCCACGAGGGCAGAATTTCAGTGCTCTCATTCTTAAACTCCCATTGGGCCATTTGTACCTGATTATGTTAATTTGGTATCTCCATGGCTGTCAACCACACCAAGTTGTGGTACAAACAAAATATTGTGTTGGATTGAGCGGTATGATATCACCACTGTTCCAAGGGTTGAACGTTGTTCCAAAATGTCACTTATTTTGTTTACTGTCAGTATCAGAGAAAAATAGGTAGCAGAAAAACTTACCTGTTCTTCAATGAGATTTCCTGAAACGTGAACTCTCACAGTTCTACTTGCAAGTCAAAATGGCAACGATTTAATTGTTCCCTAGAGGCTGAAGGCATGAGACATTTAATGCAGGAACATGTAATGTCTGAGTTAGCTCGAAGTCAGGCGTGTGGAGAATCTTCTGAATATCGGGTTTGAACCCTAATCTGTTGAATTTGCTTGAGATACTTCCATATCAAGTTTAATGAAAGTTGGTAAATTGGCTTGTTATTGTCAGATATGCCAAGGGTCAGTGTATGAACTTCCATTCATACAGATCAATTCACCACATCAGTACATGTAGGTAGTACAAGGGAAAGGCAATATGCAGAACATAGTGTTTTAGTTGCTGAGAAAGTGCAGTGCAGGCAAACAATAGGATGCAAGGATATGATGAGGTAGATTGTGAGGGCAAGAATTGAGAATCCATTCTGTTTTACTAGGAAACAATTCAGTAGTCTTATAACAGTGGGACAGAAACTCCCCTTGAGTGCAAAGGTACGTGCTTTCAGGCTTTTGTATCTTCTGTCTGATTTGGGGGGAGGAGGTGCTGAAGAGGTGAGAATATGAGGAGTGGATAGGTTTTTCATTATGTCGGCTGCTTTACTGAGGAAGCAAAAAGTGTAGGCAGAGTGCACGGAGGGAAGGCTGGTTTTCATAATGCACTGAGCTGTGTCCACAACCATCTGCAGTCTCAGGCAGTGCAGCAGTTGCCCTAATAAGCCATGGTTCATCTAGGCATGGTGTTTACAAAGTCAAAGTTAATTTATTATTATTAAATGTGTTATGTATTGTACACATTTATTATCTATGATGCACTGATAAAACTTGGTGAGGGTCAAAAGGGACCTGCTGAATTTCTTTAGCCTCAGGAGCAAGGAAAGACACTGTTGCATTTTCTTGACCAGAGCAGCCATGTGGTTGGATCAGGACAAGCTAGTCATAATGTTTACTCATAGGAACTTGAAGCTGTCAACCATCATGATCTCATCACCACTGATGTAGGCAGGAGCATGTGCATCACTTCATGAAGTAAGTGACCAGCTCTTTTGTCCTGCTGACAGTGAGTGAAGGTTTTGGTTATGGTACCATGTCATAATACTTCCTGTCTCCTTCTTGTACTCCATCCAGCTCATTGTTGTTTGAGATTTGGCACACTACCGTGGTGTTGTCTGCAAACTTGTAGATGGAGTTAGAGCAGAAGCCGGCCTCACAGTTGTGAGTGCATTGGCAATGAGACAGAGGGTAGTGTTGAGGATAATCATGGCAGAGGAGTTGCTGCCTATCCTTCCTGAGACTGTGATCTATTGGTCAGGAGGTAATGGGCCCAGTTGCAGGGGAAGTGCTGAGTCCCAGGTCTAGGAATTTGATGTGCTAAGTTAGCTCAATATCAGGTTCAATGGTTTTCTTGAACTGTGTTAGTTATACTCCAGATTTAATCTCTTCACTTCTCATTCTCCCTCAAATTTGTGCTTGTCACATGGTGATTGGGAGATTAGAATGTGACATTTTGTAACAAACTTCTTGTGCTGGCATCAAAAGTAATATCAGTGTTGGTTCAGAATGTTACTCTAGAGAAGGGGTTCCAAACGTGGGGTTTGTGGACCCCATACTTAATGGTATTGGTCCATGGCATAAAAAGGGATGGGAACCCCTGCTCTAGAGCAAGTACTTTGCTGCCTGCAAAGCATGAAGCAGTGTTGAATGAGTGAATGAGGCAGTTGTTGAAAAGTTATCTTTCTCACCTATGCTTTAGGATTATAGTGATGCTCAGCACAGTTCCCTAACTGGATAGTTTTCCAGAAGCAGAAGTGGTTGAAGCAGGTACGAACGAGATTTGAACAAGTATCTGGATAGGAAAGATTGAAATAAATATGGACTAAAGATTGGAAAATGGGACTAGATGGACATCTGAGTCATCATGAACAAGTTGGGTCAAAGGACCTGCTACTATGCTGTGTTATTCTAAGACTCTTAAAATGCATTGTAAAATCTGGTACTGTGGCCTTCTAGATTTGCCATGAGAAAAGTACAGTTCAGAATCAGAATGAGGTTTAGTATCTCGGGCATATGTCGTGAAATTTGTTAACTTTGCAGTACAATGCAATATATGTAATATAGAAAAAATTATAGGGAGTATATATAATTTAAAAATAGTAGTGCAAAAACGGAAATAATAAAAAAGTGGTGAATTCATGGATTCAATGTCCATTTAGAGATTGGATAGCAGAAGGGAAGAAGCTGTTCCTGGGTCGCAGAGTGTGTGACTTCAGGCTTCTGTACCTTTTTCCTGTTGGTAAAAATGAGCAGCGAGTATGTCCTTGGTGAAAGGGATTCTTAATAATGGACGCTGCCTTTCTGAGGCCACTACTCCTTGGAGACATTTTGGATACTATGGAGGCTAGTACCCATGATGCAGCTGACTAATTTTACAACTACCTGTAGCTTCTTTGAATTCTGTGTTGTAGCCGCCCCCACCCCACCATCCTTTCTGAAGTCCACAATCAGCTCTTTGGTCTTACTGATATTGAGTGCAAGGTTATTACTGTGACACCACTCAACCAGCTGGTGTATCTCACTCCTGTATGCCCTCTTGTCTTCATCTCAGATTCTGCCAACTATGGCTGTATCATCAGCAAATTTATGATGACATTTCAGAAATTAACTCAGCTCCATGCATTCTCTTGAGTACCAGCAGAAGTTATTAAATAATCCACAGGTTACAGACTAGTCATTCTTTAAAGTTAAATAGTTGTACTGCAAATACTAAGTTAATCACTGGTGCATTTTCATTGAATTGTGTGTGGAGTCCAAGCCTGGCAGCACATCATCTATAATTTTAGCTGCAGAGAAACAACACAAAGTATTGCTAATAGAGACTAAGTTCAGTGTTCATCTAGTCAAACATATGAAAGAGGGTCTGGGGACCACGATAGTGCTGGCTTAATCTATAAAAAATAAGAGCCTGTAATTATATCTCAGCCAGTTGAAATCCAGCAGCAAATACTTGAGCTGCAGTCTATCTCAGATATTCAACCCACTTCCCTGATACAACAAGATTAATGTGCCTTGGTAGAAATGTAAGATTCCACCCTCATCCCCGGCCACTGGCTCACAGTAACCTGGAAACCACAGGACAGGAAGTATCTGTAGAAAGAGAAACAGGTGAAGGTCAGGATAGAGGTCCTTCACCTCTCCAATCACTTTCTCTTTCTGTAGATGCTGCCCAAGTGGCCGTATTTCCAGTATTTTCAGTTTTATTTCATATTTCTAGCAACTGAGGGTTTTTAATTTTCACTGGCTGATTGAGTTGAACAGGAGTTTTGCAGTTTAGACTGCTCCATCTCCGCTCCCATCCTTCTATGTGTCCACTCACTACCATTCCATCACCCCTCCCACCCTCTTCATTCCCCACCCTCTTCATTCCCCTTCCTCCTTCTCCTCTTTTCCCTCCCTTCCACCTCCCTTCCCTCATTCTCTCCCCTCACCCTCATTCTCTCAGTCCCCACTCTTTCCCCTCCCTCCCTTCATCTCCCCTCCACTTCCCTTCCTTTCCTTTCCTCTCTTTCTCACCCTTTCCCCTTGCCACCCTTCCCCCTCTCCTCACCTCACTTCATCTCTCTTCACCTCCTTCCCTCCCTCTCTCTTCTCACCTTCCTCCCATCCTCTCCTCCCTCCCTTCCTCTCTCCTCTCCTCCCTCCCTCCCGCCTGCTCATCCTTTTCCCTCCCCTCCCCACCTAACCTGCCCTCTCTCCCTCTCCCAACCCTTACCTCCCTGGCTCCCCTCCACTGGTCTCCCTTCCCCCCCCTTCTCTCCTTCCCACTTCCCTCCTCTCCTTTTCCCCATCCACTCCCTCCTTCCCTCTCCTCCCCATTTCCCTCTTCTCTCCCTCTCCCCTCCCCACATCTCCTGTCCTCTCCTTCTCCCATCTCCTCCCTCTCCTCTCCCTTTGCACCCTCTATCTCCATGCCTGTCCTCTCCCCTACTTTCCTCCCTCCCTATCCTCTCCCTTCTCTCCGCCCCGATCCTCTCCACTCCCTTCCTCCCTATCTTACTCGCACATCCCCTCTGTTCCCACCCTTTTCTTTCCCACCTCCCACCTCCCCTTCCCCCTTTCGTCCTCTCCAGCCTTCCCCCACCCACACCCTTACTCTTCTAGCCCCTTTCTCCACCTTCCCCTCTCCTCCTCCTCCTCTCTTCCCTCACCTGCACTATCTGTTCCCTCACCACCCACTGAGAGTCATTATGAGACAGCATGTCCTGACGAAAGGTCTCGACCCGAAACATCGACTGCTTCTTTCGACGGATGCTGGCCGACCTGCTGAGTTCATCCAGCTTTTTTGTACATCTTGATGTCCACAATTAACACATGCTTCAAGTAGGTTTTCAAATTCTTGGGAATCCTGGGCATAGTTAAAGCATCTCCCTTCCATGGAATCAGAATCAGGTTTATTATCACCAGCATGTGACGTGAAATTTGTTATCTTAGCAGCAGCAGTTCAATGCAATACATAATCTAGGGGAGGGAGGGAGGGAGGGAGGGAGAGAGAGAGAGAGAGAGAGAGAGAGAGAGAGAGAATAATAAATAAATAAAACATAAATGAACAAGTAAATCAATTATGTATATTGAATAGATTTAAAAGAATGTGCAAAAACAGAAATACTGTATATTAAAAAAAATGAGGTAGTGTCCAAAGCTTCAATGTCCATTTAGGAATCGGATGGCAGAGGGGAATAAGTTAGGTTGAACAAGTTAGGTCTTTATTCTTTGGAGCGTAGAAGGTTGAGGGGGGACTTGATAGAGGTATTTAAAATTACGAGGGGGATAGATAGAGTTGACGTGGATAGGCTTTTTCCATTGAGAGTAGGGGAGATTCAAACAAGAGGACATGAGTTAAGAGTTAAGGGGCAAAAGTTTAGGGGTAACACGAGGGGGAATTTCTTTACTCAGAGAGTGGTAGCTGTGAGGAACGAGCTTCCAGTAGAAGTGGTAGAGGCAGGTTCGATTTTGTCATTTAAAAAAAAATTGGATAGGTATATGGACAGGAAAGGAATGGAGGGTTATGGGCTGAGTGCAGGTAGGTGGGACTAGGTGAGAGTAAGCGTTCAGCACGGATTAGAAGGGCCAAGATGGCCTGTTTCCATGCTGTAATTGTTATATGGTTATATAAGCAGAAGGGACTGAAATTTTAAGGGGGAATTGCACTCAGAGAGAGATGATCCAACTGAGTATTTCCTGACAGCATTCACTCTGAATAACTCAAAATAATTCTGGCCTTTAAGATTCAATATTGCAAAGGTTGATGACCAATTGTTGTGATCTGGTCAGGAAATATAACTGTGGCAAAATCAGTAGGGTTGTTCCAAAGACTGAGACCGGGGAGCCTGGAATTAATAAGGATTAAATTTAGTGGATCGAATTGTCTATTTCACAAGAACCTTTCATATCTTCTTCTAGTCCACAAGTCCAGGATCATTTTAGCCAGCTGAGAAAGAATACAGGGCTTTCCTTGTGTGCAATGCAAGTGGAGACCCGTTGGCGGGAGCTGAGTCTGCAGGTCCACTGGGGAGGTTGAACCCCAGTCTTCAAGCCCGAGTTTGTGTCCGCTAAAAGCTGGAGCAAGAAGCCTATCCTGGTGTAAAATTGATGGTCTATGTGTATGAGAAGGAGGGAGGAATGTAGCTTGTTTTTGCTGTTGTTGTTTGTTGCTTGTTGTGTTCTGTGTTGTTCTGCTAAGCATTGTGGGTAAGCTATGTTGGCACCAGAATGTGTGGTGACACTTGTGGGCTGCCCCCAGCACATCTTGGGTGTGTTGGTTGTTAATGCAAATGGCGTTTTTCACTATGTTTCGAAGTACACGTGACAAATAAACTTGAATCTTGAAATTTTGAAGCTTTCCAGTTTCATTGTTTCCCTGGTTTCTGAATAAAGGCAAAAGGTAGTTATAACAGCATTAGGTAGCAGCTGCTACCATCTGGGAAACAGTACCGCAGCATAAAAGCCAGGACCAACAGGCTCGGGGATAGCTTCTTCCCCCAAGTTATCAGACTGCTTAATTCATGCTGACACAACTGTATTTCTATGTTATATTGACTGTTCATATTTAGCCATCTTATTACCATCCTGTTGTACATTCTATATATTATAAATTACCGGTACTACAAATTGTACATTGTAGCATAAAGATTTTTACTCCTCATGTATATGAAGGATGTCAGTAATAAAGTCAGTTCAATTAGGGAATAGATTTGGAGTGGCTATTTGTGGGCAAATCCACATCTGATACATGGCAGTTGTACAAAGACCAGCTATTCGGAATTCAGGACCAACAAGTTCCTGTGAGCAGGAAGAAGGATGATCAAGGTTCAGCAACCTTGGATGTGGAGATGTTGTAAATATAGTCAAAAAGGAAACATACGGTATGTAAAGTTTAGGAAGCTGATATCAGACAGGACACTTGAATATGAAGGAAACAGGAAAAAAAAACTTAAATAAGAGGGCTAAAAATAGGCCATGAAATGTCTTCGGTGAGTAGCATTAATGAAAATTCCAAGACATTTGAAACATTTATTAGAAACAAGAGAGTAGCTGACGAGATGGTATGACCAGTTAAGCATAAAGAAGGGAATTTATACTTAGAGCTGGAGGAAACAAGTGAGATACTAAATAAGTTCTTTGTATTAATATTCATCAAGGGGGAAGGATGTGGGGTGAGAGTGAGATTGGGGAGGAACATGTTGATATCAGGAATGAGGAGGTTTAGATCTTTTGAAGAATTTCAAGGTTATAAAAGCCCCAGAGCCTGTGGGGATCTTATTTATTGAGAGAGGAAATGATGGAAGGTTGTTGTTCTGACCTGAGGTATGTGATCAGTGGTGTTCCACAGGGATCAGTGCTGGGACCTCGCTTGTTTTTAAGGTCTGATTGGTAAGTCTGTATATCACAAAAAATTGGCAAGAATTGTGCACAGTGACAAAGCATGTCAGAGAATTTTGCAGCGTATAGGTCAGTTGCAAAAATGGAATTTAATTCAGACAAGTGTAAAGTGTTGCACTCTGGAGGACACATCTAAGCGGAAAGTATACAGTAAATGGTCCTGACGAGCAGTGATGTATACAGGGGTAATAGGGTGTAGCACAATTCAGTAAGGTGTACGGATGATGTATGAAACAAATGCATATTTTTCCTTCAGTTTTCTATTCATTTAATTTATTGCAAAAGTGTCCTCATGAGAAAAGCTACACTTTAAAGTATTTTAAATTTTTCAGAGTCGGTGGGCAGACTTCATATAAATCAGAAGAGCAAGGAGAGGGTTAATAATAACCTTCTAGATTCACTCCTTCAAGGACGCAAAGCTAGTATCTTTACTGGACCGGGAGTATTCATGGCTCAAGGCTTTGGCTTTGAATTTCCCGTTTAAGGTCAGGCAGATAAACGTAGTTTATGCTTTTGACAATCTAGTGAGTGATGGCATGTGGCTTACGCAATGATGCCAGACAATGCATAATTCTTATCTGATGTCAATTGCACAGAATTCTAGCTTGCACTCAAAATGCTGAAGGCAGTGCGAACCAGCAGTTGAATTACTTTTGGTGTTAAAGGGCTGCCAAAGAGTCAGAAGCATCAAGCTAGGTCTGGCTTTGTGTCTTTAAATTTCTGTCAGTATTAAGTTCTCACCCATGCCCTGCCCCACACTCGTGATCCTCTTAAGGGTGCCTTTCACCAACATCGTCCCCTCCCCAAAATCCCCATTTGCCAGCACAGTCTCTCACCAGCTCACTTCTTCTAGCAAGGTGTGAAATCACAGGATGTTAACATGGGCCAGATTGCCTTTATTTAGAACTGTTCTCATCAAGTGGGGACAGGTACCTTACTGAAAGGAGACAGGGCCTCTGTGTAGCATTGTGAATGTTAGCACCGTACTCCTTTAATGTTGCTCCCAGTGTCAGCCTGACTTCTGTTTCTTCTCGAGGCAGGAACTCTCAGTTCAGAGGCACGGTGGGGTCTGACTGAGCCACAGTTGTTATCATTCAACAAAATGGTACAGCCCTCATCATTTCTCCACTACTCGCTTATTTCCTCCATATGCAACACACTGTAATCCTCTTGGCAGTCAGATAGTCCATGAGCGCTAAATCTTCGGGTTTACATGTGCATGTTATGGTGGACACGTGGCAAGGGAGCAGTTATGGGCCAACATGTTAAGGGGAAAAGTGGAAGAAATGTGAAAAGGGTTAGTAGCATAGGAACTGTGCAGTTCCAGATCAAAGGTCAGTGAGATCTCCAGGAAAAATTATGGGTATTATTGGTGGGGAACTGGGTTAGGATTAGAATGGAGGTAGAATGGTATTGGTTCAAACTGATCAAATCATTGCATTGAGGCAATGTAACAAAAAATAACAGAATGCAGAATAAAGTGCAACAGCTACAGAGAAAGTGCAATGCAGATAAACAATGAGATGCAAGATCTTAACAAGGTAGAATGTGAGATCAAGAGTCCATCTTATTGTACTAGGGAACCATTCAATAGAATTGTATCAGTTGGGTGGATACTACCCTTGAGCCTGATGGTACATACTTTCAGAGTTTTGTAAATTCTGCCCACTGGGAGAGGGGAGAGGAGAGTGTTCAGAGTGGGTTGGCTTTTTGATTGTGCTGGCTAGTTTACTGAGCAGCAAGAAGTATAGACAGAGTCCATTAGAGGAAGCTGGTTTCCGTGATGTGCTGAACTGTGTCTACAACTGTCTGTAGCTTCTTGCAGAGCAGAGCAGTTGCCATACCAAGCCGTTATGTATCAGATAGGAAGCTTTCTATGGTGTATTGATAAAAATTGGTAAGGGTTGACAGAAACATGACAAATTTCTTTAACCCACTAAACTTCTTTAGTGGATTGTTGGCCCGGGGTGCTTGTTCTCACTTAATAGTTTCTACTAAAAGGGGAAATTTATAAATGTTGGCTTTGGCATCTGATTATTGGATCAATTACTGGAATTGCTGCAGCTGGAAAATTTCTTCCACATTTTGAAGTCATTTCTTAATATCTAATGAACAATTTGTTCATCTCATTCTCAATGTACATCTATGCATCCATGCATTTCTAATTTTGTTTTAAAATTAGGTTCCAGTGTATTTTGCTCCCTTTCTCTGTTTCTATTAAATCTGTCTCATTATTGAGACACGTTGTCCTTCATCTGCGCTTTGATTTATTATCATCTGAGGCTGCAATAATCTCTTGTGTCTTCTAAACAAAATACACGAGATTCCATTTTACTTCAACATTATTAGCTTTGACTTTTCTCTTTTATTTCATGAGTTCAAGGGACCCTGTTTCATCATCCTCCTTGTCCAATTCATTTTTTCCACAAATATTTTCATTGCATTAAATTCCTGAGACATTGAAAGCTACATAAAAGTATATTTGGGTATTAATTAGGTATGCGGCCTACTTTATGAGTTCATGATAACCTTTGCCATGTTCTCTTTATTCTGTAAAGCAAGTTCAAGTATTCCAGACATTTTTGATAACAGCAAACCCCAGCTCAACTGTCAAAAACTTTGTGGCCTCCAGCTGAATGGCACTGTTGCATTGGTAAGGCCAAATACAAATTTCCTATTGATACTTGGCCTTGCAAAGGATTATCATTTAGAATTGGAACTGCTGCCTCGTAACTGCACGGAACTGAGTTCAGTCCTATTCGTAGGTGCTGTCTCTGGTGTTTGTACATTCTCACCAGGACCACGTAAGTTTCATTAGCTACTATCATTTTCTCCCAAATCACAAGGTTACAGTGATAGATTAATTGGTTATTGGTGATACCAGTGAACAACACTAGCACAGGCAACATCCTCCAGATGGTCCACAAGCTTGTTTCTTCCATTTCTTCTTTTTCTTCTAAAAGTGGTTCTGGTTCCTTTGGAGCCTGTGGTCTGCAGTTTGATGGCGTGTTTTCGGGCCGATTGAATGATCTGGCGCCTTGTTGTCTCCGAGAAGATTCCATGGGGTGAGCGACCTCGGGGCCAAGAAGCTGAGAGTTGTGACGTGAGCCCACGATTTCTTGCTGCTCTCGCCAATTAAAATGTTGAGGAAGTTTAAAAACATCAAGACGGGTGCGGGAGGCGAGCAAGTGTTCAGCGCTGCCTACCAGCTTCTCACTGCTGCCGGAGGAAGGTGTCTGCGTGTAATGGTCCTTCCCTCCCTCTCACTCACTGATCCCAAAGGAAGACCCTGTGATTGAATGGTCTGTCTGTTTCCCTCAGTGCTGTCGGACGATGAGAACGAAGCTCTGGGCCTGCAGTTTGTGGATTGGACTGTACTTCCTGATTGCTCGTTTTCTGGTGCTATTTTGCTAATCTGGGCCATTTAGAACAGAGATGCGGAGAAACTTTTTCACCCAGAGAGTGGTGGATATGTGGAATGCTCTGCCCCAGAAGGCAGTGGAGGCCAAGTCTCTGGATGCATTCAACAGAGAGTTAGATAGAGCTCTTATAGATAGCAGGGTCAAGGGATATGGGGAGAGGGCAGGAACGGAGTACTGATTATGCATGATCAGCCATGATCACAGTGAATGGCGGTAGTGGCTAGAAGGGCCGAATGGCCTACTCCTGCACCTACTGTCTATTGACATTGAATTGGGGTAGCCCGCAGATAATAAACACTGATCTGAACTGAAAATGAACTGTTTTGATTTTGTTTTTTATGTTCTGTGTTTTTACTTGTTTTTTTCTTGTTGGCATTTGCGAGATTTTGTTTTCTGTGCATGGGAGGGTGATGTTTATCTTTGAACAGGTTCCATGATGTTTCTTTGTTTCGTGGCTGTCTGGGAAGAGGTATCTCCTCATTGTATACTGCATACATACTTTGATAATAACTGTACTTTGAATCCTTTGAGTCCTTTGAAATGTCCTTAGAGTAGGCACATGGAAAAGAGGAGAAAGTGAGTTTGATTGGCATGTAAGAAAGAATGAGAATGGCATTGAAAAATGCTTTAAAAATGGATAGGTGAATTTACAAAGGCCAGAATTTCATAGCTGAAAGTCACTCATAAGCTGGGAGTCCTCTGTAATCACAATTGGGCCAACTACTCCAATATAAATGTAATTAGATAGCCCAGAGAGGGGCAAACAGCAGACAATTCAGGTTAATTATGTGTTATTATCTCTTATATCTTTTGACCTAGAGGCAGGCATTCAGTTTACTGAGTCTATACTAGATATCAGAGTGGTCCCATTAACCCCTTTCCCCTATTTTCCTATCAACTTTCCTTTGATTGTCACCCAGCTGGGTGATAGGCAATCTACATGTTTGATTTAGCTTTGTGTACCTGTTATAGTCATTATCAGTTTCAATGTAGCTGTGCTTTATACATCTAAAGCTCATAACCAAAAATATATAATTTTGGCAAATAATAATCATGACCCAAGAAAATGCCCACAAAGTGAAGTAAATGTAAAAATGTAAAACTTCAATCTTCACTTTATTTTTTAGCCGCCATCTTCGAGGGGTGATTGATAAGTTCATGGCTTAAGGTAGAAGGAGACAATTTTAGAAAACCTAGCGCATTTATTTTTCAACATAGTCCCCTCCTACATTTACACACTTAGTCCAGCGGTCATGGAGCATACGGATCTTGGACCTCCAGAAAGTGTCCACAGATGGGTGATTGATAAGTTCATGGCCTAAGGTAGAAGGAGACAATTTTAGAAAACCTAGCACATTTATTTTTCAACATAGTCCCCCCCTACATTTACACACTTAGTCCAGCAGTCATGGAGCATACAGATCCCTTCTTAGTAGAAGTGGTCCACAGCTGGGGTGATTGATAAGTTCGTGGCCTAAGGTTGAAGGAGTCAATTTTAGAAAACCCAGCACATCTATTTTTCCTACATTTACACACTTAGTCCAGTGGTCGTGGAGCATACAGATCCCTTCTTTGTAGAAGTCGGCATCTTGGACCTCCAGCCATGGTCCACAGCATGGGGTGATTGATAAGTTCGTGGCCTAAAGTAGAAGGAGATGAGTTATTAAGTTCAAACTTTCTGCAGTATCACTCAAAGAGTTGAACTGTATGTGCATGTAACGAGAGCGTGTTGGACCTCCAGGTGGTCCACAGCAGCCGTGATTAATAAATTTATGGCCTAACAGAAGGAGATGAGTTATACAGCTCTCGTTACATGCATGTGCATTTCAACTCTTTGAGTGATTGTGCAGAAAGTTTGAAGTTAATAACTAATCTCCTTCTACTTTAGGCCACAAACTTATCAATCACCCCATGCTGTGGACCACATTTGGAGGTCCAAGACACCGACTTCTACAAAGAAGGGATCCGTATGCTCCACGACTGCTGGACTAAGTGTGTAAATGTTCGAAAAATAGATGTGCTGGATTTTCTAAAATTGACTCCTTCTACCTTAGGCCACAAACTTATCAATCACCGTTCGTAGTTTTGATGTGTTTTACGGAGCATAATTTCTACAATGTTGCATCAAAAGGATGAACTAGTTAGCAGAGCAGACTTGATGGGCTGAATGGCCTAATTCTGCTCCTATGTCTTCAATAGACATGTCATGGTGTTCACTCACAGCTGTGGAGTGAAGCAGAACATCACATCTGAGAAACATTTAGATCGAGACTGGGAAGTTTCAAGCCACTTACCTTCCTCATCATCTATGGGAAGAAAATGTAATTAGACTTCCAGCTACATACAATTGAATTATTTAAGTGTTCTGTTATTTCCAAGTGGCACTTTGCAACATTCAGATTTACTTTTGTAAAATTGATGGAGATGAATGAATTTTCTCGGAAGTTCTGCCTGGTGTTCTCCACCTCAGGTGTGTTGACATGCATGTGTGTGTGAGAGCAGTGAGTTCCCTTCATTTCCTCCCAATTTAACACAAGTAGGGCTTCTTTGACTTGTACCATGATCCAGATCAGACAAATGAATTGTAAAATCAGCCAGGATCATTAATCAGTACAGCTGTGTAGCCACGTCAGTTCTGGTTGACTGTATTTCTATCCAATTTACATCTGGTAAATTGGGTTTACAGGGACAAATAAAACACCCCATGGGACAAAGTACAACAAGTCGAGTACTCTGTATCTCATGAACATTGCTGTCATGCTATAATAACATTTATATTCTGGGTGGAGCACAAGTATAAAATGGGTATTTCAGAATGAACCCTCTCTCTGGTGCACACTATGATTCAAAGCAGAGAGAGATTTATTAATCACTAGGAATTGCAGTAGAATTGATCTGACATGCACTGCCTACTTGGGTTAAGGGAACAGACTAATGCATTTTCAAGGACAAGGTTCTGTTAGGGTTGCAAGCACTCATTTGCCGAGAGTTTTCCTGCTTTGAAGAATCCCGTGAGCAGTCCAGGAAAACCTCATGGGGACGCTCACAAAGAGGCTCACACTGCTTCTGCGCAGGCACAGGCCTGTCTTGGTAGAACTGCACCAGGTATGCTGAAGCTTGCAGAGCACATAAGATTGTAAGCACAGCATTTGTGTCTGCTGACTGATATATTTTTGAATCATTGGGAGATGGATGGAGAGGGTGCATGTACTGTACAATTCCCATCTGTTATTTAAATCTCATAGACTGTGAAGTTGCCCAAGAGGCTTCCTTGTTCTTCTCTTACTACCCTGAGATTCAGTAGAGAGGAACAGGAAATCTCTTAAGTTCTTTTGGAACTTGAAACGCTGAAGCCTTAAAAAAATTTAGAGGTTTTTTCTCTATCTATTTTCCCTTTCCTGAGTTTCCCTGTGGAGGTTTCAGATGCTTCCTCCTGATTTTGGCAACCAAGAAAATAAAGGGAAAAAAATATAGTGTCAGGTTTGTCCCAGAATTCATTATGGTTGTATAGGCCCTATGTTAGAGGATTTCATTAAGAGTTTTGATAGTTGTGCATTGGCCAGTTTATATCTCATTTCCTGAGAGGCTGTGGTTACATGAGATGGCCCTGGTAAACTTATTAAGTTCCATAGTTAGTACAGATGTGCACTGCATGCCTCTTGTTTGGACACTCAGCTTACAAAGTTCAGATATTGTGACAGCATCCTGCTGGACTGACGTTCACTGAACAACACACGTGACATGCTGGAGGGACTCAGCAGGCCAGGCAGCATCCGTGGAAAAGAGTAAACAGTCAATGTTTCAGGCCAAGACCCTTCATCAGGACTGGAGAAAAAAAAGATGAGAAGTCAGAGCAAGAAGCTGGAGGTAGGGGAGAAAGAAGTACAAGGTAGTAGGTGACAGATGAAACTGGGAGGAGAGGGGTGATGTTGATTGGTGAAAGAGATCAAGGGCTGGAGGTGGGGGAATCTGATAGGGAAGGACAGAAGACCATGGAAGACAGGGAAGTGGGAGGAGCACCAGAGGGAGCTAATGGGCAGGTAAGGAGATAAGGTGAGAGAAGGGAATGAGAATGGTGCAAAGTGGGGGAGGTATTACTGGAAGTTTGAGTAATCGGTGTTCGTGCTATTACGTTAGAGGCTACCCAGACGGAATATAAGGTGTTCCTCCAGCCAGAGTGTGGCTTCATCATGGCAGTAGAGGAGACTATGGACTGGCATGTCAGATTGGGAATGGGAAGTAGAATAGAAATGGCCAACGGGAGATACCACTTTTTCTGGCAGACAGAGTGTAAGTGCTCGTCGAAGTGGTCTCCCAATCTCTACCGAGTCTCACTGGAGGCCACTGGATACAGTAGGTGACCCCAACAGACTCAGAGGTGAAGTGCCAGCTCAGCTGGAAGGACAGTTTGGGACCCTGAATGGTACTGAGGGAGGAAGTGTAAGGGCAGGTGTGGCACTTGTTCCACTTGCAAGGGTAAGTACCAGGAGGGACGAGTGGACAAGGGAGTCTCATAGGGAACGAACAGTGTAAATGGAAAGTGGGACAGTGGGATCCCATTGGAGATGGCAGAACTTACAGAGGTGATATGAGATGCGCCATCCTTGTTGCTACACTAAACCTCTTGTGTATGAGTTACAAGGTTGTGGGATCAAGCTTCGTCTACAAAGTACAATCACCTCATTGACTTCATGAACAGTCTAGGGATGTCGAGGGTTAATCAGTTACAAATGGTAGAATGCTGTAGCAACCTGCCTTGTGAAGCAAAGACAATGAAGATTGATCTTCTTTTGACACTTCCGTGTACAGATGGAGGGTATTGGAAACTTATACTTCAGCATATCCACTGAAAGTGACATCCCAGGTATTCATAGGTTTTTCATGGATCCTCTCTTTATAAATACTATGAACTGCCATGCCCAGCAGTAGGCACTTGATGCCCGTAAAGGGTTCAATTTTGACGTTACACAATGAGCAACTGGGAGAGCAGGTTGAATCTGAATTTGTATGTTATCAGTTGCTTAACTCAGTACTATTCAATGCTGGGTTAAGGTGGATTACTCAGCCCTAATTTCACAATACATAGCCATACAAGAAACTCACATACGACCCCCAGAGTCATGCTGCTTTGTCAGTTAATTTGTTAGTGTAGATTACCCTGAATGTAGGTGGGTGACAGGACTATTCTATCAGGGTATAGATTAGAGATTAGATTAGCTTTATCTGCCACATGTACATCAAAACAACCAAACACACAGTGAAATACATTGGGTGTGCAGCTTTGGGCTGTTGTGCCTCCTCCTTGGTGATAGTAATGAGAAGAGGGTATGTCCTGGATGGAGAGGGTCCTTCATGATATATGCTGCCTTCTTGATATAGGTGATGGGTGTGACAGAGACAATGGGTTACAGGGAACCGTGGGGAACTGGATTGATTTGAGAGCTGACAGCAATTCAGTGGGCCAAATAGCCTCTGGTATTGTAGAAAAACATGAAAATACAAATATGAAAAAGTAACGTGATGGTTTCTCATCTTTGTTTCCAATTCCCAATAGAGTTTCATTCACTCTTTATCTCTATAACCACTTATAGTCCCTTACCTCTTGAAATTTCTGCACTTATCCAAATCTCCCTTACTGTGAGAACACTAATTTCTTTGATCCATCATTGCTGTCTGTGTCTCCAGCTGACAAGGCACCAAACTCTGAATTTCTTACCCTTAACCCCTCTGCCTTGCCACCTCTCTCCCCTTTTAAGATATTTGTTCAAGCATTTCCCTTGAATCAGAACCAGAATCTTCATTTATTATCACTATCGCATGCTGTGTAGTTTGCTGTTTTGCAGCAGCAGGACAGTATAATACATTTTAAAAAATTGCTATAAATTACAATATGAAATAGGAAAACATAAACCGTGCGAAAAGTGAGGTAGTGTTCATGGTCTGTGAGAAATCTGATAGTGGAGGGGAAGCAACTGTTCCTAAAACATATAGTATGTGTTTTCCGGCTCTTGTACCTCCTCCCTGGTGGTAGCAATGAGAAGAGGGCATGTCCTGGATGGTGAGGGACTTTAATGAAGGATGCCACCCTGTTGAGGCATGTTGAGGATGTCCTTGATGGTGAGGAGGCTAGGCCCATACCCTAGATGGTGCCTCCTTACTCTAGATAGTGATTCAGCCAGTCAGAATGCTCTCCACAGTGCATCTGTTCAACCTTTTGCGTTCTATTAAAATGTAAAGTACTCTTTTTGTTTTGGTATAGTCTTATTACTCATTTCATTTTAAATATGTTCGTGGCAAAATTCACCAGCCAACGGTGTTGAGTAATCACTGCTTCAGGGCACCTTGCAGACTGCATTTTTCCCAGGTTGTATTCTTCTTCTGACTGCTTTCTGTTGCCACATATCGTGCATACTGAGCTTAACTAAAATTGATTCTCAGTACTATCACTGATTATCCTTTGCTATTATAAGAACGTAAAATGAAGCAGGAATCATTCCCTGAAGTCTGCTGTGCAACTCAACAAGATCATGGCTAATCTTTTACATTAACTTTTTTTTGTCCTATACCTTATTCCTTGATTCCTCTAATACACAGAAATCAATCAGTCTCATTTTCAAAGGAATCAAAGGGATCCACATCTCTGCTGGTAGAGAATTACAATTTTATGAGTGAAGTAAGTTCTTTTATTAAAGTTAGAAATGAGTAAACCTTAATTTTAAGACTATGAAACCTAGTTTTAGGCTTCTCACCTGGGAGAAATATTGTCCAGTATCTATCCTATGAAGGTTTCCAACATAGAGTTCTATAGCACCAAAACAGGCTCTTCAGCCCAACTAGTCTATGCCAACCAAGATGCCTCATACAAGTTAGTCCCATTTACCAGTGTTTGGCCCATAATCTTCTGCACCTTTTCTGTCCCTGTAACTGCCCAACTGTAATTCTTCAAAACACTGAATAAAGGGCTCGCCTACTTAATTTCCCCTCCTAATTTCCTCTCTTATGACAGACCAATCATTCCAGATTGGTGAGAATCTGGTTAATCTTGGGCAGCACAGTAGCCTAGTGGCTAGCACAGCGTTTTACAGTACAGGCGGCCTGGGTTCATTTCCCGCCGCTGTCTGTCAGCAGTTTGTACGTTCTCCCCGTGACTGTGCGGGTCTCCTCTGGCTGCTCCGGTGTCCTCCCACAGTCCAGAGAAAATTGGTCATAGTAAATTTTCCAGTAATTAGGCTAGGATTAAATCAGGGGATTGCTGGGTGATGTGGATGGAAGGGTTAGAAGGGCCTATTCTGCGCTGTATCTCAGTAAAAGTTTGTTAAAAATTACAAATTTTGCTTATTCATTCTGGAGCAGGAGTACCCATTCTTCTGATAAGGAGGCCAAAAGTGTACACATTACTCCAGCATAGTCTTACCAAGGCTCTATAATTGTAATAAGATGTTTACATTATACTCAGATTCTTTGGCTTTCTTCCCTTAAACTCTAAATTAATTTTTGTTTCTTACTCCATCCTTATTCTTTAGTTTCAATAACTTGAAATAACATTCAAAGAAGGACTAGAAGAGGCAGTGTGTGCAAATATGACCCATCCCCATGAACATAATACACAGCCCTCTGCTGAATGAAATCTAATCACAGGATTGCCGAAGATCTTATGCCTGATCAAGGTAGATGCATGTTGCTTTGGTTGGCGTCAGCAATAGGCAAAGTGTGTGGGAAACTTCAACACAATGTCTCCTGAAGAGCTCTGTCCATTTGCTCCTCTGGACGGCAACAAGATTAGAAGTTATGGACAGGCTGTGCTCTGTTTTTATGGTCAAGAATAAGAGTTAGCCTATCAGCACGGTGAATTTATCTGTGGTGCCTGGAATAGGGGGCTTTGCACACTGGGTCATCTTTACACGTGTTTTTCTCTTGCAGATACAAATGTGATCAGATACATCCAGCTAGCGGAGATGAAGCTCAGCAGAAGCTCACAGAAAGAGAAGGAAGCACTGTAAATGGATCCATTCCTCCAGGATTATGAACAGACAATTGGGATGCTGACTGGAGGGCTATATTTCAGCATAAAACTTTGTTCCGTGGATTGGATGCTTGCCTGCGCAACACTGACTTTGGTTCCTCAGCTGAAGAACTGCAGCACTGCAGAACATACCAAGTTCAGCAGCTTTGTGGAATTGGGAGTGGACTGGAAAAAAGCCCAGGCTGTGATGTCATTACAAGACCATAGGCAAGCTTGGTTAAGACTTTTTCACCTGTCTTGCTTGTCACAGAAGGTTAAACACTGAGAAAGCTCTATTGATAACAGGAATTGGCAAATATTTATTGAAAACATGAAAAGCAGTGCAGTATCATTCAATAAGAATGGGGAAATGAGTGCTTTTGCAATGACATCACAACAATTCCATAAAATGGTCAACTCCAAGTATCCTGACTAAAAACTGGGCAAGCGAGACCATCTTAACACAATAGGTTTTGTAGGAAGAATACAAAACTTTTGTGCATTCTTGTACATTTGCACTGTCATTTAACCTTTTCTCGTTAAAGGTTTGGGATGGAGGGAAGAGCTGAGAGTGACTATTTATTAATCTAGGTCTTGTTTAAAATAATACACAAGAATTATTATATTAAAATTTAAAAACCCTGTATAGACCGTAAGAGAAAACAAGTATCTACTATTATCAATTTTGATATTTGTGCTTTAAATTAAAAAGTATAACTTTTCCTGAAGTGGAATTAGATGTGATGTGACACGAACATTGAGTATGCTCAGTGGAATGGTTAAACCAAAGTGGAAGTGGAACACAATTGTTTGCAGAACTGAAGAACCATGAATTAACATCATTGTGCTTGTCTCAAGTTCCTCTGCCAAATATTTTAGTGAGAACCATTAGAAAAAAGCAGTGCATTTGGAAGCTAGAGAAATGAGAGAGAAAGGACGGAAGGGAGAGAAGGCTGCCAAAAAAAGTCAAGTATTTATATATTTAACTAATAAACTTTAGTTTTTACATCAGTAGACCCCATCAGTTGCAGCATACAAATACAAACAGGTAGTTCTAACACAACAGGTCTTAGAAATGTTAATACATCCACTTCCCAAGTTAACCAACAGTCACAAATTCATTAATGTTATTGGCTTTGAGCTGTTTGATGATTTATGGGAAAATCTCTCCCACAGTCCATCAGGCCCACTACAAGTGAATGCAGAATGAACTCGTCATTTAAATGCAAGTGTTCCTAATGCTGCACATCAATTTGCCAAGAACTAGGAAAAGAATTCAGCTTTTCAGTTATGTTATCAGGAGTGAGCCGTGATGTTAATATGGCATAAGAACCAGAAATCCTGGTAATGCATGGTGAAGGTAATGCAACAGTTGCTGGGTATTTACACCGTTTTCTCTTCTGCTTTATGATTGCACGTATTTTGATATCAATGGTACAATAAGTGTGTTGTTAAAGGAAGATACAAGATGCAAAATAATTACAGCACAACATTTGCTCTATTAGCCTTTGGTTAATCAGTCCCTTTATAATCTGAGTATTACTAGTTGTGTTTAGACAGTGCAGTAATCACGATGGTGGTTTAGGGGAGTGTGCTATAAAATATATTCCAAACAAAATGTACTGAATATACCAGTCTTTTTAGGTGGTCACATTTATGTCAGGAGTTAAGCTGTGTGCTCTTATAACTAAGGAGGCATTACTTTTAACAAATCTAAAGATGAAAATGTAGTCTTCAAAACTTGTCATTTCCAACTTCTCAGTTCATAATTAGTAATTTATAATTCTCTCCCAGTTATTTTACCATTTCAAGGGGGTCTTATTATTGGCTGAAAATAAAGCACTTTAACATAATTCCTCGGTCACATCTCAAAGCTCTGAATATGTTTCAGCTAATAATATAGAGTTGTACAGTGCAATAATGGGCCCTTAAGCCAACCTCATCCACACAGAACTTTCTGTCCATCTACACTGATCCCACTGGTCTGCATTGGGACCATATCCTTCTATGCCTTGCCTGTTTAAATGTCAGCTGAACAACTCTTAAACATAGTTAAACATCTAAATCCATCATCTCCTTCTGGTAGTGTGTTCCTGATAACACCTATTTTCTGTGTTTTTAAAAAAAAACCTTTACAACTTCTTCATATCTTAAACCCGTACCCTAACATAAATCTATAGTGCACTGCAACTCTTGGGTCTGTTTAGTCTGTGCTAAACTGTTATTCTCACTTGTCCCATTGTCCTGCACATGGACCATAGCCCTCCATCCCCTTCCCATCCACATACTCATCCAAATTTCTCTTAAACATTGCAATCAAATACAGGGAGCAGGTTATGACTATCTATGCTATTTGTATCTTTCAATCTTGTATTCTTACATATTGTACTTCTACCACATTTAAATTGCATTTATCCACGCAAATGTAATAGCCTCATAATGTGCTTCCACAAGCAGCAGTATGAGAACTGAATACTTAATCTGGAAATTTGATGATGAGAAGATATTCCATGCAAGAGCGTCAGGCACTTCATTCATTCTGGATCAGTGGGTGAGATGGATAGGTTATTTATTTGAGGTCTCCTCTGAAGTATAAACAACCAGGAGTGCCCCATTCCCTCAGTGCTGCTATCATTTGCATTGTTTGCTCATCGAAGAGCAATCTTTGACCCCACAGCTACCAAAATGTTTAAAAGTGCTGGACCATAACAGAGTGGAAGGAACTTCCTGCTTCGATGGTGGAAAGTAGCTCAGGAAGATCACAATGCAACCAATTCAAAATCAAATGCAGAAAGGTCTATTTTTACAGACCAAGTTATTTTGCGTCCATTTTTGACTTTAGAAACTTGGAAACATAGAAAGCTTACAGCACAGTACAGGCCCTTCGGCCCACAATGCTGTGCTGAACATGTACTGACTTGAGAAATTACCTAGGATTACCCATAGCCCTCTGTTTTTCTAAGCTCCATGTACCTATCTAGGAGTCTCTTAAAAGACCCTATCTTATCTTCCTCCACCACCGTTGCCGGCAGCACATTCCACGCACTCACCACTCTCTGCATAAAAAACTTACCCCTGACATCTCCTCTGTACCTGCTTCCAAGCACCTCTAAACAAGAGTTGGTGACTCACAGTTAGTCAGGTTGAGGAGAATACTGAGTTCTCATTACAAATTTATGTGACCAGTTCATACACGTACTTCATGCTAGTGGTGTATTAGTATTATATAAATGCTCTTGATTTTATGTAGAACTCCTTAATTAGCATGTTCTTGAGGAAAAAGCTGGTATTGATCACTCTATCAGTGTTATTGATTTGTTAACAAAACAACGTGAAGCTTAGGGTTGGGTTGATCTTTTTCTAATTCTTAATTCAGTTCACTTTTGAATATTGAACCTGATGTAAATGTTTTTTTCCACTAGCATCAATTCTTAAAGTGCTTATCCATTGTGTGTTCATGGTTCTGAGGTGCACATTTTAAGAAGGCCCGGAATTCACCTGTCAGTCTGTGTTGAGTTAATCAATTCGCACTCGAGCAGCAACTGGGAATGAATGAGACTACAGATGTGTGAGATTTCTGTTTCTCAGTAGTGGGTAAGCTTTGAAGAAATGCAATCAAGTGGACGAGAATTGGATCGGTCTCAGCTCTATGACTCGCCACACTGCAAATGGCCTAAAGAGACAACCGTGAGGAAAGGACATTATGATCTATTTTCTCTTTCTAACTCTGGGCACGGAAACCAATTGCAGCATACACTTTGCTTTGCTGATATAAAGCAAACTCTGCACAGACCCAGAATTGAATCTGTAAAGCTTTCACGATGGCTCAGACTTCGATAATCATTATCAGAGGTTCCACAGACCCCTTGGTTAATGGTAGGGGTCCATGGTATAAAAAAACAACGGGAACCCCTGCACTAGACAAACTCAATTGTCAAGAAATCAAAAACAAAAAATAACTTGCTTATTCGGTTACGTACCCCGTAACTGGGTGTCTGACCAGCAGAGAAAGAAGAATCCTTTGGAGTCTGGTGGTACCAAACTAAAGGTGTTTATTAGTAAACTACACAATACAATATCAAAAATGCAAATATACATATAAAACAAGTTAGCAGTAATAAACCTAAAAGTGTAGGAATAATAATAATCAATAATAAACAAGTTCTATCGATGTCTAGGGGTAAACGAATTGTCATAGGAAAGTATAGAGTTCAGTTCATAAATGCTGAAGTAGTTATGGTTGTTGTATTGAAATCGTTGGAGAGAGAGAGCGAGAGATTAAGCAACTGCAGTCAGCAAACCTTCCTGTTGCCTTTTGATTCCGTTGCACCGTTGTTGTGGTGGTCGTTCAGCTATCACCCCTCCGTCCTTCAGCTAGACCGTTCCTCTGTGGTGGACTCGTCACTCGGGCACGAGTGGACACACACACCAGTCCCCACCGGCCCTGCTGTAACACTGTGAGCTTTACTGACCGATCTCCTGGTTCGGTCTCCGAAGCCCCCCACATTTCCTGTGGGTTCCAACACTCAGTCAGTGTCCACTGGTGTGTCTGAAGGGTGTCTCTCCAGACCTGTCTTTTATCCCCACTCACGGGGTCTCAGCTATCCATCAACTCTGAATGACCGTGTCCATCAAATCAGGCCACTGCTGCTATCTCCTGAGGAATGTTAACAAGCCAAGTACAGTCCTTGTAGTAGAAGGTAAATAATCCAAGAAGAGTCATAATACAGTAAATCAACAGTCTCTCTCCCCCTCTTATCTGTAGCAAATGTTCTTGCCTGGGCTTTATCTCTCTCTCATGAGCAGCATAACAACAGCAATAGTTCATAGTTCTCGGGGGGGGGGGGGTTGGAAATGGTTAACTCTGCACCCCATTGTCCATCAGGTCTGTTCATCACTCATAACAATTCCAACATAGGTAGCCTTTCAGCCCATTCTCATCCATGTTGGTTCTCACCACTGCAGTCCAGTAAATCCTATTCTCTTTTTCAGTTTCCTATAGCCCTGCAACTCCCCTTTGATTCTTTGGCATTTCTCCACATGTTTGCATTTACCAGTGAATCTATAAGCATACGTCTGGGATGCAGGGGTGAAATTATGTGGGCCATAGGGGGGAGGGGGAACTCACAACACTGCACATAAGGCCTGGATCATATCCAGGTCTCCGGAGTTGTCAGCCAGCAGCACTAACTACTGCACCTGCTTGCCACTGGATTTAACAGGAGTTAAATGAAAACAAATAAAATCAATTGAGGAAAGTTGAAGGAGCACTCCTGTACGGCTCATGGTCCACTGATGCTAACTTGGTCATGCGCTATTGTTGGGAGCTTGGTTGCCAAGGATGGACTTGCATTGAATAGTGATAGTAATTATGAATGTACAACCTTAATTTGATCTGGATTTCTTCAAGAGTTGTCACGCAGTATGCTTCTGGGTGTGATAGTTGCCTACAGTGAACTGATTTGAAGGGTATACTGGTTTATCTTCTCTAGTACTACTGCAGCTACCTTAGTGTGCTGCAAATCAAGTCTTATTGTTGCATCTGGAAGGAAGGAGGATTTCATTTGTGCCACATGAATTAGATCGTAACATCACATCTCAGTCATTGGTCTTAACAGAAGAACTTTGACTTTACTGAAGTGTTTTAAAATTCCTTTACATTTATGTTTTAAAAGCCTTAAATTCAATGAACTTGCTCTCAAAATGGAGCTTGTCAGCATGGATAAAACATGCCATATTTGGTAGAGATTGGCAGGTTTATCTCAAACGTTAAAGGTGATATGATAAATATCGAAGTATTAATGTGTAAATCCATTTGATGAAATGCACTGACTGAAGTAGATTACTTTAAGCAATTTACAGTAAATGGGAGGTTTTTATACATTTAATTATTTTTTAGTCTTTCCTGGCATCTGTTATGTTTTGTAACTCCAGAAACTAATTGAAAGAAAACCATAAAAGCCAGGACATTTGCCACCTTAGTTTTTCTGTCCTCTTTTAGTGAGGGGTGACGTGGTGCCATTCACGTACTTCTTACATATAACCTTAATGAATTACGTACACAAACAAAGAATTCTTAATCAAACAATGCATTTAGAATGTTACTCAAATATTATTAAAATATTAAATTCACTACACTCCTCCCTGATTAGCTATAAATAACAACTCAACATAGAATGCTTCTCTGCATCTCAACTCAAAATATGTAATATATTGTTCTCTCATCATTATATAATATGCACAACTACTACTAATACAAGTACTACATAGATATCCACAACATAGTAAATATTAATTTGTCCTATTCAAGTGTAAAGATTTAATTGCTGTGGAGAATTTCTTGCTCTTGTGCAATAACGTCTTTCCTGATGGGTGGGGGTGGGGGGTGGGGATTGCAGTGGTCACTCTGTTTGGCAGGTGAGGCTTGTGGCTGTGAAACAATTTCAGGCTCTGGGGCCTCCTCTGTGGTGATCACAGGAGTGGTCTCTGGGACTGTAGGAAGTGGTTCTTTGCTCTCTAAGAATTGACTCTGATCAATGTGTCATCTCCACTCTGTTAGAGAGTGGTCTAGTTCTGTCCAAGTACCCACTTTTGATCACCTCTGTAGTCCATCACCAGGACTGCTTGTCCAGGAGTGAAGCATTGAATCTCCTCAGTTTCTCCCAGTTGTTTCTCCTACATATTCACTCTGAGGTTGGATTTGAGGAGATCCAAGCGTGGGCACAAGGGACGACCCAGGAACAGCACAGCTATTGAGTTGTTGGCTGTGGAATGTGCTATGTTGTGATAGGCAAAGAGGAAATCAGCAAGCCCCTGATTCATTGTAGTGTTTTCTGCTGACATTGTGCTCAGCACATTCTTTAGAACCTGGACAAACCTTTCTGCCAAACTATTTCTAGCTAGGTGGTACAGTGCAGATGTAGTATCAAGTCAAGTTTATTGTCATTTAACTATTTATACTGTCAAACAAGACAATATTTCTCCAAACCAGAGTGTAAAGCGCAGTAGTACACATAACACACATAAAACACACAATAACTTAGGAAAGCAAGGATAAAATCTACAGATGAATTGCACATAAATAAACCAAGTAAAGTGCATACATTAAATATTGTAACATACAGAACAGATTAACTGATGAAACTTCAAATGCAGGGACTTCAAAAGCCTAATGGCCTGAGGGAGGAAACTGTTTCCCATCCTGACCGTTCTTGTTTTTATGCATCAGAGTCTCCTGCCTGATGGTAGAAAGTCAAAGAGGATGCTGGATGGTTGGGTGGGATCCTTGAGAATATAAAGAGCTCCCATTAAATGTCCCCGATGGATGGTATGGAGACCCTTATGATTCTCTCAGCAATTCTCACAGTCTTTTGTAGGGGCTTCCAGTCTGATACCCTGCTGCTCCTGTACCAGATGGAGATGCAGCTTGTTAGGACACTCTCAATGGTACTCCTATAAAATTCAGTTAAAATGGTGGTGGTGGTGGGGGGGGGGGGGGGGGTGGGTTCTTGCTTGCCTCTATCTCCTTCGGAAGTGGAGGCGCTGCTGTGTCTTCTTGTTCAGGGAGGTGTTATTAAGGGCTAGGTGAGGTCATCTGTGATGAGAACTCCCAGAAACTTGGTGAACTTAACTGGCTCTCCGGAGAGGGGAGTGGTTCATCTGCACCTGCCTGAAGTCCATAGTGATTTCCTTGGTCTTCTTCATGTTCAGACTTGGGTTGTTCTTCTCACCTCAATCCACCAGCCGCTCCACTTCCTCTCTGTACCTTGACTCATCATCATTGTTATGAGGTCAGCCACTGTTGTGTCATCCGCAAACTTGATGATATGGTTTGAGCTGAAACTGGCAACACAGTCACACATCAGTAGTGTGAACAGCAGTGGGCTGAGCACACAGCCAGTTCTCAGCACAATGGGACTAGAGACACGGACAGACTGTGGCCTTTCTGTTAAGAAGTCCAGGATCCAGTTGCAGAAGGAGGTGTTGAGATCCAGTGAGGAAAGTTTTCCCACCAGTTTCTATGGTATGATGGAGTTAAAAGCCAAACTGAACTCTACGAACAGCAGCCTGACATATGAGACTCCATTTTCCAGGTGGGACAGGACAGAGTGGAGGGCTTAGGCTATTTCATCATTAGTGGATTGATTCAAGTGATAAGCAAACCGGAATGGGTCCAATGTAGCTGGGCATAAGGTGTTAATGCGCTCCATGTCACCGACTAAATGCTCTGGAACACCAGTCCTGGAGAAGAGGCTTCTCAACACATCGACAGTATATGATGCGGTAGTAGAGGCTACTGGGAACACTTCTGGCCACTTTGTAGTTGCATCCACTATTACCACAAGAAATTTGTGTCCATGAATGGTCCGGCAAAATCCACATGAATCCTCTGCCAGAGCACTGAAGGCCATTCCCAGGGATGGAGAGGTGCTGCTCTTGGCATCATCTAGGCATTCTGGCATCCCAAACAGTGCCTGGCAAGCTGTTCAATCTGTTGATCTATCCCAGGCCACCTGACAAAGCTTTGAGCCAACACCTTCATCTTGTCCACGCCTAGATGACCAGCATGTAGCTCCTCCAACACATTAGCTTTTAGCTGGGATAGTACAGCAACTTTAAATCTCCACCTATGGCAACCCCCTTCAAGGGCAAAATCATCCCGGCACTGGTAAAGATAGGGGAACTGGAATTTCTGCTGCACATTCCAGCCATTTTGGGTTGCCATGTAGACCCGAGACAGTGTGGGGTCTTTTCTGCTTTCCTTTGGGATCATCTCTGCTGTAATAGGGAGCCTTTCATTTGGCATTAGGGAGAATATGTCAAGAGGAGTGTCCTCTTTCATAAAGCTTTCAGGTACTCCCTTTCCCAAGGGTAAGTGTGACAATCCATTAGTATTTCCATGATTGGTTGTCCTCTTGAATTCGATCTGGTAATTGTGTCCTCTAGGAAGCAGTGTCTACCTCTGCATTCGTGCCACTGCTGTTAGTGGAACATCCTGCTGTGGATTGAAAATGAATACTAGTGGTTAACAATCAGTAATGAGGGTAAACTCTCTCCCATATTTTACCCCCAGACCAGACTCTTTGTCAATCTGTGCATAATTAATCTCTGCAGCAGTAAGGGCGTGTTATGCAAAGGCTCTGGGGCACTCACTTCCATCACTCATAACGTGACGACTGCACCTATAGCATAAGGCGAGGTGTCACAGGCAAGCTTCCCTGATCTGTAGTGATGAGCTCAAGAGGAGGACCACAGTAGCCAGGTTCAACTGGAACCTGTAATAGTAATTGACAAATCCTAAATAGGACCACAACTGTGACACGTCCTCTTGGCTTTGGGCATCTACCACTGCTTGAATGTTCTCAGTACACTGGTGTAATCCTTGTGCATCAATAATCTGATGACGGTAAGTGATGCTTGGTTTAAATAATTCATCCCAACAATAAGTCGACTATAGCGATAAAGCCCTTTTTGAGTGTTTATGGTGAGAAACACTTTGGACTCTTCTTCCATCTCCATTTTAGGTAGGCTTTAGCTAAGCCCACTTTGCTGAAGTATTTCCCTCCAGAAACGTTTGCAAAGATCTTCTCTATCCTGGGCAGAGGGTATTAATCTACTTTGAGTATTGGGTTGATGATGAACTTAAAATCAGCAGAGATCCTGATAGACCCATCCTTTTTGGCTGCTGGAACCACTGACATTGCCCATGGGCTCCACTCAACTTGGAAAGAACTCTTACAGCCTTCATGAGACTTAGCTCACTGGCTACTTTATCACAGCTGTTGTAAGGAACTGGACAGGCATTATAAAACTTGCTGTGGTATTTTTATTTAATACCATTTTACCCTTGATACGTTTGCGTTTTCCAATGCCATCCTTGGGTACTGCTGTGGTGTCATCCAGTACCTTTCTTAATTCACTTTCAGTTGGTGTTATTACAGGGGATGTGGCATGCAGATTGGTGGGTGGATCTCCAATCAACTCGTAGTTGTCTCAGCCACTCACAGCCCCACAATGCTGACCTTCCCACGTTTTACCACATACAAGTTTTTGGTTGTTGTGTAGAAGTTACAAATGTAATTCCCCCAGGAGTTACCTTCTCTCCAGTTTAAGTTCTTAGTGGGATATTTACAGGCTGTTTAGTCTATTTGAAATGCCCATTTTGTTGAATGACTGAAACAGCCAAGCCAATGTCCAATACCATTTTAATTAATTTGCCATTCACGTCTGATGTAAGCCATATTGCTCGTCTATTTTTAGTTTTCACATTTAAATCTTAAGGCTACATAGTCCTGTTTCATTATCATTATTATCATATTTTTCACAAACACCATGCAGATTAGTGCTGTTTTTGAAACTGTAACTTTTTAGCTTTTCCTCTTCCCTGTGCAGTCTATTTATTTTTCCCTGCCTGGTATGTTTTTTGTATGTGTCCTAGTTTGTTACATTTTCTGCAAGTTTTGCCTGTAAATATGCATTGGTCTGGTGTATGTGAACCCCTGCCACAAAGATTGAAGTTAATAACTCATCAGTTAATAACTCACTGGGGTGATTGATAAGTTCATGTCCTAAGGTAAAAGGAGATAAGTTATTAACTTCAAACTTGCTGCATAATCACTGATGTAACGAGAGCTGTATAACTCATCTCCTTCTACCTTAGGCCACGAACTTATCAATCGCCCATCTGTGGACACTTAATGGAGGTCCAAGATCCGTATGCTCCACGACCGCTGGACTAAGTGTGTAAATGTAGGAGGGGACTATAATGAAAAATAAATGAACTAGGTTTTCTAAAATTGACACCTTCTACCTTAGGCCACAAACTTATCAATCACCCCTCATATTTCAACTGCTCTTTTAAATGTAAGTTGTGCTTCAGTTAAGAGCTGTTTTTGAATGCTGTCTTGTAAGATTCCATAAACTAAACGAACTCTCACTGCATCATTAAACCCATCACTAAGCCGACAATGCTTGGACAATTTCTTCAATTCAGCTCTCTAAGCTGAAATGGACTCCCTTTCTTTTGATTCCACTCATGGAACCTAAAGTGATCTGCAATTAAATGTTTCCAGTTCTAAATATTCCTGCATTATGTTCACGATATCAGTAAAGATAGTTTTGGCTAGTTTGGTTGGAGCTGTTAAACTTCTAAGCAAACTATGCTTTTTTGCCCATTGTACTCAGCAACACTGGCACTCTTTTTCCATCAGCTATTACACTTGCTTCAAACTACTGCTGAATTCATTCAATGTATATCATCCAGCTATCTATTGTGCAACTGAACACACCTATCATCCTGTAGTCAGCCATTTTTGCTCTTTATTCACATTATTATTATTATTATTATTATTATTATTATTATTATTATTATTATTATTATTATTATTATTATTATTATTATTATTATCACCCAGTGCTAACAGTTTATGAACCAGTGGCCATACTCATGGCTTATTTCTGCCTTTTTATTAACTTGAATGTTTCTCTCCCCTTCCAAAGAAAAACATGCTGTTCTTTTTTTAAAATTGAACTTTTCTTTCCCCTTCAGAAGAAAAACATGGTGAACTTTTTTTTTAATTCACCATCTCACTATCCCCTCTAATCCAATAAACACAATGATTGCTGGCAATGAAAACAGCTTTGCAGGTTTCAAGGTTATAGCTTGTAGTCAGCTATTACCAGATAATAAGGAATTAGGAAAACAGGCCATGCTCTCTTCTTGCTGCTGCCTTCAGGAAGAAGGTACAGGAGCCTCAGGACCCACACCATCATGTTCAGGAACAGCTATCACCCTCAACCATCTGACTCTTGAACCAAGGTGGAAAATTTCACACAACCTCACTCGCCCCAGCACTGATCTGTTCCCACAACCTAAGGGCTCACTTTGAAGGACTCCTCATCTCCCACTCTTGATATTTATTGCTTATGTACTTTTTTTTGTATTTACATAGTTTGTTGTCTTTTCCTTGTCCATCCTGTTGGGTGCAGTCTTTCATTACTTCTATTATGTTTTTTGGATTTACTGAGTAAGCCCTCCAGAAAACAAATCCTCACAGTTGCAAATGGTGACGTATCTACTTCGATAGTACCTTGAACTTTGAACACAGAGGAAAGCAAGGCTGAAAACAGAGTAGGCGAATCCTGACTCTCAAGTAACAAGATTATATTCAAATTATTAAGATTGATATGGGCATTTAATAATGATGTTCCACACTGAACATCAATATAAGTTGGAGATGATGGTTATTTTTCAATATGCTCAAGAGGCTGTATGAAGTTGGTTTAAAAAGTTTATCTAATACTAATAATCTGATTGCCCAATGAAAAGCATCAATTCAGTAGCCTGTACCAGTGGGCAGGAAGAGAATTACCTCAATGGTTAGTGGAGGTCACAATCAGGTAACGACATGTCTTTTCTTGGTCACTGCTGGTCCACTGTAAGTAAATGGTTTCACTCATTCGTGCCTGATATCAGCCACAGACAAACTGAGACTGGGAAATGAGGTATGCTCAGATATCATACTCTTCCAAGAACTCAATCTGGAATGCTGATAGATTTCCTCATTAATAATAACTGTCTCGCCTTGCTTTGTGTCATATTCAGCGAGGCTGTTGATCTTAAGTGTGGGTCCTCACTTTCATGAAGGGTGTACTGATTCTCTGCGGCTCACCAGATAAACGGCACAACCTGGAGAGTCGTGGGCTCTGTCAGTCATGTGGTAACAGATCACCTTCGAGAGAAAGCTGAAAAGACATTCCCCATTATTATCCATTGACCGTTCATGGACAGTAAATCTGCAAGACTTTTGGATTGCCTTTTAATGTCCAGGCCGACAAGATAGGCACATGGATATCTTGTTTCAGCATGAGTGCGTTAATGGGAGAGCATAATTTTTTAGAGTTTGTCTCAGCGAATGGGCAGTTTTAAATTATCAACCTAAAGGACATCAGTGACAGGGTTGAAAATATCATGTAATTCAGACTTTCTTTATATTACACTGACACACCTGTTCGCTGCCAAACTTAGAAAGTTACATTTTTTTAAGACCATAAGACATAAGAGCAGAATTAGGCCATTCAGCCCATCAACTCTGCTCTGCCATTTCATCATGGCTGATCCATTTCCCTCTCAACCCCATTCTCCTGCTTTCTCCCCATAGCATTTCATGTCCTGATTAATCAAGAACCCCTCAATTTCTGACTTAAATACATGAATGCCGTAGCCTCCACAGCCACCTGCGGCAATGAATTCCACAAACTCACCACCCTCTGGCTAAAGAAATTCCTCCACATCTCCGTCTCTCTATTCTGAGGCTGCGCCCTCACCATAGGAAACACCTTCTCCACTTCCACTCAATCTAGACCTTTCGATATGTTTCAGTGAAATCCTCCCTCATTTTACTAAATTCAAGCAAGTAAAGACTCAGAGCCCTCAATCAATGATAAGCTTTTCATTCCTGGAATCATTCTCATGAACCTCCTCTGAACCGTCTCCAATGTCACCTCATCCTTTCTTTAATAAGGGGCCCAAAAGTGCTCACAATAATGCAGGTGAGGCCTCAACAGGCCTTATGAAGCCTCAGCACTACATCCTTGCTTTTATATTCCAGTCCTCTCAAAATGAATGCTGATGTTGCATTTGCCTTCCTTACCACTGGCCCAACCTACAAATTAATCTTCAATGAATCCTGCAAAAAGATTCACAGGTCCCTTGGCACCTCAGATTTTTGAATTTCATCCCTATTTAGAAAATACTCAATGCTTTTTCACTTCTTCAAACAAAGTGCATGACCATACATTTCCCGATACGGTTTTCCACCTGTCACTTCTTTGTCCATTCTCCTAATCTGTCTAAGTCCTTCTGCAGCCTCTCTACTTCATCAACACTATCTGCCCTTCCACCTAGCTTCATATCTCCCACAAACTTGGCCACAAAGCTATCAGTTCTATCATCTAAATCATTGATATACATTATAAATAGAGGTAGTCCCAGCAAAAACCTTGTGGAATATCACTAGTCACCAGCAGCCAATCAGAAAAGGCTCCTTTTTGCCTCCTGCCAATCAACCGATGCTCTATCTACGTCAGTATTTTTCCTGCAATACCATGGGCTCTTAACTTGTTAAACCATCTCTTGTGTGGCACCTTGTCAAAGGCCTACTGAAAATCAAAGCACACAAATGATTCTTCTTTGTCTATCCTGCTTGTTATTTCATCAAAGAATTCCAACAGATATCCCAGTAAGATTTTCCTTTAAGGAAACCATGCTGCCTCTGGCCTATTTTATCATGTCCGTCCAAGTACCCGGAAATCATATCCTTAATAATGGACTCCAACATCTTTCCAACCACTGAAGTCAGGCTAACTGATCTATAATTTCTTTTCTTCTGTCTCCCTCAATTCTTGAAGAGGGAGTGACATTTGCAATTTTTGAGTCCTCTGGAACCATGACAGAACCTATTGCTTCTTGAAAGATCATTATTAATGCCTCTACAATCTCTTCAGCTACCTTTTTCTGAACCCTGGGGTGTAGTCCATCTTGTTCAGGTGACCTATCTACCTTCAGACCTTTCAGTTTCCCAAACACCTTCTCCTTAGTAATGGCAACTTCACTTTTGCCTCCTGACACTCTTGAACTTCTGGCATACTTCTACAGTGAAGATTGATGCAAAACCACTTATTCAGTTCATCTACCATTTCCTTGTCCCCCACTACCTCTCCTGCATCATTTTCCAGTGGTCCAAAATCTATTCTCACCTCTTTTTAAATCTTTATATATGTATTTTTTAATGTGGTATTTTCTTTGATATTACTGGCTAGTTTACCTTTATAATTCACCTTTTATTTCCCTTATGACTTTCTTAGTTGCCTTCTGTTGGTTTTTAATAGTTTCCCAAACCTCAAACTTCCCACTAATTGTTGCTTTATTATATGCCCTCTCTTGCCTTTTTGTTGGCTTAAAATTGTCAGCCACGATTGCCTCATCCTGTCTTCAGAATACTTTGCGATTAATCTATCCTGCGCCTTCTAGATTGCTCCCAGAAACTCCAGACATTGACACTCTGCTGTCATCCCTGCTAGTGTCTGCTTCCAATCAACTTTGACTAGCTCCTCGTTCATGCCTCTGCAATTCCCTTTACTCCTCTGTAATACTGATACATTTGACTTTAGTTTCTCCCTTTCAAATTGCAGGATGAGTTCTATCATATTATTATCACTGTCTCCTCAGGGTTCCTTTACCTTAAGCTTCCTAATCAAATCCATTTAATTTCACTACACCCAGTCCAGAATAGCTAATCATCAAATGAGCTCAACCACAAGATGCTCCAAAAATCCATCTTGAAGGCATTCTACAAATTCTCTCTCCTGGGATCCAACAGCAACCTGATTTTCCCAATCTACCTGCATATTAAAATCCCCAATGACTATTATAACACTGCCTTTTTGAGATGCTTTTTCTATCCCCAACTGTAATTTGTGGCCCACGTCCTGGCTACTGTTCAAAGGCTTGTATATACCTCCCACCAGGGTCTTTTTACCCTTGCAATTTCTTAATTCTACCCACTTGGATTCTATATCTTCCAATCTTTTTGCATTTCTTTCCTGCTTTCCACTCAAACAATCCTATGGGTATTACATTTGGACCTGGATCCGTTTTGTACTCTTCAACCATATCCATTAAGAACTGTAATGAAACTGACAGTCAGATAGTTAGCAGACACAAGATCATTGCCAAATAATTCTTGTGCACCCCATGTCCTGCACCCTGTCATCCATCAATTGTTTTCCACCCTAGGTGAAAACTATGCTGTGGTAGGGTAAGGAGGGATATTTGGAGTGGGGAGTATGGGATCATCAAGGTCAGGAATGACTAGTAGTTGGTGCTGGATTTTGGAAGAGGAATGACTGGCAGGTGATTGTTAGCAGCTTTGGGGGGGGGGATGGGGATGAAGATACTATTGGGGAGGAGAAACAATGGTGTTTGATAGGACATTGGGAACATGAAACCTATATTATAATGGAAATAGTTATGGAGGACTGGAAATTCAGGAAGGAACAGCATTGGTTTGGATACTGGTGACTTCATTCGACCTGCAAACTGCAAATAGGAAATTACTGCAGTCATTTAGTCGATTCTAAATGAAAATGATAGTAATCTCATTTCAAGGCACATTTGTCTGGGTTGCGTTTGAAATCTGCTCCCATAGGCCAGACTACAATCCCACTGCACAGTCCTTTCCTCTACAGAGTTGTGTTGTTGCACAGTTTGTTCATCAAAGAAGAATATTTATTTTAAGATGACACTAAATTGGAATATACAGACTAAAAGCAGATGGGAAATGCAGCTGCATGTAATACAGATGAGACATGTGGCCATTAGTCAATGAAGGAGAGAAGACAAAGGAGGGAAAAATGTGCAAGATTAACTGAACTAGAATCTCTCAGCTTTCTGTCTCTCTCTTGCAGCAGCCATTTGCTACCATTTGCCAGTAAATTCATTTAATCAGGGTGATGAAGTACATTTTTAATATAATAAAGGAGAAACGTTTCTGTTGAGACAGTATGTTTTTATGCATTTTCACACAGCTGTAGTTCACTTTCTGTTCTGTTTCAGAGCTTGTGTTTTTGAATTTTCTCTGAGTTATTTCTTTGTTTAATGTGGCAGGATTTTCTGTTGAAGTACAACAATACCAACAAAAGGGACACATCTGCATTTAGCAGTGTGTCACGCATTATGTGTAACTCTGAACGCAGCTGGCAAGATGATAACAACAGGAAATTCAACCAGATTTATTTGGGATTATGGAACAAACAGGAAACAAAGGCTCCAGAGTGAAAACCGAAGCGCACATTTGATTCTACAATTGCACAGGAATTTCCTCATGTTCAAAGGTGCATTTAACATCAGAGAAATGTATACAATGTACATCCTGAAATGCTGTTTCTTCACAACTACCCATGAAAACAGAGGAGTGCCCCCAAAGAATAAATGACAGTTAAATGATAGAACCTGAAAGTCCCCTCTAGCTTCCCCTCCCGAGCATAAGTGGAAGCAAGCAACAATCTCCCCTCTCCCCACCGGCAAAAAAAGCATCGGCACTCGACACCGAGCACTCAAGTGTGAGCAACGCAATGGAAAAGACACAGACTTGCAGTTACCCCAAAGACTACTCGTTCACCCAGTATCGACATACCACAGGCTCTCTCTCTCCCTAATAAGGGAGAAAGAGATGTCTCTGTTTCACAGCGAGTGGGGAGACATATCAAACAACTCGCTGGTTTACAATGTTAAAAGTCCATTGTATCACTTTTTTTCTGAGCTCTGTGCCCAAAGATCTTTGGTTCTCTGGGCACACAGATAGATCTTCCATCTCCAACGACCCACCGATCTCCTGCAGAGGCACTGACCTCCGACCCCTCCATCTCCAGAGCCATGAAATCTCAGTCCTCCGAAGGTGAACAAATCTCTTAGGCTGAGCCCTTGGCGTGCCGAACAACAGCCATTTCTGAAGCCCTGAGAGTGGGTCCCATTCCCGCAAAGAACTATAGTCAGCGTGTAACTCCAGGTCAGGGTCTTCAAAAAAACCCTGAAAGGGTAAAATAGAGTTATTAAAAATGGAAATAGAACTGTTTCCGAAGATGCAAGCAAAGGAGTCGCCGTTAGGTGTCATTAATCCTTCTAAGGTCCTCATTATGTAAATACAAATTATTAGTACAAGGGAATGCACTTGACCCCAATAACATCTCCTTTTCCAAAAATTATTGCAGTCACGATCTATTCCTCTGTCTATAATCCAAATAAAACCAGAAGTCACGGTCAATCCGTGGGCCCAACTCTAAGACCAAAAGGTAATGCCTGTAGGGTCAGTACCAAATTGAGTTAATTTCTTTTCAGAGTTTCTTCTTCTTCCTGTCAAATCTTAGATCATTACTTGAGCAGAACTATGTGGAATATAGAAAGTGAAGTTTTAACATACAAGATATGCAGGTGTTTAGAGATGATAAAAACAAAAGGAAGATTAAAGTTCAAAGTAAATTTATTATCAAAGTAAGTATACCTCACCATATACTACCCTGAGATTCATTTTCTTGCGGGCATTCACAGTAGAACAAAGAAATGCAATACAATGAATGAAAAGCTACTCACAAAGACTGACAATGTGCAAAAGAAGCAAACTGTGCGAATACAAAAAGGACAAATAATTGGAATAATATTAAATAAATAATACTGAGAACATGAGCTGTAGAGTCTTGAAAGTAAGTGCATAGGTTGTGGAGTCAGTTCAGTGTTGAGGGGAGTGAAGTTATCCACACCAGTGAAGGAGTCTGATGGTTAAAGGGTAAAAACTGTTCCTAAATCTGGTGGTGTGGGTGAATAGAAGCACTATTTGAGATAAGTCAAGCTAAAGAAGTGTAAAACACTATACGTTTCTCTGAAGGTCCAAGTCATGGTGTTAATATGATCAAGCTGAGGCAAAATATGGTATGTATTACTTAAAAGGCCATGAAATATACTCAAATTAAGGACAAATATTTTGCATATTTTCAAAGCATAGTTATATTTGTATAATATGAACTCCAGGGGCAGATAAATGGGTAACAATGATCCAAGACCAGAAATTTCTTACACGGCTAATATTATCACATCAAATTTCATGCTCTGCTCTCCAAATTCACCCTTCGCTGCTTCTAGTTGCATCTACAATAAAAGATTTTGACTCAGGAAACAAAATAAATTTTGGATTTTATATGTTCATTGAATATTTATGCATTTGCATCCATGGTTTGTGTTGATTTAAGAATGTTTCTGGCATGTTAATGAATGCAAAGAAATAATACAAACTATACATCATGCTATAAAGATTAATTATGATAAGAGGCACCCTCAAAGCCTTTCCTTGTTGTATTCAGGTAGATTGGCTCAGGAATATTGGCAGAAATACACACAATATGCAGTTTGGCTTGAAATGAGTAGTAACACTTCTGCAATATTACCACAAACAGAAGCTACAACATATTAAATGCCTGCCTGTGACTTCAGTGTTGGCAGAATATACTATTATCAGAATGAGTCAGAAAAAAAACATGTTGAAACAACCAAGTACAAACCCAAGTTCAATCTTAATCATAATGTGGTGACACTATGTCCATCTACTAGGTTTGCAATAGCCTCATAAAGTCAAAATCCACAAGGTAACTTAACGATGCTAGGATATGTCTCACTCATTAAAGCTTATTGTGACTCAAGATAATAAGCCTCACAATGCAATAAGATGTACTGGGCTCTGCCAGTCATTCATCAATTGGGGGCAAAGACAGCACAATAGCCTAAGACTGTAAATACTGGCAAATTCATGAATCAAATTTAAAAGTTCAAAGTACATTTATTATCAAAGTATGTGTACGTTAAACAACCTTGATTTGTCTCCTAACAGGCAGCCGCAAAACAAGAAACCCAAAAGAACCCATTAAAAAAAAGACGGACAAGCCCCCAATGTGGGGGGTGGGGTGAGACTTCAGACACGAAGCCTGGAGCAGCTGGAGCAGGCCCCCAGCCTCAGCTTCAGCTCAGCACATAGCCGAGTAAACACCCCAGAGCAGTGAGCAGAACTAGCCTGACACTCGTCTCTGGTCCTGACACTCTGCTTTTACAATACATCTGGCCCAGTGTTTAAATCATCCGAACGTCGGGTCATTCTTACTCTAAGATCCGTGTCCTCTCGCTTCAATATGCTCTGGGCCTGGATCCTGCTGTCATGTTTCAGCCTGTACCTGACCTTTCCAAATCGACCTGGCACTTTGATTGATTGAACCTCACTCTTGGTTTAGGTGGACGGGCCTCGGATCTGCTTCTCCTCCTTTACTCCAACGTTCCTCCACTCAATTCGTCCGGACTCCATCTCAAACATGCCTTGACCTTGCTTTACTTCTCCTCGAATATGACGCAACCTCTCCCAGACTTTGCCTCATACCCGCACAATTCGACTCTCAACACAGCCTCTCCATCATCTGCGGTGATCATTTACCATAATTTTTTTTTTACAGAGAAAGTATTATTAATAAAGTATTCAGTTGTATTTCTTGTTTTGGGAACTGCCAGAAAGCTGTTGCTCACCTTCAGCAGTACCAACTTAACCCATCTTTATCTGATATACTTAACTTTCTCTCTTCACAGATTTTTGCTGATCAGTATTTTAGAAACATAGAAACAGAAAACCTACAGCACAATACAGACCCTTCAGCCCGCAAAGCTGTGCCAAACATGTCCCTACCTTAGAAAGCTGAAAGTAATATGAATGACCTGGTGTCTGAGTATCAGCAATATCAGGATGCCATATCTGGAGAGGAAGCTGAGGAAGAAGAATTAGGTGGAGAAGAAAATTAAGATATACAGTATATTGTGCATTTTGTCTATTATCATTCTACACTTTTGTGTTTTCATATCGAATGCTACTTTTAAAAGGAATAAATTTAAATAATTTCAAAAAAAGAAAGAAATTACCTAGGGATACCCATGGCCCTCTATTTTTCTAAGCTCCATGTACTTGCCCAGGAGTCTCTTAAAAGACCCTATCTTATCCGCCTCCACCACCGTCACCGGCAGCCCATTCCATGCACTCACCACTCTCTGTGTAAAAAATTAACCCTGACATCTCCTCTGTACCTATTTCCAAACACCTTAAAATAGTGCCCTCTTATGCTAGCAATTTCAGCACTGGGAAAAAGCCTCTGATGATCAATGCCTTTCAGCATTTTATACACCTCTATCAGGTCACCTCTCATCCTCCATTGCTCCAAGGAGAAAAGGCCAAGTTCACTCAACCTATTCTCAAAAGGAATGCTCCCCAATCCAGGCAACATCCTTGTAAATCTCCTCTGCACCCTTTCTATGGTTTCCACATCCTTCCTGTAGTGAGGTGACCAGAACTGAGCACAGTACTCCAAGTGGGGTCTGACCAGGGTCCTATATAGCTGCAACATTACCTCTCGGCTCCTAAACTCAATCCCACGATTGATGAAGGCCAATGCACCGTATGCTTTCTAACCCATCCCTGCACTTCCTTATCCAGATCATTTATAAAAATCACGAAGAGTAGGGGTCCCAGATTAGATCCCTGAGGCACACCACTGGTCACTGACCTCCATGCAGAATATGACCTGTCTACAACCACTCTTTGCCTTCTGTGGGCATGCCAGTTCTGGATCCACAAAGCAATGTCCCCTTAGATCCCATGCCTCCTTACTTTCTCAATAAACCTTATCAAATGCCTTGCTGAAATCCATATACACTACATCTACTGCTCTACCTTCATCAATGTGTTTAGTCACATCCTCAAAAAATTCATTCAGGCTCGTAAGGCACGACCGGCCTTTCACAAAGCCATGCTGACTATTCCTAATCATATTATGCCTATCCAAATGTTCATAAGTCCTGCCTCTCAGGTTCTTCTCCATCAACCTACCAACCACTGAAATAAGACTCACTGGTCTATAATTTCCAAGGCTACTCTACTCTACTTTTTTGAATAATGGAACAACATCTGCAAACCTCCAATCCTCCGGAACCTCTCCTGTCCCCATTGATGATGCAAATATTATTGCCAGAGGTTCAGCAATCTCCTCCCTCGCCTCTCACATTAGCCTGGGTACATCTCGTCCGGTTCCGGTGACTTATCCAACTTGATGCTTTCCAAAAGCTCCTGCACATCCTTTTTCTTAATATCTACATGCTCAAGCTTTTCAGTCCACTTTAAGTCATCCCTACAATCCGCTTGCTCTTCACATACTTGTAGAATGCCTTGGGGTTTTCCTTAATCCTATCTGCCAAGACCTTCTCATGGCCCTTCTGGCTCTCCTAATTTCTTTCTTAAGCTCCTTCCTGCTAGCCTAGATCTCTATCCCTATTATTAGATCTCTATCATTATCTTGTTTTTTGAACCTTTTGTAAGCTCTTCTTTTCTTCTTGACTAGATTTGTACACTATGGATCCTGTACCCTACCATCCTTTCCCTCTCTCATTGGAATGTACCTATGCGGAACTCCATGCAAATATCCCCTGAACATTTGCCACATTTCTTCCGTACATTTCCCTGAGAACATCTGTTCCAAATTTATGCTTCCAAGTTCCTGCCTGATAGCCTCATATTTCCCCTTACTCCAAATAAACGTTTCCCTAACTTGTCTGTTCCTATCTCTCTCCAGTGCTATGTTAAAGGAGATAGAATTGTGATCACTATCTCCAAAATGCTCTCCCACTGACAGATCTGACACCTGACCAGGTTCATTTCCCAATACCAGATCAAGTACAGCCTCTCCTCTTGTAGGCTTATCTACATATCGTGTCAAGAAACTTTCTTGAATACACCTAACAAACTCACCCCATCTAATTCCCTCGCTCTAGGGATATGCCAATCAATATTTGGGAAATTAAAATCTCCCACCACGACAAACCAGTTATTATTATACCTTTCCAGAATCTGTCTCCCCATCTGCTCCTCGATGTCCCTGTTACTATTGGGTGGTCTTTAAAAAACACCCAGTAGAGTTATTGACCTCTTCCTGTTCCTAACTTCCACCCACAGAGACTCCGTAGACAATCCTTCCATGTCTTCCTCCTTTTCTGCAGCCGTGACACCATCTCTGATCAACAGTGCCATGCCCCCACCTCTTTTGCCTCCCTCCCTGTCCTTTCTGAAACATCTAAAGCCTAGCACTCAAAGTAACTATTCCCACCCCTGAGCCATCCAAGTCTTTGTAATGGCCACAACATCATAGCTCCAAGTCATGATCCACGTTCTAAGCTCATACTCCTTGCATTAAAATAGACACATTTCAAACCGTCGGTCTGAGTGTGTCCCTGCTCTATCACTTGCCTATCCTCCCTCTCGCACTGTCTCCAAGTTTTCTCTATTTGTGAGCCAACCACCTATTCCTCCGTCTCTTCAGTTTGGCTCCCACCCCCCAGAAATCCTAGTTTAAACTCTCCCCAATAGCCTTAGCAAAACTCCCTGCCAGGATATTGATCCCCCTGGGATTCAAGTGCCACCCATCCTTTTTGTCCATGTCTCAATGATCCAGAAATCTGAATCCCTGCTCTCTACTCCAAGCCCTCAGCCACACGTTTATCCTCCACCACACTCTATTCCTATACTCACAGTCACGTGGCACAGGCAGTAATCCCAAGATGACTACCTTTGTGGCCCTGTTTCTCAACTTCCTTCCTAACTCCCTGTCATCTGCTTTCAAGATCACCTCCCTTTTCCTGCCTAAATCATTGGTACCAATATGTACCACGACCTCCTTCTCACTTCAGGATATCGTGGACACAATCAGAAACATCCCAGACCCTGGCACCTGGGAGGCAAACTACCATCTGTGCTTCTTTCCTGCGTCCACAGAATCACCTGTCTGACCCCCTGACTATAGAGTCCCCTATCACTACTGCCTTCCTCTTCCTTTCCCTACCCTTCTGAGCCACAGGGCCAGACTCTGTGCCAGAGGTGTGACCACTGTTGCTTCCCCCAGGTAGGCTTTCCCCTCCAACAGTACTCAAGCAGGAGTGCTTATTATCAAGGGGTATAGCCACAGGGGTGCCCTCCAGCCTCTGACTCCTGCCCTTGTCTCTCCTGTTACCCACTTATCTGCCTCCTGAGGCTCCAGTGTGACTACCTGCCTATGGCTCCTCTCTATCACCTCCTCACTTTCCCTGACCAGACAACATTCATTTAACTTCATTTCCTGTTCCCTAACACGGTCCCTAAGGAGCTGCAGCTCGACACACCTGGCGCAGATGTAGCCATCCGGGAGGCTGGGAGTCTCCCTGACTTCCCACATCTGACACCGAGCACAGAGCACCGGCCTCATACACATACTTCTTGTCTGTATCCTACCTGGCCTCGACCTGTGACTGCCTAAGCCCCACTGAGCCAAAGCCTTCCTACTCTGTCTTCCTCCAGTCCGTCGCCCGCTCCTCCAATGCCCTCTCTATAAATCTGTCTCCTTTTAAACTCTTCTCACTGTTCTCACTGGCTGACGTCCACGCGCTTGCGCAGTCATGCCCCAATCAAACCGCTGAAGAAATATTTTGTTTTATTTTAATATATACATCACCTTCTTTGATATAGAATACAGTTTATCAGTGATCCAGACACATCTATGCGAGCAAGAGTCCAGTAGGAATCTAAATCTTTGGAAATAACTTCAGAAAATAGTTCTCCCAATGATTTAAAGACATTAGGAGAAAGTTCATTGGTCATTGGGATATGAATCTTTGGAATATTTTACTCGAGAGCTGCAGAGGGTAGGTAATTCAATACATTCAAAATCGAGACAGATTTTTGCACTGAAAGAGAGTCAAGAGTTGTGGGGATCCGGCAGAAAATTGCAGGCAAGGTGAAGATCAAGTGAGTTATGATCTTTTTGAAGATGGGATGGGTTTTAGAAGCTAGATGGCTCACTTCCACTTTTATTTTCTTTTTTTTGAGAGAAGAAAGGATGGTTGAGAATGGTAGAGACAGGTTAAGTTGGGCTTCTTTGTTCAATATTTCATAAGGCTAATGGGTTTAGGAAACCTTGGCTTTTGAGGAGTATTGAGGCCCTGGTTAAGAAGAAAGTTCCTAGCAGGTATAGGCTGCAAGAAACAAATGAGGCACTTGTGGAGTATAAGCAATGCAAGAGAATGCTTGAGGAAATTCAGGAGGGTTAAAAGAAGGCAAGAGGTTGCTCTGACAGACAAGGTGAAGCAGAATCCTAAGGGCTTCTACAGATATATAAAGAGCAAACAGAGAGCAAGGGACAAAGTTGGTCTTTTTGAGGATCAGCATAGTTATACTGTATATGCATGGAGCAGAAAGAGATGTGGAAGATCTTAAATGGATTTTTTGCATCTGTATTACTCAAAACTGAGGCAAAAGAGTAATGAGGTCATGTATCTGGATTGCAGAGAAGGAGGTGCTTGCTGTCTGGAGGCAAATTGGGATGGATAAGTCCCCAGGGCCTGATAATATGTTCCCTCAGATCTTAGTGGAAGGCTAGTGCATGAATTGCAATGTCCCTTGAAATTTTTGCACTAGACTTAACCATGGGTGAGGTGTTTGAGGAATGAAGGATGATGGCTAATGTTGTTCCATTGTTCAAGAAATTCTCTAAGAATAAATTGGGGAATTAGAGACTGGTGACCTGGCATTAGTACTGGGTAAATAATTGGAAGGTATTCTAAGCAACAGATAAGTATTTAGACAGACAACGCTTGATTCGGGGTAGCCAACATGGTTTTGTAGGCCATGTCTAACCAATCTTATAGAGCTTTTCGAGTAGGTTACCAGGAAAGTTGATGAAGGAAAAGCAGTGGATGTTGTCTACATGTTCAACAAGGCATTTGACAAAATCCTGCATGGGAAGCTGGTCAAGAAGGTTCAATCACTTGGCATTTAGGGTGAAGTAGTAAATTGAATTCGACAACAGCTTAGCAGGAGAAACCAGAGAGTGGTAGTAGATGGTTGCCTCTCTGACTGAAGGCCTGTGATTACTGGTATTCCGGAGGGAGCAGTGATGGGCCTGTTATTGTTTGTCATCTATATCAAAAATTTGGATGATAATGTGGTAAAATAGATCAGCAAATTTGTAGATGACACTAAGATTGGTTGTGTAGTGGACAGTGAGGAAGGCTCTCAAAACTTGCAGCAGGGTCTGGAGCAGCTGGAAAATTTGGATGAAAAATGGCAGATGGAATCTAATGTAGACAAGTGTGAGGTGTTCCATTTTGGGAGGAAAAAACAGGGTAGGATATACTTAATTCATTGAAGGTGGCATTACAAATAGATAGGATTGTAAAGAGAGCTTTTGGCACATTGGTCTTCATAAATCAAAAGGATTAAGTATAAGAGTTGGGATGTTAGTTTGAAGTAGTATAAGACATTGGTAATGCCAAATTTGGAGTACTGTCTGCAGTTCTTGTCACCTACCTACAGGTAAGATATCAATAATATTGAAAGAGTGTAGAGAAAATTTACAAGGATGTTTCCAGGAATTGAGACCTGAGTTATAGGGAAAGGTTGAAAGGGTTAAGACTTTATTCCCTGGAGCATAGAGAATGAGTGGAGATTTGATAGAGATATACAAAATTATGAGGGGTATAGATAGGGTAAGTGCATGCAGGACTTTTCCCCTGAGGTTGGATGTGTCTAGAACTAGATGAAAGGTGAAATATTTAAGGGGAACCTGAGGCGGAACTTCTTCACTCAGAGGGTTGTACGAGTGTGGAATGAACTGCCAGTGGAATTGGTGGATGCAAGTTCAATTTCAACATTTAAGGAAATTTGGCTAAGTACAGTACATAGATAGGAAGTGGATGGAGGGCTATGGTCCAGGTGTGGGTTGGGACTAGGAGGAATAACAGTTCAGCACGGAATATGTTGGCCAAAGGGCCTTTTTTGTGCTGTACTGTTCTATTACTTTATAAATTTCCACTCAGTTTTCCAGCTCGTATCAATGAAAAGATGACAAAGCTGTTTATTCATGTATACAGTATATCGTAAAGTGGACACCTTCTAAATTCAATCGTTTGTGTGTACTAGACTGGCAATTTTTTCACACACAACTCTTGCATCTTTTAGAACACCAGACAATTTAACAAACCGTGCACTGACTTATCCCAAGTTAAACTGAAAAGACCTAGGCACTGGACAATGGTAGTACAGTTAGGTAAGGAGTCACTTTCACCAATTAAAGCTTCTATTGTGCACTGATTAAAACAACAAGGGAGATTGAAACATGAAGGAGAATAGGGAATGTGGTATGTGGAGGATGATCGCTCCCACGATCAGATTCAGGAGAGTCTGCTGCTGTGCTGGAAGAATATGACCCAGGTTTTCTCTGTTTTGGATATGGACTTGGACTGTAGACTCTTTTCAGTCTTATAGATTTTTAGATTCTGTGTTTTTCGCCTGATCTTCCTTGGTTTTTTTTTGTGTGGGGAGGGGGATTTGTGGATCAATGTGCCTGTGTGGGGAGGGGGGATTTGGGGGTTGATGATCGTGCTGCCTTTCTTTTCTTTCTTGGTTTCATGGCTATCGGGAGAAGAAGAATTTCAGAGTTGTATACTTTGACAACAAATCAACCTTTGAACTTTATTGGGCTCTGACCTTTTAGGTCATAGACAATGCTGAAATTCCAAAAGGGATCACATTCTTTTCAGAGTTGAAGATGCTTCATTTGCTCTAACTGTGCAAGTGGTCCTAGGACCAGTAGGGACTTTGGATCCTGGGTTCAAGATTATACGGTGATTGTGCGGCTAGTGAAATGGGATTGCTGCTGTTCAAGAGCCGAAGAGGCTTCAGTGATCAGGAGGACGTGATGTACTTGTTGACCAAGGCATTGGGCAGTGGGTTAGATTGAGTGATTGGATTTCCAAGGCGAAAAAAAATTGCTGTTGATTTGTATAGTTGTGGTGGGATTGTCAGAATGGGCATGGAGGAGTAATAAAGATTTAAAAGTGGGATATTATTAGATGGTGTGTGGATCAAACCTCGGGGGGCAAAAAGGGAGTTGGTGGGTTTAGGATCTTTTCCATTCAAGGTTGGGGCTTCAATACCAATGTGATTAGAAAAGCTTATCTATTTTCAGAAACCCTTCTAACATAACATTAATAAGATTTTAGATTTAGATTTAGAATTTTATTTTGTGCATCCATGTTATAACATGAGGAGTAAAAATCTTTATGTTGCACTGCCCATCACTCTGCCTGTTCTCCATCTCCCTCTGGTGCTCCCCCCCCCTTTCTTTCTCCCAAGGCCTCCCGCCCCATGATCCTTTCCCTTCTCCAGCTCTGTATCACTTTCGCCAATCACCTTTCCAGCTCTTAGCTTCATCCCACCCCCTCCGGTCTTCTCCTATCATTTCGCATTTCCCCCCCTCCCCCCACTACTTTCAAATCTCTTAGTATCTCTCCTTTCAGTTAGTCCTGACGAAGGGTCTTGGCCCAAAACGTCAACAGCGCTTCTCCCTATAGATGCTGCCTGGGCTGCTGTGTTCCATCAGCATTTGGTGTGTGTTGTTTGAATTTCCAACATCTGCAGATTTCCTCGTGTCTGAACTTTTTCAGTCGTCTGAGGTGAAAGAGGCAGCGTTGTGCTTTCTTCACCACACAGCCGGTATTTCTTGACCAAAACTTCTAAACTTCATCTCTGTCACCTGAATGAATTGTAGATTGAAAACACTCACAAGCAGAAATCCAGCAGATTATAGAATTTGAATTTGAAACCCAGCCCAATAATCAGAGAACTACATGAAGTATTCAAAACCAGGGTCACCAGACATTAGTAATGTCAAAATCAATTGATAGGCAGCATAGGTTACTGACTAGTAATTTGGGTTGACTTCCATTTGCAGTCTTTGATTAGTTATTATTGATATTTCTAAAGGATAGTTAAATTTAGGTCAGAAGATTGTGCAGACATCTGTATGTATAAGAGTTAAATTCTTATAGAGTTATTGCTACATAAGGTTTGCAGGGTTTCTCCAGGCCTCATTGTGCAGAACACGAAGATCTTCAACCTTTGTTTAAAACTGGAGTAATTCAAATGATTCTTCTTTGGAGTCAGCTATCTTGGGTGAAGATGTGTTTTCACCTTTTATCACTGCGTACAATTTAAAGCACAGAAACTAACTATTCTGATGATTTGACCTATGTTATTAACTAAATTCCACTTGACCTTACTCCCATTCTCTTTACTTCATTCTTTCTTCTTTATGTAATTACCTTGTTCTTAAATATATCTTCACTATTTAGCTCAAGCTCTACAATAACATGTTCCACACCTCGTTGCACAGTTTTAAAAAAAAATCCTCGCTGAATTAATCAGTCACTGTCTCATGTTTATTATATCCACGTTAAGTCAGGTATAAAAGTGTCTGATGCAAGCTCAGGGTTCTACTTAGACCTCCATTAGCAGCGGAGTGTGCTTAAAGAGATTGCTGATCAGACTAGGCAGAACATTCCTTGTGTGACTTTCAGAAAGAAGCATTGATCTTGGATCCCAAAGGACGTTTGTTCTGCAGAAACACAGGGCCACTGAACCATTGCAATATGACCTTCAGTGTAACACAGAACGAAACAGGTAAGTGAAAATACAGTAGTAACTAGTGGGAGAAATAAAGGTACTGGAAACCGATACCTTCCAGAGTTAACAGAAAATAACTTGAAATTTGGATTGGACCTTGCTGATCAGAGGTGCTGACACTCAACCATAGGGGAGTACGCTCATTCACTTGATTTAATCTACCTATACTTCTTCAATGCACAGAGTGGCTCACAAAGCAAAATGGCCAGATCTCAGTACTTCTGCCCAAAGCTAATGGGAAGGTTGTGACCTCAATATCTCTGCCCGCAGGATAACAACTCATAAAAGGGGCAGCCCACAGTGCAAATGAATAATTGCTGAAATGTTGGCAGAGCAGCAAAACAAAAGACAATTATTAAAATATAGCCTTTTGATGGTTAGTGTCTGCTAGAGAAATTCTAATATTATTGAAGGGTCTTGGAATTGGCTTCCGCAAAAACTTCAATGAAATATCTCCCACATTAAAACAAGCAATTCAGACTTCCGGTAAGATGGCGATTGTTTAGCTGCTCCGAACTTTTGTTCCGTTACTGTCGCTATCTTTGCACTAAATGTCTTCATTTTTTAAACCTTAGTTAGGAATTATTTCGGTATCTCTTACTTGCCTGTGAATATATCTAACTTACAATGTCTAGCAAGAGTTCTAAATCCGGGAGAAAAGAAACTATGACCCCGTCGGACGAGACGCTGGTTGCGCTGGGAAAGCTCCGAGACGAAATCTTAAAGGAATTTAAAACCGCTTTCAAACAGAAGACAAACTGGATCGGATCAACGATAAAGTGGACAAACATGCTGAACACTTATCTCGCATCGATTCGACTTCTGAAGGTTTAGAGAGTCGTGTTCGATACTTGGAGACTCTCTGTACCAGCTTAGAGGAAAAATCTAATAAACTTCTTTCCAAAATGGTGGATCTCGAAAATCGTAGCAGACGCTGCAACATCAGAATTCTGGGATTACCAGAGGCGACTGAAAAGGGATCAACCGTGAAGTTTTTCGCCGAGTTTCTCTGTGAGTTATTCGGGAAAGATTTGCTTCCGAAGCCGCCCGAGCTCGAACGGGCACATAGAGTTTACGTTCCCCCCGGAATTCTGGGCTCCCGCCCGCGACCAGTAGTTTTGTGTTTCCATCAATACCAGGTAAAACACAATCTGATTGTGGAGGCACGTCGCAGAGGTTCTTCTTCTTTCCAGGATACAACCATTCGCTTTGTGGAAGATTTTGCACCCCAGACCTTAAAGATGCGCGCTGAGTTTAAAGGCGCAATGAAAGTGCTTTTTGATCGTGGTTTCAAACCTTCCCTTCGTAACCTTGCTGACCTACGAATCAAGCTTAATACCGGGAAATTCAAGTGGTTCAAATCAGCAAAGGAAGCTGAAGCGTTTGTGGCAAGTCTTCCGGCTATCCAGTCATCTTCGGAATCTGATCGGACCTCCTAAAATGGTGGATAAGCACTCCTCGTAGTAAAATTACTTTCTTTGGACTCGGAATTCACTTGAATCACTCAGACATTATTCATTGAAACTTTAAGGGCTGTTGACAATCTCTCCCAGGATTTGGTGTGTGTGTAATCTATTTTTATTCTTGTATAACTTTACCTACAGAGTTCTACAACTAACTCTAACTTGTTTTGGAGGTTCGACATCTTTAGTGAAGGCCTCCCTGTTTGTCGGTTCACAGTTCAACTGCTGATTCATTTTTCCTTTGTTTTAAATATTTATTTATTTTATCTTTTTCTTTTCTTCACCCCTTTTTTTCTAATCTCTGAATTTTTTTCTCCCTTCTCTGTAAACAGTTGATAAATACTCGTCTTGAATTTATAATTTTCCCCTTCCTCTTTTTCTCTTTTTCCTCCTTACCTTTTTTTTCCCTTTCTCTTACTTTATTCTTCTATAATTTTTCGTGGGTAGGTTAGTTTTGGTTTTCTTCCGATCTTCTCTGTATTAAGTTTTATGTTTCTGCAGAAGATGTTCTAATCTGTAGTTATGTTTTCTAGTGCATAAACTAGTTATTATTTGCTATAGTATTTATATGGAACTGTTGTTAATGACACAGATCTGGAAGTTGTATTTGGCTTAATTTTTTAGGTAGAGCTAGCTACTTGTTTTGGTAGCCGTCTAGTTTTGGGTTGTGTGGGTGGGGTGGATTCTCCAGTTCCAACATCTCTTTATTGCTTAGGACATGTTTATATTTTGACCTTACGAATCTATGTTTACATCTCTGCTCCCAGACTTCTATTGTACTGCTTGATTTTTTATATGCCTGCTGCCTTTTATGCATTAGTAATTGATAATGGCTAGTGCACTTAAATTCGTGAGCTGGAATGTAAAGGGATTGAACCACCCTGTTAAAAGGAGGAAGGTATTCTCACATATTAAACAACTCAAAGCTGACATTGCTTTCCTCCAAGAAACTCATATTCGTTGTTCTGATAACTCCCGGCTTCTGTCAAAGTGGGCGGGTCAGCATTTTCATTCATCCTTTGCCGCTAAAGCTAGGGGAGTTTCCATTCTTATTAACTCAAATATTCCTTTTGAACTCCATAATAAAATATCTGATATAAATGGCCGTTTTATTATTGTTTCTGGTAAACTATATAACACTAAAGTTACACTAGCAAACCTGTATGCCCCCAACTCTGATGATGTTAACTTTTTTGAACGTTTTTTTTCCTCATTACCAGACTTAAACTCATACTCTTTTATCCTGGGTGGTGACTTCAACTGTTGGTTGGGTCCTAAACTGGACCGATCGTCCTCTGTTACCAGATCACCTACTAAATCTGCCTTAGCTATTCAATCGTTTCTCTCTAATTTTGGTATCTCTGATATATGGCGTTTCCTCCATCCTACAGAGAGAGATTATTCTTTTTTCTCACATGTTCACCATACCTTCACTAGAATTGACTATCTCTTACTTGATAACCAACTTATCCCATTTGCCCACTCTTGTGACTATCAGAGTATACTGATTTCTGACGATGCCCCAATTACCCTCTCTCTGAACTTTCCTGGTCTCCCTCAGAGGAACAAACACTGGCGGTTCGATTCAACTTTATTATCGGATGATGATTTCATAAAATTTATTAAGGACCAGATAACCTTTTATTTTAACACTAATACATCACCTGAAGTGCCATCCCAGATTGTCTGGGATGCCATGAAAGCATATCTGAGGGGTCAAATAATCTCTTACACAGCAAATCTCAACAGAAGATCCCGTGCAGATCGAGCAGACCTCATTAACCAGATTAAAGATTTGGATCAAATATATGCCCAAACTAAGAACCCTGAATTATACAAGAAGCGCGTTGAACTCCAAACTAAATTTAACCTTCTGTCCACTCAACCTGTCGAACGCCAACTTCTCGAAAGCAAGAGCTGCTTTTACATTCATGGAGATAAGTCTGGTAAATTCCTAGCCAATCAGCTGAGGCGTTCCAAAGCCAAACAACATATTACAAAGATCCGGAAGGAGAACGGAGACTGTACATCGGATCATTTAGAAATTAATGACGCATTTAAAAATTTTTATTCTCGGCTTTATTCCTCTGAATCCCTGAATGACAATATCTCTGTGGATCAATTTTTACAGAATCTGAATATCCCCTCACTTTCATCTGATTCCAAAGCCAAACTCAATGCGCCTATATCACCAGAAGAAATATCTTTTGCAATTTCTGCACTGTCCTCAGGGAAATCTCCTGGACCTGATGGGTTCCCTGTGGAATTTTATAAATCATTCTCTTCACTTCTTTCTCCTCAGTTACTTTCAGTATTATCTGACTCGTTTAATTACGGCAAATTGCCACCCTCTTTCAATGAGGCATCTGTTATTCTTCTTTTAAAAAAGGGCAAAGACCCAACAGAGTGTTCCTCGTACAGGTCGATCTCTCTGCTCAATGTTGATGTAAAGATCTTAGCTAAAGTGTTGGCTCATAGATTAGAAACCATTATTCCCTCCATTATCTCTGATGACCAAACAGGCTTTATTAAAAACCGTCTCCCTTTTTTTAACATTCGGCGTCTATTTAATATTTTATACTCAGTTCCAACTGGGACTCCTGAATGTGTTATCTCCCTTGATGCGGAGAAAGCATTTGATCGTATAGAGTGGAACTACCTTTTTGCAGTCTTAGAAAAATTTGACCTCGGCCAAAGTTTCATCTCTTGGATCCAATTGCTGTACCTGTGTCCTACTGCTTCTGTTCTAACTAATTTTCAGAAATCCCAAGTATTTAATCTCAAACGTGGCACCCGTCAGGGATGCCCCTTAAGTCCCTTTCTCTTTGATTTGGCTATAGAACCTCTGGCGATAGCATTTCGAAATTGTCCTGAATTGACTGGGATTTGGAGAGCATGTTGAGCATAAAGTTTCTCTCTATGCTGATGACTTATTACTCTTTCTCTCAAATCCATCTACATCCTTATCTCTAATGTTTTCACTTCTTGACCAGTTTAGCCAGATCTCTGGCTATAAACTTAATTTACATAAGAGTGAACTTTTCCCAATTAATAAAGAAGCACAAGAACTAATATTTTGTGATCTCCCTTTTAAAGTAGTCCATAATCAATTTACTTATCTTGGAATTACAGTCACAAGGAAGTTTAAAGATCTCTTTCGTGAAAACTTTGTCAATCTTTCATATACTATAAAACAGAGTCTGGTACAATGGTCACCTCTATCTATGTCCTTGGTAGGTCGTATTAATGTTGTTAAAATGTATGTTTTCCCCAAATTTTTATACTTATTCCAATCTATCCCAATTTTTATTCCTAAATCCTTTTTTGATTCCTTAGACTCTATTATTTTGTCATATCTGTGGCAGAATAAGCGCTCTAGAATTAATAAAATCCACCTCCAGAAATCTAAAAAAGAGGGAGGCATGGCTTTACCTAACTTTCGCTTATATTACTGGGCAGCTAATATATGTTGTGCTGCCTTCTGGTCTTTCTTCCACGGTCAACCCGAGTTCCCTAACTGGGTGGCAATGGAGTTGAGCTCCACTAAAGAATTATCTATATCTGCACTTCTTGGCTCTGCACTCCCTAGCAGTCTGCCCAGATCAATTGCTAACCCTCTGGTTAGACACACTTTGCGTATATGGGCTCAGTTCAGGAAATGCTATGGTTTCCAGGGGTTTTCCGTTTCTAGCCCTGTCGCACATAATCACCTTTTTTTACCTACTATGTACGATTCAGCATTCCATGTTTGGTACAGGAAGGGCATTAGACATTTTGAAGATCTCTTCATTGATAATCGCTTCGCTTCTTTTCAGCAGCTCTCCGTTAAGTTCAACCTGCCTAACGCTCACTTTTTCAGATATCTCCAAATCCGACACTTTACTGCTCCTTTAATTCCTAACTTTCCTGAAATGCCTGCGAAAAATGCTATGGACCTATTTCTTACCATTAATCCACTAGGTAAAGGTTTAATTTCAATTATCCGAGATAAACTAGCAGCCTTACGACGGGCCCCTGTGGATAAAATTAAAATGGCCTGGGAGCAGGATTTAAATATCTCCTTATCCGAGGAGAGCTGGGACTCAGTTCTCAAATCGGTTAACTCAACCTCCCTTTGTGCTCGCCATTGCCTCTTACAGTTTAAGATTGTTCATAGAGCCCATATGTCTAAATCTAAACTATCTCGATTCTACCCTGGCATTAGTCCGCTCTGTGATAAATGCAAGAGGGGTGTGGCCTCTCTCATCCATATGTACTGGTTCTGTCCTAGCTTGGAGAAATTTTGGAAAGATGTCTTCACTACATTATCGGGTATTCTGAATCAGCACCTAGAACCTAACCCCTTAATTGCTCTGTTCAGTTTTTGGGGCGAGACAGATTTATGTCTGGGTCCGACCAAATGCCAAATACTATCCTTTGCCTCTCTCCTGGCGAGACGCTTGATCCTCCTTAGATGGAGAGATGTTGCCCTGCCCACTCATGCGCAATGGCTTAACGACATTATGGCCTGCTTGGACCTCGAAAAAATTCATTATTCAGTTCTTAATTCAGATCTAAAGTTCCATAAGGTCTGGGGACCTTTTATCGAGTACTTTCATAACCTTCCTCTTGACTAGGGTTTTTTTTTTCTTTTTTTTTCTTCTTTTCGGTCCCTTGCTTTCAGCTCCCTTTTTTTTCTGGTAGTAGGCATTATTATCCTCTGTTGCTAAGTGTATTCACAGTCTGGGGGTTTGACTGTCCGGACTTATACTCTTTATACTGTGTGGTGGTTGGTCTGGAGTTGTTGTTGTTTTTTTCTTGTGTTGTGGGGCTTGGGGAGGACACTAAGCTCACTTGTCTTTAATTCAGGTGCTTTTTTGTTAAATTCTCTTCCTTTGTAGCACATTGTTATTGTATGCTTAATCTTGCACTGTATTAATGCTCCTCATTGGGATTTGGGGTTTTTAATTTTGTAAAATGTTTTGAAAAACTAATAAAAATTTTTTTAAAAAACACAAAAAGAAAACAAGCAATTCATCGTGCGCATCCCCTGAACAGACTGCATCTTAATTATACCCCTCTGGCTTTAAATAAACAGGTAAGATCCATGATTTATCACTGGAACTGCAGATTTGACATTTGAGGAAAGATTGAGCAGACTGAAGCTAAGCTCTTGCATTTAAAAGAATGAGAGGTGATCTGATTGAAGCAGACAAAATTCTTCTAGGGCTTGACAGGTCTGATACAGAGTTGGCAGCATTGACTGTACTGTCTCTAACCAGGCAATACCATCCCAAACAAATGGTCGGAATCGCAGTACAGACATGAGAAAAAGTATCTTCACCCAGAGTGTTCTCTATCCAAGAGAGTGATAGAAGCTCTGAATACTGAGAATATTCGAGGCAGATAATGATAAGTATTTCCAAATTTAGGGAATCAGGATTAGAGCAGGAAGCTAATACAATAATAAAATATCTGTCATGACCTTATTGAATGGTGGGGGAGTTACAAGTCTGATGGCCTATTCTGAATCTATTTCTTATGCAATCCGACTTTTCCCATACAGCTCAAAGGCAGTTGGTGAGTTATTATTACTAAACACTTGGTATATTGAAAGATTAATTTGAATATACAAACAGTAAACATCAGAAATTACTAAAACTCAATAAATCAGGTTTTCTTTCAAGGATTTGCATGTTTGGGATTGTATTAAAGTAGAAAAGTGGACAGTTCTACTTTTCCTTCAGATGCTAAGGACTAATAGAGGGAAAAATTAATAATTTGATTTTCAAGTCTAACTTATGGGAATCTGCCACGTCTTCTGCAGTCACAAACATATTTCAATGTTAGAGAGATAAATAATTTATGTTACATTATTAAGAAAATAATTTAATTGAAGTTTCTCTTTAAATGGTTTGTATTGATGGCGGGAACCTTTACCAACACTCAGTATATGTAATCATCAATAATAACACCAGAAAATGTTGGAAACACCCAGTAGATCAGGTGGCATCAATGGAAAGAAAAGTAAAGCTACATTTTAGGTTTTAGATCAAAGACCTTTTTAGTAATTATCCTCAAATTGGAAATGGGGAAATGGTCACATCTGTAATTGAGTTCCTTAACTGGAATTGTATGCAAGAAGCAAAGACACCTGTTCATCATAAAAGTAAAGTTCTTGGGTGGGAAAGACTAATTTCCCAGCAAGAAGCACAATATATTGTGATACTTGATACAACGGGGCCGATGTTTCTCTTAGGAGTTCCCAAAAAATTGACCAACCTGACACATGGGGGCTTTCTGCCAGTCAGTTCTACAACCTTCACAGTGACATTGAGTCATGAAGTCATAAACGAGTCAAGACAAGTACAGCTCAGAAAGAGGCCATTAAGCCCACCTGGTCCTCGCCAAATCCACTTAACTTGCCCACTCCCACCAACCTGCACCGGGATCATAGCCCTCCATAACCCTATCATCCATGGACCCATAAAAATTTATCCTAAACATTGAAATCAAGCTTGCATGCATCACTTTAGCCGGCAGCTCATTCCACACTCTCATGACCATCTGAGTGAAGAAGTTTCCCCTCATGTTCCCTTTAAGCTTGTCACATTTCATCCTTATCTCATGGCCTCTGGTTGCAGTCCCACCTAACACCAGTGGAAAAAGCCTGCTTGCATTTACCCTATCTATACCCCTCATAATTTTGTATACCTTTATCAAATATCCTCTTAATCTTTTACACATTCCAATGAAGAAACACGAGTTTCACAATGCCTCTGGCACTGAGTCTGGCTCTATGGCTCAGGAGTGTAGGAAACTGAAGAGGATGGCAGCAGCAATAGGGAACTCTGTAGTTGGGGGGGACAGATAGGCAATTCTGTGGATGAGAAAAAGAAACACGGATGCTAGTTTGCCTCCCGGGTGACAGGGCCCGCGGTACTTCTGAACACGTCCACAATATCCTGAAAAGGGAGAGTGATCAACCAGAAGTCGTGGTACATACTGGTACCAACAACATAGGTAGAGAATGGAAAGAGGTCCTGAAAACAGAATACTATGAGTCAGGAAGGGAGTTGAGAAGCAGGATGTCAAGGATAGTAATCTTGGGATTACTGCCTGTGCCGGGCAACAGTGAAGATAGGAATAGAATGAGGTGGTAGATAAATGCATGGCTGAAGAATTGGAGAAGGAGGCAGGGATTCATATTTCTGTATCATTGGGGCCTCACCTGGGCTAGGTGTGACCTGTACAAAAGGGACGGATTGCACTTGAATCCAAAGGGAATGGGAAAAACAGGTTGGAGTTTGATTGCAAGAGAGGGAATTTGTTGAATGCCTATGAGATGGCTTTTTAGAACAGCTTGTACTTGGGCCTACTCGGGGAGAAGTTATCTGAAATTGGGTTTTGTTTAATAACCCAGATTTTGTTAGGGAGCTTAAGGTAAAGGAACCCTTAGGAGCCAATGATCATAATATGATTGGGGAGAAGCGTAAGTCAGACGTATCAGTATCGCAATGGAATAAAGGGAATTACAGAGGTATGAGAGAGGAGCTTGCCCAGGTGGATTGGAGGGAGATACTGGTGAGGATGCCAGCAGAGCAGAGGTGGCTGAAGTTTGTGCGAATAGTTCACAAGGCACAGGATAAAATGTCGCACAGAAAAAGAAGTTCTCAAATGGCAGGGGTAGGCAACCGTGCTGGCAAGGGAAGTTAAGGACTACATAAAAGCCAAGGAAAGGACATATAATGCAGCAAAGTGAGTGGGAAGGTGGGTGATTGGAAAGTTTTTAAAATTCAACAAAAGGCAACTAAGAAAGGGATAAGGAGGGAAAAGGTAAAAATGAGAGTAGACTAGCCAATAATATAAAGCAAGATATGAAAAGTTTTTTCAGTTATATAAAAGGGAGGCGAGAGTTGATATTGCACACATGAAAATGATGCTGGTGAGGTAGTAATGGTGGTCAAAGAAATGGTGGATGAACTTATTAAGTATCTTGCATCATTCTTCACTGTGAAAGACACTAGCAGTGTTTCAGAGGTCCATGAGAGTTAGGGAGCAGGACTGAGTGCATTTCTATTACAAAGGGAAAAGTGTTAGGCAAACTCAAATGTCTTTAGGTGGATAAGTTACCTGGACCAGAAGGACTACATAACAGAGTTCTGTGAGAAGTTGCTGAAGAGATAAGGGATGCATCGATCATGATCTTTCAAGAATCACTTGATTCTGGCATGGTCTTGGAGGACTGGAAGATTGCAAATGTCACTCCACTCTTTAAGAAGGGAGGAAGGCAAAAGAAAGGACATTATAGGCAAGTTAGCCAAAACCTCAGTGATTGGGAAAGTTTTGGAGTCTATCATTAAGAAAAAGGTTTTAGGGTACTTGGAGACTAATGATAAAATAAGTCAAAGTCAGCATGGTTTCTGTAAAGGAACATTTTGCCTGACAAACCTGTTAGAATTCTTTCAGGAAGTATCAAGCAAGGTAGACAAAGGAGAGGTAGTGGATGTAATTTACTTGGATTTTCAGAAGGCATTTAATAAAGTGCCACACATGAGGCTGCTTAACAAGATAAAATCCCATGACATTACAGGAAAGATGCTGACATGGATAGAGGAATGGCTGACAGGCAGGAGGCAGTGAGTGGGAATAAAGGGGGCTTTTTATGATTGGCTGCCAATGACTAGTGGTGTTCCTCAGGAGTCAATATTGGGACCACTACTTTTCACATTGTTTGTCAATAATGTAAATAATGGAATTGATGGCTTTGTGGCAAAGTTTGCAGATGATTCAAAGATAGGTGGAAGGGTAGGCAGTGCCGAGGAAGCAATGCAATTCCAGCAGGACTTAGACAAATTGGAAGAATGGGCAAAAAAGTGGCAGATGGAATACAGTGTTGGGAAATGTATGATAATGCATTTTGGTAAATGGAACAAAAGTGCAGACTAAATGGGGACAAAATTTAAAGAACAGAGGTACAAAGGGCCTTCGGAGTCCTCATGAAAGACTTGCAGAAGGTTAACTTACAGGTTGAGTCTGTGATAAAGAAGGCAAAAGCAATTTTGTCATTCATTTCAAAGGTAATAGAATTTAAAACAAGGAGATAATGCTGAGACTCTGCTCAGGCCGCACTTGGAGTATTGTCAACAGATTTGCGCCCCATATCTCAGAGAGGATGTGTTGTCATTGGTATGAGTCTGAATGAGTTTCACGTGGATGATTCCGGGAATGAAGGGGTTAACATATGAGGAGCATTTGGCAGCTTTGGGCCTGTACTCACTGGAGTTTAGAAGAATGTGTGGGGATCTCATTGAAACCTACTGAATGTTGAAAGGACTGGATATGGTGGATGTGGAGAGGATGTTTCCTATGGTGGCGTACCCCGTACACAGCCTCAAAACTGAGGGGTGACCCTTTAGAACAGAAGTAAGGAGGAATTGTTTTTAGCCAGAGAGTAGTGAATATGTGGAATGTTCTGCCACACACAGCTGTGGAGGCCAAGACCATGGTTCTATTTAAAGTGAAAATTGATAGTTTCCTGATTGGTCAGGGCATCAAAGATTATGGCGAGAAGGCAGATGTATGGGGTTGAGTAGGGTCGGGGATCAGCCATGATGAAATGGCGGAGCAGACTCAATGGGCTGAATGGTGTAATTCTGTTCCTATATTTTATGGTATTATGGTCTTAAGGAATAAAGTTCTAACCTATTCAATCTTTCTTTATAATTCAGGCCTTCCAAACCTGGCCACGTCCTTCTAAATTTTCTCTGTACTCTTTCAAACTTTTTTCATCTTTCTTGTAGGTAGGTGACCAAAAATGCACATAATACTCCAGGAGGGTCTTGGCCAAAATGTCCACTGCTTACTCTTTTCCATAGATGCTGTCTGCCCTGCTGAGTTCTGTTTCGTATGTGTTGCTTTGGATTTCCAGTATCTGTAGATTTTTTCATGTTGTCAAAATACTCCAAATTACGTAGGCCTCACCAATGTTATACAACTTCAACATAACATCTCATCTCCTGTACTCAATACATTGATTTATGAAGGCTAATGTGCCAAAAGCTTACTTTATGACCCTATCTACCTGTGATGCCACTTTCAATGATTTCTGGACCTGTACTTCCAGATTCCTTTGTTCGACCACACTCCTCAGTGCCCTACCCTGGTTGGTCCTTCTGAAGTGCAACACCTCACACTTGTCTGCACTAAATTCCATCTGCCCATTTTTCCAGCTGGTCCAGATCTCACTGAAATCTCTGATAGTCTTCCTCGCTGTCCACGGCACCTGCATTCTTGGTGTCATCTGCAAATTTGCTGGTCCATTATTATCCAGATCATTGATATAGATGACAAATAATAAAGGACCCAGCTCTGATCCCTGTGGCACTCCACTAATCACAGGCCTCCAGTTAAAAAGGAAGCCATCTACTACCACTCCCTGTCTTCTCTCACACTTACAAAGGAGCCTATGTATAATCCAATTTACTACTTCATCTTGAGTAGTAAGCGACTGAACCTTGTTGACCAACTTCCCCATGCGGGACCTTGTCAAATGTTTTTCTGAAGTCCATGTGTAATACAGCCATAGCCTTGCCCTCATCAACTTTCCAGGTAACTTCCTCGAGAAACTCTATAAGATTAGTTCAACATGACCTACCACGCATGAAGCCATGCTGACTATCCTTAATCAGCCCATGTCTATCCAACTTGTTATATATCCGGTTCCTCAGAATACCTTCCAATAACTTTCCCATTACTGATGGCAGGCTCACTAGCCTATATTTTTTGAGCCTTTCTTGAACAGCAGAACAACATTGGCTATCCTCCAATCTTTTGGTACCTCAGCTGTTGTTAAGGATGATTTAAATTTCTCTGCTAGGGTCCCAACAGTTTCTGCACCTGCCTCCTGCAGGGTCTGAGGAAACACGTTGTCAGACCCTGGGTATTTATCCAGCCAAATTTGCCTCAGGACATCAGACACCTCCTCCACTGTAAGTGCTGAAAAAAGAAAACAGTTAGCAAGTCAACTGAATCTGTGGAAAGAGAAACAGCTGACACGTTGAGCTTAATACCTCTAATAGGTGCTGAAATGATGTCAGACAGACATACCCCACTGGAATATTAGAGTTGTACAAGAGACAAATTTGCACGCCTGCAATTTGAAATCGGTTTAGTAGTTCAAACAACTAAATGGAAATCAAGAAACAGAGCTCCAAGGGGCAGACATATCAAAGGGCCCTGTTCACAAAATCCACAGCACCCCTTCAAGTAACATTAGCAAATTTGCTGATGACACAAAGCTGGTGGCAGTGTGAAATGTCAGGAGGATGTTATGAGAATGCAGGGTGACTTGGACAGGTTGGGTGAGTGGGCAAATGTATAGCAGATGCAGTTTAATGTGGATAAATGTGAGGTTATCCACTTTGGTGGCAAGAACAGGAAGGCAGATTACTATCTAAATGGAGTCAAGTTAGGAAAAGGGGAAGTACAACGAGATCTAGGTGTTCTTGTACATCAGTCAATGAAAGCAAGCATGCAGGTACAGCAGGCAGTGAAGAAAGCTAATGGCATGCTGGCTTTTATAACAAGAGGAATTGAGTACAGGAGTAAAGAGGTCCTTCTGCAGCTGTACAGGGCCCTGGTGAGACCACACCTGGAGTATTGTGTGCAGTTTTGGTCTCCAAATTTGAGGAAGGACATTCTTGCTATTGAGGGAGTGCAGCGTAGGTTCACAAGGTTAATTCCCGGAATGGCGGGAATGTCACATGTTGAAAGATTGGAGCAACTGGGCTTGTATACACTGGAATTTAGAAGGATGAGAGGGGATCTGATTGAAACATATGATTATTAAGGGATTGGACACACTGGAGGCAGGAAGTATGTTCCCGCTGATGGGTGAGTCCAGAACTAGAGGCCACAGTTTAGGAATAAGGGGTAGGCCACTTAGAACAGAGATGCGGAAAAACTTTTTCACCCAGAGAGTGGTGGATATGTGGAATGCTCTGCCCCAGAAGGCAGTGGAGGCCAAGTCTCTGGATGCATTCAAGAGAGAGTTAGATAGAGTTCTTATAGATAGCGGGGTCAAGGGATATGGGGAGAGGGCAGGAATGGGGTACTGATTGTGTATGATCAGCCATGATCACAGTGAATGGCGGTGCTGGCTAGAAGGGCCGAATGGCCTACTCCTGCACCTACTGTCTATCGTCTACTATTGTCTATTGATGTATAGGCTTGAAATTCATTCATGCGACTCCAAAGCAAGTAATGCATTGGATTTGAAAATAAATTAAGCAAAACCTGATGAGGAGTAATTTTGCATGCGTTAGCACCCACCGGTAAATTAATTTCCTCCCTGTCATTTCAGCTAGCACTCTTTTTCAGATGTAGCAATGGCTCAAAATGGACTTGAAGGTAGTAAACAGGCCCTCCCTTCAGCTCTCATGTGTGGGGCATAATCCTTCTCCCTACACATGATCTATTTCACCCCATTCCTATGTATTCATGTGCCTATTTAAAAGTCTCTTGACACCTCTATCTTTGGTTCCTCCACCACCCCTGGCAGTGTGTTCCAGCCATCTATTTCTCTGTAAGTAACCTATTTTGCACATCCCCTTTCAACTTTCCTCCACTCATATTAAAACTTTGCCCTGAAGTATCCAATATTTCTATCCCAGGAAAAATATTCTGGCTGTCTATCCTATTTATTCTCATAATTTTATAAACTTCTTTCAGGTATCTCAACATCATCTGCTATTCCAGCAAAAAACAATCCAAGTTTGTCCAACCTCTCTTTGAAGCTCATAAGACCATAAGATATAGGAGCAGAAGTAGGCCATTCGGCCCATCGAGTCTGTTCCACCATTCAATCATGGGCTGATCCAATTCTTCCAGTCATCCCCACTCCCTGGCCTTCTCCCCATACCCTTTGATGCCCTGGCTAATCAAGAACCTATCTATCTCAGTCTTAAATGCACCCAATGACTTGGCCTCCACAGCTGCTCGTGGCAACAAATTCCACAGATTTTCCACCCTCTGACTAAAGTAATTTCTCCACATCTCAGTTCTAAATGGACATCCTTCAATCCTGAAGTCATGCTTTCTTGTCCTAGAATCCCCTAGCATGGGAAATAACTTTGCCATATCTGATCTGTTCAGGCCTTTTAACATTCAGAATGTTTCTATGAGAACCCCCCTCACTCTCCTGAACACCAGGGAATACAGCCCAAGAGCTGCCAGACATTTCTCATATGGTAGCTCTTTCATTCCTGGAATTATTCTTGTGAATCTTGCCTGAACCCTCTCCAATGTCAGTATATCCTTTCTAAAATAAGGAGATCAAAACTGCACACAATACTCCAAGTGTGGTCTCACGAGTGCCTTATAGAGCCTCAACATCACATCCCTGCTCTTATATTCTATACCTCTAGAAATGAATACCAACATTGCATTTGCCTTCTTCACAATCGACTTAACCCAGAGGTTAACCTTTAAGGTATCTTGCACAAGGACACCCAAGTCCCTTTGCATCTCTGCATTTTCACTCCTCTCCCCATGTAAATAATAGTCTGCCCATTTATTTCTTCCATCAAAATGCATGAGAATACACTTTCCAACATTGTATTTCATTTGCCACTTCTTTGCCCCTTCAAGTCTCTCTGTTTCCTCAATAACATCCGCTCCTCCACCTACCTTTGTATCATCGGGAAATTAGGCCGCAAATCCATTATTACCGTAGTCCAAATCATTGGCATACATTGTAAAAAGCAGTGGTCCCAACACCGACCCCTGTGGAACTCCACTGGTAACCGGCAGGCAGCCGGAATAGGATCTCTTTATTCCCACTCTCTGTTTTCTGCCGACCAGCCAATGCTCCACACATGCTAGCAACTTCCCTGTTATTCCATGGGCTCTTATCTTGTTAAACAGCCTCATTTGCGGCACCTTCTGAAAATCCAAGTACACCATGTCTACTTTGTCTACCCTGCTTGTAATATCCTCAAAGAATTGCAGTAGGTTAGTCAGGCAGGATTTTCTTTTCAGGAAACCATGCTGGCTTTGGCCTATCTTGTTATGTTTCTCCAGGTCCTCCATAATCTCATCCCTAACAATCGATTCCAATGACTTCCCAACCACTGATGTCAGGCTAACAGTTTCCTTTCTGCTGCCTCCCACCCTTCTTAAATAGCAGAAAAAGAAGCACTCTTCTTAAATGCAGGCAGCATCTTCGTAAACCTTTTCTTTCCAAAGCCCCCACGTCTTTCCTGTATTGGGGCAACCAGAATTGCACACAATATTCCAAGTGTGGTCTAACCAAAATGTTATTTGCTACATCATGACTCTCTGACTCTTACACTCCTGGCAATGAAGGCAAGCATGCCGAATGCCATCTTTACCATTCTATCTACTTGCCTTGCCACTTTTAGGGAGGCACCAACTTGGACTGCAGGTGTCCTTCTGTACACCAATGCTGTTAAGTATCCTACCATTAACTGTATCCTTTCCCCTTACATTTGACCTCCCAAAGTGCAAAACTTCATTCTTGTCCCGACTAATCTCCTTCTTCCCTTTCTCTTCATCTGCAATGGATCTACATCTGTCTCCTCTGACAACTTTCCTCCATGTTGGCAACTCCTACAATTTTTGTGTTGTGTGCAGATTTACTAACCAAGTCATCTACGTTTTCATCCAAGCCATCGATATATCACCAACAACAGAGGTCACCCAGAACCTGACTGGTCACGAACCTCCAGCCAAAGTAACACTCTTCACTGCCACCCTCTGTTTTCTATGGGAAAGCCAATCCTAAATCCAAGCTATTAAGTCACTGTGGATCCCATGTGCCTGAATCTTCGTGATCAACCTGCAATGTTGTTGTTTCGTAAGGCATTCACACTTCAAGTTGAAGTTTGGCAGACACGAGTCTCCTGTTCGAGAGGCAGGTTTGGATCATCCTTCTTCAGCTCTTCACCTCTTCTGTCTATCTCCTCCTAGCTTCATCCTTCATTCCACTTCCCCACCTTATTATTCTGGCTTCTGACCCTTCCATTCCATTTCGGATGAAGGGTCTTGGCCTGAAATGTCAACTGTTTATTCCTCTCCATAGATGTCGCCCGACCTGCTACGTTTCTCCAGGCTTTTCTGTGGGTTCCTCAAGATTTCCAGCATCTGCTGAATCTCTTGTGCCTTTCTAAAGTTTATTAGATGACAGCCACCACCCTCCCTGCATCTATTGCTTGGTGACTTCCTTTAAAAAACATTAAAAATACGTTACCTGCTGCAGATAAAGCCACGGTGAACCATGACATTGCCCCCTAAACTATGTTATTTAAATGACCAGTACTATTTGTCTTCATTTGGGATATCTCACAATTTCAATAACAATCTCATGTACCTGGACTGCCTTGTCTGTGGAAATCAGCTTCAGGGTTTCTCTTTGCTTCCTAGCCCCAGGATCATTCCAGGCCACTGCCACAACTGACAGTGTGCTGCTCAGTGAGGGAACACAGCAACTTCCATACCCAAAGAGGGGAGACTTTGTCTACTCTTCCATCACCCCACAGAAGACAGAGCAGGAATCAGGCATTAAACATCATCAATCAAAGCACGTGAGTCTTTCCCGGGGTCTTTCTGTCAAAAATATGCTCCTGCATGGAGTTTTTCCATGAGCTGCATGCACAAAGCACTTCCTTTTGTGAAAACCTGGGAGCATTCTTCCACCAATGCCTCCATCCCCCCTTAACCTGCAATCCTCCATTACAACATCTACTCGCTTGCAACACACCCAAGCAGCTGGCCCCTTTGGGAGCGGATATTAGTTTTCAGCAGGAGAGAAGATGCAGGAAGGATGCGTAGCCCAAAGGGAATATCTCTGAAAAAAATGGGCCAATGAGGGCAGTTAGTCTTAACTCTTTCTCCTTCCGCAGATGCTGCTGACCTTCTGAGTTTTTCCTAATGTTGTGAAGTGTAACACTTCCTATGCTAGAAATAGACTTTAGAAATAACTCTGAACCTAGTTAATCTACAGTGTATTTCCAGCACGTTCAGTTTTCTAAATCTAATTTAGGATCTAATTTACCTTTTTTGCACAATTCTAGATAACTCAGGCACATCCGCCCTTACAATAAACACTGACTATATATATAAAAAATCTATGCTAAGATTTATTATGTTTTCCATTTGCTCGATATGCAAGTTTTAAAATCATTGTACAAAAGCATTTCAGGGTTGAAAGACTCTCAATGGATAAGAATAACTAATGTAGAAAACCAAATTGCTGTATATTTTAATGTTCTGGCAGCACTGATTTATTACAATAAAACAACTGATTCTGCAAAAGAAACTGCTGCTTTGAGGAAAATCACATCACAGCGCTGGCTGCTTCTCATGGCTTGGAACATTTCTCTGCTATTGTTTCCCTCCCCAGTGTCACCAACTCTGGGCTGCAGATTCACCTCAGCTCAATAGCTGCAGCAACACACACCCACAGTACTGTGCAAAAATCTTAGGCACATGTATATAGCTGGGGTATCTAAGACTTTTTATATGGTACTATAGTAATTTTATGCATTACACTGTAATGTTGTTGCAAAGAAAAATCATGACATTTGAGAGTGATGATAAGCCTGATTCTGATACGGGTCTCTATTGTGGACTGTGAGTGGGAATCAGGGGGCGGGGAGAGGGGAATCATGGTTGGGAAAAGGAGAAGGGAGAGAGGAGGGAGAGGGAAACACTGAAGAGACATTCTGTAACGATCAGTAAACCAGTTGTTTGGAATCAGATGACCTTGCCTGGTGTCTCAGGTCTGGGTGTGTCTGCACCTGTGCCACAGAAATGATTCTCAAGGCTGCATGTGGTAAATATACATACTTTGATAATAAAATTTACTTTACTCTTCTTTACACCCCCCTCCCCTGGCACCCCTTCTCTGCCACCTGTCCCACAGCCCTCCAGCGGCACTCCACCCTCGCCACTCCCATCATCCTCTGCTCCCGCCAGAGTTACAAACTCGCTCTCAACTCCACGTTGACAACTACAGTACTGTCAAACATCTTAGGTACTCTTCTGCCTAAGACTTTTGCACTGTACTGCCAGCAAGCACTCCTGTGCTGAAGCCAAAGAGAGTGAGGGCAGTAATGAAACCTATGCATCAACCACTGCAGCTAGAAGCTGAATCCAATCACGATTTCTGTGAGCGCAGAATGATTAATGTACCTGTCTCTATCGTTCAGTTTCGTGATTTACTAGCTTAGACTATTTTGGGAATATACTCCCTTCAGTTAATATTACAACAAGTCAACGTTGTTTGATCATTCCTCACTACACCACAGGCTGCAATGATTCCTTCCCACACCACTATCTCCCGTCTCAATAACAAAACATGCACCAATCACTCTTCCTTATGCCGCATCACAACAAGGCCCACGATAGTCAGCAGCTCTGCATTGTGCAGCAGCAACATACACATAATGCTGGAGGCTCAGCAGGTCGGGCAGTACCTATGGAAAAGAATAAACATTTTATTGTTTGGGGCGAGTCCTTTCATCACAGCTGGAAAAATATGAGAAGTCAGAGTATGAAGGTGGGGGGAGGGAAGGAAGAAGTACAAGGTGGTGGGTGATAGGTGAAACCGGGACGGGGGAGGAGGTGAAGTAAAGAGCTGGGAAATTGATTGGTGAAGGAGATAAAAGAATGGAGGAGGGGGAATATGATTGGAGAGGGTAGAAGGCCATGGAAGAAAGGACTGCATTATCTAGCCTTGGTCCCCAGCACCGATACAATAATATGCAAGTCATGTTCAGCTGCTCCCCATTACAACACACATCTTGTGCACTGATTTGCATCCACCAGAATTTCTATCCCAAGGTATGTCGTCACCATGAGGACTAAGTCACAGATAATGAGATGTCTCAAGAGGGTTCAGAGAGTGATGGGACACAAGATGTGATTAGGAAATATGGAAGAGATGGTGCAGATGCTACTCATTTCAAGAACATACAAATTTCTAATTTTGCTTTTACATTATGGACTCTTTAGGATGCCAGTCCTTGATTTATATACCTTTATTTGCTATGGCAGGAAGCAAGCCAACCTCCACACATTCTTTCCTCCCTCCCATTCCATTTTAACTTCCTCACAGTGCCCTGCCTGTAATGACCAACTCACAATTTGTTTTGTGCATCTTTCAATATATGCTGAAAGGTCCTTTATATTTTTGAGTATTATAAGAAGTGAAATTAGAAAAAAAACCTACAGATGCCAAAAGTCTGAAATAAACACAGAATTTACTGGTAATGCTCAGCATCTGTCAAAAAAGAAATTGAGTTAATGTATCAAGTCAAAGAAACTTCACTACAACTGGAAAGTAAAGGATAGGAAACTAGCAGTTTTTAGGGAAGGTTGCTGAAGGAATCTGAAATGTTAACTGAAATGTTAAGGGCAATAAACTTTTTCATTAGCATGGAAACTAGTCTATTCAAGTTAATTAAATAATGCACAAATTAGTTATGTAGATCATGGTGTGGAACAAAAGAACGAACATTGAATATAATGTGCTGTTGTTCATATCTCTTGAGGGCCAGAGATAAATAAAAGATCAATTAAATTGAATCAACATGTTAAAATATTTCCTCAATTGGCCAAACTATCAAACAAAATAACTCTCTAAACTGTAATTTTACCAAATTGTTCCAAGTCATAAGAGAGAGTTATTTTAATGTAGAACCGCAAATAAAACATCAATTATTTTAATTTGGAAATGAGGCAAATTAACTATTCACTTTATGACCGCAACTGCTAAATATATGGATCAATTGGCAGAAAAGGTTTTCAATAATCCAGTAGTTCCATTCAAAGCATTGTAACTCATCCCATAATTGAGCTTTAGGGAAATATTTAAGGAAACAGAGGATAAGATATTGTTTATCATTGAGAGAATATCATTAAAAATTTGTAGCATGCTAGAATGTGCTAATTATGGAGGTATAACTTCCATTTCAATATTCAATTGACAGTTAACAAATTTCACGACACATGCCGGTGATAATAAACCTGATTCTGATTCTGAATTGCCAGGATTTAAAAAGCATGGTGCTCTGTTTGAATTGCCTTGTTGACCAGCACTATTCCAATATCAAGCATCTATTGGCTATTTGTCCAGTAGCCTAATAACCCGAGTATGGCCTTTAACGAGCTATTCCAACATTGGATGATTGAAAAATACAGCACACCCAGTTTGCACCAATCATCAAGCACTCATTGTCATATTGATCTTATACTAATCCATTTCTCCCCACATTCCCATTAATGTTACTCTCTGCAATTCCCACCCCACCTCCCCAAAACTCATATACTCCGATATGTCAACACTCTAGGGTCAAGTTACATTTGTCATTACCCATACGTCTTTTTGGAATGTGAGTGGAAATGAGAGTGTCAACCCACGCAATCACAGGGAGCACTTGCAAACTCCATATGGACAGCGCTGGACATCAGAATTGACCATGGATTGTGGAGCTGTGAGGAAGCAGTTCAACTAGTTGAGTTGTTATGCCACAAGTGGTGTGCATTTCACACTGGAAAGCAGACAAGATAATGACAGTGGAGATCTTTGAAGTACTGGCAGACAGACGTGGAAGAGACAGCAGAATGAAACGATCTGATGTCTCAGCCGATTTCTCAAGTGTGTATGAAATGATCCCTACAGATACTGTGTAGTGACAGGAGTGACTGGGTGAAGTCCTGAGGCTAAATGTGTACCTTTCAAGTTTTCAACAACAGCCAGTAGAAAATGATACTTTAAATAACAAAGTAATGGAGCAACCATTAACAAGCAAAACTTTGCAGTTATGGGATTGGTGATTGACTGCATCTAAAAATGAGACAACAATGCGTATACTAGTACCTGTCACTTGAAACCTAAAGCGTCAAAAATGGAAGTCACACTCAGTACAAATGCCATTAAAATGTTCTCAGCCTGTGCACTAAGTGTAAAAGTGGCTTTTGAATCTGCTATCTGAAGAATTAATTCTATTCACAAAATCGTAGGTGCTTTTTATTATCACTTAATGATTAACATTGAATTCAACTGTGCTCAGAGAAGTGGCCAGATTCAACATCAAGGCCATGCTTCCACAAGGGTGAGTGATTGGTATTTTGTCTGATGAATGGCAATACGAAGGCTCAAATGTGAAAAATTGATCCATTATTCAGGTCCCCATCTTTGACCAGTAACACCAGGCTAGAAAGTGGAGGAGTGTGGGAGAACGAGCAGTCTTCATTCCCTGGCTGTACAGTCAACTGGCATTTTGGCAAATCTGGGGTAGTTGTGATCAAGGTGAACTTGCCCAGTTTCGGCTAAAAATAAATTCAAGAATTTGGACCATTTTGTGCTTTTTTAAGTGGCAACTTTCTGTGGAAATCACGCTTGTCACAAAACAGATCCAGACATTTCAACCTGCATGATGCCCAATTCTGTCCCACTGAAAGAAAATGGAGCCTATAATATGAAATCATGTCCCTCACTTACAACTTGCAATAAAGCAAGGTGCAGTTCTCAGGATAAGTGATCTCATGGAGTTGATTACAAAATGAGGCAGGTTACACCAGTTATTAAGTCACTGATATAACCACAACTGGAGTATAAAGTTTGGAATTTGCCTCAATATTCTTCCATCAGCAATATCCTGAAAGTTACCATTGATGAGAAGCTGAATGCAAACAGTCACATACATCATGTAACTACAGGGGAAGTGGAGACTGGGTATCCTGTGGTGAGCAATTCACTCTCTGATCTGCCAAAGCTTTTCCTCCATTTACCAGGCACAAAAATGTAATCAATTACTCTCCACTTGCAATTTCAAAAACATCCAAGAAACCAGACATGGGAGAAAGCAGCCTGTTTGATGGGGATCTGATCATACAATCTAACATCCATTCCCTCCATTACCAACACATAGTGACTGCACTATGTACCATTTACAAAGCGCACTGCAGTAGCTTCTACAAACTATTCCAACAGCACCTCATAACCCCAGACCATTCCAACAGCACCTCATAAGCCCAGACCATTCCAACAGCACCTCATAACCCCAGACCATTCCAACAGCACCTCATAACCCCAGACCATTCCAACAGCACCTCATAAGCCCAGACCATTCCAACAGCACCTCATAACCCCAGACCATTCCAACAGCACCTCATAACCCCAGACCATTCCAACAGCATATCATAACCCCAGTCCATTCCAACAGCACCTCATAACCCCAGTCCATTCCAACAGCACCTCATAACCCCAGTCCATTCCAACAGCACCTCATAAGCCCAGACCATTCCAACAGCACCTCATAACCCCAGACCATTCCAACAGCAACTGATAAACTCATGGTCCCTATTATCAAAGAAAACAAAGGCAGCAACTATTGAAGAACACCGTCTATATACCCCACAGTTCCTCAGCATCCCTGGATCTTAATCTGAAATGCTCTGTCCTTTGCACTGCAATGGCTCAAGAATACAGCTCGCTACCACAGTCTTAAGGGCATTTGGGGATGAGAAATAAATGCAGATGCAACCAGTGACAACCGATGCTCCAAAAAAACTGAACAGAAAAAGAAAAGTGAAATGCCCAGAGTGTAAATTAATTCCTTCAAATTAGTTGTGTTATGCAATATCTAAAAGCAACAGAACCGTGGATAACTGATGTTGCACAGAAGAAGGCACCAAAAAAAAGCACAAACCTGGCACAGATTCCAATTACCAAGCAAGCCAACACTCAAATTTATTGAGCTAATTACAAACATTGTATTTTAGAAAGTATTACTGTTTTTGCTGTCACACCTTTTTTAAATATGCTCTTGTTCAGGAAGATAATTCAAGCTAAATAATGCTAACCTTAGCCACTGAAATAAATGTAAAATAACACTATGTTCCTGCAGACTTCTGCAGTGATTAATGGTGGCGTTTGATCCAACATAGTTTTCCATAGAACATTGATAGCTGGTAAGTACAATGAAAGAGTAGAAAGGAAAATGTTGCTATTGGATGGTCTGGTTAGGGTTGTTTTTCAATATTCTGACCCAGTTGTAGTCTTGTCCACTGTGAAGTGGGCTGAAGCAGCCACATCGGATGGTCATGATGTGTAAGTTTTTTCTTACTGACATTCAAGTCTCATTCACGGCAAAAGATACATCTTCCTTAAGCAGACCCACACTTCCTTCAGTGGGAAATGTGTAGGTTTCTGCAAATAAGACAAAGTGAGGCATTTTATGTTTAATGAAACCCATAACACATTTTATTGAACTCCAAAACCTACACAACAAAAATGCACTAAAACCCTTTTATGCAATAATACCATTGCATCAGACCAGCCTCTTAAAGCAAAACCCCAACTCAATGTCGGTGGTTGTGGATTATGTACATTTCTCTCAATACATTACCCTACACAGGACTCCCAGAATTCAGCATTGTGAACCTGTCTGGAGCTTGGATGAGCCACCTGGCCTGGCCATGTTGCATGGGTGGAGGAACAGCAGGAGCCTCTGGCTTGTCCATAGATGTGTTGACATGCTCGTGGTCATGTTGTCACGCCAGGGGCACGGCAGCTGAATACACCAAATCTTGGTGGGCCCTATTAAGGCGATCTACTGAAATATGTTCAGGTTTGCCTCTCTTATCTATGATAAAAATCTTTTCTCCCCATTCCAAAACACGGGTCGGGCCATCATAAGAGGGCCTAAGGGGATGCTGGTGTGCATCATGGTGGATGAAATCAAATGAGGCAGAATCTAGGTCCATAGGAACCCAAGAGCGTAATACACCACAATGAGAGGTAGCAACAGGTGAAAAGGTATTGAATTTACTGAAGAGGGTAGAATGCTGTTGAGAGGCCAACCCGGTGGTCGTGGCATCAGGAATGATATCACCTGGCACTCGTAATGGCTGCCCATATACCAACTCAGCTGCAGACGACTGCAGATCCTCCTTTGGAGCTGTTCTGAGCCCCAGCAGGACCCATGAAAGCTGATCATACCAACACTCATTGGTCAAGGAAGGCACCTGCATAGGCCATTGGACCATGGGTGATATGCCATGGTGTGCTGTATCCTATTACCAAGATCCTGGGCCAACGGTCTGCAATGAATTGGGAACCGCGGTCAGAGGAAATATCAGATAGGGTGTCTAACAGCGCAACACCGATGAACACTCTAGCCATGTCTGCAGCCATTGTCAATGCTAGAGGGGCGACCTCTGGCAACCTGGTGGTACGGACCACCATGGTAAGAAGGTGTGTGAAACCGCATGAGGGGGGGAGAGGACCAACATGGTCTACATTGACATGGTCAAACAGTCGCTCAGGGACCTCAAAAGGTGCCAGTGGCGCCTGAACATGGTGGTTAACTTTTTCCCACTGACACTCCACACAAGCTGCGGTCCAATCATGCACGTCCTTTCTGAGGCCTTGCCAAACAAACTTTAGTGCAACCATTTTCTGTACCTTCTGTACCTGGATGTGAGAGGCTGTGTATGAAGTCGAAAACAGTCCATCTTTAGTTTGTGGGCGAAGGTGACCGGTTGAGACATTGCACTGGAGAGGAACCCCAGCCTCCCCAACCTCAGGCCCATGACTGCTGTTTGGTAAGTCTGGGTCAGTAGCTGGGTTGGCTGCTGTGCTGGCAGAATCAACCCCTATGTGTACGGCCTCAACGACTGGCCGTGAGAGGCAATCGGCCATGGCATTACTTTTCCCCCGATATATCTGTTGGGAACTTGGCGTTGTTGCTGTGCAAACCAAGAGTCTGATATTCTGGACATGGCCTGCACGAAAGGTTTATGGTCAACGAACGTTGTGAAATGGCGACCCTCTAGCAAAAAATGAAAATGGCAGACAGCCAGATAGAGATGAAAGCTCACGGTCAATGTGCTGTATTTACTTTTGGGGAGATGGAGCTGCCAACTGCCACACACCTTCGACCAACGGTTCACGCACAGCACCCACAGCATAGTCTGAAGTGTCAGTGGTAATGGCATTGGGTGCATTGGGAAGCGGGTGCATGAGTAGGGTTGCATTAGAAAGAGCTCGTTTGGTATCATCAAACGCCCTGGTAATGTCCGCTGACCAGTCAAACACTTGATTAGGAGTACTGCCTATACAGGGGAGCATAAGTTCACCAGCTCATGGAATGAGGCAGTGATAGAAATTCCTGTCGTTTTTTAGCCCGCCAATGGAAGATCCATAATAGCGGCTACCTTTGATGGGAGAGGTTTCACACCTTTCCTGGCGATCCCTTGGCCAAGAAAATCAGTGGTTGACAACCCAAGCTGGCAGTTAGCAAGTTTAACAGTCAACACATATTGGCTGAAGCACTTGAAAAGTGTGCAGAGATGAGATACGTGTTCAGATTTGGATGCACTGGCATCAAGTCTGCCATCCAGGTAAACGAAAAGAAAATCTAAGTCTTTTAATATGGAATCCATCAGCTGTTGGAAAGTCTTTGCTGCATTTTTTTAGTCCAAATGGCATGCGCAGAAACACAAAAAGGCCATAGGAGTTATCACAACTGTTCTGGGAATGTCCTCTGAGCACATAGGCACCTGATGGGAGCCCATAACTACAAACAAGAGAAAATCTGCAGACACTGGAAATCCCAGCAACACACACAAAATGCTGGAGAACTCACCAGGCCAGGCAGCATCTATGGAGAAGAGTACTGTCAGACTTAGGGATCCTTCGGAGGGATGAAGCCCAGGGGCTATTCGACCGGTGTACAATTCCGTGTCTTTCCACGTTGACAAACTCAGCCTTTGTGGTCCAGTTAACACGTGTGTGCATGGAGTGGCGGGCCAGTTGTTGGAATGTGGTGTTCGACCCCATGTTTTGCGACTATAGAGGAGAATATGGGCATGGTGAGGTCTGAGAATTCCTTGACATCCACAAGCCTGCAGTTCATAAGGTTGACTAACACCCCTTGGGCACACAGGCAATCTGCACCGAGCAGAGGTCTAACCACTTTACCTAGGATGAAGTCCCATGTGTAACGCCATCCAATGAAGCAGAGCTTCACCTGTTGTAACCCGTAAGTCTGGATGTTGCCGACATTGGCGGCCTCTACTGAGGTTTCGTCTCTCTTTGCCTTTTTTATCAATAGGTAATGCCGGCAGCACACACACTTGAATACCCATGTCATACCATAATGAACAGTGGATAACCCCGGCAGCCGGAACCCCACTGTGTTCACAGAACTCTGATGCCCCGATACACTGGCACTGTTGAAGCTGCAAGGTGATTGGCACTTCCTAGCGTTCCTTCCAAAGCACAGGCCCAATCATCTGATTTTGCAGCCACAGTGATGCACCATCAAGAACTCTCTCTGAGACGTGAAGTCGAGATATCGGCTTTTATTGACTGGAAGAAAGAACAAGCAGTAGTTGACCACCATACTACATCCTGGAGAATGAGGCTGGGCTCAGGCCTCAATCGCCTTTATACCGGGGTCTGTGGGAGGAGCCACAGGAGCAGTCAGCAGGGGGCATATCCAGACAGGTATATGTAGTTCACCACACACAGGTGTCCTTATGTTGGGGGCCTTGCTAATCAGGCTTATTGAGGGAGAGAAAGGAGGAGAAATAATGCACCGCTGCCTGATGGAGTGGAGCCTATCAGCCATTTTAGCAAGTTCCCTAAAGTCCATCATGAGTGCATTAGCGAGGGCTGCATGGAAAGTTCTTTAAAAAATAAAACGAGCATGGTGATTTCCCAGGAGAGACAGCATGTGGTCCATTTGCTCCGTAGGCTTACCATTACCAAGAATTGGTAAGGAGAGCAACTATTTGGCACACTCTGACTCCGCTAGTCCAAAAGTCTGAAAAAGGTGAGTTTTCAGTGATCAATATTTATCGTGTTCAGGCGGGTGTCCTAGTAGACTCACCACTCTCACTGCCGTGGATTTGCTGAGCAACACTACCACATAGGAATATTTGGAGATTTCTCGCAGGGCGAACTGGGCCTCCACTTGTACGAACAAAATTCTTGTAGTTTCAAAGCAACTGCATTGGCTGGCATGTCCAATAACTCTGGAATCGTCCTTGAGCATCAGGGTCACCAGTGTAGGTTTCCGCAAATAAAATGAAGTGAGGCTTTTTATGTTTAAAGAAACCCATAACATATTTTATTGAACTCCAAAACCTACACAACAAAAGTGCATTAAAAACCTTTTACGTAAAAATGTCATCAAGTCAGATCAGCCTCTTAAAGCGAAACCCCAACTCAATGTTGGTGGTTGTGAATTATGTACATTTATCCCAGTTACGTTACCCTGCAAACCGACAACTATATGCTTACGTGTATGATGAGGAAGATGAGGCTCTGAGCCAGTATATTGCCATGTTATATGAACCAGAAAATGACAAATCCCAGCACAGGACTGTCATAGAGTTATAGAGCACAGAACAGGCCCTTTCGACCAACTGGTCCATGCCCCAAGGCAGGCTAGACTCACTTGTCAGCTTTTGACACTGACCTTCTAAACCTTTCCAATATATATACCTGTTCAACGGTCTTTTGAAAGTTATTGTACCGGCCTCAACTACTCCCTCTGGCAGCTCATTCCACATACTGTGCATACCACCCTTAGTGTTAAAAAAAAATTGACCTCAAAGTTTACATCAAATCTTTACCTTCTCACTTTAAACCTATGTCTTTTAGTTCTCAACTCACCATCCCAGGGAAAGAGACTGAGTGCATTCACATTATCTATGTCTTTCATGTTTTTATACAGCTCTATAAAATCTTCCAGTCTCCTAAGCTCTGAGGAATAAAGTTCTAGTCTGTCCATATTCCTACAACTCAGTCCCTCAAGTCTGACAACATCCTTGTAAACCTTGATTGCACACTTTCCAGTTTAATAATATCATTCCTGTAGCAAGGTTACTGAAACTGAGCACAATAACCCATATTGATCTATTATCTTCTCAGGAGTTTGGGGTTAGATGTTCTTGTTGCCTTTTGAGTGTTTTTTTTTGTGGGGAGGTGTTGATGTTTTTCTTTGAATGACTTCCATGGTTTTCTTTGTTTTGTGGCTGTCTGGAGAAGATGAATCTCAGAGCTGAATAATGCATACATACTTTGATAAGAAATGGACCTTGAACCTTGATCCAAGTCCCTCATGTGCACCATGGATTGGATCAGAAAATTTTCAGGAGTTGCACCAACATCTTCCCAAAAAAATGACCCTTTTTACATGTGAGAGAATTTGATGGCAGTCCACCGCTTTGCAGAAAAATAAGCACAATTTGAATACAGGCTTGCAGTTGGATATATTCACAATAATAATGGTAACATAGAGAGTGATAGCTGTGTGGAATGAGCTTCCTGTAGAAGTAGTAGAGGCCAGTTCAGTTGTGTCATTTAAGGTAAAATTGGATAGGTATATGGACAGGAAAGGAGTGGAGGGTTATGGGCTGAGTGCGGGTAGGTGGGACTAGGTGAGATTAAGAGTTTGGCATGGACTAGGAGGGCCGAGATGGCCTGTTTCCGTGCTGTGATTGTTATATGTTATATGTTATATAGAAGCAAAAAGAAGCAGAAGTAAATTGACTACTACTAAATTGAATACTACTGAAATTATCCGATTTTTTTTTCAGATCCTGTTGATAGATCCAATGTTTTTCTTCAGATTTCCTCACTTAACTATTGGAATTGAATGGGTTGACCTTGCTTTCAGTGGGGTTGATAGTCACAACACAGGTGGCATCTTAGTCATCACATAGAAACTGATCTGAATGATAGTTGTCAGTTATAATCTCTGCTTTGGATAGAATTTCTGACGCAACCAATTCAACGAACAAAACAACATAAAAAATTTGGGAAACAGGCAGTGGTATCCTGCTCCACCATTCAGTATCTTAACTCCACTTTTCTTCCTATTCTCCGTAACCCATAATGCCATTACAGAAAGAAAGTTTGCTAACGCTGACCTGGAATATATCGAATTACTTGGTTTCCACAGAAGTCTGGGCCCCAGACAAACAACGACTCTTACTCACACAGGAGAGTCTGCAGATGCTGGAAATCCAAATCAACATACCCAACGTGCTGGAGGAACTCAGCAGGTCAGGCAGATCTATGGAAGTGAATAAACAGTCGATGTTTCGGGCTGAGACCCTTCTGCAGTACTGAGGAGGAAGCCGGAAGATGCCAGAATAAAAAGCTGGAAGGAAGGGAAGATTCATACTGTTTTTTCTTATGATATACTATAGAGAGAGTCTGTTTGGCGATATATCCATGCTAGCTCCCAGAGCATCCCACTACTTCCTTCCCTATAACCATTCTCTCACAGGTAAAAGATAGAAGAGTAGAGCATGCTACAGGCCCTTCACACCCGGGATGATGTGCTGATTTTTTCACCTACTCTAAGATCAACCTACCCTCTCCCCCCACACATAGCCCTTCACTTATCTTTATCTGTGTGCCTAAGAGTCTTTTAAATGTCCCTAATGTAGCTGCCCCTGCCACTACCTACCCCTGACAGCATTTTTCACACACCTACCACTCTCTGTGTAAAAACAACTTACCTCTGGTGTCCCCGCTATACTTTCTTCCAGTCATCTTAAAATTACACCCACTTGTGTAAGCCATTTCTGCCCTGGGAAGAAGCTTCTGCCCGACCGCGTGAACTATGCCTCTTATCACTTTGTACACATCTACCCAGTCACCTCTCATTCCCCTTCACTCTTCAGAGAAAAGCCCTGGCTCACTCAACGTGCTCTCTAACCCAGACTGCATTCTGGTAAATCTCTGCGCTGTCTCCAAAGCTTCCATATTCTTTCTGTAATGAGGCAACCCACCATACCTATTAACTTCTCCGTAATTCTCTTGCCACTCATCTGCAGTAGAACTAATTTACGGTGGCCAATTACATCCTACCAGGGTGTCTTTGAGATGCTGGAGAGAAATCACCTCCCCAGGAGGAGAAAATGCAACTTTCTCACAGTCATCATCTGAGTTCTGGATCAAACCCAGACCACCAGAGCACGACCCCAGCTACACCACTGCATCATCCTACTGAGACAAGGTATCCTTCCTCATCTCTGTTTTAAATGAGAGACCTTTACTTTGAAAAAAATGTCATCACAGATATAGATTTTTCAATAGGAGGAAACATTCTCTAAGTATCTATCTTGTCAAATTCTCTGAGACTGTTAAATAATTCATTAAGATCACCAAAAGTTCAATGCTTCTTACATTGATTCTAGGTGTGATGCCTGCCCGATCATTCAAAGTTTTAAACTTAATGTTTCCACCAGCCTTGTGAGACAACCTTAAATTTTTAACATCTTAAAATCCTGACATTAACATCCATTTTAATGCCAGGCAGCACCTATGGAAATGAATAAGCAGTCAATCATTTGAGCCAGGACCCTTCATGACTATTTATTCGTTTCCATACATGTTGTTTGATCTGCTGAGTTCAATGAGACCATACTACCTTCAGATATAACAGCAGAATTAGACCATTTGGTCCATGAAGTTTGCTCCATCATTTCATCACGGCTGATCTATCTACCTCAACCCCAATCTCCTGCCTTCTCCCTGTATCCCTTCATTCACTGACCATCCAAGAATCTATCAACATCTGCCTTAGCAGTCTGTGTGTGTGTGTTGCTCTGGATTTCCAGCATCTCCCAAATCTCCTGTGTTTATCCATATTAATATTCTGGCATTGATCCCTGCAGAACAGTACTGTGTGTCATGGTCCAATCCATGAAGTCAGCATTCCAGCTCACGGTCCGGTCCGTGGACTCCAGACTCCGGGTCTTCCAGCGTTCCCTTGTCTCATTTGGGCTTAATTGTAGGCACCTGATTCTCGTCTTTGGGCCGGGAATTTAAGTGGCCCTGGGTTTGAGGGTGGTTGCTGGTTTGTCTTGTTTGTATCCTGTCCTTGTCTCTGTGATGTTTGTCTTGTCAGTATCCCATTCCTTGCCTCTGTGAGGGTTTGTCCTGTTGGTATCCTGCCCTTCACTCTGTGGGGTAAGTTAGGCTGTCCTTGCAGTTATCCTATGGTGGGATCTGTCCCTCCTGGTCCTTGCCTCTGTTGGGTAAGTCAGGCTGTCATTGCTGTTATCCTGAGGCTGGACTGTTCCCTTCCTTCCCTCTGAAGCCCTGCCTGCAGCCTCAGCCTAGAGCCTTGCCCTGTTTGGAGCTGTCTGTCTGTGTCCATGCCTTTGCTAGGTAGGTCTGGTGGTTTTGCTGCTACCTAGTGTTGGAAACTGCCTCTCTGTGTCCAGTGTTCTGTGTAATGAGTCCTGGCCCTATGTCCTGTACCCAAGGCGGGGTCCTGGCTCGGTGTTCTGCGTTCTAGTTCTCTCTTGGCCCAGGGCTGGGCGTTCTGCATTCCAGTTCTCCCTCGGCCCAGGGCTGGGTGCTCTGCGTTCCAGTTCTCCGTCGGCCCAGGGCTGGGTGCTCTGCGTTCCAGTTCTCCGTCGGCCCAGGGCTGGGTGCTCTACGTTCCAGTTCTCCGTCGGCCCAGGGCTGGGTGCTCTGCGTTCCAGTTCTCCGTCGGCCCAGGGCTGGGTGCTCTGCGTTCCAGTTCTCCGTCGGCCCAGGGCTGGGTGCTCTGCGTTCCAGTTCTCCGTCGGCCCAGGGCTGGGTGCTCTGCGTTCCAGTTCTCCGTCGGCCCAGGGCTGGGTGCTCTGCGTTCCAGTTCTCCGTCGGCCCAGGGCTGGGTGCTCTGCGTTCCAGTTCTCCGTCGGCCCAGGGCTGGGTGCTCTGCGTTCCAGTTCTCCGTCGGCCCAGGGCTGGGTGCTCTGCGTTCCAGTTCTCCGTCGGCCCAGGGCTGGGTGCTCTGCGTTCCAGTTCTCCGTCGGCCCAGGGCTGGGTGCTCTGCGTTCCAGTTCTCCGTCGGCCCAGGGCTGGGTGCTCTGCGTTCCAGTTCTCCGTCGGCCCAGGGCTGGGTGCTCTGCGTTCCAGTTCTCCGTCGGCCCAGGGCTGGGTGCTCTGCGTTCCAGTTCTCCGTCGGCCCAGGGCTGGGTGCTCTGCGTTCCAGTTCTCCGTCGGCCCAGGGCTGGGTGCTCTGCGTTCCAGTTCTCCGTCGGCCCAGGGCTGGGTGCTCTGCGTTCCAGTTCTCCGTCGGCCCAGGGCTGGGTGCTCTGCGTTCCAGTTCTCCGTCGGCCCAGGGCTGGGTGCTCTGCGTTCCAGTTCTCCGTCGGCCCAGGGCTGGGTGCTCTGCGTTCCAGTTCTCCGTCGGCCCAGGGCTGGGTGCTCTGCGTTCCAGTTCTCCGTCGGCCCAGGGCTGGGTGCTCTGCGTTCCAGTTCTCCGTCGGCCCAGGGCTGGGTGCTCTGCGTTCCAGTTCTCCGTCGGCCCAGGGCTGGGTGCTCTGCGTTCCAGTTCTCCGTCGGCCCAGGGCTGGGTGCTCGTCTTGTCCATGTGCCTCACCCAGGCTAGGAATACCTTGCCCAGCCCAGTGCTGGGATTCCCTCATCCTGTGTTGGGGTTCCCTTGTCTCGTTTAGGAGTCTTCCGTCCAGTCCTGTGCCTCTCCTCATTATGTTGCCAGGTCTTGTCCTCGCCTGGTTCTGGAGTCTGAGCCCGAGTCAAGACCCAGGTTCTGGGTCCTTGTCCAGTCTCTGGCTAGGAGTCCAAGCCCAGGCTCCAAGTTCCCAGTTCCATGTCCTGGTTCCACTATCCTTGTCAAGTCCTAGCCCAGGCCCGGATTCCTTGTCTCACCTGGGGCCTTTGTCATTTCCAGCGTCCTTTCTTCCCCACTTTCCTTGCTTCCTTCTCATGCCTAGTCCTGTTCCTGGTAGTTCAGTGTCTGTATTACTTTTTGGTCCACTCCCAATGCCCCCCATTATGGCACTGTGGAGCAGTTGGAATAACACTCTTCTGTACTACCCTCTGTATTTCTATGGCAAGTCAATTTCTGTCTGACTCTGTCCTTGGATTTGTATTCATGTCAACTCCATGAACACCCCGTTGCATCCTCCTGTTGCCTGGAATCATTCTGATAAGGTCTGTCCTCAGTCCTGTGTGTGTACCCACCCATCCACCCATCCATCCCAGGCTTTTTTGCACTGAATCACCACAACCTAACATTGTCTTTTTATTTGTGATTTAGTTTGCAAACAAACTGCACTTTTTTTTGTTATAGGTATGGCATGGTTCAATTCCTGCTGCTGTCGTTAAGGAGTTTGTGCATTCTCCCTGTGGCCAGGAGGGTTTCCCGAGAGCTCTGGTTTCATCCCATATTCAGAGCTTTTTCAGGTTAGTAGGTTAATTGGTCACAGGGTGCAAATGGGCTGGAAGGACCTGTTACCAAAAAGCATCGATAAATAAAAATATACTCGACAAAATGTGGGTAGTCTGATTAGTAAATATGCAGATAACAGTGGTGGAATTGTGTATAGTGAGGAAGGTTGTCGAATATGTAGCACAAAATAAATAATTTGGAAAGTTAGGCAGGGAAATGGCAGCTATGTTGTGAAATTTGCTGTTTTGCGGCAGCAGTGCAGTGCAACACAAACATTACTAATTGTTACAAAAAGAAATGTAAAGAATAAATCAAGAGTGGAAAAAAGAGCAAAATAGTAAGGTAGTGTTCATGATTTCAGGATTATTCAGAAATATAATGGTATACAGGAAGAAGCTGTTCCTAAAGCATTGAGTGTGTGTCCTCAGGCTTCTGTACCTTCCCCTAATGGTAGTAGTAAGAATCATGCATGTCCTGGTTGGCAAAAGTCCTCAATCAAGGATGCTGTCTTCTTGAAACACCACCTTTTGAAGTTGTCCCCTATGCTGGGGGGTGGGGGTGAGGGCTACTGCCCATGGTGGAACTGGCTGCGTCTACAATCCTCTGCAGCTGTTTTCAATCCTTCACATTGGAGCTTCCACACCAGAGGGTAAAGCAACCCTACACAATGCTCTCCATTGTAAGAGCCTTTGGTGATGTGCTGTACCAAATCTCCCCAAACTCCTAATGAAGTATAGCTTCCTTCGTGTTTGCATCAGTATGTTGGGCTCAGGATAGATCCTCTTAGATGTTGATGCCCAGGAATTTGAAGCTGCTCATCCTTTCCTCTGTAGATCCTTCAGTGAAGACTAGTGTGTGTTCTCTTCACTTTCTCTTCCTGAAGACCACAATCAATTCCTTAGTCTTGCTGGTGTTGAATGCAAAGTTGTTGCTACGACACAACTGAAGTCAGCTGATTTATCACAGTTCTGTGCACCTCGTCATTGCCATCTGAGATTCTGGCAACAACAGTTGTCATCAGCAAAATTATGGATGGTGCTTGCACTGTGCCTAGCCACATAATCTTAGATGTAGAGAGAGCAGAGCAGTGGGCTAAGCACATATCTTTGAGGTGCACCTGTTTCCTCAGTGAGGAGGAGATGTTATTTCCAATCTGCATTGACTGTGCTCTCCTGGTGAGGAAATCAAGGCTCCAGTTGCAGAGGCCCAGGATTTGAAGCTGCTTGGTTACTATTGCGGGGATGAAGATGCTGAATGCTGAGCTGTAATCAATAAATAGTAGCCTGCCACAGAGAGATTGCACCTGCTGTAGACGCGTTGTGGCAGTAGGCAAATTGCAGTGTGTTCAGGTCCTTGCTCAGACAGGAGTTAATTCCACTGTCTCAAAGCATTTCATCATGGTAGATATGAGTGCTACCGGATGATAGTCATCAAGGCAGCTCACCCTGCTGTACTTTGGGCACCAGTACAATTGATGTTTTTTGGAAGCAGAAAGGAACCTCTGACTGCAGCAGAAAGAGATTGAAGATGTCCTTGAACACCAGCTAGTTGGTTAGCACAAATTTTCAGTGCCCTCCCGGGTATACCATCGCTGCCTGACATCTCTCAAGGCTTCATTCTCTTGAAAGATATTCTGACGTTGGCCTCTGAGACAGAGAATACGGGGTTGCCAGATGCTGCAGGGATCTGCAGATACACTCTTTCAAAGCATGCATAAAGAGCTTTGTGCTCATCAGAGTGACTCATCACAGCCATTTATGTTAGGTTTTGCCTTCTAGGAAGTAATAGCATGCAAACACTTGTCACAACTAACATACAACTGATTGCGTCTTTAACTTGAAGTATACAACAGTCTTGCCTTCATCGATCAGGGCATTGAGTATAAAAGTTGGCATGATATATTGCAGCTGGATAAAAGTTACACACAAAATGCTGGAGGAACTCAGCAAACCAGGGAGCATCTGTGGAAAAGAGTACAGTCCATGTTTCGGGCCGAGACCCTACAGCAGGACCGGAGAAAAAAAGGTGAGAAATCAGAGTAAAAGGGTGGAGGGAGGAGAGGGAGAAACACAAGGTGATGGGGGGATGGGTGCAGTAAAGAGCTGGGAAGTTGATTGATGAAAGAGATACAGGGCTGGAGAAGGGGGGAGTCTGATAGGAGAGGACAGGAGGCCCTGGAAGAAAGAAAAGGGGGGAGGAGGAGCATCAGAAGGAGGTGATGGGTGGGCAAGGAGAGAAGGTGAGAGAAGGAAATGGGAATTGGGAATAGAGAAAGGGGGGGGCATTATTGGAAGTTTGAGAAATCGATGTTCATGCCATCAGATTGGAGGCTACCCAGACGGAATACAAGTTGTTGTTCCTCCAAACTGAGTGTGGCCACATCGTAACAGTAGAGGAGTCCATAGACCGACATATCAGAATGAGAAGTGGAATTAAAATGGGTGGCCACTGGGAGATCCCTTTTTTCTGTCAACTGTACTCTTTTCCACAGATGCTTCCTGGCCTGCTGAATTCCTCCAGCATTTTGCATGTGTTACTTGGATTTCAAGCATTTGCAGATTTTCTCTTTTTTGGAGCTGTGTCAAACATGAGTTGGGTTACATTTAGAGGACTGTATGTGGTTCTGGCTGCTAGTCCATATGAATGTTGCAGAGGCTTTGGAGGGTGCAGAAGATGTTCACCAAAATGTTTCCTGAATTAGAATGTATAAACCGTAAGGAAAGGTTGGACAAAATTGTGTGTTTTTTCTGGAGCATCAGAGGTTGAGTGGTGAACTGATAGACATAGTGGGATAGCATGCAGTGCAATAGCTTTACAGAGCCAGCAAGCACTGAGTGGGGTTCAATTCCTGCCACTGTCTGTAATGAGTTTGTACATTCTCCCTGTGACCACGTGGGTTTCTGCCCTCATTCCACGTTTAGGGTTGGTAAGTTGTGGGCATGCTATGTTGATGCCGGAAGTGGGGGCAACACTCTCGGGCTGCCCTCTGCACATCACAAGTAATGATGCAAATGACCTATTTCACAGTATGTTTTGATGTTCCAATGTAAATGTGACTAATCTAGGATGGAAATGTCAAATACTAGAGGGCATTTCTAAGAGTAAAAAATTCTCAGGGCGACTTGCAAGCAAGTTTTTTTTTTACCCAGAGGGTGGTGGGTTTTCCCCCTCCCATCAGAAACCACCTACTACCAGCTTCAAGGACCTATTCTTCTATCCAGCTGCTATGAGATGGGTGAATGTTTCCTAAAATGACAAGATGCTCTCTTGACTTCTCAATCTACTTTTATGACCTTGCACCTTTTTGTCTGCCTGCACTGTACTTTATCTGTAATTGTAACATTAATTTGGATTCTGTATTTTTTTATACTTGTAGGACAGCATCTCAATGCACTGTTGTAATGGAATGACCTGCAAAGCGTTGTTTTTCACCACCTCGGTACAATAATAAACCAGTTTACCAGTTGGTATCTGGAATGCATTGCAGGGCTTGGATTGCAACCACATACTTCAGTAACATTTAGGAGGCATTTAGACATGAACAGAGAGGGAATAGAGTGACATAGATCATGTGCAGGCATTGTCCTCATGGTCAGCACAAATGTCATGGGCTGAGGGGTCTGTTCCTGAGCTATACTGTTCTATATTAACACAGCTACTATAATGCAGGACACAAATGCTTGAAAGATGTCAATGGGTCTTTTAGAAAACCCTTAAACATGTAAAAGATATTTCAGTGGATGACCAGACTCCACTAAAGGGACTGTAACTTTGGAATTGAGTAATGATCACAATTTAAAAATAAAGAATAAGGAAATGGAGTCCTACAGGCAAAATCTCTGAAGTAGAATGACTTTAGACAGTTTGAGCTTCGATCCTAGTGTATCTGGATCAGATTTCACAGGAAAAGCTATGTTAGTGGGCATTGACATAGCACAGAGGGATGGAGATGCTGGATGGCTTTCAGATCTTGCTGCTAAGGGACATTTAGAAGTGTTTATAATGAATCACATTGAGCAAATCTGCTGTCATGTCTGCTTAAGGAAATTCTGTTCTCTGCAAAGCTGGTAGACATTTCTATGGAGACTCATCAAATTTCAGTACAGTTAATAAATTTAAAACAAATAAATGGCTTTGCTTTTATTTATGGGAAGATTCTACAAGTAGGAATGAATTACGAAATTCTGCTGAAAGTTTTTGTTGAGGGAGCAGTGTTAAATGAGAGCTGACAATTCTTCAGAGTATCATCAGATCTTTGAATCATATAAAAATCACCAGTAAAAGCAATTGAGAACTCCATTTAATGTTTCATCTGAGATGCCCAACCTGTGAAGCATTGCACAAGAGTACAGAGTGAATCTGAAGTCTTCAGACTTCAAGCTAATTGTGTTACCCAGACACAGGAGAGCAAGGAGACCATTTGGCACTGTTGACTCCACCAGCAACACACAGTGATTTGGCTAATGAAATACTACATACGTTAGGATCCTGAAATAAATAAAAAGAAAATGCAGTAAGAACTCACTCATTAGGTAGCATCTGTGGAGAAAGAAGCAGTTGCCATTTTGGAGTATTTCCAGCTTTTTTTACATTTATTTCATTAATTATGGCTGACAAAGAAGGATTCAATGTTCTTGATTATATATAAAAAAAGAAGAAAACTGGTTTTATCCCTCAAGCTGAATTGTGCATGATATAGAAGTCACCCATTAAAATATATCACAAAAGTAAGACTCCCTGATCCAAGCATAACAGTAAAATAACAAGAATATTAAATTGTTCTTCAAAGATCTTTCCCTGCTACTTGGAAGGATAGGAAAATTGTTCCACTGACATCTATATAATAAAGCTTCATTTACAGATTAATCATTGTCATGTGAAGGGAAATTTTTTAAACTAAACACAGCTGGATGTTAACTATATGTAGCCCATGCAAAGAATCGATTTTCCACTAGCAAGCCATGAAATGGAGCCTCATTTTTCTGGCCTCCATATTCCTTTACCAGAAATTATAGGATATTTTTGATTCTAATTAATAACCTTCACGCAAGACAGAAAGCTATATTTATCTACTGCAATGAAAGAACATCACTCAGAAGTCCTCTCTAAAGCAGTGATTGCCAACTTCTCTAATGTCATCGATCAATGCCATTAAGCAAGGTGTTCATAGCATAGAAGAGTCTAAAGTCAATATGCTTACTTGTGCTAGTACAATTTCAGTATAAACAATCATCAGGAGACCATTAACCTGAAATGTTACTTCTGTTTCTCCACAGATGTTGCCTGATCTGCTGAACATCTGAGTCTTTCTCTGTTTTTATTTCAAGTTTCCATCATCTGCTTTTCATTTGTCCCAGACATAGTTGGCCAATTTAGCATTTAATGCTTAGCTAATTCATAGTGTGCATTTTAGTGGTTTATCGTATCGTGTATCTAAATATTTATAATGTATTTTTTACTGTAACTTTGACCTTTCTACTTTAAAAGTTTCTGTTTTAAAATGCATTAGGTTATCACATATTTAAATGAAATCTCTCCAAATACCTCCACAGCTCCTCTAACAAAAAATAATAACATTCTGTTAGCTTTCAAATTTCAAAGTTCAAAGTATGTATACATTATACAACCTTGAGACTTAGCTCCTTACAAGCAGCCACAAAAAAAAACTCCAGAAGAACCCATTAAAAAATGACCAACAAATGCCCAATGCACAGAGAAAGAAAAATAACAGAAATCCTGCAAACAGTAAAAGCAAGCAGCAGCGTTCAAAATGAAAGTGAAAACCTGGAGCAGCCAGAGCGGGCCCACAGCCTCGCAGCCTCAGTTTATCACACAGCCGAGCAAAATGTCACAAGGCTCGCAGATACAAAGCCCCGAGCAGCCAGAGCAGACCCACAGCTTCAGTCTTAGCGCAACGAAGAGTGGAGCAAACATCACGCACCAGCGAGCAGAACCTGCCCGACCTGCACCTCTGTCCCAGCACCCTGCCTTTCCAATCCATTTGGCCTGGTGTTTAAATTGTTTAAGTACTGGGTCCCTCAGACTCAGACCGTGTTGCACTGATACATTCTAAATTGCAATATTTTTCCAGGTATCGCTGTACCAGCAAAGAAACCTTTTATGATTGTACATTAGGATATCAGATTCCTTACCATCTTGTTCTCTGCTCTATCACTATTTACATAATCCACTTGAAATGTATTTGTTCTACTATAATTGAAAATTTTACATTTTTGCATGTAATATTCCATTTACCAGTTCATTTCCCATTTACATAAACTCCCTTTGTAGCCTCTGTATGTGCTTTTCACAAAGTTACCTCATCTATAAATTTAGCAACCATGCCTTTAGTCAAAGAGTGAAAGAGTCAAATTTATTATTGAAATACTTATTATTTGTCGCTAAATACTACCCTGAGATTCATTTCTCGCAGGCATTCAAAGGAAAATAAAGAAATACAATGGAAAATATGACAAACTATCCAAGAACAAAGGCTGTAAATGACCAATGTGCAAAGAAGGCAAATTGTGGAAATAAAAAAATAATGCTGAGAACATGGATTGCAGTGTCCTTGAAAGTGAGTCTGCTGGTTGTGACATCAGTTCACAGAGTTGAAGTGAGTAAAGTTATTACTGCTGGTTCAGGAGCCTGATCGTTGTAGGGTAATAATTGTTCTTGAACCTCGTACTGAGGGACCTAGGGCTCTGTACCTCCTTCCCAATAGCAGCAGTGAGAAGAGAGCATGGCCTGGATGGTGGGAGTCCGTGATGATGGATGCTGCTTTCTTGTGGATGTGCTTCTTGTAAACGTGCTCAATGGTGGGGAGGGCTTTGCCTGCAACAGACTGGGCTGTGTTCACAACTTTCTGCAGACTTTTCTCTTCCTGGGCTTTGGTGTTTCCTTACCAGGCCATGATGTGGAGTCAGAATACACTCCACTTTGTATCTATAGAAGTCTGTTGAAGTTTCAGATGACATATACTTTTAAGAAAGTAGTGATGATGTTGTGCCTTCTTTATGATGGCACTTACTGCTGGTGCTAAGACAGATCCTCTGATCTGATAATGCCAAGGAATTTAAAGTTACGGCCCTTTCCACCTCCGATCCTCTAATGAGGACTGGCTTATCGACCTCTGCCTTCTTTGTCCTGCAGTCAATAATCAACTCTGTCACTATTTAACCAGATTTTCAATCTCCCTCCTATATGTCAATTCATCACCACCTTTGATTTGACCAACAACAGTGGTATCAGTGAACTTAAATATGGCATTGGGGCTGTACTTAGTTACACAATCAAAAGTACAAAGTGAGCATAACGGGGGATAGGCACAAAGCCTTGTGGTACAGCTGTACTGATGGCGATTGTGGAGAAGATGCTGTCACCAATCCATATTAACTGGGATCTGCAGGTGAAGAAATTGAGGATCCAGTTGCGCAGGGAGGTGTAGGTCTTGAAGCTTAGTGATAAGGGATGACATTGCTGAATACTGAGCTGTAGTCAATGAAGAGCATCCTGTTATGATATGCACCCAGCCATACCAGCTTCCGGGGTTTAGATGCTCTAACTCTCGGAATATGAAGAACTGGGGCAGCCCCTTTAAAAATTTAGACTGTCCCGCTAATTGGTGGCCATGTTTTGGCACCAGGACTTTAATACATAAAGAGCACCTGAATTGAGGTTCGGTGTTCAAACGTCAGCTCAACATTGGATTCTCGTCTAGGGTCTAGCTTAGAGCCCTGTCTTCGTTTCGGTCTCGTATTGTGTCTCGATTCTGGTATCTGATACTCCAGCACTTGAGTGCTTACCATCTTCGCCGAGGTCTCTCGCCACAATATGATTGAGCCTAACATGGACCAAGCAGGGCATTGGAGCCTTCTATCAGCTGTGGCCAGCCACAGCTAGACCTGGAGACACACAACCTCCAGGTCGCCGTGTGCCAGCAATCGCAAGGGGAAAGCTAGTGTCGCTCAGGTGAGGCTGTCGGTCGCTCTGCAGAGCCAGTACATCTTCCGACCCCAGAGAGATTCAGTGGTGACCCAGGTTCTTGCCACGGCATCCTCACTCAATGCTCATTGGTGTTCAAACTCCAGCCGTCCCAATTCCAGTCGGAGTGTGGAAAGGTGGCCTTCACGATCCCTCTCCGGACCAGGAGAGCCCTGGCCTGGACCACGGCACACTGGGAATGAAGTTCAGAGATTTGCTCAGATTTGGAGGAATTCATAGCTGCCATGAGGAGGGTGTACCATCATCCTGCCGGAGCAAACCAAGCTTCGGACTGTCTAATAAAGGCGCGTCAGGTCAGTCAATCAGCGGCCGATTATGCTATTGAGTTTTTGCCCTTTAGCCCAAGAGAGTGGCTGGAATGGGGAGGCCTGTCCATTCTGTACCCCATGGACTCTGAGATGAACTAAACATAGAGGACTTAGAGGCCTAGACTCATCGACCAGTCCACCATCCTCCACAATTGCCTGGAGGAGCAAAAGTGGGATTATCTCGAGGTTGAAGAGGGCTAGCCCGAGCCCAGCCTCAGTGCATTGCAGCTCCACTCCCCAACCTCCGACAATGATCAGCCCACCTCCTGCTCAGGATCCTGTCAAGCCCGTGCAAATCAGTTGCACAAGACTCTCTACCAATGAGAGGTCCCAACATCGGAGTAGAGGATGTTGTTATTACTGTGAGGAAGCAGGTCACTGTGGGCCAGATGTCCAAAGCTGTAGCCATCGGAAGAACTGTAAAGACTGGCCAGTGTCAGGAGGACTGAAACAGCAGTACTTCTCTCAATCCCATGGATTCTGATGTCACGCTGAAGGTGGAGATCTCCTGGGTTAAGAACAGACAAGAGGTGAATGAATGCTTTTGTGGACTCTGTGTCTGCTGTTAATTCCCTCGACTTGGGGATCGCTCTTCGGCTCAACGTACTGCTGCAGGAGTTGAGTCAGCCCATGCCTGCAACTGGCCTGGACAGCTGTCCGCTTGGTTTCTGGGCAGATCCTGCAGCAGGCATTGGTTTTTCTACATCGTCAATTCTCCTCTCAAAACCCCTGTATGGAATGCTCTCCATAAGTATGTCTTCGTCTACTTGGAAAACGTCCTAATTTTCTCCAAGTCCACGGAGGAGCACATCGCTCATGTCAGAGATGTCTTAAAGCGGCTTCTTGATCATGGACTTTATGAACAGCTGGAGAAATCCAAATTTCACATAACCACCATTTCATTTTTGGGTTTCATCATCGCTAATGGCAATCTCAAGCATGGCCTACTAAGACACAGGTAGTCAGAGATTGTCCACAAACAGCCAATGTGAAACATGACCAATGATTCCCAGGATTTGCCAACTTTTACCAAAACTTCGCTCAGTGGCAGCTCCACTCACAGCACTAACCAAGAGATCCACGGGCCCTTTTGTTTGGACTACCGAAGCAGGGGCTGCTTTTGCAGAGCTCAAACAGTGGTCTACAACAGGTCCCATTTTGGTTGCGCCAAGCCCAGACCTTCCCTTCATCATGGAGCATGGAGGTGCATGCCTCAGACGTTGGAATGTGTGCAGTGTTGTCTCAGTAAACACAATAAACTGCACCTGTGCGCATTGTTCTTCAGGAGGCTTTCCCTGGCAGAGGTGAACTATGACATTGGGAAAAGAGAGCTGCTTGTGGTCAAGTTGGCTCTGGTGGAATGGCATCACTGGCTTGAGGGGACCAAGAACTCTTTTATTGTATGAACAGACCTCAAAAACCTGGCTTACATTCAAGAGGCCAAGAGACTGAATTCCAGGCAGGCTAGGTGGTCTCTTTGCTTTGCCCACTTTAAACACATCCTGACCTATCATTCGGGGTCATAAAATCAAAAGCCAGATGCCTTGTCTCATCAGTTCGATGAACCCGAAAGAGAGGAGCAGCTTGCCACCGTTTTTCTACAAGCCAAGCTGATAGCGCCAATTGGTTGAGGGATCATCAAACTTGTTTGCAATGCCCAGGTGCAAGGGGGTATTCTATCAGGTCACAAGCAAGAGAAAATCTGCAGATGCTGGAAATCCTAGCAACACACACAAAATGCTGGAGGAACTCAGCGGGCCAGGTAGCATCTATGGAAAAGAGTACAGATTCTGTCAGGTGTTATGTACTTCAATAGGGATATGTATCAAAAATGACTGCTCACCCAGGGATTGCTAGGACTCTTGAGGTCATCAAGAGAAGACATTGGTGGCTTGGACTGGTGAGAAATGTCCAACAATGCGTGCAGGCATATGCACCTGGAGTAAGGAGTCCCACACTCAACCTCAGGGGCTCCTTCACCCTCTGTTCCTGACAGACCATGGGCGTACATCTCCATGGACTTTGTCACGGGTCTTCTGCCTTCCAAGGGAAAGACCGTCATCATGGTATTTGTAGATCATTTTATAAAGGCCTGCAACTTCATTGCCTTGAATAAACTACCATCTGCTGCAGAGATGGCTGAAATTATCTTGCATCAGGTCTTCAGGATCCATGGATTTCTGGTGGACATTGTGTCAGATTGTGGTCTGCAGTGCTTTTGCAGGGAAATAGCAAATCTTTCCTCTGTTGCCCCAATTAGCTAACAACGGCCAGACAGAATGGGTAAATCAAGATTTGGAATGAACTCTAAGATGCCCGGCCTCAGAAAAACCAGATGAGTGGTGTGACCATTTGATGTGGGCAGAGATTGCTCACAAAACTATACAGCATTTGGCGCATGGGATATCCCAATTTGAATGCCAATTTGGGTATTTTCTGCCACTATTCCCTGAGCAGGAGGCTGAAGATCTCGTCAGATGCTGCAAGAAGTAATGGACTAGGGCAAAGGAGATTTTGTTGGCCTCTACTTGGAAGGCTTAAATAAAGGCTAACTGCAAGAGAAGACAATGACCAGCTTTGCAGCCTGGGCACAGGTTTGGCTGTCTTCTCAGGATTTGCCCCTTTTGGTGGAGTCTGGGAAGTTGGCACCCAAGTTCAAGTTTTTTAAGAAATAAGCCTAGAGACTTGCACCTTGCAGCTCCCAAGACCCTCAAATTAATCCCACTTTCCACATTTCTAAATGTAAATATGCAAGCACCAGCTCCTTAGCCCCACCACCATCAGACCCGCCGTGACCCACATTTGTTGATGGGAAACAGATCTTCACTGTAAGAAGAATTCTGGATTCACGAACTGTTTGGGGTCTTTGGAAGTTCCTCGTGGGCTGGGAAGGACTTGAGGAACAGTGCTGGATGCTGTAAAGGGATATTTTGGATTTGGCTCTCATACATGACTTCCATCATCATCTCTCTGAGCAGCCAGGGCCGTCGAGAGTCGGTTGTATGGGAGAGAGTCCTGTTACGAGAAGCACTCAACCGTGCCAGCTTCCGGGATTTAGACACTCTAACTCTCTGGAAAGTGGATAACTGGAGAGGCCCCTTTAAAGATTCAGGCATCCCATTAATTGGCGGATGTGTTTTGGTATCAGGATTTTAATATTTAAAGAGTACCTGAACTGGGGTTCGGTGGTCAATTATCAGCTCACAATTGGGTTCTCGTCTAGCTTAGAACCCTGTCTTGGTTTCAGTCTTGTATCATGTCTGGGTTTTAGTCTCGGATACTCCAGTACATGGGTCCTAACCATTCTCGCCTAGGTCTCTCGTCACATTTCCAGAGCTGAGTGGAGAGTCAATGAAATGGCTGTTGACATGTGATTGTATGTAAATTGGATCAGATTCATGTCGCTCTTCAAGTTGGAGAAGATATATCAATGGCCAAGCTCTCAAAGCACATCATACTGTGGATACAATTTCTGCTGGACACATTAGGGTCTTCACCCCCACGCATCTACGTAATTTATACAAAGTTGATGATCCAGTACCAAACCTTTTGGTGTACCACTTGTTACAACTTGTCAACCAGAAAAAAAAATTATAACCATATAACAATTACAGCATGGAAACAGGCCATCTCGGCCCTTCTAGTCCATGCCGAACGCTTACTCTCACCTAGTCCCACCGACCTGCACTCAGCCCATAACCCTCCATTCCTTTCCTGTCCATATACCTATCCATTTTTTCAAAAAGTCTACTCTTTGTAAGCTAGCCAATCTTCTATGCCTCAGGGATCTGTTCTGGGTCCCCTTCTCTTCGTGATTTTTATAAAAGACCTGGATGAGGAAGTGGAGGGATGGGTTAGTAAATTTGCTGATGACACAAAGTTTGGGGGTGTTGTGGATAGTGTAAAGGTTGTCAGAGGTTACATCAGGACATTGATAGGATGCAAAACTGGGCTGAGAAGTGGCAGATGGAGTTTAACCCAGGTAAGTGTGAGGTGGTTTGTTTTGGTAGGTGGAATATGATGGTAGAAAATAGTATTAATGGTAAGACTCTTGGCAGTGTGGAGGATCAGAGGGATCTTGAGTCTGAGTCCATAGGACAGTCAAAGCAGCTGCGCAGGTTGACTCAGTGGTGCATTGGCCTTCATCAATTGTGGGATTGAGTTTAGGAGCCGAGAGGAAATGTTGCAGCTATATAGGACCCTGGTCAGACCCCACTTGGAGTACTGTGCTCAGTTCTGGTCGCCTCATTATAGGAAGGATGTGGAAACTATAGAAAGGGTGCAGAGGAGATTTATGAAGATGTTGCCTGGATTGGGGAGCGCACCTTATGAGAATAGGTTGAGTGAACTCGGCTTTTTCTCCTTGGAGTGATGGAGGATGAGAAGTGACCTGATAGAGGTGTATAAGATGATGAGGGGCATTGATTGGGTGGATAGCCAGAGGCTTTTTCTCAGGGCTGAAATGGCTAGCATGAGAGGGCACAGTTTTACTTGCTTGGAAGTGGGTACATAGGAGATGTCAGGGTTAAGTTCTTTTACGCAGAGAGTGGTGAGTGCATGGAATGGGCTGCCGGCGACAGTGGTGGAGGCGGATACGATAGGGTTTTTTAAGAGACTCCTGGATAGGTATACGGACCTTAGAAAAATAGTGGGCTGTGGGTAACCCTAGGTAATTTCTAAAGTAAGGACATGTTTGGCACAGCATTGTGGGCCGAAGGGCCTGTATTGTGCTGTAGGTTTTCTGTGTTTCTATCCACACTATCTAAGAGTGCTGAAAACAGAACATCAGGCAGTGTTTGTGTGAACAGAATCTTAAAGTTAACAAGACCTTCTGTCAGGTTTCTGACCAGAAATGATAACCTGTTTCACTTTCTATAGATGCTGACTGACCAGCTAAGTACTTCCACCATTTTCTGTTTTTATTTCATATCTCCAGGATCGGTGTTTTAATATTGATTTTCTATACACACCAAAATTATACCTCCTGTACCATGAGCTTTTATTTTTCCAATAATCTTTCATGCAGCATCTGGAAACTTAAGTGTAGATAGTACATCCACCAGTTTCCATTGAGCCACAATGCATATTACTTCAACAAAGAACTATAATGAGTTGCACAAACATGATTTTCCTTTCACAAGACCATGTTCTCTTCGCCTGATTTCCTTGTAAGTGTAATAACAGCTTTAATAATGGATCATTTATTGTGTTTGCAGAGCCACTAACCTGCAGATGCAGATGTTAATTATGAAATTCACCTTTCCTTTGATAGACCAGCATAGAATTTGGTGACTCCTGCTTTCTGCTTCTGTGACCCGGACTACCTGTACCTCAAGACAGTGGGGGAAAAAAACCACAAAATACCACACCATAAAATCCTCCAAATCTACTGGAAGGATAACAAAAACAACTTTGTCATCCCAACAAGCTTTGGGACGCAAGTTACACTCAGTTAGCTCCATTAGGCTGGCCATCTCATTTCCATGTTTGACTCCAGTTTCCTGAAATCTCTTTTCTAAGATGTGTGTCATGTGAAGAGAATACCAGGCAGATGGAGGACAAGGTACAATGACATGCTCAAAGCTTTCTTAAAAATGTGATTCTTGGGAGTGCTAGGCCCTGACCACTCAAAGGTTGGGAAGCATTTGGAATGGTACTGAGAACCTTGAGTCCTTGCATCAGGCAGAATGGTAGAAGGAGCACATGACCAGCCAGGCATGTCCACCTCACTTATGAAAGCATCTGTGCTTCCTACGTTGGCCTCATCAGGTTCGTCAGAACTCACAACAATCAATGGAAGCAAATCGTCCTCAATCCAGAGGGTCTTCCTAAGAAGGTGAAGTTTCTAACAGCCACCCATTGACAGATGTTAATATAACTAACCTCTTCCTTCTTTCTATCTCTCCCTTTCTGAATGGAAGTGTTGTTTCCCCTCCCAATGGAACCTTTGCAGATTTACAAAATATTGAAAAATTAAATCCAGCACATCAACTATCCCATTATCTATATCCTAGAATGGAATCAGGCAAGGAACAGGAGCTTGTGAACCTGCAGATTCAATAACTTGTCCTGCACTACTTCTGTGATAAATGCTATGTTGAATTCTTCCCTTCTTTCCCAGTTTACTGTTATTTTAGGAATGTAGCTTCTATATGTAAGGAGGCCACAACCCCTTGCTTAATGGTATTCATCCACAATGTAAAAAAAGGGTTGGGAGCTCCTACTCTATAGTGAAGCTGGATGCAAAATGTCTATATAATTCATCTGCTGTCTCTATGGTTTCCATTATTAATTCCCTAATATCATTTTCTATAGAACCAGCATTCACTTTGTAAACTCTTTTTTCATTACCTAGTGAAATCATTACTGTTTCTGTATTATTGGTTAGTCTATTTTGTACTCTAATATTTCCCACCTTATTAATCTTTTGATTATATTTTGCTAGTTTTTTTAGATTCAGTCCAATCTTCTGACATGATCCCAGATTTTGTGTAATTACATGCTTTTTGCTTAGAACATAGAAATTTACAGCACATTACAGGCCTTTCGGCCCACAATGTTGTACCAACCATGTAACCTACTCTAGAACCTGCCTAGAATTTCCCTAGTGCATTTTTCTAAGCTTCATGTGCCTACCTAAGAGGCTCTTAAAAGACCGAACTGTATCCACCACCACCGTCAGCAGTGCATTCCACTCACCCGCCACTCTGTTTGGAAAAACTTATCCCTAACATCCCCTCGCTACCTATTCCAGGCAACTAAAAACTATACCCCTAGTGTTAGCCATTTCAGCCCTGGGGAAAAGCCTCTGGCTATCCACATGATCAATGCCCCTCATCATCTTATACACCTCCATCAGGTCACCTCTCATCCTCCGTTGCTCCAAGGAGAAAAGGTCAAATACACTCAATCTATTCTCATAAGGTATGGCCTCCAATCCAGGCAACATCTTTGTAAATTCTTTAAGATTGATAATATCTTTAACATTTTTAGTTAACCATGGTCATTTCTATGGAATTGTCTTTTCTCTTTGGAATACATCTATTCTGTGTATTCTGAAATATCCCCTTAAATATTTGTTCTGTATCTCATCTGAACAATTCCTTAACCTACGTTACCAGTTCACTTTTGCAATCTCTCCTTTCATACTTTCATAATGGCCCTTATTTAAGTTTAAGAGGAATCTTGGAACCTATCTTCTATCCCTCCAAAAGAATGTAAAATTGATTCACATTGTGATCGTTATTATCATGGGAGTGCACTCATATCGAGGTAATTAATTAATCTTATCCCATTGGACAATACCAGACCTAGTATGCAACGTGCTCTGGTTCAACTTGCTGCTTTAAGCTCCTATTTTTAAACTACTTTAGGTGTGCTTCATCCAAGCCAGCTTGCTCATCTGATTATTTTTTTCAGTCTATATGTACATTTAAATCCAGCTCCATCCCTCCCAAGATTATTGCCATGCCTCTCAGAGATGCATCCATTATCAGATCCTTTATTTTCTTTTCTACCACACGATCACTATTGGGATGCATGTATACTATTGCCAGAAGTGACTTATTGCCTTTAATCTCCCCCCCAATCTACATCATTGTGATCCTTCCACTCCATTCTTTACCCCACTGCACTTTGTAGCCACAACATTATATTCTGCATTCTGTTTTTCTTTAACTACCTCGAAGTACATATATATGGCATGATCTGACCACAAAACCCTTTCACTCTGTCTTGGTATATATGACAATAATAAAGCCAACCTCACTTCGATATTCTAGTAAATGACCTGCACTAGCCAATAATGTCTCGGGTTTGATTTATTTCATTCCTTCACAGAATGTGGAGATGCCCAGCTTTTCTATTTCAAATTGTCCTTGGGCTGAATGACTTGCTAGGTCATTTCAGAGAACAGTTGAGAGTTAAGCACAATAATGGATCTGGAGTTACATATCGGCTAGACCAGCGAGCCTGGCAGACTTCCTTCCCTGAAGTGTATTAGTGAACCAGATGGGTTTTAACAACAGTCTTCTAGTTTCATTATCATCACAGCTGATACCAGATTTATTTAAGTATTTGAATGTAAATTCCATAGCTGTAATATTGGCATTTGAAACCACATCTCTGGATGAACAGTCCAGTCCTCCAGATACTATTCAAGTAACTTATTTTCCTGTACCCATGGCTTCAACCACAGCAGTAATGGAAGCATTACTATTTTCCAGAGGATAATGTATTGTATCCCATCTTTTATTATGATTGTGTTGCATGACGAATAGGCTGTGTAAATGTGTAGGAGGAAGGGAAGACTAAGGAAATCCACAGCTCTTAGCTGCTGGGAATGAAATATGAGAAAGCGCAATCTGTCCCAATTTCAACCCATTGCGAACGTAAGAAAGAGTAAGTTATGTGAAAAGATCAGCTTGTGCCTTCCTGATCCTGAGATACTCTAAAGTCAATGAAGTACTTGAAATGTGGGAAAATCAGCAGCAAAACTCTGCACTCAGCCAAACTGTGCTATAATGTGGTCAGATGATGTGAAGTTAGTGACATTGCTTCAGAGATAAACAATGACCAGGATCCCAACAAAAAGCAACAATAGCCTTCCTTAACTCTGAAAATGGCCTCTCCGAAAAAGCCGTGTTATTTCAGTACCGCAATGGAGTTCATCCTTGTGTTATTTTCTTTACTTCACACTACTGGGACTAGAACACCCAGGCTTTGACTCAGATATGGAGGGACAATACACCGAAGCTGGACAGAGTGCAGATAGAGAGAAGGATCTTGCTGTTTCTTGATCTATTGGCAAAATGTGGGATTCACTATACTTTGGATGAAAAAACAAACTGTTGACACCAATTCAAATGGAATTTGCCTTAAGGATCTCTGAACCTTCTCACTAGATTAAGCCCCTATTTTATTACAAAGCAATTTTTTATATAAGACGTGCAAAAATTAGAAAATAGTCTGAATTGCCTGAACATTACCATATGCATGATTGCTGAATAGCCTCACATATTGCAAATCTCTCTCCTATTTTTTTCATTAATGTATTAGCTACTACCCGGAGTGAAGCAATTAGATAATCTTTAATGTTTAGAGCTTAATGCTTTGAGGCATGTTTGAGTTTTTCAATCCCACTAGCCAGACGATACTTGGCTGTGGTCCATTTTTATAAAGAGGTTGAAAGCACAAGAGGGGCATTTTTAAATCTCAGAGCAGGTTTTAAATTCTGTCTTCTTTGCTGGATGGCTTAAATAAACAACAAAACTCTTCAGAACCAACGCTTTTCCTAATCCCCACTCCACTCTGCAGGCACTTACATTTCACTTGAGAGTCAGGGAGCACTGACATAACTCACAGTCCCATTCACACACTTCTTTAAAATCCCCTTTCAAGGTTAGTGTATGTCAGATCCATCCGACAATGACAGAAAGGATCTTACTTCAATACATTTACCAGACATCGAGTTGGCTTTTCGTGGCACTGTCAGGAAGATAGCAATAGCAGCAGGCCATTATTTTAATTGATTTTTGGGATCTAGGTAAATGATCTAAAACAAAGCCAGCATTTATTGCTCATGCCTAATCATCCTTGTGAAATGAGCTGGAGAGCTGCCTTTTTAAACTACTGTGGGTGGGAGTTCCAGGATTTAGACCCAGCAACAATGAAGGAAGAGGAAGAGTAAAATATTTCTAAGGCAGAGTGGTGTGCGACTTGGAGAGAAACCTGCAGGTGGTGGCTACCCTTGCCCTTATCTGGTTTTCTAAAGTGTTTTTGGAGTAGATTTTCTAATTGACTGCAGGGACTTTAATAAATCGTTACCAGTGCACACTTGCCGTGGAGACAGCGAAAGCTTACGGTCGTTGATGGGGTGCCACTTAAGTAGGCTGTTTTGTGCTGGGTGGTGTCACGCATTTTGAGAATTGTTGGAATTGAACTCGTATCGTTAAAGGAAGAGCAGTCGATCACATTCCTGATTCCACAGTCATCTGTAACAATGAATTCCACAGATTCACCATCCTCTGCCCAAAGAAATTCCTCTTCATCCCTGTTCTAAAGGGACTTCCTTCTACTCTGAGGCTGTGCCCTCTAGTCCTAGACTCACCCACTATAGGAAACATATTCTCCACATCCATGCTGTCTAACCCTTTCAATATTCGATAGGTTTCAATGAGATCTCCCTCATCCTTCTAAACTCCAGTGAGAACACACCCACAGCAATCAAATGCTCCTGATACATTAACCTTTTCAATCCTGGGGTCATCCTTCTAAATCTCCTCTGAACCCTCTCCAATGCCAGAACATCCTTTCTTAGACAAGGGGCCCAAAACTGCTCACAATACTCCAAGTGCAGGCTGACCAATGCTTTATAAAGCCTCAGCATTACATCCTTGCTTTTATATTCTAGTTCTCTCGAAATGAACGCTAACATTTCATTTGCCTTCCTTACCACTGATTCAAGCTGCAAGTTAACCTTCAGGGAATCCTGCATCAGGACTCCCAAGTCACTTCGCACCTCTGATTTCTGTATTTGCTCCTTGTTTATAAAATAGCCTACATCTGTATTCCTTCTATCAAAGTGCATGACCATACACTTCCCTACTGTATTCCATCTGCCATTTCTTAGCTTGTTCTCCAAATTCTGCAGACTCCCTGCTTCCTCAACATTACCTGCCCCTCCACCTACCTTTATATTATCCTCACACTTGGCCGCAAAGTCATCAATTCCATCATACAAATCATAGACATATAACATGAAAATAAGCAGTCCCAACACCAACCCCTGCAGAACACCATCAGTCACCAGCAGCAAACTGCAGAAGGCCCCATTTATTCCCACTCTTAACCTCCTGCCAGTCAGCCAATCTTCTATCCATGCTAGTATCTTTCCTATAATACCATGGGCTCTTGCCTTGTTTAGCAGCCTTTTGTGTGTCACCTTGTCAAAAGCCTTCTGAAAATCGAAGTATCAAAATCCACTGACTCCTCTTTGTCTATCCTACTTTTCTGCAAAGAATTCCAACAGATTTGACAGGCAAGATTTCCCCTAAAGGAAACCATGCTGACTATTGTATGCCCTCTCTTTTGATTTTCTGCTGATTTGACTTCCCTTGTAAACCACAGTTATCTCATCCTCCCTTTAGAATATTTCTTCTTCTTAGGGGTGTATATATCCTTCAGATAAACAGATTGCAGAAACTCCAGCCTGTGGAGCTGGAGGACCACGTATGTGTGTATGTGTCTGGATAGGAATGAGGAAAGGGGTTTGCTTTGCTGTTCTTGTTTCATTGCTTGTTTTGTTCTGCTTTGCTATGTTCTGACATTTTCTGCTGAGCATTGTGGCCATGCTATGTTGGTGCCAAAATGTTTGGCAACACTCGTGGGCTGCCCCCAGCACATCCCTTGGTGTGTTGGATGTTAATGCAAATGATGCACTGTATATTTTGACGTGCATGTGATAAATAAACTGAATCTGATGAGATGAAATAGAAGGTTTATAACTGAATGCTCATTTCATGGCAGTTTGCACACTATATTGGTGTTGGGAGCAGCTTATGAAATCTTCGGCATTCATTAGCTGCACACCTGGGCTGTGGTGCTACTTAAAGCCAGTCTGAACTTTGTAGAAGGCTTGTGCAGTCCGATTGCAGGAGGTGTTGCTAACTGGTTCCAAAGGCAGTCTGAACTGTGATGTTCTGAGCAATGGCTGAACACGCAAGTGAACAACCAGCAAAGGTTCTCAGATGCAACGCTGAATAACTTGGTGAGCTGGAGGAGGAAAATCCTGTTTCCCAAGTCAGAAATTCAGTAACAGTGTAAATAGCAAGTCACGATTGTTGCAAGTGTCACTGCTAATGCTCCCTTGATGCTCCAAACTTGTGGATGCAATGTAGAAACAAGTAGATGGGTGTAAAGAAAGCTTTAGACACACTGGCCTTCGTAAATCAAAGCACTGAGTGCAGGAGATGGGATGTTATGCTGAAGTGTACAAGACATTGGTGAGGCCTAATCTGGAGTATTGTGTGCAGTTATGGTCGCCTGCTTACAAGAAAGATGTAAATAAGATCAAAAGAGTACAGAGAAAATTTACAAGGCTGTTACTGGGACTGGAAGACCTGAGCTAGAAAGAAAAATTTAAAAAGTTAGAACTTTATTCCGTCGAAGGTAGAAGATTGAGGGGAGGTTTGATAGAGCAATATGAAATTATCTATACCCACTCTATAGACAGGGTAAATGCAAGTAGGCTTTTTCTCGGTTGGGTAGGACTTCAACCAGAGGTCATAGTTAAGGGTGAAAGGTAAAAAGTTTAATGGGAACATGAGGGGAAACTTCTTCACTCAGAGGGTTGTGAGTGTATGGAACGAGCTGCCAGTACAAGTGGTGTGGGTGTGAGCTCAATTTCAATGTTTACTTGAAGTTTGGATAGGTACGTGGATGGTAGGGGTGTGGAGGGCTATGGTCCCAGAGCAGGTCAATGGACGCAGGCTGTTTAAATTGTTTTGGCGTGGACTAGATGGGCTGAACAGCCTTTTCTGTGCTGTACATCTCTATGACTCTAAATAAGTTCAATGACCTCCTGCCTGTATTCGAGCTAAGTGATGCCATCCCCGGAGTGCTCTGTATCACAGTAGAGGCACTGTCCGTATTGTGGATTCCAGCATCTATGCACAGAATGATGAATTTGGCAACAGCTGGAAGTCGAAGACGAGCCTAATTTTCTCTCAGCCTGATTCTCTCTGTTGAGTCCAGAAGTAGGATGCAGAACATGGGTGGGGGTAGGGGGTAGGAGTGGAAGGCAAATACATCACAACTAACCCTTCAGTTTCAGCCGATACATTCAGCATGGCGCCGTTCATTTAACTGGGGCGGGCATTATTTGCAAGCCTTTATCAGGAAGATGGATATGTTTTTCACATTCCCTTATATCATTGTCATGTGCTTTTTAAAAGATAATTAATTAGTTCAATGTGTTTTCAAATAAATGTCAAACTGCTCTTCAGAAACACTTGGAAACATTGAAAAGGCCTTTGACAGTATGAAGAAAGTGAGCAAGGGCTCAGGCTAGACTGACTGAAACCTCATTAGCATTTGCAGGCCGCTTCACCTGAAGACTTCAAAGTCATTATGGTGTATGTGGTCACAAAAGGTAATGTGGTCTTTGGTCCAGTGTGGGGAGGCGGAATGGTGTGGGGCTGACTGTGATGCCTGTTGATTCCTACTAACATATTCATACACTGCTCAATTCCATCATGGAAGTGAGGCTTCAATGATGAATCAGAAATTGGACATCACTGAAATTTGTAGTGACTCTTCAAGAATCATTCGATTCTGGAATGGTTCCGTAGGTCTTGAAACTTGCAAATTTCACTCCACTTTTTAAGAACGGAGGGAGGCAGAAGAAAAGAAATTACAGGTCAGTTAGCCTGACTTCAGTGGTTGGAAAGATGTTGGAGTCCATTGTTAAGGATGGGGTTTCAGGATACTTGGAGTCACATGATAAAATAGGCCAAAGCCAATGTGGTTTCATTAAGGGGAAATCTTGCCTGATAAATCTGTTAGAAATGTTTAAGGAAATAACAGATAAGATAGACAAAGGAGAGTCAATGGATGCTGCTTACTTGGATTTTCAGGAGGTCTTTGACAAGGTGCCGCACATGAGGCTGCTAAGCAAGATAAGAGCCCATGGTATTATTAGCATGGATAGAAGATTGGTTGACTAGCAAAGGCACAGAATGGAAATAAAGGGGCCCTTTTTCGTTGGCTGCTGGTGACTAGAGGTGTTCTGTGGTGTTGGTGTTGCGACTGCTTCTTCTCATGTTGTACTGTGTATCAATGATTTGGATGATGGAATTGATGACTTTGTTGCCAGATTTGAGGAAAATACAAAGACAGGTGGAGGGGCAAGTAGTGTTGCGGATGCAGGGAGTCTGCAGAAGGACTTAGACAGATTAGGAGAATGGAGTAGCAGATGAAATACAGTGTTGAGAAGTGTAGGGTCATACACTTTGTTAGAAGGAATAATGGTGTAGACGATTTTATAATTGGGGAGCAATTTCAGAATCAGATTCAGATTTATTATCACCGGCATATGTCTTCAAATTTGTCTTTGCGGCAGAAGTATGTTGCAATGCATAATAATAGGAAAATGTGTATTACAGTAAGTATATTTTACTATATATATGTGTGTGTGTAAAATAGTTCAATTAAGTAAGTAGTGCAAAAATAAACATAAAAATGTAGTGAGGGAGTGTTCATGGGTTCAATATCCATTCAGAAATTGGATGGCAGAGAGGCAGAAACCATTCCTATATCACTGAGTGTATGCCTTCAGGTTTCTGTACGTCATTCCTGATGGTAGCAATGAGAACAAGGCATGATCTGGGTGTTGGGGAGGGGTCATTAATGATGGATGCAGCCTTTTTGAGGCATTGCTCTTTGAAGAAGTCCTGAATACCACAGAGGCTCGTGCTTGTGATGGAGCTGACTATGTTTACAACTCTCTGCTGTTTGTTTTGATGCTGTCAAATAGCACTCCCCCACCCTGTACGAGATGGTGATGCAGCCAATTACAATGCTCTCCATGGGACATGTGTAGAAATTTGTGAGTGTCTTTGGTAAGATATCAAATCTCCTCAAACTCCTATTGAAATACAGCCACTGTCATGTAGCTGCATCGATATGTTGGGTTCAGGGTAGACCAGAGGTGCAAATGATCTTGGGAGTCCTCATGCAGGATTCCCCAAAGGTTAACTTACAGGTTGAGTCAGTGGTGAGGAAGGCAAATACAATGTTAATATTTATTTCGACAAGACTAAAATATAAAAGCAAGAATGTGGCGTTGAAGTTTTATAAGGCATTGGTCAGACTGCACTCAGGAATATTGTGAGGAGTTTTGGGCCCCTTATCTATTAATGGATGTACTGGCGTTGGAAAAGGTCCAGAGGAAGTTCACAAGATTGATCCTGCGAATGAAAAGGTTCATGTGTGAGGAGTGTTTGATAGCTCTGGGCCTGTACTCATTGGAGTTTAGAAGAATGAGGGCTGATCTCATTGAAACCTATGGAATATTGATAGGCCTACGTAGAGTTGGTGTTAAAATGGTTGGTGTGATGCATCTAGTGTGGGAATATAGTGGGTAGTGCTTGTTGCTCTCACTCTCAGCTTCCACCACTAGCTAGAAGTCTTGCGAAGAGGAGAGCTGAATGTGTGAGTCTCTTCCTGCCAGTATGTAGCCTCTCCAGCTGCAAGCCTCATGAAGTGCCTCCTCGCTGGCGACTCACAGAAACTGAACTCCTTTAGCACTCAGGCTGAACTACATAACATGCAGGACCACCAGTGTGTGGACACACTCTGGTTCCCATGAACCAGATCCCCAGTAAGCAGCCCCGCTGCCTTCTGGGCAGCCTCTGGAAAGATGGAGGCTATAGGAGTGAACCCAGACAGAAAATCTGGAGTGGAGCCCCTAAAGGCAGCTAGATGATATCGAACATCCTTTTGGCACCTCTTGCAGCCAAGCCGGTACCAAACATATTGCTTCATAAACTTTCCTTTGGACTAGACTGGTGAGGCTGAGAAGGGGGGTCTTGACAACTGGGCATCTCAGGATCTACGCAGGCTTGTGATGAAGATCATTGTCCTTCGAGACAGACGGATGCCAACCACCAACCACATAGAGTGGACGTGGAGAGTGGGGCAGTCCAGAACCAGAGGACAGAGGACCTCGATGACCTTCATCTGGTCAGGGAAAGTGAGGAGGTGATAGAGAGGAGCCATAGGCAGGTAGTCACACTGGGGCCTTGGGAGACAGGTAAGTGGGTAACAGTCAGGAGAGGGAAGGGCAGGAGTCAGAGGCTAGAGATCACCCCTGTGACTGTACCCCTTGACAATAAGTACTCCTGCTTGAGTACTGTTGGGGGGGGGGTGGGGATGGCCTATCTGGGGGAAGCAACAGTGGCCGCGCCTGAAGCACAGAGTCTGGTCCTGTGGCTCAGAAGGCTACCATAGAACACTACAGCACAGTACAGGCCCTTCAGCCCTCCATGTTGTGCCAACCCATATAATCCTTAAAAAAAAGTACTAAACCCACACTACTCCATAACCCTCCATTTTTCTTTCATCCATGTGCCTGTCCAAGAGGCTCTTAAATACCCTTAATGTTTTAGCCTCCACCACCATCCCTGGTAAGTCATTCCAGGCACTCACAACCCTCTGTGTAAAAAAAACTTACCCCAGATGTCTCCCCTAAACCAGCAATGGCAGGTATTCTTGGGAATAATACACAAGGTGCAAAATCAGTTCATCCCCCAGAGAAGGAAGGATTCAAAGGGGGGAAAGGGGCCACAGTGGTTGACAAAGGAAGTCAGAGACTGCATAGCATTAAAAAAAGGAAATATGACAGAGCTAAGGTGAGTGGGAGGACAGATGATTGGGAAGTTTTTAAGGAACAACAGAACTTAACTAAAAAGACAATACGGGGAGAAAAAATGAGGTATGAATGCAAGCTAGCCAGGAATATAAAGGAAGATAGCAAAAGCTTTTTTAGGTATGTGAAGAGAAAGAAGATAGTTAAGAACAATGTTGGGCCCTTGAAGAATGAATTGGGTGAAATTGTTATGGGAAACAGAGAAATGGCAGAAGAATTTAATGAGTACTTTAGATCTGTTTTCACTAAGGAAGACACAAGCAATCTCCCAGATGTATGGATGGGCCAAGGACATAGGGTAACAGAGGAAATGAAACAGATTGACATTTGGAAGGAAACGGTGATGAGAAGACTGATGGGACTGAAGGCTGACAAATCCCCAGGTCCAGATGGTCTGCACCCTAGGGTACTAAAGGAGGTGGCCCTGGAAATTGCGGATGCATTGGTAATCATTTTCCAATGTTCCTTAGATTCAGGATCAGTTCCTGAGGATTGGAGAATGGCTAATGTTATCCCACTTTTTAAGAAAGGAGGGAGGGAGAAAACAGAGAACTATCGACCTGTCAGCCTGACATCGGTGGTGGGAAAGATGCTAGAGTCCATTATTAAGGATGAAATAGTGGCATATCTAGGTAGCAGTGATAGGATTGGGCCGAGCCAGCATGGATTTACCAAGGGTAAATCATGCTTGACTAATCTGTTGGAGTTTTTCGAGGATGTAACCAGGAAGTTAGGCGGGGGAGATCCAGTGGATGTAGTGTACCTCAATTTTCAGAAGACATTTGATAAGGTCCCACATAGAAGATTGGTGGGTAAAATCAAAGCTCAGGGCATCGGGGGGAAGGCATTGACATGGATTGAAAACTGGTTGGCAGATAGAAAGCAAAGGGTAGCGGTGAATGGGTGTTTCTCGGAATGGCAGGTGGTGACTAGTGGGGTGCCACAGGGCTCGGTATTGGGACCACAGCTGTTCACCATTTATGTTAACGATTTGGATGAAGGCATAGAAAATAACATCAGCAAATTTGCTGATGATACTAAGCTGGGTGGCAGTGAGACATGTAATGAGGATGTTAGGAGAATTCAGGGTGACTTGGATAGGCTGGGTGATTGGGCAGATACTTGGCAGATGGCGTTTAATGTGAATAAGTGTGAGGTTATCCACTTTGGGAGTAAGAACAGGAAGGCAGATTATTATCTGAACAGTGTAGAGTTGGGTAAGGGAGAAATACAAAGAGATCTCGGAGACCTTGTTCATCAGTCACTGAAGGTGAATGAGCAAGTGCAGCAGGCAGTGAAGAAGGCTAATGGAATGTTGGCCTTTATTACAAAGGGAATTGAGTACAAGAGCAAGGAAATCCTCTTGCATTTGTACAGAGCCCTGGTGAGACCACACCTGGAGTATTGTGTACAGTTTTGGTCTCCAGGGTTAAGGAAGGACATCCTGGCTGTAGAGGAAGTGCAGCGTAGATTCACGAGGTTAATTCCTGGGATGTCTGGACTGTCTTACACAGAGAAGTTAGAGAGACTGGGCTTGTACACGCTGGAATTAAGGAGATTGAGAGGGGATCTGATTGAAACATATAAGATTATTAAGGGATTGGACAAGACAGAGGCAGGAAATATGTTCCAGATGCTGGGAGAGTCCAGTACCAGAGGGCATGGTTTGAGAATAAGGGGTAGGTCATTTAGGACAGAGTTAAGGAAAAACTTCTTCTCCCAGAGAGTTGTGGGGGTCTGGAATGCACTGCCTCGGAAGGTAGTGGAGGCCAATTCTCTGGATGCTTTCAAGAAGGAGCTAGATAGGTATCTTATGGATAGGGGAATCAAGGGATATGGGGGCAAGGCAGGAACCGGGTATTGATAGTAATTGATCAGCCATGATCTCAAAATGGCGGTGCAGGCTCAAAGGGCCGAATGGTCTACTTCTGCACCTATTGTCTATTAATTTTGTACATATACCCTCTGGTGTTTGCTATTGGTGCCCTGGGAAACAGGTACAGACTATCCACCCAATCTATGCCTCTCATAATCTTGTAGACCTCTATCCAAGTCCCCTCTCATTCTTCCACGCTCCAAAGAGAAAAGTCCCACCTCTGCTAACCTTGCTTCATATGACTTGCTCTCCAATCCAGGCAACATCCTGGTAAATCTCCTCTGCACCCTCTCCATAGCTTCCACATTCTTCCTATAATGAGGTGACCAGAATTGAACACAATACTCTAAGTGCGGTCTCACCAGAGATTTGTAGAGTTGCAACATGACTTCTCTACTCTTGATCTCAATCCTCCTGTTAATGAAGCCTAGCATCCCATAGGCCTCCTTAACTACCCTATCAACCTGAGCAGCAACCTGGAGAGATGTATGGATTTGAACCCCGAGGTCCCTTTGTTCATCCGCACACTTAAGTAACTGACCATTAATCCTGTACTCAGTCTTCTGGTTTGTCCTTCCAAACTGCATCACCTCACACTTGTCCAGATTGAACTCCATCTGCCATTTTTCTGCCCAACTCTGCAGCCTGTCTATATCCTCTTGTAACCTTCGACAACCTTCAGCTCCATCCACAACTCCTCCAATCTTTGTGTCTTTCACAAACTTACTCACCCATCCTTCCGCCTCTACATCCAGGTCATTTATAAAAATCGCAAATGGCAGGGGTCCCAGGACAGATCCCTGTGGCACTCCACTAGTCACTGACCTCCAGGCAGAATACTTTCCTTCCACAACTACCCTCTGCTTTCTTCCTTTAAGCCAATTTTTTATCCAAACAGCCAAGGTTCCACTCATCCCATGCCTCATGACTTTCTGGATGAGTCTCTCGTGAGGGACCTTGTCAAATGCCTTGCTAAAGTCCATGTAGACCACATCAACTGCCCTACTCTCATCAATTTCTTTTGTTACCTCTTCAAAAAACTCAATCAGGCTTGTGAGGCACGATCTTCCCTTCACAAAGCCATGTTGACTATCCATGAGTAGACTGTACTTCTCCAAATGCTCAAAGATCCTATCCTTAAGAATCCTTTCCAGTAGTTTGCAGACCACCAACGTCTGCACTGGTCTATAGTTCCCAGGTTTCTCCCTGTTACCTTTTTTAAACAAGGGAACTACATTTGCCATTCTTCAGTCCTCTAGCACTTCCCCTGTAGCCAAAGAAGATTCAAAGATCATAGCTAATGCTCCAGTGATCTCTTCTCTCAATTCCCACAACAACCTGGGGTGTATCATATCCGGCCCTGGGGATTTATCAATCTTGATGTTTTTAAGAAGATCCAGCACTTCTTCTTCCGTAATCTCCACATTGTCCAGCACACAGGCCTGCTCTATTTTGACCTCACCCTGATCAAGATCCTTTTCACTTGTGAGTACTGAAGCAAAGTATTCATTTAGGACCTCTCCAACCTTCTCCGCCTCCAGGCACATGTTGCCCTCTTTATCCTTTAACGGTCCCACCTTCGTTCTCGTCATCCTCCTATTCTTCACATACGCATAGAACGCCTTGGGGTTCTCCTTAATCCTACATGCCAAGGCCTTCTCATGCCCTCTTTGAGTTTTCCTAAGTCCTTTCTTTAGCTCCTTCCTGGCTACCCTATATTTCTCATGAACCCCTCCTACTTCCTGCTTCTTATATCTAACATATACTTCCCTTTTCCTCTTGATGAGTTGTCTCATGTGTTTTGTCAGCCACGGTTCCCTTTTCTTACTATTTTTTCCTTGCTTCAGTGGGACAGGTCATTCACTCTAGGTAGCCTCCTATTATTCTCCTAATGTTGCACACCTTGGAATAAAGTTTATCCAATCCTGCCCTTCCTCCAAACAAGTTTCAGTAACGGCCACAACATCGTAGTTCCACGTACTAATCCATGCTCTAAGTTCATCCTCCTTGTTCCTAATACTCCTAGCATTGAAATAGACACATTTCAACCCCTTTAACTGGCTACAATTATTTTCGTCCCCTGCCTGTCCTTCCTCATCAACTCAGAACTCTTAGCATCATGCCCTTGTCCTTCTACCTTAATCCCTGCACTCACATTCTGATTCCCACCGCCCTACCAAACTACAAACATAGTTTAAACCCTCCCCAACAGCTCTATCAAACTTGCCTGCCAGGATATTAGTCCCCCTGGGATTCAAGTGCAACCTGTCCTTTTTGTACAGGTCACACCCGCCCCAAAAGAGGTCCCAATGATCCAGAAATCTGAATCCCTGCCCCCTGCTCCAATCCCTCAGCCATGCATTTATCCTCCACCTCATTCTATTCCTATACTCACTGTCATGTGGCACAGGCAGTAATCCCGAGATTACTACCTTTGAGGTCCCGCTTTTCAACTTCCTTCCTAACTCCCTGTAGTCTTCTTTCAGGACCTCTTCCTTTTCCTACCTATGTCGTTGGTACCAATATGTACCATGACCCCTGGCTGTTCTCCCTCCCACCACAGGATATTATGGAAGTGATCAGAAACATTCTGGACCCTGGCACCTGGGAGGCAAACTACCATCCGAGTTTCTTTCCTGCGTCCACAGAATCGTCTGTCTGACCCCCTGACTATAGAGTCCCCTATCACTACTGCCTTCCTCTTCCTTTCCCTACCCTTCTGAGCCACAGGACCAGACTCTGTGCCAGAGGCACGGCTACTGTCGCTTCCCCCAGGTAGGCTGTTCCCCCCCCCCCCCCACAACAATACTCAAACAGGAGTACTTATTGTCAAGGGGTACAGCCACTGGGGTACTCTCTAATACCTGACTCTTCCCCTTCCCTCTCCTGACTGTGACCCATTTCGCTGTCCCCCATGGCCCCGGAGTGACCACCTGCCTGTAACTCCTTTCTATCATCTCCTCGATCTCCCTAACCAGATAAAGGTCATCGAGCTGCATCTTTAGTTCCCTAACATGGTCCCTTAAGAGTTGCATCTTGATGCACCGGGTGCAGATGTGGCTGTCTGGGATGCTGGGAGACTCCAGGACCGACCACAGGAAACCGGCCTCACACACATATCACTTCCTTTTGCAATCAGTAACTGCCTCGCCTCATCCCGTTACCGCTGAAGCCTGTTGAGCCAAAGCCCTTTCACTCTGCTGCCTGCTCCCAATGCTGCCCGCTGGATATGGCTGCCTTCTTCTTAAACTGTTCCCGCTCAACTGGCTGGCGTCACGTGCCTGTGCAGTCTGGCCTCTCTCTTCCCCCGAGAATTCGAAATGTCTTCCCGCTGGAAATCCTTAGGTGCTCTCCCGCTGCCTTCTTATTCCAAACCAAAAACTTCTGCAGATTCCTTGCCCTTTTTAAACTATTTCTGCTCAGCTGGTTGATGTCACGTGCCTGCACAGTCTGGCCTCTCTCTTCCCCCGAGAACTCAAAATGTCTTCCCGCTGGAAATCCTGAGGTGCTCTCCTGCTGCTGCCTTGTTCAGAAGGATAGTGAAAGGAAGAGGATGGCAGCAGCAACAGGGGACACTATAGTTAGGGGATCAGACAGGTGATTCTGTGGATGCAGGAAAGAAGCACAGATGGTAGTTTGCCTCTCAGGTGCCAGAGTCCGGCATGTTTCTGATCTCGTCCACGATATCCTGAAGTGGGAATGAAAACAGCCAGAGGTCGTGGTACATATTGGTACCAACGACATAGGCAGGAAAAGGGAGGAGGTCCTGAAAGCAGACTACAGGGAGTTAGGAAGGAAGTTGAGAAGCAGGACCACAAAGGTAGTCATCTCGGGATTACTGCCTGTGCCACATGACAGTGAGTACAGGAATAGAATAAGGTGGAGGATCAATGTGTGGCTGAGGGATTGGAACAGGGGTAGGGATTCAGATTTCTGGATCATTGGGACCTCTTTCCGACCTCACTCCGACGGGTGTGACCTGTACAAAAAGGACAGGTTGCACTTGAATCCCAGGGGGACCGATATCCTGGTGGGGAGGTTTGCTAAGGCTATTGGGGAGCGTTTAAACTACTTTGTAGGATTGCCGGGGGTGGGAACCAAACTGAAGAGATGGAGGAAGAGACAGTTGGCTCACAAATAGAGAAAGCTCGAGGCAGTGTGAGAAGGCGGATAGACAGGCAGGTGATAGAAAAGGGATGCACTCAGATCAATGGTTTGAGATGTGTCTATTTTAATGCAAGGAGTATTACAAACAAAGCAGATGAGCTTAGAGTGTGGATTAGTACTTGGAGCTATGATATTGTAGCTATTCCAGAGACTTGGATGGTGCAGGGGCAGGAATGGTTACTTTGAGTGCCAGGCTTTATATGTTTCAGAATGGACAGGGAAGGAGGCAAAAGAGGTGGGCGTGTGGCACTGTTGATCAGAGATAGTGTCGCGGCTGCAGAAAAGGAGGAGGACATGGAAGGATTGTCTACGGAGTCTCTGTGGGTGGAAGTTAGGAACAGGAAGGGGTCAATAACTATACTGCAACACACACAAAATGCTGGTGGGACACAGCAGGCCAGGCAGCATCTATAGGAAGAAGTACAGTTGACGTTTCGGGACGAGACCCTTCGTCAGGACTAACTGAAAGAAAAGATAGTAAGAAATTTGAAAGTGGGGGGAATCCGAAATGATAGGAGAAGACAGGAGAGGGAGGGATGAAGCTAAGAGCTGCAAAGGTGATTGGCAATAGGGATGCAGAGCTGGAGAAGGGAAAGGATCATGGGACAGGAGGCCTGGGGAGAAAGAAAGGGGGAGGGGATCACCAGAGGGAGATGGAGAACAGGCAAGGAGTGACTGTGAGAGGGGCAGAGAGAAAAAAAGGGGGGAATGAATAAATAAGGGATGGGGTAAGAAGGGGAAGAGGGGCATTAACAGAAGTTAGAGAAATCAATGTTCATGCCATCAGGTTGGAGGCTACCCAGCCGGTATATAAGGTGTTGCTCCTCCGACCTGAGTGTGGCTTCATCTTGACAGTAGAGGAGGCCATGGATAGACATATCAGAATGGGAATGGGACGTGGAATTAAAATGTGGCCACTGGGAGATCCTGCTTTCTTTGGCGGACAGAGCGTAGGTGTTCAGTGAAACGGTCTCCAAGCCTGCGTTGAGTCTTACCAATATATAAAAGGCCACACCGGGAGCACCGGATGCAGTATATCACACCAGCCGACTCACAGGTGAAGTGTCGCCTCACCTGGAAGGACTGTCTGGGGCCCTGAATGGTGGTGAGGGAGGAAGTGTAAGGGCAGGTGTAGTACTTGTTCCGCTGACACCTTATATTCCGTCTAGGTAGCCTCCAACCTGATGGCATGAACATTGATTTCTGCTCGTCCCATGATCCTTTCCCTTCTCCAGCTCTGTATCCCTTTTGCCAATCACCTTTCCAGCTCATAGCTTCACCCCTCCCTCTCCTGACTTCTCCTATCATTTCAGATTTCTCCCTACCCCTCCCACTTCCAAATTTCTGACTATCTTTTCTTTCAGTTAGTCCTGACGAAGGGTCTTGGCCCGAAACGTTGACAGTATAGATGCTGCCTGGCCTGCTGCGTTCCACCAGCATTTTGTGTGTGTTGCTTGAATTTCCAGCATCTGCAGATTTCCTCGTGTTTGCGTTTTTAAAATAACTCTACTGGGTGTTTTTTATAGACCACCCAATAGCAACAGGGATATTGAGGAGCAGATAGGGAGACAGATTCTGGAAAGTTGTAATAATAACAGGGTTGTCGCGGTGGGAGATTTTAATTTTCCAGGTATCGATTGGCATGTCCCTAGAGCGAGGGGTTTAGATGGAGTGGAATTTGTTAGGTGTGTTCAGGTGGGTTTCTTGAATATGTAGATAAGTCTACAAGAGTTGAGGCTGTACTTGATCTGGTATTGGGAAATAAACCTGGTCAGATGTCAGATCTCTCAGTGGGAGAACATTGGAGACAATGTTCACAGTTCTATCTTCTTTACCATAGCATTGGAGAGGGATAGGAACAGACAAGTTAGGAAAGTATTTAATTGGAGTAAGGGGAAATTTGAGGCTATCAGGCAGGAACTTGGAAGCATAAACTGGGAACAGATGTTCTCAGGGAAATGTACAGAAGAAATGGGGCAAATGTTCAGGGGATACTTGCGTGGAGTTCTGCATAGGTATGTTCCAATGGGACAGGAAAGGACGGTAGGGTACAGGAACCATGGTGTACAAAGGCTGTTGTAAACATAGTCAAGGAGAAAAGAAGAACTTATGAAAGGTTCAAAAAACTAGGTAATGATAGAGATCTGGAAGATTATAAGGCTAGCAGGAAGGAGCTTAAGAAAGAAATTAGGAGAGCCAGAAGGGTACAGGAGAAGGCCTTGGCAGAGAAGATTAATGAAAACCCCAAGGCATTCTACAAATATCTGAAGAGCAAGAGGATGAGACGTGAGGGAATAGGAGGGAATAGAGAGAATAACAAATAGAAAGCTATGGGGAAGTCTAGTAATTTCTAAGGTAGGGACATATTCGGCACAACATTTTGGGCCGAAGGGCCTGTATTGTGCTGTAGGTTTTCTACGTTTCTATGTTTTTATGAACAATCAGGTGTGACAGTAGAAAAATGTGTATGGAACCAGAGGCAGCAACAGAGGTACTAAATGAGTCCTTTGCTTCAATATTCACTACATAAAAGGATCTTGGCGATTGTAGGGATGACTTACAGTGGACTGAAAAGCTTGAGCTTGTATATATTAAGGAAGAAGATGTCCTGGAGCTTTTGAAAAGCATTAAGTTGGATAAGACACCGGGACCAGATGAGATGTACCCGAGGCTACTGTGGGAGGCGAGGGAGGAGATTGCTGAGCCCCTGGCAATGATCTTTGCATCATCAATGGGGATGGGAGAGGTTCCAGAGGATTGGAGGATTGCGGATGTTGTACCATTATTCATGAAAGGGAGTGGAGATAGCCCAGGCATTAATAGACCAGTGACTCTTACTGCAGTGGTTGGTAAGTTGATGGAGGAGATCCTGAGAGGCAGGATTTATGAACACTTAGAGAAGTATAATATGATTAGGAGTAGTCAGCATGGCTTTGTGAAAGGCAGGTCCTGCCTTATGAGCCTGATTGAATTTTTTGAGGATGTGCCTAAGTACATTGATGAAGGTAGAGCAGTAGATGTTGAGTATATGGATTTCAGCAAGGCATTTGACAAGGTACCCCATGCAAGACTTATTGAGAAAGTAAGGAGGCATGGGATCCAAAGGAGCATTGCCTTGTGGATCCAGAAATGGCTTACCCACAGAAGGCAAAGAGTGTTTGTAGACGGGTCATATTCTGCATGGAGGTCAGGGACCAGTGGTATGCCTTAAGGATCTGTTCTGGGACCCCTACTCTTTGTGATTTTTATAAATGACCTGCATGAGGATGTGGAGGGATGGGTTAGTAAAAAAAAAAGGTTTGGCATGTTGTGGATAGTGTGGAGGGCTGTCACAGGTTACAGCGGGACATTGATAGGATGCAAAACTGTGCTGAGAATTGGCAGCTGGAGTCCAACCCAGATGTGTGAAGTGGTTCATTTTGTTAGGTCAAATATGATGGCAGAATATAGTATTAATGATAAGACTCTTGGCAGTGTGGAGGATCAGAGGGATTTTGGGGTCCAAGTCCATAGGACACTCAAAGCTGCTGTGTAGGTTGACTCTATGTTTAAGAAAGCATATGGTGCATTGGCCTTCATCAATCATGGGATTGAGTTTAGGAGCCAAGAGGTAATGTTGCAGATACATAGGACCCTGGTCTGACCCCACTTGGAGTACTGTGTTCATTTCTGGTCGCCTCACTATAGGAAGGATGGGGAAACCATAGAAAGGGTGTAGAGGAGATTTACAAAGATGTTTCCTGGTTTGGGGAGCATGCCTTATGAGAGTAAGTGGAGTGAACTTGGCCTTTTTTCCTTGCAGCGACGGAGGATGAGAGGTAACCTTATAGAGGTACATAAGATGATGAGAGGCATTGATTGTGTGGATAGTCAGAGGCTTTTTCCCAGGGCTAAAATGGCTAGCACGAGAGGGCACAGTTTTAAGGTGCTTGGAAGTAGGTACAGAGGAGATGTCAGGGGCAAGTTTTTTACGCAGAGAGTGGTGAGTGCGTGGAATGGGCTGCTGGCGATGGTGGTGGAGGCAGATACAATAGGATCTTCTATGAGACTCCTGGACAGGTAGATGGAGCTCAGAAAGATAGAGGGCTATGGGTAACCTTACATAATCTCTAAGGTAAGGACACGTTTGCATAGTTTTTTGGGCAGAAGGGCCTGTATTGAGCTGTAGGTTTTCTATCTATGTTCTATGACACTGCCTTAGAATATAAGGACATGTGTTTAGAATAGAGATCAGGAGGAATTCCAGCGGGTGGTGAATCTGTGGATTTCATTGCTACAGATGGCTATGGAGGCCAAGTCATCGGGCATATTTAAAGCGGAAGTTGATGGGTTCTTTAGTAAGGGCGTAATAACTTATGGATGAACACAGGAGAACATAGTTGAGAGCTGTGTTAAATCAGCCAGGTCTGAATGGTGGAACTGATTCGATGGGCCAAATGGTCTAAATCTGTTCCTGTGCCTCATGGTCTGATGATCTTATGTAGATATGCTATCTGTAGATATGGACATCTCACTCCATTCCTCTTCCTCTGATTTCCAGCAGTTCGCCTCCTATTATTCTCCTAATGTTGCACACCTTGGCGTAAAGTTTATCAGGCCAAGCTGGGCAGGCGCAACATATTATAGCACAGGCTTTTAAATCAACAGCAGAGCACTTCAGTGCAAGGCAGATAATTCCCGAAGATGAGTGAAAATTAATGGCACCATCGGAAAGGTCCAAAAACTGTTGAATCACACAATTACCAGGAATACGCTTGTTGACAAAGCCTTATAATATGCCTTGTAGATGTATAGCACAGCTTGTTTGCTTAAAATATTCTTCTAAAAGTTAAGTTTAAATTCCTCTGTACAGCTCTCAGTTGTGTCATGTTAAAACAGAGTTTAGGCTGGAACATGACACTTGAAGTGGAACCAAATCAATGTTCCACATTGATTGAAGTCTTTTCCATATGGTAGAGAATGGCATTGAGCGCACTCCTACCACCTGTTATAGCTCAACAGAGAAAGCGTGTGGATATCTTTACTGTCATTTTTGAACTATGCTAATATACACAGGAACTACATAACATCAAAGTCTTTCAAAGTCAATGTTGAGTTTTATTGTTAAATGCACAAGTACCTGTATGCATAGGTGCAATGATTAACTTGCAGCATCACAGGCATTTAGCATCATATAAGCAGCATACACAAGAGAAACATAAATTAAACATTAATTATACCAAATTTTTGCAAGAAAGCTAATTAGACAGAAAAAATATTCATTTTAATGCAACATGCTCAAGGTGGACATAGTTTTATTAAAAAGTAAAGATTAGGTTTCTCCCCGTAAGTTCAAGAACTAAATAGTTGAAGAGAACCGAAGTAGGTGTTCTTGAACTTGGCAGAGTGAGAATCCCACTCAGATTTAGCTTGGGTTTTCCTCTTAAATCATTCCCTGTGCTGCACTTTTAGCCGAAGGGCAGCAACATAGTGGTGGGTTGGAGTCGCGTGCAGTCTAGGTTGTATGACAGGTCTCATTCTGTGCAGGGCATCTGTAAGCCAGTTGTGTTTGCTTTCACATGCTGAAAGGCATTGCAGTCAGGAATAATAAATGTGTCATAGCTTTGCCCGCTGATCTCAGCACATTGGGTGGATGATAGCATTACCCGCTCCAGAACCTGCAAATATCATGGATGAGCTGATTATACAGCTCATGATATATGGATGATAGATGGGAATCTCCACAAAAAGGTTCACCAAAAGAACATAGTGATGCTTCTGTATATAAACTAGGCAATAGAAAATCAGTCTGTCAGATGCTTTGTATAACATACTTCTTTATCTGTTGGGGGATGGGTATTTGACTTGCTTGTTTCATTCAAACAAGAGTGAACTGGCTTTAGATACATATGTACATTACCCAGTACACCTGTTTGATCTGTATTTAAAATATGAATGGAGTTAAATTCACTTTAACACACAACACATTTACAGTGATCAATGAGTCACACATATGCACCCCTGAGTAACATAATTAATTCGGTGGACATCACTTGAAAGTACTAATCTAGTATTTTCTCTGTTCTGTACTGTTTTTAATGGTGTTTTGTTTGTTGTAAATAGTGATTTATGACATGACTTATTTACAAGACTCTAAATCCTTAACTGCCCTTGCTTTATTGACTGAAAAAGTCAGCAGAATGAAATTAGAAGTTAATTACACCTCGAGAACATACACACAGGATTTGGATTTCACTCTATTTTGGTGTGCTAGACAGAATATTGAGAAAAATGCATTAAATGCAGTTCTATGGCATTGTGGACATAGAATTCTGTGAGTTTGCTGTCAGCAGCTATGACTGGGGCTTGCAGCTTCTGTCATTGCCATAGTGGTCACTCAAATGTCAGGAAGACCCTAAAGAGCCTCTTGCCATGGGAGCTGTAGAAGAAGCTGTCCACAGGTGAGGAAAAATTTCTGCAAGGTAGGAAGTAGCAATTTACAGTGTCTGCAGCCATCTCCAACATAATCCTGATTGGGCCTTATGCCACCAGAGGCCCTACACCACAGCTGGCATGGGCTAATCCTTTTGCACATCCAAACCAATCGTACATTAAATAGACGTCCAGGTGGGGTGAGAAGAGTCAAAACTAGAATCTTGCACTTTTATGATGAAGAATTGTTTTTTTCCAAGTTAAATGAACAGCTGAATTGCAGTCCTGATGTTACTTTGTTCTCTTCTCCACTTGTTTTCTCACTGTTATGAAGGCCCACTGGAACTTGCCTACCATAACAACAGGTCTACAGCAGATGCAATCTCACTGGCTCTCTACTTGGCCTAGAATCTCCTGGGCAACAGCAATATCCATGTCAGGAGTTGTTTGTTGATTACAGCTTAGAGTTCAACACCATTAGTTGCACAAGCGTCAAAGCCTGGGCCTCCATACCTCTCTTTACAACTGGATCCTTGACAGCCTCATTGGGAGATCACGGTTGATGGGAATCAGAAATAATAACTCCTCCTCACTGATAATCAGCACCACACACCTCGGGGATGTATGCTTAGCCCATTGTTCTACTCTCCTTACACTCATGCCTGTGTGGTTAGGCACAGCTCAAATGTCATCTATGATGCTGATGACACAACAGATGTTGGCAGATCTTAGCTGCGATCAACAAGCTTACAAGGGTGAGCTGGATCAGCTGGTTGAGTGGTATTGCAACAACCATGCACGCAACATCAGTAAGACCAAGGAATTGAATGTGGACTTCAGGAAGGAGAAATCGGGAGAACACAGAGCTGACTATCAAAGGTTGAAAGGTCCAATTTAATGTCAGAGACATGTATGCAATATACATCCTGAAATGCTTTTTCTTCAGTGGAGTCAGCAGGGGAATGGGTGAGCAGCTTTGGGTTCTTGACTGCTGACACCTCTGAAGATCTATCCTGGGCCCAACATATTGAGGCAATTATGAAGAAGGCATGCAAGTGGCTATACTTCATTAGGAGTTTACCAAGAGGGGATTTGTTGTGTCACTAAAGATTCTAGCAAAATTTTACAAATGTACAATGGAAAACATTCTAACTGGTTGCATCACTACTTGGTATAGAGGCACTAATGCACTGGATCAAGAAAAGTTGCTGAAGGTTGTAGACTTCACCAGCTCTACCATGGGCACCAGCCACCCTCCATCAAGGACATCTTCAAAAGTCGGTGCCTCAAAAAGGTGACGTCCATCATTGTGTGCCCTCATTATCCAGGACATGCCCTCTTCTCATTAATGTCAAGGTATGAGGTACAGGAGCCTGAAGATACACACAGAATGTTTTTGAAATAGCATCTTGCCCTCCGCCATCAGATTTCTGAAAGGTCCATGAACCCATGAACAGTAAGACAACACTTTTCTCTCTTTTTGACTATTTACTTATTTTTCATATATTTTGTATTATAGCTGTTAGTATTTTTATGTATTACACCGTACTGTTGCTGGAAAACAATACATTTCATAACAAAATGCTTAGTTGTCTAAACAGTAAAATATAAAGAAGATCTTGAATACACAGGAGCAAAGGATCAGCAAGGATGGTGCAGATGTTGATATGCAAGAAAGCAAAGTCACATATGAGCTCTGCTGTGGTAATGCATATGAGGTTCAATAGGCTGAGCTACAGAAGATGGCCGATGAGTGTATGCATCCTGATATTCTGAAAACTATGGTGTAAACTGTATGCAGCATGAAGAACTCCAGTATAAATTTGGTAAAGGCCATTCAATCTTTTCTAACATGAAAGAGGGGGCTGCACTGTTCACGCAGCTGAGCACTCTATCATGTTGCAATGCCTAACAGCTGATATTGCACTTTCCATTTGGAGGACAGGCAGCAGCCATCCATGACATAGAGATGCCGTGGAAGTTGAGACTGCTGTCATGGTGTTACAAAGATCCCTTTAATTAGATTGTTCCCATCATGAAAGTAATGTGTACAAGGGAGTTTGCAAGATGTCCAGTAACCTCTCCTCCAGTAGATTATCAGACAATGAACAGGTCATTAACAGTAGTTCCATGAATAATGAATCATAATGAATCTGCAGTATTCTCTCAGAATACACCAAAATGCCTAAAACATCGACTGTACTCTTTTCCTAGATGCTGCCTGGCCTGCCAAGCTTCTCTAGCATTTTGTATGCGGTTAGCAACAATGTCTTTAATATCCCAGGAGAAGGCCAAGTATAAGCCCACTTTCCTAAATCAAAATGAATATTCTCTGGCATAAATGATCTACTCCACAAGAATCAGAATGGAAGGTGCCTATCAGGAACATAGGATTATCTATTTTGGAATAATTTTAGGAGCCTTCAGCTTTAGTGTTTTGAAGCAAACACTGTGATATCCACTTGGCTACGTGATAGCATGAAGCAAAAAAACATCTCCCACTTTCTAGCCCTGGCTGATGTGTAGATCCCATTTGATGAGCCTCTCCTCCAGGTTGTAGGTGACTGATTCCTGAGATAGGGTATTTGCACTGGAGAGCTGTCCTCCTGCTCCAGGCCTTGGCTTAATCATTGTCATATCTGTTTATTGGGGGGGGGAAACCTATATTTCAGAGAGATAACAAATGAAAATTTACTGCTGTCATCTTACTGTGTTTTCAAAACTTTATTTAATTTTATTCAGTTGGTCGATTCAACCCACGGTAACTGAAGTCAAACTCACTATGATGCTAAGGCAATGAGAATTTTATGAGATAGCTAGTAGTTTTAAAGTGTTACTCTTTGATTTGCACAACCTGACAAACAGATGATGAAAGGGAAATATAGTGGAACCTTAAAATTACCATTTTAAGCCCTATCAACATTTATTTTTAAAAAATTACAAGGGTCTGTCAGCATATACCAGAGAAGACAATTCCTCAAGAGTATTAATTTGCTATACAGATATTCCCAAATAGGAGGAAGGAGCAGGAAACTTAAATCTCATATTAAAGGTGCGGAGGCCAGCCGTGGCTGTGGATACATTGAAGAATTGAACTCATTTCCCAATTCTCAGAATTAATCTATATCATGAAGCAATTGAAGCAGAACTACTTCATACTGAATTTTTAATTGAGTGCAGCTGACTTTAGCTTTGCAGACCAACCATCTCCAGTGTTCAGGAGGATGTTGACTGATTCAAGTATCACTAAAATTAGTAAATTAGAATTTGAATTAGCAGTGGTCTGGCACCACAGTGTATTGTCAACATTATTAAACAGGGTCCTTTATCTTAAAACCTGCTAGAAGCAATGATGTGCATGGAGACAAATTGTCTTGTTTGTGTTTTCAAACCTCCTCAGGGAAATTCAATTGGGATTGTTGAAGATGCTTACATTTTAATTTGGATTCTGACTTTTCATTGAAGAAAGGAATTTCATGGGAAAACCATGTTGAACTGCTTCTTCTTGTAGCAATCCGTCAAATGCATATTCTATGCATCCACAGGTGTTGGTTGACCCAGTGAATGATGGACGCAGGATTCTCCATCAGAAAGACAATATGGATGCTCCTGCTGTGCCCACACCACATTAGGTGATCTTTGGTCAATACCAACATAACTACTGGGAGCAAACACGAGGAAATCTGCAGATGCTGGAAATTCAAACAACAACACACGACGGGTCTCAGCCCGAAATGTCGACAGCGCTTCTCCCTATAGATGCTGCCTAGCCTGCTGTGTAACTACTGGGAGAATTATTATAAATCTTCAAGAAACTGACTACGAGTAAAAATCAGAATGACCTTGCAAAGAATTCTTCAAGCCCCTATGCATAAGCCAAATATTTAGTAAAGACTATTTATACAGTCTGCAGATGGTAGTTTATATTGTGGCAACAGCACCTTTTAACAAAGGTTCAAAGAAAATGGGTGACAAAGGGAATTTTTGTATATTCTGTGATAATGAAGGGAGAATATATGAAAACTAGAGCTATTGATTTGTGAGCACTGGAATTGGAACTGAGAAGGTGTTTAAACTTGTTTCTAGCTCTCAAATCACACAAAACAACAGAGCAGAAAGCAAAAGATTCAACCACTCAGGAACTAAATATTTTCCATCCAAATGCTGAGTTGTATGTACTGTTAGTAAAAATTGTCTTGCTCCTCTTTGTACCGTTAACATATTCCTTCAGGGTAACATAATGATCTCCAAAAATGATTCCAGCTCTTGCAATTTTTTTTTCAAGAACCTTATCAGCATATTTATAAAGCTTGACATACTTGCAAATCTGCAAAAAAATGACATGTTTTAGAAGTCCTTACTGCACCTCAATTGTCTTTAAACATTCAGTGGTTTGAGAACCAAACAGGATGTCATTTGTTGTTCTGCATTAACACTGAAAATTTTACACAGATGTGATAGATGTTTACATGGCAAAAACTTGTCATTTTCAGAGAAGGATGCTAATTCATTATCCAGTTCTGAAAGAAGCAGCTCAGATTATTGACATCCAGAAAGAAATGAAAATCAAGTGCCTGGAAATCTATTTGGCACTTTTCCCATCAGTAACAGCAGCTAAAAACATGATTTGTCTTGTTCAAGAATTTACTGACTCACACCCAGCTGGGAATGTAAACTGAAGGCATAGCACAATCAACAGAAAAGCCTTGGTTTGAAATCTGACTTTACTAGATCTGGCCATTTCATTGAACACATTTTAATGTTTCCGTGCAGAGTTCTTCGATAAAAAAGCTGAACATAATGTGGCAATACCTTACAAAACCTTCTTTGAAATATCTGCTTGAGGCAACTGACAGCTGTCACCCATTTTAACAGGAAATTAATCATTTGTAGTAGGCAAATTGAGCACAATTACCAATGAAGATGTCTTCGCTGCAATAGAATATAAAATTTATGTTTATTTTATGGTGGAGGTTTTTAGTTTTGATCAATAGTCACACATTCAGCATAATAGTTGTTCGACTTTAGAACCACTCTTCCTGTTCCTGCACTCCCTCCACCATCTCTGCTTTTGTTGTACTTTCTCTTCAAGGGTTTCAAAGGAACATTTAATGTCAGAGATGTGTATACAATATACATCCTGAAATGCTTTTTCTTCGCAACCATCCATGAAAACAGAGGAGTGCCCTAATGAATGAATGACAGTTAAAAGTTAGAACCCCAAAGTACCCCCCAGTTCCCCTCCCTCCCGCACATAAGCAGCAGCAAAGCAACGATCCCCCTCCCCTCACTGGCAAAAAAAGCATCAGCACCCGCCACCAAGCACTCAAGTGTGAGCAAAGCAACAGTAAAGACATAGACTTGCAGTTACCCCAAAGACTTTGCATTTCACCCGGTATTCGACATACCATAGGCTCTCTCTCTCCCCAATAAAGGAGAAAGAGATGTCTTCCTTTCACAGTGAGAGGGGAGACATAACAAACAACTCGCAGATTTATGTTGTTAAGAGTCATTACGTTGCTTTTATTTTCAAGCTCCGTGCCCAAATATCTGGGCACACAGCTGTAGATATTCTACCTCCCCCAAAGACACATGGTTCTCCAGCCGTGACACCGACCTTTGATCTGCCCATCTCCAGAGCCCCGAGATCCTAGGCCTCCAAAGCTGAGCCGGACTCTTAGGCCGAGCCCTTGGCATGCCAAACAACAACGGCCGGTTATGAAACCCCGAGAGCGGGTCCCATTCCCGCAAAGAACCGTAGTCAGCCTGTAACTCCAGGTCAGGGTCTTCCAAAGAACCCTGAAAGGGTATAACAAAGATATGAAAGATGAAAATAGAGCCTTTTCCCAAAGATGCATGCAAAGGAGTCACCGTTTAGTTCCATCATTACTCTGCTCTGCCTCCAAATTCTACCAATTCATTATTTCATCCTCCATTTGCCCTTTTTTCTCATTCTGCCTCTACCTCAAATCTCCCACAGCTCCACTCCCTCTTCTACCTTCCTCCTACTCTACCTACTCCACAGCATGTCTCTACCTCCAGTGCTTTTGCTTGCTCTTCCCAGAACTACTTCTTCTTCCCTCCCCTCTTGCTCTAAGTTTTGAACAACTAATTCCTAGCAGGAGTCATCCCTCACAATGGCCATATTGCACAGCGTGTAACACACTGTTGATATTCCTCAGATGAGGAATGCAAGGCTTCTGCAAAACAGTACAGTCAGCTGCTTGAAGTCACAGATAGTGTACGCTGTAGATTTCTTGAGGCAACATGACACTCATTACTTTAATTTGGGTACGTGAAATGCAAAGGTCATCAGAAATAATAAAAACCTGTAGATATTGGAAATCTGAAGTAAAAGAGAAACATTCTGGAAGTATTCATCTGAGTTCATTGGGAGTAGTAAAATTTTACCAGTTGGCCTTGAGGTTTGAAGATATGGTGTTCATTGGCTATGCAAATTGGATCATTAGTTTACATTGCTGTATGGGCTGGATTGGCAGTATCTAGTATTTCTAGATTAGATTAGCAATATTTACTATATTTCTGAGTACATTGAAATGGTAATGTTTTTTGGCTTTGTAGGATAGATTAGCAATGTCTGTGGACTGAAATGTTGATAAACAGTGCCCCAGGACTTTGTAAATTGGGTTGGAACTATTTATTAGTGTGTAAACTGGCTTGGCAATGTTCATTGACTTGTTAGGTTGAGTCAGCAGTGTTTTTAAAGGCTTTGTAGGCAAGAATGGGAAGACTTTCAGTCTGGTTGTAGCTGACACCATGAAGCTTTGTCACATCTGAATTAGGTGCAAAATCTAAATTTAACCATCAATTTAACATCAAATATTTGTAGTCTTCTTCCCAAATATTGGATATAGTGTTTGCCAAGCAAATTTGTAAGCATCTATGGAATATTTTTAAAAGTACAAGCTGTAGATTATTACTGAAAAGAACTTGCAGTTGACTGCCTCCCAGTGACAAATTGCATCAATACCTCCTTGTATCACAAAGTGAGTGAGTGCCATATTATTCTACTGACACTGTCATCTACAATGAAAGGTGTGAAGGGTTCTAGTTTAAAACTCTGGTCAACTTTTCACTCTTCCATTTCTGCCTAGGTTACTGAACTAATGCTGAATGAACAACCTCAGAAAAACTGAAGAATGTTGGCTTTGAAATCCTTTGGTGCCCTGACAAATACGGTATATTAACAGCGGCTGAGTGATGATGACTGGTGAGGGGTAATAGAGGATTGGAGTCCCTGTATTGAAGAACAATTATTTAAATTTAGAGGATGTGTAATTGGAACTGGAGTCCATGTCTGCTCTATGTAGAAAAATCTGATCAGTCTTATACCCAAACACATTCACTTTCAGTCTTGATTATTTTCCATATTTAACTATCTTGCTTTTAATCCTTCAAATACTTACCTATTTTACTAACTGATAGCCACTATTGAACATAGAAAATAGAAATCTACCACAATTACAGACCCTTCGACCCACAAAGTTATTCAAACCATGTAACCTACTCTAGAAACCCTCACATCTCTTTTGAGCTTGGCCCCTCTCACCTTCACACATGCCCTCTGGCATTAGACATTACAACCCTGGGGGAAAGGTCTGGCTGTCTACCTATGCCCCTCATAATCTTGTAACTGCTATCGCGTCTCCCTTGGCCTCTGCGGCTCCAGAGAAAATGGGGCTCCACGGTAGTGTACGGGTTAGCGCAACGCTGTTATTGCTCGAACTCGGAGTTCAATACCGGCGTCAATGCAGCTCGGAGTTCAATACCGGCGTCCTTCGTAAGAATGTTTGTGTGTTCTTCCCGTGTGTACCTGGGCTTCTCTGGGTGCTCTGGTTTCCTCCCACAGTCCAAAAACGTATTGTTTAGTTAGTTGATAGGTCATTGTAAATTGTGCTGTAATTGGGCTAGGATTAAATAGATGGGTTGCTGTGCAGTGTGGCTCATTGGGCTGGAAGGGCAAACATTGGTATGTGAAACAGAATTTATCTCCCTTCTTCCATCCATTTATTCCACTTGCTCACAAGCACATATTATGCAGCTGCAATTTTGCGTTCACTTAGTTGTGAGGACTGTTACCATTCAGAAGGGCAGATTTCTTGACATTCTCAAAAAGAATATCACGAATTGATCATGAGAGAGATTGAAAATCTCATCTGCCACTGGCTGAATGTGCCAAAGCTAAGGAAGTAAGGGGATCTTTTGTTAACAAATTAAAAAATCACTTGACTGGACTGACACTCTTGCCCATCAGACAGAATAAGGTTTGCATTGATGGAGGAGGAGACAGAAGGATGAGGCCATTAATCTAACACCATATCCCCAATTTCACAAGATGACACATAAAGAAATTTATTGTTGTTCCTCTGGAAAATACAGACCAGAAAATCTCATTTGTTCCTCAAAGACTGCATAGCAGATCTGCCCTTGTTTAAAGTCACAGTTGAACCTAAAAATCACAAGAAATCATGTCTGATGGTTCATAGTTCTTTCATGCTGGCTGTCAAATGTCAGTTTTTATCCTGTCAGATGATACTGTGTTGAACTTTATTTCAAGGATAAAGGTTTTCACAGTCATTTTAAGTGATTCTGAGTAATTCCAATATCTCAGACAGAGTGTCTACATGTTCAAGGGATGTCTCTAGTGCAATCTGTGACAATATATTAAATAGGGTCTTCCTGTTCATAAAAAACAATCTCAAGTCAATTTGTTTTAACTCACCCTGCTTTGTGCAGACCAGGAAACTTGCTGTAGGTGTGGGTTCCGTTCATCAGGAAATCAATTATCATAATTCTATCTCCTTTACCATAGCATTGGACAGGGATAGGACCAGACAAGTTAGGAAAGTATTTAATTGGAGTAAGGGGAAATATGAGGCCTGTCAAGCAAGAACTTGGATGCATAAGTTGGGAACAGTTGTTCTCAAGGAAATGTATGGAAGAAATGTGGCAAATGTTCAGGGGATATTTGCATGGAGTTCTGTACAGGTAGATTCCAGTGAGACAGGGAAAGGATGGTAGGGTACAGGAATTGTGGTTTACAAAGGCTGTTGTAAATCTTATCAAGAAGAACAGAAGAGCTTACAAAAGCTTCAAAAACTAGATCATGATAGAAATCTAGAAGATTATAAGGCTAGCAGGAAGGAGCTTAAGAATGAAATTAGGGGAGCCAGAAGGGGCCATGAGAAGGCCTTGGCGGACAGGATTAAGGAAAACCACAAGGCATTCTACAAGTATATGAATAGCAAGAGGCTAAGATGAGAGAGAATAGGATCAATCAAGTGTGACAGTGAAAAAGTGTGTATGGAACCAGAGGAGACAGCAGAAGTACTTAATGAGTACTTTGCTTCAGTATTCACTATGGAAAAGGATCTTGGCGATTGTAGGGATTACTTACAGCAGACAGAAAAGCTTCAGCAGGTAGATATTAAGAAAGAGGATGTGCCTGAGCTTTTAGAAAGCACTAAGTTGGATAAGTCACTGGGGCCAGACGGCATGTACCCTAGGCTACAGTGGGTGGCGAGAAAGGAGATTGCTGAGCTTCTGGCAATGATCTTTGCATCATCAATGGGGACAAGAGAGGTTCCGGAGGATTGGAGGGTTGCAGATGTTGTTCCATTATTCAAGAAAGGGAGTAGAGATAGCCCAGGAAATTATAGACCAGTGAGTCTTACTTCAGTGGTTGGTAAGATAGAAACGTAGAAACATAGAAAACCTACAGCACAATACAGGCCCTTCAGCCCACAAAGCTGAGCCGAACATGTCCTTACCTTAGAACTACCTAGGCTTACCCAGAGCCCTCTATTTTTCTAAGCTCCATGTACTTATTCAGGAGTCTCTTAAAAGACCCTGTCGATTCCGCTTCCACCACCACCGCTAGCAGCCCAATCCACACACTCACCATTCACTGCATAAAAAAATGTACCCCTGACATCTCTGTACCTACTTCTAAGCACCTTAAAAATATGCCCTCTCATTCCTCCACTTCTTCATGCAGGCCATTTATAAAAATCACAAAGAGTAAGGGTCCCAGAACAGATCCCTGAGGCAAATCACTGGTCACCGGCCTCCGTCAGAATATGACCCGTCTACAACCACTCTTTGCTTTCTGTGGGTAAGCCAGTTCTGGATCCACAAAGCAAGGTCCCCTTGGATCCCATGCCTCCTTACTTTCTCAATAAGCCTTGCATGGGGTACCTTATCAAATGCCTTGCTTAAATCTATGTACACTACATCTACTGCTCTACCTTCATTAATGTGTTTAGTCACATCTTCAAAAAATCCAATCAGGCTCATAAGGCAAGACCTGCCTTTCACAAAGCAATGCTGACTATTCCTAATCATATGATGCCTCTCTAAATTTTCATAAATCCTGCCTCTCAGGTTCTTCTCCATCAACTTACCACCACTGAAGAGTGTGTGTGTTTAGTCTCCGTTAGTCTTGATAGACCATTGATTCATGCCTTGGAAAGTTTCCAGGCCGCAAGCCTGGGCGAAGTTTTTTTTTATTGAAGACCAGCAGTTGCCCAAGCTGCAAGTCTCCCCTCTCCACGCCACCGATGTTGTCCAAGGGAAGGGCATTAGACCACTGAAGTAAGACTCACTGGTCTATAATTTCCTGGCCTATCCCTAATCCCTTTCTTGAATAAGGGATCAACATCCGCAACCCTCCAATCCCCTGGAGCCTCTCCAGTCCGCATTGATAATACGAAGATCATCGCCAGAGGCTCAGCAATTTCCTCCCTCACTTCCCACAGTAGCCTGTCTGGTCCTGGTGACTTATCCAACTTGATACCTTCCAAAAGCTCCAGCACATCCTCTTTCTTAATATCTACATGCTCAATCTTTTCAGTCCGCTACAAGTCATCTCTACAGTCACCAAGATCCTTTTCTGTAGTGAATACTGAAGCAAAGTATTCATTGAGTACCTCTGCCACCTCCTCCAGTTCCAGACTCACTTTTCCACTGTCACACTTGATTGGTCCTATTCTCTCATGTCTTATCCTCTTGCTCTTCATATACTTGTAGAATACCTTGGGGTTTTCCTTAATCCTGTCCGCCAAGGCTTTCTCATGGCCCCTTATGGTTCTCCTAATTTCATTCTTAAACTCCTTCCTGCTAGCCTTATAATCTTCTAGATCTCTATCATTACCTAGTTTTTTGAATCTTTCGTAAGCTCTTCTTTTCTTCTTGACTAGATTTAAAACAGCCTTTGAACGTCATGGTTTCTGTACCCTATCACCCTTCCCCTGTCTCATTGGAATGTATCTATGCAGAACCCCATGCAAATATCCCCTGAACATTTGCCACATTTCTTCTGTATGTTTCCCTGAGAACATCTGTTTCTAATTTATGCTTCCAAGTTCTTGCCTGTTAGCCTCATATTTCCCCTTACTCCAATTAAACGTTTCTCTAACTTGTCTGTACCTATCCCTTTCCAATGCTATGGTAAATGAGATAGAATTGTGATCACTATCTCTAAAATGCTCTCCCACTGAGAGACCTGACACCTGACCAGGTTCATTTCCCAAAACCAGATCAAGTACAGCCTCTCCTCTTGTAGGCTTATCTACATATTGTGTCAAGAAACCTTCTGAACACACCTAACAAACTCCACCCCTTCTAAACCCCTCATTCTAGGGAAATGCCTATCGATATTTGGGAAATTAAAATCTCCCACCACAATAACGCAGTTATTATTATTCCTTTCCAGAATCTGTCTCCCTATCTGCTCCTCGATGTCCTTGTTACTATTGGGTGGTCTATAAAAAACACAAAGTAGAGTTATTGACCCCTTCCTGTTCCTAACTTCCACCAACAGAGACTCCATAGACAACCCCTCCATGACTTCCTCCTTTTCTGCAGCCGTGACACAACCCCTGGCTGTTCTCCTTCCCACTTCTAGATATTGTGGACGCGATCAGAAACATCCCGGACCCTGGCATCTGGGAGGCAAACTACCATTCGCATTTCTTTCCTGCGTCCACAGCATCGCCTGTCTGACCCTCTAACTATAGAGTCCCCTATCACTGCTCCCCTCCTCTTCCTTTCCCTACCCTTCTGAGCCACAGGGCCAGACTCAGTGCCAGAGGCGCGACCACTGTTGCTTACCTCAGGTAGGCCCTCCTTCCCGAACAGTACTCAAACAGGAGTACTTATTTTTGAGGGGGACAGCCACTGAGGTGCTCTCTAGCATCTGCCTCTTGCCCTTCCCCCTCCTGACTGTTACCCACCTATCTGTCTCCCTAGGCCCTGAAGTGACTACCTGCCTATAGCTCCTCTCTATCAGCTCCTCACTCTCCCTGACCAAACGAAGGTCATTGAGCTGCATCTCCAGTTCCCTAACACGGCCCTAAGGAGCTGCAGCTCGATGCACCTAGTGCAGATGTGGCCGTCTGGGAGGTCGGGAGTCTCCAGGACCTCCCACATCTGACACTGAGCACAGAAAACCGGCCTCCCCCACATTCTTTCTGTCTGTATTCTAAACAGATGATCTACCTTGCCTTGACTCGTTGTAGCCTAAGCCCTGTTGAGCCAAAGCCTTCCTACTCTGTCTCCTACTACTCCGATGCCTGGTCTTTAAGTGTCTTTCTTTTAAACTCTTCCCACTGTTCTCACTGGCCGACCTCCACGCACTTGCGCAGTCATGCCCCATTCAAACCATTGAAGAATTAACCGTCACCTTTTCAACTCTACTCACTTCTAAACTCTTCCCGCTGTTCTCACTGGTCGACCTCCACGTGCTTGATGGAGAAGTTGATGGAGAAGATCCTGAGAGGCAGAACGTATGAACATTTGGAGAGCCATAGGAATGATTAAGAATAGTCAGCATGGCTTTGTGAAAGGCAGGTCGTGCCTTATGAGCTTGTTTGAAGTTTTTGAGGATGTGACCAAACACATTGATGAAGGTGGAGCAGTAGATGTAGTTAAATAGATTTCAGCAAGGCATTTGACAAGGTACCCTATGCAAGACTTATTGACAAAGTAAGGAGGCATGGGATCCAAGGGGACATTGCTTTGTAGATCCAGAACTGGCTTGCCCGCAGAAGGCAAAGAGTGGTTGTAGACAGGTCATATTCTGCATGGAGGTTGGTGACCAGTGGTGTGCCTCAGGCATCTGTTCTGGGACCCCCTACTCTTCGTGATTTTTGTAAATGATCTGGAAGGTTGGGGGTGCTGTGGATAGTGTGGAGGGCTGTCAGAGGTTACAGCAGGACATTGATAGGATGCAAAACTGGGCTGAGAAGTGGCAGATGGAGTTCAACCCAGATCAGTGTGAGATGGTTCATTTTGGTAGGTCAAATATGATGGCAGAATATAGTATTAATGGTAAGTGTGGAGGATCAGCGGGATCTTGGGGTCCGAGTCCATAGGACACTCAAAGCTGCTGTGCAGGTTGACTCTGTGGTTAAGAAAGCATACATTGCATTGGCCTTCATGAATTGTGGGATTGAGTTTAGGAGCCGAGAGGTAATGTTGCAGGTATATAAGACCCTGGTCAGACCCCACTTGGAGTACTGTGCTCAGTTCTGGTCGCCTCACTATAGGAAGGATGTGGAAACCATAGAAAGGGTGGAGAGGAGATTTACAGTGATTTTGTCTGGGTTGGGGAGCATGCCTTATGAGAATAGGTTGAGTGAACTTGGCTTTTTTTTCCTTGGAGCGACAGAGGATGAGAAGGATGAGAGGTGACCTGATAGAGGTGTAAAAGATGATGACCAATCCGCATTGATCATGTGGATTTTCAGAGGCTTTTTCCCAGGGAAAATGGCTAGAGGGCACAGTTTTAAGGTGCTTGGAAGTAGGTACAGTGGGGATGTCAAGGGTAAGTTTTTTACGCAGAGAGTGGTGAGTGCGTGGAATGGGCTGTCGGCAAAGGTGGTGGAGGTGGAGATGATAGGGCTTTTTAAGAGAGTCCTGGACAGGTACATGGAGGTTAGAAAAATAGAAGGCTATGGGTAATTCTAGGTAATTTCTAAGGTAAGGACATGTTTGGCACAGATTTGTGGGCTGAAGGGCTTGTTTTTTGTTGTAGATTTTCTGTGTTTCAATGTTTCTATGTTAATATGATTTGCTTTGCTTTTTTGTTTTGTTTTTAATTACACAATTAGAAATCACAATTATTTCCAAAGTGAAAGTTATGCTTAGCACAATAATGTCTTCCCATTTCTGAAACAGCAATGAGGTAATTTTAGCCAACGTGTTGATGGTAACCACTGGGTATAGGTATAGGCATCCATTAGGCTCGTGAGACCATGGATTTGCGCCTTGGAAGGTTGCGCCTTGTATGGGAGACCGGTAGTTGCCCATGCTGCAAGTCTTCCCCTCTCCACGCCACCGATGTTGTCCAAGGGAAGGGCACTAGGACCCAAGCAGCTTGGCACCAGTGTCGTCGCAGAGCAATGTGTTGTTAAGAGCCTTGCTCAAGGACACAACACACTGCCTCAGCTGAGGCTCGAACCAGTGACCTTCAGATCACTAGACCAATGCCTTATCCACTAGGCCATGCGCCAACACTGGTATCCACTATATCAGAGCATTATCTCTGCCAGAATTCCTCAACCTTAACCAACACGTTCTGATGTCATTGTTGACCTCCCTGTGCCCAACACCTGAACCCTGATTCTCCTAGTCACTTGACCTTCAGATCCACAACTCTGATAATTCTCCTGAACACTCAACCCTGCAATCCTTCTACCTCCTAATTCACCCGCCTTTGTCATCTCTCCCCAATACACAGCCCTGGTCTGTCCTAACTTTTCCCTTCATTTGACCATCAGTCTCCCAGAATGCCCTGCTTCTACTCTCAGTCCAGATTCTCATTGGCATGTTTCCATTAGCATTGTCATTGAAACTTTGTTTGTACTCGCAGTGGTGTTGGGGGTGGGGGAGGTCTGTGATTTACAGTTTTGTTGGTTTTCCATTGTAATACTCATCTAGTGTACCCAATTAGGTACACTCACCTTTTCAGCTCCAGAACCTTTCAACAGGAGTTGTAAGGGCTTCTATCGCTTTCTTTAGTTCGGGTTCACAGAGTTACTGCTGTACGAGAAAAAGCACCACATCAAGTGTTTCAACAACTTGAAGCAACTGTAGTTCTGAAACTCACTCAGAAATATGAAATAATAACAGGGATTTCCTTTATCATCTCCTTGAGCTAAGGGAATTGTTTAGCCACTGCAACCTGATTAGTTCTTCCGAACCACAGGAGGTTCTGCAGATGAAGACGCTGGAAGAGCTAACCAAGACAGACTGCGTCTATGGAGGGGAATGAACTGCTGATGTTTCGGGCCAAGACAGAGAAGAAGACAAAATTTGGGAGCAAGGAGTTTTCACTGACTGAAGAGCTGGAATAAGTTACAAAGATCCAAGGATTGGGCCATAGAATGCTTTGATAGGGCAGCACAGTAGCATCATGTAGTGTGACACTTGGCAGTACCAGTGATTGTGGTTCAATTCCCACCTCTGTCTGTATCTTAACCCCATGACAGCATTTGGTTTACTAGAACACTACAGAACAATACAGGCCCTTCAGCCCTCCATGTTGTGCTGACCCATATAATCCTTTAAAAAAAGTACTAAACCCACACTACCCCATAACCCTCCATTTTTCTTTCATCTATGTGCCTGTCCAAGAGGCTCTTAGATACCCCTAATGTTTTAACCTCCACCACCATCCCTGGCAAGTCATTCCAGGCACTCACAACCCTCTGTGTAAAAAAAACTTACCCCTGTTGTCTCCCCTAAACTTCCTTCCCTTAACTTTGTACATGTGCCCTCTAGTGTTTGCTATTTGTGCCCTGGAAAACAGGTACTGGTTATCCACCCTATCTATGCCTCTCATAATCTTGTAGACCTCTATCAAGTCTCCTCTCATCCTTCTACTCTCCAAAGAGAGAAGTCCCAGCTCTGCTAACCTTGCCTCATAAGACTTGTTTTCCAATCCAGGCAACATCCTGGTAAATCTCTGGGTGCCCCAGTTTCCGCCCACATTCCTGACATACAGGTTAGAGTTTGCAAGCTGTGAGCATGCTATGTTGGCATCGGAAGCATAGTGACACTTGCAAGCTGCTCTCAGCACATCTTGGACTCTGTAGGCTGTTGACACAGACAATGTGTTTCACTTTAGGTTTCAATGTTCCCATGTATATATGAAAAATAAAGCTAATCTTAAAGTAAGAGAGAGAACTTTTAGATGGATCTATTGCTGATTTACATTAAAAAAAACACCAGGTAACTGATTGAGTAAAAGTTGATGTCAATTGGGATAAAAGATCGTGGATTTGAATGAGCTCAGGCTAAGGAAAGGTGCAGAACAGAAAGCCAGCCAGGAGAACGTTGAACAGTCAATCTAAAGATAGCAAAGGCCCAATGAAGAATTTGTTGGAGAGAAGCCAAAAGAGAGGTGTGATAGAGGTGGATTAATTTGATTTTGGAGATGGAGTAGACATATCAGCGTTACTCACACATGTAGACGTGTGCTATATTCCTATGTACACTTAATGGCCACTTTATTAGGTACAGCTATGGAACCCAGTGTCATCTTCTAATTCTGTAGTTCATCCACTTCAAGCTTTGATAAGTTGCACATTCAGAGATGCTCTTTTGCATCTGTTGTAACGTATGGTTGTTTGAGTTACTGTCGCCTTCCTGTCAACTTGAACCGGTCTGCTCTTTTGCCTCTGACCTCTCTTTTTAACAAGGCATTTTTGCCCACAGAACTGCTGCTCTCCGGATATTTTTGTTTGTTTTTCGCACTATTCTCCATAAAGTCCAGAGGACGTTGTGCATGAAAATCCCAGGAAATCAGCAGTTTATGAGATACTGAAAATACCCACTGACACCAACAATCATTCCACAAAGTCAATTATATCACATTTCTTTCCTGTTGTGTATTTAATATTTCAATAATATTTGTATATGTATCGGTTGATTAAGCATTCTTGTTTGTTTAAATAATTCTTTAAAGTTATATGTATGAATTGCATACATAAGCACATATACATGTTATACGTGCACACCTCATTTAAAGTAAAGACGAAGTTAGACTCATACTTCAGACTCCTGTGTCTTCCTTTGATTAATGTTTTGAAGTTACAAAACGTAACATTTCCCATTCTGATCTTTGGTCTGAACAACTGAACCTCCTGACCATGCTTGCATGCATTGAGTTGTTGCACCAGATTGGCTGATTAGATATTTACATTAGCAAGCAGGTATATAGGTGCACTAATAAAGTGATCACTGAGTGTTTTATTTATTTAGTGATACAGCATGGAGTAGGACCTTCCAGCCCTTCGAAACACGCCATCCCAGAGCCCACTGATAAACCCGATTAACCCTAACCTAAATCATGGGACAAATTTCAATGACCAATTAACCTGGTACGTCTTTGGACAGTAGGAGGAAACCAGAGGACCTGGAGAAAACCCACGCATTTCATGGGGAAGATGTAAAGAGACTCCTTAAAGAATGGTGTTGGAATTAAACTCAGAAATGCCTCAAGCTGTAATAGTGTGTGCTAACCTCTACACTGCCATGGCATCCATATATAAATTGCATTTAACACACAGAAAATACTATGTGATATTATTTGATAATATGTGATGTCACTTAACACACAGAACTCCATAAAAATTAAATAACCATAGCTCCAGCATCTACCGTTTCTTTTCTTTTGATAACTCTTGCTTTCTGGTATTGAACTCCACAACCTTGGCAGTTACAAATGACACCATCAAATGAAGAGCAAGGTTCTTCAAAAATAGTTTTATTTATTATTTAACATCTGCATGTCATCATTTAGTAACAGGCTGAAGGTTGTAACTCACAGGATTCAGATTGCATTTCTCAGTAACTGAATTGAGCAAGATTTCAAATATTCCCTTTGAGTGCTTCTCAATCCTGTAACATTCCCGCAGGCATTATTCATATTTGACTTTTATATGTAGGCTTAAAACCATTCAAAAACATTTCAGATAAAATTGCTTGGAAGAAAACTTCCATCCAGTTGGAACTAAAATTAAAGTTTAAGGGAATGAACTGTATGCTGAAAAGTTTTACTTCAGGCCAAACTTTATTTTGGAGTATTTTTTTCCTTTCCTTTCTCAAAGGTGCCATTTTACATTGGGTATAGCTGGACACTGCAGCCCGTTTCTACTCAGTGGTCCTTCATCATATGGGACCCTGGCCTTCACATCACAGTGGTTGGTGAAAGGTATTTAACTGCACACAGATGGATGAGTGCTATGTCCTCTACAGTCAACAGATGCACGCCTGCAAGCATCCACACACGTTTGCACATAATAGTATCCATTTATCCAGCAAACACACATCTACCCACACTCAGACTTACACTTACAGATCCACCCAACCACCCACATACTCACGTTCATCCCCTCTCATGAGCTCACACACAGACAGAAAACATGTTTTTGCCTTCATAACCTGGCTGCCAGCAATGCTGCAGCTAACACAAAGACTATAGGTTAAGGTTGTTGATGTGCACATTTGCACGCATATGTATATATGGTGTTTTTACCCATGAAGTAGGAAGCTTTTCAATGAAGTGGTTCAATTAATGAAAGAGTTAAACAGTCTGTCAAATGGCTCTTACCATTTCTGTGCTCAAAAACCAGAGTGATCCAAATTCACAAGTGTTCTTAAAATGATCTGCTTCCAATATGCATCTTAATTAATAGTTTGATTGATGATTTTCTCCTTGGACAGTAATGCTAAATGTCTGTGATTAGCTCACTGTGAAATATGTGACTTGGAGGCACTAATACGCGAAGTCAATTTCATGCCAAAATATAATTCTGCTGAGCTCTAATAGTAAGAGACCACAAAGGATAGTTCCACCATAGAATGATTTTACAAATGGCATATAATATTGTATAAAACATACAGCGCAGATACAAAACCATTCAGCCCAACTATCTGGTAACAGCAATTATATTCTTTGCTGATATTCTCCTGTTACATGTACACCAATTCAATCTATCGGCAATGTTTCCATCGTAGCATATTTTCATGTCACCAATTTCACTCAACTACTTCCTAAACAGGTCAATTCCACGTTCCAAACACAAGCTAAGCAAAGACATAGAAAACATACAGCACAATACAGGCCTTTCGGCCCACAAAGCTGTACCGAACATGTCCATGTTCCTAACTTAGAACGACCTAGGCTTTACCCATAGCCCTCTATTATTCTAAGCTCCATGTAGCCATCCAGGAGTCTCTTAAAAGACCCTATTGTTTCCACCTCCACCACTGCCGCTGGCTGCCCATTCCACGTACTCACCACTCTCTGCGTAAAAAACTTACCTCTGACATCTCCTCTGTACCTACTTCTAAGCACCTTAAAACTATGCCCTCCCATGCTAACCATTGCAGCCCTGGGGAAAAGCCTCTGACTATCCACATGATCTTATCTTATACACCTCTATCAAGTCACCTCTCATCCTCTGTCGCTCAAGGAGAGAAAGCTGAGTTCTCTCAGCCTATTCTCATAAGGCATGCTCCCCAATCCAGGCAACATCTGTGTAAATCTCCTCTGCACCCTTTCAATGGTTTCCACATCCTTCTGTTACATGGAGACGGCTGGAGTGACTCAAGGAGCGGACCCAAGTGCAGAACACAGGCACGGAGATGGACTTGGACATGACTTAGACTCTGAACCAGGACTTGGACTTGGACTGGACCTAGACACAAAGCCTTGACTGGACTGGGACCCGGAGCCTTGACTGGACTGGACACGAAGCCTTGACTGGACTGGACACAAAGGCTTGACTGGACTGGACACGAAGCCTTGACTGGACTGGACACAGAGCCTTGACTGGACTGGACACAGAACCTTGACTGGACTGGACACAGAGCCTTGACTGGACTGGACACAGAGCCTTGACTGGACTGGACACAGAGCATTGACTGGACTGGACACGAAGCCTTGACTGGATTGGACATAAAGCCTTGACTGGACTGGACACGAAGCCTTGACTGGACTGGACACGAAGCCTTGACTGGACTGGACACAGAACCTTGACTGGACTGGACCCAGAGCCTTGACTGGACTGGACACAGAACCTTGACTGGACTGGACCCAGAGCCTTGACTAGACTGGACACAGAGCCTTGACTGGACTGGGACCCGGAGCCTTGACTGGACCGGACATGAAGCCTTGACTGGACTGGACACAGAACCTTGACTGGACTGGACCCAGAGCCTTGACTGGACTGGACACAGAACCTTGACTGGACTGGACCCAGAGCCTTGACTAGACTGGACACAGAGCCTTGACAGGAATGGGACCCGGAGCCTTGACTGGACTGGACACGAAGCCTTGACTGGACTGGACACAAAGGCTTGACTGGACTGGACACAGAGCCTTGACTGGACTGGACACAAAGCCTTGACTGGACTGGACACGAAGCCTTGACTGGACTGGACACAGAGCCTTGACTGGACTGGACACAGAGCCTTGACTGGACTGGACACGAAGCCTTGACTGGACTGGACACAAAGGCTTGACTGGACTGGACACAAAGCCTTGACTGGACTGGACACGAAGCCTTGACTGGACTGGACACAAAGGCTTGACTGGACTGGACACAGAGCCTTGACTGGACTGGACACAAAGCCTTGACTGGACTGGACACGAAGCCTTGACTGGACTGGACACAAAGGCTTGACTGGACTGGACACAGAGCCTTGACTGGACTGGACACAGAGCCTTGACTAGACTGGACACAGAACCTTGACTGGACTGGACACAAAGCCTTGACTGGACTGGACACAGAGCCTTGACTGGACTGGACACAGAGCCTTGACTGGACTGGACACAGAGCCTTGACTGGACTGGACACAGAACCTTGACTGGACTGCACTCAAAGCCTTGACTGGACTGGACATGAAGCCTTGACTAGACTGGACACAGAACCTTGACTGGACTGGACACGAAGCCTTGACTGGACTGGACACAGAGCCTTGACTGGACTGGACACAGAGCCTTGACTAGACTAGACACAGAGCCTTGACTGGACTGGGACCCGGAGCCTTGACTGACTGGACACAGAGCCTTGACTGGACTGGACACAGAACCTTGACTAGACTGGACACAGAACCTTGACTGGACTGCACACAAAGCCTTGACTAGACTGGACACAGAGCCTTGACTGGACTGGACACAGAGCCTTGACTGGACTGGACACGAAGCCTTGACTGGACTGGACACGAAGCCTTGACTGGACTGGACACAGAACCTTGACTGGACTGGACCCAGAGCCTTGACTGGACTGGACACGAAGCCTTGACTGGACTGGACACGAAGCCTTGACTGGACTGGACACGAAGCCTTGACTGGACTGGACACAGAACCTTGACTGGACTGGACACAGAGCCTTGACTAGACTGGACACAGAGCCTTGACTGGACTGGACACAGAACCTTGACTGGGCTGGACACAGAACCTTGACTGGACTGGACACGAAGCCTTGACTGGACTGGGACCCGGAGCCTTGACTGGACTGGACACGAAGCCTTGACTGGACTGGACACAGAGCCTTGACTAGACTGGACACAGAACCTTGACTGGACTGGACACAGAGCCTTGACTGGACTGGGACCCGGAGCCTTGACTGGACTGGACATGAAGCCTTGACTGGACTGGACACAGAACCTTGACTGGACTGGACACGAAGCCTTGACTGGACTGGACACAGAGCCTTGACTGGACTGGACACAGAGCCTTGACTGGACTGGGACCCGGAGCCTTGACTGGACTGGACACGAAGCCTTGACTGGACTGGACATGAAGCCTTGACTGGACTGGACACAGAATCTTGACTGGACTGGACACGAAGCCTTGACTAGACTGGACACAGAGCCTTGACTGGACTGGACACAGAGCCTTGACTGGACTGGACACAGAACCTTGACTGGACTGGACCCAGAGCCTTGACTAGACTGGACACAGAGCCTTGACTGGAATGGGACCCGGAGCCTTGACTGGACTGGACACGAAGCCTTGACTGGACTGGACACAAAGGCTTGACTGGACTGGACACAAAGCCTTGACTGGACTGGACACGAAGCCTTGACTGGACTGGACACAAAGGCTTGACTGGACTGGACACAGAGCCTTGACTAGACTGGACACAGAGCCTTGACTGGACTGGACACAGAACCTTGACAGGACTGGACACGAAGCCTTGACTAGACTGGACACAGAACCTTGACTGGACTGGACACGAAGCCTTGACTGGACTGGACACAGAGCCTTGACTGGACTGGATACAGAGCCTTGACTAGACTGGACACAGAGCCTTGACTGGACTGGGACCCGGAGCCTTGACTGACTGGACACAGAGCCTTGACTGGACTGGACACAGAACCTTGACTAGACTGGACACAGAGCCTTGACTGGACTGGACACAGAACCTTGACTGGACTGGACACAGAGCCTTGACTGGACTGGACACGAAGCCTTGACTGGACTGGACACGAAGCCTTGACTGGACTGGACACAGAACCTTGACTGGACTGGACACAGAGCCTTGACTAGACTGGACACAGAGCCTTGACTGGACTGGACACAGAACCTTGACTGGGCTGGACACAGAACCTTGACTGGACTGGACACGAAGCCTTGACTGGACTGGGACCCGGAGCCTTGACTGGACTGGACACGAAGCCTTGACTGGACTGGACACAGAGCCTTGACTAGACTGGACACAGAACCTTGACTGGACTGGACACAGAACCTTGACTGGACTGGACACAGAACCTTGACTGGACTGGACACAGAGCCTTGACTGGACTGGGACCCGGAGCCTTGACTGGACTGGACACAGAGCCTTGACTGGACTGGACACAGAACCTTGACTGGACTGGACACAGAGCCTTGACTGGACTGGACACAGAACCTTGACTGGACTGGACACAGAGCCTTGACTGGACTGGGACTCGGAGCCTTGACTGGACTGGACACAGAACCTTGACTGGACTGGACACAGAGCCTTGACTGGACTGGACACAGAACCTTGACTAGACTGGACACAGAACCTTGACTGGACTGGACACAGAACCTTGACTGGACTGGACACAGAGCCTTGACTGGACTGGGACTCGGAGCCTTGACTGGACTGGACACGAAGCCTTGACTGGACTGGACATGAAGCCTTGACTGGACTGGACACAGAGCCTTGACTGGACTGGACACAGAATCTTGACTGGACTGGACACGAAGCCTTGACTGGACTGGACACAGAGCCTTGACTGGACTGGACACAGAGCCTTGACTGGACTGGACACAGAACCTTGACTAGACTGGACACAGAACCTTGACTAGACTGGACACAGAACCTTGACTGGACTGGACACGACGCCTTGACTAGACTGGACACAGAACCTTGACTGGACTGGACACGAAGACTTGACTGGACTGGACACGAAGCCTTGACTGGACTGGACACAGAGCCCTGACTGGACTGGACACAGAACCTTGACTGGACTGGACACAAAGCCTTGACTGGACTGGACACGGAGCCTTGACTAGACTGGACACAGAACCTTGACTGGACTGGACACAGAGCCTTGACTGGACTAGACACCGAGCCTTGACTGGACTGGACACAGAGCCTTGACTGGACTGGACACAGAACCTTGACTGGACTGGACACAAAGCCTTGACTGGACTGGACACGGAGCCTTGACTGGACTGGACACAGAACCTTGACTGGACTGGACACAAAGCCTTGACTGGACTGGACACGGAGCCTTGACTAGACTGGACACAGAACCTTGACTGGACTGGACACAGAGCCTTGACTGGACTAGACACCGAGCCTTGACTGGACTGGACACAGAGCCTTGACTAGACTGGACACAGAGCCTTGACTGGACTGGGACCCGGAGCCTTGACTGGACTGGACACAGAACCTTGACTAGACTGGACACAGAGCCTTGACTGGACTGGACACGAAGCCTTGACTGGACTGGACACGAAGCCTTGACTGGACTGGACACAGAGCCTTGACTGGACTGGACACAGAACCTTGACTAGACTGGACACAGAGCCTTGACTGGACTGGACACGAAGCCTTGACTGGACTGGACACGAAGCCTTGCCTGGACTGGACACAGAGCCTTGACTGGACTGGACACAGAACCTTGACTGGACTGGACACAGAACCTTGACTGGGCTGGACACAGAACCTTGACTGGACTGGACACGAAGCCTTGACTGGACTGGGACCCGGAGCCTTGACTGGACTGGACACGAAGCCTTGACTGGACTGGACACAGAGCCTTGACTAGACTGGGACTCGGAGCCTTGACTGGACTGGATATGAAGCCTTGACTGGACTGGACACAGAGCCTTGACTGGACTGGACACAGAACCTTGACTGGACTGGACACAGAGCCTTGACTGGACTGGGACTCGGAGCCTTGACTGGACTGGACACGAAGCCTTGACTAGACTGGACACAGAACCTTGACTGGACTGGACACAGAGCCTTGACTGGACTGGGACCCGGAGCCTTGACTGGACTGGATATGAAGCCTTGACTGGACTGGACACAGAGCCTTGACTGGACTGGACACAGAACCTTGACTGGACTGGACCCAGAGCCTTGACTAGACTGGACACAGAGCCTTGACTGGACTGGACACAGAACCTTGACTGGACTGGACACAGAGCCTTGACTGGACTGGACACGAAGCCTTGACTGGACTGGACACGAAGCCTTGACTGGACTGGACACAGAACCTTGACTGGACTGGACACGACGCCTTGACTAGACATGACACGAAGCCTTGACTGGACTGGACACGAAGCCTTGACTAGACTGGACACAGAACCTTGACTGGACTGGACACGACGCCTTGACTAGACTGGACACAGAACCTTGACTGGACTGGACACGAAGACTTGACTGGACTGGACACGAAGCCTTGACTGGACTGGACACAGAGCCCTGACTGGACTGGACACAGAGCCTTGACTGGACTGGACACAAAGCCTTGACTGGACTGGACACGGAGCCTTGACTAGACTGGACACAGAACCTTGACTGGACTGGACACAGAGCCTTGACTGGACTGGACACAGAGCCTTGACTGGACTGGACACAGAACCTTGACTGGACTGGACACAAAGCCTTGACTGGACTGGACACGGAGCCTTGACTAGACTGGACACAGAACCTTGACTGGACTGGACACAGAACCTTGACTGGACTGGACACAGAGCCTTGACTGGACTGGACACAAAGCCTTGACTGGACTGGACACGGAGCCTTGACTAGACTGGACACAGAACCTTGACTGGACTGGACACAAAGCCTTGACTGGACTGGACACGGAGCCTTGACTAGACTGGACACAGAACCTTGACTGGACTAGACACCGAGCCTTGACTGGACTGGACACAGAGCCTTGACTAGACTGGACACAGAGCCTTGACTGGACTGGGACCCGGAGCCTTGACTGGACTGGACACAGAGCCTTGACTGGACTGGACACAGAACCTTGACTAGACTGGACACAGAGCCTTGACTGGACTGGACACGAAGCCTTGACTGGACTGGACACGAAGCCTTGCCTGGACTGGACACAGAGCCTTGACTGGACTGGACACAGAACCTTGACTGGACTGGACACAGAGCCTTGACTAGACTGGACACAGAGCCTTGACTGGACTGGACACAGAACCTTGACTGGACTGGACACAGAACCTTGACTGGACTGGACACGAAGCCTTGACTGGACTGGGACCCGGAGCCTTGACTGGACTGGACACGAAGCCTTGATTGGACTGGACACAGAGCCTTGACTAGACTGGACACAGAACCTTGACTGGACTGGACACAGAACCTTGACTGGACTGGACACGAAGCCTTGACTGGACTGGGACCCGGAGCCTTGACTGGACTGGACACGAAGCCTTGATTGGACTGGACACAGAGCCTTGACTAGACTGGACACAGAACCTTGACTGGACTGGACACAGAACCTTGACTGGACTGGACACGAAGCCTTGACTGGACTGGGACCCGGAGCCTTGACTGGACTGGACACGAAGCCTTGATTGGACTGGACACAGAGCCTTGACTAGACTGGACACAGAACCTTGACTGGACTGGGACCCGGAGCCTTGACTGGACTGGACACAGAGCCTTGACTGGACTGGACACAGAGCCTTGACTGGACTGGGACCCGGAGCCTTGACTGGACTGGACACGAAGCCTTGACTGGACTGGGACCCGGAGCCTTGACTGGACTGGACACGAAGCCTTGACTGGACTGGACACAGAGCCTTGACTGGACTGGGACCCGGAGCCTTGACTGGACTGGACACGAAGCCTTGACTGGACTGGACACAAAGGCTTGACTGGACTGGACACAGAGCCTTGACTGGACTGGACACAGAGCCTTGACTGGACTGGACACAGAACCTTGACTGGACTGGACACAAAGCCTTGACTGGACTGGACACAGAGCCTTGACTGGACTGGACACAGAGCCTTGACTGGACTGGACACAGAACCTTGACTGGACTGGACACGAAGCCTTGACTGGACTGGACACAGAGCCTTGACTGGACTGGACACCGAGCCTTGACTGGACTGGACACAGAGCCTTGACTGGACTGGACACAGAGCCTTGACTGGACTGGACACAGAGCCTTGACTAGACTGGACACAGAGCCTTGACTGGACTGGGACCCGGAGCCTTGACTGACTGGACACAGAGCCTTGACTGGACTGGACACAGAACCTTGACAGGACTGCACACAAAGCCTTGACTGGACTGGACATGAAGCCTTGACTGGACTGGACACAGAGCCTTGACTGGACTGGACACAGAACCTTGACTGGACTGCACACAAAGCCTTGACTAGACTGGACACAGAGCCTTGACTGGACTGGACACAGAGCCTTGACTGGACTGGACACGAAGCCTTGACTGGACTGGACACGAAGCCTTGACTGGACTGGACACAGAACCTTGACTGGACTGGACACAGAGCCTTGACTAGACTGGACACAGAGCCTTGACTGGACTGGACACAGAACCTTGACTGGGCTGGACACGAAGCCTTGACTGGACTGGGACCCGGAGCCTTGACTGGACTGGACACGAAGCCTTGACTAGACTGGACACGAAGCCTTGACTGGACTGGGACCCGGAGCCTTGACTAGACTGGACACAGAACCTTGACTGGACTGGACACAGAACCTTGACTGGACTGGACATGAAGCCTTGACTGGACTGGACACGAAGCCTTGACTGGACTGGACACAGAACCTTGACTGGACTGGACACGAAGCCTTGACTGGACTGGACACGAAGCCTTGACTGGACTGGACACGAAGCCTTGACTGGACTGGACACAGAACCTTGACTGGACTGGACACAGAGCCTTGACTGGACTGGACACAGAGCCTTGACTGGACTGGACACAGAGCCTTGACTGGACTGGACACAGAACCTTGACTGGACTGGACACAGAGCCTTGACTGGACTGGACACAGAGCCTTGACTGGACTGGACACAGAGCCTTGACTGGACTGGACACAGAACCTTGACTGGACTGGACACAGAGCCTTGACTGGACTGGACACAGAGCCTTGACTGGACTGGACACAGAACCTTGACTGGACTGGACACAGAACCTTGACTAGACATGACACGAAGCCTTGACTGGACTGGACACAGAGCCTTGACTGGACTGGACACAGAACCTTGACTGGACTGGACACGAAGCCTTGACTGGACTGGACACAGAGCCTTGACTGGACTGGACACAGAACCTTGACTGGACTGGACACAGAACCTTGACTAGACATGACACGAAGCCTTGACTGGACTGGGACCCGGAGCCTTGACTGGACTGGACATGAAGCCTTGACTGGACTGGACATGAAGCCTTGACTGGACTGGACACAGAACCTTGACTGGACTGGACACAGAACCTTGACTGGACTGGACACCAAGCCTTGACTGGACTGGACACAGAACCTTGACTGGACTGGACACAGAACCTTGACTAGACATGACACGAAGCCTTGACTGGACTGGACACGAAGCCTTGACTGGACTGGACACGAAGCCTTGACTAGACTGGACACAGAACCTTGACTGGACTGGACACGACGCCTTGACTAGACTGGACACAGAACCTTGACTGGACTGGACACGAAGACTTGACTGGACTGGACACGAAGCCTTGACTGGACTGGACACAAAGCCTTGACTGGACTGGACACGGAGCCTTGACTAGACTGGACACAGAACCTTGACTGGACTGGACACAGAGCCTTGACTGGACTAGACACCGAGCCTTGACTGGACTGGACACAGAGCCTTGACTAGACTGGACACAGAGCCTTGACTGGACTGGGACCCGGAGCCTTGACTGGACTGGACACAGAGCCTTGACTGGACTGGACACAGAACCTTGACTAGACTGGACACAGAGCCTTGACTGGACTGGACACGAAGCCTTGACTGGACTGGACACGAAGCCTTGACTGGACTGGACACAGAGCCTTGACTGGACTGGACACAGAACCTTGACTGGACTGGACACAGAGCCTTGACTAGACTGGACACAGAGCCTTGACTGGACTGGACACAGAACCTTGACTGGACTGGACACAGAGCCTTGACTGGACTGGACACGAAGCCTTGACTGGACTGGGACCCGGAGCCTTGACTGGACTGGACACGAAGCCTTGACTGGACTGGACACAGAGCCTTGACTAGACTGGACACAGAACCTTGACTGGACTGGACACAGAGCCTTGACTGGACTGGACACAGAACCTTGACTGGACTGGACACGAAGCCTTGATTGGACTGGACACAGAGCCTTGACTAGACTGGACACAGAACCTTGACTGGACTGGACACAGAGCCTTGACTGGACTGGACACAGAACCTTGACTGGACTGGACACAGAGCCTTGACTGGACTGGACACGAAGCCTTGACTGGACTGGGACCCGGAGCCTTGACTGGACTGGACACGAAGCCTTGATTGGACTGGACACAGAGCCTTGACTAGACTGGACACAGAACCTTGACTGGACTGGACACAGAGCCTTGACTGGACTGGGACCCGGAGCCTTGACTGGACTGGACACGAAGCCTTGATTGGACTGGACACAGAGCCTTGACTAGACTGGACACAGAGCCTTGACTGGACTGGACACAGAGCCTTGACTAGACTGGACACAGAGCCTTGACTGGACTGGGACCCGGAGCCTTGACTGGACTGGACATGAAGCCTTGACTGGAATGGACACAGAACCTTGACTGGACTGGACACAGAACCTTGACTGGACTGGACACGAAGCCTTGACTGGACTGGACACGAAGCCTTGACTGGACTGGACACAGAGCCTTGACTGGACTGGACACAGAGCCTTGACTGGACTGGACACAGAACCTTGACTAGACATGACACGAAGCCTTGACTGGACTGGACACGAAGCCTTGACTAGACTGGACACAGAACCTTGACTGGACTGGACACGATGCCTTGACTAGACTGGACACAGAACCTTGACTGGACTGGACACGAAGCCTTGACTGGACTGGACACGAAGCCTTGACTGGACTGGACACAGAACCTTGACTGGACTGGACACGAAGCCTTGACTGGACTGGACACAGAGCCTTGACTGGACTGGACACAGAACCTTGACTGGACTGGACACAGAACCTTGACTGGACTGGACACAGAACCTTGACTGGACTGGACACGAAGCCTTGACTGGACTGGGACCCGGAGCCTTGACTGGACTGGACACGAAGCCTTGATTGGACTGGACACAGAGCCTTGACTAGACTGGACACAGAACCTTGACTGGACTGGACACAGAGCCTTGACTGGACTGGGACCCGGAGCCTTGACTGGACTGGACACAGAGCCTTGACTGGACTGGACACAGAGCCTTGACTGGACTGGACACCGAGCCTTGACTGGACTGGACACCGAGCCTTGACTGGACTGGACACAGAGCCTTGTCTGGACTGGACACAGAGCATTGACTGGACTGGACACAGAACCTTGACTGGACTGGACACAGAACCTTGACTGGACTGGACACGAAGCCTTGACTGGACTGGGACCCGGAGCCTTGACTGGACTGGACACGAAGCCTTGACTGGACTGGACACAGAGCCTTGACTAGACTGGACACAGAACCTTGACTGGACTGGACACAGAGCCTTGACTGGACTGGGACCCGGAGCCTTGACTGGACTGGACACAGAGCCTTGACTGGACTGGACACAGAACCTTGACTGGACTGGACACGAAGCCTTGACTGGACTGGACACAGAGCCTTGACTGGACTGGACACAGAACCTTGACTGGACTGGACACAGAGCCTTGACTGGACTGGGACCCGGAGCCTTGACTGGACTGGACACGAAGCCTTGACTGGACTGGACACAGAGCCTTGACTGGACTGGACACAGAGCCTTGACTGGACTGGACACCGAGCCTTGACTGGACTGGACACAGAGCCTTGACTGGACTGGACACAGAGCCTTGACTGGACTGGACACAGAGCCTTGACTGGACTGGACACAGAGCCTTGACTGGACTGGACACAGAACCTTGACTGGACTGGACACAGAACCTTGACTGGACTGGACACAGAACCTTGACTGGACTGGACACAGAGCCTTGACTGGACTGGACACAGAGCCTTGACTGGACTGGACACCGAGCCTTGACTGGACTGGACACAGAGCCTTGACTGGACTGGACACAGAGCATTGACTGGACTGGACACAGAGCCTTGACTGGACTGGACACAGAACCTTGACTGGACTGGACACGATGCCTTGACTGGACTGGACACAGAACCTTGACTGGACTGGACACAGAGCCTTGACTGGACTGGACACCGAGCCTTGACTGGACTGGACACAGAGCCTTGACTGGACTGGACACCGAGCCTTGACTGGACTGGACACAGAGCCTTGACTGGACTGGACACAGAGCCTTGACTGGACTGGACACAGAGCCTTGACTGGACTGGACACCGAGCCTTGACTGGACTGGACACAGAGCCTTGACTGGACTGGACACAGAGCATTGACTGGACTGGACACAGAGCCTTGACTGGACTGGACACAGAACCTTGACTGGACTGGACACGAAGCCTTGACTGGACTGGACACAGAACCTTGACTGGACTGGACACAGAGCCTTGACTGGACTGGACACCGAGCCTTGACTGGACTGGACACAGAGCCTTGACTGGACTGGACACCGAGCCTTGACTGGACTGGACACAGAGCCTTGACTGGACTGGACACCGAGCCTTGACTGGACTGGACACAGAGCCTTGACTGGACTGGACACAGAACCTTGACTGGACTGGACACGAAGCCTTGACTGGACTGGACACAGAACCTTGACTGGACTGGACACAGAGCCTTGACTGGACTGGACACAGAACCTTGACTGGACTGGGACCCGGAGCCTTGACTGGACTGGACACGAAGCCTTGACTGGACTGGACACAGAACCTTGACTGGACTGGACACGAAGCCTTGACTGGACTGGGACCCGGAGCCTTGACTGGACTGGACACAGAACCTTGACTGGACTGGACACGAAGCCTTGACTAGACTGGACATGAAGCCTTGACTGGACTGGACACAGAACCTTGACTGGACTGGACACGAAGCCTTGACTGGACTGGGACCCGGAGCCTTGACTGGACTGGACACAGAACCTTGACTGGACTGGACACGAAGCCTTGACTGCAGTGGACACAGAACCTTGACTGGACTGGACATGAAGCCTTGACTGGACTGGACACAGAACCTTGACTAGACTGGACACGAAGCCTTGACTGGACTGGACACAGAACCTTGACTGGACTGGACATGAAGCCTTGACTGGACTGGACACAGAACCTTGACTGGACTGGACACGAAGCCTTGACTGGACTGGACACAGAACCTTGACTGGACTGGACACAGAACCTTGACTGGACTGGACACAGAGCCTTGACTGGACTGGGACCCGGAGCCTTGACTGGACTGGACACAGAACTTTGACTGGACTGTACACAGAACCTTGACTGGACTGGACACAGAACCTTGACTGGACTGGACACGAAGCCTTGACTGGAGTGGACACAGAGCCTTGACTGGACTGGACACAGAGCCTTGACTGGACTGGACACAGAACCTTGACTAGACTGGACACGAAGCCTTGACTGGACTGGACACGAAGCCTTGACTGGACTGGACACGAAGCCTTGACTGGACTGGACACAGAGCCTTGACTGGACTGGACACAGAGCCTTGACTGGACTGGACACAGAACCTTGACTGGACTGGACACGAAGCCTTGACTGGACTGGACACAGAACCTTGACTGGACTGGACACAGAACCTTGACTGGACTGGACACAGAGCCTTGACTGGACTGGACACGAAGCCTTGACTGGACTGGACACAGAGCCTTGACTGGACTGGACACGAAGCCTTGACTGGACTGGACACGAAGCCTTGACTGGACTGGACACAGAGCCTTGACTGGACTGGACACGAAGCCTTGACTAGACTGGACACAGAGCCTTGACTGGACTGGACACAGAACCTTGACTGGACTGGACACGAAGCCTTGACTGGACTGGACACAGAACCTTGACTGGACTGGACACAGAGCCTTGACTAGACTGGACACAGAACTTTGACTGGACTGGACACAGAGCCTTGACTGGACTGGACAAAGACCCTTGACTGGACTGGACACGAAGCCTTGACTAGACTGGACACAGAACCTTGACTGGACTGGACACGACGCCTTGACTAGACTGGACACAGAACCTTGACTGGACTGGACACGAAGCCTTGACTGGACTGGACACGAAGCCTTGACTGGACTGTACACAGAACCTTGACTGGACTGGACACAGAACCTTGACTGGACTGGACACGAAGCCTTGACTGGACTGGACACAGAGCCTTGACTGGACTGGACACAGAACCTTGACTAGACTGGACACGAAGCCTTGACTGGACTGGACACGAAGCCTTGACTGGACTGGACACGAAGCCTTGACTGGACTGGACACAGAGCCTTGACTGGACTGGACACAGAGCCTTGACTGGACTGGACACAGAACCTTGACTGGACTGGACACGAAGCCTTGACTGGACTGGACACAGAACCTTGACTGGACTGGACACAGAACCTTGACTGGACTGGACACAGAGCCTTGACTGGACTGGACACGAAGCCTTGACTGGACTGGACACAGAGCCTTGACTAGACTGGACACAGAACCTTGACTGGACTGGACACAGAGCCTTGACTGGACTGGACACGAAGCCTTGACTGGACTGGACACGAAGCCTTGACTGGACTGGACACAGAGCCTTGACTGGACTGGACACGAAGCCTTGACTAGACTGGACACAGAGCCTTGACTGGACTGGACACAGAACCTTGACTGGACTGGACACGAAGCCTTGACTGGACTGGACACAGAACCTTGACTGGACTGGACACAGAGCCTTGACTAGACTGGACACAGAACTTTGACTGGACTGGACACAGAGCCTTGACTGGACTGGACACAGAGCCTTGACTGGACTGGACACGAAGCCTTGACTAGACTGGACACAGAACTTTGACTGGACTGGACACAGAGCCTTGACTGGACTGGACACAGAGCCTTGACTGGACTGGACACGAAGCCTTGACTAGACTGGACACAGAAACTTGACTGGACTGGACACAGAACCTTGACTGGACTGGACACAGAGCATTGACAGGGACTCAGAACTTGACTTGGGTTTGGAACTTGCATAGCTGCTCTGATGAGGTGATGAACCAGCAGCGAGTAGATGAAAGCTGGAGTTTATATGCTGCCAGTTCAAATGAGGATCAGGTGCCCTAATCAAGGAGCCCAGTGGAACAGATTTTAAAGGAAATTAACTGAAATGAGTAGTTAACAGACCGGACCATGACACCTTCCTATAGTGAGGCAACCTGAGTTGAGCACAGTACTCCAAGTGGGGTCTGACCAGGGTCCTATATAGCTGTAATATTACCTCTCGGCTCGTATACTCAATCCCATGATTGATGAAAGCCAATGCACTGTATGCCTTCTTAACCACAGAGTCAACCTGCACAGCAGCTTTGAGTGTCCTATGAACTCAGACCCCAAGATCCCTCTGATCCTCCACACTGCCAAGAGTCTTACCATTAATGCTATATTCTGCCATCGTATTTGACCTACCAAAATGAACCACCTCACACTTACCTGGGTTGAACTCCATCTGCTACTTCTCAGCCCAGTTTTGCATCCTACTAATGTCCCATTGTAATCTCTGACAGCCCTCCACACTATCCACAACAAACCCAACCTTTGTGTCATCAGCAAATTTACTAACCCATCCCTCCACTTCCTCATCCAAGTCATTTATAAAAATTACAAAGAGTAAGGGTCCCAGAACAGATCCCCGAGACAAACCACTGGTCACTGGCTTCCATGTAGAAATTAACCCATCTACAACCACTCTTTGCCTCCTGTGAGTAAGCCAGTTTTGGATCCACAAAGCAATGCCCCCTTGGATCCCATGCTTCCTTACTTTCTCGATAAGCCTTGCATGGGTACCTTATCAAATGCCTTGCTAAAAGCTATATGTCCTACATCTCCGGCTCTACCTTCATCAATGTGCTCAGTCACATCCTCAAAAAATGCAATCAACCTCAAAAGATATGATCTGCCTTTGACGAAGCCATGCTGACTATTCCTAATCATATTATGCCTCTCCAAATGTTCATAACTCCAGCCTCTCAGGATCTTCTCCATCAACTTACCAACTACTGAAGTAAGACTCACTGGCCTATAATTTCCTGGGCTATCCCTACTCCCTTTCTTGAATAAGGGAACAACATCTGCAACCCTCCAATCCTCTGGAACCTCTCGTCCTCATTGATGATGCAAAGATCATCACAAGAGGCCCAGCAATCTCCTCCCTCACCTCCCACAGTAGCCTGGAGTACATCCCCTCCAGTCCTGGTGGCTTATCCAACTTACCTGTCTCCATATCTGCTCCTCGCTGTCCCTGTTACTATTGGGTGGTCTATAAAAACACCCAGTAGAGTTATTGACCCTATTCCTAACTTTCACCCACAGAGACTCTGTAGACAACCCCTCCATGACTTCCTCCTTTTCTGCAGCCATTACAGTATCTCTGATCAACAGTGCCATGCCCCCACCTCTTTTGCCTCCCTCCCTATCCTTTCTGAAACATCTAAAGCCTGGCACTTGAAGTAGCCATTCCTGCCTCTGCACCATCCAAGTCTCTGTAATGGCTACAAATTCATAGCTCCAAGTGCTGATCCACACTCTAAGCTCATCCGTTTTATTCATGATACTTGTAGTGTTCTTGTACAGGTGTAGAAACTCTGAACTAAACACCGAGTTAAACCATAGTCAATGAAGGCACGATCGCAGTAAGATTAACCATTTACTGTTCACTCATCCACATTAACATATGGTGAAAAGTGTTGATAAAACAATACAAAATATATACAGTATTTGTTTCCTTCTTGGCATCACATTTACATCATAAATAATTGTAAAAGTAAAACTACAACAAACTATATTACATTGAAGTACAACATACAGTCAGAATCTACCTACGCCATCAACTGGCTTTAAATACACTTCAATGCAAACTATCCAGCAACGCTTTCAATAGCACAAGAAAATAAACTTTATCAACCGTCATTACTTCTAACAGAATCAGTGTTAACATTTTTACTTCAACATATCGATTATCTTATGAACTTATGTCGTTTCTTCTATGATGTTTCTTAGTGCGTAGAATGAAACTTTCCTTGCACTGATCCTGCACACACAAGCCTCTGCCTCTCCGTTTCTCCAAACCGGCATTTTCCCACAAGACGTGGCGAAACCGGGTGTGATGTCATCGCATGCCGCGATACATCACAGACAATGAATTTACATTCGACAACCTTAACTTTAACTAGAAAATAATTACAAACGAATTACTAAAGCGAAAATATAATAAAGCTAAACAAATGCCTTAAGGGCAACACACTCCCCGCCTGACCTTCGTAAGGTCACTACGAACATGATACAAAACTTCAGTCTCTAGATCAGTCTTTAGGTAGAAGTAGAATGACTTCTGCAACTGATCTTTGGTAAGTTTTCACATCACCTTGGTCAGAAGTTTTCAACTCAACCTTCCTGACATGTCCATCCCTACCAGGGAATGTGGCAGTGATTCTGGCCATTGGCCAGCAGTTGCGGGTGATCTGTTTGTCCCTGAGCAGGACTAAATCTCCAACTTGAAGATTCCTGCGAGGTTCTGTCCACTTTTGTATGCGTTGCAACAAAGGTAGATATTCATGTCTCCAACAGGACCAGAACTGATTTGCGAGAGCCTGAACCTGTCTCCATTGCTTTGTGTACAAATCCTTGTCTGAGAAGTCCCCAGGTGGAGGGGAACTTAATGCTCCTCGCATTAAGATAAACACCTCTAAAACCATCAGACTGAGCACGTCACTTCTCTATCATCTGCCTATTCTCCCTCTCACACTGTCTCCAAGCTTTCTCTATTTGTGAGCAACCATCCCTTCCTCCGTCACCTCAGTTCAGTTCCCACCCCCAGCAATTCTACTTTAAACTCTTTCTAATAGCCTTAGCAAAACTTCCCGCCAGGATGTTGGTCCCCCTGGGATTCAAGTGCAACCCATTCTTTTTGTACAGGTCACACCTGCCCCAGAAGAGGTCCCAATGATCCAGAAATCTGAATCCCTGCCCCCGCTCCAATCCCTCAGCCATGCATTTATCTTCCACCTCATTCTATTCCTATACTCACTGTCACGTGGCACAGGCAGTAATCCTGAGATTACTACCTTTGAGGTCCTGCTTCTCATCTTCTTTCCTAGCTCCTTGTAGTCTTTTTTCAGGACCTCCTCCCTTTTCCTGCCTATGTCATTGGTATCAATATGTACCATGACCTCTGGCTGTTCTCCTTACCACTTCAAGATATCATGGACGTGATCAGAAACATCCTGGGCCCTGGCATCTGAGAGGCAAACTACCATAAGCATTTCTTTCCTGCGTCCACAGAATCACCTGTCTAACCCCCTAACTATAGAGTCCCCTATCACTGCTGCCATCCTCTTCCTTTCCCTACCCTTCTGAGCCACAGAGCCAGACTCTGTGCCAGAGGCGTGACCACTGTTGCTTCCCCCAGGTAGGCTGTTCCCCCCAACAGTACTCAAGCAGGAATACTTATTGTTAAGGGGGACAGCCACTGGAGTACTCTCTAGCATCTGCCTCTTGCCCTTCCCTCTCATTTTCTTACTTAGTATATTAGAGTGTACTTTTTATGCATTGCTCTTTCAAAATGTGGGAAATTCTCCAACTAATCAGTCAGCTAACATTTTGTGTTGTACACATTGACACTTTTTGTATGATTGGAACAACTGATTAACTAAATACAAGGCCAGCATCTTACATATCAGGCACAGTAGTGGTTAACAGTTGTAATGCACAGTCTTTTGGTGCATTATGTTAAAGACAGCAATGCAAAATCTTAAGTCAGCGAAAGAAAAAATAGCCACAAAATTGGGACATTAAACACACAATGTTGGCAACACTAAGCAAGTCAGGCAACATCTGTGAGAAGAGAAATAGAGTTAAGGTTGGAGACTCTTCATCAGAGCTGTTCTGATAACAAGTTCTTAACTTGAAATTTTCTTTGTCCCATCACAGATGCTGCTTGATCTGTTGAGCATTTCCAGCACTTTATGTGTTTTTTTTCAGAATTCCAGCATCTGCTGCATCTTCGATTTTCATTTGCTGATGAATTCAGTGTCACTTTTCTTTTAGGAATGCCAGTCTTGAAGACGTTGTCTGCTGTCTAGCGGGGCTTCTGTTTGTCTCATTTGCCTTGTTCAACCTCAGCCTTCTCGCTTTCTCTTCAAGTTCTTTTTTTCTCTTCCCTTTCTAATCTTCAAATGGTATTGACCAAAACACAGCTACATCTCCTTCCTTTGCAAATGTCTTCAGCTAGCTCCAACTCATACACATGGATTTCTAATCAAATTCCAGCTTTCACTATACATGCCTGCCAAGGATCACAGGAATATTTAAACTGTCCAGCAATTGCAAGGCACTGTACATATCACATCCTGACATCCACCCCTAATGCCATGCATCAGTACATGCACACTCTGTCAGCAGCACCAACACACAACATCTCAAAGCTGTCACAGTCTGTGGAACAATGTTGCTCCTCACAACATTTGATGTGCAACAGACCTTTCTCTTACATTTCAGATGTTAAAACATAACTAATGAGTTTGAATCTTCATGGTGACTTCACTCTCCCTTCACCTTCCTCTCATCACCATCTCTCTCCTAAGTTCCATCCTGGGCTCCAGCATAAACTGAGCTTGCATTTCTTGGAATTTGAAAGATTATATGTGTTTAAATCAAAACATTCAAACACTAAGCTATTACTGGATAGAATGAGTAAAAGAATGCTGTATGGGCTTGGCAATGTAAGACTAGGACAGTGGTATTGGATTTAGTGCTAGATCTTTCAGCATTTTAGTAAAGCAGATGTTTCTACATGCAAAATAAGGCAAAGATCTGAAACCTTCTGCAAACATCAATCAGTGTAAACTCCATTCATTGTTAAGTTTAATTCTGAAATTATTCAATTTTTGTTGTTGAAAGTAAGAAATGCAGGACAATTGCAAATATATATCAGTTACAATCTTAATGGTTCGCCTGCATTCAATGTTTAACTCAAGATATTATTTAATATATTTTTCTATAACACTTGTAACTATAGTGAAAATAAATCTATGTCATACCATATGCTTCAGTTGGTACTCTTCTTCGTTTCTGTCCAGTCCTGAGGTAGTAACGAAAAATACACCTTTTTGTATATTGAGAAGATTCTGGTCGATTTCTCCACTAAATTCACTTGCTATCTGTATTATTCTGGACTTCTTCTCATCCAATTGCTATTCTTGTCCCTTATAAAAATATTTTTTTTAACGTATTTTCTTTTACAACTTTGTTGTTTTCTTTCAGTGCTAATAATATCTTATTCTATGGCAGAAGATCCATGGGTCAGATCTGTGGGAAAAATGAAGGGGTGGGTCTTTAGCATGTAATATTTGCACCTCCAAAAAGGACCTCACTGGCTATTGAAGTTTAATGGCAATAACATCATCAAGTTCCCATCTTCTATAGTCTAGTAATCATTGACCAAAACCTCATTGGGACAACTAACATAAAATACTGTGTTTACAAGAGCAGGTCAGGTGCTTGGTAACTGCCAATCCAAAGCCTTTTCATCATCTACAATGTACTAGCTGGGAGTTGTACAGGAATATTCTCCAGTCACCAATTCCAAGTAATCTCAAGAAGTTCAATGTCATTCTTGAAAAACTAGGCAAAGACTGGAGCTTTACCATCCATCAGCCCAAATATTCATCCTTTCCACTACCACTGCATCATTTTGTGTAATATCTACAAAAGGCATTGCAGCTGCTGACAATTCCAACATCATCTCTCAAACCTGCCATCTCTACCATCTACTGAAGCCAAGGACAACAGGCACATGACCATATCACTACCTGCACATGCCCATCCAAGTTATTTGGAAATATATACAATGGATTCTGGTTAATTGTGATACATCAGGACTAGTACATTTTGGCCCAATTAGCTGAAGTTTCAAGGAAATAGTTAAAAAGGTATATAAAAAGATAAACTACCATATAACTGAGTAACAAATTATATATTTAAATGAAATACAGAACTAATTAGAAGACTACCAAAACTACAACTGTATATAAAACTGTGTATAAGTTCCTAATGGTTATTGATGGAGGAACTCACCCAATGTACACAATGAATAAAATTAGCACATTCATTTCACGCAGATAATGGACTGCCTTCATACAATGCATCCCCCAAGTCATCATTTTCATCGTAACATTCAAATTCCTGATAGTTTCAATCTTGTTGAAGTAGTGAAATGCTTACGTTTACACTCCTGGTGTAGGGTAATGTAATTGCTGAATCGTACATAATTAACAACCACCGACATTAGGTTGGGGTTCACCTTAAGAGACTGGTCCGATGTGATGATGTAATTTGGTGAAGTTCGATTACTGTACTTTGTGTTCAGGTTTTGGAGTACAATAAATGAGTTATTATGTTTTTTCTTAAAGGTAAAACGTTTCACTTTGTTTTATTTATGAAAACCGATGTTTGTGACCCTGATGCTCTAGGACAATTCCAGAGTTATTGAACATGTTGGCCAATGCAGTCACGTTGAAGCTGCCACAGTTTTGGAAGCAAAATACTATTGTTTGGTTTGTACAAGCCAAGGCTCAATTCATACTGCAAGAAATCTCTGCCAGCAACACCAAACATTTCTATGTGGTAGTGTCACTCAGCAACTCCATGGCCGTAAGATAAATACCGATTGCTGAAGACTCACCTTTTACAGACTTCCGGACTATTGGAGTCTGAGCGCGTCAAACGGTTGTTCTCCTTGTCTGGCCTCAGCGGAGCTAATGGACCACATACTGTCTCTCCTGGGAAATCACTATCCTTGTTTTATTTTTAAAGAACTCTTCATGCAGCAAATTCCTGATCCAGTTTGCATAGCCCTCGCTAATGCACCCGTGAAGGACTATAGGGAGCTTGCTAAAATGGCTGATAGTCTACACGCAGCCAGGTGGAGGTACGTAAGTCCTCCTCCTGTCCCTGCCTCAATAAGGGCTTCAGACAGACAATGCAGGGTCTGTGTTTTTACCATGCTCACTTTGATATGAATGCTAGGAAGTGCTGACTGCTTTGCAGCTTCGAAAATGCCAGCGTATCGGGACATCAGAGGTCTGTGAGCACCATGGGTTCCAGCTGCCAGGGAAATCTACTGTTCATTATGGACGCCCTTTTAACTTGTGTGACACAGGTGCTCAAGTGAGTGTGCTGCCAGCATTGCCCTATTGATGAGAAGGCAAGGAGTGACAAAATCTTGTTGGAAGCCGCTAATGCCAGCAGGATCCGGACTTACGGCACACGATGGGTGATGCTCTGATTCAGTGGGTAACATTACACGTGGGACTTCATCCTTGCTGAAGTGGCTAGAGCTCTGCTCCATGCAGATTTCCTACGTGCCCAAGAACTATCAGTTGATCTTAAGAATTGCCGGCCTGTGGATGTTACTAATTAGATACCATTCTGTAACAGCCTCCCAAACGTGGGATGGTGTCCCAAATAAATGATTGGAATCCCGACAATTTACTTGATTAGTTTGTGTTCTTTAAGAGTTGACCCACATACGCAGCTGCCTGATGGCCCAATTAACCAAAATCCACTGTATAACCTAAACCCTACCTAGGAGGAGCACAGCAGTTCACAAAGGTGGCACAGCACACTTTCTCAAGGACAGCTCAGAGGGGGCAGTAAATACTGGCATTGCTAGACATGTCCAGATCCAATAAAAATGGTCATGTTAAAAAAAAAACACCATCAGCTCACTTAGCCATTGTCATCATCTCAGCAGATATTCTCTTTGGTTATTCAGACCACAAATAAAATCTCAAATTCTGCCAAGAAAGAAATCTGCCATGCTTTGCAGATAGTGTAAAATCCTTGTAAAATGTAGTCAAATTAAATGTTCTATTTTTCTGTTCCAATTACGTTAGTCCTTATCTCTAAATGTCAGTTCCTTCCTCTATATTTAGGACTGATATATGAAATTATTTGATCAGCCCTATATCTTGAACCCTACTGCTGTGCTAATAAGAGTTGGGCAACACTTTTTTCATTCTTCCTCCTATCAGGTTTGTCATCATCCTTTTACTGCCTATTTATCTGTTACCTATAGATAACAGGTATAGGTTATTTATATTTACATATCACTATTCTTATCTCTGTCTTCCCTTACTTAAACTCTTTTATTTTCTCAGTTCCCTTTTTATTCCCATTCCCAGTCCCTTCGTTTTCCTATATAAAAGCAAAATTGTAAAAGTGAGATCAGAATCTACAGAGAAAGAAAAGTATCTCATGGAAATCTAGGGAATACCAATAAATTTCAGAAACAGGTCAGTCAAATCTGTAGCACCAAAGTCATCCAGTTTCATGCCAGTTTACTTTAGTAAACTTCAGTACATTTTGTTTAAAACATGGTCAAAATAAATGGCTCTCACTTGGGTGAGAAGTTTAATTTTTTTCACAAGACCGTGAAGCAATATCAATGCACGTTGATTAAGTTCCACCGTTAAATATTTTTATTAGATTAGCGGTTTTATTTATTTATTTATGAACTACTGCAATCAATCTGACTCAGTCTATTCCCATTCCAACAACAATTGCCAGTGGCCCCGTTGTCCTGTCAGCAGGACAAGTGCTACAATTACCCTACCCCTCCTCCCACACCACCATTCAGGGCCCCAAACAGTCGTTTCAGGTGAGTCTGTCGGGGTTGGTTGTACGTGATGCTCCCAGTGCAGCCTCTCTACATCAATGATTCCCGAAGCAGATTGGGAGACTGCTTTATTGAGCATCTTTCCTCTAACCACTGCCAATCACAGGATCTCCCAGTGGCTACACATTTCAATTTAACTTACCATTCCCACGAAGACATGCTGGTCCATGGTCTCCTCTACTGCTATGATAAGGCCAAACTCAGGCTGGAGGAACAACACTTCTAACTCCATCTGGGTGGCCTCCAACCTGATGGCATGAACACTGATTTTTCTAACTTCCAGTAAATACTTCCCTTTCCCTTCTCTCTTTTAAAATTCCCCATTCTGGCTGTCCTCTCACCGTTCAGTTCTCCTCACTTGTCCATCACCTCTTTCTGGTTCTCCTCCTTCTTCCCTTTCTTCTATAGTCCACTATCCTCTCTGATTAGATTTCTTCTTTTTCCATCCTTTACCTCTTTTCTTTATCACCTCACAGCTTCTTATTTTATTCCCCCCCTACTCCACTCACTCACTTTCCCTGTCACTTGGTCTCACCTTTCACCTCCCAGCCTGTACTCCCCACCTTCTTATGCTAGCTTCTACAGTCTTACTTTCCTAATGAAGAGTCACAGCCCAAAACGACAACTGTTTATTCCCCTCCATTGATGCTGCCTGACTTGCTGAATTCCTCCAACATTTTGTGTGTGTGTGACACATTTGATGGGCCAGTTGGCCACTTCACAAATGGTAAGTGATTTTGGACAGGTTCCATTGTTTGATTTCCCAGATGGGATAATAAATTAATGCTTGTCCATCACTCTAATATCAACAGCAACTGATTTTATGCAGCTCATTATTAATGCCTTAGAGATGAAGAAATCAGAATTTATATTGAGATTGAGCAACATAGGCATAACACAATTGCAATCAGTAGTAAAATAACCCTCACATAAATGTAAATATGTACAAATATTTAAATTGTAGTGTGGCGGTTAGTACGATGTTATTACTGTTCAGGGTGTCGATGTTGGAGTTTAATTCCCGTGTCCTCAGTAAGAAGTTTTTACGTCATTCCCACAATTGCATGGATTTCTTCCAGGTGCTCCAGTCACCTCCTATATTCTAAAGACGTAATGGTTAGTGGGTTAAATGGAGATTGTTAATGACCCTGTGATTAGGCTAGCATTAAACTGGCGGGTTGCTGGGCAGTGCAGCTTGTTCTGCACTGTACCTCTAAATAAAAAAATAAATAGATAAATACCTAAAAAGAAAGATAAATAAATCGATCAATAAATAAAGACACACACACACACACACACACACACACACACACACACACACACACACACACACACACACACACACACACACACACACACACACACACACACACACACACACACACACACGCGCGCGCTTTGGATTGAGAAATAGCCAGCCTTATATTCAACTTCGCTGATAACAATCAATTAGGCAAAATAATATATAGTATAAATAGGAGCAGAAAGTCTCTGAGTGAAACTTATAAATTAAGTACACAGCATTAATTTATTTATTATTTGTTTAATGCATTTGACAGATTGTCTTCTTTTGCTCATTGATTGTCAGCTTTGTTTGTGGTGCTTTTCGTTGATTTTGCTGCATTTCTTTGTTCTACTGTGAATGCCTGCAAGGAAAGAAACCTCAGGATATATAGTGGCATATATGCACTTTGATCATCAATTTACTTTGAACCTTGCATGAGAACTTAAGTAAGTGGGGGAGCTTGTGTCAGATGGAGAATATTGTGGAAAGTAATAAGTTGCTACTTTAAAGAAAGATTAGTCAGTACATTTTCTAAATGGCATGAAGCTAGAAATTGCTGAGATTTAGAGGCCCAAGTACAGACATGAAGAAATGCTACTGGATGAATACAAAAGGAAAGCAATTACACAACCGATGGAATGTTTTTTTATTATCTCAAGAGGTCTAAAAGTTATGTTATTTACACTTGGTTATTAATTTCTGGGCAGTGCCCTTCAGCAGTTTAAAACTGAAGGGTAACAAACAGAATCACTCCTAATCTGAAAAGGTTAAAACTACAACAACAATTTGCAGAAACCATGTTTTTATTCACTGGAGTAAATGTGGTTAAATGTGTTCGATGCAGAGTTTAAGATAATCAAAGGATTGCCAAGGTAGATGGAGAGAAACTATTTCCACCAGTGGGAAAACCCTTAAAGTCATGCCATTTAGAATTGAGAACCATTTGACATAGAAGGTGGTGGAAATCTGAAACTCCTCTGAAAACCTGGAAAACATGCAGCTACATATATTCCCCAAGGGACAAAATGGAAACAGAGACTGAGGAGTTGTCTTACAAGGCAAAACTTTAAAGAGTCACAGAGCCAAATGTTTAAACTACACCAGGATACAGATCATCTATGATCACAAGTTAACAGTGAAATTAGTTCAGGCATCTGAATGGCCTACTCATATTCTTGTGCTTTAGTTAAAAATTACTCTTTCACACCTTGACTCCTATTATAAGGTTGCAAATATATAGGCTGCTCATTCAGAAAATAAATGACATGTCGTTTGAATTCATTATATCCTTGCCTAAACCCATCAGTTAGCATGCTTTGTCAGATTATTACATATTTTATGGCAGCTTCACTTCTGAGAATAATGAGAGTTTAACATAGGGATATTGCCTTTCTTAAATAGTAACTACTTAGGAAGTGGTTGTAATAAGGTGCAAAAGATTAACATGGTTACACACGCAAAATGCTGGAGGAACTCAGCAGGCCAGGCAGCATCTACGGAAAAAAGTACAGTCAACATTTTGGGCTGAGACCCTTTGGCAGGACTAGAGAAAAAAAGATGCAGAGTAGATTTAAAAAGGTAGGGAAGAAGAGAGACAAACACAAGGTGATGGGTAAAACCTGGGGGAGGGGGATGAATAAAGATCTGAGAAGTTGATTGGGTGAAAGAGATAGAGGGCTGGAGGCGGGGGGGGGGGGCAGATAGGTGAGAACAGAAGACCTTTATGCCATCAGATTGGTGGATACCCAGATGGAATATAAGGTGTTGTTCCTCCAACCTGAGTGTGGCTTCATCACGACAGTGGAGGAGGCCATGATTTGACATATTGGAATGGGAATTGGAAGTGGAATTAAAATGCATGGCTACTGGGAGATCTCGCTTCTTTTGGTGGACAGAGTGTAGATGCTCGGCGAAGTGGTCTCCCAATCTACGTCAGGCCTCACCGACATACAGGAGGCCACACCAGGAGCATGGGACACAGTGTATGACTCCAACAGACTCACAGGTGAAAAGTCGAATCACCTGGAAGGACTGTTTGGGGCTGTGAATAATATTGAGGAAGGAGGTGTAGGGGCAGGTGTAGCCCTTATTCTGCTTGCAAGGGTAAGTGCCAGGAGGGAGATCAGTGGGGACTCCGTCTGCCAGAAGAAGCGGGATGTCCCAGTGGCCACCCATTTTAATTCCACTTCTCATTCCCATTCTGATATGTCAATCCATGGCCTCCTCTACCTTCACAATGAGGCCACATTCAGGTTGAAGGAACACCTTATTTTCCATCTGCGTAGCCTCCAACCTGATCACATGAATGTCAATTTCTGGAACCAGTAATGCCACCCATTCACCATTCCCCATCCCCTTTTCCCTCTCTCAACTTCTCTCCTTGCCCACCCATTGCCTCCCTCTGGTGCTCCTCCTCCCTTTTCTTTCTTCCATGGCCTTCTGTCCTCTCATATCAGACTCCCCCTTCTCCAGCCCTGTATCTCTTTCACCAATCAACCTCCCAGCTCTATAATTTACACCCCCACCCCTGCGGTTCCACTTATCACCTTGTGTTTCTCTCTCTCCTCCCCCACCTTTTAAATCTACTCGGCATCTTTCTGTCATCCAGTCTTGCCAAAGGGTCTCGGCCCAAAACATTGTCTGTGCTTTCTTCCATAGATGCTGCCTGGCCAGCTGAGCTCCTCCAGCATTTTGTGTGTGTTGCTTGGATTTCCAAAATCTGCAGATTTTCTCTTGTTTGAGATTAACATGGTGCTATTTCACAGAGATTAGGGGTGAAGTGATACCATTGTCGAAATAAGAAATGCTACTGCATAATGTATTCCTCCAAGTAATGAGTATTTCACTTACTTATTTCTCAGTGATCTAAATTATCTTTAGTGCCAAGCTTTATAAATTCATTTTCCTTGTGGATTTTAGCCAAATTGCCAATAGATCCAATTCTATACAGACCAAAAGAATTTAAGAAATAGGAGCAGGAGTAGGCCAACTGGACGTCAAGCCTGCTCCTCTATTCAATAAGATCATGGCAGATCTGGCGTGGACTCATCTCCACCTACCTGCCCTTTCCCCATAACCTTTAATTCCCCTACTATGCAAAAATCTATCCAATCTTGTCCAACAGGTCTGAGAAATGAGAGCTGAATAAAATGAAGTAATACCAGTCAGCAACTTTAAGGTATTTTGACACCTTGTTTCATATGCTGTGCATTTAAATTCATTGCAGGAGCTGTCACAGCTGCCGGTTTCTTTTCTTCCCGGAACACCACGAGCTGTGATATAAGTAGAGGATTTAAGCTTGCACATTAATGGATTGCTAATGAAACCACAGGTTTGGAAAATTGTTGATTGCCACTTGCCTCTTGCAGTGTTGAATATAGTGTATATCAATATATTGCATGTTTTGAAGAAAATCTGAAGTGGTTAGTTAGATCTCAAGATAATATTAAACCTGTGGGGATATAAAACCTGAATTACCATTATGTAACTGTGGTGAAAAACACACCGATTTCAGTAGGTCTACAGAGGCTGCGATCTCATTGGCTCTTCATGTGGCCTTGGATTATCTGGACAATTCTAAAACATATCAGGCGACTGTTTATTGACTACAGCTCAGTGTTTAGACCATAAGACATAGGAGCAGAATTAGGCTATTTAGCCCATCGAGTCTGTTCTGTCATTTAATCATGGCTGATCCTTCTCCCCCTCCCTGGCCTTCTCCCCGTAATCATTGATGTCGTGTTCAATCAAGAATCAATCAAACTCTGCCTTAAATATAACTAACAACCTGGCCTCCACAGCCGCCTGTGGTAACAAGTTCCACAAATTCACCACCCTCTGGCTAAAGAAATTCCTCCACCTCTCGGTTTTAAATGGACAGGCCTCTACCCTGAAGCTGTACCCTCTTGCCCTATACACCTCTACCATGGGAAACATCCTATCCGCATCTACTCTGTCTAGGCCTTTCAACATTTGAAGGGTTTCAGTGAGATCTCCCCTCATCCTTCTAAATTCCACCAACAAAGCCATCTATTCTATCATTACAATCATTGATATTCAGCATAAAGAGAAGTGGTCCCAACATTGACCCCTGTGGAGCACCACTAGTCACTGGCAGCCAACCAGACAAGGATCCTTTTATTCCCCACTCTCTGCCTCCTACCAATCAGCAATGCTCTAACCATGTTAGTAACTTTCTTGTAATACCATTGGCTCTTAATTTGGTCAGCAGTCTCATGTGTGGCACCTTGTCAAAGGCCTTCTGAAAATCCAAATATAAAACATAGAACATAGATTTGATAAGGTTCCAGGTGGTAGGCTTATTCAGAAAGTCAGAAGGCATGGGATCCAAGGAAGTTTGGCCAGGTGGATTCAGAACTGGCTTGCCTGCAGAAAGCAGAGAGCCATAGTGGAGGGAGTATATTCGGATTAGAGGGTTGTGACTAGTGGTGTCCCACAAGGATCGGTTCTGGGACGCCTACTCTTTGTGACTTTTATTGACAACCTGGGTATGGGGGTAGGAGGGTGGGTTGGCAAGTTTGCAGACGACACAAAGTTTGGTGGTGTTGTGGATAGTGTAGAGGATTGTCAAAGATTGCAGAGAGACATTGATAGGATGCAGGAGTGGGCTGAGAAGTGGCAGATGGAGTTCAACCTGGAGAAGTGTGAGGTGGTACACTTTAGAAGGACAAACTCCAAGGCAGAGTACAAAGTAAATGGTAGGATACTTGGTACTGTGGAGGGGCAGAGGGATCTGGGGGTACATGTCCACAGATCCCTGAAAGTTGCCTCACAGGTAGATAGGGTAGTTAAGAAAGCTTATGGGGTGTTAGCTTTCATAAGTCAAGGGATAGAGTTTAAGAGTTGCGGGGTAATGATGTCCTATAAAACTCTGGTTAGGCCACACTTGGAGTACTATGTCCAGTTCTGGTCGTCTCACTATAGGAAGGATGTGGAAGCATTGGAAAGGGTACAGAGGAGATTTACCAGGATGCTGCCTGGTTTAGAGAGTATACATTATGATCAGAGATTAAGGGAGCTAGGGCTTTACACTATGGAGAGAAGGGGGATGAGAGGAGACATGATAGAGGTGTACAAGATATTAAGAGGAATAGACAGAGTGGACAGCCAGTGCCTCTTCCCCAGGGCACCACTGCTCAATACAAGAGGACATGGCTTTAAGGTAAGGGGTGGGAAGTTCAAGGGGGATATTAGAGGAAGGCTTTTTACTCAGAGAGTGGTTGGTGCGTGGAATGCACTGCCTGAGTCAGTGGTGGAGGCAGACACACTAGTGAAATTTAAGAGACTACTAGACAGGTATATGGAGGATTTTAAGGTGGGGGGATATATGGGAAGCAGGGTTTAAGGGTCGGCACAACATTGTGGGCCGAAGGGCCTGTACTGTGCTGTACTGTGCTATGTTCTATGTTCTATAATCATTCCTACATGTCTGATTAAAGAAATCCAAAATCTGGGCCTCTACAACTGGATCCTTGACTTTCTCAGCAGAAGATCACAGTCTGTGCAGATCAGAAAGAACATCTCCACTTCACTGACAATCAACACTGGTGCACCTCAAGGATCCATGCTTAGCCCACTGCTCTACTCTCTCTACAGTCATGACCCTGTGGCTAAGCACAGATCAAATGCCATCTATAAATTTGCTGATGACACAACTATTGTTGACCGAAATTTGGATGGTGATGCAAAGGCATACAGGAGTGAGATAGATCAGCTGGTTGAGTGGTGTCACAGCAACAACCTTGCAATCAACATCAGTGAGACCAAAGAATTGATTGTGGACTTTGTACTAGGTAAAATGAGGGTAAACACACTGGTCCTCATAGAAGGATCAAAAGTGGAAAGAGTGAGCAATTTCAAGTTCTTGAGTGTCAGCATCTCTGAGGATCAATCCTGGGACAATGCAGTTACAAATAAGGCAGGGCAGTGACTATATTTCATTAGGACTTTGAGGAGATTTGGTATGTCACCAAAGACACTCGTAAATTTCTACACATGTACCATGGAGAACATTATAACTGGCTGCTTCACCATCTGATACGGTTGGGGGGGGGGGAGGGCACTGTACAGGATCGAAATTAAGCTGCAGAAAGTTATAAACTCAGTCTGCTCCATCATGGGCACTACCCTCTGTAGCATCCAGGACATCAAGGAGCAATGCCTTCTTATTGTAATTCACAGTTTTTAATTATTATGTATTACCATTTACTGCTGCTGCAAAGCAACAAATTTCATGACATATGTCAGTGATATTAAACCTGATTCTGCTTCTGGATACTGAGGGAATTCTCCATCAATCAAGGAGGATGTAACCTCAGCTTGCAGGCTGTACTTCCCTTCCTTGGAGAAATGACATTTTGTATGTCTGCATTTAGTTGAAAATGTTTCATATAAACTCTTTACAGAGATTGAGATGTGAGGCAGGATAACAAAACAGGTTATCAAACAGCATGAAGCCAGTAATGGAATTTCCATTGTTCTCACTATATGGACCGATCCCTAGGCAGGACCACAACTTCCTGCTTGTTGCATTGCCAAATATTAATCCTAATTCGGATCAGATCCAAACAAAAGCAGTTGTGGGAAATATCAAGTTATCACAGGAAATGGGTAGGTATATGTGATGGCAGCTGAAATGAGAAAGGTAAGGATAGCAACTCCATGGTGGAACTGAACTTGAATTTAAAACTGAAAATGTGGAAGATGACTTCCGCAGATACTGGAAATGCAGAGCAAAACACATAAAATGCTGGAGAAACTCAGCATCAGTGGAAATGAATGAACAGTTGATGTTTCAGGCTGGGGCCCCGCACCAGGATCCGCATGATTTCTTGAAGGCATGAAACCAACTTTTTAAACCAAATCAAAATAGTCACCACCTGAATTTTGCAAATATTGAATAGGAATGAGAATTGAAATTGAGGTATGTCCTGAAAAGTGCTTACTGCAGGGCCATTTAATGCAACAGAAACTACACTGATTGGATCGAGGACCGTTGAATTAATAAACTGTGGTCTAGACAAAGCCAGCAGTCAAGGAGATACACAGATTCAAGTGGATCATGACACTGAACACAAACTGAGAGATAGGTTAAAGCTACATTGGGAGGTAGGAATACAAGTCCCTAACTATGGTGATCAGTGGCCTGTGCCAATTGGGTTTAGTGGGTCAGTGGCTATGAAAGAGGGACCAATGGAGAAGAAGTAAATAATAGTACTTAGATGAGTGGAGAGCCAGACAAGGGTTGTGTTATTAAAACCTGGCTGTTCCGGGAACGACCAAAGATGAGTACTTCTCAGAACAACATGTATTAATTTCACAAATAGCAAAGTAAATGAGCTTTGCAGAAAGATCAAGGAGATGGATGCAATTGGCATTTGAGGAATTGTATCATATAATCTGTTCCAAGAACTAATAGAAAAATTAATGAGCCGCAGGTCAAAGGGTAAAACTTGTAAGATGTAATTACGTTTGAAATGTAAAGAGGAATAGAAACTTCTCCATTTATCTTGTTGGAAGTCCTGGAACTAGCATCAGGCATTCACTGTAAGTTATGTATTGTGTAGATTTGATAGACTCTTGTTTTGTCTTTTGTAATAGTGTTTAGTTACAACTGCATGTAAGATTGGCCAATAAGGAAATAATTTGAACTGATGAATCATAGCTAATTGGAACCAAAAATTAATGGACCTTAACAAGATGGTTAAGGAAACAGAAAGTTAAGTCATTATGTTCATCTGCTTTTGGTTACTGTGCCACACCCTACCAGTATCCAAGCTCCACAGAAGTAAAAAACTTATCATTTATTTAAACACTTCTCACAATCCCTGGATGGCCTAAACAGCTTTACACTCAATTTTATTGGAGACATGGTCACTGTCATAATGTAAGAATTGAGTCAACTGATTGATACGCACTAAGTTTCTACAAATAGCACTATGATAATAACCAGGTAATCGATTCATGTAATGTTGATTGGGGGATAAATAATGATCTCAACACCTAGGAGGGCTCCCCCGTTTGTGAGCAGGCACTGTGTGATATTTTGTGTGGCTTTGTCTGCGCTCATGCAAGAGTTTACACTGACAAAGTCCCATGTCCATTGTGTTCCTTTACATCTCTGCAAGATATAGAACGATCAAGCTATTAAAGATCAATGTTAATGTGAACTGTATAAAAATGCTGCAAATTGTGACCGATTCCATGTACGCAGATTCCATAATTCTGAACCTTGTAAACAAATGCTGATAGATGTTGTATGTAAGTCACCAATGTCTTAGACAGTCCATCAAGGCTGGGGTAACTTCAGTACCGTAGGTTATGAAGTGGCTGATCAGGCCGATACTGAATATCAGACAGTCACGCAGTTGGGCCAGGGATGCCTGACAGGGAGGTAGGTGGATAGTTTGGGAAGTAGTGTGCTCCATCTGTTTTTTATGCTAGGTGCCCAAAAAAAATGGGCTTGAGTTTCTCAATGACATCCTGAATGCTCCTTCCCCACTCCCAGAGGTCATGAGCCAGGAGTCAGGGATTCTCATGAGTTAGCAGGGATAGAACATAGAAATCTACAGCACATTACAGGTCCTTCAGCCCACAATGTTGTGTCAACCATATAACCTACTCTAGAAACTGCCTTGAATTTCCCTACAGCATAGCCCTCTATTTTTCTAAGCTCCATGTACCTATCTAATAGTCTCTTAAAAGACCCTATTGTATCTGCCTCTACCACCGTCGCCGGCAGTGCATTCCAAGCACCCACCACTCTCTGTGTGAAAAACTTACCCCTGACATCCCCTCTGTACCTATTTCCAAGCACCTTAAAACTATGTCCCCTCGTGTTAGCCACTTACATGTTACACATTTCTAAGGGAATTTGAGAACACCCTTTAATGATTTCCTCTGTTTGCCTGGTAATATTTTCCCATAATGCAGATTAGAATAAATTATTTGTTTCCAGTATCTGGAATTGGACATGTAGATTATCTGGTTGCTTATTGTGAGAAAGAAATTAACGAGGTTCATTGGTTTTGTATTGAAATGGATAGAATTGCTTATTAACAATTCACAAAATGTCATTACAAATCCTAAAGTCCTAAACAGATTTGACTTATTCAACCAATGTAAATCATAGTTGTAACCCTATATCCCAGTCATCTTCACCAATAAAACTCCAGGAATCCCATGAGATAAGCAATGTTTGATCTATTCAGTAGAGACCCTGAAATAAATGCATTCATCATCTTTACTTTAGTAAATAGCCTCTGTTCAGTGCTGATGTGCTTTATGAATCAATCTGTAACCAACTAAGTTATGCAGAACTATATGCTGTACATAAAACAACAGCTGGAGTATTGCCATACATCAATAAATTTCATTGAGCTTTGTATAATTTCCCTATTTTAATGATTATAAATGTATTTCTATAGCAACCATCAATTACAATACCGTAGTTCACCTAAATAATAAACTGCATTTTCTGTGAAGATGAGACATAATTCACAATATAAACAGTCTCTTTGATAACTTAGAGATTCAAAGACCTAGATATTCTATTGCACGTGTTTTAAAAATGTTTGCTGATAAGTTAGTCCTAAATATGCAATGCAGAATTGTAAAGTGACCTTCAATGTCAAATGCAAAATATAGCCAAGTTAATTAGCTTATAATGAATGATTTATGTCACTGTTATGAAATTCAGTCACATGCATGCAATTTAAGACTGGTGCAGACCATAAATTCAGGAGCAGCCTCTTAATAGGCCTCGGAACTTCGAGTTGGCTAGAGCAACAGTCCCTTCAATTGAATTATGGGTCCCCAATGATGTCTATCTTTCAAGATTTAGCTTGAGGTGCCTAACAAGCATAACACTTTCCCTAGGAGCCTGGTGCTATAGCACAATCTTCTGACAGTTTTTGGAGGAATGTGGTGGTCACCTCCAAAAGTACTTCCCTTACCATTCTACCTCAACCATCGCTACAGAGCAGATACTGTATGTTCCTCTACAGTTGGTTTATGTAGGTTTAATGTGGATAAATCCCCAGAGCTGAATGGAATTTATCCCAGCTGCAATGGAAGAGAATGCCAGTGCTCTGGCTGTGATTTTGAAACCCTTTCTTTCTGGACACATGTGAGTTACCACATTACTGGAGGACAACAAATGCTTTTCAAGAAGGGCAGCCAGGAGAAGCCACGTAACTATAGGCCCAAGTCCCTAGCAACACCTGTGAGGAAATTACTGAAGGAACTTCTGAGTGAGAAGATAAACAATTGCTTGTATAGATTAATCAGAGACAGCCAGTATTTATTTGACAAGGGCAGATCCTGTCTGAACAATTTGATATAGTTCTTTTTAAGAGAATAACAAAATGGGTTGATGAGGGCAGAGCAGTAAATGTGATTTACTTGGACTTTGGTAAGGCCTTTGACAAGGGAGACTTTTTCAAAATGTTAGGGCAATGGGATCCTGAACAAGATGGTAAATTGGATCCAAAAGTAGCCCAGCAATGGGAGGGTAATAGCAGAGGATTCTTTTTGCAATCAGATATCTATAAATAGCAATGTAATAGTTTATTATTGTTACATGTACAGACTTACACTAAAAGCTTTTGTTTTGTACATAATCTGAATTTATCATGCCATGCACACAGTAAGTACATCTAGATAACAGAAAGAAAACAATACAAAGATCAGCAAAACCAAAGAGATGATTGTGAACTCAGGAAGGGTAAAATGACGGAACACAAATCAATTCTCTTAGAGGGATCCGAAGTGGAGAGAGTGAGCAGTTTCAAGTTCCTGGTTGTCGATATCTCTGAGGACCTAACCTGGACGCGACATATTGATGTAGCTATAAAGAAGGCAAGGCAGTGGCTATATTTCATTAGGAGTTTGAGAAGATTTAGTTTGTCAACTGAAACACTTGAAAACTTCTACAAATGTATCATGGAGATCATTCTGACAGGCTACATCACCATCTGGATGAGGGGAGGGGGTGTGCTACAGCACAAGATTGAAGTAAGTTGCAGAAACTTGTAAAATTAGTCAGCTCTATCGTGGGTACTAGTCTTCATAGTATCCTGGACATCTTCAAGGAGCGGTGCCTGAGGAAGGCGGTGTCCGTCTCTAAGGATCTCCACCATCCAGGATATGCCTTCAGGAAGGAGGTACAGAAGCCTGAAGGCACACACTCAGCGATACAGGGACAGCTTCTTTCCCTCTGCCATCCAATTTCTAAATGGACAGCGAACCCATGAACCCATCTCAAAACTTTTTTATTTCTGTCCTTCTGTACAACTACTTATTTTAACTTAACTATTTAATAGATATATATATATAAATATACACACACACTCACGTGTATATATATATATATATATATATATATATACACTTAATGTAATTCAGTTTTTGTTCTCTATATTTATTTATCATGTATTTCATTGTACTACTGCTGTAAAGATAACAAGTTTCACAACATAAGCCAGTAATATTAAATCTGATTCTGAAAACAAGATGTAGAATATGGTGCTGTAGTGGCACAGAAAGTGCACTGCAGGTCGACACGTAAAGTGCCGGGCCATGATGAGGTAGACTAGGCTATCAATTTATCTTTTGGCCAGTAAGAGATCTGTTCAACAGTCTGAAAACAGTAAGATAGAAGCTGTCCTAGAGTCTGAAGAATTCATGCTCTCAGACTTTTATATCTTCTGCTGACAGGAAAGGAGAGAATAGAACATAGCCAGGGTGGAGGTAGCACTTGATCAGTTGGCTGCGTTCCTGAAGCAGCAGGAATTGAGGGTGGAGAGAAGGCTTAGTCTGTGTGATGGACTGAGCTGTAACCACAGCTCTCAGCAATTTGTTATGGTCTTGGTTAGAACAGTTACTGTATCCAGCTGCGATACCTCCTGATAGGATTCTTTCCAAGGTGCATCTGTAAAATTCAGTAACAAATTAGAGGCAGACTGAAGTTCCTTCCACACCCCGTGATTACATGTCCCAGAAGATTCAGTGGTTGGAACTTGGCGGTTTGTAATACATGAAAACAAAACGCGAGGCTTCACTTGCGGATTATTGGCAGAGGTGTCAATAGTGTGCAAGGTACTCTTAGTGTGCAGAGATAGGAATATGTTGGTGAAATTGGCTAAAAAATGGCAGATGGAGCGTTATCCCAATAAGGGAGAGGAAATGTATTTTAGTATTGAAGTTAGAATAGGCATTATGGATGCAGGGACTCAGGGTATTCAAGAACAAAGAATCCTTGCAGTACAAATCTATAGGTCATTCAAAGTGGCAATACAGATAGATAGTGTGGTTGGAAAGCTTATGGGATGTTGCCTACAGCAGATGTAGCATTTCTCTCACTTGCAGGGATATGTGATAGGAGGGAGATTAGTAGGGAGGGATGAATATATAAGAGAATCAACAAGGTAGCGTTCTGTTACAAAAGCAGAGAGTGAGGGAGAAAATAAAGATGTATTTGGTGGTAGGATCCCATTGAAGATGGCAGAGGTTGTGGAGGATGATGTGGTAGAATTGAAGGATCATGGGGTGGTAGGTAAGGGTAAGGGAAAATCCATCCCCGTTATGGTAGTGGGAAGATGCCCAGTTGAGTGTGGATGTCTGGGGGGGTGGAGGAGATGTTGGTGAGAGCAGCACCAGTGGTGAAGGAAGGGAAACCCCATTATTTAAAAGAAGAGAACGTCTTTGTTGTCCTGGAAAGGAAAGCTTCATCCTGGGAACAGATGTGGCAGAGATGAAGAAACTGAGAAAAGGGAATAGCACTTTTACAGGAGATAGGGTGGGAAGTGATATAGTCATGATTCCTGTGAGAATCGGTAGGTTCATAAAAGATAAAACATAGTCTGAACAGTCTATGAATTGTCTATGTTTCAAGCCTTCCCTGGAAATGCTCCCCAACTCTTTCTGCATTACAGTGACAACTGTATTGGTGCTGCTTCATGCACACATGTGGAGCTCATCATTTTCATCAACTTTGCCTCCAACTTCCACACTGCCCTTAAACTCATTCAGCCCATTTCTGACACTGCTCTCCCCTTTCTCATTCTCTCTGTCTCCAACTCTGGAGACAAACTATCTACCAACATCTTTGAGAGGCCTAAACTCCTGGATATATTTCCTGCTCTTCAAAAGAATTATTTTCTATTTCTATCTTTTTTTTAGCCACCAACTGTCACCTTCTCCTATTGCCTTTGGTGTCAAGGATTTTCATCCATGTGAAATACTTTGGGAAGGTTTCAGAGACTCTAACTACAAGTTGCCATTGAGTTTTGCATCTCTTGCTTTGCTCTCACGTAATCTATAATGGTACACTAAACAACTGTACAGATGGTACTTTTAATGTGATGCAACATTACACACAAGTGTCACCAGATATTGATCTAGGGCTGGGGACTGGTGCTTTGTGTAGAGGGAAATTTCAAGGAACATCGGATTACGAAAACCTTAGGACATCACACAGAGTGACCACCTACCTGCGCTGTTCCTGATCTTTTGAATCCACTCATCCATCAGGGTGTCCGAAGGAGCAGAGAAAAGATATTCCGCCCCATCG